>NC_133120.1:162641990-164030323 GCF_033568475.1 Henckelia pumila
AACTCAAAAACACGTGTCTATTGCTCTTTTAGGGATTATTCTATGCAATGTCTGGAGTACTTCTCTCCCCATGATGTGGTCAAATTCAGGGACAGAGCTAGGATTTTCAAGTGAGGGGGGAGAATTTAGATTATGTAATTATTGATTATTAAAAAAATTAATATATATATGTATATATACATAATAATATAAAAAATACATTTGGACTCATATCATTGAGAAAATTTTATTAAAATTTTGAAAAAAATGAATTTTTTATAAAGAAATTTAAAATAAAAATTAAACATATGGTTTATATTAAATTATGTAAAAGTTAAAAACAATTGTTTCAAAGTTTTTCAATATTTAAAATATTAAAATTAAAACTTTAATCACTGCAAAGAAAATATTTAACATGTAGATTAAAAATTAAAATAATATGTAATTTTTTTATTTGCATCTCTATTATATTTAGATAAATTATTATACTCGAATTTTTTTATATACAATTTCAAACTAAGTTGTGATTACTTTATTATGAAATTTTGAACAAAATATGCATAAGTGTAATAACAATGAATAAATGTTAAAACATAAATCTTCCATATTTAATTACAAATTTAACACCTAAAACTCCACGTTCTATTAAAGTTAAAATTTAAATAGTTAAATGAATCTAATTAATATATCTATGACATACTAACATATATATTAATTTTCAGTTTTTTATAATAGTGATTATAATTTTAGTAGTTTGATACATTCAAAAATTTATGATTGTACAAGAAATCAAATTAAAAAATATAAATACTTATTTAAAAGTAACTGTTTTTAATTTGTTAAGCCGTCGAGAATACATTTGTTTCAAAAATTTTGCAATTAAATGTGATTCATATTATGTGAATTTTTGTATCAGAGTTTGTTCTTGCGAGATTAATGAAAAATATACATTGATCTTACAAATATAAAAATAGTTTTTAATTTTTTTATTTAATTAATTATATATATGATATATAATATATATACAAAAAATTTTGGAAAAATTGAGGGGGGGCGACGGCCCCCACCGCCCCCCTCTAGCTCCGTCTCTGGTCAAATTACAATCATTGGATAATGGATCATCAACACACATGTCAATTTTTATACAAAATATAAGGGACCCAAGTGATCTAATGATATTGAAATAGGGAGAAAACAGTTCCGATGTAGCATTGACTAACCCCTTTTTTAGTATGTGTCATAATTGTATTGTACCCAACAAAATCCACATTCCAATAATCGCACGCACTCTTTGCATCTATATATCTATGATAATCGTGTTGGTCAAAGTAAATAAATTCGAGATATGACTACAACAGAAAATGATTTTATTTGCAAAATACAAAACGATAATTGAATGAAATAAAAAAGTACTGTAAACAATAAACAGTAAAAAAACTGTAAATCAAACCGAGGCCTATAACAAAGTACAGTTTTCTTAAAATAGATTTGTCGCCTCCACGAGGTTCTTGAGGATCAATATGTACGCACGCATATTTTTCAAGATACAACGATTGAACCAGTTGCAAATTAAACACAAATTCACTACTCCGACGAACTCAAATAGTACTTAAACTTTATCACCAAATCTTAACGGAGACCAAATGAGAAGCTAACAATATGAAATTCAAGAGAATGCTTTAGTAAAATCTTGAATGTATTTTTGTGTGTGTGGATTGAGAAAATGGATACACTATTATAAGCTCCAAAATACACACCAAGAAGCATACAAGATTAATTATCTCAATTAATCTTACAATGAACTCAAAAATATAAAGAACCAAAAGTCTCAAATTAACTCAAGAATGTGAAGAGCCAAAAGACACTCTCACTGATAGGATCGGTTTGGGTGCGTAGAGGGGGGGTGAATACACAATTTAAAAATATTTTGAACTACAATAGTTCGATTCTTGAAATATTGAACACCTATGAATTAAATCAAGTTTGATTTTCAAACCAAGCGGAAGACACTCAAAATAATCATTCGTAGAAACCGATTAAACATTTTGTAAATCATTTTAAAAGGATGCAAGTTGAAAATAATAAAAACTGTTTGGTTGAAACATTTTATCAAACACTTTGTATGCAATATTTTGGTATATGAAAAACACATAAAATGCTTCAACAATGCATCTTAAAAACAATATCAATAAGAAGTAAATGCAATAAAGAAATAGACACGAATTTGTTTATGGATGTTCGGAGTTCAATCTCCTACGTCGCCTATATTTCCTCCTCGAAAGGATCCACTAGAAGACTTTGATTTATACAACTCATTTGTACAAACCCACTCCATTTTAAGACTTACTCACTACCGAAACAATAACTCTTAGCACGCTCGATTGTAGGCCGCAACATTACAATCCACATAATATTTAACATATCTTATGCCAATACTACAAACACAATCTTTAACGTCTTTGTGTTAAGACTCACTCAACTAATCTTTGAAGTTCATATCTTTTGTATATGTTTGAGTGATTGTGTGTGAGGATTTATCCCTTTACAATGTATTTATCTCTCAAATGTATCCTCACACGTTGGGCTTGCTCACATAGCTAATTTCTTCAAGTAGGCTTCTCATCCTTTGAATCCCATTCAAAATCTCGTGTTAGATCTTCAATATGTTGTATATATAGGCTCCAAGAGTGATATAGCTATTAGACACAAAAATAGAGCAGTCGGAAAATTTTGTACTATTGGAGCGAGACTGAAACTGGTGCGAAATTGAAGTACTGTAGCAGTTGGGCAAATCAGTTTAGCAAATTTAGTGTTGGAGCAAGAATGAAATATTGTGGCAGTTTGGATACTGTAGCAGTACTTTAGCATTTTGGCATGATCCGTTGATATTTGAGCAAAGTGATAAACATCAAAGTTGTAGATCTTTGTCTTGGCTTTCCACAGCATCAAGAATTACTCCATTTGGATTCCATATGAGAGAGTTAACTAAAAATACTAGACTGTGCCAGAAATTCTGATCTGCAGAATTTCAGTTCCAAACCAGAAACTTCAATGCAGTTTAGCAGCTCCGTATGCTCTGATTTAGAATTTTACTTGTGAATATGATTTTTAGATCATTGTTTTATATTCGTAACGCATATTGAATCGTTCCATTTGGATAACCGAGCTGAAAGATATGGTCAAAATACCAGAAGTGCTGGAGGTAAACTGATGTCCAGTCTTGATGTTCAATTTACGTTTTAGTTTAGTCTTGAGAAGTCATGTAGTGACCCAACTCGAAATCACTAACTAATCAGAGATTAAGCATGCAATTAAGTCTTAAATTTAAATTTACAATAATCCAGCGGAAACTTAACCCATAAATACAACATACACCGACAGAACAACCGGGCTAAATAAAATATTATACAACCCTATCGAACGGAAGTTACTAAAGTCCAATCTAACAACCTGAACAGAAACAGGATCACCACGCAACCACTGCAGCTCAACGAATGCTGCCACCGGTTCCATCCAATCTAAGTCTTGTCCCATCGAATAGGGTGTCCAACATAAAACACTTGGACGTGAGCATAAACGCTCAGTACAAAAGTACGAATATACATATACCATGCCACATGCAATATGAAGGAACTAGAAAACTTGTCCAGAAAACTGCTCAGTCAAGGCGTCATGGTATGTAGCATGATGGGCCGTCGCATCAAGAGGTGGCTCTCATACCATAAAAAAAACTCGTGGATATATCCGGATTCAAATCCATGGAATTCATCCACTAAAATACGAGGCTGAGCGACCCCTACTACAAGCTATGCGAAACAAGGCATAAAGCTCAATGTGTACATGCATGCCGTATAATATCAATGCACATAATAATGGCACACAAAACATGCATACATAATACGTGTATATTCAACCTGGTATCTCGGATAATACGTCTGTACCTCTATTGAGAAAACCCAAGCACCCTAGCAACACTAGCAGACCAGGTACTCAAAATCCACGCCTATAAGAAATAATCACTATATCACTTATTTTGCTCTAAAAACCTTAACTAAGATAGTACATACTCCCTAATTTTTATAGGGATCCAAAGTTATACTTGTGTTTGTCGTTAGCCCACTGATGGCGACTGCCTCAAAACTTATGCACAACTCCCCTACTGCTTCCGTAATGCTCCGCTACTACCGGCCCTTCAGTAGGACGCTTAGAAACCCCTAAAAGTCGAAAAGACTACTAGAATTGGAGAGAGAAGAGAGTAAGGTGCGAGTTCCAAATGAGGCACTCGGCCTCTATTTATAGGCGCAGTTTGGACCGTCTGAACCCCGAGATCGGTCCGTCCGAACTCTCTAGTCAACCCCCTCCGAACACTTGTCCTGACTGTGACGTCACTGCTTACGTAATATGATTGAAACGTCTGATCTAAGACTTCAGAGCATCCGATCTTAGCATCCTGTCCAATCAAATCCATATCCACTTATCCGGATGAGATCGGATCGTCCGATCTCTCTTCGAAGCGTCCGATCTGCACAGGGCCTCCGAACTAGGCTCCGATCTGTTCGGAGCGTCCGAACTTGGTTCGGACCATCCGAACTACCCGAAACCCAAAACTCTTCCGGTCCCTTACCAATTCTCCTGAAACAATTTCTCAACTCTTAAACCCATTCGAGGATCTTATAACCATTTTTTAGCTAATTAATCATAATTAGGCGCTTGATTAACTTAATTTGGAGACGGGTTACTACAAGTCAATTTGATCTAGATAACATCCGTTTTAGCCCAACTGGCGTGAAATACGATATGTTTCAAATTGAGTCTTTTGTGCATTCATCTTAACGGCTAATCATTTTCATCAGTGAGCTATGAGATATCATCAAAACACTAAAGCTCACTAGAAATTCAATTTGGTTAAATTTCAGTTTTGGCTTCCATCTCGAGTTAACAACTTCACACTGGAGTAAATATATTAAAAACACAATAACAAGTTTTGTTATCATCAAAATCAAGATTTCTTGTGTTTCACAACCCAACACTCACATTCATGAACCATAATTTTTATTCAAATTTAATTTAATTTAAAATAAAATTCCAATAATCCCCCACATGAATGGAATTTGATACAAATCTTGGTGATAAATCTTTACATATGAATCATGGATAGGATAGATATGTGTTATCCTTTTAAGCTTCCCTTATGAAATATATTTTCTTTACTAGCCAACCAGTAGACATGATGTCCTTGAATTATTTTCGTGTTTCTGTATATTAAGATATACTTCACACAGAATTCTCCCTGATACTATTCAGTTCCCATGATTGTGTTCATTTTGGCCATGAACACACACCTAGTTATGCAAGAGGGTCTAGAATTGAGCCTTGAAATTCCTTCGAAGCGGCCTCACTTCTCTCTCACATAGGCGATTCTATATTAATTCTCATTAGAATAATTTAAATTCATATGCTTATCCTTAATATTCACTGTTTCATAATAGGAATATACTGGGGATAACCCCCACCGTGATCCACAAAATCAATGAGATTAGGTTGTCCCATTGAACCTAGTTATTGAGATATTCAGTCAGTGTATGTTGGGTTTTCCTTCGCACTAATTTATTCTATAGTCTAGGACCGAGCGCTTGCTGCTTTACCAAAAAAAAAATAGTTGGTGGTAATGGTGCAATTCAAATCTTTTAAACTACATAACAAACCAAGCGTGGTTCGATCTAGGGATGTAAACGAACCGAATGGTTCGCAGGCTATTCAGAGCTTGGCTTGGTAGAAAGCTCGTTCGAGCTCATTCAGTAAGCTTATCGAGCTGAGCCCGAGCTTGATTTTGAGATCGACAATTTTCACGAGCCGAGCTTGAGCTTAAGGATGTTCTGCTTATGAGCTCGCGAACATGTTTGTTAATAGGCTCGGGAGCCCGAGCTCGGGATCGGCTCGTTTAGGAGGATCGCTAGTATGGGCTCGAGCTCGGCTCGTTTATGAGGCTCGCGAGCTCCAGATTGGGCTTGGCTCGTTTCGGAGGCTCACGAATATGTTCATTTAATTTATGTGACTTTATCTAGTTTGAGTTTGAGTGGACAAATAAAAAAAATATTAATATTAATGCAAATGGCATGATTAGAACATAATACTTTGTTGAAATAAAGATAAATTTACAATATATAGGACGTAGCCATAATTTGTATTTTTTATTTTAACTTTAAAATCATTGTATTAAAATTCTTTGAAAAACACAATAAATAAAATATTTATATGTGCAATATTACTAATAAATGACAATTCAATAAATACATTTTTAAAGAACTGAAATAACAATTTTATTTAAAATGTCTTACGAGAATTAGAACTATATGTGATAGATGAATTATATTAATAATTTTATTTAAAATAAGTTGTGAAATTATATAAATTAAATTTGTTGAGTTATAACTTGTTAACTCAATATATACATATATACACAACATTTTAATAAATTTATATAATATCGTTAAATAAAATATTTCATTTACGGGTAGATCGTATCACAAGTAATGCTTATATCTCATTATAAAAAATAATAGTATGGTGGTTTTTTAAAAACATTTTAAAATACTATATAACATAGGATAGTGCACATTGAACTTGTACAGATTGAAAGTAGTCGAAGGATTGTGGTTGAAATTTGCATCTAGAATTTGATCTATAATAAATTCGAAGATTTCAAGATATATTATGACTTGGGCAGTTAGTAATGATGTTGTAAATTCATAAAGATCGAAAACTTTGATAAATGAAATTGATGGATTTTTCGAATTGGGCTGTGTTGGAGGTTGATTTTGTGGATCATGGTAAGCTTATAAATCAAGTTATAGTCAATTTGATCGAAAAATTATAATCGAAAAAAATAAAACTCGAGCTCTATTATATGTCTGACGAGCCAGAAAACGAGCCTGAAAGAGAGCTCGCTAACAAGCCTGCTTAACGAGCTCACTTAACGAGCCTGAGCTTTCTTAACGAGTCTGCTAACGAGCCTTGCTTAACGAGCCCAAAAACGAGCTCACTAACGAGCCTGAAAATGAGCTTTTTAACGAGTTTGCTCAACGAGCCTGAAAACGATCCGAACTCGATCCAGGCTCGTTTAATATGATAAACGAGCCGATCTCGAGCCAAGCCCAAGCTTTTATATATACCAAACAAGCCGAGCCCAAGACTTATGATAAAAGCTCGGATCGAGCTCGAGCCGAGCTTGAGCCCTTATTTCTACCAAACGAGCCGAGCCTGAGCCTGATACTGTTTGGCTCGACTCGGCTCATTTACATCCCTAGTTCGATTGCTCTACCCAGCAGGACCATTATTGCCTGCGGATTTTGTGATCCTGGACATCGAAGCGGAACATGGTGCTCCACTGATTTTTGGTTTTGCAAAAAATTTACCAAACAACTTATAAGATGTCAGAATAAGTTGTTCGATAGCTTATAGGTTATTTTTCAAAAATTAAGGGCAAACCTACTATTTAAAAAAAAAAAGATCTCATTTAACATTTTACTTCTACAAAATATCCTTGTATATTTTCATAAATCCCGACCGTACATTCCACACATTTTTTAGAAAATTTAATCTACCAAATTACAAATATAGCTCCATCTCTCTCATCGGGTAACCTAATTTTATTTTTTTAAATATATTTACAACAAAATTCAAAAACTATTTTCATATATGTGAGTACCGAATGATGTGGTGATCACCTGTTAGATGTAAAAGATGTCACGTCAGCGGTACTAACAAAAGTGCTCATGATAGTTGTTCACCATATCAAAACTCTCTATAACCAATATTATATTCATAGTAGTATACCATTTTTTTAAAATTTTGACAATAAAAAGATATCATAATATCAAACACAATAATATCTTTAAGTTGTTTAAATATGTTTATCCAAACACTTTAACAACTTATTTTAAAGAAATAAGATTTGACAGCTTATCAGCTTAAGACAGCTAATAACCTCTAGGAGTTTATACATCAAAAGGAAACCTTGGACGAAGGTTGAAGATGAACGTCTCGCAAAGGCATGATGCAATGCTTCCACTAATCCGGCACTTAGCGATGATCAAAGCAACACGAGTTTTTGGGGATTGGTTTGGAATGAATATAACTATGAGTTGCCAAATGGATGGAAATTACGCTCACCGGACAACATGAGACAACATTGGAATGATGTTTCAAGACGAGTGTTCGCATTCCAAAATAAAATGAGCGAACTTGAAGCACTCAACCAAAGTGGATCTCCATTTGATATGAGAGTATGAATACATGTTTTTTTTAAAAATTTAAATTCAACATATTCAAACTTGATTTTTTTTTTTATTATGATCAAGCTCAGATGATGTACGAGCAAGATCATAATCATTCATAGTTCGATGAGAAAGTTAGGTTAGTGTTGAAGGATCAACCAAAATGGAAGATATGGTCGTTCGATAAATTCATAGGAGGTTCGACGAATGCTACGAAGTAGCTGAAAAATATTGATGGTGAATATTTTTCATATCATTTCTCCACACCATCTGATACACAAACCATCGAAGAAAGGGATGATGTGCAAGAAGTGAACAAAACCAATAAGTCGATGGGAAGGAAGGCCATCAAAAAGACAATGAGAGGAGAAGGATCGAAAGATGCAAACATGGTGGAAATGTTAAAAACAATACATGAAGTAGAGAAAAAAAGCGATGCTGAGAGGACTGCTTTGAAAAAAGAGCATTATGCAACAATGACTCAAAATATGGAAAAGAAGTTTGAAATGAAGATGATGGAGCACGAGATGAGGGTGAGGGAACGAGAAAGAATGGAGATGGAGCAAGAAACTCGAATCATGGAAAAAGATGTTAACGATCCACGGCTTACTGACATTCAACGTCAATATTACATGAAGATGTAAGAACAAATTCTTTGAAAAAAATTTATTTAGTAATTTATTTCGGTGGTATTTCATTATATTTTATTCAGTTGTAATCTTTTAATTTTATTGTTTTTATTTTATTTATTGTCTTTTGTTATTGCGTGTAATTTTTATTTTGTGTGTTTTTATATTTCAAGTAAGTTTTAAATTTTAATTATTTGTATTTTAAATTTATTATATTTATGTGTAATTTTATTATGTTTAAAGAAAAATATTAAATATAATAAAAATAATAATATTTCAACATCACCAGTCACCACTACAACATCACCACATCATCGTATAAACGGAAGGTTCGATCCTACCCCATGGGAGGTGGAAGTATGCGATTGGTGCAAATCATGTGGGTCTCACATAATCATGTGGGGCCCACATGATTTGCACCAATCACAAAAGTCCGCACCATTATGGGGTACTACCCCATGGGTAGGACCGAATTATCCCGTAAAAACATACTGAAGTTCTCAACAGTGACATCATCATACAATCAAGTTATCAACATCATCACACCAATTTTCTCACATTATTGAACATGCTCTTAAAAGTTTTAAACGATCGGATCTCGAGTCCTAACTCCTAATGGACCCAACCCATTGCCGTATACTTATTACAAAAATAATTTGTGTATTTCTCCACAAACAACATTGCATTGCATATGCAACCAGTGCATGAAATAATTCACATGAGTTCATTGCGTTTGCAACTATGGTTAAACATGACATGGTCCCAATGGACTATATATGCATAAATTTTAACCCTGGTCAAATGCTGGTTAACACCTAAAACCAAACCCCTAATAAATCATAAATAAAAAGAAAAAAAAATTGAAAACGACAAATTTTATTTCTAATATAATACTATTGATATTACGAAAAGAGAAAATAAATAGAAAATTCAATTCAATGCTGGAATAGCTGAGAGAATATTAAAATCGGTAACCAAGAAAAACGAAAAAAAGATACAAACGAATCCAACTATCAACAATCTCTCTACTTACATCCGATGCTTTTGGATTTGTTCAACATATAATTGCGCGAAAAATCATAAGCTGAATCGGGTATGGATTCGATCGTGTAATTATCCCAAGGATTGTCGAAGATTGATGATTGTTCCACTCGTTTATGAGATCTTAATTTTTCATGTATAAGATTGAATTTACTATGAATATGTTTTGTGGGCTGCTCTCGAATTTGATTTTCTCGATCCATCGAAGATTTCTTGAATTTATAAGCTGTAAATTTGCTGTGATTATTGGATGGTTGTTTCTAGATTGTGTTCCTGCTGTGTTTTTTGATGCAGATTATTTGATTGCTGTTTTAAAGGTATTGATAGTGAGTGAATCAGTGATGTGCTTCTTCAGTAATTTTTTTATTTTTTTTATTTTTGCCTGGAATTTCGTTGTTTTGATATGTTCTTGTTCTGGCTTTGAATGTGGAAATGAAGAGTATTGATTGAGCTGGCTTATTGTTAAAATAACTACGGTGGCACCATTTTTTTTTCCTTTTTCTTTTGGTATTGTTTTTACTTTTACAAGAGTCGGAAATAGAGCATTGAACTTATCCTTGTGTATTTGGAGCCATTGTGTGGGATATAGGAAGTATTGTCTGTGGAATGGAGTGTTTGATGAATTTGGAAAATTTGAAAATGTTCTTTTGTCCTTATCAGATATGGCATCAATGGTTGCAAAGGCTTGTAGCAGTACTTCCAGTCAAATGCCAGATATGGCTGTCCAAGAAAAAGGAAGTAGGAATAAAAGAAAATTCCGAGCTGATCCTCCAATGACTGATCCAAGTAAGATCATCCCTTTGCCTCTGAATGAGTGCAGCAATTTTGAATTCTCAGCTGAAAAGTTTGAGATCATCCCAAATCCTGGGCACAAGAATGAGTGTGATCTATGCTGTGTCGATCAAATTCAAGATAGTTCTGATGCATTAAAACTGGACCTTGGATTATCTTGCACTATGGGGACATCGGAGGTGGGGCCGAGTCAGCCTCCAGAGGAAATGCACGCATCATCCAACGAGTTTCATGATGCCGATTGGAGTGATCTTACAGAATCCCAGCTGGAAGAACTTGTCTTGAGCAATTTGGATGCAATTTTCATGAGTGCAATTAGGCAAATAATTGCAAGTGGTTACAGTTCAGAAGTTTCTAATAAGGCTATTTTAAGGTCTGGACTTTGGTACGGGTGTAAAGACATGGTGTCAAATATCGTTGAAAATACGCTGGCATTTCTTAGAAGTGGCCATGACATTGATCCATCAAGGGAACACTATTTTGAGGATTTGCAGCAGATGGAAAAGTATATGTTGGCAGAATTGGTTTGCCTTTTAAGGGAGGTTAGACCTTTTTTTAGCATTGGGGATGCAATGTGGTGCTTGTTGGTGTGTGATATGAATGTATCTCACGCTTGCGCCATGGATAGTGATCCTTTGTGTAGTTTCCTTGTTGATTCAAATTCAAAGGGCAATTCCTCCATTCCTCCTCGACCCCAATTTGGAACAGAGTCCAAAAGTTACGAACCCAATGTTACGGTTCCTTGTACACCAAATTTATCTGCTTCTTATGCTCATAAATCTATTTCTGATACACCCATTTTAACTTCAACTCAGGATGGTCATACCTTGCAATCTGATGCAACTGGTGTCACAAATCATACTAACTTGATTCCAAAAACTACTTTTGTTCTCAATGGACCGGTACCAGACAACGAGTGTCAAAACTCTTCATCTAATACTAATATCAGACCCTTTAGCTCTGCAGGATTACCCCACACTACAATTTCAGAGGAAAAGTTTGTTGCGAGTAGAAAAGTATCTGGCATAACCAAAAGGGAGAATGTGTTGCGTCAGAAATCGACTCACTTGGAGAAACACTACCGTACTTTTGGTTATAAAGTCACATCTAGAAATTCGAAACTTGGTAATTTCAGTAGTCTAGTCCTTGATAGGAAACTTAAGGCTGCAGCTGGTTCTACTGGTATCAATGCTAAGAATGGCTCCTTCAAAGTTAGCAAGGGAATCGAGTTTGATGCACCTCAAGACAGTCTGAATCAGAATCTTTCAGCAAGCCAAGAATGCACTTCAGTTCCCTTGTTTGGATCCGAAACTATCAATGGCAGCTTTTCATTACCTAAAGCCAGTATCTCGTCCTCATTTCCTGTTGTGGCGGGCAACACCTCTTCTTCATTACCTACCGCTGATACTGAGCTCTCTCTCTCGTTCCCTTCCAAAAGCGCTGTGAATCCAATACCCATCAATCATAGCATCGAGTCTGCCAAGTCCACTATTGTCGGTGCTTCGAGTGATAAGTTTCTAGGTCATAGGGCCCCACTGGATCGTAAGGATGAGATGATTATGAAGCTGGTTCCTAGAGTACGGGAATTGCAAATTCAGCTTGAAGAATGGACAGAGTGGGCAAATCAGAAGGTCATGCAAGCTGCTCGTAGACTGAGCAAGGACAAAGCTGATCTCAAGGCACTTAGGCAAGAGAAGGAAGCAGTAGAGCGTCTCAAGAAAGAAAAGCAAACATTGGAAGAGAACACCACAAAAAAACTGTCTGAGATGGAAAATGCTCTTCGCAAGGCTGGTGGGCAGGTGGAGCGAGCGAATGCTGCTGTCCGCAGGCTTGAACTTGAGCATGCTGGATTATGGGGGGAAATGGACGCTGCGAAATTGCGTGCTGCAGAGTCAGCTGCAAGCTGTGAAGAAGTGTTGAACAGAGAGAAGAAGACACTGTTGAAATTTCAGTCATGGGAAAAGCAGAAGATAATATTTCAGGAGGAGCTTTCAGCTGAAAAACACAAGTTGAAGCAGCTGCAACAGGAACTGCAGCAGGCCAAAGAGATAAAAGATCAAGTTGAGGTATGCATAGCTCCTAACATAATTTAATTGTCCCCTTCACATTAATCCGAAAAAAATTTCACTGAACCTTGTGAGCCTTGGATTGGTGTAACGTTATATGTGCTCAGAATAAATTGACTACCATCAGAAAATTCTTCAAATGCCCGATGACGAGGCTAAAGTGTTCAAAGGTTAACAGTTGTGTGTGCACACATTTATATCGCCTCTTATGCATATTTGTCTTCCTATGGTTAGCAAATTATTAGTCTTCATGGAATGTAGTTGTTCATGATGAATACAAAATGATTAGAGGAGCATGTTGATCAATATACTTCCACCGTTGGGATTAAACTTTTTAATGAGTCGAGAACCACCGTCTTTCTCATGGTATTTCAAGTGATCGCCATGGACAATCTCGGACCTTTTCTAAGTGAATTCGCGATTACTTCAAGCAAAGCTTTTGTTATATGTTGCCCTTATGTTTGCATACAGTTGAACATCGGATACAGGTTCGCTCGAGAATATGAACTCAAAAAAATTCTTGTTTGGGGTCAGTGACCAGAGATTACTTTATGGAAGCACATATAAGATTTAACTAAAGAATGATTCATGTTTCTAATATAGCATAAACTATGAAGTCTTATATTTGCAGTTTGGATTTGCATCCACAAAACTGTGAAGACCTTCATTTATATTTCTGGAGGACCATTTTCTTGCCCTTGTGGTTTATTGTTGGTGATATTTGCACGTTTAGATTTCAAAGTTGTTAAAATGACAGGCAAAACGGGATCTAGAGGAGAAGGCCAACAATGAAGTACGTACACTAGCCAATTCATTTAGAAAAGAAAGAGAGCAAATTGAAGCCACCGCCAAATCCAAAGAGGATGCAATTAAATTGAGAGCAGAAAACAATCTACAGAAGCATAAATACGATATTGAGAAGCTTGAAAAAGAAATTGCCAAGCTGAGGTTAAAGACTGATTCATCAAAAATAGCAGCTCTTAGAAGAGGAATAGATGGAAGCCATGTCAGCAAGCTCACCGACATCAGAAAAACTCAAGCCCTTCAAGATTCCACAACACCTCACATCTCAAATACAGTGACATCCACCAATTTTCACGGCTCTAATGGAACAGGAGGAGTGAAACGTGAACGGGAATGCGTGATGTGTTTATCCGAGGAGATGTCTGTCGTTTTCTTGCCGTGTGCACATCAAGTTGTATGTACAATGTGCAATGAGCTGCATGAGAAGCAAGGAATGAAGGACTGTCCGTCGTGCAGGAGCCCAATTCAACGACGTGTTAGTGTACGCTATCGATCTTGATCTGTGAGTCGGAGTTATTTTTTCAATAACTAAATATGTGGGTTTTGGCAATAAATAATTGGTTTGGATGATCTTCTCCAAAAGCTCAGACCATCTATACATATATGGCTTGAGTCAAGTCTGGTTTATGTATACTCTGATTTCCCTTTCATTAAATATATACGTAGTGTGGTTTCTTCCTTGTGCTACTTCATCATGCAAACATTAGATCTCAAGCCCCAACTAAACTATATTTATGTGAATATTCGTGTATTTCTTTCGGTAATAGTAAAATTATTGTAACAATAAAAAAAAAGTAAAAATTATGGACATTAAGTGGATAATTCAGTTTGTTTTCTTGAGTTTTAACACAAAATAAAAACAAATTTAACATGTATTTGTTCTTGAAAATTGAAATTATGTCTCATTTCCTTATTTTAATATTAAATTTGTCATTTTCATCAAAATAAATCTTGTCTTGTGAAACACAAGAAGCTCAATTATTTCAAGGGTAAATGATTTAAAAATCCCTACTAACCCTTCAAACTTTATCTTAACTCCCTAACCACAATTTTTTTTATTACAACTCCCTAGTGGTCTCCATTTTTGAATTAAATATTATTTAGTAACTAATTCTTTGTGCGTGACATTATTAACCTATCGAACCAGTCCCGGCCATGCAAGACTATTAGTTACACAAGGTTTTCAGCCGATATACTCCGAATTAGAGTCCAACATGCTTCCGTAAGATGAATTAAATTCAAATACCTCTTTGACCAAAGTGTCGTCGGGTCATACCTGCCGAGTTTTACGAAGTGCTCCTCACACTCCAACCACGCAGTCGCAACAGATGGTTTCTGCATAAGCTCCTTCAACGACACCCATCACAGCCTTAATTCGTTTTCTACCTTAAGGCGTATGATATATAAATTTAATTATAAAATATGAGCATGAAAGAACAAGAGGCTTTAAAGAAATTATTCAGACATAATATTATTACATAAATCAACTCCTTTGAAGAGGAGAAGACAACTTGTTTAGCTACTCATAGTAGCCTTGTTCTTCATATACATAAAGAAAACTTAATACAATAGAGAGAGAAATATTCAACAATTTATTTGTAAAAAAACTGAAGGGAATGATCGATATCTTCAGCTTCTTTGAACGCTTGTATTTATAGCTGAGGTTCCACTCGTTTCACCGAGAAACTTCAGGAAATCTTACAACTGTCTTGTATTTCTTTATGCCATTATTGATGACATCTTTTACTAGTGGAGGAGGCAGTTGTCTTGTATTCTTTATGTCATTATTGATGACATCTTTTACTAGTGGAGGAATCACATGTCCGCCACTTTCTTTTGACTTTATTCTCCTCACATGCCTGTTTTATTGTTGTCGAGACATTTTTTTGCTTTTGAAGTAGGTCCCTGTGAAAACGCATCTTCAGTGGTCCTTGTCCACCTTTGCTTGTATCGGAAAAATCATTTCGATCCGTTCGGGGTTTAAAGGTTTTTCCAAATTCTGGCTCCTTCTGATTTGGGAATTCTGGGCAGATATTCTCTGACCATCGTCCAATATGAGTCATGTTACAAAATTTTCGGCGAGTTTCTTTACTCCCCGACAACTTGTTGTTCCACAAAAGATTTCTCTTCTTTTCAAAGAGTTCTTCCGCAAAGGCTGTAGTTTTGACTGTCATTGTGTTTAACAGGAACGATCCATTCACAGAATTCTGATAAAATTTAAATGAAAACTTGACTTTGTCCATCTCAGTAAGACATACCCAAATACCCCATGCCCTTCTGTTTGAGATCTCATTTTTTCCGAAAGTGGACACTAAGGGTATTTCTTCAGTTTTAGGATCCTTGATAAATTTATGATTATTTATATCAGGTCTCCTTAGCTTGATGAAATGAAAGAGTTCGTGTGATCTTTTCACTGTTGGTTCTGGAGCTGCACTGAAAAAGTATAACTCAAGCACATCTCCTCTGGACAAATGGTCGTTATTTGCCCATGTTTCTTGGACTGCTTCCTGAATCCATTTCGGTAACTATGATATCTCCGGGAAACTTGGTGACGTTGTATAAACTGAGGCCAAGGCTCCAAATTCATACCAGAGCTTTACATCCTTAGGATCAACATTGTTTTTTAGCCAAACCCTTGGATATATCCCTGACACGTCAATCCTACAAGTGTTAGGGTTAATTTCACTTCTTGTACTTAATTTCTCCCACCTTTGTTGATAAACCTGAAATGGAGAAATAATAGCTGGGTTAGTATCGATCTTAGATTTGCCCCTGTCAGTGTTGGGCCTAAGATTGATCTCTTCCTCTTTTACCCCAGAGGCGGAGAGTTGACTTGATGAGAATCCTCATCAATTATTGCTTCATCTAGATCATCAAAAGCTGATGATAGATTAACACTTGTTTCTTGAGTTTTAGCTTCCTCAACATCTTGTTTTCCAACCGGTGGTTGTATTTCTTGTTTTTGTAAAACCAATGGTTTTATCATATCTTGTTTATGAGAAACCAATGGTTTCTCTATAGCCTTCACAATTGGCCCTTGAATAGCAGCCCATAGTTGTGTTTGAGCTTGCATACATCCTGTAATTCGATTAGATACTTTGATCCGATCAACTTGTTGTAACCTGCCGGCCATTTCAGCATTAATGGCTAACTGGTTGAACTCAGTTTGAAGCAACCCAAGGTGTTCCCTGAGATGCCTCTTCATTTTCATGATGGAATCCACGTCACTGCCTTCCATCTCTTGTTAAGAAATCTGCAAGAATATTTTCATGAGATTTAATAATAACAATATCAAAAATATAATTTTGACATAATGCTTGCCATCTTAATAACCTAGCTTTCTCAGGTTTAGATTCAATTTTATTTCCTTTTACCTGAGTGTTATCAACCTTCAGAGTGAATTTTTTAGCAAGTAAAAATAATGGCTATTTTTCAAAAGCCCTTTTAACTGCATAAAATTCTTTTTCGTTGATATGCCATCTGATGGCCTCTGATTCTGAAAAAAGACCGCTACAGTATCTGCATGGTATTTCTCCATCGGAGTGATCTTGGTAAGGACTGCTTCCAACCAATCGTCACAGGAATCCGTAAATAATACCAGATCATCTTTATCTATGGGTATAACCATTTTTGGGAGATTCTTACATATATCTTTTAATTGGTTTACCCCTTTAGTATGGTCATCGGTCCATATAAACCTAGCATCCTTTTTAATAAAGGACTGAACACCTTTTTGTATATTGCTAGGTTGTTAATGAACATCCCTGCAAAATTAACTACTCCAAGAAAACTCCGGAGTTGTTTTACGTCTTTGAGTTTATCTGGAAAATTCTTTACCTTTTCCACAATATGAGGTTGCAGAATTATTCCAGTTTCATCAATCTCAATACCAAGGAATTCAATTTTCCTTGTTGCTATGACTGCTTTCTTTTCAGATAAGACCAGTCCTTCTTGTTTACAAATTTTAGAGAAAATCTATAAGTGTTTAACGTGTTCGTCTATGTTTTTTGATGCTATAAGAATATCATCAATATAAAAAAACATAAAGTTGAAATAAACTTTAAAAATGTTATCCATCTTTCTTTGAAATATCTGGGTGCATTAGCCAATTCCATAGGCATAACTTCCCAAATATAGTGTCCTTGTGGAGTAGAGAAGACTGTGAATTTCTTACTGCCTTCTTCCATTCGAATCTGGTAAAATCCAGACTTACTATCAAATTTTGAGAACACTCTAGCATTTCGTACACAGCTAATTAGGTGTTCTCTACTCGGTATGAAGTACCCATCAAACTCCAGGATTTTATTAATACCTTGGTAGTTAATAACTAGCCTGGGTTTCCCTCTTTTTATTTCACCATGATTTCTAACCAGAAAACATGGGCTGCTATATGGTGAAACTCCTTCTTTGATTAAACCAAGGTCCAAATGTTCCTTGATAATCATTCGCATATCCCTTTGATCTATTATGTTCATCGTGATAGGCTTATATCTGACGAATTCATACTTTTTGCCTTCCTTTAGAGTAAGACTGGCTTTGAGTTGATTTATATCCCACCATGCCAAAGGATGCTCGTTGTAACTTTCTTTGAGCCTCGTTTTGAAATCTTCAAGAGATACCTTATTGTAGAATAATATAGCAAACATGACAAGGAGAAAGTATTCTCTTTATTTCTGTTGTATATATAAAGCCATGGATTGGTACACTTTATATAGATAAAATCAAATCCACTAAATATGGAAATATCTTATCATTTCAATAATATAGGATCCTAGTTCAGAATAAACCATATCAAATCCTAACTGCTCGACACTCCCCCTCAAGTTGGTGTGTAAATATCAATCATTCCCAACTTGCTCACTTGTTCTTCAAAGGTTTGTTTGGATAGGCCCTTAGTTAGGATATCTGCAACTTGTAATACACTTGGAACAAATGGAATACAGATTACTCCATTTTCAAGTTTCTCCTTTATGAAATGCTTGTCAATTTCAATATGCTTAGTCCTCTCATGAAGAACTGGTTTGTGAACAATGCTAATGGCTGCTTTGTTGTCACAGTACAACTTGATGGGAAAGTTCAGAGTTATTTTCAGATCCTCCATGACGCGTTTAAGCCACAATACTTCACACACGCCTTGTGCCATGGACCTGAATTCTGCCTCCGCACTACTTCTTGCAACTACTCCTTGTTTTTTGCTTTTCCAAGTTACCAAGTTGCCCCACACAAATGTACAATAACCAGAGGTTGATCTTCGATCAGTGACTGATCCTGCCCAATCAGCATCTATATACACTTCAATTTCTCGTTTCTCATTTTTTTCAAAGAGCAGCCCCTTCCATGGAGTTCCTTTTAGATATCTTAAAATCCTATATACAGCTTCAAGGTGTTCTGCACACGGTGAGTGCATAAATTGGCTCACCACACTTACTGGAAAAGCAATGTCAGGACGTGTGTGAGACAGGTAAATCAATCTTCCAACCAATCTTTGTTATCTTCCTTTATCCACGGTAGCACCATTGTTGATATCTCCTAGCTTTGCATTGGATTCTATAGGAGTATCTGATGATTTGCATCCACTCATCCCCGTGTCTTTCAAGAGATCCAAAATATATTTTCTCTGGGACACCGTGATTCCTCTTTTGGATCTTGCTACCTCCATTCCAAGGAAATACTTCAACTGCCCCAAGTCCTTCATTTCAAACTCTCTGGCCAAGCTTTTCTTCAACCTGTGTGTCTCTTCTATATCATCACCTGTCAATATTATATCATCAACATAGACAATTAATACTGAAATCTTTCCACTATTGGACCTTTATGTGAAGAGAGTATGATCAGATTGTCCTTGATAGTAGTCTTGGCTTCTCACAAACTTTGTAAACCTTTCAAACCATGCCCTGAGAGATTGTTTGAGTCCATAGAGTGACTTCTTTAGCCTGCACATCTTTGGTCTAAACTGATCAGTAAATCCAGGTGGTGGTTCCATGTACACTTCTTCCTCTAGATCACCATTTAGAAAGGCATTCTTCACATCTAACTAATTTAATGGACAATCTAGATTAGCAGCGACAGAGAGAATAACTCGAATTGTATTGAGTTTGGCCACCGGAGAGAAAGTCTCTGTGTAGTCAATTCCATATGTTTGGGTGAAGCCTTTGGCAACCAACCGTGCTTTATACCGTTCCAAAGATCCATCAGATTTGTATTTTGGGGAAAAAACCCACTTGCACCCTACAACAGATTTCCCACTCGGTAGATCAGCTTTCTCCCAAGTCGAGTTCTTTTCCAGAGCTCTCATATCCTCATAAATCGCCTCTCTCCATTCCGGGATCTCTAGAGCTTCCTGTACACTGTTAGGAATACTAATGGCATCTAACTGAGAGACAAAAGAACAATAGGAGGAGGAAATTTTTTTATAAGATACAAAGTTTGAGATTGGGTGTTTTGTGCATGACCGAGTACCTTTTCTCAAGGCAATGGGAAGATCAATGCTGGTTTCAGGAGTTGTTGAGACATCATTATGAGTTTCATGATCAGGCCTATGTGCTGACTCATGGCATTGTTCAGCGACATGGTCTTCCCCTTTCTTGGCACCCTTCTTCCTTGTGTAAACCAACCCTTTGAACTGTTTCTCACTTGTTTCCACTGTTGTGTCGGAATGATTAAAATTTGAAATTTCATGGTTTCCTAGTTCTATATTAAAATCAGACTCAGCTAAGTGGTCATCTTCACTAACCCTGGACTCCCCCTGAAGATGAGGGGTGCAAAAGGATTTTCCTTCAAAGAATGTTACATCCATGGAGATAAAAAAAAATTTTGTAACAGGGTCAAAGCATTTGTACCCCCGTTGGTTTGCTGGATAGCCGACAAAGATACACTTTCTTGCCCTTGGGTCCAGCTTCGAAATACTAGGATCAAAGTTATGAACAAATGCTAGACTACCAAATATTTTCAGAGGGATTTTAGTCAAAAGTCGAGTATTGGGGAAGCTTTTTTGAAAAATACTCATGGGCGATTGAAAATTTAAGATTCTGGATGGTAGTCTATTTATTAAATAGGTGGCTGTCAAGACTGCCTCTCCCCAAAGATACTTAGGCACTTTAGTTTCGAAACTAATTGCTCGAGCAACTTCAAAGAGATGTTTGTTTTTTCGTTCAACCACACCATTTTGTTTAGGGGTATGGGGACAAGAACTTTGGTGAATGATCCCTTGCTCTTGCAAAAATTTTCCTAGTATACTGTTAAAGTATTCCCGCCCATTATTACTTCGAAAGATTTTGATCCTAGTGTGAAATTGAGTCAGAATCATTTGAAAAATTTTTTTTAAATATGACCCCTGCATCAGACTTATCTTTCAAGAGGAAAACCCAAGTCATACGTGAATGATCATCAATGAAAGACACAAACCACCGTTTATCAGTGATTGTTTTTACTTTGAATGGGCCCCAAACATCACTGTGAATCATTGTAAATGGTGTGGATTTTTTATAAGGGTGAGACGAAAAAGTAGACCGATGATGTTTGGCTAACTCACAAAATTCACAATGCAAAGTAGTAATATTTTTATTGATAAACAGCTTCGGAAACATTTTTTTCAAATACAGGAGGTTTGGATGACCTAACCGACTATGCCATAATAAAATCTCATCAACATTCGAGTAGGAAACAGAGTTGAGACACTTGTCAGGATCACGGCTGCCAAGGAAGGATTGGGCAGCAAGGGAATAAAGGCCATCATCCTGTCTAGTGTTGCCAATCATCGTCCCCGAGGCCAAATCCTGAAATTCACAATGAGAAGACAAAAATATTACACGGAACTTAAGATCAAAAGTGAGTTTGCTGATGGACAAAAGATTATAGGATAGAGGGGGAACGTGCAACACATTTGTCAGAGTCAAAGAAGGGGAAATAACAACAGTTCCCTTTCCTGCAACCGAGGCAAGGGAGCCATCAGCAATTTTAACTCGTTGGTTTCCTGCACAAGGGATATAGGAGGAGAACAATTGCGAGGATCCTGTCATATGATCTGTTGCTCCTGAATCCATAATCCAGACACTGTTAGGGACTGAATTTGCAATATTTGCACAAGAAGAAATACCTGTTTGGACCAAAGAACACGAAGAATTGGATGTATTATGTCGAGAATCAAACAGTTGGAATAGTTTCTCTAATTGATCCTTTGTGAAAGGGAGGGAATCTGAGGAAGAAGAGGGCACTCCAGAATCTTCACTCCCTAATTGAAGAGCACGACCACCCGTATTCGATCTGTTGCTGCCAAATTTTTTCTTAAGATGGGCTGGTTTCCCATGTATTTTCCAGCATGTTTCGATAGTGTGCCATGGTTTTTTGCACTTCTCACAAAATGGCCTACTTGCAGCACCCATCTCTCGACTTACAAGGGCCGAACCTTCAGAATCCATGGTGGATTCAGTATGTTTTAGCATCACATGGTGGCGAGTTTCCTCACGGCGAACCTCGGAGAACACTTCCCGAAGGCTGGGCAGAGGTTTTCTCCCAAGTACACGGCCTCGAACCTCATCCAGATCCTTATTTAATCCAGCAAGGAAGACAAACATCCTTTGTCGGTCACATTTTTCCTTGTACCGCGTACAGTCCTTGCTAATTTCCCACTCATCTACATCGAGGAGGTCCAATTCCTGCCATAGAACTATTAACTCGTTGTAATAAGTTGTGACATCTTTGTTTCCTTGTTGCATCTGCCACAAACGAGTATTTAACTCGTACATTTGGGAGTAGTTTTCAGAATCTGAGTAAGTTTCTCGGACCACTTCCCAAACCTCACGAGCTGTGGGTAAAAACATGAATGGTTTGACGATTGCAAGCTCCATAGTGTTGATTAACCATGCCGTGACCAACGAATTCTCGGAACACCACTGCTTATATTTCGGGTCAGTCGCAGCCGGGGCTTTTACTTCGCCGTTTACAAACCCTAATTTGCCTTTCCCATCAATAACAAGACGGACTGATTGTGCCCACTCCAAGTAATTCTTCCCATTCAATTTGTGAATCGTTATTTGAGGGGAAGAATCTGATGGAGTGACAGGTGACTGGGTTACACCAGTGTCACTGCTGGAACCCGTGCCGACCATGGCTGCTTTAAAATTCATGGTTGATCCTTAGCGGCTCTGATACCATGTAGAATAATATAGCAAACATGACAAGGAGAAAGTATTCTCTTTATTTCTGTTGTATATATAAAGCCATGGATTGGTACACTTTATATAGATAAAATCAAATCCACTAAATATGGAAATATCCCATCATTCCAATAATATAGGATCCTAGTTCAAAATAAACCATATCAAATCCTAACTGCTCGACACTTATTTTCTAACTCTATATCTCTGTGATTTAAAGTTACCTTGAGAAGCTCCATATCCTCTGTTTGGAGTACTTGTTCTGTTGTTATTTTCAACATGGTTTCTCCAAACCTTCTTGGATCTTTCATTTTTGGGTGAAAAATTTGTCCTTTATCACCACGTTGGCTGCGAAATATTATCGACAATTGTCGATAAAAAGCAATCTTGAGTCTTTGAACGATAATTTTATGATTACAAATTGTAGTGAACATAAGTCTTCTTGACTCATTGTCTTGTGTGTACTTCTTAAACATTTGTAAGAAGTTATTTCCTAACATGATATCAGCTCCTGTATCATGGAAATAGATTGGTGGTGTTTTTACCTTGTACCAAGGTGTTGACCTGCACCTCCCATAAGGATCTCTGCTTGTTTTATTCATTTGCAAAGAATTAAAATTCTTCGAGAGAAATCTCGTCCAGCAATTTTTGGCAATTCTTCTTCACATTCTTCAGGGAAGACTCCTCTTTTTGCTGTACAAATTCCTGCTCCCGAGTCAATATAAGCTGCAAAGTACTCAGCCTTATATTGTTCATACAACATTCCTATCGAAATGTATATGAAGAAAGGACTTGTTGTCATTTTTTAAAGGGATTACTAAATGGCCCCGCCATTTTTAACAGACTGTGTTGTAACTCAGTAATCCGATTAAGACTATTTACCTTTAGTTTTCCTAAGGCCTCAGAAGGTAGAGTATGGTTACTCTTTTCTACTTCTTCAATACGTACTAGTAAATCATGTTCATGACTTACTAATTTCAACAGTTGCTTCTTCCTCTGTTTGTGAACAGAGTTTTCGAATTTGATTAAGGGATTGTCCCTTATCCAATTCTCTTGGTTTTTCATTTCGTAGAATTCTTATTGAATCCTCCAAGTCTTTTCTTTTGTCATGAACTCTATTCCTTTTTCAAGGCGTTTCCATGGTTTATGGTCCTCCAGAAATTCTAGACCAAGAATGAGCTGATCCATTTCTTTTCCTGGAATTTCCCAGATTTGAACTTCCAATTCTCCAATATTTATCACTCCTTGGTAAGTTCCTTTTTCCTGTTGTTCCAAATAGTAAATCGAGTTACAAGGGAACTGGTTCCGATGACTTGTAATTTCGAATACTATTTTCACTTCTTTCCATCCTTCTGGAGATCTAAGTTTTCCTATTATATAAAACTCTTTTTCTTCTGGTGGAATTTCTTGAATAGGAGATTTGACCCATCTTCTTCTTGTCATTCTGTCTCCTTGGAAAGATAACCTTCGGGGTTCTATTTTAAGGTCTCTGTATAGAACCAGTCTGTCTTGAATTTGAGTGTATGTTTCCTGAATTAAAGGAAACTCGATTCTTTTCGGGTATATTGCTTGAGCAACTTTCCCAAAGATCTCTGGAATTTCAATGAACTCATTTCTAATAAATAATTCAGAATGATGAGTATTAGAAAGAGCATATGAAATTTCATACGTAATAGAATATGGCCTATTACCTTCCTTCATTAGTCTTTTTTCCTTGAATTTTTGATGCAACGTCAAGGCTCGACTAAAATCTCTATCAGCTAAATTGTAGGCTATTCTTGGATAAATAACTCCCACAATTTTTCCTGCACAAATTTCCCGATATAGTTCCTAGAACCGCATCTTGTATATTCCCCATTCTTTTATCGCATACTACGATATCTATGGGTGAATCTATTCTCTCTTTAAAAGTAGCTTTGATCATAATCTGGATTGCTCCAATATGAATCCAAGACATTGTCTTTGATACTTCTGCTTTTAATTTCTGTAATTCCTCTCGAATTTCTTCAAAGGGAATTAACTGCATCTCAATTTGATTATTGGTTAATTTCATAGGGATCGCCATTTCCCTTCTGGATACCTTATAAATCAAATTATGTCTTCTTTGTCTTAGCCCTAGGTTTCCTAAGACTCTTTCAACTTGTCCTGCCGAAAATTCTTGGTACTTCTGTAATGTTGGATTTTCTCTCATAATCTTTTGGACCATATTATGAGATATCGTGATTTGACTAAAGAACCCAGCCAAACTTTCATGTGTTTCATGCCGAAACACTTCCTCTTGACTCTGATTCTGATTTTGATTCATCCTCAGAAACTTCTCGACTAAACAATATCTCTTCTTCGTATATGCTTTCATCTGAGGGGATATCCTCAAATTGATATATTTGGACTAGATCTTGAAAGAAGACCGCATCATCCATATCTGGTGTTGCTTCAAAGAGTTTAACTCATTTTTCCTCATTTTCTGGACAATTTTTAGATATATGTCCTCTTGCTCCACATGTCCAGCAGTTGCAATCCTTGAAACTTTTACTTGCTCTTGTATGAGTTCTTCTGAAAGTTCTTCTTGATGGTGTTCTTTCCCTGCTTTGTGATGAGCCTGTTGCTGAGGATGTTCTTGTAGGTCTACTTTTTCTACCCGATCTATATGATCTGGCCTTTTGTTTGGACCAAAATGTCTTGGTTTCCAAGAACTTTTCATTCTTTTAATATAGGGATTATTTCTGAATTTCTTCCTTTTAAATATCTGTGATCTGTTTCCAATGATCGTTGGAAGATCATTTTCTCTACAACATAAAGGTGTACGCTTATCTATACCCCTTATTTTCTTGTAGTTCTTCTGTAATGCTGTCATATGGCAGTGATGGCACCATTCTGCTAATTTCCTTTCAAAAAGGAGGCACGTCTTGCCAATGTATCAAGATTACCTAGAACATATTCTTTAATCAGCATTTCTCTCCAGGGACTTGGCATTTTTGCGAAAAATAGCTGAATAGCTACATTTTCCTCGACTCCCGAATTCCATCTATATTTTGTGAATAACATAATGTATGCATCAACTAAACAAATATCATGTAACTCGAGGCTATACAGAGCTTGAGTATATCTTCTCTTTTTCTCTGTATCTTGATTATTGAAATAGTATACCCCTATGAATTGTGCTTTAAATAGGGTGGTCATTCTTCCTCCAATCTCACTGAGGGATTCTCCTGCTAAGATTGACTCCTTAGTTTCTGGCATAGTCATCTCCCAGGCGATCTTGACAGATCACATTAGACTCATTTCTAAAAGTTTAATGAAACTTTCTTTATTGAGATCTAATATTTCTGCTGCTATTCTCATAGCTGATGTCCAATCATCTATGAGATCTTCTCTGTTTTTGAAGTCCAGAACATCAATGTTTAACATAACCCCATAAGGATGTATTGGATCTAAAACAGTTTTTCCGTAAGGAGTTTGATGGAGCGGGATTTTACTCCTTCTTGATCTGGTTCCTGCTGGATGTAAATTTTCTTCAACCTGGAACTCACTATGTGGTTCTTCTGTTTTAACCACATATCTTGGGGGATTCCCTATAGGTTGTTCACCCTCAGGGGAATTCATTTTTAGATCTACTACTTTGAGATTCGCAAAAGAATCCGCAAGATCTTGTAGATCCTCGAGATTTAATCTTTCTAAAGTAGTCATCAGATAGTGTTTTTCTCTGATACTGTTTTTATGAGATTAATCATCATTTCATCATCAGTTAAAGGTTTTTGAACCATTTTGGTTTTACCTTTCTGATGTAACAAAGGTTCGGTACCAAACGAGAGTGGTAACCTTCCTCCTGTATTTTATTTTCTAGAACCCGAAGTGTGTTCTAGATTTATGATTTTATTTTGAAGATCCTTTAGAGTTCCAAGAATTTATTCTTGTTTCTTAAGGATTTCTTCAATTTGCCGAGGTATTTCATTTAGCTGATTGCTGTAATATTGTACCGTCTTTTGAATTTCTCTAAGATCTCCGGAGAGTTTAGAGGAATCTGGGGTAATCTCTAAAAATTTAAAGTTAGAAATCATCTTTCTTTATCTCTTCAAAATTGAGAGCATTAATCACAACCTGTTGTAAGTAATCTATTATGAATAGATTAACTTGTTTATAGGATTTCATAGGAATAAAATCCTCTTGATTCAAACCTTCGTTTGAAGTCATTTTTTTGTAAAAATATTCTCCTTAACAAAGAAAATATGAATTAACGAATAATATTACGTCTGAATAATTAACCTAAATCTTTGATACCATTTTTGCGGATAATTCTTTATACTGCAAGATAATTCTTTATACTGCAAATGAGCACAAAATCTCCAGATTCAAGCATAAAACCTTTAAATTTTAAGCATAGAACCTATAGATTTCAAGCATAGATTAGCATAAATCTAGTACAAGAATTAAACATTAAAATATTCAAGTTTGGTGGTCCTAGGGAGTTATAGTAAAGAATCTTTTGGCTAGGGAGTTATAATAAAGTTAGGAAGGGTATTAGGGATTTTAGGACAATTTACTCTTATTTCAAATGTTAATTTATGAAATCATATAAATCGAAAATTAATTATCATGGGGTGTCTAATTGATATTTACAAAAAGTTGAGGCACCATATATATGGTCAAAAGTGGTTGCCTTTTATTTGAAAAAGGACTACTAAATGAAATAAAACTTCATTTAATTTTTTTTCTAGTAACCAAAACTATTTAAAACAAATGGAACCATAAAAATCATTACCCACAATGCCAATCATTTTAATGAGATTCAAATTATGGTCCCATCAAATATATATTATAGAAGATTTTTGATATTTGCTAAGGAAATCCACGAAGAAATAATTTTCAAATTTAACTTGCACCATTTAAATTTGATTTTTTCCTTTATTTTCACTAATCATTTTATAGAAAATTATAATGCAATCGAGAGTGGGACACACGTTCTTCGCATTATAGAGTATACATATCGATAATTCGATATGTTGTGTCCCAATTTGTTGTGCGAATATCTTAAAAGAATTTAATGTTTTTTTATGAGATGTTCGAACAGTAATCACTTTATAAAAAATTGATAGTGTATCGAGTTATTCATGCGAATATTTTGAAAAAATTTAATGTATTTTCACAAGATGTTCACTCTAATGTCTCAAAGCCCCCAAGATAACCTACCTTCATATTGAAATAAGAATATGCTCGACAAGTCTCATTAATCTTTATCTGTGAGACAAGTCAATTTTGTACATATTTATAATAAAAACTTATATTTTTGAAAAGAAAAATAATATTTTTTCATAAATGAACCAAATAAGATATATGTCTCACAAAATTAATTTATAAAATCGTCTCACTAAAGTTTTTGTGTGAAATTAATCAATTAAAATTATTTAGCACATTCATCTCTATCTCAATTTGTGGTCATACTACATAAATGTATATAAAAGACAAAAAATGTGGAAAAATAAAAATCATAAACATCAAATAAAGAAACAAAAATCATAGCTTATAATATTTTTTTGGGTTTTTTTATATATAATTTTAAAAAAAATTATTTTGCACAAATAATGTATGGTGGGGGGTTTTGCAGGAATACTGCAAAACGCCCCTGCCAATAGCGGACCTTGCAATAAAATTCAGGCTCCGCTATTGAAGCAAGCGGACGCTGACATTATTTTAATTAAAATAATTTCAGCGTCCGCTTGTCACAGAAGCGGACGCTGCCTATGTGGCAGCGTCCCCTTCTGTGAGCATGCGATGAGCATGCTAATTATATTAATAATATAATACCAATGTCCGCTTTTAATAAAAGCGGACGCTGATTCCTACCATCCGCTTCTTCCTAGTGCGACGTGATTTGAGACACACAAAATAATTAAATTATCAAGCACGTAAAAATCATCACAAAAAATCATCACAATAATACACAAAATTATCAAGCACGTATAAAATCACCACAATAATACACACAACCTCCCGACAATAAATCGTGATCTTTCCAGCAAGATTCCCAACTTTATCAGACAACTAATTCAGTAACATGATCCTGACAAGATTCTCATATAGCTTTTGACCACATTGAATAATGTGTTTAAGCTTTTCAAAATTTGAAATCCAATCGTTCAACTTTCTATATAATAACAAACATTTTGAAGAATCTCAATATCTATCACTCTCTTTTACTTGAAGAAATTTTTCAAAATTTATAAAAAAACATTATTCTTTCCTTTCCTTTTTTCCTCCTTCTCATTCTGTCTTCGTAATACTTTTCTTGAAACTTCATCTCCAGTATGGATAACATTGATGTTCTTTTATATTTTGGTGGTCACGTTATTGTTGAGAATGAGTCGGTTGAATATAGTATCCCGTATATTAGAACGATTCGAGTATTGAGATCAATTTCTTTGTTCGAGTTGGTTGAATATGTGCATAAAAAGTTGGTCATTGATCCGATGAATTTTAATCTGAAGCTGTCTACGAAATACTCATTCCTGGTTAAATCAATATGGCATGAAATTCCAGTCGACCTTGCTGATGCTGACGCTCTGGAGTTTGTAATGCAATGCCCCAATATAAATGTATTCCATTTGTATGTTGAAGCAAATCAAATTCATCAGAATGAAGAATCATATATTCCACATGTTACAGAAGGATTGAGCAATATGGAGTTTAATCGTGAGGGTGGTTCGTGGGATCAACATATCACTGGTCCTTTTGAACATGTTCCACCATGCTGGAAAAATACGGGTCTAAGTTGGGATCAAAACGTCGGTGCAACAAATTTGTATTCAAACAACCAGAATTTTGCTCAACACGATGATGTTCCTAGAATTGATGATGGAGATGTTCCTAGAAGTGCTAGTGATACTGAACCAGAGATTTCATATGGGGAGTCTGGAGAAGATGACAACGACGCTGATGATTTGAATGATGATGAACGTGTGAACACACATGCAAATATCGATGAAGGGACGTCATCTCGTCCACCACATCGTCAAACATTACAGAGGCAAGTTGTACCATTTATCTCCACTGATTCTGAGATGCCCTCATTTTTCAATAAATACTTTGGAGAAGAGACTCCGGATTCCATCGGTGTACCTGTTGGGGGACGAGCAAGTTATTACAATCCGAAAAGAGGAGAAGTTGGTGTAAACATGTTATTTAAAGATAAGAATGATCTCATTGCTTCTGTGAAAGATTATTCAGTTAGAGTTTCCAGGCGTGAGTATCGTGTAGTCGATAGCACACGCATTCTGTGAAAGGTACAGTGTAGAAATGATTCTTCTACCGCCCGATGTCGTTGGGGTCTTCGAGCTTCTTTCAAAGAGAAAACCGGTTACTGAAAAATAACTAGATATGGCGGTCCTCACACGTGTATATCTACCAACGTGGGCATAGACCATCATAACCTGAATAGCAATATGGTCGCACAGACGTTGTTTGGTATTGTACGTTGTGATCCTTCGTACGAAATTAAATATATCATGGAGAGCGTGAAGGATAAATACGGATACCAAATCTCGTATACGAAAGCGTGGCAAAGTTTGAAACATGCAGTGGAAATTGTTTATGGGACTTGGGAGAGTTCTGTGCAACTGATTCCGAAATATATGCGTGCTCTGTGCAAATATAATCTCGGAACAGTTGTCGAGTGGAAGCATCTTAGATCAAACAACGAATCAATAAAAACACTGAACTATGTTTTTTGGGCATTCAGGCCTTCTATAGATGGATTTCGCCACTGTCGGAAAATCATCAGCGTTGACGGCACACATTTGTATACAAAATATAAGCACAAAATGCTGATCGCAGTCACTCTGGATGCGAACAATCAGGTGTTGCCGTTGGCATTTGCAATCGTGGATGAAGAGACGTCGGATTCCTGGAAATGGTTCTTGGAAAATGTTGGTCAGTGTGTTGTTTGTGGTGAAAGTGGAATATGCCTAATTTCTGATAGGCATAAGGGTATTGTTTGAGCAGCTGAGGATCTCCACTATTTTAAACCTCCGCATGGTGTGCATCGTTTTTGTTTGAGACATGAGTGCTCAATATTTAATGCGAGATTCAAAGATGTGTATTTGAAAGATTTATGTTGGGAGGCGGGCAAACAACATCAAGTTTGTAAGTTCGACGCAACAATGGAGGCCATCAGGAATAAAAAATATTTTAGCACACAGGTACTTGCCTGGAATCTCAAAGGAGAAATGGAGTATGGCTCATGATGGAGGTTGGCGTCATGGGGTGATGATGACAAACATGTCTGAATGTTTGAACAGTGTGTTGAAGGGAGCTCGTAGACTCCCTATATCTGTGATAGTGCACTTGACTCTTTTAAGATATGTACAATACTTCATTGAACGTGTGGCAAAGGGTCAACGCATGGTTCAGGAAAATCAGTTGTGGTCGGACTATGCATGTCGCAGATATGAAGAATGGGCAAGAAAATCTAGCGAATATCGTGTTGTCAAATATGATGTACGGACTCAAACTGCTTCAGTTGCGACCGGGGGCAGACCAAGTCGCGGCCAACATATACAAGTGGTGAGGTTATCAACTAGTGATTGTTCATGTGGTAAATGGACAATTTTTGAAATCTCATGTTCTCACGATAGGTGGTTACAATTACAATTACGTAAATGACCCTCTGTTCCACAACCACGTGGCCTACGTCTACGCGAACCTCTACGCGGTACAAAACCTTGAGGATTATTTTGGACCACATCGTCATTGTCCTCACTGCTCTGATTTTGTTCATTTGAATAACCTGTAAAAATAACTGGAGAAATAACATTTCTTTGAGGTGCCGACGTGTTAGGAAAATCAGGTCGCTGATCGCTAATCAATTCGGTAATACTTTGGATATGGCTCTGAAATGGTGTCCGATAATCCTCGTCATCATATGCACCAGATGGCCCCGTGTTTTCAAAAACACTAGATGGTCCTGCATTTTCAAAACCACCAGAAGGCCCTGCATCGTCTTGCCAATCATATGACCTTGGAACATATCCTAAAGGCGACTGATAAGGATCAATAGGAGGCGTACCAAAATGTTGTGGAATATCATGTGGTCCAGGAGCAAAAAAATTCTGGGGATATGGTCGAAAACCAATCCCGCTGACTGTGGGAGAAATAGTGCGAACAGTTATGCGCTCATACCATCGAAAGTAGTCATCATCTGTCTGCATAGTTCTTCCATGCAATTGACCTTGGACAACATAATGCAACCTTCTGTTCCAAATATTAATTTCATTTTCATGATATTCCCTCCAGTCTGTGTTGCGATGACCTCCTCTGTTGATGTTGTGGAGGTTATCGTTGTCAACTGCAGGTCTTGGAATAGTTTGACGCATTTCAAATTGCCTTAACACTCGATTCGGACGATGCATCTCCACAATTTCAAAGCAAATCAAAGGACAAACGCATCGCCAAATATTATTGTCGTATGAATCTATTATTATTCTGACATCTGGATCGTTTATGTCGTATACTATCCAGTTAAACTACAAAATAAAAATTAAAAAATTACTTAAAATTTTCTATAAACAAGTTCATTGTTGCAGTGTTTATATATTTTCATAGTATACCTCATCATGATTCATACGATCAAATGAGTCTCTTATAATTCGAAGAGAGTGTGTCGGTGCATGAGTATAACTGAAAACATTGTTCCACCTACAATAAAAAATGATTAAATATCGAGTAAATTAATCGGAGTTCATATTATGACAATAATTTTTTTACCGAGCACCGTATGGAGAAAATGGCATGATATCATCAGCAGGATTCGGGGCCACAAAATGAGATAACCAGTTCGATCGGGATTAACACATTTAATCCTACTCCATGCCCATACCTGTCATGAGTATAAAATATAATTAAATAAATATTAATTTAATCTCATTTAATCATTATAAATTATACCTACAAAATATATAGAGGTCCGACTATTTTAGATTTTCCTATACGTGTTGCATTGCACAGCTCACGATATAGGAACGCTAAAACTGCACCTCCCCAACTGTAAGATTTTATTCGATCAATGTTCCGGAGCAGTTGTAAAAAAATCAATCTAGCTGATCCTCCTTGATAATCTGGTAGCATTATTCCTCCGATAATCATCAATGCTACACACCGACTATATTTCACAACATCAACCTCGGAACTATTATCATCAATGTATGTGGAGGTGCAGTGTTCGTATAAAGAGGTCATCGACAAGTGACCGCCTTTGAAATGCGTCGCTAATGGCGTATATCCCAATAAATTTAAACATATGTGTTGTCATTCTCCCACTTTATGCGACACATCAATACCAGATACAACCTCACCATGAATTGGTAAACCCCAAATAACTGAAATATCCTGCAACGTGATAGTCGCATCACCACATCTAAAGTGAAATGTGTGTGTTTCACGTCGCCATCGTTCAACCAGAGCAGTGATCAAATGATTATCATAAACACGAAATCCACACTGCAAAACACCGAAAAAACCCATATGATGTAAAAATGCTTTAACACGGCTATGTAACCCATTCTCCGTATATAATTTTCAAATCAAGTTGTCCGATCGTTTGGCTCGAATAATTTCATCAATATTTTCCGAAGAAACTACTGATGATATATGTGATGCCTGCAAATACAACACGCTCGAATCTTGTACTGTTGCCATTTTGAAAAAAAAATAATGACGATCACTAATCAATAAGTTAAATAATTATAACAATCAATTATACTTATAATAAATACACTCAAAATAATACATATCACGATCGAATAATAATCTTCATGCTATTTGGAAATAAAATAAAATATTAAATATGAATTAAATTAATTATTTTATTTGTTTCAAATAAAAATAAAAACAATAAAAACAAAATTAATAATAATAATAATAACAAAATATTACTAAAAATTATTTCAATCATCTTTGTAATACTATATTTTATATAAAATAAATACGTTAATAATAATAACAAATTTTCCTTAAACTAACTTTCCTTATATTTTAAATATTATATATATTTTATACCACATTTAATATGAACACAAAATATTAAATATTGGGATATCAAACATTTTATATTTACCAAAAATTTAATAATTTAAAGCTTAAAAAATACAAGTTATATTACAATTTGAGATTAAAAATAATGTTGTATGAATATTATTTTTTATAATATTTAATAAAAATATGAAGTGATTATCAACGTTATAATTATAAGATAATTTTTTATTTTAACTCTATGAATTTTATGTAAATAAATAATAAATAAAAAAATTATATTATATTATATATATATATATACATATATATATTGTTATTTATTTTAAAGAAATATTATTTTAAAAATATTTCAACTATAATTTTGATCGATGATATATTATTTCAAATTTTCAATTTATTAGCAATATATCATTATAACATATTATGATTAATTAATTAAATATATATATATATATATGTAAAAGTATAATGAAAAAAAAGTAGAGATTAAATAACATATTTCAAACGTTAGAATTAGCTAAAAGTAACATATCTTGTTTCAAATAATCGTAAATAAATAAAATAATATATTGATTAAGATTAAAAAACCAATAATTATGTAAGTTAAACATATTATTACTCTATCTATCTTGAATTTTTATTTACGTAATATCACAAATTTAACGATAATTATAAATGGTTAATATTTTAGGTAACTTAATTTAAGAATTAATACGACGAACTTACTAAAAACAAGAGCAATCAAATAAAGAGTACAATTATAAAGCGTAAAGGATTAACCAAAATATTATATAATATAAAAATATAATATATTAACATAACCAACAAACTTGTAGTAGCCCAGATTCTATTTTAAGATAATAATATGTTAAACATGATTAAGGGTTAGTAATTTCGGAGTGTTATTGGACTTCGGAAGAGAATTTGGGCTTTTAAGTTTGGGTCGGATCGGAAGCTCCGATCCCAGCCACTCGGAAGCGCAGCGGAAGCACCGAGATCGGAAGCTTCGATCCAGGAACGGAAGTTCCGATCTCCAGCTGCCAGCAATGCTCGATGAATCAGCCACGAGTTTTGACAAGTGTTGAACGTAAAGCAGATCGGAAGCTCCGATCGCCCGATCGGAAGTTCCGATCCCGACGTGCCACACATGCATGCAATGAGCTGGATCGGAAGCTCCGATCCTGAAATCGGAAGTTCCGATCCTGGCCGAGAATTTTGCCTATAAATAGGGCTTCGCAGATTCATTTTCAATTACAAATTCCCGAGTTTCCTTCTTCAGTTATATAGTGTGAGTTATATACTTGAGGGCCCTATCGGTTATAATAGAGGTTCTGGAATAACCAAGGTGTGGTTATAGTCATCCGGGACTAGCAACTCCAAAGGGCTAACTACGGACGAAGGTATGGTCCGGGAATCTGTTTAAGTTTTGGAAGTACTTATTAGCTTAGTTAAGGCTTATAGAATTTATGTAGTGATACAGTGAACTTTTGAATATAGGCTTGGAACCTAGGATCCTATTTTACTTGAACTAGCCTAGAGGTACGTACACATTGACTGAGATTGCCAGCGAGTATACATGTCTATATGTTGCATTTATTTGGCATTATTATATGACATGATATATGATTTACCGCTTTCCATATTCATATGTCATGTGTATATAAACGTTGAGCCTACACCTTATTATACCTGACTATAGAGCCGCTCAGCTCTATACTCGATAGTCTATCACCGAGAGTACCGCGACGGCGGGGGCATTTATGTCTGTCTACTCTGGTGTATTAGACGAGTGTGGTTGCACCCAGAGGTTGATCCGTGCGGTGGCAGCACTCATGTGGCGCCGGTTCTGAGCATGATTTTTCAGATGACCCTGTACCAGTCATCATGTTGCATGCATTATATACATATGTTTACTCATGTCTATGTACTGAGCGTTAGTGCTCACGTCCTAGTTGTTATCTTGGACACCCTATTCCATGGGGCAGGTCGCATGATGGACGGAGCTGATAGTTCAAGGCAGGACTAGGGAGTAGGAGCCTTGAGGATTTTATTATACAGCAGGATTCGATATAGCTGTATAATGTTTACTGTTTAAGTTTTCGATTTGGTTGTATCACTACAGATTTAAGCCTGAATTATGTTACTAAGCTGATATGCAAATTATGGTTTTGTTTCCGCATGTTTTACTCTGTTAAGTTATTTTGCTGTATTAAGTTTAATGCATGCTATTAGTTGCCAGTTAGTAGGTGATACCATGCAGGGTCACTACATTTTTGGTATCAGAGCCAGGTTATTTTGGGATTAGTACTTGGGATCTAGTCTAGTCTTGAGTAATTCTTGCGCATTTGGGATTTTAATGTGCAATTCTTTTTAGGATATGGCTGACGAGAGTCACGGTAGTGTTGGTCAGGGAGGTGGTCTTCATCGTCATCACCGTCATCATGATGATCAACATCGTCATCATGAGGGTAGACGTCGCTACTCTATCAATAAATTCATGCAAGTAGGACCGAAACCTTTGGTGGGAGGCGAGAATCCTGAACAAGCTAGAAGATGGATGTCTAAACTCGAGAGTACTTTTCGATCTTTCGATTGTACTGAGGATCAGAAACTGGAAGTTCTAAAATTTGTTCTAGAGGATCGATCACGTTTTTGGTGGGATGCCAAAGCTGCTCAGGCACGTACTGAGAGAGGACAAGTGACTTGGGGGGATTTTTGTCGGGAGTTCCAGAAATTGTATTTTCCTCCAGCTGTTCGCCAAGCACGATCTATGAAGTTGCTTACTTTGAGGCAAGGATCAATGACTATTGATCAATATCAGCAACGATTTCTTGATCTGCTACCTTTTTAGTCCTCATATCAATGAGAGTGATGCGTCGAAGTATGATATCTTTCTACAAGGTTTGAACCAAGATATCTACTCTCAGGTTGTCTTCTGTGATGACCCGGTATCTTTTGAGACTTTGGTGAACTGTTGCCGTCTTGTAGAGACTAGCAACAGGCGGGCACAGTTGATGATGCCAGCACAGCCTAGTGGATCTTTTGAGCCTCGAGCTCAATCTGTTGTGCAATCTGGACCTACGTCTTCTTCTACTCCTACTACTTTATCTGGATCTCGTGGTTCACGAGGTATGTTCCGTTTTGGAAAGAAGAAGAAGAAGAAGGAGGAGTTTTGTAGTCATTGTGGAGGGAAGCATCCTGCAGCTTCATGTCGGAGAGCTACTAGTGCTTGCTATATTTGTGGTCAGCAGGGACATCTGTGGAGAGATTGTCCTCAACGCATGGGTTCTGCTAGTGGATCGGGATCACAGGTTGGATCTCAGGCTTCTACTTTTCCACGACAGCAGCCAGCACCACAGAGTTCTTCTGGTTACCGTCCCCAGACTCAAGGGCAGGTATTTGCTCTGTCTCAAGAACAGGCTACTGAGGGAAGCGATCGCATGTTGGCAGGTACCTTTTTGTTATGTGGTATTCCTGCACTTGTATTAATTGATACTGGAGCATCGCATTCCTTTATTTCTAGTCGCTTTGTTAAGAGACATAGATTACCTTATGTATCATTAGATATGGATTTAGTTGTATCTACTCCGTTGGAGCAGGAGATAGTAACTAAGCGTCTAGTGATGGGTTGTCTTCTGGAGTTTGAGGGTAATGTGTTATCGGCTAATTTGATGATATTAGCGATGGCAGATTTTGACTGTATCTTGGGAATAGATATGCTGACTTTGTATCACGCTACTGGGGATTTATATCAGCATCTGGTACAGTTTCATCCGGTTGAGGGTGATAGTTGGTATTTTTATGGTGAGGGTGCGCGACCTCCGATGCCACTTGTTTCGGCTCTGAAGGCATGTCATGTCTTGGAGTTAGGTGGGGAGGGCTGCCTCATCTATGCAGTTGATATGTCCACGAGTAGTACGGGTATTGATCAGTTACCGGTTGTCAGCGAGTTTCCTGATGTATTCCCTGATGAGATTCCTGGTTTTTCTCCGGTGCGAGAGGTTGAATTTGGTATTGATTTAGTACCAGGAACTACGCCTATATCCCGAGCACCTTATCGTCTGGAACCGTCAGAGATGAGGGAATTGAAACAGCAGTTACAGGATCTGCTTGATAAGGGATATATTCGTCCGAGTGTTTCTCCGTGGGGAGCACCTGTTTTATTTGTTAAAAAGAAGGATGGATCGATGCGATTATGTATTGATTACAGGCAGTTGAATCGTGTCACCATCAAGAATAAGTATCCTTTGCCGCGGATTGATGATCTGTTCGATCAATTACAGGGTACTTCTATTTACTCGAAGATAGATCTGAGATCTGGTTATCATCAGATGCGGGTACGAGACTCAGATATATCTACGACTGCTTTCAGGACCAGATACGGGCATTATGAATTTCTGGTGATGCCATTCGGTTTGACGAATGCACCGGCAGTCTTTATGAATCTGATGAATCAGATATTTCGAGAGTATCTGGATAGATTTGTCATCGTCTTCATTGATGATATTCTTGTCTACTCTCATGACAAGGATGAGCATGCACAACATCTAAGGATTGTTTTACAGACGTTACGAGATAAGCAGCTGTATGCGAAATTGAGCAAGTGTGAATTCTGGCTTGATCGGGTAGTGTTTCTCGGTCATGTGATATCTAATGAAGGGATATCTGTTGATCCTAGTAAGATAGAGGCAGTGCTGAACTAGTCTCGTCCAACGACGGTTGCTGAGATTCGTAGTTTCTTGGGTCTAGCTGGATATTACCGTCGGTTCATCGAGAATTTTGCACAGTTGGCAAGGCCTTTGACACAGCTTACTCGGAAACATGTTTCCTTCATATGGTCCTCGGAATGTGAGGAGTCATTTCACGAGCTGCGTAGACGTCTTACTACTGAACCTGTGCTAGCTCTACCTTCTGGATCAGGAGGTTATGTTGTCTATACTGATGCCTCTGGTCAGGGGTTAGGATGTGTTCTGACACAGCATGGACATGTTATTGCCTATGCTTCTCGACAGTTGAAGACGCATGAGAGTAATTATCCAGTACATGATCTCGAGTTAGCCGCCATTGTATTTGCACTCAAGATCTGGAGGCATTATCTTTATGGCGAGAAATTTGAGATATTCACGGATCACAAGAGTTTGAAGTATTTATTCACTCAGGCGGAGTTGAATATGCGACAGAGACGCTGGATGGATCTTCTGAAGGATTATGATTGTGAAATCAAATATCATCCAGGTTCTGTTAATCTTACTGCTGATGCCTTGAGTCGGCAGGTGAGACTTTCTGCACTTCAGACTAGTGAAGTATCTCATATGATTCAAGAGTGATGTTCATTGAGTTTTACGCTCAAGCACAAGAAAGGGAGAAATGGGATTCGATTGTATACTATTTTGTCTGAGCCAGCATTGTATTCTCGGATCAGAGATGCTCAGATATCTGATGTTAAGACTCAGCGTTTGGCACATTTAGCCAATGGAGTTAATACATCTGGATTTCATTTTCAGGCAGATGGTTTATTGTGCTTATCTAATCGAGTGGTTGTACCTAATGTTGCGGAGCTCAGGAACGATATTCTTTCCCAAGCTCACAGAAGTCGATTATCTGTTCATCCTGGAAGCATGAAAATGTATAAGGACTTGCGAACTAGATTCTGGTGGAAAGGGATGAAGAGAAGTGTGTATCAATTTGTTTCAAGATGTTTGGTTTGTCAACAGGTCAAGACTAAACACCGACGACCAGGTGGATTACTGCAGAATCTTGAGATTCCTGAATGGAAGTGGGAGCACGTGACTATGGACTTTGTTACCCACTTACCTATGACTTCACGTCAGTGTGATACTATCTGGGTCGTTGTTGACCGTTTGACGAAATCCGCACACTTTATTCCTTATAACCGGGAGTATTCTTATGATCGCATGACACGTTTATACATTCAGGAGATAGTGCGATTGCATGGGATTCCAGTGAGCATAGTTAGTGATAGAGACCCGCGATTTACCTCACGTTTTTGGGGTATTTTTCAGGAGGCGTTGGGTACCACTCTGAGTTTGAGCACTGCATATCATCCGGAGACTGACGGGCAATCAGAGCGGATGATTCGTACGCTGGAGGATATGCTACGTTCTTCTGTCATGGATTTTGGCTTATCTTGGCAGGATCAGTTACCTTTGATCGAATTTGCCTACAATAACAGTTATCATCGTAGTATTGATATGACACCTTTCGAGGCATTGTACGGTCGACGGTGTCGTACTCCGTTATTCTGGGATGAAGTCGGGGAACGACAAGTCGAGGGTCCTAAATTGGTGCAGCAGATTGTGGACAAGGTAGATTTGATCAAGCATAGGATCAAAGTTGCTCAAGATAGACAAGCCAGTTATGCTAATATTCGTCGCATGCCACTTCAGTTTGAGCCTGGTGAATATGTGTTTCTCCGAGTATCACCTTTCAGAAAAGTGATGAGATTCGGCGTGAAAGGCAAGTTGTCTCCTCGTTTTATTGGACCTTTCCAGATACTGGAAAAGATCGGAGATGTTGCATATCGTTTGGCTTTACCGCCACATCTTTCCAGTATACATAATGTTTTTCATGTGTCGTTGCTTCGACAGTACATAGCTGATGAATCTAATGTGATTCAGTCTTCTGATATTCAGCTAGAGCCAGATCTGTCTTTTGTTGAACGACCAATCCGTATCCTAGACAGGAAGGAGAAAGTTCTTCGGAACAAGACTATACCACTTGTGATGGTACAATGGCAGCGCCGAGGCGTTGAAGAAGCAACTTGGGAAACTGAGAGTCGTATGCGAGCAGAATATCCTGAGTTGTTTGCTTTGTATTTTTGATTACCATGTAAGATGTAATTACAGTTGTTGTAATAAAACATGGTTTGATGTTTCATATTGTTATCTTGATTTTGTCTTTAGATGTTATTTCGCGGACGAAATATCTAAAGGTGGGGAGAATGTAGTAACCCAGATTCCATTTTAAGATAATAATATGTTAAACATGATTAAGGGTTAGTAATTTCGGAGTGTTATTGGACTTCGGAAGAGAATTTGGACTTTTAAGTTTGGGTCGGATCGGAAGCTCCGATCCCAGCCACTCGGAAGCGCAGCGAAAGCACCGAGATCGGAAGCTTCGATCCAGGAACGGAAGTTCCGATCTCCAGCTGTCAGCAATGCTCGATGACTCAGCCACGAGTTTTGACAAGTGTTGAACGTAGAGCAGATCGGAAGCTCCGATCGCCCGATCGGAAGTTCCTATCCCGACGTGTCACACATGCATGCAATGAGCTGGATCGGAAGCTCCGATCCTGAAATCGAAAGTTCCGATCCTGGCCGGGAATTTTGCCTATAAATAGGGCTTCGCAGATTCATTTTCAATTACGAATTCCCGAGTTTCCTTCTTCAGTTATATAGTGTGAGTTATATATTTGAGGGCCCTATCGGTTATAATAGAGGTTCTGGAATAACCAAGGTGTGGTTATAGTCATCCGGGACTAGCGACTCCAAAGGGCTAACTACGAACGAAGGTATGGTCCGGAAATCTGTTTAAGTTTTGGAAGTACTTATTAGCTTAGTTAAGGCTTATAGAATTTATGTAGTGATACAGTGAACTTTTGAATATAGGCTTGGAACCTAGGATCCTATTTTACTTGAACTAGCCTAGAGGTACGTACACATTGACTGAGATTGCCAGCGAGTATACATGTCTATATGTTGCATTTATTTGGCATTATTATATGACATGATATATGATTTACCGCTTTCCATATTTATATGTCATATGCATATACACGTTGAGCCTATACCTTGTTATACCTGACTATAGAGCCGCTCAGCTCTATACTCGATAGTCTATCACCGAGAGTACCGCGACGGCGGGGGCATTTATGTCTGTCTACTCTGGTGTATTAGACAAGTGTGGTTGCACCCAGAGGTTGATCCGTGCGGTGGCAGCACTCATGTGGCGCCGGTTCTGAGCATGATTTTTCAGATGACCCTGTACCAGTCATCATGTTGCATGCATTATATACATATGTTTACTCATGTCTATGTACTGAGTGTTAGTGCTCACGTCCTAGTTGTTATCTTGGACACCCTATTTCATGGGGCAGGTCGCAGGATGGACGGAGCTGGTAGTTCAAGGCAGGACTAGGGAGCAGGAGCCTTGAGGATTTTATTATACAGCAGGATTCGATATAGCTGTATAATGTTTACTGTTTAAGTTTTTGATTTGATTGTATCACTACAAATTTAAGCCTGGATTATGTTACTAAGCTGATATGCAAATTATGGTTTTGTTTCCGCATGTTTTACTCTGTTAAGTTATTTTGCTGTATTAAGTTTAATGCATGCTATTAGTTGCCAGTTAGTAGGTGATACCATGCAGGGTCACTACAAAACTATAGTCAACATTTAACTTAAAAAAACATGAATAATAATATTATTATTTAAAATATTCACAAAACTTAATATTTGTTATAATAATATTAATACGTACCTCTATGTTATTTCACGTTTAATATCAAATTTACCTGCAAAAACAATATGAACAAAAATTCATATGAATAATAACACATTTTTTAGAGAAATTATTTTTCATGCAAAATATAAAAAGAATTAAAACGATAACATTACAAACGTACCTAATTCAAGAAACAATGTGGAGAAGATTTAAAAAAGCTTCGGTGCTTGCTCAAAAAAAAAAAACTGCTTCGGTGCTTCTTCTATAAAGTAAAAAAAAGAAAGCATTTAAGAAAAGGGAAGGAAAGGGAAGGAAAGTTTCGGCTCTTCAGAAGCTTTCGGTGCATAATAATGAAAGCAACACACAGAATGCCTATTTATTATCACAATCACAATAATTTTGCATCGCGGGTCAAAATGCCCGTGATGCAAAATAACAAAAGGGACACTGATTTGGCAGCGTTCGTTTTTTGGCAGGGGCGTTTAGCAGTATTACTTCAAAACCTCCCACCATGCATTATTTGTGCAAAATAAATTTTTTTTAAAATTATATATAAAAAAAAACCTATTTTTTCACTAAAAATAGTAAAAAAGAAATTGGAAAATTGCGACGAGAGTAGATAAGATAGGCAGGAGCTGGGCTTGCTCTCCTCTCTTCTTCTGTGTCTTAAACTAAGCCACGTGTCGATCATTTTCTGGCATAGGGTATATTCTCTGACCAATAAAAGGGCCCCACTTCAGCACCTTTTTTTAATTTTTTTTTGAGAAAAAAAACAATATATACCTGTTTTAAAAATAAAACCATTATTGATAATAATGTTATCGATCAATTTATGTACATCACTAAAAAATAATGGTCTGATCAAACTTAATAAATGAAGATACAATCTAATCACATAGTATGTTTGTTAGTTTTTGAGCTTTATCTCCTTTTTAATCCACATTATTTGAATCCATCCCATGAATTTGTATTTGTTTGCTTGTTAAAAAAATAATATTTTTCATATAAAATAATATTTTTTCATGAATCGAATAAAATCGAAGTTATATCTCACATAATTGACCCGATAAGTTTTTATGATTAAATATTACTAAATACTGACACAATTTTTTTTTCTTTTTTTTTAATCAAATACTGACACAATTTTCAATACCAATATCACCCTGTTTTTTTTTCCCTTGAAAATGGCAAAAACTCATATGAGACGGTCTCAAGGGTATTTTTTTTTAGACGAGTCTCTTATATGGGTTATTTATTAAAAAATATTATATTTTATGCCAAAAATATTACTAATTATTATAAATATGGATATGATTGACCCATTTCATTTGTGAGACGGTCTTACAAAAGTATTACTCCGTGAAAATACCATCTTTTTTGTCATCACACACAAAATTGAAATCTTGAACATTGTCCGACTCCTTGTAATGCGTGCCACAAAGCTTGTCCCACGGTGTGGGAAAACAGACAATGCCCAAATAATGGATCTCAAACAATTGCCCCATGTATCTATCTCTATTACAGAAATAAAATAGAAAAATAAAAAAAAAATTTGCTCCTTAATTTCTTGGATGTGCCTAATATATCCGAGTCAAACCACATTTCAAGAAGTGACTATAGCTTCATAATAAACCACACAAATATACTCGATTAGCCAAAGCACCAACCGCCATTTTTTGGGGCTTCGGAAGACCTCTGACTGAGCTTCTGTACACTAATGGTCTTTTGATTACTTACTACTCGTTAGTTTCATCAGAATAAGGTGATTTGTTGCAACAAAAAGATCATTTTTCTTCACAAGCTTGAACTTTTTTCATTGAACAAAAAATGTTAAGACGTTTCTTGAATATGTAGGCGATTTGGTAACTTATTTTGTTCACAACCCATTTGGGATTAAGTTTGTTTCTTTCCATTTTTTGGGTTGTTCGAATGTTTGAAACGATATAAAGATCTCAAATTGATTACATGCAGCGGTAGCTAGTAGCTAATCCAGTTGATTACTCCTTTTTCCTTTCTTGACATAAAGTTTTAGTCCTGTTGATGCTATGGAGAAGTATTTGATTTGACTGCTTGTTTGTGTTTTGCAGGGAGATATAAAGATCAAGAAATTTCAAGATTTGTCGTTCAGTGTGGAAAAAAAATGCTGATCAGGTGCACTGCGAATGATGTGCATACAAGAATAACACTGAAGGAGAAATATGCGGATCAAATTGATCTTCTCAGGGTGCATCCATGTCGTGCTCGAGTCAGCCGGAGGTCGAGCCCGGATCGAGCCACCTGGTGCCATGGTTCAAGAATCAAGCTAGCAAAACCAGAGCCGAGGAAAAGGGCACAAGCCGTACTTAGTCCTGTATCAGACCCCACTCCAGCCACCACAAAGGTTTGATTTTTACAAGAGTTTTAAGGGATCAGAATCAAATAACTAATGTATCTTAAATTTTGCGTATTTTTTAGTACTAAAATTTCATATGACAGTTGGAGGGAATAGCCAAATAATTAATCCCTGTGATAACATGAAAATTAGCAATACTTCTGTGTGAAAAAAGCAAACAGTAAATTATTAGTTTGTTATTGAGTTTATTGCACAAAAGCCACCGTGAAATATTGAAAATACACAATTTTCTCAAATGAAATTTTAATAGGCACCTAGACCTTAACCTTTTGGTAATAGTTGCATGTTTAACCCTAGCTTCAATGAGTTATTGAGCACGTGCTGTTACATCGTCTAATCAACAATTTTTTTTATAATATTAGGTCTATGGTATTAAAATATCCTTTTATTGTAGTATTTTTCATATTTACTCAAATACATCACGCGTATTTGTGAATAAAAATTATTTATTTTGATGTGGATGATGTATATGAGTAGATATGAATATTATTACAATAATAAAACTTCATTTTTGTATCATAATCCTAATATTATAAAAAAATGGTTATTTTAGCGCAAAAACAACGCATGTTTAACAAAATCGTCGTGACAGGAGTTAAACGTGCAACTATATACAAAAAGTTAAGACTGAGATGCTTATTAAAATTTTACAAGAAAAAAGTGTGCATTTTCAATATTTCAAATGGGTTTGATGCAATAAACTCGTTTGTTGTATGTCAAAAGCTGCGACAAACTAAAGTATTCATGAAAATACGTATTTTTCTGGATAAAACACAACTGATTTCACTTTCATCCAGAGTTGATTTAGATTTAGATGCATTTGATTATAATTTTTTTTTTTACTGCTCTGAAACCTTAAAACCGACATACTTCATGTGTTTGTACAGCAGTTGTCCTGTAGTGGCTAGAACTATCCATCTGGCAGTAGAAATAACACGTGTATCTATGGTATTAAATATTTTTCTTTGACTCTTTACCATTTCCCACTTGACACTATAAACGCTGAGCCTCTCTGTTATCCTATTTTAAATTTGCATTTACAGGATTTATTGGTTTTTCTCCATAGTTGATAAGTGACAGCATGAAGGTAGTTAATTTGTAAACTGATGTTATTCTTCTTTTTCTTTTGTTATTAAAGATCCAGAGTAAGCCATTTATGTATTGTAACTGCAAAAATGAAAAGTATGTGTTAACTGTGAATTCATTATGTTATGCTCGTAATGTAAAATTTTGCCGGGATTTTGGCTAATGTTTGATTTTATTTCTGATATTTGCCTTCGATTTTCGTCTGCTCCACGTGTATTTGTTGACAAAAATTTTGTTGTTTTGTTTGCAAAGAGAGTTTACACATTTGGCAAGGGAAGGAGTGAGGGGAACAAGGGCATGAAATCCTTGGTAAGTCGATAAATCTTGGAATAAGAGTTTATTTTTTCCTGTTGTTATTATGCTTAAGACCCTTCCTTTTTGTATATGCTGTGCTGCAAAACTGATGGGACATTTAAAACTTAGAAATATCTGGCTAGATAACAAAAGTAGCATAAAAAGATTAAGAAAGGATTCCATATCATTTTGCTTTAGAGAAAAATTCCAAATATTGTGTTTATCACTTAATATAGTGTACCATCATGTTCTTAGATGGAAATTGTGCATGTTAGATAAGTACCAGGGCCAAATTATGCAGCATATTAGGATGTTATTCATTTATGGAAATAAACCCGAATCAAATCTGTACTAGTTAGGAGGCAAAGGTGCAAATCTTGCTGAAATGGCAAGCATTGGTCTATCAGTTCCGCCGGGATTCACCATTTCTACGGAGGCGTGTCAAGAATATCAGCAAATAGGCAAGAAGCTGCCGCAAGGATTGTGGGATGAGATATTGGAAGGTTTAAAAATTGTGGAGGAGGATATGGAAGCTTCACTCGGTGACCCCTTGAAGCCTCTCCTCCTTTCAGTTAGATCTGGTGCAGCGGTGAGTTTTGTTCTTACACAAACATTCTAGTGTGGACTAAAGTTTTTGGCTTAATGTCATTTTAATATGAAGTTTGGTATTCAAATGCTTCTGGTTTAATGTACTATAATCACCAAACTCAATCATATAAATCTTGACATAGAAAGATTATCTTAAATACATCCAAGAGAAGATCAAAATTATGTTTAGGACCACTGATAGGTTTTAATGAATCACCGACCGTTTTGTTAAATTAGATTTCTATGCCTGGCATGATGGACACGGTTCTAAATCTCGGGCTCAATGATGAAGTAGTTGCTGGTTTGGGGGCGAAAAGCGGAGAGCGGTTTGCATATGACTCATATAGACGGTTTCTTGATATGTTCGGAAATGTTGTAAGTTTTTTTTCTCTCCCTGTTTGAAGACATTTCTTGCGCGAGTTCAATATTTCTAAACGTTACTGTTTTTTTTAAGGTAATGGACATTTCACATTCATTGTTCGAAGAAAAACTAGAAAAGATGAAAAGTGAAAAAGGCATAAAGCTTGATACTGATCTAACAGCCTCTGATTTGAAAGAGCTGGTGGAAGAATATAAAAGTGTCTATCTTGAAGCTAAGGGTGAAAAGTTCCCTTCCGGTATGCTTTCCCTTTTCTTCAAGAACTTTTTGTTTATCAAGAAGAATAAAAACTTGTACTATTTTTGTTCCAGTCTTTTTCAAGAACTTAAGCTGTGTTTTTCGTTCTGTTCGTATCAGATCCAAAGAAGCAACTGGAGTTGGCTATAAAAGCAGTTTTTAATTCATGGGACAGTCCAAGGGCGATAAAATACCGAAGCATTAACCAAATAACAGGTCTGAAAGGAACTGCTGTTAATATTCAATGTATGGTATTTGGAAACATGGGAAACACTTCAGGAACAGGTGTTCTCTTTACAAGAAATCCGAGTACTGGGGAAAACAAGCTCTATGGGGAGTTTCTGATTAATGCGCAGGTCTTAATCACATATAGTCATTTCTATTTATGTTGAGAATATACACTTTTCATGGCTTTTTTGCTTTATAGGGAGAAGATGTTGTTGCTGGAATTAGAACTCCAGAGGACTTGGATACCATGAAGAATTGTATGCCTGAAGCTTATAAAGAGCTAGTGGAAAATTGTGAAATACTAGAGGGACATTACAAGGATATGATGGTACTGATGTGTTGTGTATTGTACGAATTTTTCGAATTAACCATGTTTCAAATCTGGTGCGGATAAGGATGTTGCTGTATACTGCAGGACATTGAATTCACTGTCCAAGAAAATAGGCTGTGGATGTTACAATGTAGATCCGGTAAGCGCACAGGTAAAGGTGCTGTAAAGATTGCAGTAGACATGGTTAATGAAGGGCTCGTTGATTCTCGTACTGCAATAAAAATGGTAGAACCTCAGCATCTTGATCAACTTCTTCATCCGCAGGTACAAGAGAGCGTATATATCACCCGTTTTTTTGTAGAACTTCGTGCTCTCGTTAACGTCAGCTATTTTCGTTTAGTTTGAGGATCCGTCTGCTTACAAGAATTCTGTGATAGCCAAAGGTTTGCCTGCATCTCCCGGTGCGGCAGTTGGCCAGGTCGTTTTTAGTGCCGAAGATGCTGAAGAATGGCACGCTCAAGGGAAGAGTTGCATCTTGGTACGATCGTCCATCCAGTCATCTTTAACATTTGATATCCCATGCATCGCGATCATTTTTCCTAGAATATTGCATTCCTTAATCTTGTTTCCTTAATCTTGTTTTAATCGTAAAAGTTAAATGTTCTTGATCTTACTTGGTTTAAGGTGAGAACTGAAACAAGTCCAGAGGATGTAGGAGGTATGCATGCAGCTGCTGGGATTTTGACTGCTAGAGGTGGCATGACGTCTCATGCAGCAGTTGTTGCTCGTGGATGGGGGAAATGTTGCGTTTCTGGTTGTTCTGATATACGTGTTAACGACTCCGAGAAGGTTGAGTATTAAATTATGAAAAAGATCTCAACAAAGTTTAAAAAGTTTGTATGTAAATATCATAAGAAAATGCAGGTATTTATGGCTGGAGACAAAGTTATTCATGAAGGAGAATGGATCTCTCTTAACGGGTCAACTGGTGAAGTAATCTTGGATAAGCAGCCACTATCCCCTCCTGCTCTGACTGGGGATCTGGAAATTTTCATGTCATGGGCAGATGAGATCAGGCGAATCAAGGTGCTTCAAAGATTCTTGAAACAGAACGAGCACCGTTTTCTGTATCAAAATCATGAAGTTTTGCTGGTATTATTACTAATCTGTGGGTGATGATGGTTTAAATATCAGGTTATGGCGAATGCTGATACGCCTGAAGATGCTCTAACAGCTCGGAGTAATGGAGCACAAGGGATTGGATTGTGCAGGACAGAACACATGGTGAGCATTCCTCTGCTTCAGAACTTGTGCATCTATTGTTTCTTAAATGTTCTATGTTATCCATCTAATCATAAATAGCGTGGTGTATGATATCGTTCGCGCTCTATTTGTGTCAGTTCTTTGCTTCAGACGAGAGGATCAAGGCAGTGAGAAAGATGATAATGGCAGTAACACTTGAACAGAGGAAGCAAGCCTTAGACTTGCTGTTACCTTATCAACGAGCTGATTTCGAAGGAATTTTTCGAGCTATGGATGGTAAATCTTTTTTTTATCAGAACCAATAGTTCAGATCTCATGATGCTACTTTATGCATATGTGTAATATAGTTAACATTTGGATAAATTGTACAAACTATTAAATAAAAAGCTGGCTCTTTTTTTTCAACATTTCTCAGGTCTGCCTGTGACAATCAGACTTTTAGACCCTCCACTGCATGAATTTTTACCAGAAGGCGACATTGAACAGATTGTCGGGGAACTAACTGTCGACACGGGTATGAGCGAAGACGAAGTTTATACAAGGATAGAAAAACTATCAGAAGTAAATCCTATGCTTGGATTTCGGGGATGCAGGTATTGTAGCTTGAGTTATGCTACATGTATACATTCAGTTACATACACAGTTATAACTTCGAAGGCAACGTGGGATCGAAATGTGTACATATAGGAGTATCGTACTATCTTTCATCTCTATGTTTATGTATGGAATGAATTAAAATTTTCAGGCTAGGAATATCGTACCCCGAGCTGTCCGAAATGCAGGTTCGAGCAATATTCCAGGCTGCTATCTCCATGACCAACCAAGGTGTTACAGTCCTTCCGGAAATAATGGTTCCTCTGATTGGAACACCTCAGGCATGTTACACAAACACTGTTTTCATCACATTCTTGAACCTTGGGAACTATACGTAAAAAAATTCGCTGTGAAACGAATATGCCCTCGATCTCGGGTGTATCCAATATGAGAAGGTGACCGCGTCTAAAATCTAGTTATTTATGCTTTGCAGGAATTGAGTCATCAAGTGAGTTTGGTTCGTGGAGTTGCGAGTAAAGTTTTTTCGGAGATGGGTGCCTCAGTGAGCTATAAAGTTGGCACGATGATAGAAATTCCGCGAGCTGCTTTGGTTGCGGATGAGGTACAAAACTTGCATTTTGTGGTAATGGAATGATCTGAACATTTGAAGGATCAAAGTATGAAGTTTTGTGTTTCTTGATTTATGTGTGAAGATTGCAAAAGAAGCAGAGTTCTTCTCCTTTGGGACAAATGACCTTACACAGATGACATTTGGGTACAGCAGAGACGATGTGGGCAAGTTTCTTCCTATTTACTTGTCAAAGGGTATTCTGCAAAACGACCCGTTTGAGGTTTGTCACTTTCCGTGGCTCTGTCAATCTTTTTTGGTGACAAAAATTAAAAATTGAGGCATAACTGAACTTATCTTTTTTGGTGACAAAAATTAAAAATTGAGGCATAACTGAACTTATCTTTTTTGGTGACAAAAATTAAAAATTGAGGCATAACTGAACTTTGAAATATACTTGGAGCTTGTATCATGTCAAAATTTGATGAGTTACTTCTTGGCAATAGGTACTTGATCAGAAAGGCGTTGGCCAGCTGATCAAGATAGCAACGGAACGTGGGCGTGCAGCTCGACCGAGCCTAAAAGTGAGCTCTTCTCGAATCAATTTGAATAGTAAATGCCATTATACAAGTTTTAGAGTCAAATCAAATGACACGTTAAAATGACAGGTGGGAATATGCGGAGAGCATGGTGGGGAGCCTTCTTCTGTTGCGTTTTTCGCAGAAGCGGGACTTGATTATGTTTCATGCTCTCCTTTCAGGTATCATCCAACTACCTACCTCTACTTGCATCTCGAGATGAAATGATTTCTTGTTTTAAACCGTTGATTTCTTGTGTAATTTTTGCTATTTTTTCAGAGTGCCTATTGCAAGGCTTGCTGCAGCGCAAGTTGCAGTGTGAAGTCAGTTTCAAGAGGGATATGTTGATATGTGCTCGTAAGGAGTTGTATATATAAATATAAACATAAATAAAATGTACAAATCTTGGAAGTTTTTGTTTTTTCTTGTACACACGTAAGTACTAAGATCCTCAATATTTACAAGAGGACAAAAATTCATGTAAATGTAACATTTCTACAATAAAGAATCAAGGAACTGACAAGGTGAGTTTTGCAATGCATTCAAAATTTAAATGTTGTGCGTTTAAACTTTAAGCTTATTAAATTTTTTTACCACTTGTCAATATTTTCCCACAGTTTATCATGAAGACTTGCTTGGTTCAGTAACTTCTATTCATAGAATAGTAGATTAATCAACATATCAGAGAGATTGAGCCCTGATCAGGAAATATGGAACTTGCCAGAAATGTGGCAAATATTTCCTGGTATAAATCAGTAGCTGCAAAAGAATCGAGTCGATGTCCTGAACCAAAGGATGAACCTCCAGGCCTGTGTAAGAACAAGAAAAAATATGCACACTCCCTACGCAGGCATTATCCTGTTCAGGTTCAAAGGGACTTTCTCAGCCTGAACTGCCAGTTTCCTGGCCAAATGGCCAGTGCTTAGCAGATTCAGACACCCCTGGTGCATTTTTTCATCAATAATCGAGATTATAGAATGGATCAAACATTAAAGCACAGGAAGAAAGGGTCTTTATTGCGGACTACTGGTACTAATCAAAGACAATATCAACAAAAGATGTTTCTCTTAAGCTGTTCAACAAACTAGCAGCCATTTCATCTACTTACCAATTACCATCTGTGCTTGAAGACGACGACTCTAACTGGTGTTCATAAGTAACCACCATGGATCATTGTCAGGGGATCATAGGCCACAACATGGTGTGTTATGCTTTTGGAAGAAAATCCTGCAATTAATGAACCAATCAAGAAATGAGTGAGAGGTGTTAGATATAGATTCATGGAGATAAAGAGCAAATTCTAATTGTTTCTTGCTTTTTATCATTATAAATGCTGTAGCATTGGGGCTGTATTTCCCATTGTGTTTAGCAAAACTTCATATAATTCCCCAGTTGGCTTAAGAGAAACTTCACCTTTAGGTAGTTTTAGACTTGATGTAATCTTCTGGCAAGTAGATTTCTCCTCCAGATTCACCATGTTGTTCCCCACTGATAGTTTTTTTTGCAGCCAAGAATTCTGCACTCATAGCATCCATGCCTTGCTGAATTGCTTCCTCTGCTGTCCCATAACCATGCTCCTCAGCAAACTTTCTAACATCCTCAGTTATTTTCATAGAACAAAACTTAGGTCCACACATAGAGCAGAAATGGGCCACTTTGGCGCCATCGGATGGGAGGGTTTCATCATGAAATGACATGGCAGTCATTGGGTCCAGTGACAAAGCAAATTGATCCATCCATCGGAACTCAAATCTTGCCTTGCTAAGTGCGTCATCCCAAGCTTGAGCATGGGGGTGTCCTTTAGCTAAATCAGCTGCATGTGCGGCTATTTTATACGCTATAACCCCGGTCTTCACATCATCTCGATTAGGTAAACCAAGATGCTCTTTAGGAGTTACATAACAGAGAAGTGCAGTGCCAAGAGCTCCAATATTGGCTGCACCAATGGCTGAGGTTATGTGATCATATCCAGGAGCAATATCGGTGGTCAGAGGTCCAAGAGTGTAGAATGGTGCTTCATTACACCATTCCAGCTGCTTTTGCATATTCTCAGGAATCTTGTGCATTGGAATATGTCCAGGGCCTTCATTCATGACCTGTATACATGATGTGTCATCTTGGATGAAGAAAAAACATCTTAAACGAGTACTTTATGAATATGATTCGTTTGATCAATCAAATTACGATTATAAGACCCAGATAAAATAAAGTTCGACGATAAAATAAAATCATAACTTGGGGACTACTAAATTGTCAAGTGATCTTTCATATTGCCAAACTAAGTACAGGTAATAAAATTTCTTTTTGTTACCTGTACATCCTTTTCCCAAGCTCTTCGGGTCAATTCGCCCTGAGTTAAGAGTTCTGCAAACTGAGCAGTATCATTAGCATCATAAATTGATCCAGGCCTCAATCCATCACCGATTGACAATGATATGTCATACTGATTACAAATGTCTAGAATCTCATCCCAATGCTCATACGCAAAGTTCTCTCTGTGATATGTTAGGCACCATTTTGCATGAATGGACCCTCCACGAGAAACGATTCCGGTCATCCTCTTAGCTGTTAGAGGGATGTACCGGAGCAGAACTCCAGCATGAATCGTAAAGTAATCAACACCTTGTTCGGCTTGTTCAATTAGTGTGTCCCTGAAAATTTCCCAGCTAAGATTCTCAGCGATCCCGTTGACCTTTTCCAGAGCTTGATAGATGGGAACAGTTCCAACCGGTACAGCAGAGTTGCGTAAGATCCATTCACGAGTTTCATGGATGTGACGTCCAGTTGAAAGATCCATAATGGTATCAGCACCCCACATTGTTGCCCATTGAAGCTTGTGAACCTCTTCCTCAATGGAACTTACAACAGCAGAGTTTCCAATATTAGCATTTACTTTCACCAAGAAGTTGCGCCCAACTATCATCGGCTCCAACTCTAAGTGCTTCTTGTTTGAGGGAATGATTGCACGGCCACGAGCAACTTCTGATCTCAGATATTCTGGGTCGAGCTTTTCACGAGCAGCACAGTATGCCATCTCTTCAGTAATGATACCTTGCTTGGCATAGTACATCTGAGTAAACCTTGGTCCTCCCAATTTCTCTCTTCTGTCAATCCACTCCTTCCTCAATTTTGGGAGTCCTGTTCAACATACCATTTCCTTATATTTTTTAGCATCTGAACCGAAAAACCTAGATATGACCAAGATATTCACAAAAACTTTTTATGAAGTTTGAAAATTCAATAATATATGCAGCATGCATGAGTTTGTCATACACCCGAGTAATCTCAAACACCTATGCAATCACGACAGTAAAGTAAGGAGAAGGACGAGTCTGAACAAATTGGAAAAAAATTGAGAATGATAAGACAAATGCTTACCAAGACGTGGATTGATGTTCTGCGGACCACTGGTGTCATAGGTGTCAAAAGGTGGGTTTTCACCAGATAGATGGATCCGTCGGAATGGAACTCTAAGCAAATGACCAGATAGTTCGTGCACGACTTCCCTGAAAAAGAAGCATCACTACCTTAGACATGTTTCAACATAAAAGAAAAGATTCGCTAACTTTAATTAAACTGGAAATTATCATTTACAGTTTCAACCTCACGAGCTACAATGGAAGTCATCTATTTTATAGAAATACTCACACATGTTCTTTCGAGCTTTTAGGAAAGCATTCTTCAAAGGATGGAAGTGGAAGAAAGTCAGGAGCACTAGGATCTTCCGTGTGCTTCCGTTGCTTAACCTTTTCTTTATTGGTTGCTGGGGGATCAAAGGTTAATGTAGCTTTGGGGCCTGCAAAAGAAGAGGAGTCGATATCCTTTCTATGTAAACTAGTAACCTGTCCATTCACATCAATCCCACGGAAGAAGGAGCTGTTCAGAAATTTCAGGGAAGTCGAATGATTTCTGTTGTTGCATACGACTGATGCCAGACTAGTTTGCATCGACGCCATCTCTGGTTATGCAATCAAAAAACAATCAAACAAGATTCCCTTTTATTAAACTGTTAAACCGATGTACTGAGGATATATAATTGACAATTAGGATAAGATAAAGTATCAGCAGAAGAGCAAACCAAACTGATGCCAAATTGAAAATACAGTTAACGCAAAGATTAGTGATAAACTCTGTTCTATCCATGAAAACTATCATACCATTCTCAAACAAGATCAAAAATTGCAACTGTAGCAACAAGTGTCTTAAGGATGCATTCTACAAGAATAAAAATGAAATAATAATCCAATAAAATCTCAAATCCATTCTGACAAGTTCCAGAATAAACCCCTTTTACCATGCCAAATCATAACCGTTACTTTCAAGGTAAAAATGGTTCACGTATCTAAAGCTTCTTCCTTTTCAATCTTTCATGCAAAACTTGAGCTCAGTGATAAGGGATCCTTGAGAATGTGACAGGTAAGTATTGATCAATCCACTATCATCCAAGAACTCGCACGGGAAATCAAGGTAAAGAATAACTAGATTTTCAAACCCATCAAATATCACACATCCAAAAACAACCGAAAAGTTAATCAAATAAATTAAACATTATCTTCATAAAAAAAAAAAAAAAATCACCACCGCAATCCATGCATTCAATAATCCTACGCTGCACACTCAGTAACCTAGAAATACAGAAATGGCGGTCAACCAAGCAGCATGCAGAAGAATTTAGCTGAAATCTACAAACTTTTTAAACCATGATTTTTAACCCGGATCGTCAAACACAGGAAAAGGCGAAAAAAAAAAAGAAAAAGGGAAAAACAACACGCACCTTAGCCGATGATTTGTCACTGAGAGGGACGCCTCGCTATGTGTGAAGCAAAATGGAGTGAGAGCAGATTCAATCTACACCCCGCGTTTATATATCCGAGAAAAAGCCACAAAAAAGCGGACTGATTCAGATTTCGTGTAACAAATAATAAATAATTGGATCTTTAAGGGGGATTTATATTTCTTTAAGTCACAAATATCCTTTGCAAAAGACGAATTCCGGAAAAAATATCGTCTCTACACCTCACCATAAAATCATCATTTTGTTGATATGTGTTAAAGGAGTTTGTTGAATAGTCTTTAATGCAAAAGCATCTAGCAACTTAATTTGAATTGGAGGATATTATATTACATTATTATATGAAAAATTATTTTTGTCCCATGAGTCTGTCACTTTCAATCTCTTTTTTGTTTTTGTTTTTTACCATTTTAGTAGTACACGTCAATATGATGCTGATGTTGAAGTGATATTTATAACCCTATGTTAGGATTTTCGAAAAAAAAAATCGTCAAAAATCAAAATATATAAAATTAAAATTAAAGTATAAAAATATAAAAAAATCAAAATGACAACGTTATCGAACCAAAATTACAATTTTCACTATATTATATCATTGAAAGTAGAAGATATGTTATTTATATTTTTATATATCTTATAAAGGATCATTCATACGCATTTGTAATTTTGCCACGTACTAATTCTTAAATTGTATCATTCACGTATGTTTTCTACACGATTTCGGTTAGATTTCAACTTACCAATGATAGATCTAATGTCTCATTATTTGAAACGTCAACAATATATAATTAATTACGTCTATGTGTAAAAATACGAACCGTTGGATGCATGATTTGGATATTACTCATATGCTAGGATCTCATCCACCACGATTTCATCTAAGTTGGAATTACATTATTAATTTTTTTTTAAGTGGGATTACATTATTATTGTTATTATTATTATTATTATTATTATTTTAACATTAAGCCCGGGGTGTCAAATTTGAATCCAATCCACGGACTCGAGCCCACTCGAAAAATAACAAGTTAAAGTTTGAAAGTTTTCAAGTTTGAATTGGACCCACATTTGATCTGGAATAAAGTAATCGGATTCGGTAAAATTTTTCTTATTATTATTTTTTTTGCATAGAATTTAGAAAATTCTAATATTTTTTATATGTTGTATATATGTTTGAAACCATTCTGGAACCAGAAAAACATAGAGATCGCATTATCATAGGATATTACAAATCAATGTAGGATATTACAAAATCATACATAGGATATTACCAAATAATTTGATTATCAGTTCTCAAAAAAATCGCTCGAAAACGCCTAAACGTCATTACACGGCTAAAATGGCTAAAGAGCTGAAAGATAACTTTTAATCAAAAATTTGAACATGTGATTTAACCTACTGATTTAACCCATAATAACTTGATTTATGTTTTATGAATCCATAAACAAAATAAGAACCAAGTTATAAATAATTATATTGTCAGCTCATGATTTAGTACAAAATAGTTTTAGCCTGCCATTTAGGCTAAATACAAAAATATTAAAAATTTAAATATAAACAAAATTTAAAAAGAACAAGGAAACTTACAATAAAACAAGTGGTAGTTTTATTTCTGAAATCTCCAAGAAAATAATTGCAAGAGAGTTTCTAAGAGAGAGTAGTATTCTAAAATGCAGCGTACTTACAAGACTAAAAACTATCATATAAATAGAGGAAAGAGCCGGACATGAAACCCCGGATTATAAAAATAAATAAAAAATAGTATAACCAATAATACAACTTTACTTTGTAAAAGTAAATAATTCCAAACTACTTTATTAAAGTAGTGCATCAATTTCTTTAGTGGTCCTTACCACTTTGAGTGGTCTGCCATCATCGTGGTCCTTGGTGGCCATCATAACCATCTTGATTTTTCAAACCTTTATTAATGGTAGTCGCATCATGTCATCACATCATGTCTCTTGGTAGTTGTTGATGAATGCATTCTGGAGTTTTCGGATATTTTCTCATACAATGCTGAAATTTAGCATTATGATATTTGATTGATTTCTTGATTTCTTTGAGAATCCTTTTCCTTTGTGGATAAAAGTAGTTGTGAGGACTCGGGCACTAATCTCTCAAATCATAATGATTAATCCAAGATCATGAATTAACACCAAGCAATCAAGCAAGCAAAGGCTAAAAAATTTTTTTTTTATAAGACTGCACTGCGCGCGCGCGAGCTCGCCCCTCGCGCGTGCGCAGCTCAATGGGGCAGCAGCCCCCAAGGCCTGGCCTGGCCTGCGCGTGCGCGCGAGCAGGGGCTCGCCCGTGCGCAGGCCAGACGTCCAAAAAAATAAAATAGCACAAGGTTGCTGCTGTCAAAACTTTCCCATGCCAATTCTGAACATCTAAACAAAATATAACAAAGCTAACATGAATCTCATACATGCTACAATGATATACCAATGCCAACAAGAGTCTTAAACATGCTACTAGTTCCAAGTATAAATCACATAATAGAATGCTAATAATTCTTGACACCTATCCAAGGGAATAACATTATGTTCATGCCAACTCCCCTAAAATAACATCAAGACTAGAAGCATAATTATACAAAAAACTTCAAAGCCACATCATAAGATGCTACAACAAGTAGAGTTTCAACTCTTCACATAAACAATCTCAAGTTTACATGTAGAACCTACAAAAAGTAACTCAACTAGATTTCAAGGTAGCAACATCATATACATCTAGATTAAAGGCTAGTCTCAAGCTTTAATACAAACATCAAAACATGAAAAGATATTAAAGTCTCAACCAATGTTTCAACAACTCAACATTGGAATCCAAATCTAACAACATTGGAATCCAAATCTAACATGTTTGACAAAACATAAACTTCTTCTAACACTCGAGTCTCCACTCTAATCTCTCAATCTCTCGCTTTCCTGTCAAATCCGACTCGCTTACTCTTCAACCTGATGCAATGCACACATACAAGCAAAACAACAGCCGGATAACTCCGGTGAGAATAAATCTCAGTATGAAAGGCATCTATATAAAACAAGTAAATATAACTCAACAAGTAAATCTACTATCACAATCATCATTTCCTTATACCCTTACTTGTCGAATATATTTCAAAGAAAATTCATTTAGAACATAAAGACTCAAAGACAAGTCGAGGGTTCAAGGATTCAAGTCTCACAGAATTGATATTTTTAAAATTCATTTCGTTGGGATCCCGGGAATATAATAAGGCCACAAATCAAGCCTCCCACCTACACTCCCGCTCGAGGTGATAACAATCTCGTATTTCCTGAACTGTGAACACTATACTGAGAACCGTGGTAAAAAGAAATCAAGTCAGATCTCTAGCCTCTCATATACAAGTTAACCACGTCCAATATTTTCTTTTCGATTCTGTTTTCAAGGTTTCGAAAGCATTGTGGCTCAAGAGGTTTACTATCAACTCTAAAATCAATCTACCACAACTCAACAAGCATATTATGTTTGAATCAAACAACTCAAATATCAAACAAATCAACTAAGTCAAGTAATTCATGTAAATCATAAAAGATTAAGTAAAACAACTAATCATGCATGTATGTGATTTAATAAACTCAAAAACCACCACATTCTCGAGTTATTCTACCTGTCGAGGTTAATGTCGAATCATACCTTTCTTCTCTTATTCTAAACTTCTCAAACTCTTGCAACTTCTGATCACACAAGCTTCTACAAAATCTGCTCAAACCTTCTTGTTATTTCAACTCTAGTTGTGTCCAACTTGTAGCTCATGTCAATTCAATTCCGGACTCGTCGAATCGACTTCGATACCTTTCAAATTAAATCTGAATTAAAGTGTTTACAAGTCATATATTAGCATTCAATTTCATCTAATCTCATAATTGCTTTAACACTTCAAAACTTTCCAAGATAACCGACATTCAAACCGGTATCGTATCGGTTACAAACCGGCACCGAGAAGTCCTATCTATTAATTCTAAAAACTTACACAACCTTCAAACATTGCTATCTAATTCATATCAATATCATTTCATCACTACAATTTCGAAATCAACATCTCAATTTTTCAAAAATTCATCAAACTAAAATTGACGGCGTAACGGCTCGAATTCGGTAATTCCAAAAGCATAAACACCATCAATACTATACTTCAAACCTATTTCCATACTCAATTCAATCCATATCACACGAAATCAGTAACCCAAAAATTCCAGATATTTCAGAAAATATTCAATAATTCAAAAACATGTTCAAACGACGATCTTTTCTAAATCCGGCTAAGATACGCTATCGTCGTATATACTAGAACACGTTTATACAATCAAATCGTAATTCTAAAAACATCTCAAAATTAAAACATGGTAGAATTTAGCCAAACTTACGTCAAAGTGTAGCACTCGAAGCCGTGATCGCGAATATACGATCAATTTGAAATTCTACCGGCCGGATCGAATTCTATTAATTTTGGAAGACAAGAATCGACCATGGTTCTTCTTTTCTCCTCTCTCTTGGTCTTGGCTGTAAATTCTGATGAAATACATGCAATTACATAGGGATCTACACGTGTGATCCCCACTTGCAAGTGCTATTTGCACTTTGACCCCTAAACTTTTGGACAATTGCAAATCAGTTCCCGAACAAGCGATTTAATTCAATTTCAATCCTAAATAATTTAAGAATAATAGAATTTAACTCTAAACTCCAAATATTCTTAAATTAAAAATTCTTGGATTAAAATCGCATTTTAGTCCTTGAACTTCTCAATATTTGCAAATTGGTCCCTACTCGAGTTTCTTCTTCAAATTAAATCCTCTTTAATTCCAAAACTCGGAATTTAAATCTTAATCTCATAAATATTCAATTATAATATTTATTCTCTTAATTTAAGAATCTCGGAATTTAATTTCCAAATATCCGTAAATTCTCAAATTAAATATTTTCGGCTCGTAAATTACATATCTAACTTCCATAATTTCCAAATTGAATATTTTCCAAATACGAAATTTAAATCTCTAATTCCGTAATAAATATTAATATTTTCAGGGTCTTACAATTCCTCCCTTCTAAGGAATGATTTCGTCCTCGAAATCGCATTCAATCGTACTACTGAATCTCGTAGACTGTAAAGCTGACCGAAGTAATTCTTACTTCAATTCTAAGAGCTTAGATATATTTTTTAATATCTTATCTTCTTCTTTCTTTCTGATCAAAATCTGTATCTATTATTCATCAAATCATAATGAAATTTCTTTCTGAATCAGATATTGCTTCGGAGAGAACATTTCTCACTGAACATTTTGTTCAAGTTTCAAACTCTGACTCTATCTAATCTGCTCTGTTCAAATTCAGTACGAATCAATCTTCATATTCTCTGTCTTTTATCAAGCCACATCTGATCTGATCACCGATACTGTTGCAATACCGAATCATCACAAAGAAACTTCTGCTTTTCTTCTCATTTCTTAATCAAAAACACGATTTCTATATCAATCGAGTAACGGTTACAGGAATTGCAATAAGCAAGTGGCAAAATCTATCAGTTAGTATCGAATCAGATACTATAGTTCTGAGCATTTTCTCAAATCTGGATAGTCACCTTAGACAATCCATCAATCAAAGGGTGGTATAAAGCAATCAAACACTCAGAACTTCTGAAAATCGATGCCACAATCTACCAACTAAATCTCAAATCTCTATCTCGACAATAAATTTCAACAATTTCCTGTAATTTCATCATATCACTAACTTCTTAACAACTAGCAACTCATATCGATATTACAGCTAATACAGCATATTCTTGAATCAGACGAATCTATTTCAATACAAATCGCAAACTCATGATGATTTGAGTAATTTTGAACTAAAATCTGTCGAAAAAATATTCTTGTTTCGACTTTAGAGTTGCTAAACTGAATCATAGATCACTCAGTTTCTTCTTTTCTGCTTCTATTACTTGAAACGTAGGTATCGAAAACGCAATTCTTTCATATCGTCTTCCATTTTCTTTTACTAATACTGATTTTCAAGTAATTCATACAACATTTCCAAACAACTGAATGGATATATAATCTGTTGTAGTGTGCCTCTTTCAGAATGTGATATCTCATGTCTAGATTATCTGGCACAATCAAACGAATATTCATCTCAAAGTCCAGTATCTCTGATCTGCTATCTTGTCTCATATCTCAAGTTCAAAACAAAGTCTTTAATCAGTTGATCAAGAATTCTTCTAATTTTCTTCTTTCTATTTCTCAAGTTCTGGAAAAAAATCATACAATCAATCCAAAACTCTTACTGATACTCTGAATCAAACTTTCTATCAGTTACGAGCCAACAACATCAAAATATACTGAATACATATATCAATTGATCAACAACTCTTGAAATTCATAATCAAAGAAACTCACTGAAGTCAAGGCCATCCAAAGAGCAAATATTCTGAATGACAAAATCTGCTAAGTGAAAACAACTCACTTGCATCTCGACTTTAAGCGAGTGAATAAAATAAGACTCTATCAAGGAATAAGAGCCAATCAAAATCAATCGAGGTTGAATACAAAACCTCATAATCGATATCAAGAAATTCAAGAGTCATGATCCTATGATATAATAGATTCAGCAACATCAAAGAGAAGGCTCAACTGTAACTGATTTTCATAATTATCTTATCAGATCTCTAAATTCTTCCCAAATAATCATGATTGATCCATAAACTTATTCAATACCCAAAATAAAGCGGAACCTGAATTTGGGAACTCGTACTATATTTCAAGTAACACAATCAACTTCAATTCAATCTTATTTCTTTCAAACTATAATTCAGCTTTTCAGATTTAATTACTGATATCTACTTTCATAGCCGTTTACTAAGGTTAGCACATAGCAATTACAGCATCCAAAGGCTCAACATACAAATAATATAACATAATCAATTACTCAACTATATCTGTATGCAATGCACCCATATTCATAAATATGCAGGCAGATTAATCAAATCTTATAATTACCTGCAGTCTCGTCATCTGGTGCAGTTTGAGCTCAATCATCTGTAGATGCTTGTTGCTTAAAAGTTGGATCTTCATTCAGATTTCTCCTCGTTCCCCATGGATTAGGACACACTCTCGAAAAATGTCCCACTTGATAGCAACGATGACATTTTCCTAAAGTTCCTCGGCATTCATCGCTAGCATGTTTTCCTCCACAGTGAGTACAATATTCACCGGCATATTCTGCTTTCTCACCCAGACCAAGCTGCTTCGATCTGCTAGAGCTAGAAGAGCTACTCCCAAACGTCTTGAACTGTTGCCTCAAATGCTTTAACCGCTCTTCACTTCCACTAACACTACCTCCTGCCTCATATCTGCTCTGTGATGCCAAATGTGACTGAAAATGCGGTTTTTCGAAATGCTGAGGCACAATTGAACTTTCTTTCTGTCTCATAAAACCGGTTTCAGCTCTTTTAGCCCTGTCAATAGCGTCTGCCAATCTATTCGGTCGCCCAACATCTATCCATGCATAAATTTCCGGATTCAGTCCATTGATAAACAAATTTGTTTGGACTTCTTCCTCCTGAATCACGTGAGGAACAAATCGGAGCAAGCTGGAGAATTTAGCAACATACCTGTCTATAGTCATATTTCCTTGTTGCAAGTTAACAAATTCTCCTGCTCTATCTTCTCTATAAGATTTCGGAAGAAATCGTTGACAAAATTCAGTCGTAAATACCTTCCAAGAAATTACTATACCTCTGTTTTCCAGACATTGTTTCGTCGCAAACCACCAACTTCTTGCTAAATCTTGCAGTTGGTATACGACTAGCTTGATTCTTCGGTCATCAGAGTATTCTAAAGATTCAAACAATTGATCAAGCTATTCTAACCAACCTTCACAAGCACTGGTATCTTCGGTCCCTTTCAAAGTTGGCGGATTATACGTTTGAAATCGTTCAAATAGCACCTCCATCGGTGTGAGTGTAGCATCCATCGATTCTGATAGTTTACTACAATACTGATCTGTTTAGTCGAAGGTAATTAATTCACTTGCGGAGTACTGTTCAGTTCAATCTGGGGTGCTTACATCACCCAAATAACCTGACTTACCTCAAAATAAGATTCATAAGCAACACAGAGATTATACTATTCAAATCATTAAAATACATATAATCTCATGCTTTGCCATACTACCCATGCTTACAACTCTTCATGCTATTCAAAGAAACATGCTCACAAGGAATTCAAAAATTCATGTGAATTCACATAATCAGGTAAACACGTAAGCATATAATTCCTTCAATCAGTAAATCATGTTTGCATACATTATATCAAAGTAATTAAAGCATAAATCAAGCAATACTAAAAATGCCTGCGACTCGATCTACCCCGCTCAACTTCTATCTTATTCCAAGAACTTATGCTCTGATACCACCTGTTGTAATGGACTGGGCCTCTGCGCTCTGCTAACCCACTCTGGGCCGGCCCAGCCATACTCATGGCCTCTTTCCCTCCTGGTGGGGAATTTCATGCCCTCCCCAAGACTTGAACCTTGCACTCCAGGATAAGTACAAAGTCCACTCAGTCTTGGTACCATTGAGCTAGACTAGCTCAATGGTACCAAGACTGAGTGGACTTTGTACTTATCCTGGAGTTCAAGGTTCAAGTCTTGGTAAGGGCATAAAATTCCTCACCAGGAAGGGAAGAGGCCATGAGTATGGATGGGCCGGCCCAGAGTGGGTTAGCAGAGCGCAGAGACCCAGTCCATTACATAAAAGGGCGCCCTTTTTATGTAATGGACTGGGCCTCTGCGCTCTGCTAACCCTCTCTGGGCCGGCCCAGCCATACTCATGGCCTCTTCCCCTCCTAGTGGGGAATTTCATGCCCTCCCCAAGACTTGAACCTTGCACTCCAGGATAAGTACAAAGTCCACTCAGTCTTGGTACCATTGAGCTAGTGGACTTTGTACTTATCCTGGAGTGCAAGGTTCAAGTCTTGGGGAGGGCATGAAATTCCCCACCAGGAGGGGAAGAGGCCATGAGTATGGCTGGGCCGGCCCAGAGAGGGTTAGCAGAGCGCAGAGGCCCAGTCCATTACACCTGTTGTGAGGACTCGGGCACTAATCTCTCAAATCATAATGATTAATCCAAGATCATGAATTAACACCAAGCAATCAAGCAAGCAAAGGCTAAATTTATTTTTTTTCATATAAGACTGCACTGCGCGCGCGTGCGCAGCTCAATGGGGCAGCAGCCCCCAAGGCCTGGCCTGCGCGCGCGTGAGCAGGGGCTCGCCCGTGCGCTGGCCAGACGTCCAAAAAAATAAAACAGCACAAGGTTGCTGCTGTCAAAACTTTCCCATGCCAATTCTGAACATCTAAACAAAATATAACAAAGCTAACATGAATCTCATACATGCTACAATGATATACCAATGCTAACAAGAGTCTTAAACATGCTACTAGTTCCAAGTATAAATCACATAATAGCATGCTAATAATTCTTGACACCTATCCAAGGGAATAAAAACATGTTCATGCCAACTCCCCTAAAATAACATCAAGACTAGAAGCATAATTATACAAGAAACTTCAAAGCCACATCATAAGATGCTACAACAAGTAGAGTTCCAACTCTTCACATAAACAATCTCAAGTTTACATGTAGAACCTACAAAAAGTAACTCAACTAGATTTCAAGGTAGCAACATCTTATACATCTAGATTAAAGGCTAGTCTCAAGCTTTAATACAAACATCAAAACATGAAAAGATATTAAAGTCTCAACCAATGTTTCAACAACTCAACATTGGAATCCAAATCTAACATGTTTGACAAAACATAAACTTCTTCTAACACCCGAGTCTCCACTCTAATCTCTCAATCTCTCGCTTCCCTGTCAAGTTCGACTCGCTTACTCTTCAACCTGATGCAATGCACACATACAAGCAAAACAACAGCCAGATAACTCCGGTGAGAATAAATCTCAGTATGAAAGACATCTATATAAAACAAGTAAATATAACTCAACAAGTAAATCTACTATCACAATCATCATTTCCTTATACCCTTACTTGTCGAATATATTTCAAAGAAAAATCATTCAGAACATAAAGACTCAAAGACAAGTCGAGGGTTCAAGGATTCAAGTCTCACAGAATCGATATTTTCAAAAATCATTTCGTTGGGATCCCGGAAATATAATAAGGCCACAAATCAAGCCTCCCACCTACACTCCCGCTCGAGGTGGTAACAATCTCGTATTCCCTGAACTATGAACACTATACTGAGAACCGTGGTAAAAAGAAATCAAGTCAGATCTCTAGCCTATCATATACAAGTTCACCACGTCCAATATTTTCTTTTCGATTCTGTTTTCAAGGTTTCGAAAGCATTGTGGCTCAAGAGGTTTACTATCAACTCTAAAATCAATCTACCACAACTCAACAAGCATATTATGTTTGAATCAAACAACTCAAATATCAAACAAATCAACTAAGTCAAGTAATTCATTTAAATCATAAAAGATTAAGTAAAACAACTAATCATGCATGTATGTGATTTAATAAACTCAAAAACCACCACGTTCTCGAGTTATTCTACCTGTCGAGGTTAATGTCGAATCATACCTTTCTTCTCTTGTTCTAAACTTCTCAAACTCTTGCAACTTCTGATCACACAAGCTTCTACAAAATCTGCTCAAACCTTCTTGCTATTTCAACTCTAGTTGTGTCCAACTTGTAGCTCATGTCAATTCAATTCCGGACTCGTCGAATCGTCTTCGATACCTTTCAACTTAAATCTGAATTGAATTGTTTACAAGTCATATATTAGCATTCAATTTCATCTAATCTCACAATTGCTTTAACACTTCAAAACTTGCCAAGATAACCGACATTCAAACCGGTATCGTATCTGTTACAAACCGGCTCCGAGAAGTCCTATCTATTAATTATAACAACTTACACAACCTTCAAACATTGATATCTAGTTCATATCAATATCATTTCATCACTACAATTTCGAAATCAACATCTCAATTTTTCAAAAATTCATCAAACTAAAATTGACGGCGTAACGGCTCGAATTCGATAATTCCAAAAGCATAAACACCATCAATACTATACTTCAAACCCATTTCCATACTCAATTCAATCCATGTAACACGAAATCAGTAACCCAAAAATTCCAAAAATTTCAAAAAATAGTCCATAATTCAAAAACATGTCCGAACGACGATATTTTCTAAATCCGACTAAGATACGCTATCGTCGTATATACTAGAACACATTTATGCAATCAAATCGTAATTCTAACAACATCTCAAAATTAAAACATGGTAGAATTTAGCCAAACTTACGTCAAAGTGTAGCACTCGAAGCCGTGATCGCGAATATACGATCAATTTGAAATTCTACCGACCGGATCGAGTTCTATTAATTTTGGAAGACAAGAATCGACCATGGTTCTTCTTTTCTCCTCTCTCTCGGTCTTGGCTGAAAATTCTGATGAAATACATGCAATTACATAGGGATCTACACGTGTGATCCCCACTTTCAAGTGCTATTTGCACTTTGACCCCTAAACTTTTGGACAATTGCAAATCAGTCCCCGGACAAGCGATTTAATTCAATTTTAATCCTAAATAATTTAAGAATAATAGAATTTAACTCTAAACTCCAAATATTCTCAAATTAAATATTTTCGGATTAAAATCGCATTTTAGTCCTTGAACTTCTTAATATTTGCAAATTGGTCCCTGCTCGAGTTTTTTCTTCAAATTAAATCCTCTTTAATTCCAAAACTCGGAATTTAAATCTTAATCTCATAAATATTCAATTAGAATATTTATTCTCTTAATTTAAGAATCCCGGAATTTAATTCCCAAATATCCGTAAATTCTCAAATTAAATATTTTCGGCTCGGAAATTACATCTCTAACTTCCATAATTTCCAAATTGAATATTTTCCAAATACGAAATTTAAATCTCTAATCTCTAATGCTTATTGACATAAAAAGCAGTACAAGACCAAGGAGACTGAGAGGGAGTGATCAAATTTTTATCTAACAAATTTTTTATTTCATTTTTACTAATCCCAATTCACAATTCATCTGACAAGGACGAGCTTTGGTATGAATACTTTTTTCATCAAAAGTTTCCTCATAAGGAAGAGAAACAATATGTTTCTTTCTATCCTAAAAAGCATTTGGATGATCTTTACATATTTCTAAAGAAAATTTGTTTTGAACAAATTGGATTTTTTTCTGTAATTTAGGGTTCTTCAACTTTTCTTCAATAGTTAAGGAATTGACTTTCTCTTTTAAAGAATTTATATGAAAAATATTTCTATCAATTTTATCCTGTAATTCATTTAAAACCCTATTAATAGGTTTTGTAATAAAGTGAAAAGAAATAGGTTTCCCTTCAAAGGTACCTGTAATTTCTTTTTCATCTATCTGAGTTAAAGGATAAATTTTATAAATAAACAAAAGACCAAGAATAAGTTGGCTAGAAATATTTTTACCAAGTAAGAAAATTGTAGCAATACAATTTTTATCCTTGCAAATATAAGCTTTAGATAATTTATAATTTATATCAAGATGTTCTCCACCTGCATGGGTTAAAGAATGAGTAGTCTTATGAAAATATTTTGTGGGTATGAGACCTTCTTATATAACATTTAAATCTGCATCACTATCAAGCATAGCAATAAAAAAAAATTTATAACAATTATCAATCAAAATAGTAATATTAGTATACCATTTTTTAGATATAATCATACTTAACACAGAAATGAGATTGTCCTCAAAGAAAGATATTTTTTTAAAAATAATCTTGTTGATCATAATCATTTTCAGTATCCTGAAAATTTTCTTGATCATACACTTTATCTTTTCCTTTCTCAATTTTATTGATTCTTTTATGAAGAACTAAATTGTCATTTTGTAAAATTTTTACCTCTTTTTTGAGATTATTAATCTCACTAATTAAATCCTGAATAGTCACAGGATTTTGATTTTCATACTTCTGCTTGAGAAGTTTTTTGACTTCTGTCATAGTATAAGTAGGATTAATAAGACTCTCTGTCTTATTACTAGCAGATGGATTACTATTCATTTTATCAATGATACTAGAGAGTAAAATGGGATCCTTAATCATTTTAAGGAATTCTAAAATATTATTATTATCAAGAACATTAATATTAATATCCTCAAATTGAGACATAAGTTTATAAAACTCATCATTATTATCATCTTTCTTAGTGCATACTTGTCTTTGAATACAAGCATCACAATCCTCAGTATCAGAATATGAGATAATCGAATCATTTTCTAAGGCATTAATATCTTCAGAACTATAAGATTCTTGTTCCGAACTATTATCAGAATCAGAAGTTAGAAAATTATTAAATAATTTTTCTTTAATACTATCAACTATGTCAAGATTTTTAATCTTTTCTTTGGTCGAACACTTATTAGCATAATGACCTTCTTTACCATATTTATGACAAATAACTTTATATTTTTTCTTAGGATATGTCCTTTTCTGCCTACGTAATTCTTTACGTTTTTTTTCTTATCTTTTTGTTTTTCAGATAAGGGACGACGTCTTTTATAAAATTTCTTAGATCTATTATATCTACCTATATCAGGTAATTTTTTCTTATCTTTAGGCATATCAATACCAAATTGGTCACAAAATTTACCAAGTTGTCTTTTTTTTTTTTCTATAAAATTTTGTCTTTTTATTTGTTTATCTAGCTTTAATTCATTACAAAGAGCTAGATCTTCTTGGACACAAGTGCTAATAAGTTTTCCATAAGTATAACTATCATAAGGAATAGACAAATTATATTTTCTTAGAATTTTTCTAATTATTTCAGCAAATAAACCTGGAAGACCAACAATAAACTTGGCTTTCGATTGACTAGTATTACAGTCAGGTAATTCATAAATTCTAGATAGAAAAGTATCCTTATACCATCTAAAATCAGTGAGAGTTTTGCAACGTAAATTACTAAGCAAAATACGAATATTCTCACTATTATCAGTAAATCTACCTGTAAAATTCTCAATCATAGTCATAATTAAAGTATAAACGGCATGCTCAGTTGGAATATTATTCTCAATTTTAATAGCTCCTAAAATTTCATCCCTTTGAGCTTGAGATAAATAATTATCCCACCAACCTTTAAGTTGGCCAATAAAACCAGCTGTAAACATTTTAGCAATATTTTTGTCACTATTACCATTATTCTTACAAACAGTACTATACATAAGCATGTGATGAGCAATATTATAAATATTGATGGTTTTGCTGATAAACATATTTAACTAACACATATTTTATTTCATTTTTACATAATTCCAAATATTCAGAATTCATCTGAGAGGAAGTGATCAAATTTTTAAGGAACAAAGATTTTATTTCATTTTTACATAATTCCAAATATTCAGAATTCATCTGACAAGAACGAGCCTTGGTAGGAATAAAATTTGTCTATTCCTTATGATAGTTAAACTTATGGAAAACTTATTAGCACTTGTGTCCAAGAAGGTCTAGCTCTTTGTAATGAATTAAAGCTAGATAAACAAATAAAAAGACAAAATGTAGAAAAAAAAAAGACAACTTGGTAAATTTTGTGACCAATTTGGTATTGATATGCCTAAAGATAAGAAGAAATTACCTGATATAGGTAGATCTAATAGATCTAAGAAATTTTATAAAAGACGTCGTCCCTTATCTGAAAAATAAAAAGATAAAAAAGAAAAACGTAAAGAATTACGTGGGCAGAAAAGGACATATCCTAAGAAAAAATATAAAGTTATTTGTCATAAATGTGGTAAAGAAAGTCATTATGCTAATAAGTGTTGGACCAAAGAAAAGATTAAAAATCTTGACATAGTTGATAGTATTAAAGAAAAATTATTTAATATCTTTCTAACTTCTGATTCTGATAATAGTTCGAAACAAGAATCTTATAGTTCTGAGGATATTAATGCCTTAGAAAATGATTCGATTATCTCAGATTTTGATACTGAGGATTGTGATGCTTGTATTCAAAGACAAGTATGCACTTAGAAAGATGTAATAATGATGAGTTTTATAAACTTATGTCTCAATTTGAGGATATTAATATTAATGTTCTTGATAATAATAATATTTTAGAATTCCTTAAAATGATTAAGGATCTAAGTTTACTTTCTAGTATCATTAATAAAATGAATAGTAATCCATATGCTAGTAATAAGACAGAGAGTCTTATTAATCCTACTTATACTATGACAGAAGTCAAAAAACTTCTCAAGCAGAAGTATGAAAATCAAAATCCTGTGATTATTCAGGATTTAATTAGTGAGATTAATAATCTCAAAAAAGAGGTAAAAATTTTACAAAATGACAATTTAGTTCTTCATAAAAGAATCAATAAAATTGAGAAAGGAAAAGATAAAGTGTATGATCAAGAAAATTTTCAGGATACTGAAAATGATTATGATCAACGAGATTATTTAAAAAAAAATATCTTTCTTTGAGGACAATCACCTTTTTGTGTTAAGTATGATTATATCTCAAAAATGGTATACTAATATTACTCTTTTGATTGATAATTCTTATAAAAAAAATTTATTGCTATGATTGATAGTGATGCAGATTTAAATATTATACAAGAAGGTCTCATACCCACAAAATATTTTCATAAGACTACTCATTATTTATCTCATGTAGGTGGAGAACCTCTTGATATAAATTATAAATTACCTAAAACTTATATTTGCAAGGATAAAAATTGTATTGCCACAAGTTCTTACTTGGTAAAAATATTTCTAGCCAACTTATTCTTGGTCTTTCTTTTATTTATAAAATTTATCCTTTAACTCACATAGATGAAAAAGGAATTACAGGTACCTTTGAAGGGAAACCTATTTATTTTCAGTTTATTACAAAACCTATTAATAGAATTTTAAATGAATTACATGATAAAATTGATAGAAATATTTTTCATATAAATTCTTTAAAAGAGAAAGTCAATTCCTTAACTATTGAGGAAAAATTGAAGAATTCTAAATTACAGGAAAAATCCAATTTGTTCATAATAAATTTTCTCTAGAGATTCGTAATGCTCATCCCAATGCTTTTTGAGATAGAAAGAAACATATTATTTCTCTTCCTTATGAGAAAAATTTTGATGAAAAAAGTATTCCTACCAAGGCTTGTCCTTGTCAGATGAATTCTAAATATTTGGAATTATGTAAAAATGAAATAAAATCTTTGTTAGATAAAAATTTGATCACTCCCTCTCAGTTTCCTTGGTCTTGTACTGCTTTTTATGTCAATAAGAATTCAGAGAAGGAAAGAGGAGTTCCCAGGTTAGTAATAAATTACAAACCTCTTAATAAAGTTTGAAATGGATTAGGCATCCTATTCCTAACAAAAAAGATTTATTAGATAGACTTTTTAATGCTTTAATATTTTCAAAGTTTGATTTAAAATCAAGATATTGGCATATTCAAATAAAAAAATCTGATAGATACAAACTGCTTTTAATGTTCCAATAGAACATTACAAATGGACAGTTATGTCATTTGGACCGAAGAATGCCCCTTCAGAATTTCAACAAATTATGAATGATATATTTTATCCTTTTAGTAATTTTATCATTGTTTATATTGATGATATTTTAGTTTTTTCTAAAGATATTGAATCTCATTTTAAACACTTGGAAATATTTAGAAAAGTGGTTATTCAAAAATGTCTTGTTATATCAAAACCAAAAATGTCTTTATTTCAGACCAATATGAGATTTTCTTGGTCATATGATAGAAAAAGGTAAAATTATTCCTATACAAAGAAGTATAGAATTTGGTTCTAAATTTCCTGATGAAATAACTGATAAAACTCAGTTACAAAATTTTTTAGGAAGTCTTAATTATATATCTTCCTATATTACAAATCTTACTAATGATTCTGCTATTTTATATGATAGACTCAAGAAAAATCCCTCTCCTTGGACTGTAGAACATACTGAGGCTGTTAGAAAAATTAAAGAAAAAGTTAAAAATATTCCTTGTCTTATGTTGGCTAATCCCCAATGGGAAAAAAAATATTGAAACTGATGCTTCTGATATAGGTTTTGGAAGAATTATTAAACTAGTTAATACTGATACAAAACAAGAATATCTTGTTAGATTTATTCTGGAAAATGGAATGGTGCTAAGAAAAATCATGCTACCATAGCTAAAGAAATTCTTGCTATAGTTATATGTGTTTCAAAATTTCAAGATGATTTATATAATCAAAAATTTATAATTAAAATAGATTGTAGATCTGCTAAGTTTATGTTTCAAAAAGATTTTAAGCATGATGTTTCTAAGCAAATGTTTGCTAGATGACAAGCTCATTTAGCGCCTTTTGATTTTGACATTATATATAAAAAAAGGTGAAGATAATAATTTGTCTGATTTCTTAACAAGAGAATATTTATCATGCTTGCAGCTATGAGTAATCCTGGTAGAGGAAATCAATCCTCTTATAGAGGAAGAGGTAGAAGAGGAGCATCTCCTCAAATAATTGCGCAACATGGCAATAAAAAGCTTATAGCTCAGAATATTGCAAGTTCATCGGGGATTCATACTCTAGATAAAAATGATCCATTATATGGTGAGTTTCAAGAATTCTTGAAACAGAAAAAAGAATAAGAAGGTAATATCCCTGAATCATCGGCATCATATGCCAATATTATAAAAGAAAATAATAGTGATTCTCAATATATTGAGAGTGAATATCAAGATATGATTCTTTTTTATAGAAGAGAAAGACATCCAATGGATGGAAACTCCGTGAACTATCATGGAAATATATTTATCCAACACATCATATGTGAATGGATCTCATAAACAAAGAGGATTTTATGAAAATCTCCTTTTATCCACTAATACAGTGGAAATTACTCATTTTTCTGGTAATACCCAACAGCAAAGAGTTTATAACTTCTCGAAATTCATTGTCAAAAAGATTATATCTATTGAAGAATGGGAATATCTCCACTATTTGAAAAAGAATTTTCTTAAAATAAAATGAATTTTAAATTCAATTATTGGGACTATGTAGAAGGTTTTAATAAAACCTTATTTTATGAAAATAAAAAAAGAAAACATTCGTGGTTTTTAAAAGTCTGCCAGTTCCTAACTGGTTTTTAGATTGGTGAAAGATATTTAGTCCCTCGGCAAAATTTTTGACTGAAATACTTAAAGGATTAATGGAAGAATGAATTGGCTGTTCTCCAAAAATTCAAGAATTATCCTCACAAACTATTGAGGGCAAGACAACTTGAATTTTCTTTATTGAAGTTGGCATTCCATAGATTTGGAAATGGAACCCCAATCAGGTTATACAGACAGAGGAATTCCCTATCTTTGGAGGAAAAGTTTAACAAAATTCTGGAAAAAAATAATGAGAGAAGACCCAAAAACAAGAAAATTGTATGGTGATGAAACCATTCAAAGTATTAATGAAAAAAAATCAAAGCTTATAAGCATGAGTTGGAGAATAAAAAAGAGAAAGAGACTTCTAGTCCCTTCAAAATTATTACTCAAAAATATTCAGAGATTTATTCCAAAGAAAAAATGGGTGAGTTATATCTTAAAGAAATGAAGAAAGATCTTTGCTGAAATCTTCATACTCAGATTCAAAATCAGATACTTCTATGACATCGGAATCCAGTGATACTAAATTTCATCGACAAATGTTACAGGATGCGCAAGATTCTGAGGAGGAAATTATAGACTTTTCCATTGACAAAGTCTTTGATTCTTTAAAAGAGTCATTAAAAGAAAATATTAAAAGTGTGGTCTATAATGGAAGAACACAAAGATATTTGTCCCAGATGTTTTTGCTACATACAGTGAAAAAAGAATTTTGATCAAATCATTATTGACAGCCATAATAAGAGGCAAAAGAGTTTTGAAGAAAACTATTCTTATCCATAGAGGAAAATGATTCTCAAAGAAACCAAGAAATTAATAAAATATCATAATGCTAAATTTCAGCATTGTATGAAGAAATATCCGGAAACTACAGAATGTATTCGGCAACAGTTTCCTAGAGACATGATGTGACAACCAAAGACTTTTGCGACAACCATTAAAGTCTTGATAAGAAGATTAGTCATCATATGGCCTCAAAAGTCCACTAATGTCCAAAGACATCATTATCTACTTTAATAAAGTAGTATTATTTTAATAAAAGTTGTATTATTGGTTATACTGTTTATTTTTAGGTTTTGGAGTCCGGGGCTTCATGTCCGACTCTTTCTTCTATTTATAGGCTAGTTTTCAGTTTTGTAAGCACGCTGCATTTTAGAATACTACTCTTTGTTAGAAACTCTCTTGTAATTATTTTCTTGGAGCTTTCAGAAATAAAACTACTAATGGTTTTATTGTAAGTTTTCTTGTTCTTTTTAAATTTTTTTTTGATATTTAAATTTTTAATATTTGTGTATTTAGCCTGAATGGCAGGCTAAAACTATTATGTACTAAATCATGAGCTGACAATATAATTATTTATAACTTGGTTCTTATGTTGTTTATGGATTCATAAAACATAAATCAAGTTATTATGGGTTAAATCAGCAGGTTAAATCACAGGTTCAAATTTTTGATTAAAAGTTCTCTTTCAGCTCTTTAGCTGTTTTAGCCATGTGATGGCGTTTAGGCATTTCCGAGCGATTTTTTTGAGATAATAAAACTATTTGGTAATATCCTATGTATGATTTTGTAATATCCTACTCTGATTTGTAATATCCTATGCTAATGCGATCTCTATGTTTTCCTGGTTCCAGAATCTTTAGCCGTTTTAGTCGTGTGAAGCGTTTAGGCGTTTCCGAGCGATTTTTTGAGAACTGATAATCAAACTATTTGGTAATATCCTATGTATGATTTTGTAATATCCTACACTGATTTGTAATATCCTATGATAACGCGATCTCTATGTTTTCCTGGTTCCAGAATGGTATCAAAGCCATGTTGGTAAATAATGTGTTTTTAGTGATTGATTTAGTACAAAAGTTTCATAGAAATGAATCTTTCTAAGATCAATAATGATACTGTTCAAAACAATATTATTGATGAATATGATATTCCTGATAATTTAGATTTATTGAATAAATGGACTATTCCTAAAGTACAACCTAAATTGGTTTATACATTAGAAACTTTTGAAAGATTAGGTTTAAAACAGGTAGTAAAAACTACTGAAGAGTCTATTCCTCTTCATAGAAATGAGATGGTAATTGGGTTGTTAAACAAAAAGGATATTTTACCTTTTCAAAAAACTCCTAAGTTTTTACATATTGGTTTAGTGCAAATTGCTTTTAAACCTCTTACTTTAGAAGGTCTACCAGAAAGCTTTTTAGCAGCTTTACGAGATGGTAGAAATTTGAATTGGAAACAATCCCTCATGGGAATAATTCAATCTAGTCTGGCTCATGGACCAGTTTATTTTGTTGTTTATCCAAATCTTTCTTTATTTTTATCTGATATAAATATTCTTGATGCTTTAACATTAAATGTTAAAACTCATGGTTATAATTATATTCCTGAACAGAAGTTATATGTATCTGTTATAGAATATATTTTAAACCTTTATTTACTTTAAATCCTATGTGTAAAAGGGTAGATAAAGATTTGAATGAAACAATTATTATAAAGACCAATTTCAATAGATCTAAGATCACTACTCGTAGATCTATAAAATGGGAAGAAATTATATTTCCTGAAATTGAATAATTGAACAAGCTGTTCCTAGAAATCCTATAATAAATAGTGATTTACAGAATATTGTTCAGAATAATGAAGGATCTGTAGAAATATAGTTTCACAACGAACAAAGAAGATTATTGTCATCTTCTGCTAGATCTCTTGCTAGATCTAGATCTATGTATACCTCAATCGTCCAGAGCATCCACTTCTCAAATAAGAGAAGACAGTGGATCTCAGTCCTCTAAAGAAGATGTAGTTAATTAATCATCCACAAGAATAATATTGTTCTTGGTATTCATAATGTTCAAAACATTAGAGAAACTGATACGATATCAGAAATGAATTTTATATGATTTTTATGGATAGTACGCCCAAAATTGATTTTTCTAAAGGATCTTTTGCTAGGCAAAAGATTAATTATGAATTTTATATTCCAAAATGGAATCTTTTCAAAAACTGGTATTTTCAAAGTTTTTCTGAAAAAGAATATGATATAATAAGATATGATTTCTATTCTTTCTGTGAAAAACATAATAAATTAATTCTTTTTGTTCCGTGGTTTATTAGAACTTATGTGATTGATTATATCAATGTTATTGAAAGAACCTATAAACTTTCTTCTTTCTCTAAATTGCTTGAGAATGACACGTTACAAATTACTGTTAAACATATTAACCAAATTTTGGAAAAACAAAATTACACTAATTTATATTTGACTATTTTAGGAGAAGAAATTACTTTTTACATAATAGAGTAGAAATGATTATTTCTGCTATAAATCAGATTAAACCAGATGTTCATATACAACAGAAGGAAGAGACTAATATTGTCTCCATAGCATCTTCTTCTATTCATCCACCTCCTGAAATCAAAGATTTCAAATTAAAATTTTCCATGTCTGAATTAGAAAAATTCATAGAAGAAAAATTAAAAAATTTTAATGTTTCCACTTTAGATGGTAAAATTGATAAAAAAATCTTTTATTTCTAATGATGAGGTTAATAAATTGAAATGGGCTGATAGATCTACTCATAATAAATATTATTATAGTAGACCTACTCCTATGGATGTTTTTAATGAAGAACAAGAATATATTATTTCTAACAATTATAATGGTAAAAATATTTATGAATGGAATATTGATGGTTTTGCAGATAAGCATATTTATAATATTGCTCACCTTATGCTTATGTATAGCACTGTTTGTAAGAATAATGGTAATACTGATAAGAATATTGCTAAAATGCTTACAGCAGGTTTTACTGACCAACTTAAAGGTTGGTGGGATAATTATTTGTCTCAATTTCAGAGAGATGAAATTTTAGGAACTATTATAATTGAGAATAATATTGCAACTGAGCATGTAGTTTATAATTTAATCATGACTATGATTGAGCATTTTACAAGAAGATTTACTGATATTAGTGAAAATATTCGTATTTTGCTTAGTAATTTACGTTGCAAAACTCTCACTGATTTTAGATGGTATAAGGATACTTTTCTATCTAGAATTTATGAATTACCTGACTGTAATACTAGTCAATGGAAAGCCAAATTTATTGATGGTCTTTCAGGTTTATTTGCTGAAATAATTAGAAAAATTCTAAGAAAAGATAATTTGTGTTGGGATCGGTTCAGAGGGTAGAGGGGGGGGGGGGGTGAATACACTCTGAAACTTTTCTTCTTCTTCTTTAAAATGATCAAGTGAGGTTTAGTTCACTTAATCTGTTTTCTCAACTTCTAAAACGTTTTGAACAACTTAAATAGTGCGGAACTAGTTCAGAGGTTTAGTGATGCAAAGTTTATAAAGCAATGTATGAGCAGGATGTAAGATAAATGGCAGTAAAGGCTAAAGCACGATTTTATGGAAGTTCGAAGGCTTAATCCTTCTACGTCTCCCCTTCTTCCACTTAGGAAGGAATTCACTAGAAGACTTTGGTTATTACAACGTCTTGTAATACACCCACTTCAGACTTAGGACTTATCCAATGCCTAATCCGAAACTCCTAGATTTACACAGATAAGATTCTCAGTTCTTATCAGACTGGTGGAAGCTTTCAGAGCAGCTTCAAGTCTCTTCAACACTGAGTATAGTTGAGTTGAGCTTCTCAGACTGCAGAGCGGTTGAGAGGCTTGGAAACCCTAGGATGATCCTTGATGATCAGATACGTGAACTATAAGCGAGGGTTTATTTGAGCAGCAGATGAATGATCTTGTGAGTGTGCTCAAGTATATCAGATGAGGACTTCTGATATTACTCAAGTGATTGAAATGTCACTCTTCGTTGTCTCGTATCACTTGTTGTTGTTCCTTTTTTGTTGTTATTGTTGTTTTTCACTTCTTGAGCAATCCTCCCTTTAAATAGGTCAATCATCAACGTCTTTATTTTGAATGTTCTGATGCTGCATTGAATGCACATTTAATGCTCATAAATGCATTGATGATTCTGCATGAGGATCGTACACTGCAGACAACTTCCAGGGTCCAAAACTGGAATAAACGGTCGAGTGCTTTATCTGCAGTCATTCTGTGTTTTTGCCATTTTGGTACAACCTGTTGTCTTGATTTGCAGGAGTCAACAAATCTTCTGATACGCCGGTTCTGCTTTTAATAAAGGATCCTGCAAAGAACATCTTGTCACAGGTTCTTGTCTCGAGATATCTTGATAGGCAGTTGGCATTCTACCGGTAGGGATATTTGTCCTCTACTGGTTTGAATAACCAGTCGATAGGCTTGAGACTTCAACCGGTCGAGAGACATAGGCGGTTGACAAGCTTCCGGTAGATGGATTTATCCTTGTGTCTTCAGCCGATCGAGAGCAAGGGCGATTGACAAGCTTCCGGTAGAAGTTGTAGTAGATTCTTGAAATACAATGGTTGGCAGCACATTCCTATACAATGAGTTGTTGTTTGTTATCACCAAAATATCGGATTCAACAATTTGTCTATTCCTTATGATAGTTATACATATGGAAAACTTATTAGTACTTGTGTCCAAGAAGGTCTAGCTCTTTGTAATGAATTAAAGCTAGATAAACAAATAAAAAGACAAAATTTGTTAGAAAAAAGACAGCTTAGTAAATTTTGTGACCAATATTTGGTATTGATATGCCTAAGGATAAGAAAAAATTACCTGAGCTTGGTAGATCTAATAGATTTAACAGGTTTTATAAAAGACGTCATCTCTTATCTGAAAAACAAAGAGATAAGAAAGAAAAATGTAAAGAATTACGTAGGCAGAAAAGAACATATCTTAAGAAAAAATATAAAGCTATTTGTCATAAATGTGGAAAAAAAGATCATTATGCTAATAAGTGTTAGACCAAAGAAAAGATTAAAAATCTTGACATAGATGATAGTATTAAAGAAAAATTATTTAATATATTTCTAACTTCTGATTCTGATAATAGTTCGGAACAAGAATCTTATAGTTTTGAGGATATTAATGCTTTAGAAAATGATTCGATTATCTCAGATTCTGATACTGAGGATTGTGATGCTTGTATTCAATGACAAGTATGCTCTAAAAAAGATGATAATAATGATGAGTTTTATAAACTTATGTCTCAATGTGAGGATATTAATATTAATGTTCTTGATAATAATAATATTTTAGAATTCCTTAAAATGATTAAGGATCCCAGTTTTACTTTCTAGTATCATTAATAAAATGAATAGTAATCCATCTACTAGTAATAAGACAGAGAGTCTTATTAATCATAATTATACTATGACAGAAGTCAAAAAACTTCTCAAGCAGAAATATGAAAATCAAAATCCTATGACTATTCAGGATTTAATTAGTGAGATTAATAATCTCAAAAAAGAGGTAAAAATTTTACAAAATGACAATTTAGTTCTTCATAAAAGAATCAATAAAATTGAGAAAGGAAAAGATAAAGTATATGATCAAGAAAATTTTCAGGATACTGAAAATGATTATGATCAACAAGATTATTTTAAAAAAATATCTTTCTTTAAGGACAATCTTCTTTCTGTGTTAAGTATGATTATATCTCAAAAATGGTATACTAATATTACTCTTTTGATTGATAATTCTTATAAAAATTTTTTTATTGCTATGATTGATAGTAGTGCAGATTTAAATGTTATACAAGAAGGTCTTATACCTACAAAATATTTTCATAAGACTACTCATTATTTATCTCTTGCAGGTGGAGGACCTCTTGATATAAATTATAAATTACCTAAAACTTATATTTGCAAGGATAAAAATTGTATTGCTACAAGTTTCTTACTTGCTAAAAATATTTCTAACCAACTTATGTTTGGTCTTCCTTTTATTTATAAAATTTATCCTTTAACTCACATAGATGAAAAAAGAATTACAGGTACCTTTGAAGGGAAACCTATTTCTTTTCAGTTTATTACAAAACCTATTAATAGGGTTTTAAATGAATTACATGATAAAATTGATAGAAAGATTTTCCATATAATTTTTTTTTTAAAAAGAAGTCAATTCCTTAACTATTGAGGAAAAATTGAAGAATTCTAAATTACAGGAAAAATCCAATTTGTTCATAATAAATTTTCTCTAGAGATTCGTAATGCTCATCCCAATGCTTTTTGAGATAGAAAGAAACATATTATTTCTCTTCCTTATGAGAAAAATTTTGATGAAAAAAGTATTCCTACCAAGGCTTGTCCTTGTCAGATGAATTCTAAATATTTGGAATTATGTAAAAATGAAATAAAATCTTTGTTAGATAAAAATTTGATCACTCCCTCTCAGTTTCCTTGGTCTTGTACTGCTTTTTATGTCAATAAGAATTCAGAGAAGGAAAGAGGAGTTCCCAGGTTAGTAATAAATTACAAACCTCTTAATAAAGTTTGAAATGGATTAGGCATCCTATTCCTAACAAAAAAGATTTATTAGATAGACTTTTTAATGCTTTAATATTTTCAAAGTTTGATTTAAAATCAAGATATTGGCATATTCAAATAAAAGAATCTGATAGATACAAACTGCTTTTAATGTTCCAATAGAACATTACAAATGGACAGTTATGTCATTTGGACCGAAGAATGCCCCTTCAGAATTTCAACAAATTATGAATGATATATTTTATCCTTTTAGTAATTTTATCATTGTTTATATTGATGATATTTTAGTTTTTTCTAAAGATATTGAATCTCATTTTAAACACTTGGAAATATTTAGAAAAGTGGTTATTCAAAAATGTCTTGTTATATCAAAACCAAAAATGTCTTTATTTCAGACCAATATGAGATTTTCTTGGTCATATGATAGAAAAAGGTAAAATTATTCCTATACAAAGAAGTATAGAATTTGGTTCTAAATTTTCTGTTGAAATAACTGATAAAACTCAGTTACAAAGATTGTTAGGAAGTCTTAATTCTATATCTTCCTATATTAAAAATCTTACTAATGATTCTGCTATTTTATATGATAGACTCAAGAAGAATCCCTCTCCTTTGACTATAGAACATACTGAGCCCAATGGGAAAAAAATATTGAAATAGATGCTTCTGATATAGGTTTCGGAGGAATTCTTAAACAGGTTAATCCTGATACAAAACAAGAATATCTTGTTAGATTTTATTCTGGAAAATGGAATGGTGCACAGAAAAATTAAGCTACCATAGCTAAAGAAATTCTTGCTATAGTTAGATGTGTTTTAAAATTTCAAGATGATTTATATAATCAAAAATTTATAATTAAAACAGATTGTAGATCTGCTAAATTTATGTTTCAAAAAAATTTTAAACATGATGTTTCTAAGTAAATGTTTGTTAGATGGCAAGCTCATTTAGCGCCTTTTGATTTTGAAATTATATATAAAAAGGTGAAAATAATAATCTGCCTGATTTTTTAACCCATGAATACTTGTCATGTTTACAGGTATGAGTAATCCTGGTAGATTAAATCATTCCTCTTATAGAGGAAGAGGTGGAAGAGGAGCATCTCCTCAAATAATTGCTCATCATGGCAATAAAAAGCTTATAGCTTAGAATATTGCAAGTTCATAGGGGAGTCATACTCCAGATAAAAATGATCCATTATATGGTGAGTTTCAAGAATTCTTGAAACAGAAAAAAGAAAAAGAAGGTAATATCCCTGAATCATCGGCATCATATGCCAATATTATAAAAGAAAATGATAGTGATTCTCAATATATTGAGAGTGAATATCAAGATATGATTTTTCTCATAAAAGAGAAAGACATCCAATGGATGGAAACTCCGTGGACTATCATGGAAATATATTTATCCAACACATCATATGTGAATGGATCTCATAAAAAAAGAGGATTTTATGAAAATCTCTTTTTGTCAACTAATACAGTGAAAATTACTCATTTTTCTGGTAATACCCAACAGCAAGGAGTTTATAACTTCTCAAAATTTATTGTCAAAAAGATTATATCCATTGAAGAATGGGGAATATCTCCACTAGTTGAAAAAGAATTTTCTTACAATAAAATAAATTTTAAATTCAATTATTGGGACTATGTAGAAGGTTTTAATAAAACCTTATTTTATGAAAATAAAAAAATAAAACATTTGTGGTTTTTAAAAGTCTGCGAAAATGTTTTTCATCATCCAGTTCCTAACTGATTTTTAGACTGGTGGAAGATATTTGGTCCATCAGCAAACATTTTGCCTGAAATCCTTAAAGGATTAATGAAAGAATGGATTGGTTGTTCTCCAAAAATTCAAGAATTATCCTCACAAACTATTGAGGGCAAGACAACTTGCATTTTCTTTATTGAATTTGGCATTCCATGGATTTGAAAATGGAAGCCCCAATCAGGTTATACAGACAGAGGAATTCCCTGTCTTTGGAGGAAAATTTTAACAAAATTCTGGGAAAAAATGATGAGAGAAGACCCAGAAACAAGAAAAGTGTATGGTGATGAAACCATTCAAAGTATTAATGAAAAAATCAAAGCTTATAAAAATGATTTGGAGAATAAAAAAAGAGAAAGAGACTCCTAGTCCCTTCAAAATTATTACTCAAAAATATTCGGAGATTTATTCCAAAGAAAAAATGGTTGAGTTATATCTTGAAGAAATGAAGAACAATCTTTGCTGAAATCTTTCATACTCAGATTCAAAATCAGATACTTCTATGACATCGGAATCCAGCGATACTAAATTCCATCGACAAATGTTACAGGATGCGCAAGATCCTGAGGAGGAAATTATAGACTTTTTCATTGACAAAGTCTTTGATTCTTTAAAATAGTCAATAAAAGAAAATATTAAAAAGAGTGGTCTATAATGGAAGAACACAAAGATATTTGTCCCAGATGTTTCTGCTACATACAGTAGAAAAGAAATTTTGATCAAATCATTATTGACAGCCATAATAAGAGGCAGAAGAAAAACTCTTCTGATCCACAGAGGAAAAGGATTCTCAAAGAAACCAAGAAATTAATAAAATATCATAATGCTAAATTTCAGCATTGTATAAAAAAATATCCGGAAACTACTGAATGTATTTGCCAACAGTTTCCTAGAGACATGATGTGACAACCAAAGACTTTTGCGACAACCATTAAAGTCTTGATAAGAATATTCGTCATCATATGGCCTCAAAAGTCCACTAATGTCCAAAGACATCATTATCTACTTTAATAAAGTAGTATTATTTTAATAAAAATTGTATTATTGGTTATACTGTTTATTTTTAGGTTTTGGAGTCCGGGGTTTCATGTCCGACTCTTTCTTCTATTTATAGGCTAGTTTTTAGTTTTGTAAGCACGCTGCATTTTAGAATACTACTCTCTCATAGAAACTCTCTTGTAATAAATCTCTTGGAGTTTTCAGAAATAAAATTTTTACTGGTTTTATTGTAAGTTTCCTTGTTCTTTTTATAATTTTGTTTTGTTATTTAAATTTTTAATACTTGTGTATTTAGCCTGAATGGAAGGCTAAACTATTTTGTATTAAATCATGAGCTGACAATATAATTATTTATAACTTAGTTCTTATGTTTTTTATGGATTCATAAAACATAAATCAAGTTATTATGAGTTAAATCAGTAGTTAAAATCACAGATTCAAATATTTGATTAAAATTTTTTTTTCAGCTCTTTAGCCGTTTTAGCCGTGTGAAGGCGTTTAGGCGTTTCCAAGCGATTTTTTGAGAACTGATAATCAAATTATTTGGTAATAACCTATGTATGATTTTGTAATATCCTACACTGATTTGTAATATCCTATGATAATGCTATCTCTATGTTTTCCTGGTTCCAGAATGGTAGTATGTTTTATATTTTCTCAGTTAGACTTTAAACTTTAAAGTATACTAGTGATTGCAGCACACGCTTTGCGTGTGTAATATAATATATATTAGTCATCGTAACACATGATTTTTACGTGTTTGATAATTTGATATATAAATTAGAGAGTAGTTGTAAAAAAAATTTGTAAATAATTTAATAGGAATTGATAATTGATGAAATTTGAAAAAAGATATAAAGATAAAAGGAGATAAGATTGTTAGAGAAAAACGATAATAATTTAGTCATTTAAAATGTAACATAAAAGAGATGTGTGTTAAATTTAGAGGTAAAATTTGACACACCAAAATCGGTTAGTCTAAAAGGTTGAACTATTATAATATAGTAATTATATATATGAGTGAATTTAAATTTTAATATAAAATGAAAGCAAAATAGAGATTATAATGGACAAATGAAGTTTAAAATAGAGATAGAGATTTTGTTTTTTGTTTTTTGTTTTTTGTTTTTTGTTTTTTGTTTTGCTTTTTGAAGGGTATTTTATATATTTCGTCTTTAGCTTCACCAAATTAATTTTAATCCGGTTACTAAGTGGTGCTCTTCTTTACTAATATAGTAAGATATGAGTGAATTTTTGTTATATGTTTAAATTAAAATATCACTATTAATATTGTGGATTTTGTATTTTATTTAATTATTTTGTTTTAGAAAAATCAAATCGGGTTGGTTCGAGTTATTTGGATTAATCGGGTTCTGGTTAGTCATTCCGTGTTGATTCTGGTTTGGTATAGAAATTTTTACTATTGTCTTACGTTCACTCGATCCGAACCCATAGACCTATCCGAATTAACATCCCTACTTCAACATCTATAATTTCTAATTTCATCGTGTTCCATGTCTCTTAGCACTAAAAGGTCGTGCTTTGCATCCGAATGCTCTCTACATATTCGGTGGAGTCCTGAAAGATATAGGTAGTGGTTGAAAAAAATTTTAGAAAGCACTTCTCAGTTTTTATTTAACAAAATTTTAAAATTTAGTAAAATTTTGTTAAGAAAAAACTGAAAAATGTTTCACAGAAACTCTGTCAAACACTACCATATCTAGTCTAGTACATGAAAAAACATTACCAATTCAAGTCAGATTTATATTGGTCTAAGCCCCCTCCCGGGCATTTCAAGCTAGACGTTGATGCTGGTTATGATGAGGTATCCGGTCGCTTTAGTTTTGGTGCAGTGGTTAGAGAACATGAGGGATTTGTTTGAGCTGCATTGGTTAGTGGCATTCGATGTCCAGGCTCTGTTCTTTCTGCTGAGCTCTTGGAAATTCTTGCCTTCAGTTTTTAGTGCAGGGCGAGTTTTGAGAAGGTTTTGGTATCTTCGGATTCTTTTCTTACAGTCCAGACAGTGATTTCTACATTGGAGAATCGTGACCTTGATGGCATCTTATTAGCGAGTATTCGCCCCCTTCTTGTTATTTCTCATGTTAATTGAGCAGCTAATAAACTTGCACATTGTATCGCTCACTATGCTCTTTCCAACCCTTCTCCGATGTCTTGGATTGAAAGTGTCTTTCCTTCATGGATTGTAAACATTTCTCTTGGTGATTTACAAACGTTTTTCACCTAAAAAAATGTTACCAATTCAAGTCATACTAATAGAATTCGAAGATATAATTCATATGAAAAAGTGATAATTTAGGTTTTAGCACATGCTCAATAGTGTGGAGATGTTGGGAAGATGATATAAGCAAGTTTTGCGAGAGTGAGATGAAGTTTTAAAGATGATTTTGAAATATTATTTTTTTAAAAATAAATGAGTATCTAAGCACAACATAAAATTACATAATTAAAGGAATTAAAATTACACATTATTTAAATCTAAATCTTACACGAAATAAAGAAATACACGAAATACATAAATTTTAAAAATATTTTATTATTGAGTTTATTTTTTTATTAAGAAATACACTTCTTTATTTTTTAAAAAAATTATTTTATTATTTATTTAAATTTAAATTTTAGTTTTAATAATTTATTGATCAACCGACTCGAAAAGCTTACGAACCGGTTTGATTCGTTTACACCCCTACTACGAACATTGCACAAGTTTGCACCTCACGCCACTTTCTTGTCCCTTCAAGGGGAAAGAAATGAAATGGGCGAAGAAGTTCAATTCCTCGACAATTGTATAAGCTCTCAAAGACGTAGAACATTATGAAACCAAAACCACGGTTAATCAATGTGAAAATCAAATAATTCAAATTTAGAGCCATGGTCAAAGTCCATTAATTTCATGAAAATTTGTGGAAAAAAATTTATAATCATTCAGGTTACGTTTGTACATGTATTTATAAAGCATTTTTATAAAAGTGTTTTTTAAAAACTTTTTATAAGATATTTTAATTGTTGTTTTAAGAATAAATATGTGTTTGGACAACTATTCTATAAAAATATTTTAATATTTCAAAACTATGGGTTCCGTTCATGTACTTATAAAACGTTTTTATAAAAGTGTTTTTAAAAATCTTTTTAAAATTATTTTAAGAATAAATATGTGTTTAGACAACTATTCTTTTAACATATGTAGTTCATCTCTGCCTTTCATATTTTTATTATAAAAAATATCTAAAACCACCAATCAAGTGTTTTTTAAAAACTATACTTGGAGAAAATTTTTTGAAAAATATTTTTCAAAAACATTTTACAAAAATTGTATCTAAAAACACACTTTAAGATTTTTTTTTCACTTATAAAACACCAAATACGTTTTTAAAATATATGGTCAAACAGAACCTTAATGTTAATCTTTATAATATTCCATAGCTCCATTCTAAAAATCTAAAAACGCATCTCAAGTATTCTTTAAAAACTATAATTGGAGAACACTTTTTAAAAAATATATTTCAAAATTTTTTATTTTTTTCAAACACATACATTAATTTTTTTCACTTATAAAATATTAAAAATATTTTTAAAGTGCATATGCAAACGAAACCTTACTTTTTAAAACTAACCAAGATTCCAACCAAAACTATAGAAAATGTTGATTTGTAATATCTATACTATTATATAAATGTTGAGACTCATTTAGAAACTATTTTGGTCTGTTTTATGACATCAATATAAATTTACAATACATATATTATACTTCATATAGATTATTGGGTAAAATGATAAAAACAGACAGTTGCATTTCTCTGTCTTACTAAAATTAAGAATCCATTTCAATTAATTTCATTATATTTTTTTTTAATATCAAAATATTATTTGCACGGTTTAGACTCAAGTTTTAGGCTCTTAGGTGTTTTCTTATGTTTTCATTATTTGGGAGCTTATCTCCTCCATATAATGTTTTTTTATTAATAAAATAAGTGGTCGTGAGTCGTGACCATCTTTTTTTAAAAATATTATTTACATACACTCAAAGCTTATACTATTAGACATCGATTGCAGTTGGTATGAAAAATTGGACGAATTGGGTGAGATTTGAGAATAATAGTAATGAACGGAACTAATGTGAGAAACTGTAGTATTGTGGGGACTTTATTGAGAGGAAATTTAATTCCATTTAAACCCCGGAGGAAGAAAAAGAAAAAAAAACCCTAGCCTCCGCCCCGCCGTGCCGCTGCCGGACGACCGCCATCTCGACGAGCTAGAGAGTTTTACACTGGTGTAAACGAAGTATGGATAGCGGGAAGAAGGAGGGAAGGTACGAGAGCTACGTCGTGGTTCACAATATTGCGAAAAGGCACAACGTAGGGACGCTAGCTCGCAGCGCCACTGCGTTTGGCGTGGCAGAGATGATATTGGTTGGGCGGAGAGATTTCAACGCCTTCGGAAGCCACGGATCCACGTCACACGTCCGCTTCCGCCACTTCCAATCGCTCTCTCTGGCCCGCGCATTCCTCAAGGTTTTCTCATTCTTCCATTAGAATACCCGTATGTGTTTGTTAAACATGTCACCTTGTGGGTTCATTTTATACATCAAATGGCAACTTCACTGCGAGCGGCATGGTAATTTGAAATTTTGAGTTGTAAGGGTTCTTATTTTCATTGGAATTGCTGATCTTTGATTGCTCAGAAGTCACTGACTGAGTTATTTGTTAAAAGATTTTTTTTTTTCCTGCTTGTTTTCATGTAGAAGCAGCACTTTTACGGTGCTTTTGATCTATAGCTTTAATTTCACTTAAAGAAGTTACTATAGTGTTATTTCACTGTTGTCTACTACATTTGGTCATAAAGAGTGCTATTTGCGCCCACAGGGGCATAGGCGAGTTGGTAAGGCCTGAGGTGACTTGGGAAGAAATTCCCCAGCGTTGCGGGTTCGATACTCGTGTAGAGCATATTTCCTGCTGAAATATTGTGGGAGTATGCTTTGGGGATTGGGTCATGTGCTCCCTCCTTCAGGTCCCTGCCGCTCGTGCACATTCCTCGATTTACCCTCCGCATGAGCCAATAGGTCTCTGACTCATGTGGAATGGGGTCCCTTCGGGGTCAACCCTTTAAAGAAAAAGAGTGCTATTTTCCAAAATTTGTAACGTAAGCTTTTTAATTCTTGTTCAATGGTGAGTTCCCAGTGTTGCGCTGCCTTCCATGTACGAGTTTGAGTTATTGGTTTATTTCCTTAGTTGATAGACTGGCTTATAATTTATGTGTTGAATAGGAAAGGGACTGTGATATATGCGGTGTGGAGATAACGGATAGTGCCGTAGCTGTGAATGAGCATCCTTTCAGAAAGAGCACTGCTTTTTTACTTGGCAATGAGGTGAGATACTGATAAGAATTCCCTTTTCAAAATCTTAATTTTTTTTATATCAGCTGAGGTTAGACGTATTAAACTGAATAAACTTCCTAAAAGTGGAATTTTGCATGTTCGTGTATAAACTAGACGATAAATTTCTTTTCAGTGATCGTCTTCTTTTTCTGGTAAACTTGTCTTTTGGTTCTTTTGATCTTGTTTATTATCATAAATCCTTGAATATATCAATTTTGGCAGGGAACAGGACTTTCTGATAAGGAATGTGAGATTTGTGACTTTTTTATTTATATTCCACAATATGGAGGTGGCACTGCTTCATTGAATGTTACTGTTGCAGCTTCTATTGTTCTGCATCATTTTGGAGGTACAAGATTCCCATGGTTGTCTAATTTTTTTATCCATCACACCAACTTGTGTTATTGTTACAGTTCATTCTTCCTGATTGATGATGCGTAGAGAAGGGATTCATATTTTTTGAAAATTTTTGTCATTTTTCTTTCATTTTACTCTACCAGTTAATTTGGTGAGACTATGGTCTTGTCATAGGTGCATGACTTGTAGAAATCATATAGGACTGGCTTCTATCATTTTATGCATTCAAGATGACAACCTTTGGTCTGCAAACAATACATGTGAAACATTTTGCCTCAAATGGTCCAAATCTTAAGCTCTAGGCAGTTTGATCTAATCTAATTCAATGCTCTATTGCTATTCTTGTGAGTTGTGATGGTTTTATTTCATTTTTTGTTGCCAACCTTTTCCTCACTTTTCATCAAATTTTAAAATCCCATCACTTCTGGAATAAGAAACCAATTGAAATTTTTTTGATGGATTGGTTTTTGGAAAATTATTTCAGTTTGGGCAGGATTCTCTGAGCGAACTCGTGAAGGCAGCAAGTTTCTTGTCGCTGATAAACCTTTTAAACAAACGAAGAAAAATTTCTGCGGTGAAACTGCGGAATCTGTTGCTGAGGAGCGAAAACTAAGAAAAGAAAGTTATTCGAATGGATTTTTTGACCAGAGTGTAAAAGATGAAGCACCTTCCAATCTTTTGGATGCATTGTTTGGTTCATAGTAGAGGAAAGGCAAACTTGGAACTGTAATGTGTTGGCTCACTGGAACTTATGCCAGTATCTTGCCATTGTTGGAAGAACTGAAGAGAGGCACATAAGTCTCTGCAGAAGCTTTTGGTAATCATCTGAAGAAAACCTGTAAATTGAGAATACAAGAAAATTTCATCTGTCAACGAAATGATTTGATCAAATCTTGTGTCTCATGCTCTTTGGAGTATGATTAGGCAATTCGATTTTTCCAAGAGAACATGAGATATTTTGGTTTAAGGTAAAATGTCAAGTGTTAACCTTGTAACTTTTGTCAGTGTTGGAACCTTGAAAATTTGTTGAAGAGCTAGCTCATCGTGTGAAAGCTAAAAACATCGTTGATCGAGTTGTTAACATGTGAATTTCTTTATTTGAAGGCGTCATAGTTTGACCTCTATTCTTGAATCTAATACATTTTTATATCCTTTTTATCAGTAGAAGTTAAGATTCTTGGTTCAACAACTGCTTGTTATTATTGTATGATCATTGCCTCATCATCGCATCTTTTCTTTTTCTGTCTCGATAATTATTTAGTAATTCTAAGTTCTTATCTCCTTTTCACACACACACATTTCCAATCTCCTTTTTGACTTCTTTATATCGTTGGGACCAAATAGGAGTCACAATCTCTGGCGTGTAGTAGTTTCCTATTTCACACACACAGTTGGCAAAGGTCCAAACCATAATGCACGGAGATGGAATGGAGTCTTAACCATTTGCCAGTTGCTTTTGCTCGAATGCCAAGTAGTTCAGACTATTAAGTCGGCGTTAGCTGTCGTGATTTTTATTCAGGTTCGGATAGCTCGACGCCACCTAATCTCAAGTGGAGCTCGAACGAATCTAGCTTGTCCAGTTTGAGTACCTAGAAATGCTATCAATTCAAGATTGAACTCAGATTCATAATTTGAAAACTTTCCAGTGAGATCAAATTTTTAAAGTTGAGATTGATTTAATTCTGCCCTCTGGTGTAACAGGAATGTTGCTCTTGGTGTTTAGTGTTTACACTTTAATGTAAGGCTTATATCACGTGAAATACAAACTTTGTGGCATTCCACAGTAATTCAAGGCCTTCGGGGTGAAATGCCTCTCACACATCTTTCAATCAATTATTGACTAGGATTCCAAAGAAGTCTAAGCTTTAAAAAAGAAAAACAAAAAAGGAAGATAAAGAAAGAAAGGTATCCAATGTTTCTTTTCGCAATATATACATTTAACATGAACCCTATCAACTACTAAAAAATATACACCAATTTCTTGATTCCAATTCATGAACAACTCGGTGCGACTCGAACGCAGAAACGATCGACTGCACTAATTGATTGATCTCAAAATTGGGACAGATTTTTTAATTACATTGGTAGCATAGGGTTGGCTAGTCATTGAAAACTTGCTTCTTTTACATGTTGCATATTCTTGATTCCAACTGGAGTAACATAAAGTCGTGTTTCACAGGTGGGAGTTGTTGGCATGCATTGTCGTCATGAAAAAGAAGTTGAATAATAAAAGCCTCAATTTGTCAACCTCTAACTCAGTTTTTTGGAGCAGTTGAGATTGTTCTTTTGTCTGTATGTCCACTTTTCTATCACAATCTCCACCATTTTCCATGCTCAAAACCTACCTTTCGACATCGAATTCTCGATATAATCCATTAGTTTTCACCAAGCAAGAGCTAAAACTTTTCTTCATCTATAACCATGCAATCAAGAAAATTTTCTAAACCTTCATGCAGCAAAGAGTTAACTTACATGCTGTATGCTCTCAGCAGGAGGTTTAAGCGCTTCTGGTCGAAAATAAGGTGGACCGTATGGTGGCATCCAAGGCCTAAACTTGTGATCAGAAGGCTAGGCAAGTTTAGCTCGAATAGAGAGCGAAGAGAAAAAACTGATACCACTAAATCTGTACCCCATCAAAATGCTCGAAGGCCTATTCGCCTTGCTTCTTTCAATGCTGCTTTGTTCTCCCTTGCTCCTGCTGTTCCGAAGGCTGAAAAATCAGTCAATTTCATTCATGAAGGGAAAATTGATAATCCATTCAATCCCGCAAGAAGTCATCCAAGAGGGATACTCAAACAATCCCCAGTTCATCCCATATCAAATGGAATACCAGGAAACATTTCCGAAGAGAATAAGCTTACTAAATCGAAGTCAAAGGTTTCGATAAACTTACCAGAGAATGAGATTTCTTTAGCACAAAACAAGGTTCTCAACGTCGTGGAGGATTCTTCATTTAGTTTTAATAACACCCTAGCTGCAATGAGGTCTCCCATATGCTTCCCAGCAAGCATGAGTCATTGGTTGAATGATGCAAGTTTGTATGGAAGTAGAACCATTTTCGACGTGCTTAAGGAAGTTGATGCTGATATTTTGGCTTTACAAGATGTGAAGGCTGATGAAGAAAACGATATGAGGCCGTTATCTGATCTGGCTCGTGCTTTGGGGATGAATTACGTGTTCGCTGAGAGCTGGGCTCCTGAGTATGGCAATGCTGTTCTGTCAAAATGGCCAATCAAAATGTGGAAAGTTCAGAGAATCTATGATGACAAAGATTTCAGGTTTCTTAAATATTCCAAGAAATCATTCATCATTTTCTTGAAAATTGAAGCTCATTACTACCACAAGTTTTTAGCTAACAAAAAAATCGCGTCTTGCTACCAAAACTGTCAAAATTTCCTTTTTCTTGGACAAAGAAGTGCCTCTTTATATTTGTTGAGAATCAACTATGACCATACTGTCCTCTATGACTGCCTGTGTGACATAGCAATCAAAAACTCGTGTTCGCGTTGTTGAGTTTACGATATCTGAGTTATAAGTCGAAGCTTCTGATTGTTCTGCAATATCACAACGTTAACGTGAAGACGGAGTAACATATTGCTAGACGAGATTAACAATACTAGAAATTTACATGATAAGAAAGAAAAACTTACTGTCTGTAGACTGATGCATGACATGTTTGATTCAGGAATGTGGTGAAGGCAACTATTGATGTACCGTGGACAGGGGAGCTAAACGTTTACTGCACGCAACTCGATCACTTGGACGAAAACTGGAGGATGAAGCAAATAAATGCAATCATACAATCGAACGAGCAACCCCATGTACTGATTGGAGGACTCAACTCTCTTGATGCATCAGATTATTCAGTACAAAGATGGACCGACATCGTTAAGGTCGAACTCGATATGATCCCAGATTCCCAACATTAACTTTATCATTTACTAGTGAATCATTATGACAACTTCTTGGTTTTGAATATTTTCACAGTACTATGGAGAAATAGGAAAGCCAACTCCGAAAGTAGAGGTGACAAATTTCTTGAAGGACAGAGAATATACAGATGCCAAGAATTTCCCAGGGGAATGTGAGCCAGTTGTCATGATTGCCAAAGGCCAAAGTACTTAAAAATTTTGTCTTCTCTTGCAACATTTTATCTATCTTCAGTATAACCAAAAATCTCATCAAACAATTTCATTTTGTCCGTTTGAAGCAGATGTACAAGGGACTTGCAAGTACGGTACTCGGGTCGATTACGTATTGGGATCCAAATGCTTGCCTTACATGTTTGTACCTGGATCATACTCTGTAATTTCATCCAAAGGAACTTCAGATCATCACATAGTTAAAGTTGATATCATGAAAGTTGAAGATTCAGCCACAAAGATGAAGACAAGTCAGAAGAAAATGAAACAAGGAGCTGTGAAGATGACTAATTCTTGCTATTCAAGTGGTATTTGGAAATTACCATTTTAGGATTCTGTTTTTCATATCCATTCTTCTGTTGGAGTTTTAAGAAATAGAATGAATTATTGCAGGTTACGTAGAATAATTCATGGGTGAATTGGTTTTCAGTCCCTAAATCCAAAAGCAAATTAAAAATCAGTCCCTTGTCAGAAAAAATTTGTTTGCACTCCCTGGGCCCACATTATTTTACTCGGATAAAATTAAGTACAAAACATTGAAAATATGGTATAAATACAAGATATTTGAGCACTAATTGTTCAAGATCGAGTACAAAAAATACAATTTTGAGTATAAAATCTAAACATATTTATTAACGTGAACTTGCAACATGTGTTTGAGTACTCAAAAATCATATATTTGTACCAGATCTAACACATTGGGTACTCAAAAATCACATATGCGTACCATATTTTCAATGTTTTGTACCGATTTTCATCCAAATAAGATAAATGTGTTATTAATATCAATATTTTTTAGTACTCGAAAATTATATATTTATACTAGATCTAACACATTTGATACTCAAATATCATGTATTTGTACCATATTTTTCATGTTTTGTACCGAATTTTATCCGAAACAAAACATGTGGGCCCAGAGAGTTTAAACAAAGTTTTTTTCTGACAGGGACTGATCATTAATTTTTGTTTAGGTTTGGGGACTGAATTATAATTAACCGATAATTCATTTGTACTGTTGCCTATAATATAGCACGAGTTCAAATCTCATTATTATTAGCATTTGAGTTTATGCGGTGTGTGCCTATGCAATCCGTTTTTAACATAAAAAATAAAATAAATGGTGAAATTAAAAAATGTAGGCGTTTTCGTAAATAAAATCAGCAAAACACACTAAATATATAGTGATTCTACCCGAATCACATTCTAACGAAAATTTAAGCATGCAATAAACGAAAATTTAAGCATGCAATAACTTAAAACGGGAAAAGCAATCAAAGATAAAAACTACGGAACTTAAACCAAGGTAACAACTCGAATCGGCAACTAAAACCCCAAATAAAATCATACAACCATATTGAAAACAACTGTAAATGAACCCGATAATAAAACAAAACTGAACAAAACCTCCAACCGATCACTGGCTCCGCACCTAACTTGCCTCAATCGTCTTGCCTCATCCAATATGAGATTTTCCTCGTCGAATGGAGTGTGCAAGATACAACCAACGACTTGAACGATTAACGCCTAGTACGTAAAGTATGAATATACAAATCGATATGATACATGCAAGCGATGTGACTGGGTAATTGGTCAATTATGACAATCCTGCTCAGACCTAGGTGCCAAGAGTGAGTAGTATCATCTGGAGTTCTATCCCCTGGGTAGTTCACACTCGTCTAGATCACCATAGCCTCGGTTTCCGTCATCGCGGTAGCTCCCGTGTCAGATCACATAACAAGGGTGTAGGGTTGTGCGACCCTACTAGAACGGCTATTTCGAAGGAGATATATGCTCAACGTGAATATGCGCATGCATCATATATATAAAGCAGCAAAACATATACCATGGTACATAAAATACAACATATAAACATGCATACTCGCTAGATATCTCAGTCAGTACTTATGTATCTCTAACAGACAGGTCGATTCTCTAGGGTCCAAGCCTACAATCAAGTGGTCATCATAACACTAATACTGATCTAAAAATCTTAAATAAACTAATAGATACTCCCAATATCTACTATGGATCTCGGACTATACATGCATCAATCGTCAGTCTTTTGATGTCGAAGGCCCTAACTCCTAGGCACAGCGTCGCTACGTTCTCATAAGTGTCTCGCTATCACTCGACCCTCAAGTAATAGGCTAAAAACATTCAAAATTATACACAGAACAAGTGATTACACCTCCAAACACACACCAACTATGAGAAACGCACGACCTATTTATAGGTGGAGTTTGGAAGCTCCGAACTCTGCATCCGGTGACGTGCCTTCAGCGTCTTGACACCTAAATGGACAACTATTTTTGGAAGCTCCAAACTTATGATCGGTGCTTCCGATCTCTCATGTATCGCGTGCGAAGAGCGATAATAAATATTAAATAATATTCCCATTTTCTATATGTTAGATACGGAGTATCCTTATATATGACATCTTAAATCAATCTCCACAAAGAAGCCTCGCGTCCAAAGTTCAAGGCCGAAGTACAATATTCCATATTTCCATTTGAAGATTGAAATTTTGAGACGCGATAATATAAATTTGTCTTTAAAAAAATTGTGCCTGAAAATGACACAGCTACTTCTCTACTTACAGTAATGAATAAATATAATTCTGTAACCAATGGTATAATAGAAAATCCATTGAAGCTTATAGGTGTATTCACTCGATTATACATTATTATACCAAACACAATATTTGTTATAACGATTCACGTCTATTTATCTTTACCAAACACAATAATTTATTATAGACGATTTTATTAGCACTTTGTTTATTGCACATAAAAAATTTAAAGCGCGGCCATGCTAGACACTTATGTACTTGACCGAAAAATCTATAATTCGCTGAAATATGATGATCTGACATAAGTACTTGTCTACGTGGCAAAATATTATTTTCCACCTATTTAATTTGTTAAGTATTCTTTTTCTACATCACCAAATACCATGAAATGAAATAAATAAAAACAACATACCAGTTATCATAAAATTATTATTTTTCACGGTAACAATTATCATTTTTCCTAAGATGTTATGAAAAAATAGTGTAACGTATATTGATTTGAGTTAAAAATGTTATGTTATATACCGAAAATGTTAGTGATGAGTTATTACCCAATTTGACTTTCTCCCGGGCCCAAGCCCAATGACTCAATACATATGGGTCCCATATTACTCCGATATTTATTTGGACACTTTATCAAGGCCCATAAATATCTAAAAGCCCATAAGAGGCTCAAACTCATGAAACTCTCTGACTATCTATAAATAGGTCAAGTTCTCATTATTAAGGTACGCTCTCTATAGTCACATGATCTAGTTCTCTAGAACTTTTATTGGGCAAATACTGACTTGAGCGTCGGAGTGTTTTCGCCGGGCAACCCCCAGCGCACTCACTTTGCTTTGTGATGCAGGTGACAACCCACGAAGTTCGTTCTCCAGAACCGTTTGAGTATTAATCCGGCTACCCGGATCTCCACAGATTACCCAGATTTTCTCCAATCCGGTAATATCAATTTTTTGCTACATCAGCTTGGCGCCGTCTGTGGGAACTTGTTCACTGCATCATTGAGAATGCATACTCCAACACAAACATCTCAAGAAAATAATCGCAATGGAGACCCACCTCCAATCTCCAAACCACCGCCTGAATTTAGTTTCACCCAAGAAATGTTGACAGTCTTAATGGAAGGAACAACTGCACGTGCAGCGACTGAAGCGGTCGCTCAGTTCGTGGAATCCCATCAACGCCGATGCACCGAAAAGAGAGCTCATAGAAGAGGGCTCTCATCTCATGACCCCGGTAACAAAGATCCAAAGAAAACTAAGTTTAAAGTGAAAGACAAAGATCTTGAGGGGACCAAGAAAAATACTTTTCATAAAGAGGGTGAAACAAGTGCTCACACAATTCGTGACGTCTCTGACGAAAACAAAACCACTAATCCAACCCGTGGAGATGGATCTCACACATATGCAACTGGAGAGAATTCGTCAGCAATCTTGTCTGTACGTCGGAGCCCATTCACTAACGTCATTCTATCTGAAGCATTGCCTAAGGGAGTCAAAATCCCCAACCTACTTGAGTTCGATGGAACTGGTGATCCTCAAGATCATATTGACAAATTCTACGCGAATGCAGATTTATATGACATCACAGATGCGGCTTACTGCAAGATATTTCGAACAACGTTATCAGGGCAAGCTCTCACATGGTTCAATAAGTTGCCGTCCAAATCCATTGCCAACTTGGAGCAACTCATCCAGCGCTTCATCCAACAATTTTCAATTAACAAGAAATACCCAAAAACACCAGCATACTTATTCACAATTCTTCAAAAAGAAGGAGAAAATTTGCGAGACTATGTTAAGAGATTTACTCACGCGGTTCACGAAGTCCCATACGTGAACCACGATATGTTATCTAGAATAATGTAGAAGAACTTGCGTTCTGGAAGATTAAAGGAATCTATAGCAGGAAAATCTCCGAACATCTTGGAGGAGCTGTTGTCTAGAGCGGTAAAATACATCCGCATCGAGGAAACTGATGAGTTGCACTCCTCGGGAAAAAGAAAACGAAATGAAGAATACAATGAAATATAACGCATGACAGAAAGTCATGTCAATCTAAAGAAACTCTATACTCATAGAGCAAACACTTACAAGCTAAAATAAATTGTTTGCCGCTACTTTATTTGCTCTGCAGATCAAAACTTTTATTTAATTCACTTTTATTTTAAGTTTAATAATAAACTTACATTTATTTGTTTAATTTTCTATTTAATTATATAGGAAGGAACACAGTTCCGTCAACGAATGCTTAACTGATACGTCACGACCCATGCATTCATTAAGGCTACTCATCCATCAGAGGCTTGGCCAGCCCTGTAGGACTACCTAAGCCAGGATGCTGTAAGAGGTCAAGACGACAAAAATATAGTCCCGGGATACCTCACCACCTAGCACATAGAGTGGGTTCAGGACTTTCCCATGAGACAAAATCTTAGGAACTTGATCCACTCCTAAGTACTCCATGTTAAGCACTACGTTATTTTTCCTAGAGCACAACAAAAAATCATAGTGACTATAAATAATTCACAAAGTCATAGTGACTATAAACAATTCAAAAAATTCATAGTGACTATAAATAATTCACAAAGTGATAGGGACTATAAAAAATTCAAAAAAGTCATAGCGACTATAAATAATTCATCAAGTCATAGCGACTATAAAAAAAATTTCAGAAAAAGTCATAGCGACTATAAACAATTCAAAAAAGTCATAGCGACTATAAATAATTCATCAAGTCATAGCGACTATAAAAAAAAATTTCAGAAAAAGTCATAGCGACTATAAATAATCCAAGAAGTCATAGCGACTATAAAAAAAAATTCAGAAGAAGTCATAATGACTATAAAAAATTTTCAGGAAAAGTCATAGAGACTATAAATTTTTTTTCAAAATAAGTCATAGTGACTATAAAAAATTTTCAGGAAAAGTCATAGAGACTATAAATTTTTTTTCAAAAGAAGTCATAGTAACTATAAAAAATTTTCAGAAAAAGTCATAGAGACTATAAAAAAAATTTCAGAAGAAGTCATAGTGACTATAAAAAATTTATCAAGTCATAACGACTATAAAAATTTTTCAGAAGAAGTCATAGTGACTATAAAATTTTTTTCAAAAAAGTCATAGCGACTTTAAATAATCCAAAAAGTCATAGAGACTATAAAAAAAATTTCAGAAGAAGTCCTAGCGACTATAAAAAATTTATCAAGTCATAGCGACTATAAAAAATTTTTAGAAGAAGTCATAGCGACTGTAAAAAAAATTTTCAGAAGAAGTCATAGTGACTACAAAAAAATTTTCAGAAAAATTCATATCAACTATAAATATATATATATATATATATATATATATATATATGTATATCACGTTGATCTCCCTCTCACATCACTATTCATCATCATCATCATCATCGTTCATATTCTTTCAATTTCTCGTATCATTTTCTCTCTCCTCCATCAGAATTTCAAACCGTCGTAACTCCGCCACCAGTTACCGAAACTCAAAACTAAATATACCGTTGGACTCCTCGCGACGAGGGCTATCCACGGACACCCATTTTGCGCATTTTAATCGCGATTCCGACGAACCCGACTCCGGCAGCCTTCACGTTTTTGTCGTCGTTTGGCCGCCTCCGATCGCCGAAACTCAAAACCAAATATACAGTTGGAATCGTCTCGACTAGAGCTATCTATTGATACCGATTTTGCGAAGTTTTATTGTGATTCGCAGAAACCCATTTTCCAACCACCGCTGCCGTGTCGCCTGTCTCCGCCACCGGTCGCCTGTCAGTGTTGGGTTGACTTGGTTTAGTTGTTGGGACTTGTTTCGAAGTTTTGGAATATAATTTCGAACACAAAATTTCGACATCAACGGGACTAACTACAGACGAAGGCTTTGAATCTAGGTCCTGACGTAGACTCGAACTAATACGTAGAAGGTTCCGCTGGATCAACAAGCATCTTGGTATTTCGCTTCACCCCCAAGAAGGCAATATCCTATCATGGTACCGACACCCCACCAAATATATATTTTTAAAAAGTATATATCTAGTACACTTTTTTCATTACCAATCAATACAAATAACCAAGTCATAATATTTTTAAAATATTAAACAAAAGTTGTGAACGTGAGACAATTAAAATTCTCACGATTTGTTGGTGAATCAGACCATGCATTTAAACACAAGAAAATAATTATTATCAACAACAAATAACATCTGTGTATATGCATATACGTGTATATACATGCTTCTATCCATCCCTCTCACGCCCCAAGGAATTCATCGTTTCTTTGTCGCCGCGCCATTGTCGTCGCACTATCATCGCCGTCGTACCACGACCGTCATCGCATTGCAACCACCGCACCTAGATCGAGCCAGGAAATGGAGCATCCACCGGCGGTGGACGTTCCATGCTGGAAGTCGACTTCGGGCACTATTTTTCTCCATCTCCTCGCGCGCCATGCTCCTCGCACAAAAACGCCATGAACGATGTCGCCTCTGTCGAGCCAGATCAGGAAAGCTTGGAAGCTACTCCATGGCTGGAAATCAACGGGAGCCCATCGCCACCTTTTCATCGTGCCGCCAACCACCCTCCTCAACCAGCATCGATCGAGCCAGATTTGGACGCATCCACCGAAAGTGGATGCTCCATGGCTTGAAGTCGATCTCCGAGAGCTGCCACATCTCCTTTCTCCTATCACATCCATAGCCGGTCAACGCCGCCGCCACCGATTTAGCCGTCCGTCGATGATCCTTGGTGATGGTGGAGAGATGGTAGATTGAGATTTACACACATAGATACACATAGTACACAAAACGTTGGAACAGGTGCCAAGAGAAAGGAGAGTGAATAGTATTCATCTACTATCAAAATTAAAGCTAAGTGTGAAGGAAATTTTTTTTTTTTTACCTACCATGTGGATTACTCCTACTATCTTAGCTCTATTAATTTTTCAACACACGAATACTGCAATAAAAAAATTCAGACACAATATTACGTTAGTAAGTTGTGATGAAAACACTACGGTGTTGAATTTATAATGGTAATTCACACAGAGTTCTACTGAGTTTCTACAATTATTATTCGGGCAGGACTTTGATTTCTATCCTATTACACCACAATCCTACTGCAATTCTATGATCATTATTCAGACAGGACTGTGAATTCAACAATTTTCAATTCAACTAGGACTTTGTTTCCTACTATCTGCAATTCAATTGCAACACATTCCTACTACAATTACTCTGTAACGATATCTAAATTTTCTACTCTCGGTCATCTCGCTAAAGCGACATGCCCGAGAGTGGGGGGTTATGATGGGTTATTACCCAATTTGACTTTCTCCCGGGCCCAAGCCCAATGACTCAATACATATGGGTCCCATATTACTCCGATATTTATTTGGACACTTTATCAAGGCCCATAAATACCTAAAAGCCCATAAGAATCTCAAGCCCATGAAACTCTCTGACTATCTATAAATAACTCAAGTTATTTTATTATTAAGGTACGCTCTCTATAGTCACATGCTCTAGTTCTCTAGAACTTTTATTGAGAAAATACTGACTTGAACGTCGGAGTGTTTTCGCCGGGCAACCCTCGACGCCACTCACTTTGCTTTGTGATGAAGGTGACAATCCACAAAGTTCGTTCTCCAGAACCGTTCGAGTATTAATCCGGCTACCCGGATCTCCACATATTACCCAGATTTTCTCCAATTGGGTAATATCAATTTTTTGCTACATTAGTTAGATAAAGATCGAATTGCTCCGTTTAGCAGGTAATTCATAAGTTCCTTGCAAAAGAAACTTATTTTTAAAATAGAAAAAACTGCAATTTTGACTTTGTATATTTATCACTTTGCTATTTCAATCTTCTAATTTTTCATATATAAGTTTTATTCATGCACGTCAATCATTTTTTTCGAAAATTCTTATGTGACACTATACACGTCGACTTCACATCAGCACTGCATTGGCGTTACATCAGAAAGTGTTGAATCCGATATTTTGGTGATAACAAACAACAACTCATTGTATAGGAATGTGCTGCCAATCTTTTGTATTTCAGGAATCTACTACAACTCCTACCGCAACCGTCTAAACCCTTCAAGTTATCTACCGGAAGCTTGTCAACCGCCTTTGTCTCTCGACCGGTTGCAGTCACAAGCCTATCGACTGGTTATTCAAACCAGCAGAGGATAAATCTATCTACCGGTAGAATGCCAACTGCTTATCAAAATATCTCAAGACAAATACTTGAGACAAGACGTTCATTGCAAGATCTTTTATCAAAAGCAGAACCGACGTATCAGAAGATCTGTTGACTCTTGCATCGAGAGATAAACCGGCGTATCAGAAGATCTGTTGACTCTTGCATCGAGACAACAGGTTGCACTAAAATGGCAAAAACGCAGAATGGCTACAGATAAAGCATTCGACCGTTTATACCAGTTTTGGACCCTGGAAGTTGTCTGCATTTAAAGAAGTGTACGATCTTCATGCAGAATCATCAATGCATTTATGAAGCATTAAATGTGAATTCAATGCAGCATCAGAACGTTCAAAAATAAAGACGTTGTTGATTGACCTATATAAAGCGAAGATTGCTCAAGAAGTGACGAGAAGACAAGCAACACGAAAAATCTCAATCAACTCAATCACTTGAATACTATCAGAAGTCCTCATCTGATATACTGAGGCAATACTTGAGCACACTTACAAGATCATTCACTTGCTGCTCAAATAAACCCTCGCCTACAGTTTACATATCTGATCTTCAAGGATCATCCTAGGGTTTCCAAGACTCTCGACCGCTCTGCAGTTTGAGAAGCTCAACCGGACTGTATTCATTATTGAAGAGACTTGAAGCTACTCTGAAAGCTTCCACCAGTCTGAAAAGAACTGAGAATCTTATCTGTGTAAATCTAGGAGTTTCGGATTAGGCATTGGATAAGTCCTAAGTCTGAAGTGGGTGTATTGCAAGACGTTGTAATAACCAAAGTCTTCTAGTGAATTCCTTCCTAATTGGAAGAAGGGGAGACGTAGAAGGATTAAGCCTTCGAACTTCCATAAATCGTGCCTTAGTCTTTACTGCATATTTATCTTATATATTGCTCATATATCGTGTTATAACTTGCCTTTGCATCACTAAAACCTCTGAACTATTTCCGCACTATTTAAGTTGTTCAAACCGTTTTAGAAGTTGAGAAAACAGATTAAGTGAACTAAACTTCACTTGATCATTTTGAAAAGAAAGAAAATAAGTTTCAGAGTGTATTCACCCCCCCCCCCCTCTACCCTCTGAACCGATCTCAACAAGTGGTATCAGAGAGGGTTCCTTTCTCAACTGCTGATCTAAAGTTTTAAAATCATGACTTCTTTCAACAAAATTCCTATGTTTTCTAAAGAACATTATGATGACTGGAAAATTCGCATGCAGGCACATCTTGCAGCACAGGACGATGACATGCTATATGTCATAACAGACGGTCCTATCAAAATCATGAAGGTCAACCCAGCTCTAACCGATGGTGCAGGACAAATGATTGAGAAACCAAGAGCTGAGTGGACTACTGAGGACAAAAAGAAGGCCAATCTTGACAATGTGGCCCGAGACATCCTATACAAAACACTGGACAAGAACATGTTCAGCAAAATCAAGTCATGCTCCACAGCAAAGGAGATTTGGGAGAAGCTCACTCAGCTGTGTGAAGGAAATGACCAGACCAAGGAAAACAAGCTCACCATGGCCATTCAAAAATATGACAATGCCAAAATGAAGCCAGGGGAAACCATGGCTGAATTTGATGAACGGTTCAGTAGTATCATTTGTGATCTTATTGCTTTAGGAAAAACTTATACTAACCGTGAAATTGCTGTGAAGGTTATGAGAGCTTTGCCCAAAGAATGGGAGATCAAGACAGTGACCATGAGGGAGTCAAAAGACTTAAGCAAGGTTGAACTGCATGATCTCTTTGCAGATCTCAAAGCCTACGAGTTCGAGCTCAACATGATGACAGAAGATGAACCATCTACCTCTCAACCAACCAAGGCCTTAACCTCAACGGTGATGCGTCCACCGGTCGAGGAAACTCCAAAGAGATCAGCTGAGCAAATCAGCAACGAAGCCATGACACTTTTTGTCAAGAAATTTGGTAGATTTATGCGTAAAAACAATTCTAAATTTAAAAATTATCATAAATCGGACCATACAGACGATGGTCCTACTTGTTTTAACTGTGGCAAGCCAGGCCACTTCATTGCAGATTGCACCAAGCCTAAGAGCAATGATCAAAAGCAACTCTTCGAAAGAAGAAGGGGCAAGGAGGACAAGAGGACGTTTAGAAAAGGAAGAGACCAAAGGGTTCTAGTAGCAGACGAAAGCAAAAGCAAGTGGGCTGAGTCTGACTCTGACAACCCCAATACCGGAAGCTCTTCAGATGACAGCGATGATGAAAAGGTGGAATGCCTTATGGCTAACATCGAAGAAGAAGCTGAGGAGGTATTTGACTTTGGTTCACCTGAATTTACTCACAGTGATCTAGTTACTGCTTTAAACGAAATGGCTAATGAATACAAAGCATTATCCAAGGAATTCGAGGAGGTAAAGGCAGAAAGAGCTGACCTAAAAGATAAGTCAAGCGAATCAAGCTGCATGCAGCGAAAAGAGCTTGATGGTCTTAAGGTCAAGCTAAGTCTGCTGGCTACTGAGAATGACACCTTGAAAAGAGTGTTCCAAGAAACCTTGACTGAGAACAAAAAACTACTTGAAACAATTAAGGCTTGGAATAAATCTTCTGTAACCATTGACAAGATTCAAGAAATCCAAAGACCGGCACATGACAAAACCGGTCTAGGGTTTGGAACAAATGAACAGTCTATGGAATCTTGTATTCAGTCAAGCCTGGACAAAGGCAATCTTAACAAAATAAGATTTGTCAGGTCCAGCACGATATATGAACATGATGAGTGCAGCTTTGACAAAAATCAGAAAGTATCTAACGAACGAAGTTCTAAGCATAGAGGGCTGGGATATGTGGATCCCCAGATCTCTAATCAAAGAGGAACTTGGATTAAACCAAAACCTAATGAAAGAAGAAAGGGAAACCAATCTAATTTCAAAAGGCCATGGAATGAGTCTAACTACTCTAAGAGAAGATGGTCAAAGGAGAAGCCTTACCAGTACTTTAATTGCAGGCCAGTTCAAAAGAGGTACAGGCTAACTGATAAAGATCAAAAAGGCAAGCAGCACACAGCAACCTCACAAGCACACACATTTACTGCTTATCGACCGCACAGATTTCTAGACACACACACGGGCAAACCTGTAAGGGTGTTCCAGGTGTGGGTCCCAAAAGGGCTAATCCGACCTGGACCCTACTAGATATGGGTACCAAAAGTTCTTCACTTTTTGCAGGTACTAAAAGTCCAAACGGGCGAGAAGACCACTTCTATCAAGGATACTACCTGGTACTTAGATAGTGGTTGCTCACGGCACATGACAGGGAATCCAGAACTTCTAACAGAAGTTGTGCTGTGCAAAGGACCAAAGATCAGCTTTGGAGACAACTCCAAAGGTAAAACCGTGGGTAAGGGTAAGATTATCCATGGTAACATCATTATTAAAGATGTGTTGCTTGTTGACAAACTTTGCTATAAGGTAAACTGGTCTTGCTACAAGGTAAACTGCTTGTTGACAAACTTAAAGATGTGAGACTCTTATGACCGGTGTAAGAGACCTAAACACCTACAAGGTAAACTGGTCTTGCTCACATATTTCTTCACCTACTTGTCTTACTGCTCATCATGATAAACATTGGTTGTGGCATAAGCGGTTAAATCATCTAAATTTTAAGTCCATCTCTAACTTGAGGAAGCATGATTTGGTTTCTGGTCTGCCTGAAGGAGATTTTATAAAAGACAAAGTTTGTCCTGCTTGTCAACTAGGAAAGCAGGTGAGAGCAACCTTTAAAAATAAAGGGTGTATGTCTTCTTCCAAATGCTTAGATTTACTTCACATGAACCTATTTGGTCCTATACCAGTAAGAAGCATAGGGGGAATGAGATATGCTCTTGTTGTTATAGATGACTTTTCTCGATTTACTTGGGTCATCTTTCTCTCTTCAAAAGATCAAACTGCACCTCACATGATTAAGCTTTTTAAACGCTTGCAAAATGAACAATCTACTGTGATAGATAGAATCAGGAGTGATAGAGGGACTGAATTTTTAAACACCACTCTTATGACTTATCTAGATGATCAGGGAATCAAGCATGAGTTGTCAGCTGCTAGATCCCCACAGCAAAATGGGGTGGCTGAAAGAAGGAACCGCACTTTAAAAGAAGCAGCCAGAACTATGATTGCTGATTCAAATTTTTCTCAAAGGCTTTGGGCAGAAGCAGTTAACACAGCTTGCTATACTCAAAACAGATCTGTGATTAATAAACGATTTAACAAAACTTTATATGAGATCTGGAATGGCACAAAACCTGATATTTCATACTTCAAAATTTTTGGGTGCAAATGCTTTATCCACAACAATGGCAAAAATCATTTGACAGCCTTCGATGCCAAAGCAGACGAAGGAACTTTTATTGGTTACTCAGCCGTTAGCAGAGCTTATCGAGTGTTCAATCAAAATCACTAACGGTCGAGGAAACCATTCATGTTGTTTTTGATGAATCTACTCTTTGTGCAGAACAAACTCAAGGGAGCATAAATGATCTGAGTCATAGACTGGAAAACACAAATCTACAGGAAGAGAGTGACAGTGATCCATATCCTCCAAAGAAGGATGATCCAGTTCCCTCTACCGTGTGTGATCAAACAAGGCCAGAAGAGGATCCACCGGTTGATAACGATCCTCCTGCCAATGATGATCCAGTAAACGAGGACGTTCGTCAACCAATTGATGACAACCCTTTAGGGAATTATTTTAGGTGGAACAAAGATCATCCACCTGGGTTGGTCATAGGTGACCCTTCTGCTCCTCGAAAAACACGTGGTCAAATGATTAATGAATTCTTGCATGCAGCTTTCATATCTCAGGTAGAGCCCAAGAAGATAGATGAAGCTCTATCAGATGCCAGCTGGATTGAAGCTATGCAAGAAGAGTTGAATCAATTCACCCGCAACAATGTTTGGCATCTAGTTCCTCTACCGGAAAATCAAAATGTGATTGGAACTAGATGGGTGTTTTGTAACAAGCTCGATGAACATGGCACTGTTGTGCGTAACAAAGCTCGGCTTGTTGCACAAGGATTCAGACAAGAAGAACGCATAGACTTTGAGGAATCCTTCGCGCCAGTTGCAAGACTAGAAGCAATCCGCATCTTTCTTGCCTATGCAGCTTTCAAGGACTTTAAAGTTTAGCAAATGGATGTCAAGTCTGCATTCCTCAATGGTCTACTTCAAGAAGAGGTGTACGTTGAACAACCACCAGGTTTTGTCAATCCTACTCATCCTCAATATATCTATAAACTTGACAAAGCCCTCTATGGATTAAAACAAGCACCGTGTGCATGGTATGATACATTACTAAAATTTTTACTGGAACATGATTTGCAAATTGGAACGGTCGATAAGACCTTGTTTAAATTTGTAAAAGGTGATCATGTGTTACTAGTACAAATTTATGTTGATGACATTATATTTGGGTCAACTAACCCCAAGTTGTGCTCAAAGTTCTCTAAGATGATGCAGGAGAAATTTGAAATGAGCATGATGGGCGAGCTAAATTTCTTTCTTGGATTGCAAGTGAAGCAACTTGAAACTGGAATATTTATCAATCAATCCAAGTATGCCAAGGAATTAGTAAAGAAGTTTGGAATGGAACAGTGCTCAACTGTATCTACCCCCATGAGTGCATCAATCAAGCTTGATAAAGATGAAGGGGGAATCCCGATCGAGGTAACAATGTATCGAGGCCTTATTGGCTCATTGCTTTATTTGACTGCCAGTCGACCGGATATCATGTATTCAGTTTGTTTATGTGCTAGATTTCAAGCAGCACCTAAGCAATCTCATTTCATTGCCGCCAAACGAATAATTAAATATATTAAAGGAACTACTAATGTGGGTCTTTGGTATCCCAAAGATTCAAATCTTAATCTTATTGGCTATTCAGATGCAGATTATGCAGGTTGTAGAATTGATCGCAAAAGTACAAGTGGCACATGTCAATTCCTTGGAGATAGACTAATTTCGTGGTCAAGTAAGAAGCAGACATCAATTGCTACCTCGACCGCCGAAGCAGAATACCTTGCTGCTGGCAGCTGTTGTGCTCAAATACTCTGGATTCAACAGCAGCTTAATGATTATGGAATCCGGTCGAGTGAAGCTCCAATCTACTGTGACAATACAAGTGCCATAGCCATCACTCACAATCCAGTGATGCACTCTAGGACAAAGCACATTGATGTCAGGCATCATTTTATCCGAGATCATGTCTTAAAGAAGGAAATCAGGCTGGAATACATCTCTACCGATCAGCAAGCAGCAGACATATTCACCAAGCCTTTACCGGACTCTAAGTTTTCATATTTTCGAAATATTCTTGGCTTAGTAGATCTAAGTTAGTATGCATGCTTTTAGGGGGAATGATTGCTAGTATGACTTTAATAGCTTAGCTGTTACATTGCTATAAATGTTGGCATATCATCCGCCTTTAGCTAGTCTCTGACAGGCTCCGTACTAGCAGCTTTGTGCTTTGAACCAAATGACATTGATTGGGCGCGGTGATTATACTCTTCAAAACTTTTTGAATTTCAAAAATACTTTTCATGACATCACCATATGGCCCATAGGTTCCTATATATACTTCTTTACACTCGTATATCAACCTTTCACCGTTGCTAAATCTTTCATATTGCATTAAAAGTTCTATCGTATTACTATCAAGCTTTTGCTTACTCTCTGCTCGAGTTCTTATCTACAGCTATCATGTCGATCCAGAAGACTTGCCTTGCAATCAACTTTGATTCCGTTATTGAGGCAAACAATGCAGGAATCACTGAGGTCTTCACCATGCTTGAAGCCTCTGGACTGAAGAAGTTTTTGGGAAGCAGCGCCATCTGCGATCTGCCTGTCTTGAAGGAGTTCTTTGCAACCGCTCAAATCGAGCATGGGACTGTCAAATGCTTGATCCGGACAGAGTCCTACTCCTTCAATCAAAAGTTCTTCGCCAGCACATTTGATCTGCCCTCCAGGGGTTTGACAAAATGCGCGGATCTTCCCGATGGTAACTGCTCATACTGGTTGAAGGAATTCTCAACCACTGATGCTCCGATCAAACTGCCGGCTCAGAAGACATCTCTTAAAGCTCCATTTAGGCTATTGACCAACATCGTGGCCAAGAATCTTCTTGCCAAGGCTGGATCGTACGACAAGGTGACGATGGAGAAATTCCAATACATGGCTTGTATCGCCTCCAAAATCAACATCAACTGGTCAGACATATTGTTCACTACTTTATGTGAAATGATCAGGGGAAAAGGGCAATCCGAGGGATTTGCTCTGCAAATTTGCCACACCTTGAGCGTCCTTGGAGTAGACTTCTCCAAGACTGAGCCTCTGCATCCCACCAAATGGCTCAACAAGTCTACAATCTTCAAGTTTTTGAACAAGAAAGAGGTTGCGGTCGACACTCTGCCTTCAACCGCAAGTGTTGTTGCTGTCACTCAACCGCTTTCAACAGTCCCAATAGCGGCCAAACCAGCCCATACCAAGAAATCTGCCAAGCGTCAACTTATCATAGAGTCTGACTCTGAAGAAGAATCATGTGAGAACGTTCCACTGATTCAAGCCTTCAGCAAGTCATCTCCTTCTGTCTCCAAAGCAGCTGTGCCATCCACGCCTGCAGGCGAGAAGAAGAGGAAGCACAAGAGGTTAAAGTCCCTTTCTGGACTTGCTCCTACCGTTCCAACACCAATTCTGCCAACGGTCGAGACTACTACCACTACTGCTACTACTGCTCCACGTCCTACCAAGGGTGTGATAATCATGGAAGGTGCCTCATCAACTCCAAAGGTCACTCTCGCTGATCCCAAGGACAAAGGGAAAGGTGTGATGATCTACTCACCTAAGGCTCAACCAGCAGCTACTGTAGAGCTCAACTTGATCATCTCTCACGTTCTCCGCACTGTCAAGCGTCACCTACAGCGCTTTGACAGATGGCATCATTCCCGTACTCACCTGACGCTTGCTCAAATATTTCCTAAGTGGAAAGCTCTGAACGTTATTGAGCAGAAGATGCTTCTTTTTGCTGACACTGAAGACATCGTGGAGGCTCTGGGAAGAAGACAGCTCATCGACTTGAAGCTTCGAGGAAGCATGATATCTCTGTTGATTAATGAGCGTGTCAAGAACTTCAAATCCAAGAGTCCTACCGCCACCGATGACTTTGTGATTTTGACTGGACTACAGAATAGTCTACGTCAAATCACTCAACTACTTCAGCACTTCCAAGCTCTTAACAACGTAAAGACGACAGCTTCAGCAGCTTGTATACAGGCTTATGGACTGGAAGCACAGGTGATGATGAAGACTTTTCTTACCCAAGACCAGGGTGAAGAAGACGTCTCTGCTATTACTCTTTCAGATGGGATTCTGACCGGTCTCATCACTGCTGACCTGTTTCAATCATCCGCTCTAAGATCGAGTGTGGCAGCATCTTCATCGGTCGACCCCGCCTCAACCGCAGTCCAAGCAGTAATTCAACCGGAAGCAGCTGTGACTGCTCACTCATCTCCAGCGGCGACCGCTCACACCTCTCCCAGTCGTCTACAAGATTTTTTAGAAGTGATTGAACAAGAAATTCCTGTCACCTCTGTGACAGAGGCTCCTTGCAGCAGTGAAGCAGTAGTGCCCCCAACAGAGATACCAAGCACTATTGTATCACTTGCACCTCCAGAACAGCCAGTGACTGATGCTGACCCAGCACTTCAACCGTCTCCATCTACTGAAAAGTTTGTGGAAGATCTCCTAATGGATGAACCGAGTGCTGATCCTGCTTCTCCACCAACCATCTTGGCTGCAGTCGAGACCCCTACATCTCCAACTGTACCACTATTGGAAGGTACATCAGCTAGCTCACCAGCCAGATCACCAGCACTACATCATCTTGAGTCTGGCCCGGCTTCACCAAGGAATGACACACAGAGTCAAATGCTTCAGACTGATGACTCATATATTGAAGCCATGGCAGCAGCTCTGGATCACACATTGTTAAATAGGCTTCATGAGCTCATGCAAACAGTTCGATCCTTTTCACAAGACATCACAAACACATCCTCATGGGTTGACAATTCACGCAAGACGATGATTCGGCATTTTGAGACCGTGTCTAGAGACCTTGCTCATCTGTCCAAAGAGATCACTGCCCATCATCGCACTCAAATCAAAACGCTCTCTACCGTCTCCGAACAAGTTGTCAGATCCGAAAACCGCCTTCATAGGCAGTTGAATGATCGGATGGACACTATGCAAGCTACTCTAATTGCTCAACTAGATGCAAAAATTGATACTATGCAAGCCTGCCTTGGCACTCAACTCACTGAGATCATCCTTCGACTCAACCAAGGTGATGCCAAAAAGGGGGAAGAAGAGCAACGAAGAGCAGCAGAGGCAAGAAGACGTGAAGAAGAATCTAGAAGAAAGGAAGAAGCCGACAGAAGAAGAAGAGAAGGCGATAGGTCAGGAGGAGCCAGTTGGTTCAAAAGATGAACAACTTGTCTCTTCTTTACTTATCGCAGTTGTATCTCATTTTGTTTTTCTTAAGTAGGTGTAATAAGAATGCTTATTGTAATTAATGAAATTTATTCTCTCAATGAAGTTCATTTTAATGCTTTCATATTGTTTTCGGAGCACTTAAGTTTTGTCATCACCAAAAAGGGGGAAATTGTTGAATCCGACATTTTGGTGATAACAAACAACAACTCATTGTATAGGAATGTGCTGCCAATCTTTTGTATTTCAGGAATCTACTACAACTCCTACCGCAACCCTCTAAACCCTTCAAGTTATCTACCGGAAGCTTGTCAACCGCCTTTGTCTCTCGACCGGTTGCAGTCACAAGCCTATCGACTGGTTATTCAAACCAGCAGAGGATAAATCTATCTACCGGTAGAATGCCAACTGCTTATCAAAATATCTCAAGACAAATACTTGAGACAAGACGTTCATTGCAAGATCTTTTATCAAAAGCAGAACCGACGTATCAGAAGATCTGTTGACTCTTGCATCGAGACAACAGGTTGCACTAAAATGGCAAAAACGCAGAATGGCTACAGATAAAGCATTCGACCGTTTATACCAGTTTTGGACCCTGGAAGTTGTCTGCATTTAAAGAAGTGTACGATCTTCATGCAGAATCATCAATGCATTTATGAAGCATTAAATGTGCATTCAATGCAGCATCAGAACGTTCAAAAATAAAGACGTTGTTGATTGACCTATATAAATGGAAGATTGCTCAAGAAGTGACGAGAAGACAAGCAACACGAAAAATCTCAATCAACTCAATCACTTGAATACTATCAGAAGTCCTCATCTGATATACTGAGGCAATACTTGAGCACACTTACAAGATCATTCACTTGCTGCTCAAATAAACCCTCGCCTACAGTTTACATATCTGATCTTCAAGGATCATCCTAGGGTTTCCAAGCCTCTCGACCGCTCTGCAGTTTGAGAAGCTCAACCGGACTGTATTCATTATTGAAGAGACTTGAAGCTACTCTGAAAGCTTCCACCAGTCTGATAAGAACTGAGAATCTTATCTGTGTAAATCTAGGAGTTTCGGATTAGGCATTGGATAAGTCCTAAGTCTGAAGTAGGTGTATTGCAAGACGTTGTAATAACCAAAGTCTTCTAGTGAATTCCTTCCTAATTGGAAGAAGGGGAGACGTAGAAGGATTAAGCCTTCGAACTTCCATAAATCGTGCCTTAGTCTTGCATATTTATCTTATATATTGCTCATACATCGTGTTATAACTTGCCTTTGCATCACTAAAACCTCTGAACTATTTCCGCACTATTTAAGTTGTTCAAACCGTTTTAGAAGTTGAGAAAACAGATTAAGTGAACTAAACTTCACTTGATCATTTTGAAAAGAAAGAAAATAAGTTTCAGAGTGTATTCACCCCCCCCCCCCCTCTACCCTCTGAACCGATCCCAACAGAAAGAAAATACTAAAATTATCAAAAATAAAAATAGCGAACTAAAATTGAAATATAAAAATATAAAGGACCAAAATCTCAAAGTGACAAATATATAAGAAAAAAAAAACATTTATCTCTTCAAAATAATATGAAGGTTCGAATCTTTAATCGTGTTCACATTAAAATTTGCTTCCACTCAACAAGTTTTAAAAAAATAATATTGCAAATGGCACAAAGTTGAAATAAGGATGGAAGATTTTTGGGGCCAAGTGTTTTTTAACATGTGAATCAAAACATATATCACAATTGAGGCACTCCTACAACTTAGGTATCCCACCTGTCAAAGAAAACAAATACAGATTTTTAAAAAGGCAAGTGGAGGACAGGAAAGAGCCACGCAGAGCATATATAATATAGAAGTGGTGTGGGGATCAGATGTCGAAAGATAACTCATAATCAGCCTTCTTTTTTCCTTTTTCTTTTCTTTTATAAAAAATATATATCTATTTCTACTATAAATCTATTTCTACTATAAAAGGGTGAATGGAGGGCAAAGTTTTTTATTGTGTATTGTCATAATTGCCCAAATTTTGTTCATTGAAGTGTTAAATGCAAGGGGTATTTTTGAAAACTGCATGAAAATTATAAGGACATTTGAGGAAGCACAATAATTTCTCTCTCTCCCTACATAAATTAATGGGTTAATAATTGAGTTTATATTTATTGTTAATAATTGAGTTTTTTTTATTGCATCTTATTTTTATTGGGTTTTAATTGACTTAAAATATCTGATTTTTTTTAGTGAGTGTACTTTTTTGGGTTTTTTTTAAATGTGTCTAAATATTGAATTTGTTTGTTTTATTGCGTCTTATTTTTATTGGGTTTTAATTGACTCTTAATATCTGAGTTTTTTTTAGTGAGTTTTTTTGGGTTTTAATTGGGTCAGTTCTTGTGGATTATGTTTTAAGTGAATTATTTTTATTTTTATTTTTTAATATTAATATTTATGGATAATAATTATTTTTATCTTGAAAAATATAGAATTATGATATAAATTAAGATTAAAAAATTATTATTATTATAATAATATAATAGTAAGATACTAATAAAAATGATGAATTAATCATACTGAAATAAATAATGAATTACATAAAGATTGTAACAAATATAGCAATAGAAGAATTCACATGCATAATATTTGTACTATGACAATAAAATAACTGATCATTGAAAATATTTAAGCAATATTTACAATTTTACAAAATTTATGTTTAATATAATATATAGATATATAACATCACCATAAATTTTATGAAAAATAAATTTCATAATGTGATAATCTGTTAATAAAAGCATGCTATATTAGAAAGAAAATAAAAAATAATATAATTTTTTTTGAACTCTTTAAACACAACATTTTAATTGATTTTTAAAATATCATATTGCATTTGTAAAGTTAATCATATACTATAACAATATAAGTGAAATCAAAAAATAAATTATTTCATATAGTTTCTTTGTTATTACAAAGAAATTGTGTCTATTCACCTCTTATTTAATTATAAAAATTCACCTTCAATGAATTGGTTTGAATTATTTTCTATCAATTTAAGAATACAAAATTTAAAACACATTTTTTTTTAAAAAAATAAAATTTAGTTACGACATACTTATAAAAATATTTGAAAATAATGATACGTCGTGATTCAATAGATATATGATCATAAAAATAAATTAGAGAAATAAAATTTTATCGAAATATAATTCTTAGAAAAATCTAAAAACAAGTAACATAAAAATGATTCAGATGTTGGAAAATAAAACTATGCATGCATTATTTAAAATTATTAAAGATAATATATATTTATTTTATTATGACTATAAAAGTATAAATAGAATGACTAAGTTTTTCATTATGGATTTTTTATTTTTACTTTAGATTGTATACTCATTCGATTAATTGTATTGATATTAGATTTTCTACACAGTGTTTTAAAATAGTAAGATACTAATAAAAATGATGAATTAATCATATTGAAATAGATAATGAATTACATAAGGATTTTAACAAATATAGCAATAGAAGAATTCACATACTTTTTGTACTATATATGACAATAAAATAACTGATCGTTTAAAATATTTAAGCAATATTTACACTTATACAAAATTTGTGTTAATATAATATATAGATATATAACATCACCATAAATTTTATGAAGAATAAGTTTCATAATGTGATAATTGTTAATAAAAGCATGCTATATTAGAAAGAAAAAAAAATAATATAAAATTTTTGAACTCTTTAGACACAACATTTTAATTGATTTTTAAAATATCATATTGCATTTGTAAAGTTAATCATATACTATAGCAATATAAGTGAAATCAAAAAATAAATTATTTCATATAGTTTCTTTGTTATTCAAATAAATTGTGTCTATTCACCTCTTATGTAATTATAAAAATTCACCTTCAATGAATTGGTTTGAATTATTTTCTATCAATTTAAGAATACAAAATTTAAAACACATTTTTTAAAAAAAATTATAAAAAAAATAAAATTTAGTTACAACATACTTATAAAAATATTTGAAAATAATGATACGTCATGATTCAATAGATATATGATCATAAATATAAATTAGAAAAATAAAATTTTATCGAAACATAATTCTTAGGAAAATCTAAAAACAATTAACATAAAAATGATTTAGATGCTGGAAAATAAAAATATGCATGAATTATTTAAAATTATTAAAGACAATATATATTTATTTTATTATGACTATAAAAGTGTAAATAGAATGATTAAGTTTTTTACTATGGATTTTTTATTTTGCCTTTAGATTGTATATTAATTCGATTAATTGTATTGATATGAGATTTTCTACACAGTATTTTAAAAATATAAAAATTGATGTATAAAGTGAATATATGTTTGAAAAATAAATATATTTTAACTGAAATTATTTTTAAAAAATCATGTATATTTAATAATTTTAACTTTAAAATTGTGAATAGAAATAAAAAAAATTAATTAGAGAATTTTTCGATAGATAATTGCATGAAATTTGGTGAAAATGAATGTAAAAAATTAAATAAAAATATAATATAAAATATATGGATAATTTGAAATTTAAATAAAAATAAATTTTATAAATTTCATTCATAAATATTAATAAATCAAAGATAATTATGAAAAAATAAAGAAAAATTTGTAATTTTGGTCCGCAAATATTTGCAAATTATGATTTTGGGTCTATATTTTCATATCAGATAATTACCCCTATGAACTCTCAAGATTCTTAAAAACATGGATGAAAAATGAATTATCTATTAACTCTTTGTGTTTTCAAATCTTGAGCACTTATATCCCCATGTTTTCAAGTTTAAGCACATCCCCTTATCTATACGTGTTTTTGTAGGCGTTTATATCCAAAATTTGAAACACAAGAACTTAACATATATAGATGGTTTTTAGCGATAACAAAATCTCTGTTTCAGTTCATCTTGTGTATTTCGATTTTTGACAATTTTAGTTATTTTTCATCAAAACTGCTGATGCAATACTATAAACGTCTACGCTACAAAAGTATCACATCGAAAAAAAGACTTTAAAATCGTAAAAAATAAAAAAACAAAACAAAACAAAAAAAAATACAATAGACTTTGAAATCTGATAACACAGAGTATCAGAATTGCAAACAAATAAACTTATAGAATCAAAAAAGCAATTTTTCCAAAAATAAATGTCAAAATGTAATTCATGAACATTTATCTAAATAAATTTGAGACTCAAACATACGACTTTATCAAACATTAGAAATTTACTATATCTTTAAAAAAATAAAACAAATGAATATTATTCAAAATTTTAATTATTACTTATTTTAATTTTTTTAAAAGGTGAATAAATTTAAATTTATGATATGTCTTATGTTCTATCTAATACATTTTCACGTGTCTAACGTACGAGACACTTTTTAATTTATTTTCTAAATATCATACTACATTTATAAAATTAATCATATACTATTAGAATATAAATGCAATCAAAGAATAAATTATTTTTATATAATTTATTTGCTATTAAAAATACATTGTGTTAATTCACATATTATTTAATTATAAAACTTCACCTTAAGTGAATTGGTTTGAATTATTTTCTATAAATTTAAGAAAACAAAATTTAAAACACGTGATCATCAAAGTGTTTTTTTTTAAAAAAATATATATAACAGAAAAATAAAATTTGGTTACAACATACTTTTAAGAAAATTTGAAAACAGCAATACATAAAATTTTATAATAAAAATAAATTAGAGAAATGGAATTTTATCGTATATAATTGTTAGAAAAATCTAAAAAAATTAAAATAAAATTGATTATATGTTGGAAAAAAAATCTATTCATTAAAATTATTAAAGATAATAAATATTTATTTTATTAGATTGTGTATTATTTTGATAACATAAAAATTATTAGATGATGAAAAATAAAAATATCTATTTATTAAAATTAATAAATATAATAAATATTTATTTTATTAAAGTGTTTATTATTTCAATCTAAAACAATTAACATAATAAATATTTTCACTCTAAATTTTTATTTTGTCCTTAGATTGTGTATTATTTCGATTAATTGTATTGAAATTTTCTACATAATGCTTTAAAAATATAAAAAATAATATATAAAGTGAATATATGTATATATATATATATATTTGTTTGACAAATAAAAAATATTTTCACCGAAATTATTAAAAAAAATCATGTATATTTAATAATCTATTACTTTACCTATTTAAAAGTGTGAATAAAATAATCAAATTTTACCATTATGAAATAACATTTTTGCTGTTTTATTTACACTATAAGTAAAGTCATATAAAAATATATAGAGATATAAAAGTAAAAAAAAATATAATTAGAACATAAAAGTAAATAAATATTTTTATTATATTGTATGTAAATATTAATATCCATAAATATATTATACACTTTCATTAAATTTCAACTAATGCGTCCATTAATACGATTAAATAATTCATTTTTTAATTATTATTTTCTAAAAAGAAGTATTTTTTTCATTTTTCACAATTTGTTTTTATTTACTTTACATCTTATGTAATGTTAGGCAATATAAAAATATATAAGAATAAACTAAATTTTAGTTTGTGCCTTAATTGAGTTGAAATTAATCAAATAGATAATTAAATTTTTAAAAGAACAAAAGAAAAAAATTAAAACTTACGGTATTAATATAAAAAGTTAGAATTATAAAAATATAAGAATATAAATCTTGAAAAGAACAAAACTAAAAACTAAAATTTACCGTAATAATATTAAAAGTTTGAGTTAAAAACATATATTTACAAAATTAATGTAGGAGTATAAATTAAATTCATTACCTACCTAAAAATGTGAATATAAAAGGTAAAATTTTATCATTGTGAAATCTATCTATCTATTACCTATCTAAAAGTGTGAATAAAGGGATAAAGTTTTATCAGTGTGAAATAACAAATTTGCAATTTTATTTACATAAGGTCGTATAAAAATATATAGAAATATAATACAAGTTAAATGAAAATTAATAAAAATAATATGCAAGTTACATGACTATAAATAAAAATTTATATACCAAAAGAGAACAAAAAAAAACATGCGAGTTAAATGATCAAAATAAAAACAATATATTAGTGACATGATTAAAAATAAAAATGCATAGTAATATGACTAAAAATGAAACATTCACGTTACATGATTGATAATACAAATTCATCATTAACATGATAAAAAAATGATCATTGTATTATTTTAGTTGATTTTCATAATAAATAATTAAAGTTCATATTATTTTTATTATAAAGCCGTGAAAATCTCAATAATTATAAAAATAATAAATAGATATATTATATAAACAATGTGTCATCACGTACATCGCACGTGCTGTTTACTAGTATATATAAGTAGACATTCCTTGTTCAAACATCTCCTACTTTCCGCCGACCCTCACCTCCTTTTTGTTGTCCCAAAGAACTCACTATCTATGGTCAATCAAGAAAGAGAGAAAAAACCACTGTTAAATAAACACAAACATACACTCCTTCGAAATTCAAGAACGTCTCACAGATCAATTATATAAAACAAATCTCCTTTATCAATTTCGTTCCAAAAATATCATATTCGACTCTATCCATGATAAATATAACGTTTTATGTCAAAAAATTACTATCGATATAGGTTAGATTGACTCTCTCAAACAAATAGAGATTTATGAAACCATCAAGACCTACTCAGAAAGAAGAAAAAAAAAAAAAAAAAAAACCACCTCATAATGTAATTACCATCATCAAATAGGTAATTATTTTGGGTAATCACACATACAAATATGAGATTCACATACTTCTAAATGAAGATTAAACCTCACAATTAAAAGCAGATGTAGAACCAATCCTTTGGCATCATTAAACATAAGAACAAAATGGAGTAAATACAAAGAACAATGATAATTTACATACGTACAAAAATCAAATCAATTTTTAAATTTTTTTAAAATATAATATGTATGGAATTTGAAGTTTAGCAGCCATCAACCCTTGGTTTCATCTCCCGTTGTTATTGTTTATGAAAACAAGAAGATCCCAAGGCATATACAGCCAGTGGATGAAATCAAGACCCTTGATGTGAGTTTCGTCTGGCTCTCTTGGGACCCAAACAAACGAACGAATTGTTTACTTACAGCTGATCTCCACCCTTGGATGGGGTGGCTGATTCCCTTCAATACAAGTTGGTAGATGTAATCAAGACCCTTGATTTGAGCTTTTACTTTATGGCCACACGGAAACCTAACATTTAATAAAGTACCGGCGGCCATGACCAAACTCCGGAGCCTTCCCTTCTTCTGGCCCCAAGAAACCATTTCAAACCAAAATTTGAACACATAAAGGCAGCAAATTTATGGACCATATTTCACCAACATATGATCAAATCGAACAAAAGGCGTGAATTTAAAAGCATTTATAATCAGAGCCTAAGATCATGGACTTCCCAGATTCAAATCAAAGGTTAAACAGAGAAAGATAGAAGCCAATATCAAGCAAACGTGAACCAAATTAAAGCAGCTGGCACAGTAAATTATTAACTTTCTTTACTGATATTATTATTTCATTGATGATAACTTAACACTTTCTCCAACATATCATCAGCACAACAAGAAACGATCATCATACAACACCATTAGCACGCCCGATTTACTGTAACAGAGCCCACCCAGATAATCCTTTATACATAGCTACAAACCACGACTGCAAGAAGCCACACAACCTGCCACAAATACCCACATCAACTACATAGTAGAACCCTAAAAAAGAAACCATTTTTTTAATGAATTTGCTTCTGAATTTGCTCCTAGTTCCAGTCTCGTGAATCCCATATTCCGTATTCTGAAAAAATAATCTACGGGTGGGATTCGAGGCATGCTGGAAATCAGAGCGCCCATGAAGCGAATTCATGAATTCTAGAGTCAGTAATCATTGTCACTCGAGACGAAGTAAACGCCTCAAATCTCTTGTAGCCGAATCATCAAACACTTTGACTTCTCCATCTTCTACGTGCTTCTTGAAGAACGATGGTAGAGGTAGAGATCTAGGTGAAGGAGACAAGGAAAAAGCTGATCCCGCATACCCGTCGATAGATGGCTGCAGGCGGATCTGCTTCGGCAGCATCCCCGGAGAGTCCGGACCAATCCGACCGGTCCCACAAACTGCCAGATCGTCGACCGGTTTCGGATCTGGGTGATTTACTTTAAAGCTTCCTCCTTTGATCTTAGAAGTGAGTGAATCCAAAGATTCCCCCCTTTTCAGTAACGTCACCCGCCCCATCATGGGGTCTCCGCCGTTGGTGACATCGTCTTTCCTCCGTGTCTCCGCGGAATTCGATTTCTTGGCTTCCGTCGCCGGGTTGAGCCTTCTCTTCTCCGGCTTGGGAGAAGTCTTCCTGTAACCGGTGCCGTTATTCGGCTTCCGATTAACAATTAAATTAGTCAAATTCCCATTCCTCCGACGATGAAACGGCGCCGGCGCAACCCGGAACCTGTCAGCCAACAAATCCTGCGGCCGCAAAACCTCCGTTCCCATTTCTCACACCCCCGAAAAAACAAATGAACAACCAAAAATCCTTCCCCAAAGATTATAAACACAACCCAGAAAAACCCAAGAAAAAATTCAAGAAAATCCAAAGATTTCCGGAATATATATAATAATAACTTATAAATACGAGAAAGGGAGCTTGCTATACAAATAATCCCACCAACTCCTCTTCCTCCAAGGGGGAGGGAGACAACTACCAATATTTCCTCTCTCTTTTCTTTAAAATAAATGAAAATTAGATATGCGAAATGAAACGAAGAGCGATTGCCATAAATAGGGGAAGAGAGAGAGATTGGAGAAGTTTCAGACCGACCTTCTCCAACGCGTGAAGAATTATAGGATTGAAGATATAATTTATTATTAATTTATTTATTTAAAAATAAAAAGAAAAGAAAATGAAATTCGGGCCCGCCGGGTTTGAATAAATAAATAAAATCTTCAGGCTCTGACTAGACCGGGTCAAGTATTGGGGCCCGTAAGTTGTTTCACTTGACGCCGTTAAGTCCCATGGTTTTGTCGTTTTGTTGATTGTCGGACTCGTCTTTTTTCCCTTTTTTTTCATTAGTGGAGAGAATTTAATTTAAAATTTATTACATGAAAAAATAAAATTTAAAGTAATTTTTTACATTGAATAATATGATAACAAGTTCATATATATTATGACATTAATTATGAATTAAAAATGTTTCAGAAATAGATGGTTTTTTTGGAAATCATAAAAATATTATGTACCACCATGTCAAAGCGATTTAACTGGAGTAAATAATAAAAATGTAAAAATTAGAAGTCTATTTATTTTTTGTGTCATGAATTTGGTATTTCATATGATACCCCGATAACCCAGGGGTAGCAGAGCTATGCAAAGGTAGGAGTGTCAGGGCTGGTCACCATAACAAAGGCAGGCCAGGAGCCTCAGGAGCCCGGAAAGACCAGGTCTTCATGATGTAGACAATGCCCATTTCTCAAGGGCACGATCCCCACGATTGCCATCATCCCGAATCTTCCGGTTTCATCGTGCGTCATAGGTAAACGTGGGCAACTCCTGCACCCACGACCCAGATCGTGGTCACTTTCCTAGAAATGCGGAGTGACTCTCTCACTCCAAGGCCTATAAATACCTTGCCATAGGTATTCGTAGAGGTATGTTCACAAGAGATCTCAAAAACGCTATATTCATTTTTCCTAAAGCCCACTCCATTTCTGAGCCTGACTTAAGCATCGGAGTGGCTCCGCCGAAAAACTTTCCGGCGTTCCACTAACGTGCTTTCGTTTCTTTCCTTGCGTGCAGATTACCTCAATCGGAAAAGGACGGATCACTTATCATTCTTGTTAGCCCGGTCATCTCGTCAGGCCCACTTTACTACCCTGACAGCCCGGGCCCCGGTTTAGCAAACCATTATCATTGGCGCCGTCTGTGGGAAAGCTTGTTCTATAGACGTAGATATGGCTTCTCATGAACAAACACCCTCGGAAGGCCCCCAGCAGGGCCGGAACATTGTTATTCCTCTGGAGCAGCTCGAATCATATGTGCAGGATATGATACAGAAATCCTTAGCAGCTACAAAGCAGCCACGATCAAAGGAAATCACAATGGAAGAAGAAGAAAACCGGGGTAATGCGAACCCTGATGCCCGGACCAGGGAAGGTGAAGAAGAGGAAAGTTCTTGGATGCACTCAATACAGCCTTCTGTGGCGGACGAATTACATGAACTTAGGAGGAAGATACAGAAGTTGGAAGAAGAGGATCCCAAAATGGCCTGGTCTATCAAGATCCCGGGTTGCCCTTTTTCACAGGAGGTGATAGAGGAGCCCTTGCCATCTCATTACAAGTCGGCAAAAATCCGGGAGTATAATGGGAGCACTGATCCAGAGGAGCACCTGGCTCGTTTTGAGAATGTAGCTATGCTGCATTGCTATGAGGATAAGATCAAATGCAAAGTCTTCTTAACCACTTTGGTGGATTCTGCCCAAAGGTGGTTTGAGAAGTTGGAGCCACAGAGTGTTCGATCATTTGCAGAATTCAAGCAAGTGTTCTTGCAGCACTTCAGCAGTAGCAAGAGGTATAGGAAGACTGCCTATAGCCTATTTGAAGCAAAACAGTCAGGAGAGGAATCTTTACGAACCTACATCAAAAGGTTCAATAAGATTGCTTTGGAGGTCCCGACCTGCGCTCAGGAGACCAAGATCACTGCCTTCACCCAAGGTCTTCGGGAGGGGGAATTTTTCAAATCACTAGTGAAAAAAGCACCCCAAACTTTCGAGGATTTGTTGGCTCGAGCCGAGAAATACATTAACATGGAGGAAGCTCGGAAGCAAAAAAAAAGAGGTAGCCTGGAGGGAGGGAGGCCGGGATCAAGGAAGAAGCAGGGAAAACCATGATCTCATGGGGCGGTTGTCCCGGTATGCATCGCATCGAGGGATAAGAGATAGTACTGTGCACGTATGTGAAGAAGGGGTTGAAGTCCAGGCCCCTGTTTCCAGAGAGAAGTCCGAGAAGTACTGTACACTTCATCAAAAATGCACCCATGACACCAGGGAATGCCGAACGTTGCAGCAGAGACATCAGTTGCCTTATACAAGAGATGGTAAGCCGGTCCAGAAAAAGCCCCGAAGTCTGCCTTGGTTTTGGGGGTCACAGGTGTCGGTTCCCCCCGGGATGTCATTCCTTCTCGGGAAAAGGGGAAACAAGAGATAGATTCTACGAAAGAAGATAGAAAATCGGGAGATGGGCCAACCAAAGGCGTCATTAACATGATATCAGGGGGATCTACTGACGGAGACTCAAATCGGGCTAGAAAATCTTGGTGTCGGAAGGAGAGTTTGGCGTTGGAGGAAAGGAGACATGATTCAGGGCCAATCATCACATTTGGACCCCGAGACTTGGAAGGAGTGAACCTGCCACATAATGATGCCTTGCTTATACAAGCTCGGATCGCTAATTATGATATACGAAGGGTGTTCATAGACTCAGGAAGCTCGGTGAATGTCCTTTTTCAGGACGCCTTCGAGCAGATGGATCTGCAGGGGTATGAGTTGAGCCCAGTAAAAACTGCCTTGTATGGATTTGCTGGGCACACAGTACATCCTCAAGGGGAAATGTTGCTGCCCATAACCTTGGGCACTGCAGATGGGAAGAAGACGGTCATGACGAGGTTCACTTTGGTTGAAGCACCATCCTCCTACAACGTCATCTTGGGGAGGCCGGCTATGGATGCCTTCCGAGCTGTGGCTTCAGCTTATCATCAGAAGATTAAATTTCCCGTGGGAGATTAGGTAGGAGAAGTTCGAGGAGATCAACCTTCTTTCCAAAAGTGTTATGTCGAGACAGTTAAAGTAGATTACAAAAGGGCGAGACAGATCGGGAAACAGGGAGGTCAGGGAGGAAGAGAAGTTTGTTCCGTGGAGGAATCCAAGGGCGAGTATGAAGAGGTGGAGCTGGTGCTCGGACAAGTAGGGAAGTCCGTCAAGATTGCCCGGGACTTAGAAACAAATTTGGCCGAGCAATTGAAAAGCTGCCTCATCCGGAACAAGGATGTGTTCGCCTGGGCTCAGGACGATTTGATGGGAGTTTCATCTCATGTTGCGGAGCATAAACTCAACATCACCCCTAGATCCCGACCTGTGCTACAAAAAAAAAGACATTTCGGGGCTGAGAAGGATAAAGTGATAGCGGAACAGGTTCAAGAGCTATTACAGGCTGGGCACATCAAGAAAATACAATTTTCTACCTCGCTGTCCAACGTGGTGCTGGTACCGAAGGCCACGGGGAAGTGGCGAATGTGTGTGGATTTTTGGGATTTAAATAAATCCTGTCCCAAGGATTGTTATCCTTTACCCCGGATTGACCAGTTGGTGGATTCCACGTCCGGATGTGAATTGTTGTGCTTCATGGATGCATACCAGGGCTATCATCAAATTCCTTTAGCTCTGAAGGATCAAGACAAAGTCAGCTTTATCACATCGGGAGGTACTTTTTGCTACTTAGTTATGCCGTTCGGTTTAAAAAATGCAGGGGCTACATATCAGAGGATGATGGACAAAGTGTTCCGGGAGCAGAGGGGTTGAAACGTGGAGGTATATATGGATGATATATTGGTAAAATCCAGGAACCGGGATTGTTTTATTCCCGACTTGGAGGAAACTTTTGCCATAGTTCAGCGGTATGGGATCAAGTTGAATCCAGCCAAGTGTATGTTCGGAGTGAAAAGGGGTAAGTTTCTGGGGTTCATGGTGACTGAACGAGGGATAGAATTCAACCCAGAAAAGGTAAAGCTGTTGCAGGAAATGCCTTCACCCACATCAATCAAGGAGGTACAGCGATTGACCGGGCGAATTACGGCCCTGGCCCGGTTTATCGCTCGGTCAGCTCATCGTAGTTATCATTTTTTCCAAGTGTTGCGCAAGGCCTAGAGGTTTGGCTGATCCGAGCAATGTGAGCAGGCTTTTCAGGAATTGAAGAAACATTTGGCTAGTTTGCCTATCCTGGTTAAGCCTGAGACGGGGGAAAGGTTATGGATATATTTGTCTACTACCGAGAGAGCGGTCAGCACTGTTTTAGTAAAGGAGGAAAAGGGATATCAGAGGCCTGTATACTATGTCAGTTATGCTTTGAAGGGGGCGGAAGTCAGATACACGGAGATTGAGAAGATGGCTCTGGATTTGGTAATCACAGCACGGAAATTGAGACCTTATTTCCTGTCTCACCCGGTAACTATCCTTACCAATAGCCTCCTAGGGCGGATCATGACTCATCCAGATGCCTCGGGGAGGCTCGTAAAGTGGTCAGTAGAGTTAGGAGAGTATGACATTGAGTACCAGCCACGTAAGGCCATCAAAGCCCAGGCCCTATTCGATTTCTTGACAGAGGTGGCCACTTTTGGTAAGGAATAAGTATGGAGAGTATTTGTAGATGGAGCCAGTGGTGTTGGAGGCAGTGGCATAGGAGTCATCTTGGTTTCACCCACCAATGAGAAAATCAAAATAACCATGAAGTTAGATTTTCAGGCCTCCAACAACGAAGCTGAATATGAGGCTGTGATAGCTGGAATGAGACAGGCTCGGAAAGTCAGGGTAAGTCATATTATAATATACTCTGACTCGCAGTTGGTTGTCCAGCAAGTAAAGAAAACCTTTTGTACCCGAGAAGAGAAATTGATAAAATATTGTAAGGTGATTGAAGAGCTTGGGGCCGGGGTTCATTACTTGGGGTATAGAGTAGATACCTCGGGAAGAAAATATGGAAGCCTACGCCTTGGCTAAAAAAGCTGTCACTGGGGAAAATTATGATAAAGAATCTTTACTACAAAGGGAAATGGTGGCTGCTATAGAGGCCCTGAAGCCGGTCGTCCGAGAAGATACATGGATGGCCCCGATGGTCAAATACCTTACCAGTGGGGATCTTCCGGCAGACAAAGGATGAGCCTGGGACATGCGAAGACAGGCACCCAGGTTTGCTATCTTGGGAGGTAGGCTGTATAGGCGTTCCTATCAGGGCCCTTTTCTCAAATGCTTAGCAACAGGGAAAACAGAATATGTCTTGCGGGAAGTGCACCAGGGATGCTGTGGAAACCATGGAGGGTCTATGAGTCTGGCTCGACGAATACTGCTGTCAGGGTACTGGTGGCCCACTTTGCAGACGGATGCATCCAAAATTTCCCGGTCTTGTGAAGGATGTCAAAGGTTTGGCAATGTGCAGCATAGCCCGACAACTAATTTGAAGCCGGTATGGGCCTCGTGCCCTTTTGATCAATGGGGTCTGGACATAGTAGGACATTTCCCACAAGCTCGGGCACATAAAAAATTCTTGCTGGTGGCCGTGAATTATTTTTCCAAATGGGTGGAAGCGGAGCCTTTGGCAAAAATAACAGAAGGCGAGGTGATGAAGTTTTTGTGGAAGAATATAGTATGTCGGTTTGGGCTTCCAAGGAAGTTGGTCTCAGATAATGGCAGATAATTTCAGGGGCAGAAATTGGCAGATTGGTGTGCAGAGATGGACATTAAGAAAGCCTTCACCTCAGTCTCCTACCCTCAAAGTAACGGTCAAACAGAGGTAACCAACCGTACTATTGTTCGATCTTTGCAGGCTGATTGCATGGAATGGGGAAGGACTGGGTAGAGGAGATCCCGAGTGTGTTGTGGGCATACCGAACCACTCCTCATACTGCTACACAGGAATCACCTTTTAGCCTGGTATATGGGTCGGAAGCTATTCTGCCAGTAGAAATCGGACAGCCTTCAGCTCGGATCAAGGCATATGAGGGTACAGAAGAAGGGGCTCGGGCACAAGAATTGGATCTCATTGAAGAGTGAATGGAGAAATCAGCTCGCAGAATGGAGGCCTATAGAGCTCGGGTAATGATAGCCTATAATCAAAAAGTCAAGCCCCGAGAATTCCAAGAAGGGGAGTTTGTGTTGAAAAGGGTTAATCCAGCAGGGGAAGTGGGGAAGTTAGATGCCCGATGGGAGGGGCCGTACAAACTTGCTAGAAAAGTCGGTGCCAATACTTGGTACCTTGAAGATAGTCAGGGACGGATACTCAAACGACCGTAGAATGCATTACACTTGAAGAAATATTTTGTTTAAATGTTGTACTCAATGTTTATTAATGAAGGTATTTATTCGTTCAAGAAAGTTTTGCCATTATATAAGACCGGGAGGTTCCAGGCCCCGACACCAGTCTAAGCCCAAGGCATATATAAGCCCTTGGCATTATATAAGCCCGGGAGGTTCCAGGCCCCGGCACCAGTCTAAGCCCAAGGCATATATAAGCTCTTGGCATTATATAAGCCCGGGAGGTTCCAGGCCCGGCACCAGTCTAAGCCCAAGGCATATATAAGCCTTTGGCATTATATAAGCCCGGGAGGTTCCAGGCCCCGGCACCAGTCTAAGCCCAAGGCATATATAAGCCCTTGGCGTTATATAAGCCCGGGAGGTCCCAGGCCCCGGCACTCACTCTAAGCCCAAGACATATATAAGCCCTTGGCATTATATAAGCCCGGGAGGTTCCAGGCCCCAGCACCAGTCTAAGCCCAAGGCATATATAAGACCTTGGCGTTATATAAGCCTAGGAGGTTCCAGGCCCCGGCACCCACTCTAAGCCCAATGCATATATAAGCCCGGGAGGTTCTAGGCCCCGACACCAGTCTAAGACCAAGGCATATATAAGCCCTTGGCGTTATATAAGCCCGGGAGATTCCAGGCCCCGGCATCCAAACTAAGCCCAAGGCATATATAAGCCCTTGACATTATATAAGTCCGGGAGGTTCCAGGCCCCGACACCAGTCTAAGCCCAAGGCATATATAAGCCCTTGGCGTTATATAAGCCCGGGAGGTTCCAGGCCCCGGCACCAGTCTAAGCCCAAGGCATATATAAGACCTTGGCATTATATAAGCCCGGGAGGTTCAAGGGCCCGACACCAGTATAAGCCCTTGGCGTTATATAAGCCCGGGAGGTTCCAGGCCCCGGCACCCACTCTAAGCCCAAGGCATATATAAGCCCTTGGCATTATATAAGCCCGGGAGGTTCCAGGCCCCGGCACCAGTCTAAGCCCAAGGCATATATAAGCCCTTGGCGTTATATAAGTCCGGGAGGTTCCAGGACCCGGCACCCACTCTAAGCCCAAGGCATATATAAGCCCTTGGAATTATATAAGCCCGGGAGGTTCCAGGCCCCGACACCAGTCTAAGCCCAAGGCATATATAAGCCCTTGGCGTTATATAAGCCCGGGAGGTTCCAGGCCCCGGCACCTTCTCTAAGCCCAAGGCATATATAAGCCCTTGGCATTATATAAGCCCGGGAGGTTCCAGGCCCCGCTACCCGTTCTAATTCCAAGGCATATATAAGCCCTTGGCATTATATAAGCCTGGGAGGTTCCAGGCCCCGGCACCAGTCTAAGCCCAAGGCATATATAAGCCCTTGGTGTTATATAAGCCCGGGAGGTTCCAGGCCCCGGCACCCACTCTAAGCCCTTGGCATTATATAAGCCCGGGAGGTTCCATGACCCGGCACAGTCTAAGCCCAAGGCATATATAAGCCTTTGGCGTTATATAAGCCCGGGAGGTTCCAGGCCCTGGCACCCACTCAAACCCAAGGCATATATAAGCTCTTGGCATTATATAAGCCCGGGAGGTTCCATGCCCCGACACCCATTATAAGCCCTTTACATTATATACCCCCGAGAAGTTCCAGCCCCGAATACTTATTAAAATTCCGATCATTCAAGCCCAGGATACTTCATATTTGTTTTTGAAGTAAAAAGGGGACAAACGAGAAAGCACATACATACGAAGAAAATTAGTTTTCATTAAGGGGAAAATTACAAGAGGAGGGGCTTCTATATCCCAATTACAACAATATTTCAAACTACAGGATTGTTAGAAGGGCCCCCGTCCTCAGTGGTCATGGTCTCCTTTGAAAGGTTAGCCTCTGCACCCTCAACTCTGGCTGGACTGGGAAGAGATTCAATTGCCTTGTCCAGATTTGGAAATCCTTCTTGGCCAGTGGACCAAAGACCCGCCTCTTCAAACTGATCGCGGTATTTATAAAAGCCGGTCTGGAAAAAGGCATAGGACTTATCCTCCACAGCTTTTTCAAATTCCGTAGAGGATAGGAAAGATGCTTTAAGCTCTTCCTCGGACTTCAGGCGAGTCTCCAAGGCCGACACCGCTTTCTCCGCCTTGTCTTGGGCATCACTTATCTCGGCCCGGGCTTCCACGGCTGCGTGCTGGGCCATTTCTAGTTGGGATTGGGAGAGAGCGAGGTCTGCATAGGCAGAATTAAGATCCTGCATAGCCACCTCCAAAGAAGAACGCAGACTGGACAAGGCTCGATCATGGGCCTGCCCATCAGCTCCATATCTTCCTCAAGATTTTTTGATAGCTCAGAAGAAACCCGGGACCTCTCTGCCTCAATATTGGCCCGATCCGTCTCCATCCGGCCAAATCGGGTGGCATCCTCATAGCTATCCACTAACAGGTGTAGCCCCTAAAAATACAAGTGTTAAAATAGGGAAAGTTAATACTACTAACACTAGAGGGAAAAGGGACTTACGGACAGAATACAGTTGGTGCCCTCGAAATATTTGACATTGGGGCACTGATGGTAGAGATGATTCTGTTCTGCCGGGGTCAGGAGACCCTTCAACGTCCGCACTCCTCGGCCAGAGGCCCCAGCTTGGAATATACTATCTTTAGCACCCGAAGGACTACCACCCGGTGCAGCTTGGTAGAAGGGTGCTAGAAAGGGAAAAGAAGGAGACAGGGGAGCCCCTTCTTCGGGATTGCTCAGGATAACCATGTCTGGATCCCCTACAGCTTTCCTTTTCCCTCCTACAAGGGAAGAAGGATCATTAATTGGGGAGGCCGGCTCCTCCACCATGACGGATTCAAGGGCGCTCGTCGCCGGGGGCACAACCACAGATGAAGGGGCAGTAAACCCTGTAATTGGGGTAGATAGAGGAACCTCCTGCCCTGGTAACCCCCTGGCTCGGTGTTCTTCGGCCAGCTGCAGAACTCGGGTTTTCCTGACTACTTCAGCGGCCCGTTCTCCCTCTTTCTCTTGAGCAGCTGCCTTCTCAGCCGCCCTTTTCTGTGCAAAGGCTTGTTTCATCAGTCTGGATTTCTTTTTTTTCTTGGGAGCTGTTTCCTCTGTACAAAAAATGGTGAGAGTTGGTATATTAGTAAAAGCATATAAAGAAAAACAAGCACATAATGGTAATAGAGCATACCAGGAGCCGGGTCCGGGACTTCATACTCATCAATTATCCGTTCTACCGGATCTATTACCCGGGCACCCAGGCCCCAAGCGATCAAACTACTTTCCTCCAACAGAGGAGCAGAGGGAAATTTCCGGTTTTCCACCAATTCTTGGGACCGGAGATAGGGCTCCTCAAATTTATACTTTTTTGGAAGTTCTGGTTGGGAGGGAAGGGCTGTCAGAAACTTGGTGGGTCTTGTCCGGGCTGATGGAAGTTGGATAAAAAATACCTCTCTTTCCATCCTTTCCAAGAAGAGGGGGTGTCATCTAAGAAGCGAGCGTTTTGCCGAGCATTCAAGGAAAAGGCCATCTCGGTAAACCGGCAAGCATAGTAATAATGAAAAACTAGGGGGGTAATGGCAAGATTATGCGTTTTGAACAGCACATAGGTGGCAGCCATCATTCGAAAGGCATTAGGATGGAATTGGTTTAAGGGCACTTTATAAAACTGGGCAATTTTATAATAAAAAGGATGGACGGGGAAACGAAGCTCATTCCTGAGTTGTTCCCTGAAAAAAGTATAAAAACCTTCAGGAGGTTGGTCAGCCCAGCCCAGGGGGCCGGGGATAAGGATAGAATATGAAGAAGGGATGTTACCCATAACCCGGAGCTCTTCTATAGATTCCGGGCGAAGGGTACTGATGACTTGGCTAAACCAAGGATCCTCAGGGCTTGGTTTGGGAAGGGGGGTAAGAACAGTAGGGTGAGACACCTTGGCTTTGCCCTTATCCTTAGATGCCCCGGCTTGGGATTTCTTGGGACGAGAGGAAGAAGGGGCAGCTGCCACCGCCTGTGCAACAGAAGTAACAGGAGAAGGAGAATCATGGCGCAACGCTGCGGACTCTACACCCGCAGAGCCACGAGAATTGGCCCCAGAAGTTGAGGAGGCGGATTTCGACATTATTTTAATGGGAAAAGATAAAATAAGGGGAAAATATAGTAGAGGAGAAGGGGAAAACTTACAGCAAAGAGGGTAGATGCGAGAAAAATCAAGTAAGTCTAGCTTGAAATGCAGAATCGCCGGAGCCGAAGAAATTTAGAAGCAGCGAAGGAATGCAGAAAGTAAAAAATGAAGGAGGGGGTTTGGTATTTATAGATGACGAACTTACATCCAGACCATAGATTTAAAGATGATCGGATGGTGAGGATGAGCTTGGGAAGTTGAACTGGGCAGGGTAATGATGATGCGGGCAGGTGAAAGGACAGATAACGTCCACTGACACCTGCCCGTATTTTCAAAATTTTAGGGTTGACGTTAGCCTTATCACATTTTCGCAATCTTTGAAAATATATTTCTCCAATCCCTTAAGATAGGCGCATCAGGCGTGGTCATACAGCGGTAAACCAGGGGTAGCAGGGCTATGCAAAGGCAAGGGAGTCAGGGCTGCTAGTCAGGACAGCGAGTAAGGCTCTAGCCCAACTATTTTAGGGAAGAGTGGTGATACCCCGGTAAGCCAGGGGTAGCAGAGTTATGCAAAGGCAAGGGAGTCAGGGCTGCTAGTCAGGACAGCGAGTAAGGCTCTAGCCCGACTATTTTAGGAAAGAGGGGTGATACCCCGATAAGCTAGGGGTAGCAGAGTTATGCAAAGTCAAGGGATTCAGGGCTGCTAGTCAGGACAGCGAGTAAGGCTCTAGCCCGACTATTTTAGAGAGGGGTGGTGATACCCCGGTAACCCAGGGGTAGCAGAGCTATGCAAAGGTAGGGGTGTCAGGGCTGGTCACCATAACAAAGGCAGGCCTGGAGCCTCAGGAGCCTGGGAAGACCAGGTCTTCATGATGTAGACAATGTCCATTTCTCAAGGGCACGATCCCCACGATTTCCATCATCCCGAACCTTTCGGTTTCATCGTGCGTCATAGGTAAACGTGGGCAACTCCTGCACCCACGACCCAGATCGTGGTCACTTTCCTGGAAATGCTGAGTGACTCTCTCACTCCAAGGCCTATAAATACCTTGCCATAGGTATTCGTAGAGGTATGTTCACAAGAGATCTCAAAAACACTATATTCATTTTTCCTAAAGCCCACTCCATTTCTGAGCCTGACTTAAGCATCGGAGTGGCTCCGCCGAAAAACTTTTCGGCGTTCCACTAACGTGCTTTCGTTTCTTTCCTTGCGTGCAGATTACCTCAATCGGAAAAGGACGGATCACTTATCATTCTTGTTAGCCCGGTCATCTCGTCAGGCCCACTTTACTAGCCTGACAGCCCGGGCCTCGGTTTAGCAAACCATCATCATCATACTTATTGTTTTACTTTTTGTCCTTCTGATAATAATATAATCATATATTTAAAAAAAAAAAGAGAAAGAAAGAAAGATGTAGGTTGGTGAAATGTAGTTTTCATTTACTCTTCACTTTCTAAAATACATCTAGGTAGTTTGTTATTTTGAAAGTTCACTTTTTAATTTAAATTATAACAAATGGTGGGTATTGCTTAAAAAAAACAAATGATTGGTATTTTGACCATTTTTGAAATTGATCATAAAAAATTGTAAACGAATATATAAATAAAAAGACAAATTTGTAATTGCAAGGAAGACCATATAAAATATACCAAATTTTTTCATTCTCCTATGATGAGCCTTTAATATATAGTTATAGATATATTATGTGAATAAAGTATAAGCTTGAACACCATCATTAAATTTTAAAATTTTGATTAGATGTTTAACTTCCTTTAAAATTTCCAAATTATTTTAGGGGAAAAATAATACTTTTCACATTATTCTTATACAAGTTTAGAAATATCCAACTTAAAAAATATAGCTTTCAATTCTACTCGAAGTTGTTAAAAAATTTCGCATGAAATATATTTATGACAGAAATATCATCATCATAATTAAGACGATGTTAAAAAATTTCGCATGAAAAATAATTATAAGCTTTTTTTTTTTTTACAAATTTTATATATATAAAAAAAAATCACAGTTATCCATTTTTTTAAAGCATTTTCAAACTATTAATTCTGTCTTTGAAAAAGACACCTGCATACAAGATATACAAGAAAGTAGGAACGGCGTTAAAAGAGTAACGGCGAATGGGGTGTATCCTGTATGGAAATTAATAATGTCGTCGGGACCGCAAACGATGCGAGTTCATGTTTATCTGTCAGTTGGCTGTGATAAAATTACTACTCGGTTACTGTCGATTCGTGTGCATCCGTATGCTCTTCTGCCACGTGTCCAGAATCGTTCCTTTCTTTTTTTCTTTTTTTTTTATTTTTTAAAAGAATCGTTCCTTTCATTTTGAAAAGAAAACTGCAATAATATATTTCCCCTAAAAAACATTTTATTTTGATTTTTAAAATATATAATATAATTTACTCAATAAATATATATAAGAAAACTGCAATAATATATTTCACCTAAAAAACATTTTATTTTGATTTTTAAAATATATAATATAATTTACTCAATATATATATATATATATATATATATATATATATATATATATATATATATTTTACTATTTTATAATAGTTGAGGCATGTATAGTAACTACCATTTGAGGACACCATCTTTTATTTCAATTTTGCCCTTCCTTTATTTACTCTTTATTTAGGCTTTTTTTCCCCTAAAAAGTTCAATTTGTATTAAATGTTTGTATTTTGCCTGCATTCTATTTTTTTTAATTGCTATCTAATGTAAACTGCATTATCGAAAAAGATTGCAACAATTATATTCCAATTATTTCGCAACCAATTGAATTTTAAACTGTTTTTTTTAAAAAAAATCATTTTATTGTTGAGTAGATTTCACACATAATATTTTTATAATAAAGATCTCAAACGTATCATATTAAAATATATATTAAACTTTAATCATTTCACACACGCAACGCGTGTGCCCAGTCACTAGTATATATAATACTAGTTACGGAGCACACGCGTTGCGTGTGAAATATAATGTATGATATTAAAATTTTGTGCTCCGAAAATGCATGTGGGTGGGTAGTTAGATTTTCAATTGAAGAGAAAATGAGAGATCTGCTGCAACGTGAAAACTTGGCTGCAATGAAGGGGCAAAACTGGAAGGAGATTTTTGTGTCTTCACACCATACCAAAAACAGTTTTTATAAGGTTGCGTTTGGATTGAAATATTTCAAATCCATGGATTTCGATTATAATTTTAGTGTTAACCATGAAACATAGAGAAATCTCAAATTCATAACTTAATTATTTACACATTACTTAGATTGAAATATTTCAAATCCATGAATTTCGATTATAATTTTAGTGTTAACCATGAAACATAGAGAAATCTCAAATTCATAGCTTAATTATTTACACAGTACTTAGATGGATTAAAAAAGATTCTAAATCACCACTTTATTGGATGAACTTAAAATTCATCATAACTACCACGAATTACCATATAAACATTGTGGCGTTACTTTTCTAAACAACAAAAATGCATTTAAAATCCGTTGATTTGAAATACTTCCATCTAAGCGGAACCTAAGAGTTTCAAGTATTATAATATAGTATAGATATATAATATAATAGTACCAAGTAACGTTATTAATATCATTTATTTTTAAAATTTTAAATTTTAATATATATTATTATTACTTGATCTGAAATATTTGATGCTCAAATATCACATTACAATATTATATTTTTAATGTTTTGTATCGATTTTTATCCAAAGAAACCACAAGGATTCAATTAATGTAAAAAAAATTTATGTGGGTCAAAGAATACAAATATATATTTTTATGACATCGACATTCGACGTATGCTAAGTGAAATTTAGATACCAGAATTTAAAACAATTTACCTATAATTTCCACACATATTTTTAAATGTGAAATTAATTGCCCCAAATAACTTGAGGAATTTGCAATCAAAAATTATTGGGATGTGTTTGAATTAATTATTGTTTCTTACAGTTAATAGTGGGGCCGCACAGTACTCCATTTAATCTATTTTTCGTATGTGACCCATCACCCAATTAGATAATAATTAATTAAATTAACTTTAATCAGATAAGGAGTGCGTTTGACTCAGCATATAGCTGTTTTGGCTCTTAAATTTTATTTGGTAAAAAAAATTTCAAACAACTTAGAAGCTGTCGAAATAAGTTGTTTGACAGTTTATAACTTATAAGCTGTTTTAAAAAAAAATAAGGATGACTTTATTTTTTTTTTTAAAAAAGTATTATTTAAACATTCTATCTCTCTAAATAACCTTAAATATTTTCATAAATCTATCTCATATCTTTCACCCAATAAATATTAAATATTATTTTAAAAAAATTCCAAATCACATTATATTTTTTCTAAATTAAAATATTAAAATAATTTAATTTTTTAATATAGGTTTATTCTAAAATTATTTTCGTATATGTATAACTCGAAAAATTATCTTCATAGAATTATACCATTTTAATAATTTTGATAATAAAAAGATTTTATAATACCAAACATATCAACATTTTTAAGTTTTTTAAAATAAGTTTACCAAAAAACATTGACGGCTTATTTTTAAAATAAGTCATAACAGCTATATAAGCTCATAAAAAAATTAATTTTTAAGTTCTAGGAGCTTATAAGCTCTTTTTAATAAGCTTGAAGGTGTTTTTCAGAGTTTAAAAGCTCTTTCAAACATCTTATAAGCTGCTTTATAGCATTTAAGCTACGAAATTGTGTTTGGTAATTTTTTTAAAAAACAGCTTATAAACTATCAAAATAAGCTGTTTGACATCTTATAAGCTGTTTTTAGAAAAGTATGAGGGGAGGTACTTTTTTCAAAAAAGATTTTATTTTAATATTCTATATCTCTCTAAAATATCCTTAAATATTTTCATAAATATCCATCATATCCTCCACCCATTAAATATTAAATATTATTTTTAAAAAATTACAAATTACATAAATTTTTCTAAAGTAAAATATTAAAAAATTTATTTTTTAATATACGTTTATTCTAAAACTATTTTCGTATATGTATAACTCGAAACATTATTTTCATAGAATTATACCTTTTTTGGTAATTTTGACAATAAAAAGATCTTATAATACCAAACATAAAAACATATATAAGTTATTTAAAATAAGTTCTAACAGCTTATAAGATCGTAAAACTTTTAAGCTCTAAGAGCTTATAAGCTCTTTTTAATAAGCTTAGCCAAACACCCTCATCAAATACCCTAAAAAAAACAAACGATATTATCTAAATTATTAGCTTATTTGATATATATATAAATATATATATATATATATATATTAATAGTATTTCTTTTTTTTTTTGAATAAATTAATAGTATTTCTTGATTTGTATGATTAATTTTTTTCAAATTAGAAGTTTAAATTTAATTTTGAAACGTAATTATATTCAATTAAAAAACAAATCTCACCATTAATTATTGTGTTCCATCTCAAATAAAAAAAAATAGACAGTTAGATTTACATTCGGACAATAGCGCATAGACAAAACCCTAAATTACATGTTAATCAAGAAGACCAACTGGCCACTAGCTTTGAATGCTTATTACTCTGGAATAAAAATAAACAAATACTCATTAATTAAAGTGTGAAATAATAATAAAAAAAAACCACCCAACTTGCTTCTGTCTTTGTTGATTTGGACCCCCTAATTATTACTATATATTATATCATGGAATAAAATTTATTTTCATACATACTATCGATAAAACTTCAAATTCATACACAAACTATTGAAATTTTTTTAAGAATGAATTGTCGTAAAATCCCTAATACCCTTCCTAACTTTACTATAACTCCCTAGGCAAAAGATTCTTTACTATAACTCTCTAGGACCACCAAACTTGAATATTTTAATATTTAATTCGTTGGATTTATGCTAATCTATGCTTGAAATCTATAGGTTCTATGCTTAACTTGTAAAGGTTTTATGCTTGAATCTGGAGATTTTGTGCTCATTTGCAGTATAAAGAATTATGCGGAAAAATGGTATCAGAGCTTTAGGTTAATTATTCAGACATAATATTATTCGTTAATTCATGCTTTTCTTTGTTGAGGAGAAGATTTTACAAAAATATGACTTCAAACGAAGGTTTGAATGAAGAGGATTTTATTCATACGAAATCCTATAAACAAGTTAATCTATTCACAATAGATTACTTACAACAGGTTGCAGCTAATGCTCTCAAATTTGAAGAGATAAAGAAAAATGATTTCTAACTCTAATTTTTTAGAGATTACCCCAGATTTCTCTAAACTCTCCGGAGATCTTAGAGAAATTCAAAAGATGGTACAATATTACAGCAATCAGTTGTATGAAATACCTCGGCAAATTGAAAAAATCCTTAAGAAACAAGAAGAAATTCTTGAAACTTTAAAGGATCTTCAAAATAAAATCCTAAACCTAGAACATACTTCTGGTTCTAGAAAAGGAAATACAAGAGGAAGGTTACCACTCTCGTTTGGTACCGAACCTTTGTTACTTCAGAAAGGTAAAACCAAAATGGTTCAAAAACCTTTAACTAATGATGAAATGATGATTAATATTATAAAAGCAGTATCAGAAAAAAAAACACTATCTGATGATTACTTTAGAAAGATTAAATCTCGAGGATCTACAAGATCTTGCGGATTCTTTTGCGAATCTCAAAGTTGTAGATCTAAAAATGAATTCCCTGAGGGTGAACAACCCATGGGAAATTGTAACACCCGGTGTTTTTAATACGTAAATTTGCATGCATAATTAGGGAATTTATTTATTTAAAATTTTAGATTATGGGTTAAATATTTATGTGAATTATTTGTGCATGATTTAAATGATTTTCAAGCATTTAACCCATGATTAGAGATTTTTCATGATTTATGGAAATTTAATTATTTTATCGCGTGGACGGACGAGATGACAACTTTCTACCTAAATTATTTTATGAGTCTTTTAGGAGCCCGAAAATATTATTTTGAGTTTTTATTCCTCAAAATTATCAGTATTTAATTTTATATATTTTTAGGAGTCCGTTTTTATCCAAATTTAGCCAAAATATTGACTTTTAATTACCTTTAAAATTCCCTAAAAATTTTATTTCGGGATTTTAAGTTAGTTATCAGATTTTTACTTATTATGTAGAGTTTTAAGTTATATATTTTATATTTAAAAACCCTTATTAATATTTTAATTATCCTAAACCTTATTTTATTCTAATTATTTTATGCATGAAAGTTATTTTAGTATTTATATGTTAGTATAAAAATTAAATTAAATATATATAAAGGACACACATTTTTATTTAAGTACATGCATTCATGAAATAATTTTTATGGCATGATTTAATGTTTAAGGTTGAGCAGAAAAATAATTTTATGTTGGAAGTTGAAGTAGTGTGACAATTTAAAGGGGGCAAGCCCCCACATGTTAAGGGCAGTTTACTGTCAATTTAAGGATAGTTTACTACCAGCAAGAGGTGATTCGTCACCACCACGTACGTTGGTTTTAAGAGACTGATCAGTCGAACCACTTAAGTTTAAGGTTACACTATGGATATGACCATGCGATGTTATAAAAACGGTATGCTCAACAATGTTTATGTATGTATTATATGATTATATTTAAGATCAAGTTTAAGCAAGATTTTAAGTTATGATTCACGATTTTTAAGCATGCTCATTCATGTATATGTTATGTATTAGTACTTCAGTGATTTAAATTATTTTTAATCCTTGTTATGTTAGCATGTTGGGCCTCTAGGCTCACTACACTTATATGGTGCAGGTGAGTACGTAGAGGAAGATGTAGCACCTACCGACGGCGAGGACGTATAAGAGGACAGGCAGTGATCCCCCGCAGTCGTCGTTTGAGTCATTATGAATATTTTTAAGAATTTTAAACTCCGTTATTTATTTATTTCTTTTAAGTCTTTTCAGTGGCAAATTTTAACACTATTTTTATTAAGTAATTTATTGCATGCAAACTTTTAAGTTAATTGTTTTGATAGTATTTTATTTAAGTTTGACTCAGATATTTAAGTATAAAATGTTGCATTTTATTTAAGTTATTTTTAAATCTGTTTATTATTGTGCATATATGTATGGACATGTATGTACATTATTTCACTTAGGATATAAAAAAAATATATATTTTCCGCATATGTTATTTTAGAAAATTTGCTCCTTTCAGAAATCCCCCAAGATATGTGGTAAAAACAGAAGAACCACATAGTGAGTTCCATGTGGGAGAAAATTCACATCCAGCAGGAACCAGATCAAGAAGGAGTAAAATACCACTACATCAAACTTCTTATGGAAAAACTGTTTTAGACCCGATACATCCTTATGGGGTTATGTTAAACCTTGATGTTTTGGACTTCAAAAACAGAGAAGATCTTATAGATGATTGGACGTCAGCTATGAGAAATGCAGCAGGGACATTAGATCTCAATAAAGAAGAATTCATTAAACTTCTAGAAATGAGTCTAATGAGATCTGTCAAGATCGCATGGGAGATGACTATGTCAGATACGAAGGAATCAATCTTAGCAGGAGAATCCCTCAGTGAGATTGGAGAAAGAATGACCACCCTATTTAAAGCACAATTCATAGGGATAGACTATTTCAATAATCAAGATACAGAGAAAAAGAGAAGATATACTCAAGCTCTATATAGCCTCGAGTTACATGATATCTGTTTAGTTGATGAATACATTATGTTATTCACTAAATACAGATGGAATTTGGGAGTCGAGGAAAATGTAGCTATTCAGCTATTTTTTGCAAAAATATCAAGTCCCTGGAGAGAAATGATGATTAAAGAATACGTTCCAGGTAATCTTGATACATTGGCAAGACGCGCGTCCTTTTTGAAAGGAAAATTGGCAGAATGGTGCCATATGGCAGCATTACAAAAAACTACAAGAAAATAAGGGGTATAAATAAGCGTACACCTTTGTGTTGTAGAGAAAATGATATTCCAACGATCATTGGAAACAGAACACAGGGATTTAAAAGGAAGAAATTCAAAAATAATCCCTATAATAAAAGAATGAAGAGTTCTTGGAAACCAAGAACATTTTGGTCCAAACAAAAAGCCAGATCCTATAGATCAGGTAGAAGAAGTGGACCTACAAGAACGTCCCCAGCAACAAGCTCATCACAAAGCAGGGAAAGAACACCATCAAGAAGAACTTTCAGAAGAACTCATACAAGGGCAAGTGAAAGTTTCAAGGATTGCAACTGCTGGACATGTGGAGCAAAAGGACATATATCGACAAATTGTCCAGAAAACGAGAAAAAAAGAGTCAAACTCTTTGAAGCAACACCAGATATGGATGATGCAGTTTTCTTTCAAGATCTAGTCCAAGTATATCAATTTGAGGATATCCTCTCAGATGAAAGCATATACGAAGAAGAGATATTATTTAGTCAAGAAGTTTCTGAGGATGAATCAGAATCAGAATCAGAGTAAAGAGGAGGTGTTTCGACATGAAACACATGAAAGTTTGGCTGGGTTCTTTAGTCAAACCACGATATCTCATAATATAGTTCAAAGGATTATGAGAGAAAATCCAACACTACAAAAGTACCAAGGATTTTTGGCAGGACAAGTTGAAAGAGTTTTAGGAAACCTAGGGCTAAGAAAAAGAAGACATAATTTGATTTATAAGGTATCCAGAAGGGAAATTGCGATTCCTATGGAATTAACCAGTAATCAAATTGAGATGCAGTTGATTTTCTTTGAAGAAATTCGAGAGAAATTACAGAAATTAAAAGCATAAGTAGCAAAGACAATGTCTTGGATTCATATTGGAGCAATCCAGATTATGATCAAAGCTACTTTTAAAGAAGGAATAGATTCACCCATAGATATCGTAGTATGCGATAAAAGAATGGGGAATATACAAGATGCGGTTCTAGGAACTATCTCATGAAATTTGTGCGCAGGAAAAATTGTGGGAGTTATTTATCCAAGAATAGCCTACAATTTAGCTGATAGAGATTTTAGTCGAGCCTTGACGTTGCATCAAAACTTCAAGGAAAAAAGACTAATGAAGGAAGGTAATAGGCCATATTCTATTACATATCAAATTTCATATGCTCTTTCTAATACTCACCATTCTAAATTATTTATTAGAAATGAGTTCATTGAAATTTCAGAGATATTTGGGAAAGTTGCTCATGCAATATACCCGAAAAGAATCGAGTTTCCTTTAATTCAGGAAACAGACATTCAAATTCAAGATATACCTATTCTATACAGAGACCTTAAAATAGAACCCCGAAGATTATCTTTTCAAGTAGATCGAATGACAAGTAGGAGATGAGACAAATCTCCTATTCAAGAAATTTCACCAGAAGAAAAGGAGTTTTCTATAATAGGAAAACTTAGATCTCCAGAAGGATGGAAAGAAGTGAAAATAGTATTCGAAATTACAATTCATCGGAATCAGTTCCCTTGTAACTCGATTTACTATTTGGAACAACAAGAAAAAGGAACTTATCAAGGAGTGATAAATATTGGAGAATTGGAAGTTCAAATCTGTGGAATTTCAGGAAAAGAGATGGATCAGCTCATTCTTGACCTAGAATTTCTGGAGGACCATAAACCATGGAAATGCCTTGAAAAAGGAATAGAGTTTATGGCAAAAGAGAAGACTTGGAGGATTCAATAAAAATTCTACGAGATGGAAAACCAAGAGAGTTGGTTAAGGGACAATCCCTTAAACAGATTCGAAAACTCATTTTACAAACAGAGGAAGAAGCAACTATTGAAATTAGTAAGTCATGAACATGATTTACTAGGACGCATCGAAGAAGTAGAAAGAAGTAACCATACTCTACCTTCTGAAGCCTTAGGAAAACTAAAGGTGAAAATTCTTAATCGGATTACTGAGTTGCAACACAGTCTCTTAAAAATGGCAGGGCCATTTAGTAATCCCTTTAAAAAATGACAACAAGTCCTTTCTCCATATACATTCCAATAGGAATGTTGTATGAACAATATAAGGCTGAATACTTTGCAGCTTATATTGACTCGGGAGCAGAAATTTGTACAACAAAAAGAGGAGTCTTCCCTGAAAAATGTGAAGAAGAATTGCCAAAAATTGCTGGAAGGGATTTCTCTAGAAGAATTTTAGTTCTTTGCAAAGGAATAAAACAAGCAGAAATCCTCATGGGAGGAGCAGGTCAAACACCTTGGTACAAGGTAAAGACACCACCAATCTATTTCCATGATACAGGATCTGATATCCTATTAGGAAATAACTTCTTACAAATGTTTAAGAAGTACACACAAGACAATGAGTCAAGAAGACTTATATTCACTACAATTTGTGATCATAAAATTATCGTTCAAAGACTCAAAGTTGCTTTTTATCGACAATTGCCGATAATATTTCGGAGCCAGCGTGGTGATAAAGGACAACTTTTTCACCCAAAAATGAAAGATCCAAGAAGGTTTGGAGAAACCATGTTGAAAATAACAACAGAACAAGAACTCCAAACAGAGGATATGAAGCTTCTCAAAGTGACTCTAAATCACAGAGATATAGAGTTAGAAAATAATGTATCCCTTGAAGATGTCAAAAAGAGGCTCAAAGAAAGTTACAACGAGCATCCTTTGGCATGGTGGGATAGAAATCAACTCAAAGCTAGTCTTACTCTAAAGGAAGGCAAAGAGTATGAATTCGTCAGATATAAGCCTATCCCGATGAACATAACAGATCAAAGGGATATGAGAATAATTATCAAGGAACATTTGGACCTTGGTCTAATCAAAGAAGGAGTTTTACCATATAGCAGCCCAGGATTTCTGGTCAGAAATCATGGTGAAATAAAAAGAGGGAAACCCAGGTTAGTTATTAACTACCAAGGTATTAATAAAATCCTGGAGTTTGATGGATACTTCATACCGAGTAGAGAACACCTAATTAGCTGTGTAAGAAATGCTAGAGTGTTTTCAAAATTTGATTGTAAGTCTGGATTTTACCAGATTCGAATGGAAGAAGGCAGTAAGAAATTCACAGCCTTCTCTACTCCACAAGGATACTATATTTGGGAAGTTATGCCTATAGGATTGGCTAATGCACCCCAGATATTTCAAAGAAAGATGGATAACCTTTTTAAAGATTATTTCAACTTTATGTTTGTTTATATTGATGATATTCTTATAGCATCAAAAAATATAGACGAACACGTTAAACACTTAGAGATTTTCTCTAAAATTTGTAAACAAGAAGGACTGGTCTTATCTGAAAAGAAAGCAGTCATAGCAACAAGAAAAATTGAATTACTTGGTATTGAGATTGATGAAACTGGAATAATTCTACAACCCCATATTGTGAAAAAGGTAAATAATTTTCCAGATAAACTCAAAGACATAAAACAACTCCAGAGTTTTCTTGGAGTAGTTAATTTCGCAGGGATGTTCATTAACAACCTAGCAATGTACAGAAAGGTGTTCAGTCCTTTGTTAAAAAAAGATCCTAGGTTTATATGGACCGAAGACCATACTCAAGGGGTAAACCAATTAAAGGAGATATGTAAGAATCTCCCAAAAATGGCTATACCCGAAGATGAAGATGATCTGGTTTTATTTATGGATGCTAGTGACGATTGGTGGGCAGCAGTCCTTACCAAGATCACTCCGGATGGAGAAATACCATGCAGATACTGTAGCTGTCTTTTTTCAGAATCAGAGGCCATCAGATGGCATATCAACGAAAAGGAATTTTATGCAGTTAAAAGGGATTTCGAAAAATGGCCATTATTTTTACTTGCTAAAAAATTCACGCTAAAGGTTGATAACACCCAGGTAAAAGCTTTCTTAAAAAATAAGATTGAATCTAAACCTGAGAAAGCTAGGTTATTAAGATGGCAAGAATTATGTCAAAATTATATTTTTGATATTGTTATTATTAAATCTCATGAAAATATTCTTGCAGATTTCTTAACAAGAGATGGAAGGCAGTGACGTGGATTCCATCATGAAAATGCAGAGGCATCTCAGGGAACACCTTGGGTTGCTTCAAACCGAGTTCAACCAGTTAGCCATTAATGCTGAAATGGCCGGCAGGTTACAACAAGCTGATCGGATCAAAGTATCTAATCGAATTACAGGGTGTATGCAAGCTCAAATACAACTATGGGATGCTATTCAAGAGCCAATTGTGAAGGCCATAGAGAAACCATTGGTTTCTCATAAACAAGATATGCTAAAACCATTGGTTTTACAAAAACAATAAATACAACCATCGGTTGGAAAACAAGATGTTGAGGAAGCTAAAACTCAAGAAACAAGTACTAATCTATCATCAGCTTTTGATGATCTAGATGAAGCAACAATTGATGAGGATTCCTCATCAAGTCAACCCTCCGCCTCTGGGGTAAAAGAGGAAGAGATCAATCTTAGGCCCAACACTGATAAGGAAAAATCTAAGATCGATACTAATCCAGCTATTATTTCTCCATTTCAGGTTTATCAACAGAGGTGGGAGAAATTAAGTACAAGAAGTGAAATTAACCCTAAAACTTGCAGGGTTGATGTTGCAGGGATATATCCAAGGGTATGGCTAAAAAACAATGTCAATCCTAAGGATGTAAAGCTTTGGTATGAATTTGAAGTCTTGGCCTCAGTTTATACAACATCACCAAGCTTCCCGGAGATATCACAGTTACCCAAATGGATTCAGGAAGCAGTCCAAGAAACATGGGAAAATAATGACCATTTGTCCAGAGGAGATGTACTTGAATTATATTTCTTTAGTGCAGCTCCAGAACCAACAGGGAAAGGATCACACGAACCCTTTCATTTCATCAAGCTAAGGAGACCTGACATGAATAATCAAAGATTCATTAAGGACCCTATTCCTGAGGAAATACCATTAGTGTCAACTTTTGGAGAAAATGAAATATCAACCAGAAGGGCATGGGGTATTTGGGTTTGTCTCACCAAGATGGACAAGGTCAAGTTTTCGTTCAAATTTTATCAGAATTCTGTGAACGGATCATTCCTGTTAAACACAATGACAGGAAAAACTACGGCTTTTGTGGAAGAACTCTTCGAAAAGAAGAGAAACTTTTTATGGAACAACAAGCTGCCGGGGAGTAAAGAGACTCGCCAAAAATTTTGTAACATGACTCATATCGGAAGATGGTCAGAGAACATCTTCCCAGAGTGTCCCAACCAGAAGGAGCCAAAATTCGGAAAAACCTTCAGACCCCGAACGGATCGAAAAGATTTTTCCGAGACAAGCAAAGGTGGATAAGGACCACCAAAGATGCGTTTTCACAGGGGCCTACTTCAAAAGAAAAAGATGCTCCGACAACAATAAAGCAGGCATGTGAGGAGAATAAAGCCAAAAGAAAGTGGCAGACATGTGATTCCTCCACTAGTAAAAGATGTCATCAATAATGACATAAAAAATACAAGACAGCTGCCTCCTCTACTAGTAAAAGATGCCATCAGTAATGGCATAAAGAAATAGAAGATAGCTGTAAGATTCCCTGAAGTTTCTCGGTGAAACGAGTGGAACCTCAGCTATAAATACAAGCGTTCAAGGAAGTTGAAGATATCGATCATTCCCTTCAGTTTTCTTACAAATAAATTGTTGTAATATTTCTCTCTCTATTGTATTAAGTTTTCTTTATGTATTACAAGAACAAGGCTACTATGAGTAGCTAAACAAGTTGTCTTCTCCTCTTCAAAGGAGTTGATTTATGTAATAATATCATGTCTGAATAATTTCTTTAAAGCCTCTTGTTCTTTCATGCTCATATTTTATAATTAAATTTATATACCATACGCCTTAATGTAAAAAATGAATTAAGGTTGTGCTGGGTGTCGTTGAAGGAGCTTGTGCAGAAACCATCTGTTGCGACTGCGTGGTTGGAGTGTGAGGAGCACTTCGTAAAACTCGGTAGGTATGACCCGACGACATTTTGGTCAAAGAGTTATTTAAATTTATTTCATCTTATGGAAGCATGTTGGACCCTAATTCGGAGTATATCGGCTGAAAACCTTGCATAACTGATAGTCTTGCATGGTCGGGACTGGTTCGATAGGTTAACAATGCCACGTACAAAGGATTAGTTGCTAAATAATATTTAATTCAAAAATGGGGACCACTAGGGAGTTGAAATAAAGAAAATTGTGGTTAGGGAGTTAAGATAAAATTTGAAGGGTTGGTAGGGATTTTTAAATCATTTATTCTTTTTTTAATTGGTACATAATCAAATTAAAATATCAATTATCCTTTAATAAAATTTCCTTTAAGTCCAATTACTTCTAGTAAATTCAACTAAAATACATATTTTATTCTACAAAGTAATTTTTATTGAATAAAAGTGTAAAAATAAATTTAAATTTATTTAGAATTATAAGAAATAAATATCTTAATGTTTTTATATTTTACTCATGTATAAATTATTTATTAAAATAATATATTTTCAAAATATTAATAAATATATAATAAAATGGTATTTTTTATCCATATTAAATCAATATCATTTTCAAAAAAAATTGATATAAAAATTATAGTTAATAAAACCGCTGTTGGGTAAAGTTTTTGTATTTGACAAGTACAAAAACAAAGCAGTCGAGAAAAGCAGTCCAGAGACAAAGCAGTCGAGAAAAGCAGTTTAAGCACAAGATCGAAATCCAATTGCTTGCAGTTGAAGAAGTTCAGAATAAACAGTCCAGATCAATTACAAACAGTTCAACATTATGATGGAAACATTTCAAATTTCAAGACTGTTAAGAAGACGAATAAATCAAATACACTATCTTATTGATTCATGACGAAATTCAAATATACATGACCGTTGCAAGATCCAGACATTTTAATTGAAGAACGTGCAACTTCATTAAAGTTGTAGTAGCCCGTAACCAAATAAAGAGATTAAAGAACTAATCGCAATTAGGAACCTTGAGTTCGGATGCTCCGAAAGGAATATCGGAGGCTCCGAACGTGATCGGACGATCCGAAGCCAGGATCGGAGGCTCCGAACGTGTTCGGACGCTCCGTCGGCAGGTTCGGATGGTCCGGTCGGGATCAGTTATTATGTCATTGATTACGTTAGCAACGTGGCGTCATGGCTGACGTTCGGATGGGACTTCGGATGACCCGAAGTCCAGATCGGACGCTCCGATCATGTTCGAACGGCCCGAACTCCGTCTATAAATAGGGGTGCCGAGTCTCACTTTTGAGTGCACCAATCATCTCTCTTCTCTCGATTCCTTAGTCTTCCAGCTTAGATCTAGGGCGTTCTAGGCGTCCCATTGGGAATCCGAAAGTGGCATAGCGGTCCAAGCATCGTAGCGGAGCTGTGGCATAGTTTTGAGGCAAGCGACAGCAAAAGGCTGACGACGGACGCAGATATAGCTTTTTCTTCCTAAAAATATTTAGAAGTATGCAATAGCTTAGTTAAAGCTTTTAAAACACTATAAAGATATTAGTATCATTTGGCAGTGTAGTGCGGATTATAGGCGTGGACCTAGAGCTGGTAGAGCTTGCCTAGTAATTGAGGTACGAAAATACTGTTCGAGATATCCTGACTGAGTATGTATGTATTATGTGACTGCATGATTTATATGACATGATTATATGTTGTATACATTTGCATATTGAGCTATCTCTTTTGTGATGTCTGGTAGTAGGGTTTTACCCTATCCTGTTAGTGGATGGACTTCCATCAATTTGGGTCCGGAGTATCCACTGGTTTTTGGTATGTGAGCCACATCCTGAAGCGACGGCACAACGTTCTACATACCAGGGCCCGATCTATCTTTGTTATCTGATTCTTGGCCTCTAGTTATTAGTAGGTACACTTGCATTCATGTATACTCATACTCTCGTGCTGAGCGTTTTATGATCACGTCTCGTACTTTGTGTATTTGAACACCCTATTCCATGGGGCAGGTTTGCGATTGGATGAGGCGGGTGGATCCAAGAGGGGCTGGGCAGTGGTTGGCCAGCTGGAGCTTCGCCTAGGATTTTATTGTATTGGATGGATACAATATTTCGATTTGGTTGTATAACTATTTGAGTATTTACAGATTTCTTTTCTTGGGATTGTATATTGTTATTGCTTCCGCAGTTTAATTTTGGCTTATTGTTTTAATTAAGTTAAATGCATGCCTAAGTTTCTGATTAGTAGGTGATCTCGGTAAGGGTCACTACAAAAGTACTCACAAAGACTTATTGTAGATCTTGAGACAAAGGATATATGCATTTATGACAAATATGAACGTTGAGCAGACGCATATATAAAGATATCATGAATACATGAAGTAGGTGACTTTAAAAAAGAAAAAGTGAAAAAGTGCAAACATACAGATACACGACAGCACATACGAAGATACAAACTTCTTGAGCACTTACAAAAAGATACATCAAATCTGTTCAAAATAAACATACACAGAGGCAATATATTTGATCATTGAGGATCATCAAGAGAAAAGAATCTACTCTCTATTTCTCCCATATTATTGCTAGTGCTACAAAAAAACTTAAAGGATGGAATACACAAATTTTGTCTTTTGGTAGTAGGTTGGTGCTTATCAAAAGCGTCCTTTGTTCTATGCGTATATATTTATTCCAGGTTATGCGACCTCCGGGTACTGTTCTTCATAGGTTCAAAATTCTTTGTGCTCGATTTTTGTGGGGCTTGAAGGAGGGGTCTTTGAAAATTCACTGGATTGCTTGGAAGAAAATTTTTCTTCTAGTTTTATAAGGGGGTTTAGGTATTCGCAGACTTAAGGATTATTTGGCGGCATTTTCTGTAAAGCTCTGGTTTCGTTTTAGGTCTGTGGATTCACTTTGGAACAGTTTTTAATGAGGAGGTATTGCAAATTTGATCCTCCGGCTGCAGTTCGTCCGAAGCAAATATTTCTCCAACCTGGCGGCGAATGATGAAGGTTAGGTATAGGGCCGAAAATGGGATTGGTTGGCAGATTGGAGATGGACAGGTTAGCTTCTGGTTTGATTCATGGCTTCCGGATGGTCCTATTTCTTATTTGACTCCTATTAAAGGTTAGCCTTCTAGGCTGGTTGATTGGTTTTTGGATGATCGTAAATGGAACCTTGCTTGCCTGTTATTGGTGGTTCCTCTAATGTTGCACATCGAATTATGGATGTGCCTATTCACCTTGGTTCGAAGGATGTAGTAGTTTGGAAACCGACTATGAATGGTAGATTTTCTGTTAAATCTGCATGGGAGTTAGTTCGTCACTGCCATTAGGATTTTGGTTGGTTAAAGGGATGTTGGTCTAAGTTGTTTAATCCATTCGTCTCTATTTTCTTTTGGAGGTGGTTCTTCAGAAGGATTCATGTGGATGATATTCTTCAGGCTAGGGGGATTTCTTTGGCTTCGGTCTGTCGAGGATGTTGCAACCAAGAATCCTTTGATCATATATTTTTTGAGTGTGCTCATGTAGTTGGCGTGTGTCAATTCTTTGGCCGGCTCTTTCGAGTTCAGAACTTTCATTTCTTTGCCAATTGGAAGGTGTCTTGTGATTGGAGTAAAGGTGGCCATGTCAGATATTTAATTCCGTTTCTGATTATCTGGTTTCTTTGGAAGGCCAGGAATGACCACAAGAATAAGGGTACCAAAATTCACTTGGCCAGGATTATTTTGCATATTAATGAGTTTATTCTATCTATAGGTCGTGCGGGATTGTTGAGGGCTGGTCATTGGGCTGGTTTTGAAGAGGTGGCCAAATCTTTGGGGCTTAGCTGTAATGTTTCGAAAGCTATTACCATTCAAACAATAAGGTGGTCGGCCCCGGAATTCGGAGTATTCAAGCTGAATACAGATGGATTATCGAAAATTGGAGGAGAATCTGGCATTGGGGGCATTATTCGAGATCACTCTAGGTTTCCGGTTCTTGCATTCCATGATTCTATAGGGGTTGGTTTGAATATGAAAGATGGATTACTTGCTATCCTTAGGGGTCTTCAGGTTTGCAAACTGTATAACTTGTTTTCTCTTTGACTTGAGGTGGACTCTTTGGTGGCTTTAGCTCTTTTGGATACTGATTTTTCTTCTTGGGAACTCACTGGGATCTTTACATAGATTCAGGGAATACTTAAGACTTCAGTGGTGCGGAAATCTCATGTATATAGGAAAGCAAAAGGGGCAACAGATGAATTGGCTAACCTTGGCTTAGCTTTGGGTTTTGCCATTCTACATCCATCAGATATTACTGGGAATCTTAAGGGGATTTGTAGATTAGATAAATTTGGTCTACCTTATATTAGAGTTAAGACAGTCTTTATTTAATTATGTCGCAATTATTTGATTCTATAATTTCTCGGGAGGTTTTGGTCTTGTCCTAGCCTCCTCTCTTGTATTTCCTTTTTTTTGCTAATAAACTGGTAGGGGTCCACCAAACCCCCTCCGTCACAATAGGCAATTTTCGGGAAAAAAATTTACATTAAGATAAGTTGATTCATTATCTGAGTCTAAGGATTCATTCATTGTATATTGAAATTAGGACGAGAAGTCTTAAAGGAGTTTCGGTCTAGGAAAAGGGTAAGTCCTACGATCTGAGTGGGTTGTATACAAGACGTTTTATTAGCCAAAGTATTCCAGTGAATCCTTTATTAAGTGTAAGAATGGGTGGCGTAAGAGTTTTATCTCCGAACATCCATAAACATATATGTGTTCTTTATATTCCAGTCGAGCCATTTCATATACTTGCTCAATCTATTAATTGGCATGTTTTCGCGCATATATTTGTTGGCTAATTAACATTGACACGCGAGAAAGAATAGAATAATTGCATAACATCAACTGCTCATAAAGAAGAAGATTGATAAGTGAACTGCTCACTGAAGTTTCTAAAGCTGCAGTTCAAAAGACGACTCCAACAATTGTCTCGATCCTAACAACCGCACTCAATAAATAATCATATACATGACTAAAAAATATTTAGGGAGTGTTTGCAATCACTAAAAAAAATTATTGTTATATTTTGGCTTAAAAAAATCACTTTTGTGTGTTTTTTAAACCCAAACTATGTGTTAGCTTATGTTTAACTTAATTGAAATCCAAAAGCTAGTCATGATGATGATTATGATTCTCCAAAAAATGATTCTAACAAAAATATCAATGTTTTTTTTGAAAGAAACAAAAAGATCAATGTTAAAATCACTCTAATCACTTATTTATCAAACACTACCCAATTTTGATTTTTAGATTTTCACATTTGTTTTCAAACACTACCAACTTTTGATTTTTCTTAACTTTTTTTATAATCTATAAATTTAATCACTCCTACAAAAGCATAATCTTTTGCAAACACTATCTTAATATACTGATAAAAATAGAATAAAATATATATTTATTTATATTTAAATTCAAAAATGAGTAAAAAAAATATAAATTTTCAAATTCTTAAACCAAGTATATAAATTTTAAGGTCCTCGAATCACGTAAATCGAGATAATAAGTGAGATTTTTTTTATGACATTTGTTTTTTCATTATCTAAAACTTTAATATTGAACATTTCGAATTCCCAATAGACAATACCAGATTTAAAAAACTAAAATAGTGATTATGTTTGTTTCAACAATCTAAAAGCAAGATCAATGAGCTCCAGTGATATATATTTATTTCATTATATTTTTATCGATATATTATGATATTTATTAATTTTTTTATAATTTGGGTTGACAAATTGTAATTGGACTTAATAGCAATTTAGGCCAAGGGGACTTAAAGTTTAAGTTTGATAATGTTAATTAAGTCATTTACCATAATTCATATATCAATTTTATATTTTATTAATAGTTCATATATCAAAATGAATTCTTATAAAATACTATAAAACAAAAATAATCAAGCATACAAAATAATCGAGGAGACCCAAAAAACTTATTTTAAATGGATGAACGGTAGATAGAAATGACTTATATTATTTACATTTTTTTTTTTTTGAGTTGGGAGAGGGGATTGTCACAATTGGGTCTCGAACTCCAGACCTCGTCCCATATTAGGGATCTTGATGTCATAGGAGCTACACGTCATCGCATATTATTTATAATTTTAAATATTATAAAGTAGTTATTTTAGACTTAAAGATATAATTATCAACAAAAAATTTAAAAGATAATATCTTGTACAATAATATAAACTAGTATTCCGCTGCATGCGTGTTCATAGAGTACGTTTTTTAACAAAAACAAAAATAAAAATAACTTGTAAAATTTTAAAAATACAAAAAAATATATCGTTTTCCAGAACAAATAGTAACAAAAACGCAAATAGATATTTCAATTTTATAATGTTAGTGATATTTTCGTAAATAAAAAAGTCAAAGGCACAAAGTGAATGTCATTTTGATAAATAATAAAACATCTCATGTCTAAAAAAAAAGGAAGCATATAAAATGACTAATTTTTCTAGTAATTTTGGTTTCATTTAAAATTAAGTTAGTATATAATGATAATTTAAATCAAGTTTCATTAGTTAATTGAAAGTTAGTTAATCATAGGATATGAACTATAATAATATAGTGATACAAAAAATTTCATAAAATACTGAAACATTTTCTTACCAAACTAAGAAAGTTTGCAAATTTGGTCACTCGTGTTTGTCACTATGAGAATTTGATTCTGATCAATATTATAGAATTGCAGTTTTAGCATAATATTATTGTTATTATTAGAGAAAATTTTAATTTTGTTCTACTAATTTTGTCACTTTGTGATTTTAGTCATCTATGTTTTCATATTCAGTTTAGTCCTATATGTTTCGATTTTTGAAAATTTTCGTCAATTTTTTTCAAATGTTGATGTGACACTACATACGTCGTCAGTGGTTCATTGATGTCAAATCAGTGCCGCGTCGAAAAATGACTATTTTTTTTAAAAAAAAACAAAAGATAACACACTAAAACTGAAATCTGATAACATAAAAGACCAAAATCGCAAAAAGACAAACATACGAGACCAAACAAACAAATTTTTTCTTCATATTATTAATATCATCGCAATTTTGACGGTATTGAGTATCACGTAATCATTTTGATACCAAAAATGACTGAAATTTCAAAACAAATCACGAAAATTAATATGAAACCTGCATAAATAAAGCTCAATCTTCATAATATCATAGACCAAAATCATAATTCACATTCTCTCAATCCCACTCATTTAGATTATATTTTTTTTCATCCGTCTCAATTATACATTCTAATTTTCATATTTAATGTTATTTTTCTACACTTTTATCAATTTACCTCAATTAAATTAACTTTATAAGCCACATGTATAATTATTTTGTTCTTTTAAAATCTTCATTAAATAAGGACAAAATAAAAAGGTAAAATTGCATATATCTCCCATGTAAAATTGCGTATTTGCTGATAACCCCCTATGAAAATTTTTTGAGCTAAAAGCCCCTTATGATTTTAAATCTGTAGCATACACCCCCTTCTGGCTGAAAAATTACTAAAATGTCCTTAATGTTATAATATAATTTAATATTAAAATATATTTCGTGTATGACAAATATTATGATAAAATAATTATATATAATTTTATAGTTATTTAAATAAAATTTGATTATTTTACTCAATTAAATATAGAATAATAAAACAAAATTAATTTAATTATTTATTTAAGTAAGAGTATTTTTGTCAATTTTTAACTGAAAAGGGTGTGTATGCTACAAATTTTGAATCACAGGGGTTATTAGCTTAAAAAACTTTTATAGGGAGTTATTAACAAACTCGAGATTTCACAGGGGTGATATATGTTATTTTCCCAAATAAAAATTGCTTTACAAAATTTATTTTTTCGAACACTTTTTTAATTTACGGGAAAACAAACAAAAACCTAAATGAGTTAAGGGCAAAGTAAAAATTTCTTTACAACATTTACTTTTTCGAACACTTTTTTAATTATAAAAAACACCCAAAACTTAAATGAATGAAACAGAGGGAGTAAATAATACAGTTGTCATTAATTAAAATTTTAAATATCGAGCAAATGCGTACATAAGTTGAAAAAGTTAAAAGAATGTCGAGAAAAAAAAAAAAAGTTAAAAGAATGTTGATTTCAAAACAGCATGGACATCTGTTGGCAAAATTTTGGAGAAACTACGAAAAAAATGTTTTTTTAAAAAATTTTTAAAAAAGGGGCAAGTCTGAATTCTATACAATTCGGTCAAATATTCTTTACCTGTGTATTATTAAATACTAACACAAGTATGAATTGTTTTGATAATTTCGCAACACCGCCTTATTTTGTTTATATCATTAAATGCGCCTTTGTTTCCGTGAGAAGGGGTTTAGTGACATTAACACGTTACCCATGTCCCCCTCTTCCTACCCACTAATAATTATTTTTGTCATGCCCAAATTTAGAAGTCTCTAGAAAGGCTTTTTTAAGTTGTAAATTAAAATATGCGGGAACGGTTTGATGTAAAATGATCTCATGAATTTATATATGAGATGGATAAATTTGATCTAAAATCTAGAGCAAAAAATAATATTTTAACATACAATTTAAATCTAGAGCGAAAATAGTATTTTAACATAAAAATTTATATTTTTATGAGTTGGATTGGATATAACATTAATAAAATATTACTTAATTAAATCATTTTTAGTGATATCCAAAGAGAGAGAAAAATTAATTTTTTTATAACATCGAGTTAGAGAGTGTTTCCTTAAACATATTAAAAATATTTTATAAACTCCTAGATCAAGTGAAACTGTTGTAGAAGTTTATAAGCTGTTATGAGTTATTTTAAAAATAAGTTGTTAAAGCGTTTCAAGTCCAACCGAAGGTGTTCGGAGGCAAAGAAATATGACAGTCCTTCGATGTGATCGGATGGTCCGATTGTCCAAGATCATCAGTTGAATTTTTTGCGGAACAAAAATACAAAGAAGGTGATCAGAAGCTCCCACTTCGAAGTAGTTTGGTGGGTCCGAACATGAAGACAGCTGCACAGTTTCAATTTTTGAATCTAAGCGAGAATTGCAGATCGGAAGCTCCAAAGTTCCGAAGGTTTGATCCTTTACTAGAAAATTTCAAAGCATTATTCTCGTGTGTCTTTCAATACATTCTTAAACAATCATAGTGTTGTGATCGTGATAGTTGTATCTTTTGGAAGTTGTTATAATTTGTGTGGCAACCTTGGATCCTCAAGGCCAAGTAGACATGGTGAACGTATAGTAACCCAGATTCTATTTTAAGATAATAATATTTTAAACATGATTAAGGGCTACTAATTAAATAAATCAAGAACACATGGTATGAGAATGAGCTAGGGTTGATGGATTTGACCATGGGCTCGGGTCGGACATGGTTGAGCATCAAGAGCTTGGCCGTGTGTGTGTGGCTTTGGCTAGGGCTCGGGCGTGGAGGTGGATTTAGCTCGGGCATGGAGCTTGGTTTGAGCTTGGATGTTTCCTTGGGGCTCAGGTCGGTCATGATGGAAACCAAAGGAGGGTTCGGCTATTAGGGGTTCATCCAAGAAAGGACATGGCTCGGGTCGGGACTTGGGTGCTCAAGAAAATGGTGGAGGGCTTGGACTTAAGATCTCGGCCAAGAGAATGTGTAGCTCGGGTCGGGTCTAGGAGTTCAAGAAAGTGTTTTGCAAGGCCAAGGTAGTGTTCGGTCATGGGAAGAGCACATTGTGTTCAGGTCGGGAATGAACACTTGTCAACCAAAATCAGAGCATGTACAAGCCTGAACCCTCAAGGACAGACATGCAGGTGTGTGGACGCTTGCATGTGTGACTGATGGCGCCTAAGCATGAGCTGTCAAAAATGGCAGTGACTCAGCTCAAGCATTTGATACGTGGCGTGCATATAGGAGCTCAGATGTCTCGACCTCAGCTTGAGAATCCCGAACACCCCAGATATTTGTCTATAAATAGGAGCTGGAAGTTCAGTTATTTTCACATCACTTCCATCTTACTTCATATTTCTTCTCGGGAAGGAGTAGCTCGGGAGCTCGGGAAGGAGTAGATTAGGAGTTTGGGAAGGAAGAGCTCAGGGTCGGACCAAGAGAGCAGGTCAGGTCGGGCTTGAGAGGAGGCCAGGTCGGGTCGGGTCAGGCTTGAGACCAGGTCGGGTCGGGAGTTGACCTAGGACAGCTAGGGGTTGTCTTCTTCTAGTTTAGTTCAGACTTCGGTGTTAGGTACATACACATTGACTGAGATTGCCAGCGAGTATACATGTTTATATGTTGCATTTATTTGACATTATTATGTGGCATGATGTATGTTTTACCGCTTTCTATATTCATATATCATGTGCACATACACGTTGAGTCTATACCTTGTTATACCTGATTATAGAGTCGCTCAGCTCTATACTCGATAGTTTGTCACTGAGAGTACCGCGACGGCGGGGACATGTATGTCTGACTACTCTGGTGTACTAGACGAGTGTGGTTGCACCCAAAGGTTGATCCGTGCGGTGGCAGCACTCATGTGGCGCCGGTACTGAGCATGACTTTTCAGACGACCCTTTACCAGTCATCATGTTTCATGCATCATATACATATATTTACTCATGTTTATGTACTGGGCGTTAGCTCTCACGTCCTAGTTGTTATCTTGGAAACCCTATTCCATGGGGCAGGTCGTAGGATGGACGGAGCCGGTAGTTCGAGGCAGGACTAGAGAGCCGGAGCCTGTCAGGGGATTTTATACAGCAGGATTTGTTTAGCTGTATAATGTTTACTTTTAAAGTTCTTCGATATTGTAAGGCCCGAAAATATTAAGTTCTTAATGACGGGATTTAAGATTTAAATTCCGAAGATAATAAAATAATGATTTAATAATGTATGAAAATTAGTGATTTCAAGTTCGGGTCAAAAGTATTTAATTTAAGGATTTTCGGATTTTAAGATTTTAATATTCGGGATTCTTAAATTAAAAGATTAAAAATATTTGAATTGATATTTATGGAATTTAAGATGTGAATTCCAAGATGATAAATATCAAAGATTTAATTTGAGGATGAAATCCGAGCAAGGATCCAGTTGCAAATATTGAGTAGTTCAAGGACTAAAATGCGATAAGGTCTGTAATGATTTAATTTTACTCCGAGACTATTTAATTTGAGAATGTGTAGAGTTTAGAATTAAATTCTATTATTCTTAAATTATTTAGAATTGAAATTGAATTAAATCGCTTGTCCGGGGACTGAATTGCAATTAGGCCAAAGTTCAGGGACTAAACTGCAAATTGGCCAATATATTTCTAAATTTCACTCTTTTCTTAGCAATTCACGTGGGATTGAGCAGAAACAAGGCAGAGAAGTCTGAAAAACCAATCCAACGCCATTTTTATCATTTCAAGTCCCGATTAAAATCAATCCGCCCGGTAGAATTTCCGATTGAACATATATTTGTGATAACAGCTCCGAGTACTTCGTTTTGACGTAAGTTTTATGAAGTTCTACCATGTTTGAAATTTAAGTTGTTGTTAGAATTAATATTTGATTGTATAAACATGTTCTAGCATATACGACGATAGCATATCTAAGACGGATCGAGAAAAGATCGTCGTTTGAACATGATTTTGATTTTTGTAAGAAGTTTCAGAAATCTGAAGTTTTAAGGCTTACATTTTCGAGATTATGCTATTGAATTGGTGATGATATTGAGTTTAAATGATTAACAAGATGATATTTATGCTTTGGAATTTCCGGTTTTAATCCGTTACGCCGCCGGTTCAAGATTTTGAATTGTTATGCATTCTCAATGTCTAGAGCTCATCTTTAAGCTTATTGTGGATGAATTGAATATGTGATTATGTTGAGAATTAAGATATAATGATATTTGAATCGAAAGATTTATCGGACTCGAATAGTTACGACGTCGGTTTGAATTCCGATTGTCTTAGCAAGATTTGAACTGAATAAGCTTTAAAGAAACATCGATTCAGATTTGAACTTGATGTTTAGCTATGTTATAAACCATTTCAGATTTGAATTGAAGATTATCGAAGTCGAATCGACGAGTTCGAGTTCGAATGACTTGAAGTATTTGAAGTTGAATCAAGAATACCTTCAAGTAGCACTGATTGAAATGAGCAGATTGTATGACCGATTTGGCTAGCTTTGAGATGATCAGCATTGGAAACAGATTCAAGAGGTTTGAATCGCGATGAAAGGTATGAATCTACATTATTCCTGCCAGGTAGAACAACTCGAGAACGTGGTGGTTTTCGAGTTATCCTGAAATCACATACTTAGTTGTTTCAATGCTCTTATGTGATTTACTTGCTTTTGTTGCTATGAATGATTAGTGACTTGTGTGTTCAAGATGTTTATCAGTATTTATATGATTAATGCATACAGATTGTGTTGCATTCATCTTGAACCATACCTTGTACAGCACAGAGGGCAGAATGGCCTAGAGTGCAGATGACGTTTGGAGAACTGTAGTGAGTGGCATGGAATATAGATTTACTTCCAGAGTCAGGTGACTCATGGCACGGAATATAGATTTATATCCAGAGCTAGATGACTCACTATAGTTGCACCAAAGTCAGGGGAATTGAGATATTTAACACCACCTCGATTGGGAGAGTCGGTGGTTAGTTAAAGATTTTATTCCCCGGGATCCCAAGAACTAAGCTTATTGGTATCAGATTTGATAGCCTATTCCTTGGCACATGCATTGCATTTATGCATTAACCTAGAGTTTTCTATGGTTTAGATTATGCAGTTATAAATGCTAGCATGTTGTGATATGCCATTCTAGATATGAATGCTTTGTTATGCTTTGTATGCTATTGCTTTAGATGAATCGTTATGATTCAAGAATTTATGAGTCGATGATGATTCTATGATTTACAGGTTATTACATATTTTATGATTTTAGAGTTTTATGGCATATAGATTCCATATGTGTTAATGATGTATATGCATGTCTTTCATACTGAGATTTATTCTCACCGGAGTTATCCGGTTGTTGCTTTGTTTGTATGTGTGCATTGCATCAGGTTGGGGCATGATCAAGCTAGAGTTGGCTTGGATAGCTTGAGAAGAGAGATAGCATGTGGTGATTCGGGTTTTAAGCAGCTGATATGTATCGTATATAAACATGTTAGAAGACAAGAAATCTTGTACATGTTTCTGTAAATCCTAGTTTATATTCAAGAATGGATGTATTTGAATGATAGGATTTATTTGTCAATGCATGTATAGTATTCAGCAGCTTGTTAAAGAATATATTTATGCATGTTCCATAGTTGACAATAAAAGTGTTTCCTGCAGATTTTTTGGAAATTCAGCTCGCTCGATCGGTAGGATGATCGAGCGAGGCCAAAATGGATGCAGGCCGAGAGTTTGAATATTTAGCTCGCTCGATCGGAAAAGTTTGCCCGATCGAGCGAGGGGATGAGTTTTTTTTTTAAAAAAAAAATAAAATTTTTGTTTCCTCTTGGTTTGAACAATCTTTTATTGCCCTAAGATGAGATTAGCAACCCGGGTCCCCACAAATATGGTTGTATCACTACAGTATTAAGCCTGAACTTATTTTACTAAGCTGATATGTAAATTATGGATTATGTTTCCGCACGTTTTTACTCTGTTAATAATTTTGCTGTATTAAGTTTAATGCATGCTATTAGTTGTCAGTTAGTAGGTGATTCCATGCAGGGTCACTACATTTTTGGTATCAGAGCATGCATAGATTTTGGGAATTAGTACTTGGGATTTACTCTAGTCTTAAGTAATAATTGCGCATTTGGGATTTTAATGAGCAATTATTTTTAGGATATGGCTGACGAAAGTCACGGTACTGTTGGCCAGGGAGGTGGTCATCATCATCGTCACCATCGCCATCAGGATGATCGACATCGTCCTCATGAGGGTAGACGTCACTACACTATCAATAAGTTCATGCAAGTAGGACCGAAACCCTTGTTGGGAGGTGAGAATCCTGAACAGGCAAGAGGTTGGATGCCTAAACTCGAGAGTGCTTTTCGAGCTTTCGAGTGCACTGAGGAGCAGAATTTGGAAGTTCTAGAATTTGTTCTAGAATATAGAGCACGCTTATGGTGGGATGCCAAGGCTACTCAAGCACGTACTGTAAGGCCCTGAAATTAATTATTTTGGGATTAGTGGAATTTATTATTATTAGAATTAAATTGAATTGAAGGGAATTAATTGAGCCGGGATTAAATCGATTGAATTTGGAGTTTCAGGGACCGAATTGCAATAATAGAGTGTTGGACTTAGTCAAAGCATGGGGATAGTATTATTATTGTTGCATCTCTCTCTCTCCCCTCACTTTCCTCCTCCCCTCATCTCGCCTAGAAGCCGAGAGAAGCCATGGAAGGTTTCACAAGCTTTTGCTCCGTCCGATTCGTCCGATCCGACCGTCAGATTTCAGATTCGAGTTGAGATTCATGATCACCGCAACGAGGGCTTCATTCTGACGTAAGTTTTGCTACGATCCACGAACTTTGAATTTTGTTCGGTTGTTAGAATTTGATAATCTTCGAGTATGTTGTGCTTGAGCTAGCATAGATCGTGTATTCTAAGTCGATTCGGAAAAAGAACGAAGTTTGGATTTTATATGATTTTTGGAGGTTAATTTCAAAAATGGGTCTTATGATTTTGGTTGGATTTGTTGAGTTTTGATGGATTGGAAGATGATATGAGTTGTTTGGAATGGTTTCACGATGTTGATGATTTTTGGTTTGACCGTTTATAGCCGTTATGCCGTCGAAATCGAGTTTTGGATTATCGGTATTATTATTCGGTTTGATTTCCGAGTTTGTTTGAGTTAGAAGATTTATATCGAATCCGTATTTCACATTTTCAAATTTGAGTTGAAAGATTCGGGTTTGGATCGAACTTGGAAGTTGAATCGATTCGAGAATTGAAGAACGGTATAGTATTGAACTTCTTGTATGACTTGTTTTGATTCTATTCGATATTGATTTAGTTCGTTGTTATTTTCAGATTTGAATCCTCGACGAACTTGAAAAGGTAAAAAGACGACGATTGAATGAATGGGACGATTTACTCGAATTTGAATTAATTAGAGTGCCCAAAAGAAATCACATACTTGTATGCTATTTGAATTATATGTTTTTAACTTGAATGAGTTTATTTTCACTTGCATACATCTTGAGCCGAAGATTCGATTCGTTTTGAACTTAGACGATTTAGGGAGCTATATTGAAGTGGCTTTTGATTTCGAGTTTTTCCAATTGCCAGAATACTTCTTATAGTTTCTCTGAAGTCTAGGTGTTTGAGTTGAGCGACATCCACCTCGAATGGGTGTGTCGGTGAGTTGTTCGCAAAAACTCGACCCCGGGATCCCAACCGAGTACCGAATAATATTCGATTATCCGATTAGATAATCCCGAGTTTTGAAGTCATGCATTGCATTTTAATGCATTTCGAGTTGAGTGCTGATATGCCTTTCTGAATTGATTGACTCGTTGTTTTATATAACATGATTTGATATATTATTTGGAATTGCTTGATTTGTCTCTTTTATTGGGAATTATATTCTCACCGAATTATCCGGCTGTCGTTTTGTTTGTATGTGTACTTGACGGCAGGTGGGGCAGGATCGAGTCAAGAGCTGCATGACTAGTTCGAGTGAGAAATGATAGAGTGAGGACTTGGTTTTAGAAGTCATACCTTGTATTCGAACTCCCGTGTATTCCATTTTGAATTGTAGAATTTAGAATCGACGCTTGTTCTACATTTTTATGTATTTGAATACCTCGTTGTTGGAAAAATATTAGTTGGATCATGTTAGAGTCCTTATGGGTATGACATTACACTTTTGGAGTTATTTTTGGTGAAGAAACAGCAGGCCATGCGCACCCGCGCAGCCCGGAAGGTGGGCCCGTGCGTCCTGCACTGTCTCGGAGGCCCGGCAGGGCGTCATGCGCGCCCGCGCGTCACCTCGATTAAAAAAAAAAACCTACGTTTCGCAACGTGGTTTTGCGTCGCCGAATGTAAGATGTGCGTCGCTAAATGTCTTATTGATTATTTTTATTTCTTTTGATTTACATGATTTATTTATGTTCGAGAGATTAGAATATGGGTCCTCACATTAAGTGGTATCAGAGCGATAAGATTCTTGAAATCGAATTAGAGTGAGCGGGTAGATCGAGTCCGCATGAATTGAATTCTCGCATGTGATTGATTTATTTAAATGAGTATTTAAATACTTGCGAGCATAATTTATTGACTCTTGAATTAATTGAATTACATGAGTTGTGATTTAATTTTCGGATCACGATTACTTGATTTGATTGAAAGCACGCTTTATTATTTTTAAATTACTTGAAATTACATGATTATGTGATTTAAAATTTAAAGCATGAATTACAAGAAATATGAACTGTATTTTAATTTCGGATCCGAGTTCCACCATCTGCTTGAGCTAGCAGATCAGAGATTGGTTGCGATGCGAATTATAATCCGTGTGAGATCCGAAATTCAGTAATTTGTAGTTGAACGAACTTTTCGAACAGAGATGTGGAAAACTGAATTTTGAGATGGAGATTTGGTATCCTTTTCATACTGAATATCAGAATTGTCTCCTGAAGAATTTTAGCAGACGACAACCAGCAGTAACTCCTTCGACTGATCTAGATCACACCACTACTGCACTGTTATATGTCACTCTGACATCGATGGGAATTATACCGAGGAAGTTTTAGTCGTTTAAATTACCGATTTTGAAGAGTACCGGGAATGCTGTTGGATGCAGAAGTCGAATAGAAGAGATCGATCAGTTAGGTAATTCTCTGAACTACACAGATGACCGGAGAATTCGGTTAGTGTGGTACCGACTTAGAGCATTGATAAAAGTTGGTAGAATTTGAAGAAGAGAGCATTAGGGAATCGAGGTCTGTCATCAGCCCATACACTTTTCCAGAGTTCGTCATCTCGATATTATCGAAAGATCTCCGAAGGGAATTTCCTTGTGTCTTAAACTCCGACAAAGATACTAGCCGTTTCAGTTGCTTCTTTCGACCACAATAACAGAGTCTATGAGAACTTAAACAGATGATGAATCAATCTTCGAGGCAACAGATTCTAGTTGTACTCTTATCGAGGATCAGACTCAGATTTATCCGATGATGACCACAGGAAACAGTAGAGTATGGTTTCTTTTCTTATTATGATATGATCGGTTACACACCTTATCTTTCTTCTTATTGATATTTATTGATTCATCTCAATTTATTGAATTTGATTATCAGTAGTCACAATTCTTTGAATTGACGAGATGAGATGGAACCAAACAGTATAGTACTTCAGATTCTGATTTAATTGAGATTTTGATTTGATTGTGACTGTGCAGTATCGTAATTCAGTTATCAGCTTTTGATTTGATTGTCTATTAGCTGTTTTATCCAGTTCAGAACTACTGAGGATTGTTTCAGGGAGTTGACAGATTCAGATCCGAGTCAATAGACGAACAGAAATCCTCCGGTAAGGATTCTCGATTCTAGGATTCTTTGTTAGTGATCTGCTGAATGACCTTCTGATTTTAGAGTTTCGCGGAGGTATTGTCTTGTTCACAGCTGATGTCCTAGAATCTAGCCTGAATTGGTTGATAAACCAGTGGTTAGAGAGTTGCTGTTATCATCCACATGAGATTTCTGGATTGCCTCTGAGTCATGAGGTTAGATTCAGCAATGACTTGAGATCAGATACCCTCAGCCGAGAGTTTGATAGAAAGAAGTATTGAAGACTGGACTTGGATCGATGTATGACTGCTTTGGAGTATAGTCGTACCGTTTGAAGTGAAACTCGTCTACAGTATTGTAGATCATTCGAACTGAATCTATCAGAAGTGTTTAGATGGAAGTAGAAATTCTTATCGATCTTTTCGGTTCTTTTCGAAGAATAGTACTGATCATACAGAACATGGGAGAATGGTTTTACAGAATTGAGTGCCTAAACGTTGCATCTCATGCTATTGAAGTCTGAATTTTGATTGTATCAAGATGTCCTTTCCTCGATCATTTTAATTCTAGAGCTGGAATTTCTGTGATCATTGCAAGACCGAAGCTGTTTTGATTAAAGCCAAACCGACATCTGTACCTGAGAATTGAAGATTTTGAGTTCTATAGCAGATTTTCGAGAGATTCTTATCGTCGTGGAGCCAATTTCTCATCTAACTCCAGAGAATGCACTTGTACCTGAACCGAACCTTATGAGATCAGTTTGTTTGACATGAATAAGAGATCGACCCGAGATCCAGTATTTCTTATTTTCCTCTATACTGATAATCTTCAGTGCATTGCATCTTTTTATCCAGATTCTGGGGGTATTCTTATTCAGAGGGAGTCTGTGATAGCTCAGTCATAGTAGCAGCTGAAGCAGTACGAGACTCAACATCCGATTCATGATATTGAATTGGCAGTAATCTTATTGCTTGTAAGATCGGGCATCACTATCTCCAGTGATATTTTCGAAGTCTTTTCTGAACTGAGAAGTCAAAGTATGAGTTTCACAACCAAACTGATTTTGAGATTGAGGAAAAGAATTGATATAATGAAGAATCCGATGGTGAATTCCAGTATGATCTGAAGTAGAACAATGCAGCCACTGAAGTTTGAACAGAATGATCTATTATTATTTTATCTACTACCATTATTCTATTTTGAGCCGATGGATCTATTCTTATTTTATCTACTATCCTTGACTTTGCCGACCGATGAATGTTGCACTTCTGATTTAGAGTCTGGAACAGATGTGAAGTCTATCAGAATTATCTTATCCGAAATGAGCCAGAATTGATGTAGAAGATGGAGATAGCACAGAAACAGATTCGAATTGGAGAATTTGATGAAGACGAGTCAGAACTGGGCACAGTCTAAGTTTTAGGACAATGACGATACCTCAGTTGTGAGTAATTGTTTTGTTGTGCCAGAGATTTTGATTGAGACAGAGTATCTTGAGATTGGCACTTTGTAGTTATTCAGTATTCTTTCAGACGACCAAAAGATATTCAGAGGATTGAGGAATCGACCTTTATAGGAATATATGAAGAATGAGGTTCGAAGTATGATTTCGTAATTGCTAGTCTGTCCACTTTTGATAGCTGATAGAGAGAAGGAACCGACTGTCTGTGGTACAGTTAATTGTCAAAATGAAAAGAATATTACTTTTCGACGAATACCTTTCTGAAGCTATTGATCAGTATGAAAATTTGAAGCCACCTGAGCTTTAATAGACCGATTGCAGAAATCTGCTACTGTACTCCGTACAGAATGAATTCCTAACTCGACCCGATGTTGAGAAGTTGGTCAGAAAGAATTTCAGATTGTTTTGCTCTGTCGCAGTTTATCCGTGCAGAATAGAATTGGGAGTGTTTGGCATGTGATCACGGAGTATAGAACTGTCTGATTTGGAGATGCTATCTAATTAGAATCGAGATATTGCTGTAGTCTGCTTCTGTTTACGTATAGAATGGATTTCAGACATGACAATATGATTAGAATTTTCTTCAGGAGGATTTTCAGATAGTTGACTTGTCAAAGTCTGTGACAAGTCTGTCCTTTCAGAATGAGATTTTGAGTTAACTCTCACCTTGAACTCAGTCTTTAAGAGACTTTTGTTATTGGATTATAATTGGGTTCAGTTTATTATCCTCAGAACGACGGACAACCAAGAATAAACGATATAGAATTTAAGAGTTTATGCTGAGTTGTAGTGCTTGATTTTGGCACTAGCTGAATGGATTTCTCATCTTTTGCGAAGTTTCTGTACAACAGATATCAGCCGAGTATCTTGATATCGATTTTTGTAAATGAGTTTTACGAGAAGAAATGAGAATCCCAATTGAATTGGGATGATTTTCTGAGTTCCCTGACTTGAGATCAGATTTGATTCGAGGTTCGATAGACGAATGGAGATTTTCTGTCTATGATGAAGACGACTTGAGGAGAAGGATGAACGAAGTATTCGGATTCCGACGCAGATCTCTGTACTTATGTTCAGGGAAGCCGAGTAATTCAGAAGATTCTTCAGTTTAGAGGCTATGGCAGTTATGATAAGAGAGAGAACTATCTCGATGAACTCACGGGTTCCTTTGAGATTCTAGAGGAGATAGGCGATCTCGCCTATCGATTTTTACTCCTTCAGTTCTCCTTGTTTTCCACTAATTTGTTCTTCCATATTCTTTGGGTATTCTCGATGCACTTCACGTCTTTTGTTGTCAAATTCACATATTTTCTTTGAGGTTGAGACTAGAATTGATGAGTCGCCAACTTTGTTGAGACGACCGATTCAGAATTGACCGAACTGAGTATCAGCTCTTTAGCGAGACCGATTCAGATTGAGTTTATGCAGTTGAGACGATTCAGATTTGAAGAAACGGTTCAAGAAGCGGAGTTGATTAGAACCGCGATTTCAGAGTTATTTTGAGAGAAGAATTATTTTAGCAGTCTTCGAACTGTATCTTGTTTTTTGAGATGGAACTGCTTTGATTTCGAGGACGAAATCGATTCTTAGAAGGGGGGAATTGTAAGGCCCTGAAATTAATTATTTTGGGATTAGTGGAATTTATTATTATTAGAATTAAATTGAATTGAAGGGAATTAATTGAGCCGGGATTAAATCGATTGAGTTTGGAGTTTCAGGGACCGAATTGCAATAGTAGAGTGTTGGACTTAGTCAAAGCATGGGGTTATTATTATTATTGTTGCATCTCTCTCTCACCCCTCACTTTCCTCCTCCCCCCATCTCTCCTAGAAGCCGAGAGAAGCCATGGAAGGTTTCTCAAGCTTTTGCTCCGTCCGATTCGTCCGATCCGACCATCAGATTTCAGATTCGAGTTGAGATTCACGATCACTGCAACGAGGGCTTCATTTTGACGTAAGTTTTGCTACGATCCACGAACTTTGAATTTTTTTGGGTTGTTAGAATTTGATAATCTTCGAGTATGTTGTGCTTGAGCTAGCGTAGATCGTGTATTCGAAGTCGATTCGGAAAAAGAATGAAGTTTGGATTTTATATGATTTTTGGAGGTTAATTTCAAAAATGGGTCTTATGATTTTGGTTGGATTTGTTGAGTTTTGATGGATTGAAAGATGATATGAGTTGTTTGGAATGGTTTCACGATGTTGATGATTTTTGGTTTGACCGTTTATAGCCGTTATGCCGTCGAAATCGAGTTTTGGATTATCGGTATTATTATTCGGTTTGATTTCCGAGTTTGTTTGAGTTAGAAGATTTATATCGAATCCGTATTTCACATTTTCAGATTTGAGTTGAAAGATTCGGGTTTGGATCAAACTTGGAAGTTGAATCGATTCGAGAATTGAAGAACGGTATAGTATTGAACTTCTTGTATGACTTGTTTTGATTCGATTCGATATTGATTTAGTTCGTTGTTATTTTCAGATTTGAATCCTCGACGAACTTGAAAAGGTAAAAAGACGACGATTGAATGAATGGGACGATTTACTCGAATTTGAATTAATTCGAGTGCCCAAAAGAAATCACATACTTGTATGCTATTTGAATTATATGTTTTTAACTTGAATGAGTTTATTTTCACTTGCATACATCTTGAGCCGAAGATTTGATTCGTTTTGTACTTAGACGATTTAGGGAGCTATATTGAAGTGGCTTTGGATTTTGAGTTTTTCCAATTGCCAGAATACTTCTTATAGTTGCTCTGAAGTCTAGGGGTTTGAATTGAGCGACATCCACCCCAAATGGGTGTGTCGGTGAGTTGTTCGCAAAAACTCGACCCCGGGATCCCAACCGAGTACCGAATGATATTCGATTATCCGATTAGATGATCCCGAGTTTTGAAGTCATGCATTGCATTTTAATGCATTTCGAGTTGAGTGCTGATATGCCTTTCTGAATTGATTAACTCGTTGTTTTATATAACATGATTTGATATATTATTTGAAATTGCTTGATTTGTCTCTTTTAGTGGGAATTATATTCTCACCGGATTATCCGGCTATCGTTTTGTTTGTATGTGTACTTGACGGCAGGTGGGGCAGGATCGAGTCAAGAGCTGCATGACTAGTTCGAGTGGGAAATGATAGAGTGAGGACTTGGTTTTAGAAGTCATACCTTGTATTCGATCTCCCGTGTATTCCATTTTGAATTGTAGAATTTAGAATCGACTCTTGTTCTATATTTTTATGTATTTGAATACCTCGTTGTTGGAAAAATATTAGTTGGATCATGTTAGAGTCCTTATGGGTATGACATTACACTTTTGGAGTTATTTTTGGTGCAGAAACAGCGGGCCATGCGCGCCCACGCGTCCTGCACTGTCTCGAAGGCCCGGCAGGGCGTCATGCGCGCCCGCGCGTCACCCCGATTAAAAAAAAAAAAAAAACCTACTTTTCGCGACGTGGTTTTGCGTCGCCGAATATAAGATGTGCGTCGCTAAATGTCTTATTGATTATTTTTATTTCTTTTGATTTACATGATTTATTTATATTCGAGAGATTAGAATCCGGGTCCTCACACGTACTGAGAGAGGACATGTGTTTTGGGGGGATTTCTGTCAGCAGCTTCAGAAACTATATTTTCCTCCAGCTGTTCGACAGGCACGATCTATGGAGTTGCTGACTCTGAGGCAAGGATCAATGACTATTGATCAATATTAGCAACGATTTCTTGATCTGCTACCTTTTAGTCCTCATATCAATGACAGTGATGCGTCCAAGTATGATATCTTTCTGCAAGGCCTGAATCAAGATATCTACTCACAAGTTGTCGTATGTGATAATCCGACATCTTATGAGACTTTGGTGAACCGTTGCCGTCAAGTGGAGAACAGCAATAGGCGGGCACTGTTGATGATGCCAGGACAGCCTAGTGGATCTCTTGGGCCTAGGGCTCAATCTGTTGTGCAATCTGGACCTATGTCTTCTTCTACTACTACTACTTCGTCTGGTTCTCGTGGTTCATGAGGTACTTTTCGTTTCGGGAAGAAGAATAAGAAGGAGGAATTTTGCAGCCACTGTGGTGGGAAGCATCTTGAAGCTTCATGTCGGAAGGCTACTGGTGCTTGTTATATTTGTGGTGAGCAGGGACATCTGCGGAGAGATTGTCCTCAGCGTATGGGTTTTGCTAGTGGATCAAGATCACATGTTGAATCTCAGGCTTCTACTTTTTCACGTTAGCAGTCAGCACCACAGAGTTCTTCTGGTTATCGTCCACAGACTCAAGGGCAGGTATTTGCTCTGTCTCAGGATCAGGCTACTGAGGGAAGCAATCGCATGTTGGCAGGTACCTTTTTGTTATGTGATATTTCTGCACTTGTTTTAATTGATACTGGAGCATCGCATTCCTTTATTTCTAGTCACTTTTTTAAGAGCCATAGATTACCTTATGTATCATTAGATATAGATTTAGTTGTATCTACTCCGCTGGAGCAGGAGGTAGTAACTAAGCATCTAGTAATGGGTTGCCTTCTAGAGTTTGAGGGTAATGTGTTATCGGCTAATCTGATGATATTAGCGATGGCCAATTTTGATTGTATTTTGGGAATAGATATGTTGACTTTGCATCACGCTACTGTGGATTGTTATCAGCATCTGGTACAGTTTCATCCGGATGAGGGTGATAGCTGGTACTTTTATGGTGAAGGTGCGCGACCTCCGATGCCACTTGTATCGGATCTGAAGGCATGTCATGTCTTGGAGTCAGGTGGGGAGGGCTACCTCATTTATGCAGTTGATATGTCCACGAGTAGTCCGAGTATTGATCAGCTATCGGTTGTCAGCGAGTTTTCTGATGTATTCCCTGATGAGATTCCTGGTTTTCCTCCGGTTTGAGAGGTTGAATTTGGTATTGATCTAGTACCAGGAACTACGCCTATATCCCGAGCACCTTATCGTCTGGCACCATCAGAGATGAGGGAATTGAAACAGCAGTTGCAGGATCTGCTTGATAAGGGATATATTCGTCCGAGTGTTTCTCCGTGGGGAGCACCTGTGTTATTTGTCAAGAAGAATGATGGATCGATGCGATTATGTATTGATTACATGCAGCTTAATCGTGTCACTATCAAGAATAAGTATCCTTTGCCACGAATTGATGATCTGTTTGATCAATTACAGGGTACTTCTGTTTACTGTAAGATAGATCTGAGATCAGGATACCACCAGATGCGGGTACGAGACTCAGATATTTCTACGACTGCTTTTAGGACCAGATACGGGCATTATGAATTTCTGGTGATGCCATTCGGTTTGACGAATGCACCAGAAGTCTTTATGAATCTGACGAATCAGGTGTTTCGAGAATATCTGGATAGATTTGTCATCGTCTTCATTGATGATATTCTTGTCTATTTTCATGACAAGGATGAGCATGCACAACATCTGAGAATAGTTTTACAGACGTTACGAGATAAGCAGCTGTATGCAAAATTAAGCAAGTGTGAATTCTGGCTTGATCGGGTAGTGTGTCTCGGTCATGTGATTTCCAGTGAAGGTTTGATCCAAGTAAGATAGAGGCAGTGCTGAACTGGTCTCGTTCGACGACGGTTGCTAAGATTCGTAGTTTTTTGGGTCTAGCGGGTTATTACCGTCGGTTCATCGAGAATTTTTCACAGTTGGCCAGGTCTTTGACACAGCTTACATGGAAAGATGTTGCCTTCATATGATCCTCGGATTGTGAGGAGTCATTTCACGAGCTTCGTAGACGTCTTACTACTGCACCTGTGTTAGCTCTACCTTCTGGATCAGGAGGTTATGTTGTCTATACTGATGCCTCTGGTCAGGGGTTTGGATGTGTTCTGACACAGCATGGACATGTTATTTCCTATGCTTCTCGACAGTTGAAGACGCATGAGAATAATTATCCAGTACATGATCTCGAGTTAGCCGCCATTGTATTTGCACTCAAGATTTGGAGGCATTATCTTTATGGCGAGAAACTTGAGATATTCACGGATCACAAGAGTTTGAAGTATTTATTCACTCAGGCGGAGTTGAATATACGACAGAGACGCTGGATGGATCTTTTGAAGAATTATGATTGTGAAATCAAATATCATCCAGGTTCTGCTAATCTTACTGCTGATGCCTTGAGTCGGCAGGTGAGACTTTCTGCACTTCAGACTAGTGAAATATCTTATTTGGTTCAAGAGTGCTGTTCATTGAGTTTTACGCTCAAGCACAAGAAAGGGAGGAATGAGATTCGATTGTATACTATTCTATCTGAGCCAGAATTGTCTTCTCGGATCAGAGATGCTCAGATATCTGATGTTAAGACTCAGCGTTTGGCACGTCTAGCCAATGGAGCTAATACATCTGGATTCCATTATCAGGCAGATGGTTTATTATGCTTATCGAATCGAGTGGTTGTACCTGGTGTTGTGGAGCTCAGGAATGATATTCTTTCTCAAGCTCACAGGAGTCGATTGTCTGTTTATCCTGAAAGCATGAAAATGTATAAGGACTTGCGAACCAGATTCTGGTGGAAAGGGATGAAGCAAAGTGTATATCAGTTTGTTTCGAGATGTTTGGTTTGTCAACAGGTCAAGGCTGAACATCAATGACCATGTGGATTACTACAGAATCTTGAGATTCCCAAATGGAAATGGGAACACGTGACTATGGATTTTGTTACCCATTTGCCTATGACTTCACGTCAGTGTGATGCTATCTGGGTCGTTGTTGACCGTTTGACAAAATCAGCACATTTCATTTCTTACAACCGGGAATATTCTTATGATCGCATGGAACTCTTATACATCCAGGAGATAGTGCGATTACATGGGATTCCAGTGAGCATAGTCAGTGATAGAGACCCGTGATTTACCTCACGTTTCTGGGGTAGTTTTCAGCAGGCGTTGAGTACCACTCTGAGTTTGAGCACTGCATATCATCCGAAGACTGATGGACAGTCAGAGGACGATTCGTACGTTGGAGGATATGCTACGTTCTTCTGTCATGGATTTTGTCTTATCTTGGCAGGATCAATTACCTTTGATCGAATTTGCCTACAATAACAGTTATCATCGTAGTATTGATATGGCACCTTTCGAGGCATTGTATGGTCGACGATGTCGTACTCCATTATTCTGGGATGAAGTCGGAGAACGACAAGTTAAGGGTCCTGAGTTGGTGCAGCAGATTGTAGACAAGGTATATTTGATCAAGCGGAGGATCAAAATTGCTCAAGATAGACAAGCCAGTTATGCTAATATTCATCGCAGGCCATTGCAGTTTGAGCCTGGTGAATATGTGTTCTTGCGAGTATCACCTTTCAGGAAGGTGATGAGATTCGGTGTGAAAGGCAAGTTGTCACCTCATTTCATTGGACCTTTCCAGATACTGGAGAAGATTGGAGATATTGCTTATCGTTTGGCGTTACCGCCATCTCTTTCCAGTATACATGATGTTTTTCATGTGTCGTTACTTCGACAGTACATAGATGATGAATCTCATATTATCTAGAATACTGATATTCAGCTAGAACCAAATCTGTCTTTTGTTGAACGACCACTCCGTATCCTAGACAGGAAGGAAAAAGTTCTTTGGAACAAGACTATACCACTTGTAATGGTACAGTGGCAGCGCCGAGGCGTTGAAGAAGCAACTTGGGAAACCAAGAGCCGTATGCGAGCAGAATATCCTGAGTTGTTTGCTTTGTACTTTTAATTATCATGTAAATATTTAATTACCGTTTGTTGTAATAATACATGGTTTTTGTTTCATATTGTTATCTTAATTTGTCTTCAGATTTTATTTCGCGGAAGAAATATCTAAAGGTGGGGAGAATGTAGTAACCCAAATTCCATTTTAAGATAATAATATGTTAAACATGATTAAGGGTTACTAATTAAACAAATCAAGAACACATGATATGAGAATGAGCTAGGGTTTATGGATTTGACCATGGGCTCGGGTCGGTCATGAGTGGCTCGTGTCGGACATGGTTGAGCATCAAGAGCTTGGCCGTGTGTGTGTGGCTTTGGCTAGGGCTCGGGCATGGAGGTGGATTTAGCTCAGGGCGTGGAGCTTGGTTTGAGCTTGGATGTTTCCTTGGGGCTCAGGTCGGTCATGATGGGAACAAAGGAGGGTTCGGCTATTAGGGGTTCATCCAAGAAAGGACATGGCTCGGTTCGGGACTTGGGTGCTCAAGAAAATGGTGGAGGGCTTGGACTTAAGATCTCGGCCAAGAGAATGTGTAGCTCGGGTCGGGTCTAGGAGTTCAAGAAAGTGTTGTGCAAGGCCAAGGTAGTGTTTGGTCATGGGAAGAGCACATTGTGTTTAGGTCGGGAATGAACACTTGTCAACCAAAATCAGAGCATGTACAAGCCTGAACCCTCAAGGACAGGCAGGCAGGTGTGTGGACGCTTGCATGTGTGACTGCTGGCGCCTAAGCATGAGCTGTCAAAAATGGTAGTGACTCAACTCAAGCATTTGATATGTGGCGTGCATATAGGAGCTCAGACGTCTCGACCTCAGCTTGAGAATCCCGAACACCCCAGATATTTGTCAATAAATAGGAGCTGGAAGTTTAGTTATTTTCACATCACTTCCATCTTACTTCATATTTCTGCTCGGGAAGGAGTAGCTCGGGAGCTCGAGAAGGAGTAGCTCAGGAGCTTGGGAAGGAAGAGCTCGGGGTCGGACCAAGAAAGCAGGTCGGGTCGGGCTTGAGAGCAGGCCGGGTCGGGTCGGTTCAGGCTTGAGACCAGGTCGGGTCGGGAGTTGACCTAGGACAGCTAGGGGTTGTCTTCTTCTAGTTTAGTTCAGACTTCGGTGTTAGGTACATACACATTGACTGAGATTGCTAGCGAGTATACATATTTATATGTTGCATTTATTTGGCATTATTATGTGGCATGATGTATGTTTTACCGCTTTCTATATTCATATATCATGTGCACATACACGTTGAGCCTATACCTTGTTATACCTGATTATAGAGCCGCTCAGCTCTATACTCGATAGTCTGTCACTGAGAGTACCGCGACGGCGGGGACATGTATGTCTGACTACTCTGGTGTACTAGACGAGTGTGGTTGTACCCAGAGGTTGATCCGTGCGGTGGCAGCACTCATGTGGTGCCGGTACTGAGCATGACTTTTCAGATGATCCTTTACCAGTCATTATGTTGCATGCATCATATACATATGTTTACTCATGTTTATGTACTGGGCGTTAGCGCTCACGTCCTAGTTGTTATCTTGGACACCCTATTCCATGGGGCAGGTCGCAGGATGGACGGAGCCGGTAGTTTGAGGCAGGACTAGAGAGCCGGAGCCTACCAGGGGATTTTATACAGCAGGATTTGTTTAGCTGTATAATGTTTACTTTTAAAGTTCTTCGATATGGTTGTATCACTACAATATTAAGCCTGAACTTGTTTTAATAAGCTGATATGTAAATTATGGATAATGTTTCCGCACGTTTTTACTCTGTTAAGAATTTTGCTGTATTAAGTTTAATGCATGCTATTAGTTGCCAGTTAGTAGGTGATTCCATGCAGGGTCATGTATGTCTAACTACTCTGGTGTACTAGACGAGTGTGGTTGCACCCAAAGGTTGATCCGTGTGGTGGCAGCACTCATGTGGCGCCGGTACTGAGCATGACTTTTCAGATGAACCTTTTGAAAGAGTGGGTGCCCGGTTAGCCAACTTGTGGCTAAGGGTTTTTGTGACTCTATGTATAAACAATCTTTGTTTAATATAATTTACATTCATTAATGGCATTTTCTTTGTCTTTCTTCATATTGTTATATTTTGATATACTATTGATGTTTTGATAAAAACCTTGAATATACTATAGTGTAAGTAAGATGAGATAGTGAATAAAGAGAGATCACTATTATGAAACATATCTTATAGTCACTGTATATTCTAAACAGTTCCTAGTCAATTGAGCCGTCCGCTAATAAGGATAAGGATCGCTCGAGATTGAGACTAGCATTTGTGATGCCAAATATCATGTTACATTGGTAATGGACATGGAGATGTTTAAAGCATGCAAATGGATATTCATATGATGAATGATTGAACTACCCTATTCGGACATTCCAAGTGGTTATCACTTATCGAGTGGATAAAGTCCGCGGTTTTGGTTGTACACCATTAGTCCTTACTACTTGAAACATCATTGAGATTCTATATGCTAGTACTGTACTTTGACTCGTTTAACGACTCTATTGGGGTCATCAGGTGTCGGGATTGGGTACAGTTATGACACATATAGGAGTCGATGCTTTGTTGTCAAGGATTCACCACATACTTGCGAGTGTGGATATCCTATGCGATCTGAGGAGATATTAGTGTGACGAATCTCTGGCTAGAGTACATGATGTGTTTTAGGTTACTCGGTTTTCCTAGTAACACATGCGATGTCACTATTTGATCTCCAAGATGTAATGCATAGTTATCGAATCTCGAACGACTCTCGATGCACCAATGGTTGTTGATTCGATCGGGATATATGGATGAAGGGACCGTACTGTACGCTAACCAAAATCTACTGGTTCTAGCAGGCACTATCAGTGATACCTAGGGAATCATGGAGCGATGTTGCTGGACGCTCTTACCATGATTCATTGGGCAAGTCGGAAATTGTTGTTCCGAGTCACAAGGAGTTGTGAGCCCACGGCTAGCTGTATCCCTGAACCATTGAGGGTCACACAAGTAATGGATTACTAAACCCCGTTGAGATAGTTAAATTTAAAGAGTTAAATTTAATGAAAGAGAAGTTGGACTTCTTAACTAAAAGGGAGTAGAATTTCCTAAAATGACATAAGGATGGACATTTTTGGAAATCACTGAATTCGGATTCAGAAAAATTATCTTGACTTTAAAAGGTGCAGAAATGGTTTCTGTACACATTGGTGAAATCGGTTTATCAATCGGAGTCATGATGAATTTTATATTAATTTCTATAACAACGGGCTTGGCTTGTTGGGCTTAAGTTATGGATTGTGGGCCCTAAGGAATTAGAGTCCTAATACAATTATAACTTAATCTAGTCTAAAAATTATCTATAAATACATGTGTAGTGTTCGAAAATTGATAAAATTCATTCTTGCAAATTTTCGAAATCACACAGATATTTTAAAGGGGAATTTTCGAAAATTCCTCTGTCCCTTTAGAGAAAATTCGGTCTGTGATTTTTGTGAAAAATTACATTCCAAATTAACAGATCAAATCTGTTTATTCTCTTCGATAAACATCTGATTGATTTCTAGTGCAATCAATCAGAGGGTTTCTATTTTCTGTTCGTGGACCTTATTCCGGAGATTGATCGTGAAGCCATCGGTTCCCAGGATATACAAGAAGAGCAGATTAAATTCTGTTGGTGTTCATAATCAAGCCGTTGCTTGAAGAGGTAAAATATTATTAATTGTGATTATTATTATTTTACTTGCAACATAATTTAATCGTAAAGTTTTGATACTCATGATATGAAATTGTTCCATATCGAAAAAATAAAAATTTTTAAACTTCCGCTGCACCGGGTATCAATTCTTAATTGATCTGAACACGTTTTCAAACAGTGGTATCAGAGCCAGGTTGCTCAGATCAAACGATTAAATTAATCGATTGTACAAAATTTTTGGCCTCTGGTTTTTGAAACAAAAACAAAAGTTTAAATTAAAATTTAATGGGCACATCGGGCAGCGATCGTCGCTGCCCAAGGGCAAACGAGCCCATCGCTGCCCAGGGCAGAGCGAGGCAGCGACGGGCTGCCCTGCCCGGCCCCCATTTTGGGGCGCGGGCTGCCCGGGATTGTCCTGGGCAGCCCGAAAAAATTAAAATTTATTTTTTAATTAAAATTTTAATATTTTGAAATTTTAGTTTTTGATCCGATCGAAAATTTTTTTTGATTGGTCCACGAGGCATCGGATCAAATTGTTTGAGTCCGAAATTTTTAAAATTGATTTTTTGGATAAATTTGAATTTTTGGAAAATTTGTAAATCTTATCCGTTAAATTAGATTTTATAAAATTAATTATTTTAGTACAATTGATGATAAGATATGATCTTATGAATGTATTAGATAAAATATGATTTTATCTTTTAATTATGATGTCATTGCATGTTATCCAATGTTTTAATTATTAAATTAATTATTGGATAAAAGGATGATCGATTGCCATGACCAATGTTTTAGGTGTATGTTAGGTAATTTACATTTGGTTTTATTGTTGTTGGGTTTTATTAATGGGCTTGGTTTATAGCCCAAATTTGAATTGTCATTTGTAATAAAAGCGGGCTTGGTTTATGGCCCGTTCCCACCCCTTAAATATGTATCCCCTACTTGTCATCGAAATTTATTGTAAATTTGTTAGACTTAGTGGGAGATAAAGATTTGAAGATAATGGTGGGCCCAGCAGACGATAAAGACCGAAGAAATGTAAATGGAAGCTCAATGTAATAGGATTGCATTGCATACTTGCATATCACCTAGGATTGGACTTAGACTCGTGATTGGCAACCACGGGTCGATTAGATAATGGGATCGATCATCCTTAAATAATATATGATATTATTTATGTATGCATGTTTAGACTAAATTGTATGAATCCCGCAAGCATACATAAATTGCATGATGAGACAGATTTTCAAAAATTAAAAATCCCTCATTTTAAATATGATTTAAAATTGATATCAAGATAAATAAAAGGGAATTTAAATATTGTTTAAATATTCCTACCTTCCATCAACGATCAATGTATGAGATGCTACCCGCGGGCACGGTCCGACTCATATTATTGAGGGGGCCCGTTCGTCGGAAAGCTGTACATTGGATCGACACATGTTGTAAGTTGGGTGGAACTCCCATGGGATTGGCTCATATTATTGGGGATCCACATGGCGACCGTCCATCACAACTTAATATTGATGGGTCATCTTGACATGTCACAATAAACGACGTCATATTATTGGGATCTTATTGGACATGAGGTAAAAACATGGGGGTTGCTTTGGAAGCAATTGGGCTCTACCTTTTGAAAATTATGGTTGGCTGATATTATTCGGGACTATAGTTTGTCAATTGAACTCCATGTTCCCACTAAGAAAACTAGTTTCCCGTTTTCACTAGAGGGTAGTGAAACCGTTAAAATAGTGGGAGTGAAATTCATAAAATAAATTTTGCCATATTTTATGTCTTAGTAAATTAATTAAGCAATCATCGATTATTGTCTGTTTCATCTCAGTATATCATTATGATGAATCTTCGTAATCCACATGTTTCAATTCTCGAACAAAACAAACTTTCTGGCGCAAACTATACGGAATGGTTTCATAAGTTAAGATTGTCCTGAGCTCGGAAAAGATTTTCTAAGTGTTAGAAAAGGCTCCTCCGAAAACAGCCCCGGCTGATGTAACTTCGGAAAGGTTGGCCGAGCTAGAGGAATGGTAGGACCATGATCTCAAGGCCAAATGTTACATGCAAAGATGGACAAGTCTAAATACGTTTGCCATCACTGCAAGAAACCCGGTTACTGGAAGCGCAACTGCAAAGAATGTATATCGAGTAGTTACGAACTACAAAGGATATATTTTATAAATGTTTCACTTAATACTATTTCTTGGGTATTGGATACCAGATGTAGATCTCACATTTGCAATGAGTTGCAGATGATGACAAGAAGTCGTAAGCTTAGGATGGGTGAGACCCAGTTAAGGCTCGGGAATGGTTCCAGACTTGAATCCAAAAGCTATGGAAAACATTTGTTTAATTTTGCAAAAACAATTTTAAGCTATATTTTGAGAGAGATGTTTTTATTTGTACCAAGATTTCATTAAAACATTATTTCTTTTTCTATTCTTGATAGAGAAGATATTTCTTGAAAATTTGCGAATGGGATTTGCAATATTTACAAGAATGAATGTTTGATTTGAAATGGACAATTTAAAAACGATCTATATAACTTAAAATTAAAAGACGTTCCAATTAATTATGTTAATAAACCGGTAACAACAAATAAAAGGAAAATCGATAGTCAAAACCCGACAAACCTTTGGCATGCTAGGCTAGGTCATATTTCCTCAAGGAGGATGAACAAGCTAGTGGGAGAGGGCATGTTTGATATGTCTAATATTAACTCTCTACCTACTTGTGAGTCCTGCCTAAAAGGAAAAATGACTAAATCTCCTTTCAAAGGAAAGCCTGAGCGTAGTCAAAATCTATTGGATTTGATCCATACAGATGTTTGTGGACCATTTAGTATCGGTACTAAATTTGGTCACACCTACTTCATTACCTTTATTGATGATTATTCGAGGTATGGGTATTTATATTTAATGAAATATAAGTCTGAATCATTTGAAAAGTTCAAAGAATTCAAGGCTGAAGTAGAAAACAAACAAGGTAGAAGTATTAAAGCACTTCGATCGGATCGAGGTGGAGAATACTTAAGTACCGAGTTTTTGAGCTATCTAAAAGAGAATGGGATTCTCTCTCAGTGGACTCCTCCTATGACACCTCAGCTGAATGGTGTCTCGGAGCGTCGTAATCGAACTTTGTTGGACATGGTTTGATCTATGATGAGCTTCACTGAGCTCTCACCTTCGTTTTGGGGCTATGCGCTTGAAACGGCGGTATTGTTGTTGAAAAATGTCCACACTAAAGCAGTAGATAAAACTCCATACGAGTTATGGAATGGCAAAGCTCCTAAGTATTCGTACTTAAGGATTTGGAGATGTCTTGCTTACGTGAAGCAAACAGTGGGAGATAAGTTGGATAGTCGATCCACCTTATGTTATTTTGTAGCATATCCGAAGAATTCAATCGGATATTATTTATATCATCCTACTGAAACAAAAGTGTTTGTTTCGAGGAATGCCACCTTCATGGAGAAGGAGTTCTTATTAGATAAGAAAGGCAAGATGATGGAACTCGAAGAAATTCGAGAAGAACCCGAGATACAAAATAACGATCCCACACCTCAAGAACCTACAACGGACACGCCTATTTCTAGGAGATCCGAGAGGACTTTTAGACCTCCTATTCGATATGGTCTTCTTCTTGAAGGATATCAAAGTGAACACGACATTGGATGTGATCCAAAAAACTTCAAGGAAGCAATTTCTGATGCGGATTCTAATTTATGGCTTGAAGCTATGCAGTCGGAAATAGACTCGATGCATACAAACCAAGTTTGGTCTTTAGTAGATCCTCCCGATGGAATTGTTCCAATAGGGTGTAAATGGATCTACAAAAGAAAACTTGGGCCTGATGGTAAGGTACTTACCTACAAGGCACGATTGGTAGCAAAAGGTTATACTCAAAGACAAGGAGTTGACTATGATGAAACTTTTTCACCAGTCGCAATGTTCAAGTCCATAAGAATCCTTATTCCCATAGCAGCATGGTATGACTATGAGATATGGCAAATGGATGTGAAGACTGCATTTCTTAATGGAAACATTAAGGAAGAAATCTATATGATCCAGCCCGAGGGATTCACATCCATGGGAAGCGAGCATAAGGTATGCAAGCTTCAGAGATCAATTTATGGTCTCAAACAAGCATCAAGAAGTTGGAACCAGAAATTTGATGAAACAATAAAGGAATTTGGTTTCATCAAAAACCCGGAGGAACCGTGCGTGTAAAAGAAAGTAGTTAAGGATGCGGTGACGTTCTTAGTGCTTTATGTTGATGACATCCTACTCATTGGGAATGACATAGGGATGTTGCAGTCAATAAAGATATGGTTATCAGGTAGATTCTCGATGAAGGATTTGGGTGAGGCATGTTGGAAAACTGGCGTTCAGATCAATCACGATTGATACCCGGTGCAGCGGAAGTTTAAAAATTTTATTATGGAACAATTCCATAGTGTGGGTATCAACCGTTTACGATTAAATTATTTGTGTGTGTAAAAATTAAATAACTGTTATGTAATTTTTACCTTCAATCTCGAAGCGAGATTATTGGACACCACACAGATTTCTCTGCGCTTCTTGTATCTCCCTGGAACTGATGAATATTCTGTCCTTCAATCAGGTCCACGAATGGAGGTTTAATCCCTCTGATAGATTGCACTAGAAAATCTATCAGAAGTTTTCTACGAAGAGAATAAACGAATTTGATTCGCTATTCCAGACTGCAATTCAAAATCACAGACCGGAATTTCTCACGCAGAGAAGGGAGGGGGGCGGCCGAAATATTTGAGAGAGAGCTAGGGTTTTCGAAAAACTGTCTCTTAAATTATGACCTGTTGTGTGTAATTTCTGTATTGTAATAACTTATTTATAATGCAGGCCACTAACACCTTAGGGCCCATTAGTCATAAGTTGAGGCCCGACAAGCAAAGCCCGCATGTTCAGAAATTAATATAAAATTCATCGTGACTCCGATTGATAAACCGATTTTACCAATGTGCACAGAAACCATTTCTGCACATTTTAAAGTCAAGATAAATTTTCCTGAATCCGAATTCAGTGGTTTCCAAAAATGTACATCCCTATGTCATTTTAGGAAATCCTACTCCCTTACTCTTATTTAAGAAGTCCAACTTCTTTATTCATTGAATTTAACTCTTTAAATTCAACTATCTCAACGGGGATTAAAACTCCATTACACTGTGTGACCCTCAATGGTTCAGGGATACAGCTAGCCGTGGGCTCACAACTCCTTGTGACTCGGAACAACGATTTCCGACTTGCCCAACGAATCATGGTAAAGCGCCTAGCAACATCGCCCCATGATTCCCTAGGTATCACTGATAGTGCCTACAAGAACCAGTAGATTTTGGTTCGCGTACAGTACGGTCCCTTCATCCATATATCCCGATCGAATCAACAACCATTGGTATATCGAGAGTCGCTCAAGATTCGATAACTATGCAATACATCTTGAAGATCAAATTAGTGACATCGCATGTGCTACTAAGAAACCATTTCTTAAATCACATCAAGTACTCTGGCCAGAGATTCGTCACACTAATATCTCCTCAGATCGCATAGGATATCCACACTCGCAAGTATGTGGTGAATCCTTGACAACAATGCATCGACTCCTATATGTGTTGTAACTGTACCCAATCCCAACACCTGATGACCCCCATAGAGTCGGTAAACGAGTCAAAGCACAGTACTAGCATATAGAGTCTCCATGATGTTTCAAGTAGTAAGGACTAATGGTGTACAACCAAAACCGCGGACTTTATCCACTCGATAAGTGATAACCACTTGGAAAGTCCGCATAGGGTAGTTCGATTATTCATCCTATGAATATCCATTTGCATGCTTCGAACATCTCCATGTTCCCTATCAATGAAACGTGGTACTCCGCATCGCAAATGCTAGTCTCAAACTCGAGCGATCCTTATCCTTATTATCGGACGGCTCAATCGACTAGGAACAGTTTAGAATATACAGTGACTATAAGATGTATTTCATGATAGACATCCCCATGTTCTACCACATCTTACATACACTATAGTATATTCAAGGTCTTTATCAAAACAACAATAGTATATCATAATATAACAATATGAAGAAAGATAAAGTCATTGCCATTAATAAAAGTGTAAATTATATTAAACAAAAGATCGTTTGTACAAAGAGTCATCAAAGCCCATAGCCACAAGTTGGCTCACTGGGCACCCACTCTTTCAATCTCCCACTTGCCCTATAGCCAACTAGTCATACTACGTAGACCCATTGCTTCGCGATGTTTGTCAAACAATGGTCCTGGCAAGGGCTTAGTAAGCGGATCAGCGATATTGTCTGCAGAGGCCACTCGTTCGACAGTGATGTCTCCTCTTTCCACAATCTCCCGGATGATGTGGTATATCCTCAGTACGTGTTTGGATCTTTGATGAGACCTTGGTTCCTTTGCTTGAGCAACGGCACCCGTGTTGTCACAGTACACCGGGACTGGACCAACAAATTCAGGAATGACGCCCAACTCTTGGACGAACTTCCTGATCCAAACGGCCTCTTTAGCAGCAGCTGATGCTGCAATGTATTCAGCCTCAGTGGTGGAATCCGCTGTGGTGTCCTGCTTGGAACTCTTCCAAGAGACAGCACCGCCATTGAGCATGAACACAAATCCAGAGGTTGACTTCGAGTCATCCACGTCACTTTGGAAGCTAGAGTCGGTATAGCCTTCCAATTTCAGATCTCGTCCTCCATATACCATGAACATATTCTTAGTCCTTCGTAAGTACTTAAGAATGTCCTTCACGGCTTTCCAATGCATTTGACCAGGATTAGCCTGATATCTGCTCGTGACACTCAGAGCAAATGCTACATCCGGTCTGGTAGATATCATCCCATACATGATACTACCTATAGCTGACGCATATGGTACATGTGTCATATTCTCTATCTCTGCATCAGTCTTTGGACACATAGACTTGGATAAAGAAACTCCATGACACATGGGTAGATGTCCTCTTTTGGACCCATCCATTGAAAACCGTTTCAATATGGTGTCGATGTAGGTTGATTGAGTGAGTCCTATCATTCTCTTAGATCTATCTCTATAGATCTGTATCCCAAGAATGTAGGATGCCTCACCCAAATCCTTCATCGAGAATCTACCTGATAGCCATATCTTTGTTGACTGCAACATCCCTACATCATTCCCAATGAGTAGGATGTCATCAACATAAAGTACTAAGAATGTCACAGCATCCTTAACTACTTTCTTGTACACGCACGGTTCCTCCGGGTTCTTGATGAAACCAAAATCTTTTATTGTTTCATCAAATTTCTGGTTCCAACTTCTTGATGCTTGTTTTAGACCATAAATTGATCTCTGAAGCTTGCATACCTTATGCTCGCTTCCCATGGATGTGAACCCCTCTGGCTGCTTCATATAGATTTCTTCCTTAATGTCTCCATTAAGAAAAGCAGTCTTCACATCCATTTGCCATATCTCATAGTCATACCATGCAGCTATGGCAATAAGGATTCTTATGGACTTGAACATTGCAACTGGTGAAAAATTTTCATCATAGTCAACTCCTTGTCTTTGAGTGTAACCTTTCGCTACCAATCGCGCCTTGTAGGTCAATACCTTACCATCAGGCCCAAGCTTTCTCTTGTAGATCCATTTACACCCTATTGGAACAATTCCATCAGGAGGATCTACTAAAGACCAAACTTGGTTTGTATGCATTGAATCCAATTCAGACTGCATAGCTTCAAGCCATAAATTTGAATCCGCATCAGAAATTGCTTCCTTGAAGTTTCTTGGATCACATCCAATGTCGGGTTCATCTTGATCCCCTTCAAGAAGAAGACCATATCGAACAGGAGGTCTAGAAGTCCTCTCGGATCTTCTAGGTTCAGGCGTGTCCAGTAATGGTTCCTGAGGCGTAGGATCGTTATTTTGTATTTCGGGTTCTTCTCGAACTTCTTCGAGTTCCATCATCTCGCCTTTCTTATCCAATAAGAACTCCTTCTCCAAGAAGGTGGCATTCCTAGAAACAAACACCTTTGTTTCAGCAGGATAATAGAAATAATATCCGATTGAATTCTTCGGATACCCTACAAAATAACATAAGCTGGATCGACTATCCAACTTATCTCCCACTGTCCGCTTCACGTAAGCAGGACATCCCCAAATCCTCAAGTACGAATACTTAGGAGCTTTGCCATTCCATAACTCGTATGGTGTTTTGTCCACTGCTTTAGTGTGGACGTTGTTCAACAACAATACCGCCGTTTCAAGCGCATAGCCCCAAAACGAAGGTGAAAGCTCAGTGAAGCTCATCATGGAACGAACCATGTCCAACAAAGTTCGATTATGACGCTCCGATACACCATTCAGCTGTGGTGTCATAGGAGGAGTCCACTGAGAGAGAATCCCATTCTCTTTTAGATAGTCCAAAAACTCGGTACTTAAGTATTCTCCACCTCGATCCGATCGAAGTGCTTTAATACTTTTACCTAGCTTGTTTTCTACTTCAGCCTTGAATTCTTTGAATTTTTCAAATGCTTCAGACTTATATTTCATTAAATATAAATACCCATACCTTGAATAATCGTCAGTAAAGGTAATGAAGTAGGTGTGACCATATTGAGTCCCAACTCTAAATGGTCCACAAACATCTGTATGGATCAAATCCAACAGATTTTGACTACGCTCAGGCTTCCCCTTAAAAGGAGATTTAGTCATTTTCCCTTTTAGACAGGATTCACAAGTAGGTAGAGAGTTAATATCAGACATATCAAACATGCCCTCTCCCACTAGCTTGTTCATCCTCCTTGAGGAAATATGACCTAGCCTAGCATGCCAAAGGTTCGCCGGGTTTTGACTATCGATTTTCCTTTTGTTTGTTGTCGCCGGTTTATCAATATAATTTATTGGAACGTCTTTTAGTTTTAAGTTGTATAGATCGTTTTCAAGTTGTCCATTTCCAATCAAACATTCATTCTTGTAAATATTGCAAATCCCATTCACAAAATTGCAAGAATAACCATCTCTATCTAGCATAGAAACAGAAATAATGTTTTTAATTAAATCCGGAACAAATAAAACATCTCTTAAAAATAACTTAAAACCGTTCTGCAAAATTAAACAAACATCTCCAATGGCTGTAGCTTCAACTCTGGAACCATTCCCGAGCCTCAGCTGGGTCTCACCCATTCTAAGCCTGCGACTTCTTGTCATCGCCTGCAAATCATTGCAAATGTGAGATTCACATCCGGTATCCAATACCCAAGAAGTAGTATTAAGTGAAATGTTTATTTCAATATAGAACATACCCTTTGCAGTTTCCAACTGCTCTAGATATTCCTTGAAGTTGCGCTTCCAATGACCGGGCTTCTTGCAGTAATGGCAAACATCCTTGGATTTTCCATTGTTTGAAGCCTTTGTCTTGTGCTTCTTCTCGGGCTCGACTTTCTTGGGTGGGGCAGAACGTTTCTTGCCCTTCATACTTGGCCCCTTCTTAGCAGAAGATGAGGAGCCCACCAAGAAAGCTGGCTTGTCCTTCTTAAGTGTGGATTCATATGTCACAAGCATATTGACCATCTCTTCAAGGGTGGCCTCTATCTTGTTCATATTAAAATTTACCACAAATCCGTCAAACGAAGAAGGAAGAGACAGAAGCAGTAAATCCACGTTGAGTTCATGCTCCAACACCAAATCAAGGGTCGCTAACTTTTGTATGAGCCAAATCACTCGTACCCCATGATCACGGACCGAAGTCCCTTCACGCATGCGACACGTCATCAGCTCCTTAACAGTAGCGAACCTTTCAGCCCTCGATTGAGCCCCAAAAAGTTCCTTGAGTTGAGCGTGAATGTCAGCAGCATTCACGGTGTCCTCAAATCGCCTCTGGAGTTCATCAGACATCGAGGCTTGCATATAGCATTTGGTCTTGATGTCATGGTCCCACCATGCATCAAGTTTGACCAATTCCTCCGGACTTACGTCAGCTGGTGCTTCCTTCGGAGGTGATTTCTCTAACACGTAGAGCATCTTCTCCGAAGTCAAGACAATCTTCAACTTCCGGAACCATTCCGTATAGTTTGCGCCAGTTAACTTGTTTTGTTCGAGGATCGAGAATAATGGATTACGCGAATTCATTGTATGAAATACTGAAAAGAAAAACAGACATATATCAATGATTGTTTAAGCAATTTACTAAGACATAAAATAGGCGAATTTAATTTTATGAATCTCACTCCCACTATTTTAACGATTTCACTACCCTCTAGTGAAAACGGGAAACTTTTTCCTTAGTGAGAACATGGAGTCCAATTGACAAACTTATGGTCCCGAATAATATCAGCCAACCATAATTCTCAAAAGGTAGAGCCCAATTGCTTCCAAAGCAACCCCCATGTGTTTACCTCATGTCCAATAAGGGCCCAATAATATGACGCCGTTTAAAGTGACATGTCAAGATGACCCATCAATATTAAGTTGTGATGGACGGTCGCCATGTGGATCCCCCAATAATATGAGCCGATCCCATGGGAGTTCCACCCAACTTACAACATTTGTCGATCCAATGTACAGCTTTCCGACGGACGGGCCCCCCCAATAATATGAGCCGGACCGTATCCGCGGGTAGCATCACATACAATGACCGTTGATGGAAGGTAGGAACATTTAAACAAATTTAAATTTCCTTTATTTATCTTGATATCAATTTTAAATCATATTTAAAATGAGAGATTTTTAATTATGAAAATTTGTCTCATCATTTTTCAATTTATTGTATGCTTGCCGGATTCATACAATTATGTCTAAAACATGCATACAATCATAATATCATATATTATATATAGGATGATCGATTCCATTTCTAATTGACTCGTGGTTGCCAATCACGAGTCTTAGTCCAATCCTAGGTAATATGCAGTATGCAATGCAATCCTATTACATTAGCTTCCAATTTACATTTCTTCGTCTTTATTGTCTGCTGGGCCCACCATCTTCAAATCTTGATCTCCCACTAAATCTAATGTATTTACAATAAATAGCAATGACAAGTAGGGGATACATTTTAGGGGTGGGAACGGGCCATAAACCAAGCCCACTTTTATTACATATGACATTCATATTGGGCCATAAACCAGGCCCATTAATAAAACCAACAACAATAAAACAAATGTAAATTCCTAACATACACCTACAAAATTGGTCATGGCAATCGATCATCCTTATCCAATAACATTTAATTCAAAATTAATTTATTGGATATCATGCATATGGCAATTTAAATTTAAACAGGATAAAATCATATTTTATATATAAAATCATATTTTACATATAAAATCATATTTTACCTTTTATTAAATAAAATCATATTTTATCTACAGAATCTAATTTTATAGATAAAATCATATTTTACTTAATATATACATAAGATCAAATCTTATCATCAATTGTACCAAAAATAATTGATTTCAAAATTCAATTTAAGGATAAAATATTAAAATTTTCCAAAAATTCAAATTTATCCAAAAATCAATTTTAAAATTTTCGGACTCGAACAATTCGATCCGATGCCTCGTGAACCAATCAAAAACAATTTTTGACCGGACCAAAAATAAAATTTTAACAGATTAAAATTAATTTAAATAAAATAAAAAAAATAATTTTTCCCGCGGGCCGCCCGGGACACTCCCGGGCTGGCCCGCACCCGTGGGCGCGGGCCGGGGCAGCCCGGCTGCCCCTTTAGGGCAGTGACAATCGCTGCCCTGGCGGCGCCTGGCGCCGCCCCTGGGCGGCGCCGTGCGCTCCCCTGGGCAGCGCCGAGCGCTGCCCTGCGCAGCGCTCTGCGCTGCCCTGGCGGCGCTGAGCGCCGCCCCTGGGCGGCGACGTGCGCCGCCGTGGGCGGCGCTGTGCGCCCCCTTTGGGCGGCGCCGTGCGCCGCCCGGGGCAGCGACCGTCGCTGCCCCACCGGGCAGCGATCCAATCGCTGCCCGGGTTTTGCCCGAAATTTTTTTTTTTTATTTAAAATATTTATTTTGTTTTAAAAAAACAAGACTCAAAAATTTTTTGTACAATCGATTAATTTAATCGTTTGATCTGAGCAACCTGGCTCTGATACCACTGTTGGAAAACTGGCGTTCAGATCAATCACGATTGATACCCGGTGCAGCGAAAGTTTAAAAATTTTATTATGGAACAATTCCATAGTGTGGGTATCAACCGTTTACGATTAAATTATTTGTGTGTGTAAAAATTAAATAACTGTTATGTAATTTTTACCTTCAATCTCGAAGCGAGATTATTGGACACCACACAGATTTCTCTGCGCTTCTTGTATCTCCCTGGAACTGATGTATATTCTGTCCTTCAATCAGGTCCACGAATGGAGGTTTAATCCCTCTGATAGATTGCACTAGAAAATCTATCAGAAGTTTTCTACGAAGAGAATAAACGAATTTGATTCGCTATTCCAGACTGCAATTCAAAATCACAGACCGGAATTTCTCACGCAGAGAAGGGAGGGGGGCGGCCGAAATATTTGAGAGAGAGCTAGGGTTTTCGAAAAACTGTCTCTTAAATTATGACCTGTTGTGTGTAATTTCTGTACTGTAATAACTTATTTATAATGCAGGCCACTAACACCTTAGGGCCCATTAGTCATAAGTTGAGGCCCGACAAGCAAAGCCCGCATGTTCAGAAATTAATATAAAATTCATCGTGACTCCGATTGATAAACCGATTTTACCAATGTGCACAGAAACCATTTCTGCACATTTTAAAGTCAAGATAAATTTTCCTGAATCCGAATTCAGTGGTTTCCAAAAATGTACATCCCTATGTCATTTTAGGAAATCCTACTCCCTTACTCTTATTTAAGAAGTCCAACTTCTTTATTCATTGAATTTAACTCTTTAAATTCAACTATCTCAACGGGGATTAAAACTCCATTACACTGTGTGACCCTCAATGGTTCAGGGATACAGCTAGCCGTGGGCTCACAACTCCTTGTGACTCGGAACAACGATTTCCGACTTGCCCAACGAATCATGGTAAAGCGCCTAGCAACATCGCCCCATGATTCCCTAGGTATCACTGATAGTGCCTACAAGAACCAGTAGATTTTGGTTCGCGTACAGTACGGTCCCTTCATCCATATATCCCGATCGAATCAACAACCATTGGTATATCGAGAGTCGCTCAAGATTCGATAACTATGCAATACATCTTGAAGATCAAATTAGTGACATCGCATGTGCTACTAAGAAACCATTTCTTAAATCACATCAAGTACTCTGGCCAGAGATTCGTCACACTAATATCTCCTCAGATCGCATAGGATATCCACACTCGCAAGTATGTGGTGAATCCTTGACAACAATGCATCGACTCCTATATGTGTTGTAACTGTACCCAATCCCGACACCTGATGACCCCCATAGAGTCGGTAAACGAGTCAAAGCACAGTACTAGCATATAGAGTCTCCATGATGTTTCAAGTAGTAAGAACTAATGGTGTACAACCAAAACCGCGGACTTTATCCACTCGATAAGTGATAACCACTTGGAAAGTCCGCATAGGGTAGTTCGATTATTCATCCTATGAATATCCATTTGCATGCTTCGAACATCTCCATGTTCCCTACCAATGAAACGTGGTACTCCGCATCGCAAATGCTAGTCTCAAACTCGAGCGATCCTTATCCTTATTATCGGACGGCTCAATCGACTAGGAACAGTTTAGAATATACAGTGACTATAAGATGTATTTCATGATAGACATCCCCATGTTCTACCACATCTTACATACACTATAGTATATTCAAGGTCTTTATCAAAACAACAATAGTATATCATAATATAACAATATGAAGAAAGATAAAGTCATTGCCATTAATAAAAGTGTAAATTATATTAAACAAAAGATCGTTTGTACAAAGAGTCATCAAAGCCCATAGCCACAAGTTGGCTCACTGGGCACCCACTCTTTCAAGGCATCCTATATTCTAGGGATACAGATCTATAGAGATAGATCTAAGAGAATGATAGGACTCACTCAAGCAACCTACATCGACACCATATTGAAAAGGTTTTCTATGGATGAGTCCAAGAGAGGACATCTACCTATGTGTCATGGAGTTTCTCTATCCAAGTCTATGTGTCCCAAGACTGACAAAAAGATAGAGAAAATGACACACATACCATATGCATCAGCCATAGGTAGTATTATGTTGGGATGATATCTACCAGACCGGATGTAGCCTTTGCTCTGAGTGTCACGAGCAGATATCAGGCCAACCCCGGTCAAATGCATTGGAAAGTCGTGAAGGATATTCTTAAGTACTTGAGAAGGACTAAGAATATATTCATGGTTTATGGAGGAAGAGAATTGAAATTGGAAGGCTATACCGACTCTAGATTCCAAAGCGACGTGGATGACTCGAAGTCAACCTCTGGATTTGTATTCATGCTCAATGGCGGTGCTGTCTCTTGGAAGAGTTCCAAGCAAGACACCACAGCGGATTCCACCACTGAGGAAGAATACATTGCAGCATCAGCTGCTGCTAAAAAGGCCGTTTGGATGAGGAATTTCGTCCAAGAGTTGGGCGTAATTCCTGAAGCTGTTGGTCCAGTTCTGGTATACTGCGATAACACTGGTGCCGTTGCTCAGGCAAAGGAACCAAGGTCTCATCAAAGATCCAAACACGTACTGAGGAAATACCACATCATCCGGGAGATTGTGGAAAGAGGAGACATCACTGTCGAGAGAGTGGCCTCTACAGACAATATCGCTGATCCATTTACTAAGCCCTTGTCAGGACCATTGTTTGACAAACATCGCGAAGCAATGGGATTGCGTAGTGTGACTAGTTGGCTTTAGGGAAAGTGGGAAATTGAAAGAGTGGGTGCCTGGTTAGCCAACTTGTGGCTAAGGGTTTTTGTGACTCTATGTATAAACAATCTTTGTTTAATATAATTTACATTCATTAATGGCATTTTCTTTGTCTTTCTTCATATTGTTATATTGTGATATACTATTGATGTTTTGATAAAGACCTTGAATATACTATAGTGTAAGTAAGATGAGATAGTGAATAAAGAGAGATCACTATTATGAAACACATCTTATAGTCACTGTATATTCTAAACAGTTCCTAGTCAATTGAGCCGTCCGCTAATAAGGATAAGGATCGCTCGAGATTGAGACTAGCATTTGTGATGCCAAGTACCATGTTTCATTGGTATTGGACATGGAGATGTTCAAAGCATGCAAATGGATATTCATATGATGAATGATCGAACTACCCTATTCGGACTTTCCAAGTGGTTATCACTTATCGAGTGGATAAAGTCGGTTTTGGTTGTACACCATTAGTCCTTACTACTTGAAACATCATTGAGACTTTATATGCTCGTTCTGTACTTTGACTCATTTACCGACTCTATTGGGGTCATCAGGTGTCGGGATTGGGTACAGTTATGACACATATAGGAGTCGATACTTTGTTGTCAAGGATTCACCACATACTTGCGAGTGTGGATATCCTATGCGATCTGAGGAGATATTAGTGTGACGAATCTCTGGCCAGAGTACATGATGTGTTTTAGGTTACTCGGTTTTCCTAGTAACACATGCGATGTCACTATTTGATCTCCAAGATGTAATGCATAGTTATCGAATCTCGAAAGACTCTCGATGCACCAATGGTTGTTGATTCGATTGGGATATATGGATGAAGGGACCGTACTGTACGCTAACTAAAATCTACTGGTTCTTGCAAGCACTATCAGTGATACCTAGGGAATTATGGGGCGATGTTGCTAGACGCTCTTACCATGATTCGTTGGGCAAGTTGAAAATTGTTGTTTCGAGTCACAAGGAGTTGTGAGCCCATGGCTAGCTGTATCCCTGAACCATTGAGGGTCACACAAGTAATGGATTACTAAACCCCGTTGAGATAGTTAAATTTAAAGAGTTAAATTTAATGAAAGAGAAGTTGGACTTCTTAACTAAAAGGGAGTGGAATTTCCTAAAATGACATAGGGATGGACATTTTTGGAAATCACTGAATTCGGATTCAGAAAAATTATCTTGACTTTAAAAGGTGTAGAAATGGTTTCTGTACACATTGGTGAAATCGGTTTATCAATCGGAGTCATGATGAATTTTATATTAATTTCTATAACAACGGGCTTGGCTTGTTGGGCTTAAGTTATGGATTGTGGGCCCTAAGGAGTTAGAGTCCTAATATAATTATAACTTAATCTAGTCTAGAAATTATCTATAAATACATGTGTAGTGTTCGAAAATTGATACAATTCATTCTTGCAAATTTTCGAAATCACACAGATATTTTAAAGGGGAATTTTCGAAAATTCCTCTGTCCCTTTAGAGAAAATTCGGTCTGTGATTTTTGTGAAAAATTACATTCCGAATTAACAGATCAAATCTGTTTATTCTCTTCGATAAACATCTGATTGATTTCTAGTGCAATCAATCAGAGGGTTTCTGTTTTCTGTTCGTGGACCTTATTCCGGAGATTGATCGTGAAGCCATCGGTTCCCGGGATATACAAGAAGAGCAGATTAAATTCTGTTGGTGTCCATAATCAAGCCGTTGCTTGAAGAGGTAAAATATTATTAATTGTGATTATTATTATTTTACTTGCAACATAATTTAATCGTAAAGTTTTGATACCCATGATATGGAATTGTTCCATATCGAAAAAATAAAAATTTTTAAACTTTCGCTGCACCGGGTATCAATTCTTAATTGATCTGAACACGTTTTCCAACACCTTTACCAGTCATCATGTTGCATGCATCATATACATATGTTTACTCATGTTTATGTACTGGGCGTTAGCGCTCACGTCCTAGTTGTTATCTTGGATACCCTATTCCATGGGGCAGTCGCAGGATGGATGAAGCCGGTAGTTTGAGGCAGGACTAAAGAGCCGGAGCCTGTCAGGGGATTTTATACAGCAGGATTTGTTTAGTTGTATAATGTTTACTTTTAAAGTTCTTCGATATGGTTGTATCACTACAGTATTAAGCCTGAACTTGTTTTACTAATCCATAATTTACATATCAGCTTAGTAAAACAAGTTCAGGCTTAATACTGTAGTGATACAACCATATCGAAGAACTTTAAAAGTAAACATTATACAGCTAAACAAATCTTGCTGTATAAAATCCCCTGACAGGCTTCGGCTCTCTAATCCTGCCTCGAACTACCGGCTCCGTCCATCCTGCGACCTGCCCCTTGGAATAGGGTGTCCAAGATAACAACTAGGACGTGAGCGCTAACGCCCAGTATATAAACATGAGTAAACATATGTATATGATGCATGCAACATGATGACTGGTAAAGGGTCATCTGAAAAGTCAAGCTCAGTACCGGCGCCACATGAGTGCTGCCACCGCACAGATCAACCTCTGGGTGCAACCACACTCGTCTATTACACCAGAGTAGTCAGACATACATGTCCCCACCATCGCGGTACTCTCAGTGACAGACAATCGAGTATAGAGCTGAGCGGATCTATAATCAGGTATAAAAAGGTATAGGCTCAACGTGTATGTGAACATGATATATGAATATAGAAAGCGGTAAAACATATATCATGCCACATAATAATGCCAAATAAATGCAACATATAAACATGTATACTCGCTGGCAATCTCAGTCAATGTGTATGTACCTAACACCGAATGTAACACCCTCAACCGATGAAGGTATTACCACACTAACATGACCATAAAACCTCTGTGCGGAAAAGAAAATTTTTGAAAGATGTATGCATACATCAAACCTTACTTAAAACATTTCAGAATAGTTTACAAACCAATTCATAACAATTTGAAACATAAAGCGTATTTTCTTCAATCAACATAACAACATTTAGTTCATTAACTTGACACAAACACACTCAACACATAACAGACTCATCACATAACACACTCATCACATAACACACTCATGCATCGCCCGCCGGTCCGACTCCTTACTCTTCTTCATGCCCGGCATTGAACTCATCGACATATGCATAAATGTCATCCTCATTACCTGCACCATTCAAGTATAGTGAGTCTAAAGACTCAACAAGAGTATACAGTAAAAATCATGAGATTTCAATAATCATTTAAACTTAACATAGCATAACATAACATAACATAACATAAGCTTATCATTTGGCGACGAATTATGCGAAATTGTGGCAACCTTCATAATGGGCACATTCATCTTTTCTTGTTGATCAACAATCATATGGCATTACGCCTCATAACTTTCGTTCATTCCTTTTCGGAGGCTCCTCCGGAGCTCATCCCGGAGGACCTAACCCATACATTGAGCCGTATTTGGGAGGGCTACTCCGGAGCCCAAACCGGAGCACCGTTCCCGTATTGCCACCACAAAGACACATAAGACATCAAAATATTTTCATGCATCAACATATTATATCTTCATAATTCAACATAGCATTATTCATTCATGCTTTATCATTTTCATTTCATCAACATATCCTTTCATCCATCATGAAGCATCATTGAAACATCATAATTTCCATCTTAACTTTTGTTTCATGAACATAAAACTTTACTCGATAACTTCGTGCATGTAATAAATGATAAAAATCATACTTTCATATTGAACATAGGTTTCATGAAAGAAACTTAGACATGTACATGCACCACATAACGTAATCGATCCACGTAAGTCGTTCTTTCCGTTCTTGACTTTAAACTTGAAACTTTTTGCATAAAAACTCTTAAATATATTTTAGAAGCCTTAATAGGTCATAAACATGTATTTAGTACCTTAAAATAACATAAATAAAGCTTCAAATCAGAAGGCCATGCGCGGGGGCGCTACTTTTCGGGCGCGGGCGCGCATACCCTGCTGATGGGTCTGCTTGTTCATTCTTAAACTCTATTTTTCAGTCGGAATTCGGAAAAGTGGTAAACATGAACGTTTTAGCCCTTGCTCTTGGCTTTCTCATGCCGAAAACTGCACCTTAATTGAAATTTGCAATAAAAAGTTATACTCATTCTCCCAAGACTGGTCAGTGCAGAAAAATCAAACCAATCAATAAACTTTGGATTGATTTTGGCCAAACTTCAAAACCGATTTTGGAAAACTTCAAAACATGAAAGTTGCAGAAAAATTAGTTATCTTTCAAATACAATTGGCCTCATCTAATTTGGATTAATACAAAAGACTTTACTCACAAAATTGCAACAAGTGTCGATAATCCGAGGCAACCCATCACATGCAACGTTTCAAAGCTTTAACTCAACTCTTTAAAATTCAACACATACCTTCAAAATCAGTACTTTCCCAACTCTAAATCATAAGAATCTATCATCACACATTATTTATCAAGAATTTCACAAGAACGATTTACATATCACGATTTATGCTTCACAATTTCAATCAAACATAGATCATGATTTTAAGCTCTAAAAAAATCATGCATAAACATTACATAAATCATAATTTTCATATCAAAATACATATATCTTGAATGGTGGTTTAAAATTGCTTTAAAAAAAACTTGCCTTGAATGGAGGAGGAGTTGATCCGGAACTTCGGAGACGAACTAACCACGAAGAGGAGCAAGATTGAAGTTTAACTTTGAAATTTCTTGAAGCAACCGTGTAGTGTTCAGAGAAGAAGAGAATAAGAATGAAAATAAAAGAAAGAAGAAGAAGATAGGCGTGAAGGAGGGCAATCATGGGGAGACAAGTCCATAAATAAGTGGGGAACGTGGTAGAAGAGTGTTGCTTTCAACACTTAATTCGCATCGTGGTGACTAATTAAAATGAAGTCTACCACTCTTCCTTGACTCGACTGATAAAAAAATACTATCTCCCAACTCTTTTATTCAAATTATATCAATATTATACTTAAAATACTCGTGAAAATACGTTCTAACACTTCGTTCGTAAGTTAGCCTCGTCCCGAGAGTCTAGAATCAAACTCAACCTGAAATCATTTACTTAATCAAATTGTTAAACGTAAAATAAACATAATCATTAAATCATAACTTAAACAATTTAAGGCATAAAATCATTAAAAATTTATGTTTAAATAATCGTGAGCAAGTTTAATGGATTTTTGGACTTTACAATTCTACCCTCCTTAAAAGAATTTCGTCCTCGAAATTCGACTTACCAAATAATTTTGGGTATCGGCTACGCATATCTTGTTCAGTCTCCCAAGTAGCCTCTTCCACTAATTGATTGCGCCATAAGACCTTTACAATCTTGATCTCTTTGTTCCTCAACTTTCGGACTTGTGTATCCAAAATTTGGATAGGTACCTCTTCATATGACAAGTCTGGCGTCCACTGAACTGGTTCATGACGAATGACATGGGAAGGATTTGAGATATACTTCCTCAACATCGAGACATGGAAGACGTCGTGTACTCCTTCTAGATTTGGAGGCAATGCTAATCGATAAGCTCTTGCTCCAACCTTGTCTAGGATCTCGAAAGGTCCTATATATCTCGGGCTCAGCTTTCCTTTCTTCCCAAATCTCAAAACTCCTTTCCAAGGTGACACTTTAAAGAACACATGATCACCTACTTGAAACTCCAAGTCTCTACGCCTCTTATCGGCGTAGCTTTTCTGTCGACTTTGTGCTGTCAACATTCTGTCCTTGACTTTTGCTATCAAGTTGATTGTCTGTTGCACTATTTCTGGACCCAATATAGCTCTTTCTCCAACTTCATCCCAATGCAATGGAGTCCTACACTTTCTCCCATACAAAGCCTCATAAGGAGCCATTCCAATAGTAGCTTGATAACTATTGTTATATGTGAACTCCACTAAAGGCAACTTTGATTCCCAATTTCCTCCGAAGTCAATCATGCAAGCCCTAAGTAAATCCTCCAGTATCTGAATCACTCGCTCAGATTGTCCATCTGTTTGTGGATGAAAAGCTGTACTGAAGGCTAACTTTGTCCCCAATCCATGATGTAGACTCTTCCAAAAGTTCGATGTGAACCTGGGATCCCTGTCAGAGATTATCCTTGCTGGAACTCCATGCAATCTAACTACCTCTCGAATATACAACTCTGCATATTGATTCATCGAGAAGTTGTTTCTAACTGGTAAAAAGTGAGCTGACTTCGTCAACCTGTCAACTATTATCCATATTGAATTCATTCTTCGTTGTGTAATTGGCAGTCCAATCACAAAGTCCATGGTGACATCTTCCCATTTCCAAGTGGGAATGTGTAATGGTTTCAGAAGTCCTGCTGGCCTTTGATGTTCAACTTTGACCTGTTGACATGTCAAACATTCGCTAATAAACTTAACGATGTCTTTCTTCATACTTGGCCACCAGTATAGCATCTGTAAATCCTTGAACATCTTTGTACTCCCTGGATGAATAGAATATGGTACAGTGTGAGCCTCAGTCATCACATCTTCCCTCAGTGAATCTACTGCTGGTACCCACTTTCGCCCTTTGTGATGCACGATCCCATCCTTCACTGTATACAATGCACCCCCTTTAGCTTCATCTTTAAGTTTCCAAGTTAATAATTGCTGGTCTGAAGCCTGACCTGTTCGAATCTTGTCGAGCAAACTTGGAACCATTGTTAAGGCTGATAGGGCACAAACTTCCATCGGCTCAACTACTTCCAATCTGAGTCGTTCAAAATCTGCAATCAACTCTTGTTGAGTTGTCATTCTGTTCAAGGTTGCAGATTTACGACTCAAAGCATCTGCTACTACATTAGCTTTACCCGGATGGTAGCTAATATCACAGTCATAATCTTTCACCAATTCGAGCCATCTTCTCTGCCTCATGTTCAACTCCTTCTGGGTGAAGAAGTACTTCAAACTCTTATGATCAGTGAAAATCTGACACTTCTCACCATAAAGGTAATGTCTCCACAGTTTGAGTGCGAAGACAACTGCTGCCAATTCAAGGTCATGGGTAGGGTAATTCTTTTCATGAATCTTCAACTGTCGTGAAGCATATGCTATCACCTTTCCATCTTGCATCAAGACAACCCCTAATCCACTCTTGGAAGCATCTGTATAAATTACGAATCGACCTGTTCCTTCTGGTATGGCTAGTACTGGTGCTGTCATCAACTTTTTCTTTAACACTAAAAAGCTTTTCTCACACTGATTAGACCATTCAAACTTCACACTTTTGCGAGTTAATGACGTTAGTGGCAGCGCTATCTTGGAGAAATCCTGAATGAATCTCCTATAGTAACCCGCTAATCCCAAGAAACTCCGTATCTCTGTAGCATTCTTTGGAGTAACCCAATTTTTAATTGCTTCTATCTTTGCTGGATCAACCTATATTCCCTTAGCCGAAACTATGTGACCCAAAAATGCAATCTGTTCCAGCCAAAATTCACACTTACTGAACTTAGCAAACAATTGTTTTTCTTTCAGAATCTACAAGACTGTAGTTAGATGCTGACGATGCTCATCTGAACTACGAGAGTAAATCAGTATGTCATCTATGAATACTATGACAAACTGATCTAAAAAAGGCTGAAACACTCTGTTCATAAGATCCATGAATACTGCCGGTGCATTGGTAACTCCAAATGGCATGACTAAAAACTCGTAGTGGCCATAACGAGTCCTGAAAGCTGTCTTATGAATATCTTCATCTTTCACCTTTAATTGGTGATAACCTGATCTCAAATCGATCTTGGAGAATACTACTGCCCCTTGTAACTGATCAAACAAATCATCAATCCTTGGCAGTGGATATTTGTTCTTCACTGTTACTCGATTCAGCTCTCTATAATCGATGCACAGTCTCATAGACCCATCTTTCTTCTTGACAAACAATACCGGTGCACCCCAAGGCGATATACTCGGTCTAATAAAGTCTTTATTGAGTAGCTCTTGTAGTTGCTCCTTCAATTCTTTCATTTCAGTCGGTGCTAATCTGTATGGTGCTTTGGAAGCTGGTTGGGTTCCGGGCATTAATTCAATCCCAAATTCTACCTCCCTAGCTGGAGGTAATCCTGCAATATCATTAGGAAATACTTCTGGGAAATCTCTCACTACCTCGACGTCTTCAAGTTTCGATCGAGGTAATTCTTGGTCGCAAGTGACACTTGCGAGGAAACCTGCACATCCTTTATTCAACAGTTGCCATGCCTTACCTACTGAAATTAAAAGAGATGAATTATTTTTCGGTGTGGCATAGAATAGAAACGTTTCTCCATCCTTAGTTTTCAAGGAAACCGTCCTCCGTTTACAGTCTATGGTAGCCTCGTAACAAGACAACCAATCCATACCAAATATCACGTCAAAGTCCGACATTTTGAGGATAATAAGATCAGCATACAACTCATGACCTTGCATCTGTATACTGCATCCTCTGATGATCAAATCACTACTCAATTCTTCCCCTGAAGGCAAGGATATACTAAATCTCGATATTGACTTATCCGGTACTAAACCCGATTTATTAACAAATTCAACAGATATGAATGAATGTGTAGCTCCAGTATCAATTAAGACATGAGCGGGATTACTGGAAACATTAATCATACCTGTAACTATAGCTGTATTCGGATCCACTTGATCATGTGCCATTGCAAAAACTCGTCCTCTTATTGGTTCTTTGGATTGAGGGCAATCTTTTCGATAGTGCCCTGGCTTTTTGCAAAGGAAACATACTCCAGTCCCTGCCATGCATTGACCTGAGTGAAGTTTTCCACATTTTTGACAAGCTGTTGATGCAATCGCCGGTTTTGGTGCTGGTAGAGCCAATTGTTTCTTCCCCTGAGGTCGATGCTGCTGCTGTTGGTATGGTCGGTGTTGGGGTGGGGCTTGGTACGGTCTCTTTCTGTTAGCATTTCCTTGTTGGTCCCGATTCTGATAACTAGATCTTTTTGCTTGTGACTCTCTGATAATGTCGTTTCTGTCCTTTTCGGACAGCATGGCCTGATCCACCGCATCTTTGTAATTTTTCGCTCCACTTAGTCTAACATCCTTTTTGATGAAGGCATTCAATCCTTCTGTGAAATGTTTCAACTCTTCAGCAGGGTCACCAGAAATCATCGGTACAAAGTATCTTCCCCTTTCAAACTTCTTTACATACTCCGCAATTGACATGTTTCCTTGACGGATCTCCAAAAACTCTCTAGCCAACCTGTTTCGGGTGCTCACCGTGAAATATTTGCCGTAGAACACATCCTTGAATCCATTCCAAGTAAGGGTGGTTAGGTTCAACGCTGCTTTGGCTCCATTCCACCAAACACGAGCGTCATCACGGAACATATAGGTAGCACATCTCAATATATCCGCATCCGTGATCTGCATGAATTCAACAGCAGTCTCCATAGCTTGGAACCATTGTTCCGCTATCAAAGGATCAGTCTCTCCTTTGAACTCAGGTGGTCCCAACTCTAAGAACCTTTTGTAGATAGGGTTCTGATTAGCTGCAGGATGGTTATTTCCAGCATTAGCTGTCTGGACTTGAAGCAACTGTTGGATTTGAGCTCCCTGAGCACGGCTTTGCTCTTGAAGCAGAGCAGTTAATCCCGCCAAAAACTGGTTGTTTTGATTGTTCTCACTATTTGGCCCGCAATCACTATGGTTGTTGTTTGCAGAATTGGCGTTGGTGTTGGTGTTGTTTCCCCTACGTGATGTCATAGTCCTAAAGTCCAATATTATCCACACCGCTCAGTCACGATTTAAAACGTGAATATACTTTAACATATAACAAGCAAACATATATCTCATCGCATTATCATACACATAATAACATAAGACACATAACTTATAGACATGAAGATGGAGCGTTGGAGTCGTGGCGAGTATGCATGAGTGTTTCAAGAAAACCCAGAGCGAACTGCTCTGATACCAAACTGTAACACCCTCAACCGATGAAGGTATTACCACACTAACATGACCATAAAACCTCTGTGCGGAAAAGAAAATTTTTGAAAGATGTATGCATACATCAAACCTTACTTAAAACATTTCAGAATAGTTTACAAACCAATTCATAACAATTTGAAACATAAAGCGTATTTTCTTCAATCAACATAACAACATTTATTTCATGAACTTGACACAAACACACTCAACACATAACAGACTCATCACATAACACACTCATCACATAACACACTCATGCATCACCCGCCGGTCCGACTCCTTGCTCTTCTTCATGCCCGGCATTGAACTCATCGACATATGCATAAATGTCATCCTCATTACCTGCACCATTCAAGTATAGTGAGTCTAAAGACTCAACAAGAGTATACAGTAAAAATCATGAGATTTCAATAATCATTTAAACTTAACATAGCATAACATAACATAACATAACATAAGCTTATCATTTGGCGACGAATTATGCGAAATTGTGGCAACCTTCATAATGGGCACATTCATCTTTTCTTGTTGATCAACAATCATATGGCATTACGCCTCATAACTTTCGTTCATTCCTTTTCGGAGGCTCCTCCGGAGCTCATCCCGGAGGACCTAACCCGTACATTGAGCCGTATTTGGGAGGGCTACTCCGGAGCCCAAACCGGAGCACCGTTCCCGTATTGCCACCACAAAGACACATAAGACATCAAAATATTTTCATGCATCAACATATTATATCTTCATAATTCAACATAGCATTATTCATTCATGCTTTATCATTTTCATTTCATCAACATATCCTTTCATCCATCATGAAGCATCATTGAAACATCATAATTTCCATCTTAACTTTTGTTTCATGAACATAAAACTTTACTCGATAACTTCGTGCATGTAATAAATGATAAAAATCATACTTTCATATTGAACATAGGTTTCATGAAAGAAACTTAGACATGTACATGCACCACATAACGTAATCGATCCACGTAAGTCGTTCTTTCTGTTCTTGACTTTAAACTTGAAACTTTTTGCATAAAAACTCTTAAATATATTTTAGAAGCCTTAATAGGTCATAACCATGTATTTAGGACCTTAAAATAACATAAATAAAGCTTCAAATCAGAAGGCCATGCGCGGGGGCGCTACTTTTCGGGCGCGGGCGCGCATACCCTGCTGATGGGTCTGCTTGTTCATTCTTAAACTCTATTTTGCAGTCGGAATTCGGAAAAGTGGTAAACATGAAAGTTTTAGCCCTTGATCTAGGCTTTCTCATGCCGAAAATTTCACCTTAATTGGAATTTTCAATAAAAAGTTATACTCATTCTCCCAAGACTGGTCAGTGCAGAAAAATCAAACCAATCAATAAACTTTGGATTGATTTTGGCCAAACTTCAAAACCGATTTTGGAAAACTTCAAAACATGAAAGTTGCAGAAAAATTAGTTATCTTTCAAATACAATTGGCCTCATCTAATTTGGATTAATACAAAAGAATTTACTCACAAAATTGCAACAAGTGTCGATAATCCGAGGCAACCCATCACATGCAACGTTTCAAAGCTTTAACTCAACTAACTCAACTCTTTAAAATTCAACACATACCTTCAAAATCAGTACTTTCCCAACTCTAAATCATAAGAATCTATCATCACACATTATTTATCAAGAATTTCACAAGAACGATTTACATATCACGATTTATGCTTCACAATTTCAATCAAACATAGATCATGATTTTAAGCTCTAAGAAAATCATGCATAAACATTACATAAATCATAATTTTCATATCAAAATACATATATCTTGAATGGTGGTTTAAAATTGCTTTAAAAAAAACTTGCCTTGAATGGAGGAGGAGTTGATCCAGAACTTCGGAGACGAACTAACCACGAAGAGGAGCAAGATTGAAGTTTAACTTTGAAATTTCTTGAAGCAATCGTGTAGTGTTCAGAGAAGAAGAGAATAAGAATGAAAATAAAAGAAAGAAGAAGAAGATAGGCGTGAAGGAGGGCAATCATGGGGAGATAAGTCCATAAATAAGTGGGGAACGTGGTAGAAGAGTGTTGCTTTCAACACTTAATTCGCATCGTGGTGACTAATTAAAATGAAGTCTACCACTCTTCCTTGACTCGACTGATAAAAAAATACTATCTCCCAACTCTTTTATTCAAATTATATCAATATTATACTTCAAATACTCGTGAAAATACGTTCTAACACTTCGTTCGTAAGTTAGCCTCGTCCCGAGAGTCTAGAATCAAACTCAACCTGAAATCATTTACTTAATCAAATTGTTAAACGTAAAATAAACATAATCATTAAATCATAACTTAAACAATTTAAGGCATAAAATCATTAAAAATTTATGTTTAAATAATCGTGAGCAAGTTTAATGGATTTTTGGACTTTACACCGAAGTCTGAACTAAACTAGAAGAAGACAACCCCTAGCTGTCCTAGGTCAACTCCCGACCCGACCTGGTCTCAAGCCTGACCCGACCCGACCCGACCTGGCCTGCTCTCAAGCCCGACCCGACCTGCTCTCTTGGTCCGACCCCGAGCTCTTCCTTCCCAAGCTCCTGAGCTACTCCTTCCCAAGCTCCCGAGCTACTCCTTCCCGAGCAGAAATATGAAGTAAGATGGAAGTGATGTGAAAATAACTGAACTTCCAGCTCCTATTTTGTAGACAAATATCTGGGGTGTTCGGGATTCTCAAGCTAAGGTCGAGACGTCTGAGCTCCTATATGCATGCAACGTATCAAAAGCTTGAGCTGAGTCACTACCATTTTTGACAGCTCATGCTTAGGCGCCAGTAGTCACACATGCAAGAGTCCACACACCTGCCTGCCTGTCCTTGAGGGTTCAGGCTTGTACATGCTCTGATTTTGGTTGACAAGTGTTCATTCCCGACCTGAACACAATGTGCTCTTCCCATGACCGAACACTACCTTGGCCTTGCAAAACACTTTCTTGAACTCCTAGATCCGACCCGAGCTACACATTCTCTTGGCCGAGATCTTAAGTTCAAGCCCTCCACCATTTTCTTGAGCACCCAAGTCCCGACCCGAGCCACTTCCTTATTTGGATGAACCCATAATAGCCGAACCCTCCTTTGGTTCCCATCATGACCGACCTGAGCCCCAAGGAAACATCCGAGCTCAAAACAAGCTCCATGCCCGAGCTAAATCCATCTCAATGCACGAGCCCTAGCCAAAGCCACACACACACGGCCAAGCTCTTGATGCTCAACCATGTCCGACCCGAGCCCATGGTCAAATCCATCAACCCTAGCTCATTCTCATACCATGTGTTCTTGATTTGTTTAATTAGTAATCCTTAATCATGTTTAACATATTATTATCTTAAAATGTAATCTGGGTTACTATATATTTCAATTCAATGACAATTTGAACATAATTTACTTTCACTTTGCAAGATCGATCTCAGTCACCCAAAATTTTATCCCTAAAAGTAGAACATTATATGTGCAATTAACCTTCATTTGTACTTTTTTTGCTCATGTGTTGTGCTAGATCCCATGATCACGCATGCTCTTTCAATAGTGAAGTTCAAATACAAGTGCCGTCTTACAAATTTGGTTAATTGAATATCACATTTAACAACCGTTCAAATTATAAATACATCTAATTACACAATTGTAGACATTGAGCAATAAATGATATAACCACATGTGATCTCATTGAATAATAAATAATGTATTCAGCTTTTATATTTTTCAAAGTAGTACACATGATATTAGACCATTACTAATTTAATTCAGCGATGATTCATACAACCATGAAAACTCTTTATAAGTATCATAATGTGTGTTATGCACGAAATCATAACCTCTTCGTGCATGTGCAAACAATGAGTTTCTCATACCCAATTACCCATCCGTTTGTTCCAAAAATATTCGAGATTGTTCCCAATTAATTTAGAATTATTCTGAAGCCGGGAGAATTCGAACCTAATTTGTTTTCATTTGGAAAAATCGATGTTAGTGGTTTAAAATTTTATCCCATAAAGTATAAAAATTTACAATCAATTAAGCCGCATGTGTACGCTTATTGTTCATGTGTTGTGCCTTAGTAAGTAAAAATTATTCCGAAGTATTAACAATTGGATCTTAATTTTCAATCAATTTATCTTAATATATATCTTGCGATCCTTAACTGTCATTATCAAACCAAACCCGATATATATACAAGACTTGACACCTTTAACATATCTTTTGTTTTCAAGACTTGACACCTTTAACATATCCTTAACTGCAATTTTGGTCCTGTATGTTTGTCATTTTGCGATTTCGATCCTTTATGTTTTCAAATTTCAGTTTTCGTCTTGCATGTTCTGATTTTTGGCAATTTCAGTTTTTTTTCTTTGAAAATTCTTACGTGATACTGTACACGTCAGCTCCACATCAGCATTGAATTGGTGTCACATCAACACAACATCGGAAAAAAGAATAATATTGTGAGAAAATAAACGGACCAAAAAAGTAATTTTTCATATATATATATTCGATCATACATTATTTTTAGTTGGCATGTTCATTCTAATAAGACCAATTTATCAACCCGAAAAGACGAACAATTATGCTAAATTATACAATGTACTATTATCTTAATTTTTTGTACAAAAAATATAGAACACACATACAAATTGGTTTCACCAAAGCTTAAAAAAAAAATTTAAACCACCTTTAGTTTACAAAATATCTTCATACTAATTAATTATTATCGCACACATCATCCCCAAAAGCATAGCCACATAATAAAAATCATTCAAATTTGTTTTTCAGCAATCCATGTTCATCAGATAATATACTCGCAGTAACATGAGCTCGACAAGTCTTCATCTTCACTGTTTTTTCATATCTCCACATTTCATCCGTGTCACGAGCTAAACATTCAAATGCAACAACAAAATACATTAACAAGTAGTTTCAGAAAAATTTTAAGAATGAAAATAAATTTTGGACAAAAACGGATTTACCATAATAATTCAAGCATTTCAAATGAATAATTATTTCACTGAAGCGACCAACAATAAAAACAGAAACCAAATAACAAATTCAAGAACAATAGCATAAAAACTGGGGACAAACATATGAAAACAAAGAACTAAAAAATAATTTATGAAACCAAATAACAAATTCAAGTAAATACTTCACTGCGACAAACAAATAAATAAATAAGTTCTTATCATATAGTATTACACAACCATAGATCTCATTATATAGGAAAAAATGATGGATTTATTAATGATAAAATGGAAAAAATGGTTGACAACGTATTTATTAATGATTTAAAAAAATAGATCCATTCAATTCCACCATTTTCATGGTGGATTTGGTTGTTATAGCTACAAGACATGATTAGTGAATGAAGAAATTAAAATAATACAAAAAATAATTGAAGACACTAGAAACTAGAAAAATGAATATAATAAATACATGAAACAAAAAAACAATAAAATGAATAAAATAATATAATAGGAAGCTAAAACAAATATTTTATGAGTGTGAGGGAGTTGTAAGGAACTTTATCTGACATCAGAATTGGACAATAATTAAAGTTTAATATGGTAATAGGGATTTAAAAGCCATTTCCCCATAAAAATTAACTATTAATCAACATTGAAAACTTAATATTATATTATGTTTATTTGATGCATGGAACTTCAAGAGCCTAATTAAAGGTTTTTTGAAGGAAGGATATTTAAAGCTTTTTTAAAGGATGAATCATTATGTCTAAAATGCACTTTTTATAAAACAAATATACCTTTGCACGCTTAGTGGAGACAGCTTTTTCAACATCCCCAAAAAAAAAGAAAGTAAACTTTTTTATTATTTTTTTTAATTATCAAAAGAAACATATATAAAGTATTTTATTAATGGTGATATCATAATTTAAGTTTTTTTTGCCGTTATGTGGAAAGAAATTGGGTCAATGCCGGACCTCGTATGAGTCACATGACCCATTGCCTGAGGCCAACATCCTAACACGAGCCCATTGCCTTAGGCCCACATCTAATTTTCAGCTAGGAGTGGAGAGATTGGGACTTGATTATTAATTATTAGTATTATTAATTATTATATTTATTATATATATATATATATATATATATATATATATATACATACATACATATATATATTTGGGCATTGGGTAGAATGATTTTTTTTGAAATTGGGGTAGAATGATTTCGATGTAGTGTAATAGTTGAATAAATCCTCATAGAAAATGTGCATTTGCAAAATAAAAGTATGTGTATACAATATATTATTATTATTTTTTTATATAAAAATAATAATATGTCTTGCCATAAAATTGATACCAATTTGTGGTAAGGGTTGATTTGGTATTTGCTTTTGAAAATATTGAATTCAAAGTATTTTTGAGATTTAATTTAAGGGTTGATTTGGTATTTGCTTTTGAAAATATTGAATTCAAAGTATTTTTGTAATATTATTTTTATGATATATGTATATGTATATTGTTTTTGAAAAGTTTGTTTTAATGCATTGAAACGAGGTCTAGAGTTTTCGTTTCAAAGTATGTTTGTTATTTTTAGAGGTGGACATTTAGTGTTGGGTATGAGATATCCGATCTGATCGGATATTTTTTAAAGATGACGGATTCGGTAAAACCCGAACTCGCAATATTCAGGTCGATTTCGTTAAAATCAGAGATCGAACTCACCTTTCAAGAATAAATTGGCGTGAAACTCTCAGTGGATTGAAGTATATATTCAGTTCGATTTATATTGTCTGCGCTGGAAACCCAAACTCCAATATCTTCGGGTTTCAAAAGAGAAAATAATACATTTTTTAAAAGAACATCCACCATTGGCAATTTACGGATCAGAATCCTCCCACAATAGGGGGTGCTGTGGTGTCGTTTTCTCCACAACACACCTATCCATTTTCTTTTTTTATTTTTTTTCTTTTCTTTTCGTTTGTTTTTTTTTTTTCTTTCAAATATTTCTATTGTTTTTAATATTTTAAATTAAATCAACGTGTTTCTTTTTCTATTTTTTTTCTATTTTTAACAAAATTGGATTTTATTATTTTCTAATCTATCCAATTTTATTTGTTTTTAAAAAATATATTTTGTTATATAATAAACATTTTTACTTTTCATTTTTAGTGGTTTTCTTTTGCCTCCTATTTTTTTCTCCCATTTTCTGCATGATCAACTCATTTGCCTTTTTTTTTTTTAATTTAAGTTTTTTAAAAATTTTAATAGAGTAAGATGTTCGAATATATAAGGTTCTATTTTTTTTTTTTTATCTTTTATTTGTCTGATTTTCTTCTAATTGTTTGGCTGCTGATTTTTTATTAATAAAATTTTATGTTAAAAATTACTAGATAAATTTTGATAAATAAATCGTCAAATTGTACTTCTTATTCTAAATATTTGTTCTAATTAGATAATTATAAATATGAATTAATTAAATTATTAATTGAATTTTTAAAAAAATACTCAAAAATAAAATATCATTTCATGATTCTACTATACGATTATTTTAATAATAAACAATTACGTAAAGTCGACAATTAATTATTATCTGGGTTGAAACACAATAATATTTTGCTCAATCTATTAATAAAATATATTATAACCTTATTTCGTGAAGTGTCGAGAATCTCGTCGGGATCATGTTTTATTATCGATCTCTCTCCCGATATTAATTGGAGCGGAAAAAATTCCAAAAATTCGGGTAAAAAAAATATCGGATTCCGATTTTTCGGGATGAGAATGAGATCAGATTCGAAAAGGGTCAATATTTCAGAAATTTTTGTCACACTAACAATATTTTTAAAAATAAATAACATTGGATAAATTAGAAATAACAAAAGACAATTTTGTTTAAAAAATAAAAAAACATGAAAATAAGAAACATGTTGATTTAAAAGATTAAAAAAATAGAAAACTTGAAAGAAAAAAAAAACAAACGAAAAAGGAACAAAAAAAAAAAAAAAAGAAATGGATAGGTGTGCTGTGGAGAAAATGATAATGCCCATTTAACACCCCTCTTCATAAGAGAGAGAGAGGGGACGTTCAGAGGGATGAACGTCCCTCTTCCCTCTTTTTTTCCCGCTAATGTTTTAGGTGTCTGGCGTGGGAAGAGGCTCCACGTGGGCCCCATGCGTTCTGCACCTGCTTTCTTTTCTTTTTTTAATTTTTTTCTTTTTTTAAACGGTAATAATTTGAATTTTGTACATGCTTTTTTCCAACGGGTTGGGCTTGTATTTTGTATTATTTTATTTGTTTAAAATTTATTTTTTTATTTAAATTGAATTAAATTTAAAAACATTCAAAAAATTTGTAACGACTAGTTCGAAATCCCATCTCTAAATATCCACCAATGTATACACATATTTTCATTTCAACTCACTACACACTCTAATTCTACTCTCTAATATTCTTTCCATCTATTGTTTTTTAAGTTCCTACAATCTTATTTTCTATCCGAAATGGATGAAAATAATAGGACATTTTTTTTACAAATTTCTTGAATTCTACAAACAACTCGCAAGAATATTAATCTTTCCAAAATCCACAAATTCCACCAAATTATCAATACCCACATCCATTTCCAAATATGTCGTTTCCTCCACAAAATCTTAAAAAATTCCATGGTTTTGGAAATTATATGAATCATCTGAATTATCCCCCTCGAGGTCCATATCAACCGCTTCCAGCAGAATATTGGCAAAACATGAGTCATCCGTATTTAATGTCTCCGATTGTTCATGGATATGGTACCCCTCACACAACTGTAACCTTTCACATCTCCGATGTCGAATGAACCTGCAACTCTGACTTTTTTTCCGGAGACTCAACTTTCTGACCGTGAATCCCTAATTGAGGTGGTCAATTTAGAAAAAAAAAGTTTCAAATATTGAGGGTACAAGAAAGCGTACAAGTTGGACAAAGTTTGAAGACGAGGTCTTAGCGAAAAGTTTTGTCACTATCAGCGATGATCCAATAATCGGCAATAATCAAAAGTCGGATGCTTTTTGGGGACGTGTTGCAAACTCCTACAATGATAATCGTACCCCCAGGTTCAAACACTAGAAGTGCAAATGTTATACGGTCATATTGGCACAATACAATCCAAAAGAAGCTATATCGATTCAACGCAAATTACAATAGTATTTATAGTTCATAACTTCATATCGAAGTGGTCACAGTGACGAAGATATATTGAAGTTTGCGTACGAAAAATATCGATCCGAACATTCAATCTCGAGCATGGCTCAAACCGAGGATTTTAGGATTATCTTCGGACAAATTCTGAGCTACGTGACTCTCAAGTTCGTCACCAACTTCGCGCCGACTTAGTTGAGAATATCTGGGTGCAATAGAAAACAATCCGTGAATTAGTATTTCATATGGTATTTTAAATTTCATCATAATGTGGTTTATTCTAAGTTATTATTGCATTTCAATTTCATAATTACATGGCAATTTCATAATTTCATCATAATGTGGTTTATTCTAAGTTATTATTGCGCCGACTTTGTAATTTTGACTGCTTTAGGTTCTATTCAAGGGAAAATACAACAGAAGAAGCACTCTCACAAACATTTATTTTATTAATAAATATATTAAAAAAATTTTAATATTATTTTTTTAAAAAAATAAAATTATTTTTTTAAAATTAAGATTATTATTAAAAAAATAATATTTTAAAACATATTTAAAACATATTTATTTAATTTGAAATAATTTTAAGATGATTGAGTGGACTGTGAGACCCATATATAATGAGTGTTAATGTTAAAAAGAATGTGAGTGAAAGAGATATGTTGTTATAATGAGTATGTGACAGTGGACCCCATGCTTTTTGATGAGGTGGTGAGTGTTATAATGGGAGTGGGTTGTGGATGGTCTGACGGATACCCGAAAATTTTGGGTAGTTGCAATGGCTATCCGAATGACCGGGTACCCGACCCGACAAATCCAAACTCGACAGTACCTGATCCGATGCCCACTCTTAGTTATTGTTGACGTATGTGTCAAGTGATACCATTGATGATGTAATTAATATCAACTCGTACGAGGTTAATGAGATCCTAACACATGGGTAATACCCAAATCATATATCCAATGACTCGTATTTTTATACATATGCGTAATTAATTATATATTGTTAACACGGCAAATCATGAGACATTAAATATATCATTGGGGTAATACCCATGTGCTAGGTTGAACTCAACCCTCATACAATGTATGATATGATAAAATTATGTTATATGTATTCGGATGAAATGATTTTGATTTGGAAAGAGAATTTTTTGGGTGAATTTTATAGGAGTATCCTACATCCACATCTTATTGGGTCGGATTACGCTTTTGGGTTAGTTAGGATAAATTAGCAGTCTTAAAACAAGGAGACAAGTACACATCTAGAGATATAAATGAACTAAACTATTTGCGAGCTCCAAGCTATTTAAAGATCGGCTCGATAAAGAATTTCGTTCGAGTACGCTCGTTAAGATTACTGAACCGAGCGTAAACTTAAGGATATTAGGCTCGTGAGCTTGAACATATATATTCATTATTAGGCTCGCGAACTCAAGCTCGGCTCGTTCAAATATATCTAGAAAAATTAATAATTTTATATAATCTCATAGAATAATAATATAATTTTATAGGTCAAGAGTAATAAAATTAATATAATTAATCAAATAAATTTTAAAATCAAATTTTAATATGATTTATGAACCATTTACAATAAATTACTTGAAATAGATAAATTTGCTAGGACTAAGATTTTTTAGAATATAATATTTTAAATAAATTATAATTGATTTATATTAATGTAAAACTAAAATATAAAATTTAGGATGATATGATATGATGATGAATTATAAATTTTATATGCTAAAATAGTCATTCAGTATTAATAAATATTTTAAGTTAATGATATAGAACTTGTGGGTTCTACGTAATCATCAACACCTAATTCCATGGCTCAATCTATCGCAACTCACTAATCACACTCAAGAACCATAAGACTATCTCAATCGCAAGTCAAGAAATAAACCAGGTCAAACTAATTGCTTCAATCGATCATATAATTCAATCACATCAGCAATAAAGGAATTCAACCAAAAACGACATAAGATTTTACGTGGTTCGACTAGTTATCCACGCCTAATCCACGGGAGAACAATTGCAACCATTCATTATTGATCACAAAAATGGAGATTCAACTTGGTTCAATATACTACAAATTTTTTTTTATCAAACAAGAAAGCAATACATATTCACAATCAATTTTATACTCTTCCTTGATTTCTCTCTTTTGATCAGCGAGCTTCGTTGTATTTCTCTATGTAACTCAAGCTCACATTCAACCATGTGTTTTTGTTGGAATCGTTTGGTGACTTAAAGAAGAAGATGTCATCTTCTTTCCTCCAAGTTGGTAGCCCAATAATGACATTCTTAATTCCCCACCGGTTGGTCCAGCCAACCTTCTAGCCCATTTTCCAGTCCCTTTTTCTCGGTCCAACTCTTATAACCTTGGCCCAACATTTTTTTGGCCCAACCCTTTGTATGCTTGTCCGATATAAGAGCTTGAGGCCCAAGCTGGTAAAAACACATTATAACAGTCTCCAACTTGTTTCTACGGGTTGGTTGTTCTCTTCCTAGCTAGCTTATCTAGTCTATCATCACTATATTTACCAAATTCAAGTATTGCTTGAACTTAGCATAATATAGTGATTTTGTCATAACATCCACCGGATTATCATCTGTTGGTATTTTTCCAAGATCACTAGTTGTGGTGACCCGTCCCAGAATCACTATCTAAACAATGCTTAAGCATGCAAAACAACTTAAAACACAAATAATCAATTAACCAACGAAAACTTAAATAATTCAACTAAAACTACCTGCAAGAATACAACCGGCCCCAAAACAAATATTGATAAATGTTATACAACCACATCGAAAGTAATACTAAATTCCTCAAATGAAAACCTGGTACAGTGTTGAATCCTATGTTTTGGTGATAACAAAACAATATATCATTGTTATAGAAATTGCCGCCTTCTTATTGTATAACAGGCCATCAACCGCTTATATTTGAAGATTAGGCAACTACCGCTCACATGCTATCTACCAATCACGTAAGCTGTCTACCGCTCACATGCTGTCTACCGGTCACAAAAGTTGTCTACCGCTCATATGATATGTCCACTGATCTTGATAAGTATCAACTACTTGAAGGCATATCAATCGATTGTCACTCTACTCAACGGTTATCTGATAAGACATCTTTAATGCAGAAGTCATGAGCATTTAATGGATTCGTCTGAATCATTTATGAGCAGACAACAAACAATGATGGAAAGTTACTCTAAATGATCACCAAGACATCCTATCTTAGGGTCTAACTGCAGGCGTTACCCATCATATGTGGAAAGAGCAAAAAATATCATTTATTGCAGACACTACTTTCAAGTGAGAGAGAAACATAAATAGTACCAACACATTTAAGATGATTGGGACATCATAAGCCATTTGCTCCAGACAAAGGACAACAACATTGATTGAAAAGTTAAAGACCTTGGAATCTTGAACTTTAAATAAGAGAGAAAACTCGAAGAGAACTAACGAAGAATTATCAAAGAATCTCTGAGCTATATTCTTGAACACTTTAATCGTCCATATATTACTCTCTCTTTACAACCCTCGCTTATCAGACAACATATCTGATCTTTCAAGGATCTTTCCAGGGTTGCTCAAATCCAGTCATTGATTGTAGAATACAAGCCGATTCAAAGGATATGAGAATCTGAGTTTGAAAAAATTAGTCTTTATCACTAGAGTCGAAAGAAGCTTTATAAGAACTTAGAATCTTATCTTTGTGAAATTTAAGAGTTCCATATTGGGCAGTGTTTAAGTCCTGATATTGAAGTGGGTGAATTACAAGACGTAGTTACCAAAGTCTTCTAGTGAATTCTTTCCCGTGTGGAAGAAGGAGAGACGTAAAAGGATATTGCCTTCAAACTTTCATAAATTCCGTGTTATTTATTTTACAGCACTACACTTTACTTCCAATCGATATCACCTAAGTTTGTGAGCTCTTTCCGCATTTATTTTCTAGTTGCTCACACAACTCAGGAAGTTGAGAAAAACGGTTGAGTGGACTAACATTCACTCAACTCTTAGCTTTTCAAGAAAAATATTTTAAGAGTGTGTATTCACCCCTCCTCTACACACACACCCGATCTCCAACATACAGTAAAATCCACCCTGCTGTAGCTCAACGACCGCTACCTCCTGGTCCGTCCAATCTAAGTTTTGCCCCGTATATTGAGGTGTCCAAAACCAAAACCGAGGACGTGAACTAACAATGATCAGTACAAAATTATGAGTATACACATGCTATGAATGCTAAATATAAATGAACGGGTACCAGAACCTTATCACGGTAGAAACTCTTGAGAAACAAATGGTATCATGGTATGTAGCACACTTGGCCGTTGCATCAGGAGGTACTCCCATACCATAAGAAATAAGTGGAAATATCCGGACCCAAATCCATGAAATCCATCCACAAAACTTCAGCGCTGAGCAACCCCTCTATTGGTAATATCAAGGTGTAGGCTCAATGTGATAATGCATGAAACATAATAATCATGACATAATAAATGCACATAAGTCATACCATATAAATCATGCAAACATAGAACATGTATAGTCAACCAGGGTATCTCGGATAGTACGTCCGTACTTTAGAATAAGCAATCTAGCGATACTGGCTCTTTAATCCATGCCTATAAACAGAAAATCACCGTATCACTAAATGTCTTCTAAAAACCTTAACTAGACTAATAGCTACGCACTGAAGCTAATAAGAGTCTAGAAATATACTTGTGTCCGTAGTCAGCCCTTTTATGACGATTGTCCTAAACTCAAGGCACAACATCTCTACGATTTCGGTAGCACTTCATCACCATCTAGTCCTCTAATACAACGCCTGAAAACCCCTAAAACTCGACTAGAAATAAGAGAGAAACTTGGAAACGTTGTGAGGGAAGTGAAGCTCTCGGCCCCTATTTATAGACCTCGATTAGAACGTCCGATCTGTAAGGTCCAAAATCTACATAACTTACTCACGAGAGAAAATTTGAAATAACATGAGAGAATTTTATATTTAATTGTTTAAGAGTATAAGATTTAATGTTTTCATGTTGGTTTTAATGCTTTTTCCAAGTATAGATTAATTTCAGAGACCGAAGGAGTCGAGATTAGTCTACGAACGAAGTGAAAGAAAATTTTAATTTGAAGTGTTGGTTGTGCAGATTTTTCATTTAAAATTTGTGTATGAGTATCATTTTAAAAGTTGGAGTAAAGAAACATTTAAAGAGTAAATTATTAGTTACCGGGCCAACTTTTGGCCCATCAGCCACCCAAAAACGTTACGTCAAAATCTTCTCCCCTCTTTCCCTTTCACTTTCACTCCGCTTCTTGTATCCCCTACACTCATTCGAAATCTGCCTCCTTTTCTAGCAAACAAATCCGTGTTCGTCATCCGTTCGTAGGGCTAACTCGCACTCAAGGTTGGGGATTTATCCATACCGAAGATCTAAGGAAAGTTTTCAACGCTTTTGAAACCACCATTCAAGAATATATATAGTTATGTTGATATATAAAATCTGCATATTTATGTGTGTGTATCGTTTAAAAGCATGAAACTTTTAGACTTTTTAAGAGCATGATTTTGACTATATGAAATCGTGAAACGTAAGTCGTTCTCGACTAGTTCTTGATGATGTTTTGAGAGTTTGTATCTTTTAAGGGTTCAAGGAATCCAAATCTGATTTTTAATGATGATTCAAAGTTTGATGTGTTTTAGATGTCATGATTTTTAGAACGAGTTCTTGGAAAGATTTCAACGATGTTATTTGATGTTTAAATCATAGGAAAGATCATGTTTTGTGTGTTTTAATGCATTAAATCACGATTTTGAGTGTTGGAGTCGAAAAGATTTCAGTTTGCGCAAGTGGTCGCTGGACCACCCACCCACGCGGGGGGGGGGGGGGGGGATGCATGCGACCGTGCCCCCTCGTGTGGGTAGTACCACTGATAAGTGCATTTTGTATGCATTGGTTCATGATAGATTTATGTCTATTTTATGTGAATTCATATTATTTTTATGTATTTTTATGTGTTTTAGTGCATGTGTGTGTATTTCACTCCTTGAGTTAATTTTGTAGGAAAATATATTTTTGAAGAGTGAATTACGGACTAGCTTTGTTCAAAAAATCAAATTTAATTTTAGATAGCTCCAAATCCGATCTCCACCGTTCAGATTAAAGTTCCAGATGTTTGGAAGCTTTTGTCCAAATTTCAGCTCAATCAGACGACTAGATCTTGAGATATGAATTTTTGAAAATCATCACTTGGTGCAGAATTTATGTACTGCGCGCGCGAGTTTCGTGTCCAGGCCTCTGTTTTTATGTGTTGCGCGCGTGCGAGGCCTATGCCGCGCGCGCGCGCGTGTTCGAGGGTCATATGTGTTCCGAAAAATCCTTGTTTTGAGAGGAAATTAACTGGTAGACGTTTCGGACCATATATATACAAGATATAACATATTTTTGAGGGTTCCGAAGTTCTAGAACGCGCACAACACAGAGTAGGCGGCTACAAGGCTTGGGAGAGAAGATTTCTTCTTTCTTTTCTTCCTTTTATTTTTATTTTTGAATTATTGTTTTTAATTATTGAGTAGTTTATTTTCAACCATGACGGCGTGATTGGGCCGAACAAATTCATGTAGAAAACTTGGATGTTTGTTTGGGATTTTTCAGAGTTGATTTTATTTTATTGATTGTTAGATTTATATTTATCTTGTGAATAGTCTGATCAACTGTTTGCTTGCATGTTAATCGATTTCAAGTCGACAGAGGAGGTATTGATTTTGATCACTATGATAATTAACATATTGTAAAATCGACTAGAAATAGAATTCGGTTTCAGTGTGCGGTTTGGGTGTAAACTGAATTTTCACAAATATTTAATGCATTCAAATTTGATTAAAATTACGAAAGATTAGTTCATCAATATTTGAATAGATTTGATTGTTCTAGAAATAGTCATTTGAACAAATTAGGAGAATTCCCGTGAATTAATAATAAATCTGAGTCCTAAATCGACTACATGTTACAAGATTTGTTCGGTACCTACGTGTGTCTTGGTTGTCTTTATTTTAATTATTTTTATCTTTAGTTATTTTTATTCGTATTTCTTAAGCAGTTTTTATTTTATATTTTTATTTTATTTAATTCAAAATATTTTCTATTATTTTGTCTAGATTAAGTAAAATAATTAAATCTTGAAAATTGACAACAGTCCCTGTGGGATCGATACTTGGACTCTCAGTCCACTTTACTATTACTTGACCTGGTGCACTTGCCAGTAGATTTTTATCAAACCGATTTAGCCGGTCAAGTTTTTGGCGCCGTTGCCGGGGACTGTTTAGTTAATATTAGGATAGATTATTTTCTTGAAACTAGAAATTTTTTTTTTGCATTATTTTTTTATTTTTAATTATTAATTATTTTTTTCTTACTTGTGAGGTACTTGGAGATGGATCATCGACAGGTGTTCACAAGGTTTGGCCAACAATACTCGGAGCCTTTCCATGCTGCTTAGGGGAGATTCAATGATTTGGCTAACATGTTTAGATGTCATGATTTTTCGAACTACACTCTAATTCAAATTTTTTATGGTGGTTTGGATGAGATTACAAGAAGTTGGGTAGATTCTGGAGCTTTGGCCACTGGCAGTCACTTGTTCAGCAGAGATGAAAACAGTGCGATGCACTTGTTAAATGATATGGAAGATTTCGACTACCATTGGCATTGTGATCCTTCACTGCAGGGTTGGAGTCACCAATATCCTCCAGATATCGACTCTGAAAATTTTTCGAACCAACCATCGGAGCGTCAAGAAGAGTGTGTAGGGTATTTTGAGGATCATGTGGCTCAGTTGGAGAATATTTTGCGGCAACAGACAGAGACAAATCAATTCTTAGAAAGCCGTATCAAGTCTTGGAGTCATTTGGATGAACAGATTGCGCTTCTTAGAGAACCAATTTTTGAGATCTGCCAAAAGAGTGAACTAACTGAGCCAGCGCATGAAGAAATAATTTTTTGAGGAATTTTCTTGTGAAGAAGAGCCAATAGTGGGCTTGGAGGAGGAAGAAACATACAAGGCTACAGATTTTACCTCGTCAATGGTCATTCCATGTACATCGTTAGAAGATTATTTCTTGCCATTGACGCCACCTCCAAAATATTCCATCCTCCATGAGCTTCAGCCTGCAATCCGAGTCTCCTTCCGAACTGATCAGTTCCGACTGAGTGTTATTGGACCGACGAGTTTCCCATGCTTATATCACGCCAAGCTTGAGGGCGAAGGAAATCAAGACCCATACGTAGAGTCGTATGATTCTTACTATGGGCGGCAGCCGCTCTTTGATGGTTGCTTCTGCATAGTCGGGCTGTAGACTATAAACTTAGTGCTTACTGGGAGGCAACCCAGAGTTCTTTCCCTATTTTTTTTATTTTATTCTTGGTTTTTTTTTTATTTAATTTTTATTTCTTTCCCATTCCAGTTTGCCGAGCCTGCCGATATACACAGTTTGTTGCTTCTGTTCCAGCTGATACTGTCAAGAAGGAAGAGGATGAATCGAAAACCAGGGGAGTGTTATTTTTGTTCTCATTGTGTTTTTTGTTCGTCTTTGCATTTGTGTGTTTGTTATGCATTCTGTTCATTGTTTTGAAGCATTGAGGGCAATGCTTTGGATAAGTATGGGGGGGTGGGGGGGGGGGGGTTTGGTAGAATAGTTTACTTGCATTGTTTGTGTTGCATCTGTCATGTTTCGTGTTTGTTTTCATATTGTTTGTTTAAGTTCGTTTGTGTTGTCTTGCATGAGTAGGATGAGTCATGGTAGTCAATGATGATGAAGTTTATTTGAAAAAAAAAAATTTGAAAAATTTTGCCTTTTCTTGACTGGACATGAGAAACTGTAGGTTGAACCATGAATATTTTTAAGCACTAATGTTAGACCAGTGAATTGTAGCGAAAGATTTGATGAAGTTTCTGTCTGTTTGACCATTGCACGACAATAGGTGATTTGTGGATCTTGATTGTGTTTTATGAATTTTGATGAGGCCCTAATAAGACACTTATGATCTTGGGCGCACCTAGAGGAAAAAAAAATTATTCAATTCCATCCGGGCCTTGAAAGGATTAAAATCCTAAAAAAAAAAGATTAAATTTAAGGCTAAGTATGCGGATTAAATGGTATTGATGCTCCATCCGGGCTATAGACGAGGGGATTAGAAAGAAAAAATAGAATGATTTTTCGTATCCTAGCCAGTTATAGCTAAGTCAGCGGGTAATTATTGGGGCTAAATCAATACCTCGTGCAAAATCCGGAGGTGTGTAATTTATTATCTCAAGAGAGGTGGGTTTGTCTAGAGGTCGTTGGAAGGAATGTTCACTTGAAAAGTGAAACTTGCACTAATTTGTCACAGGTCGCTAAGCAGATTTGAGACGAATTCGGTCTAAGTTGCATGAAACTGGAATGACATTTCACACACACACGTTCACATTAAACCGAAAGTGTATTATGAAAAGTTGAGAGCATGTTTGTGTTTTTGGTTTTGTGATTGAACTTCTCGGAGGCTTTGCACATTTATGAATCGTCCTCACTTATGTTTTTGTTTGCATGTTATTTTTTCATGTCTTGTTCGAGGCGAGCAAGGTTTAAGTATGGGGGTGTTGATAAGTGCATTTTGTATGCATTAGTTCATGATAGATTTATGTCTATTTTGTGTGAATTCATATTATTTTTATGTGTTTTTATGTGTTTTAGTGCATGTGTGTGTATTTCACTCCTTGGGTTAATTTTGTAGGAAAATATATTTTTGAAGAGTGAATTACGGACCAGCTTTGTTCAAAAAATCAAATTTAATTTTAGATAGCTCCAAATCCGATCTACACCGTTCAGATTAAATTTCAAGATGTTTGGAATCTTCTGTCCAAATTTCAGCTCAATCCGACGGCTATATCTTGAGATATGAATTTCTGAAAATCATCGCTCGGTGCAGAATTTTTGTACTGCGCGCGCGCGAGAATCAAGCTCGCGCGCGCGCGAGTTTCGTGTCCAAGCCTCTGTTTTTATGTGTTGCACGCGTGCGAGGCCTATGCCGCACGCGCGCGCATGTTCGGGGGTCATATGTGTTCCGAAAAATCCTTGGTTTGAGAGGAAATTAACTGGTAGGCGTTCCGGACCATATATATACAAGATATAACATATTTTTGAGGGTTTCGAAGTTCCAGAACGCGCACAACACAGAGGAGACGGCTACAAGGCTTGGGAGAGAAGATTTCTTCTTTCTTTTTTTCTTTTTATTTTTATTTTTGAATTATTGTTTTTAATTATTGAGTAGTTTATTTTCAACCATGACGGCGTGATTGGGCCGAACAAATTCATGTAGAAAACTTGGATGTTTGTTTGGGATTTTTCAGAGTTGATTTTATTTTATTGATTGTTAGATTTATATTTATCTTGTGAATAGTCTGATCAACTGTTTGCTTGCATGTTAATCGATTCCAAGTCGACAGAGGAGGTATTGATTTTGATCACTCTGATAATTAACATATTGTAAAATCGACTAGAAATAGAATTCGGTTTCAGTGTGCGTTTTGGGTGTAAACTGAATTTTCACAAATATTTAATGCATTCAAATTTGATTAGAATTACGAAAGATTAGTTCATCAATATTTGAATAGGTTTGATTGTTCTAGAAATAGTCCTTTGAACAAGTTAGGAGAATTCCCGTGAATTAAGATTAAATCTGAGTCCTGAATCGACTACATGTTACAAGATTTGTTCGGTACCTACGTGTGTCTTGGTTGTCTTTATTTTAATTATTTTTATCTTTAGTTATTTTTATTCGTATTTCTTAAGCAGTTTTTATGTTATATTCTTATTTTATTTAATTCAAAATATTTTCTAATATTTTGTCTAGATTAAGTAAAATAATTAAATCTTGAGAATTGACAACAGTCCCTGTGGGATCGATACTTGGACTCTCAGTCCACTTTACTATTACTTGACCTGGTGCGCTTGCCAGTAGATTTTTATTAAACCGATTTAGCCGGTCAACCACCCACGCGAGGGGGCACGGGGCCATGCCCAACCTTCATGGGTTGGGCAGTCCCTTTAAAAAAAAGTTTATTTCCTTTTCATTTTGAAATCCTAAATCCATGATTATGATTATTTAAAGCATATTAAACATTTTTAATGAGTACCTATTTTCAAAGTTTCAAGTTTTTGAAGTCAAGAACGGAAACAAAGTCTCCGCGTGGATCGATTTAGCTAAAGTAGTGCATTTATATGCACTCATCCTCACAAAAGTTATGTTCATTATGTAAGCATAAATTTTATGAAATGTTTATGAAAGTTTATGAGAAGGTTATGATGATGATGTTATGTATGCATGCAAAATTTTTGATATCTTGTGTGTACTTGTGCTAGAAAATACGGGATTGGTGTCCTGGGATGAGTTTCGAGAAGGGCCTTTCCAAAAGAATGAAAGTTAAGAGACACAAGGCCGATACGGTACGCATATTAGCACAAAGCTGATATGAGTTGTATCATTATTTGCTTGTTGTACAACGACCGTGATCACGGGACCCCAAAGGCTCTAATGGTCGCCAGATTTTCACATTTTACATCACCCCAAAAATTAAATAATGAAGTTATTTGTTATGCATGAATGTCCAAGCATGTTTTTAAGAGATTACTGCGTACATTATATTTTTTCATTGTACTTTTTGAGTCTTTTGACTCACTGTACTTGAATGGTGCAGGTGAGAAAGACTTACTTCATGAGCCTGAGTTGGGACAAGACACGGAGTGAACAATAAAGCAAGTGGTTGCATGCGAAGGCCGTGAGGTACCGTTTTGAGAATAGTTTCATGATTTGGAACAATGTTTCTTTTCGAGTATGGTTTTGAAACAAGTTTAATTTATTTGGCACGTGAATGTTTTTGAACGCATATTTGCATGATTCCTTTCATGTTTAAAAGAAAAATTTTATTTCCGCATACTTTATTCTTTAAAAAACACGTAAGTTTAAGTGATATCTCATTAGGGGACATCACATGATCCTTCGTTCGGAGCTTCCAAACACACTTCGGAACTTTCGATCGTCCTTCCAAACTCCCTCTATCGAATGTGTATCTCTGATTGAACAACACACTGCTGCCAACACAGTTCGGAGCTTCCGAACTTTCTCAAGTCCAATCACCAATCAAAACCCATATCATGTATGACTGTCAGAAGATCGGAGCTTCCGATCTGCAGTTTGGACCTTCCAAACTGCTCTGTAATTCCGATTAACAACACTGGATTCCAAACTAGTTCGGTGCTTTCAAACTGTTCTTCAGAGCTTCCGAACTGTCCCAACAATTGAAACCTTTGGAAACATTTTTGATCGTCCTGAATCCGATTTTCAACTCCTTAAGCCCAAACTCCTTTATCATGTTTAGGAAGTAGATTAACTTAATTAGGAGTCGGGCTACTACATAACTTCTCCCTTTGAGATCACATATCTCACAAATTTCATCTTTACATCTATATGCTTTGATCTTTCATGTTATACTTTGTGTTTTGAAAAATGGATGGCACTTTAGTTGTCACAGAATACAACCAATCGTTTTTGTTTTACCTCAAGTTCAGCTAGCATCAATTTGAGCCACATAGATTCCTTTATTGCTTTAGTTGCATCTATGAATTCTGCCTCAACCGTGGAGAGTGCCACAACCGATTGAAGATTTGATTTTTAGGTGACCAAGGTGCAAAATATGGTGAATATATACCTTGTCAAAAACTTTCGAGTATCTAGATTCTCAGCATAATCTGAAGCTACATAACCAACTACTTGATCCATTTCATCCTTTTGTTTTTAAAAAACAAGCCAAGTATAGTAGTGTTTCTCGAAGGACCCAGGTTAGCGATGAATCTTGGAACAACACTAATGGCATTGGCAAAGTCAGGCCTACTACATACCATATCTTATATTAGACTTCCAAATCCACTATGGAATACATTCCTTTTTCCTCCTGTCATCTTCATTCTCTGGAGACTGACGGGATGATAATTGTAAGTGTTGTCATAGTGGTGTTGTTGCTAACTTTGCTTGATCCATATTGTATTTGAGCATTACCTTTTTCAGATAGTTTTGTTGACTCAAATGTGTCTTATGTTTCTGCCTATCCCTCCTTATATCCATTCAAGGATCCTCCTTGCAACTCACAAGTTTTTAATCTCAAATTCAGATTGAGTTGTTTCAGGTGAGATATTTCAGTTCTTCTGTTAATTTCTATTGGAACGTCATCCATATAAATCAGAAAGTACATCACAATTTGATCCTCGACTGCTTTAAGATAGATACAACTGTCATACTGGCTTACAAATTCTATGCTTATCATGAACTCATCAAATATCTTGTTCCACTATCTTGGACTTTGCTTGAGTCCTATAGTGATTTCCTGAGCATAAATACCTAGTCCTCATTTCCAATTTGCACAAACCCCTTTGGTTGATCCATGTATATTGTTTCAACAAGATCACCATGTAGGAAAGCTCTTTTACATCAATTTGTTCAAGCTCAAGGTCTAGTTGTGCACTAGTGCAAGAGTTTTTCTTATGGAGCAGTGTTTAACAACTGGGAATAGATTTCATTGAAATCTGCTCCTTCTACCTGTGCAAATCACTTTGCAACTAACCTAGCCTTCTACTTTAGCTTTGGAGTCATTTCCTTCAGCTTGTAAATCCATTTACATCCCAAGGTTTTTTTTCCTTTTGGCATGTCTACTAGTATCAAGTTGTTATTCTTCAATAATGAATTCGCCTTTTCATTCACTGCTTCACTCCACCTTGCCTAATGTTTACTGGACATTACTTCAGGACATGAAGTTGCCATTGAGTACTCTATTTCTTCAGCCATAGCAAGTGCATACCAAGCTAAATCTGCCTAACCTAACCTCCTTGGAGGTTTTATTTCCCTTCTGGTTCAATCTCTGGCAAGATTGTAGGATCTTAAATCCTCTTGTATCTCACTTGATGTCAAGTCCTTATTCAATGTATTTACAGAGTCTAATTATTTGTTTGTATCTCAACCTCAAATAGAGATTGTAAATTTTATCCTTGTTCATGTTTATTTTCATTCATCCTTAGATTGCATCCCATTTTGACTCATCAAACTTAATGTCTCTTGTATTGAAGCATTTGGGGCACTTAGTTTTAGATTCCATAATTTAAACCCTTTTATGCCATCTGGATATCCTATGAATATACATCTCACTTGTATCCAATTTGTCATGTTTAAGATGTGCATATGATAGAAATCCAAACACTTTTAAGTTTGAGTAATCTGCGGGTGTCCCACTCCATTTTTCCATTGGAATTTTGAATTTCAAGGCACTGGAGGGAAACCTGTTTACCAGATAACATGCTGAAGCAAGAGCCTCACCCCAAAAATATTTGGCAAAGAGACATTGATTAACATACACCCGACCCTTTCCAGCAAAATTCTATTCATTATTTCTGCTAGGCCATTATGCTGTGGTGTATTGGCTACTGTTCTATGTTTTGTTATGCCTTTTTCATTGCATAATTTGGTGAATTTGTCTGATATATATTCTAGGCCATTGTCCGATAGAATGAGGACAGGATTCGAATCTGGCGCATTACAGATGGTATCAGAGCTTGGCCTCTCCTTGTACTGTGTGGTTCAGGGACGAACCAAACAGAAGCTGGTGGCAAGTGACATCCACAGCCAAATGTCCTAGTGCAGTACATGATCCATAATATGGGTAGTTGATACCTGAAAGATGAAAATCCCACCAATGAGTGGGCGATGGGTGGCTTGAATGAACCGATCCCACACTAGAATGAGAGGTACAAAAAATTTGATATGTACTACTCATATCAAGAAGGTGAACTTACTTTTCAGGAGCTCATCACATAAGAATTTCAAAGTTAAGCGTGCTTGACTTGGGGCAATTATAAGATGAGTGACCCCTAAGAAGTTTTTCAGAGTGAGAACATAAGTTTTAGCTTAGAACTTCCATAAAAAATCTCTTGTTCTCTTTAATTTTATTTTCAGTCTGCCTAAACTATCCAGTTTAATTTAGTACGTGAGATATTTTCCGCATGACCAGATCAGTTCTCACAAGAAAAATTTGTTAACCAAAATTTTTGACAATCGAGTTGGTAACTAAGCTCAGTTTGTAATAAAAGTTTTTCAAAATATTTTTAAGTGTGTATTTACCTCTTTTACACGTTTTTTTTATCCGAACAATAACTCACAATAAGGCATGCATGCTACCTGATACCGATGCCCTCAACTCCCTTGACCTAAAGAAATCGAGGATACACCAGTTTAGTAACAAATGTTTGGCCTCTTTTCAGGTTTGGTCTCTGTTGGGATCGGTTCAGAGGGTAGAGGGGGGTGAATACACTCTGAAACTTTTCTTCTTCCTTTTCAAAATGATCAAGTGAAGTTTAGTTCACTTAATCTGTTTTCTCAACTTCTAAAACGGTTTGAACAACTTAAAAAGTGCGGAAATAGTTCAGAGGTTTTAGTGATACAAAGGCAAGTTATAACACGATGTAAGAGCAATATATAAGATAAATATGCAGTAAAGACTGAGGCACGATTTATGGAAGTTCGAAGGCTTAATCCTTCTACGTCTCCCCTTCTTCCACTTAGGAAGGAATTCATAGAAGACTTTGGTTATTAAAACGTCTTGCAATACACCCACTTCAGACTTAGGACTTATCCAATGCCTAATCCGAAACTCCTAGATTTACACAGATAAGATTCTCAGTTCTTATCAGACTGGTGGAAGCTTTCAGAGTAGCTTCAAGTCTCTTCAATAATGAGTACAGTTCGGTTGAGCTTCTCAAACTGCAGAGCGGTCGAGAGGCTTGGAAACCCTAGGATGATCCTTAAAGATCAGATATGTAAACTGTAGGCGAGGGTTTATTTGAGCAGCAAGTGAATGATCTTGTAAGTGTGCTCAAGTATTGCTTCAGTATATCAGATGAGGACTTCTGATAGTATTCAAGTGATTGAGTTGATTGAGATTTTTCGAGTTGCTTCTCTTCTCTTCTACTTCTTGAGCAATCTTTCCTTTATATAGGTCAATCATCAACGTCTTTATTTTGAATGTTCTGATTCTGCATTGAATGCACATTTAATGATTCATAAATGCGTTGGTGATTCTGTATGAAGATCGTACACTTCTTTAGATGCAGACAGCTTCCAGAGTCCAAAACTGGTATAAACGGTCGAATGCTTTATCTGTAGCCATTCTGCGTTTTTGCCATTTTAGTGCAACCTGTTGTCTCGATGCAAGAGTCAACAGATCTTCTGATACGCCGGTTCTGCTTTTAATAAAAGATCTTGCAAAGAACGTCTTGTCTCAAGTATTTGTCTTGAGATATCTTGATAAGCAGTTGACTTTCTTCCGGTAGAGAGATTTATCCTCTGCTGGTTTGAATAACCAGTCGATAGGCTTGTGACTGCAACCGGTCGAGAGACAAAGGCGGTTGACAAGCTTTCGGTAGATAACTTGAAGGGTTTAGACGGTTGCGGTAGGAGTTGTAGTAGATTCCTGAAATACAAAGGATTGGCAGCACATTCCTATACAATGAGTTGTTGTTTGTTATCACCAAAATGTCGGATTCAACAATTTCCCCCTTTTTGGTGATGACAAAACTTAAGTGCTCCAAGAACAATATGAAAGCATTAAAATGAACTTCATTGAGAGAATGAATTTCATTAATTACAATAAGCATTCTTATTACACCTACTGAAGAAAAACTAAATGAGATGCAGCTGCGATAAGTAAGGAAGAGACAAGTTGTTCATCTTTTGAACCAACTGGCTCCTCCTGACCTATCGCCTCCTGACCTATCGCCTTCTCTTCTTCTTCTGTCGGCTTCTTCCTCACGTCTTCTTGCTTCTGCTGCTCTTCGTTGCTCTTCTTCCCCCTTTTTGGCATCACCTTGGTTGAGTCGAAGGATGATCTCAGTGAGTTGAGTGCCAAGGCAGGCTTGCATAGTATCAATTTTTGCATCTAGTTGAGCAAGTAGAGTAGCTTGCATAGTGTCCATCCGATCATTCAACTGCCTATGAAGGCGGTTTTCGGATCTGACAACTTGTTCGGAGACGGTAGAGAGCGTTTTGATTTGAGTGCGATGATGGGCAGTAATCTCTTTGGACAGATGAGCAAGGTCTCGAGACACGGTCTCAAAATGCCGAATCATCGTCTGGCGTGAATTGTCAACCGATAAGGATGAGCTTGTGATGTCTTGTGAGAAGGATCGAACTGTTTGCATGAGCTCATGAAGCCTATTTATCAAAGTGTGATCCAGAGCTGCGGCCATGGCTTCAATTAATGAGTCATCAGTCTGAAGCATTTGACTCTGTGGGTCATTCCTTGGTGAAACCGGGCCAGACTCAAGATGATGTGGTGCTGGTGATCTGGCTGGAGAGCTAGCTGATGGAGCTTCCAATAGTGGTACAGTTGGAGATGTAAGAGTCTCGACTGCAGCCAAGATGGTTGGTGGAGTAGCAGGATCAGCACTCGGTTCATCCATTATGAGATCTTCCACAAACTTTTCAGTAGATGGAGACGGTTGAAGTGCTGGGTCAGCATCAGTCACTGGCTGTTCTGGAGGTGAAAGTGATACAATAGTGCTTGGTATCTCTGTTGGGGGCACTACTGCTTCACTGCTGCAAGGAGCCTCTGTCACAGAGGTGACAGGAATCTCTTTTTCAATCACTTCGAAAGACTCTTGTGGACGACTGGGAGAGGTGTGAGCGATCGTCGCTGGAAATGAGTGAGCAGTCACAGCTGCTTCCGGTTGAATTACTGCTTGGACGGCGGTTGAGGCGGGGTCGACCGATGAAGATGCTCCCACAATCGATCCTAGAGCGGATGACTGAAACAGGTCAGCAGTGATGAGACCGGTCAGAATCCCATCTGAAAGAGTAAGAGCAGAGACGTCTTCTTCACCCTGATCTTGGGTAAGAAAAGTCTTCATCATCACCTGTGCTTTCAGTCCATAAGCCTGTAAACAAGCTGCTGAAGCTGTCATTTTTACGTTGTTAAGAGCTTGGAAGTGCTGAAGTAGTTGAGTGATTTGACGTAGACTATTCTGTAGTCCAGTCAAAATCACAAAGTCATCGGCGGCGGTAGGACTCTTGGATTTGAAGTTCTTGACACGCTCATTAATCAACAGAGATAACAGGCTTTCTCGAAGCTTCAAGTCGATGAGCTGTCTTCTTCCCAGAGCCTCCACGATGTCTTCAGTGTCAGCAAAAAGAAGCATCTTTTGCTCAATAACATTCAGAGCTTTCCACTTAGGAAATATTTGAGCAAGCGTCAGGTGAGTACGGGAATGATGCCATCTGTCAAAGCGTTGTAGGTGACGCTTGACAGTGTGGAGAACGTGAGAGATGATCAAGTTGAGCTCTATAGTAGCTGCTGGTTGAGCCTTAGGTGAGTAGATCATCACACCTTTCCCTTTGTCCTTGGGATCAGCGAGAGTGACCTTTGGAGTTGATGAGGCACCTTCCCTGATTATCACACCCTTGGTAGGACGTGGAGCAGTAGTAGCAGCAGTGGTAGTAGTCTCAACCGTTGGCAGAATTGGTGTTGGAACGGTAGGAGCAAGTCCAGAAAGAGACTTTAACTTCTTGTGCTGCCTCTTCTTCTCGCCTGCAGGCGTGGATGACACAGCTGCTTTGGTGACAGAAGGAGATGACTTGCTGAAGGCTTGAATCAGTGGAACGTTCTCACGTGATTCGTCTTCAAAGTCAGACTCTATGATAAGTTGACGCTTGGCAGATTTCTTGGTATGGGCTGGTTTGGCCGTTATCGGAACTGTTGAAAGCGGTTGAGTGACAGCAACAACACTTGCGGTTGAAGGCAGAGTGTCGACCGCAATCTCTTTCTTGTTCAGAAATTTGAAGATTGTAGACTTGTTGAGCCATTTGGTGGGATGCAGAGGCTCAGTCTTGGAGAAGTCTACTCCAAGAACGCTCAAGATGTGACAAATTTGCAGAGCAAATCCCTCGGATTGCCCTTTTCCCCTGATCATTTCACATAAGGTAGTGAACAATATGTCTGACCAGTTGATGTTGATTTTGGAGGCGATACAAGCCATGTATTGGAATTTCTCCATCGTCACCTTGTCGTATGATCCAGCCTTGGCTAGAAGATTCTTGGCCACGATGTTGGTCAATAGCCTGAATGGAGCTTTAAGAGATGTCTTCTGAGCCGGCAGTTTGATCGGAGCATCACTGGTTGAGAACTCCTTCAACCAGTATGAGCAGTTACCATCGGGAAGATCCGCGCATTTTGTCAAACCCCTGGAGGGCAGATCAAATGTGCTGGCGAAGAACTTTTGATTGAAGGAGTAGGACTCTGTCCGGATCAAGCATTTGACAGTACCATGCTCGATTTGAGCGGTTGCAAAGAACTCCTTCAATACAGGCAGATCGCAGATGGCGCTGCTTTCCAGAAATTTCTTTAGTCCAGAGGCTTCAAGCATGGTGAAGACCTCAGTGATTCCTGCATTGTTTGCCTCAATAACGGAATCAAAGTTGATTGCAAGGCAAGTCTTCTGGATCGACATGATAGCTGTAGATAAGAACTCGAGCAGAGAGTAAGCAAAAGCTTGATAGTAATACGATAGAACTTTTAATGCAATATGAAAGCTTTAGCAACGGTGAAAGGTTGATATACAAGTGTAAAGAAGTATATATAGGAACCTATGGGCCATAGGGTGACGTCATGAAAAGTATTTTTGAAATTCAAAAAGTTTTGAAGAGTATAATCACCGCGCCCAATTAATGTCATTTGGTTCAAAGCACAAAGCTGCTAGTACGGAGCCTGTCAGAGACTAGCTAAAGGCGGATGATATGCCAATATTTATGGCAATGTAACAGCTAAGCTATTAACGTCATAATAGCAATCATTCCCCCTAAAAACATGCATACTAACTTAGATCTACTAAGCCAAGAATATTTCAAAAATATGAAAACTTAGCGTCCGGTAAAGGCTTGGTGAATATGTCTGCTGCTTGCTGATCGGTAGAGATGTATTCCAGCCTGATTTCCTTCTTTAAGACATGATCTCGGATAAAGTGATGCCTGACATCAATGTGCTTTGTCTTAGAGTGCATCACTGGATTGTGAGTGATGGCTATGACACTTGTATTGTCACAGTAGATTGGAGCTTCACTCGGCCGAATTCCATAATCATTAAGCTGCTGTTGAATTCAGAGTATTTGAGCACAACAGCTGCCAGCAGCAAGGTATTCTACTTCGGCGGTCGAGGTAGCAATTGATGTCTGCTTCTTACTTGACCACGAAATTAGTCTATCTCCAAGGAATTGACATGTGCCACTTGTACTTTTGCGATCAATTCTACAACCTGCATAATCTGCATCTGAATAGCCAATAAGATTAAGATTTGAATCTTTGGGATACCAAAGACCCACATTAGTAGTTCCTTTAATATATTTAATTATTCGTTTGGCGGCAATGAAATGAGATTGCTTAGGTGCTGCTTGAAATCTAGCACATAAACAAACTGAATACATGATATCCGGTCGACTGGCAGTCAAATAAAGCAATGAGCCAATAAGGCCTCGATACATTGTTACCTCGACCGGGATCCCCCCTTCATCTTTATCAAGCTTGATTGATGTACTCATGGGGGTAGATACAGTTGAGCACTGTTCCATTCCAAACTTCTTTACCAATTCCTTGGCATACTTGGATTGATTGATAAATATTCCAGTTTCAAGTTGCTTCACTTGCAGTCCAAGAAAGAAGTTTAGCTCGCCCATCATGCTCATTTCAAATTTCTCCTGCATCATCTTAGAGAACTTTGAGCACAACTTGGGGTTAGTTGACCCAAATATAATGTCATCAACATAAATTTGTACTAGTAACACATGATCACCTTTTACAAATTTAAACAAGGTCTTATCGACCGTTCCAATTTGGAAATCATGTTCCAGTAAAAATTTTAGTAATGTATCATACCATGCACGCGGTGCTTGTTTTAATCCATAGAGGGCTTTGTCAAGTTTATAGATATATTGAGGATGAGTAGGATTGACAAAACCTGGTGGTTGTTCAACGTACACCTCTTCTTGAAGTAGACCATTGAGGAATGCAGACTTGACATCCATTTGATAAATTTAAAGTCCTTGAAAGCTGCATAGACAAGAAAGATGCGGATTGCTTCTAGTCTTGCAACTGGCGCGAAGGATTCCTCAAAGTCTATGCCTTCTTCTTGTATGAATCCTTGGGCAACAAGTCGAGCTTTGTTACGCACAACAGTGCCATGTTCATCGAGCTTGTTACGAAACACCCATCTAGTTCCAATCACATTTTGATTTTCCGATCGAGGAACTAGATGCCAAACATTGTTGCGGGTGAATTGATTCAACTCTTCTTGCATAGCTTCAATCCATCTGGCATCTGATAGAGCTTCATCTATCTTCTTGGGCTCTACCTGAGATATGAAAGCTGCATGCAAGAATTCATTAATCATTTGACCAAGTGTTTTTCGAGGAGCAGAAGGGTCACCTATGACCAACCCAGGTGGATGATCTTTGTTCCACCTAAAATAATTCCCTAAAGGGTTGTCATCAATTGGTTGACGAACGTCCTCATTTACTGGATCATTATTGGCAAGAGGATCGTTATCAACCGGTGGATCCTCTTCTGGCCTTGTTTGATCACACACGGTAGAGGGAACTGGATCATCCTTCTTTGGAGGATATGGATCACTGTCACTTTATTCCTGTAGATTTGTGTTTTCCAGTCTATGACTCAGATCATTTATGCTCCCTTGAGTTTGTTCTGTACAAAGAGTAGATTCATCAAAAACAACATGAATGGTTTCCTCGACCGTTAGTGATCTTTGATTGAACACTCGATAAGCTCTGCTAACGGCTGAGTAACCAATAAAAGTTCCTTCGTCTGCTTTGGCATCGAAGGCTGTCAAATGATTTTTGCCATTGTTGTGGATAAAACATTTGCACCCAAAAATTTTGAAGTAAGAAATATCAGGTTTTGTGCCATTCCAGATCTCATATGGAGTTTTGTTAAATCGTTTATTAATCATAGATCTGTTTTGAGTATAACAAGCTGTGTTAACTGCTTCTGCCCAAAGCCTTTGAGAAACATTTGAATCAGCAATCATAGTTTTGGCTGCTTCTTTTAAAGTACGGTTTCTTCTTTCAGCCACCCCATTTTGCTGTGGGGATCTAGCAGCTGACAGCTCATGCTTGATTCCCTGATCATCTAGATAAGTCATAAGAGTAGTGTTTAAAAACTCAGTCCCTCTATCACTCCTGATTCTATCTATCACAATAGATTGTTCATTTTGCAAGCGTTTAAAAAGCTTAATCAGGTGAGGTGCAGTTTGATCTTTTGAGGAGAGAAAGATGACCCAGGTAAATCGAGAAAAGTCATCTAAAACAACAAGAGCATATCTCATTCCCCCTATGCTTCTTATTGGTATAGGACCAAATAGGTCCATGTGAAGTAAATCTAAACATTTGGAAGAAGACATACACCCTTTATTTTTAAAGGTTGCTCTCACCTGCTTTCCTAGTTGACAAGCAGGACAAACTTTGTCTTTTATAAAATATCCTTCAGGCAGACCAGAAACCAAATCATGCTTCCTCAAGTTAGAAATGGACTTAAAATTTAGATGATTTAACCGCTTATGCCACAACCAATGTTTATCATGATGAGCAGTAAGACAAGTAGGTGAAGAAATATGAGAGCAAGACCAGTTTACCTTGTAGGTGTTTAGGTCTCTTACACCGGTCATAAGAGTCACACCTTTGTCATTTTTGATGATGCAAGTGTGTTTGTGAAACTCAACCGAATGATCATTGTCACATAGTTGACTAATACTTATCAAATTATAGCACAGTTTGTCAACAAGCAACACATCTTTAATAATGATGTTACCATGGATAATCTTACCCTTACCCACGGTTTTACCTTTGGAGTTGTCTCCAAAGCTGATCTTTGGTCCTTTGCACAACACCACTTCTGTTAGAAGTTCTGTATTCCCTGTCATGTGCCGTGAGCAACCACTATCTAAGTACCAGGTAGTGTCCTTGATAGAAGTGGTCTTCTCGCCCGATTGGACTTTTAGTACCTGCAAAAAGTAAAGAACTTTTGGTACCCATATCTAGTAGGGTCCAGGTCAGATTAGCCCTTTCGGGACCCACACCTGAAACACCCTTACAGGTTTGCCCGTGTGTTTGTCCAGAAATCTGTGCGGTCGATAAGCAGTAAATGTGTGTGCTTGTGAGGTTGCTGTGTGCTGCTTGCCTTTTTGATCTTTATCAGTTAGCCTGTACCTCTTTTGAACTGGCCTGCAATTAAAGTACTGGTAAGGCTTCTCCTTTGACCATCTTCTCTTAGAGTAGTTAGACTCATTCCATGGCCTTTTGAAATTATATTGGTTTCCCTTTCTTCTTTCATTAGGTTTTGGTTTGACCCAAGTTCCTCTTTGATTAGAGATCTGGGGATCCACATATCCCAGCCCTCTATGCTTAGAGCTTCGTTCGTTAGATACTTTCTGATTTTTGTCAAAGCTGCACTCATCATGTTCATATATCGTGCTGGACCTAACAAATCTTATTTTGTTAAGATTACCTTTGTCCAGGCTTGACTGAATACAAGATTCCATAGACTGTTCATTTGTTCCAAACCCTAGACCGGTTTTGTCATGTGCCGGTCTTTGGATTTCTTGAATCTTGTCAATGGTTACAGAAGATTTATTCCAAGCCTTAATTATTTCAAGTAGTTTTTTGTTCTCAGTCAAGGTTGCTTGGAACATTCTTTTCAAGGTGTCATTCTCAGTAGCCAGCAGACTTAGCTTGACCTTAAGACCATCAAGCTCTTTTCGCTGCATGCAGCTTGATTCGCTTGACTTATCTTTTAGGTCAGCTCTTTCTGCCTTTACCTCCTCGAATTCCTTGGATAATGCTTTGTATTCATTAGCCATTTCGTGTAAAGCAGTAACTAGATCACTGTGAGTAAATTCAGGTGAACCAAAGTCAAATACCTCCTCAGCTTCTTCTTCGATGTCAGCCATGAGGCATTCCACCTTTTCATCTTCGCTGTCATCTGAAGAGCTTCCGGTATCGGGGTTGTCAGAGTCAGATTCAGCCCACTTGCTTTTGCTTTCGTCTGCTACTAGAACCCTTTGGTCTCTACCTTTTCTAAACGTCCTCTTGTCCTCCTTGCCCCTTCTTCTTTCGAAGACTTGCTTCTGATCATTGCTCTTAGGCTTGGTGCAATCTGCAATGAAATGGCCTGGCTTGCCACAGTTAAAACAAGTAGGACCATCGTCTGTATGGTCCGATTTATGATAATTTTTAAATTTAGAATTGTTTTTACACATAAATCTACCAAATTTCTTGACAAAGAGTGTCATGACTTCGTTGCTGATTTGCTCAGCTGATCTCTTTGGAGCTTCTTCGACCGGTGGACACATCACCGTTGAGGTTAAGGCCTTGGTTGGTTGAGAGTTAGATTGTTCATCCTCTGTCCTCATGTTGAGCTCGAACTCGTAGGCTTTGAGATCTGCAAAGAGATCATGCAGTTCAACCTTGCTTAAGTCTTTTGACTCCCTCATGGCCACTGTCTTGATTTCCCATTCTTTGGGCAAAGCTCTCATAACCTTCACAGCAATTTCACGGTTAGTATAAGTTTTTCCTAAAGCAATAAGGTCACAAATGATACTACTAAACCGTTCATCAAATTCAGCCATGGTTTCCCCTGGCTTCATTTTGGCATTGTCATATTTTTGAATGGCCATGGTGAGCTTGTTTTCCTTGGTCTGGTCATTTCCTTCACACAGCTGAGTGAGCTTCTCCCAAATCTCCTTTGCTGTGGAGCATGACTTGATTTTGCTGAACATGTTCTTGTCCAGTGTTTTGTATAGGATGTCCCGGGCCACATTGTCAAGATTGGCCTTCTTTTTGTCCTTAGTAGTCCACTCAGCTCTTGGTTTCCCAATCATTTGTCCTGCACCATCGGTTAGAGCTGGGTTGACCTTCATGATTTTGATGGGACCGTCTGTTATGACATATAGCATGTCATCGTCCTGTGCTGCAAGATGTGCCTGCATGCGAATTTTCCAGTCATCATAATCTTCTTTAGAAAACATAGGAATTTTGTTGAAAGAAGTCATGATTTTAAAACTTTAGATCAGCAGTTGAGAAAGGAACCCGCTCTGATACCACTTGTTGGGATCGGTTCAGAGGGTAGAGGGGGGGTGAATACACTCTGAAACTTTTCTTCTTCCTTTTCAAAATGATCAAGTGAAGTTTAGTTCACTTAATCTGTTTTCTCAACTTCTAAAACGGTTTGAACAACTTAAAAAGTGCGGAAATAGTTCAGAGGTTTTAGTGATGCAAAGGCAAGTTATAACACGATGTAAGAGCAATATATAAGATAAATATGCAGTAAAGACTGAGGCACGATTTATGGAAGTTCGAAGGCTTAATCCTTCTACGTCTCCCCTTCTTCCACTTAGGAAGGAATTCACTAGAAGACTTTGGTTATTACAACGTCTTGCAATACACCCACTTCAGACTTAGGACTTATCCAATGCCTAATCCGAAACTCCTAGATTTACACAGATAAGATTCTCAGTTCTTATCAGACTGGTGGAAGCTTTCAGAGTAGCTTCAAGTCTCTTCAATAATGAGTACAGTCCGGTTGAGCTTCTCAAACTGCAGAGCGGTCGAGAGGCTTGGAAACCCTAGGATGATCCTTGAAGATCAGATATGTAAACTGTAGGCGAGGGTTTATTTGAGCAGCAAGTGAATGATCTTGTAAGTGTGCTCAAGTATTGCTTCAGTATATCAGATGAGGACTTCTGATAGTATTCAAGTGATTGAGTTGATTGAGATTTTTCGAGTTGCTTCTCTTCTCTTCTACTTCTTGAGCAATCTTCCCTTTATATAGGTCAATCATCAACGTCTTTATTTTGAATGTTCTGATGCTGCATTGAATGCACATTTAATGCTTCATAAATGCGTTGATGATTCTGTATGAAGATCGTACACTTCTTTAGATGCAGACAGCTTCCAGAGTCCAAAACTGGTATAAACGGTCAAATGCTTTATCTGTAGCCATTCTGCGTTTTTGCCATTTTAGTGCAACCTGTTGTCTCGATGCAAGAGTCAACAGATCTTCTGATACGCCGGTTCTGCTTTTAATAAAAGATCTTGCAAAGAACGTCTTGTCTCAAGTATTTGTCTTGAGATATCTTGATAAGCAGTTGACTTTCTTCCGGTAGAGAGATTTATCCTCTGCTGGTTTGAATAACCAGTCGATAGGCTTGTGACTGCAACCGGTCGAGAGACAAAGGCGGTTGACAAGCTTGCGGTAGATAACTTGAAGGGTTTAGACGGTTGCGGTAGGAGTTGTAGTAGATTCTTGAAATACAAAGGATTGACAGCACATTCCTATACAATGAGTTGTTGTTTGTTATCACCAAAATGTCGGATTCAACAGTCTCTAATTTTTTGACGTTCTCGGTTTAATCCGAACGTTTATAAATTTTGATCGATTTAGTCCTTCCGTCATTTAAACGTTAAAGATAACGATATAAATGATATTAACTGTCATGCCCCTAAAATTCACAAAACCCATATGAGATGCACTAATTTCCAATTAAATTCGAGCATGGATAATTGTTTTCTCGCTACCATCACACTCGAAATTTTATCAACCTTGAGAATATGAAATAAACGCTGCTACACACAACCATTAATCTCTAGAAAGTTTCATGGTCGTCCGTTTAAAGCTACATCGATGATGTGATACATATTTATGAAATCAAGAAAACCTCGAAAGTTTGAAACATGCATATTTTTAACACCTATATACGATACGCACTCAATAAAACACAGGATTAGACATTTGTTTGGTGTCAAATGTCACATAAATTAAACACAAAGAATAAATTAAACACAAATTAAATAAATTAATCAAACACAATAACATTGAACACAAATTTAACATACCCAATAATTTAAACACAATATTAAATTAAGAATAATAATCCAAAAACAAATACAATCAATAACCCTAACAAGGTAATATTGGAGCAATAAAGTAAACATGAATAAATTTTAAAACATAATAAAAAAAATTAACTCTTAAACACAAATTTAACACACAAAATAAATCAAACACAAATTATTTTTAAATATAAAAATAAACACAATAGATTTAAAATAATACTAATATTAAAAATAAAAACAATAAATCAAACACTAAGAACTAAACACTTGAATAAAAATTTAACTCACACAATAAATTAAATGCAAATTAAAAACCAAATTTAATTAAAAATAAATTAAACATAAGGAAAATATAGACAATATACAATTCAACTCATCAATAAATTAATGACGAAGAAAAATGCACATGTAATCCACAATTAAAACAAAATCTGAGAAAATATAAACTCTACATTCGAAAAATAAACATGAGTTCATTCTCAATTGCAAAAAGAAAAAAAAAATTAAAATAATTGAATGATTGATGAACACTGAAGAAAAAAACGAACCTAAAATTTGGTGAAATTATGGATTTTGTAGAGAATATGAAAGATGAAACAGTAAGTAATATGAATTTGAATGGTTGTTAATCAAAACGTATGACGTTGGTGACTCGTGGAAGAAAACACTATACAAAAAGTTATAGACTGTGTACTTGCAGTAATAAACATGTTAAAATTTGGGTCTAAAAATTATAAAAGAAAAATAATTGTTGTTTTTGTGGGTCTAACGTGGACAACTAAGAATCCTAACTGCATAATCAAGTTAATTCTTAACTAATCTTCATATCACTTTTATGTGATTGAAGATTCATCTAGGGATGATAATGTGTTGGGTATGGGTAGGATGTCATGTCTTCATTCTCATATTCATTTATAAAATCCATCCACATACCCATACTCATGCCCAACAGGTATTCAATTTCATCCTCATACCCGTCGGAGGATCGGATATCCATATCCTACCCATCCCCATTTATCGTATCTACCCCATACAAATACATTTTTTAAAAATTTGAATTATTTTGATTAAACTATGCTTATTTACCAGATTTTTATACCAAATAAGTATAACAAAATATTGTAAATAATTTATTTCAACATCATTATCCTACAAATTAGCTTTAGGTTTATACTAATAATTTTTATTATTCCATCCAACTAACATAATTCAACAAAAACAAATTAAATTAGTATTTCTTTAATATAAATTAATATGTAAATAAATAAATAAATAAATATATATATATATATATATATATATATATATATATATATATATATAATTGGGTATCGGGTCGCGTAGGGGTAGGATGTTACTACATCTGCCTCCATCCTCATATATGAGATCCCCATACTCATTTACCTATTTATTTAATCGGGTCCAAAAAACACCTTCATACCTTCCTCCAATTGGGTCGGGTATCAGATTCTCCATCGGGTTCGGAGGAAATTGACATCCCTAATCTCCGCATCAATATTCATATAATATGTTTTAATGACTTTAAAACATCCAATTATTAGTTTATTTAATTCATTGCCAACATGTCCCCAAAATTTAATTTTCATTTATCGATCATTTCTCATGTCTGCCCCGGCTACAAATTTTTTTATCATGTCTGGAAAATGTATGGCTGGCTATTTAATTAATTTGTTGAAGATTCTCATGACGATGTATGAATGTGCTTATATATATTTGCTGATATCTGCATGCAAGATTTATCATACATACGATGAAAAAAATGGCTCAACTATAGAAGATAACATTTCATTATCTGGTTAAACCATGCATGCAATTACTTACTAGCTACGAGGCACCAAAAATTAATGGCTCTTGGAAATAATTGTTTCAATAAATAACTGGATAAGAGGCATCCATGGCTATCCCGCAAAGCCCTTTCTTAGCACCAACATCTCTCTCGAACTTGACATATCCCCCTTCGCCCCATTCCGCGCCCCAAGAGTTCTTCACAAGCCAATATTTTTTCCCGGACTTGCTTTTACCGTATCCAACAACCGTGACCCCATGATCTAGATCAGTTCCACACTCACCCGTATATATTCCACCCGCGAAAAACCGAAAAGTCGGCCCACTGGCATCAATGGCCACAGACACAGGTTGCTTTGCCACTGCCTTGAGTAACGCTGACTCGTCTTCAGACGGCACATTTTCATATCCGGTGATCTTTGCCACTCTCCAAGATTCTTTTTTCCTGTTACACATGCCATTTTCTCCTCTGTATGGATAGTTGGCTTCTGTTGAGAGGCCTTGGTGAATTATGAATTCGAAAGCTTCATTCATTAAACCTCCGTCGCACCCCTCATTGTTCTTGATATCACAATCCACCAGTTCTTGTTCCGATAAAGATACCAGTTTCCCTGTTTTAATCCCGTTGATTCCTTCCGTCGCTGCCACTGCTGAAAATGCCCAGCAACACCCTGTGTTGTGTTTTGTAAATTGATAATTAGGAAAAGAAAAATAAATATTTCATGAATTTAATTTACTCGAATTTTGGTCTCAGTACCGCATGTAAATTGATTCTTCACAGCAGTAACAGCTCCTTTTTTCCTCCAGTCAAGGCTTGCGGGAATTGCAGTCACATTTTCATGTCTAAAGTTGGTGGAAAATGTGTTGTGGGGAGATCTCTTGTATCCGCCACGAGAAGCACGAAACTCTTCGTTTGAGACATCTGCGAATTCGTTGACGGCAAGTTTGTAAGAGTTTGTTTGGTTAAGGTTAAAGGATTCGATGAACTTCACATTTTGGTTGAATATTTTGAATCTCTTGGCCTTCTCGACTTGGTCGTTGTATACACGACCATATTGCTTCATCCAGTGCTCGTGTCTCTCCGCCATGTTTCCGCGGCCTGGAATGCTTCTAGATGTTGCCACTGCCAGAGACGAATACATCCCAAGAACAGTCACAAATATTGCAAGAATAATTATTTTGCTGAATTGGAAAGCCATGGAGAATAATTATATATGTCAAATCTTAATTGTAATTAAGATGGAGATGAACAAGCAAGAATTGGGGTATTTATAGGTTGTGAATTTTTTGCATGTATTCGTGATTTTGATCATGATTTGCGGAACGAGTCTCCAGGGGCTAGATTTGAATGAATAAGATCCCGCAAGTTTTGCCTCTCATAATAATTATAATTTTCATTTGTAACTTTAATTCAATATTTTATGGTAATTCATTGTTCATTCATGCATGCAACTGCACTTACTTAAGATATGTTTTTATCAATAATATAATCTTAATTTTATTTTTAATAATAATATTAATTTTATTTTTTATTTTTATCCATGGTTTTACTTTATTAATTTTATATGATATTTTGATAAATTTAGTTATTTTTTACGTTATGTAAAAAAATCAATTAGATTATTTTTAATAATTTTTTATGGGCGAGCAAAGTTTTGGATAATACATTATATTTAGACAATGTACTTCCTGATTCTAAAAATACGAATCACAGAAAGCTAAGGATATCAGATATCAGACTCATACCTAAAACTACGCTCGAGAAAGAATGTTATTATTAATTATGAATTTCGTTTCCCAAAAATCATGGGAATCAGACATTATACCCGGATCAAAATATCAAAAAGAAAATAGTTTTTCAAACCCTAAAAACTTGGATATATGGATCATGCATGCTGCTCTAATTAACATATACAATTGAATACAATTTTTCATGATATCAAAATAAAAATTATATATTCAAAAGTGCTTCATAATCTGATCCAAGAAATGTCTTCTCTAGCTAGCAGCCAATGCAATACTGCATGCAGAAAATAACCAACAACTTCGTGTGTACGAAACTATGATCAATTGAAATCAAATATATATATAACTCAGTTAAATAGAAGCATATAATTAGCATACAACATAAGCTTTATATGTGAACAACACAAATAATAGACAACCAAGTCCGGACGACGTTAAGTGTTTAATTATGAGCTTCAAGGGTGAAAGTAATTTTACACATTTAATTTTAACGTGTATACGTGCTATATAAGTGCTAACAACAATTTCCTAGGTTCTTGACCGGGCTAACAACAAAATTGAATACAAAGCTTAAGACATATTGAATATGGAAATGCATTAAGTAAAGATAAGGAATACGAGATTTTTATAGAAGTTCAAAATTAAAACTTCTACTTCTCTCCTTCTGTTTTCAGAAGGATTTTTACTAGAAGAGTGTGATTTACATAACAATTTGTACAAATTCAATCCGATAAACCCTTGAAAGAAACTCCTAGTATCTGTAGAAACTGATGGAATAATATTTCTCTGATATATTCCCAAGAATGAATACAAGAATGTTTATAAACAACTAGAAGACCTAAGAGATAAAAGAAAAAATATAATTACAAAATATACAAAAGATAATATAGAATATATTCCAAGATATAGAATATATTCCAATAGGCCTCCTCAAAATGGTGAGCTCATAGAGATACCAATCTTGGAACAAAGTAGACGCAGTCGTGTACTGGGAAGCGGCTTTGTTAGAGCATCAGCCAGCTGATCGGAAGAAGAGATATGAGAACATCGAATTTGATTACTCTGAACAAGCTCTCGAACAAAGTGGTAATTCAAGGCAATATGTTTCATGCGGGAGTGAAAAACAGGATTAGCACAAAGATACGTAGCCCCAATGTTGTCACAGTATATAGAAACTGGGGAGGACCCAACATCAACCCCAAGTTCTTGAAGAAGCGATCGAACCCATTGGATTTCGGCAGCTGTAGAGGCAATGGCACGATATTCAGCCTCAGTAGAAGAGCGAGCAACAGTTCCTTGCTTTTTGGAGCTCCAGGAGATGGGAGTAGAGCCCAAGAACACAATATATGCACCAGTGGAAGTGCGATCATCAAGATCACCAGCCCAATCCGCATCACAGTAGGCATGCAAAACCAGAGAGGAACTTTTCCGAAGAAGTAGACCATAGGAACGTGCACCATTTAAGTAGCGTAGGAGACGTTTAACTGCACCCCAGTGAATGGAAGAAGGCGAGTGCAGGAACTGTGATAACTTGTTGACAGCAAAGGCAATGTCGGGACGAGTAAAAGATAGATACTGCAGACTGCCAACTGTTTGACGATACAATGTAGCATCAGCAGGGAGAGAACCATCCAGCAGGTGCAGAGACGTCGACGTGGCAAGCGGAGTAGAAACTGCTTTGGAGTCAACCATGTTAGTGCGAGTGAGAACATCAAGTAGATATTTTTTCTGCGATAGACAAAGGCCCCCTTCATAGGGAGCAACCTCCACACCTAAAAAATAAGATAAGGAACCCAGATCCTTGACAGAGAAACGACTGCTGAGGCGATCAATGAAGGTCTGGAGAGCACCAGAATTATTTCCTGTGATAATGAGATCATCAACAGAGACAAGAAGATACATAGTAATGCTGCCAGAGCGAAAAACAAATAAAGAGGTGTCAACAAGAGAGCAAGTGAAGCCAACACTGAGTACAAACTGACGAAGCGCAGTGTACCAAGCGCGCGGTGCCTGTTTGAGACCATAGATTGCCTTGTTCAATTTACAAACATAGGCGGGGAGCGAAGTATCAACAAAACCAGGCGGTTGCGCCATATAAACACAATCGGCCAGATCACCCTGCAGGAATGCATTGTTAACATCCATTTGACGAAGAGAGCACCCATTGGAGATAGCCAGAGATAGGAGAATGCAAACAGTAGTGGGTTTCGCTACAGGACTAAAAGTGTCCGAGTAATCAAGATCAAGACGCTGATGAAAACTCTTCGCAACAAGGCGAGCCTTGTAGCGATCAACTGAGCCATCCGATTTTCGTTTAATCCAAAACACCAATTTGCAACCGACCACATTTTGAGAGACGTCAGAGGGAACAAGATCCCATGTGTGATTGCGAATAAGAGCATCAAACTCGTCAGACATGGCGGCACGCCAGCGCGGGTCCTTGAGCGCAGAAGTATAAGTGGTGGGTTCAGATGCAGTGGAATCAGGAATAACCGCGAGGGCAAAACGTGGATTTGGTTTGAAGATGTTGTTTCTGGACCCGGTGACCATAGGATGAGTGGGGGATGTATGGGTAGGTGGCTCGGCCGTGGGGATTGGCAGGGGTGGTGGTTCGGACGGGATAGGAGGAGGGGTCGGGATTGGGTTAGCAGGGGTGTAGATGGGGGGCGCAGGGCATGGTTCAGAAGAATAAGCAAGTGAAGGATCAGCAACCAGGGAGTCCTCCATCAGCATATCAGACTGCACACTCAGAGACGAGCCAACGCCAGAACCACCACTGGCAAAGGGAAAGTCAGACTCGACAAAGACAACATGACGCGAGATATATATTTTGCCAGAAGAGAGCTCGTAAGACAGATAAGCACTTTGAGTGTGCCGTCTGATGTGCCGATTAAATAAATAGGTAAATGAGTATGGGGATCTCATATATGGGGATGGAGGCGGATGTAGTAACATCCTACCCATACGCGACCCGATACCAGATTAAATTTATATATATATATATATATATTATGTTTTAATGACTTTAAAACATCCAATTATTAGTTTATTTAATTCATTGTCAACATGTCCCCAAAATTTAATTTTCATTTATTAATTAATGATCATTTCTCATGTCTGCCCCCTGCCACAAATATTTTTATCATGTCCGGAAAATGTTTGGCTGGCTATTTAATTAATTTGTTGAAGATTCTCATGACGATGTATGAATGTGCTTATATATATTTGCTGATATCTGCATGCAAGATTTATCATACATACGATGAAAAAAATGGCTCAACTATAGAAGATAAAATTTCATTATCTGGTTAAACCATGCATGCAATTACTTACTAGCTACGAGGCACCAAAAATTAATGGCTCTTGGAAGTAATTGTTTCAATCAATAATTGGATAAGAGGCATCCATGGCTATCCCGCAAAGCCCTTTCTTAGCACGAACATCTCTCTCGAACTTCACATATCCCCCTTCGCCCCATTCTGCGCTCCAAGAGTTCTTCACAAGCCAATATTTTTTCACAGCAGTAACAGCTCCTTTTTTCCTCCAGTCGAGGCTAGCGGGAATTGAAGTCACATTTTCATGTCTAAAGTTGGTGGAAAATGTGTTGTGGGGAGATCTCTTGTATCCGCCACGAGAAGCACGAAACTCTTCGTTTGAGACATCTGCGAATTCGTTGACGGCAAGTTTGTAAGAGTTTGTTTGGTTAAGGTTAAAGGATTAGATGAACTTCACATTTTGGTTGAATATTTTGAATCTCTTGGCCTTCTCGACTTGGTCGTTGTATACACGACCATATTGCTTCATCCAGTGCTCGTGTCTCTCCGCCATGTTTCCGCGGCCTGGAATGCTTCTAGATGTTGCCACTGCGAGAGACGAATACATCCCAAGAACATACACAAATGCAAGAAATTAAAAATATTTTGCTGAATTGGAAAGCCATGGAGAATAATATTATATATATCAAATCTTATAAATTGTAAGATGGAGATGAACAGGCAAGAATTGGGGTATTTATAGGTTGTGAATTCCAATTGTATGTATTCATGATTTTGATCATGATTTGTGGAACGAGTCTCCAGGGGCTAGATTTGAATGAAGAAGATCTCGCAAGTTTTGACTCTCATATTTACTCGACTTTCAATTAAATTAATTGTGTCATTATTTATTCTCATTTGTGACTTTAATTCAATTTATGATATATTTAGTTATTTTTTTACATTATGTAAAAAATAAAATCGTTTTACAAACATTGACTATATTTTTTGAGTTTAGCCATGGCCAAAACCGTGGCTAAATTGATTTACCCACGGTTTTAGCCACGGTTTTTGAAACCGTGGTTAAATCCACCGACCACGGTTTTTAAAAACACCGTGGCTAAATTAGCCACGGAATAAAAAAAACCGTTGTTAAATTACCACGATTTTAAAAAAACTGTGGCTGAATTAGCCACAATTTTTTCAAAAACCGTGGTTAAGTTAACCACGATTTTTAAAAAACCGTGGTTAAAATAGCCAAGATATTTTAAAAAACCGTGATTAACATAGCCACGATTTTTCAAAACACCGTGGCTAAATTAACCACGGTTTTTTATAACCCTTGTAATTTTAACCACAGTTTTTTTAAAACCGTGGTTAAAATTACCACGGTTATAAAAAACCGTGGCTAAATTAGCCACGGAATTGAAAAAAATCGTGGCTAATCTAAATTAGTCACGGAAGATCAAATGCATAAAAAACTAATAAAAATGTTTATCAAAGATAAAAATATCTCCCAAAACATATAAAATCAAACAAAGAAAAAATAAAACTAATCCCACAACAAACACTAAAACTAATCAAAATTATATAGTTTAACATTTAAAAATCTAAATACATAGCTAAAACAACATGCCCATAACATTGGAATACCACTACCTCCCAGAAGGTTCATCCCACAAATAAAAGGAACACCGGAAATAACATAACTTAACCGATTTAATATGGTAAGACAAAATAATATTAAAATGAGCCAAAATGCTAAAAAAAATAGAGCTGGAATGATCTTAAATCAACTCTGCTATTCTGAAACAAAAAATATCAATTAAACAAAAAAAAATGCAAAGGTAAAACATATGAAAGTAAACTTGAATAAACTTTTTTGTAATGAGAAGACAAAATCTAAGAATCAAGAAAAGGTGACGGCATTCTTAAACCCTATTTTGCAATTTCCCCCATTATTTTCCAGAAATAAATAAACATAGCGATAAAAACAAAATATGTTTACTATAAACATAACTTACCAGCTTTTGTTGACGAGATTTTTCCAAATTACCTTCCTCAGGTTCTCTGTTGTGTGGGAAGCTGCCATTAAGAAAGAGTGATAGGAAACAGAGTTTACTGAACATGAAATTAACTTGGCAAGTGATAACTGTTCATATCACTCTTAGATTCATGATGAAGCCAATAATTACTTGCGTAACATAAGAGATAAACTAAACAATACCTTATGAAGAAAACACAAGCAACAAATTTTACTCTAAAAAGTAAAAAAACAAACGAAAAATAATCAAACACCAACATTAATCAAACAACAGTGAAACTTCAAAAGTTATAACAACTAACCTTAACAATTGTGTCCCTCATGAAATCATACTCAAAATGCTTTAACTGAAGCTGCAGAATTGGAGGAAAATCAATGAACAACACCCTCTTCTTCGCATCCTAATGTCCAAAAAAATAAACAAAAGTTCATTAGATAAGTCAAAAGTCCCAAAGCCGCAAATTGCAGTTAATCATACTTTTGCAACAACCATCCATGATTCAGAGAAACCAGCAAAAATAAAACACCCAGTTACTACAAAACTACACCAACAATAAAAATCAGAAGTATGCGAGAGTGCAAAATCGAAAAACCAATGAATGTCAGAAGGCAATCAGGACACTACCGAACCAACCCGCTCAACCCGAACAACCCGATTTTATTATTTTTTAGAAAAATAATTAAATAAAAATTCAAAACACAAAATAATAATAATAATAATAATATCATATTTAATCATATGATAACAAAATCTAAGCTTATATATAATTTAAATTTAAAAGTTTAATTGTAGAAAATTTAAAGTTTATTTACTACAAAAAATAAAAAAAATTATTTTAAACAATCAAAATTGTACAAAATAAACATTAAATCAAGAAAATATATTATATCAATATAAAATAAATATTTTTCAAATAAACAACATATGAAATTGTAGCAAATATTTCTTAATTATATATATATAAAATAAATAATAAAATTATTTGGGTCAAGTCGGGCTGACCCGAACCCAACCAGAACCCGAATAATTTTTTCGGGTTGGCTTTCGGGTCATCCCGAACCCAAAAAGCCCACAACCCGAACCTGATATTTTTCGGGTTGAATCGTGTGTGGTTGACAGTTTGGATTGGTTTTTGACACCCCTAGTGAATCTTGCATATTTATTTATGAGAAATAGTAATGTTTGCTACAATAAGCATTCTTATTACACCTACTGAAGAAAAACAAAATGAGATACAGCTGCGATAAGTAAAGAAGAGACAAGTTGTTCATCTTTTGAACCAACTGGCTCCTCCTGACCTATCGCCTTCTCTTCTTCTTCTGTCGGCTTCTTCCTTTCTTCTGGATTCTTCTTCACGTCTTCTTGCCTCTGCTGCTCTTCGTTGCTCTTCTTCCCCCTTTTTGGAATCACCTTGGTTGAGTCGAAGGATGATCTCAGTGAGTTGAGTGCCAAGGCAGGCTTGCATAGTATCAATTTTTGCATCTAGTTGAGCAATTAGAGTAGCTTGCATAGTGTCCATCCGATCATTCAACTGCCTATGAAGGCGGTTTTCGGATCTGACAACTTGTTCGGAGACGGTAGAGAGCGTTTTGATTTGAGTGCGATGATGGGCAGTGATCTCTTTGGACAGATGAGCAAGGTCTCTAGACACGGTCTCAAAATGCCGAATCATCGTCTTGCGTGAATTGTCAACCCATGAGGATGTGTTTGTGATGTCTTGTGAAAAGGATCGAACTGTTTGCATGAGCTCATGAAGCCTATTTATCAATGTGTGATCCAGAGCTGCTGCCATGGCTTCAATATATGAGTCATCAGTCTGAAGCATTTGACTCTGTGTGTCATTCCTTGGTGAAGCCGGGCCAGACTCAAGATGATGTGGTGCTGGTGATCTGGCTGGTGAGCTAGCTGATGTACCTTCCAATAGTGGTACAGTTGGAGATGTAGGGGTCTCGACTGCAGCCAAGATGGTTGGTGGAGTAGCAGGATCAGCACTCGGTTCATCCATTAGGAGATCTTCCACAAACTTTTCAGTAGATGGAGACGGTTGAAGTGCTGGGTCAGCATCAGTCACTGGCTGTTCTGGAGGTGCAAGTGATACAATAGTGCTTGGTATCTCTGTTGGGGGCACTACTGCTTCACTGCTGCAAGGAGCCTCTGTCACAGAGGTGACAGGAATTTCTTGTTCAATCACTTCTAAAAAATCTTGTAGACGACTGGGAGAGGTGTGAGCGGTCGCCGCTGGAGATGAGTGAGCAGTCACAGCTGCTTCCGGTTGAATTACTGCTGGGACTACGGTTGAGGCGGGGTCGACCGATGAAGATGCTGCCACAATCGATCTTAGAGCGGATGACTGAAACAGGTCAGCAGTGATGAGACCGGTCAGAATCCCATCTGAAAGAGTAATAGCAGAGACGTCTTCTTCACCCTGATCTTGGGTAAGAAAAGTCTTCATCATCACCTGTGCTTCCAGTCCATAAGCCTGTATACAAGCTGCTGAAGCTGTCGTCTTTACGTTGTTAAGAGCTTGGAAGTGCTGAAGTAGTTGAGTGATTTGACGTAGACTATTCTGTAGTCCAGTCAAAATCACAAAGTCATCGGTGGCGGTAGGACTCTTGGATTTGAAGTTGTTGACACGCTCAGTAATCAACAGAGATATCAGGCTTCCTCGAAGCTTCAAGTCGATGAGCTGTCTTCTTCCCAGAGCCTCCATGATGTCTTCAGTGTCAGCAAAAAGAAGCATCTTCTGCTTAATAACGTTCAGAGCTTTCCACTTAGGAAATATTTGAGCAAGCGTCAGGTGAGTACGGGAATGATGCCATCTGTCAAAGCGCTATAGGTGACGCTTGACAGTGCGGAGAACGTGAGAGATGATCAAGTTGAGATCTACAATAGCTGCTGGTTGCCTTAGGTGAGTAGATCATCACACCTTTCCCTTTGTCCTTGGGATCAGCGAGAGTGACCTTTGGAGTTGATGAGGCACCTTCCATGATTATCACACCCTTGGTAGGACGTGGAGGAGTAGTAGCAGTAGTGGTAGTAGTCTCAACCGTTGGCAGAATTGGTGTTGGAACGGTAGGAGCAAGTCCAGAAAGGGACTTTAACCTCTTGTGCTGCCTCTTCTTCTCGCCTGAAGGCGTGGATGGCACAGCTGCTTTGGAGAAAGAAGAAGATGACTTGCTGAAGGCTTGAATCAGTGGAACGTTCTCACATGATTCTTCTTCAGAGTCAGACTCTATGATAAGTTGACGCTTGGCAGATTTCTTGGTATGTGCTGGTTTGGCCGCTACCGGGACTGTTGAAAGCGGTTGAGTGACAGCAACAACACTTGCGGTTGAAGGCAGAGTGTCGACCGCAACCTCTTTCTTGTTCAGAAACTTGAAGATTGTAGACTTGTTGAGCCATTTGGTGGGATGCAGAGGCTCAGTCTTGGAGAAGTCTACTCCAAGGACGCTCAAGGTGTGGCAAATTTGCAGAGCAAATCCCTCGGATTGCCCTTTTCCCCTGATCATTTCACATAAAGTAGTGAACAATATGTCTGACCAGTTGATGTTGATTTTGGAGGCGATACAAGCCATGTATTGGAATTTCTCCATCGTCACCTTGTCGTACGATCCAGCCTTGGCAAGAAGATTCTTGGCCACGATGTTGGTCAATAGCCTGAATGGAGCTTTAAGAGATGTCTTCTGAGCTGGCAGTTTGATCGGAGCATCAGTGGTTGAGAATTCCTTCAACCAGTATGAGCAGTTACCATCGGGAAGATCCGCGCATTTTGTCAAACCCCTGGAGGGCAGATCAAATGTGCTGGCGAAGAACTTTTGATTGAAGGAGTAGGACTCTGTCCGGATCAAGCATTTGACAGTCCCATGCTCGATTTGAGCGCTTGCAAAGAATTCCTTCAAGACAGGCAGATCGCAGATGGCGCTGCTTCCCAAAAACTTCTTCAGTCCAGAGGCTTCAAGCATGGTGAAGACCTCAGTGATTCCTGCATTGTTTGCCTCAATAACGGAATCAAAGTTGATTGCAAGGCAAGTCTTCTGGATCGACATGATAGCTGTAGATAAGAACTCGAGCAGAGAGTAAGCAAAAGCTTGATAGTAATACGATAGAACTTTTAATGCAATATGAAAGATTTAGCAACGATGAAAGGTTGATATACGAGTGTAAAGAAGTATATATAGGAACCTATGGGCCATATGGTGATGTCATGAAAAGTATTTTTGAAATTCAAAAAGTTTTGAAGAGTATAATCACCGCGCCCAATCAATGGCATTTGGTTCAAAGCACAAAGCTGCTAGTACGGAGCCTGTCAGAGACTAGCTAAAGGCGGATGATATGCCAACATTTATGGCAATGTAACAGCTAAGCTATTAAAGTCATAATAGCAATCATTCCCCCTAAAAGCATGCATACTAACTTAGATCTACTAAGCCAAGAATATTTCGAAAATATGAAAACTTAGCGTCCGGTAAAGGCTTGGTGAATATGTCTGCTGCTTGCTGATCGGTAGAGATGTATTCCAGCCTGATTTCCTTCTTTAAGACATGATCTCGGATAAAGTGATGCCTGACATCAATGTGCTTTGTCCTAGAATGCATCACTGGATTGTGAGTGATGGCTATGGCACTTGTATTGTCACAGTAGATTGGAGCTTCACTCGACCGGATTCCATAATCATTAAGCTGCTGTTGAATCCAGAGTATTTGAGCACAACAGCTGCCAGCAGCAAGGTATTCTGCTTCGGCGGTCGAGGTAGCAATTGATGTCTGCTTCTTACTTGACCACGAAATTAGTCTATCTCCAAGGAATTGACATGTGCCACTTGTACTTTTGCGATCAATTCTACAACCTGTATAATCTGCATCTGAATAGCCAATAAGATTAAGATTTGAATCTTTGGGATACCAAAGACCCACATTAGTAGTTCCTTTAATATATTTAATTATTCGTTTGGCGGCAATGAAATGAGATTGCTTAGGTGCTGCTTGAAATCTAGCACATAAACAAACTGAATACATGATATCCGGTCGACTGGCAGTCAAATAAAGCAATGAGCCAATAAGGCCTCGATACATTGTTACCTCGACCGGGATTCCCCCTTCATCTTTATCAAGCTTGATTGATGTACTCATGGGGGTAGATACAGTTGAGCACTGTTCCATTCCAAACTTCTTTACCAATTCCTTGGCATACTTGGATTGATTGATAAATATTCCAGTTTCAAGTTGCTTCACTTGCAATCCAAGAAAGAAATTTAGCTCGCCCATCATGCTCATTTCAAATTTCTCCTGCATCATCTTAGAGAACTTTGAGCACAACTTGGGGTTAGTTGACCCAAATATAATGTCATCAACATAAATTTGTACTAGTAACACATGATCACCTTTTACAAATTTAAACAAGGTCTTATCGACTGTTCCAATTTGGAAATCATATTCCAGTAAAAATTTTAGTAATGTATCATACCATGCACGCGGTGCTTGTTTTAATCCATAGAGGGCTTTGTCAAGTTTATAGATATATTGAGGATGAGTAGGATTGACAAAACCTGGTGGTTGTTCAACGTACACCTCTTCTTGAAGTAGACCATTGAGGAATGCAGACTTGACATCCATTTGATAAACTTTAAAGTCCTTGAAAGCTGCATAGGCAAGAAAGATGCGGATTGCTTCTAGTCTTGCAACTGGCGCGAAGGATTCCTCAAAGTCTATGCCTTCTTCTTGTCTGAATACTTGTGCAACAAGCCGAGCTTTGTTACGCACAACAGTGCCATGTTCATCGAGCTTGTTACGAAACACCCATCTAGTTCCAATCACATTTTGATTTTCCGGTCGAGGAACTAGATGCCAAACATTGTTGCGGGTGAATTGATTCAACTCTTCTTGCATAGCTTCAATCCAGCTGGCATCTGATAGAGCTTCATCTATCTTCTTGGGCTCTACCTGAGATATGAAAGCTGCATGCAAGAATTCATTAATCATTTGACCACGTGTTTTTCGAGGAGCAGAAGGGTCACCTATGACCAACCCAGGTGGATGATCTTTGTTCCACCTAAAATAATTCCCTAAAGGGTTGTCATCAATTGGTTGACGAACGTCCTCGTTTACTGGATCATCATTGGCAGGAGGATCGTTATCAACTGGTGGAACCTCTTCTGGCCTTGTTTGATCACACACGGTAGAGGGAACTGGATCATCCTTCTTTGGAGGATATGGATCACTGTCACTCTCTTCCTGTAGATTTGTGTTTTCCAGTCTATGACTCAGATCATTTATGCTCCCTTGAGTTTGTTCTGTACAAAGAGTAGATTCATCAAAAACAACATGAATGGTTTCCTCGACCGTTAGTGATCTTTGATTGAACACTCGATAAGCTCTCCTAACGGCTGAGTAACCAATAAAAGTTCCTTCGTCTGCTTTGGCATCGAAGGCTGTCAAATGATTTTTGCCATTGTTGTGGATAAAACATTTGCACCCAAAAATTTTGAAGTATGAAATATCAGGTTTTGTGCCATTCCAGATCTCATATGGAGTTTTGTTAAATCGTTTATTAATCATAGATCTGTTTTGAGTATAGCAAGCTGTGTTAACTGCTTCTGCCCAAAGCCTTTGAGAAACATTTGAATCAGCAATCATTGTTCTAGCTGCTTCTTTTAAAGTACGGTTCCTTCTTCCAGCCACCCCATTTTGCTGTGGGGATCTAGCAGCTGACAACTCATGCTTGATTCCCTGATCATCTAGATAAGTCATAAGAGTGGTGTTTAAAAATTCAGTCCCTCTATCACTCCTGATTCTATCTATCACAGTAGATTGTTCATTTTGCAAGCGTTTAAAAAGCTTAATCAGGTGAGGTGCAGTTTGATCTTTTGAAGAGAGAAAGATGACCCAAGTAAATCGAGAAAAGTCATCTATAACAACAAGAGCATATCTCATTCCTCCTATGCTTCTTACTGGTATAGGACCAAATAGGTCCATGTGAAGTAAATCTAAGCATTTGGAAGAAGACATACACCCTTTATTTTTAAAGGTTGCTCTCACCTGCTTTCCTAGTTGACAAGCAGGACAAACTTTGTCTTTTATAAAATCTCCTTCAGGCAGACCATAAACCAAATCATGCTTCCTCAAGTTAGAGATGGACTTAAAATTTAGATGATTTAACCGCTTATGCCACAACCAATGTTTATAATGATGAGCAGTAAGACAAGTAGGTGAAGAAATATGTGAGCAAGACCAGTTTACCTTGTAGGTGTTTAGGTCTCTTACACCGGTCATAAGAGTCTCACCTTTGTCATTTTTGATGATGCAAGTGTGTTTGTGAAACTCGACCGAATGATCATTGTCACATAGTTGACTAATACTTATCAAATTATAGCACAGTTTGTCAACAAGCAACACATCTTTAATAATGATGTTACCATGGATAATCTTACCCTTACCCACGGTTTTACCTTTGGAGTTGTCTCCAAAGCTGATCTTTGGTCCTTTGCACAGCACAACTTCTGTTAGAAGTTCTGGATTCCTTGTCATGTGCCGTGAGCAACCACTATCTAAGTACCAGGTAGTGTCCTTGATAGAAGTGGTCTTCTCGCCCGTTTGGACTTTTAGTACCTGCAAAAAGTGAAGAACTTTTGGTACCCATATCTAGTAGGGTCCAGGTCGGATTAGCCCTTTCGGGACCCATACCTGGAACACCCTTACAGGTTTGCCCGTGTGTGTGTCCAGAAATCTGTGCGATCGATAAGCAGTAAATGTGTGTGCTTGTGAGGTTGCTGTGTGCTGCTTGCCTTTTTGATCTTTATCAGTTAGCCTGTACCTCTTTTGAACTGGCCTGCAATTAAAGTACTGGTAAGGCTTCTCCTTTGACCATCTTCTCTTAGAGTAGTTAGACTCATTCCATGGCCTTTTGAAATTAGATTGGTTTCCCTTTCTTCTTTCATTAGGTTTTGGTTTAATCCAAGTTTCTCTTTGATTAGAGATCTGGGGATCCACATATCCCAGCCCTCTATGCTTAGAGCTTCGTTCGTTAGATACTTTCTGATTTTTGTCAAAGCTGCACTCATCATGTTCATATCGTGCTGGACCTGACAAATCTTATTTTGTTAAGATTGCCTTTGTCCAGGCTTGACTGAATACAAGATTCCATAGACTGTTTATTTGTTCCAAACCCTAGACCGGTTTTGTCATGTGCCGGTCTTTGGATTTCTTGAATCTTGTCAATGGTTACAGAAGATTTATTCCAAGCCTTAATTGTTTCAAGTAGTTTTTTGTTCTCAGTCAAGGTTGCTTGGAACACTCTTTTCAAGGTATCATTCTCAGTAGCCAGCAGACTTAGCTTGACCTTAAGACCATCAAGCTCTTTTCGCTGCATGCAGCTTGATTCGCTTGACTTATCTTTTAGGTCAGCTCTTTCTGCCTTTACCTCCTCGAATTCCTTGGATAATGCTTTGTATTCATTAGCCATTTCGTGTAAAGCAGTAACTAGATCACTGTGAGTAAATTCAGGTGAACCAAAGTCAAATACCTCCTCAGCTTCTTCTTCGATGTCAGCCATAAGGCATTCCACCTTTTCATCATCGCTGTCATCTGAAGAGCTTCCGGTATTGGGGTTGTCAGAGTCAGACTCAGCCCACTTGCTTTTGCTTTCGTCTGCTACTAGAACCCTTTGGTCTCTTCCTTTTCTAAACGTCCTCTTGTCCTCCTTGCCCCTTCTTCTTTCGAAGAATTGCTTCTGATCATTTCTCTTAGGCTTGGTGCAATCTGCAATGAAGTGGCCTGGCTTGCCACAGTTAAAACAAGTAGGACCATCGTCTGTATGGTCCGATTTATAATAATTTTTAAATTTAGAATAGTTTTTACGCATAAATCTACCAAATTTCTTGACAAAGAGTGTCATGGCTTCGTTGCTGATTTGCTCAGCTGATCTCTTTGGAGTTTTCTCGACCGGTGGACGCATCACCGTTGAGGTTAAGGCCTTGGTTAGTTGAGAGGTAGATGGTTCATCTTCTGTCCTCATGTTGAGCTCGAACTCGTAGGCTTTGAGATCTGCAAAGAGATCATGCAGTTCAACCTTGCTTAAGTCTTTTGACTCCCTCATGGCCACTGTCTTGATCTCCCATTCTTTGGGCAAAGCTCTCATAACCTTCACAGCAATTTCATGGTTAGTATAAGTTTTTCCTAAAGCAATAAGATCACAAATGATACTACTGAAACGTTCATCAAATTCAGCCATGGTTTCCCTTGGCTTCATTTTGGCATTGTCATATTTTTGAATGGCCATGGTGAGCTTGTTTTCCTTGGTCTGGTCATTTCCTTCACACAGCTGAGTGAGCTTCTCCCAAATCTCCTTTGCTGTGGAGCATGACTTGATTTTGCTGAACATGTTCTTGTCCAGTGTTTTGTATAGGATGTCCCGGGCCACATTGTCAAGATTGGCCTTTTTTTTGTCCTCAGTAGTCCACTCAGCTCTTGGTTTCTCAATCATTTGTCCTGCACCATCGGTTAGAGCTGGGTTGACCTTCATGATTTTGATAGGACCGTCTGTTATGACATATAGCATGTCATCGTCCTATGCTGCAAGATGTGCCTGCATGCGAATTTTCCAGTCATCATAATCTTCTTTAGAAAACATAGGAATTTTGTTGAAAGAAGTCATGATTTTAAAACTTTAGATCAGCAGTTGAGAAAGGAACCCGCTCTGATACCACTTGTTGGGATCGGTTCAGAGGGTAGAGGGGGGGTGAATACACTCTGAAACTTATTTTCTTTCTTTTCAAAATGATCAAGTGAAGTTTAGTTCACTTAATCTGTTTTCTCAACTTCTAAAACGGTTTGAACAACTTAAATAGTGCGGAAATAGTTCAGAGGTTTTAGTGATGCAAATGCAAGTTATAACACGATGTATGAGCAATATATACGATAAATATGCAGTAAAGACTAAGGCACGATTTATGGAAGTTCGAAGGCTTAATCCTTCTACGTCTCCCCTTCTTCCACTTAGGAAGGAATTCACTAGAAGACTTTGGTTATTACAACGTCTTGCAATACACCCACTTCAGACTTAGGACTTATCCAATGCCTAATCCGAAACTCCTAGATTTACACAGATAAGATTCTCAGTTCTTATCAGACTGGTGGAAGCTTTCAGAGTAGCTTCAAGTCTCTTCAATAATGAGTACAGTCCGGTTGAGCTTCTCAAACTGCAGAGCGGTCGAGAGGCTTGGAAACCCTAGAATGATCCTTGAAGATCAGATATGTAAACTGTAGGCGAGGGTTTATTTGAGCAGCAAGTGAATGATCTTGTAAGTGTGCTCAAGTATTGCTTCAGTATATCAGATGAGGACTTCTGATAGTATTCAAGTGATTGAGTTGATTGAGATTTTTCGTGTTGCTTGTCTTCTTGTCACTTCTTGAGCAATCTTCCCTTTATATAGGTCAATCAACAACGTCTTTATTTTTGAACGTTCTGATGCTGCATTGAATGCACATTTAATGCTTCATAAATGCATTGATGATTCTGCATGAAGATCGTACACTTCTTTAAATGTAGACAACTTCTAGGGTCCAAAACTGGTATAAACGGTCGAATGCTTTATCTGTAGCCATTCTGCGTTTTTGCCATTTTAGTGCAACCTGTTGTCTCGATGCAAGAGTCAACAGATCTTCTGATACGCCGGTTCTGCTTTTGATAAAAGATCTTGTAGTGAACGTCTTGTCTCAAGTATTTGTCTTGAGATATCTTGATAAGCAGTTGGCATTCTACTGGTAGATAGATTTATCCTCTGCTGGTTTGAATAACCAGTCGATAGACTTGTGACTGCAACCGGTCGAGAGACAAAGGCGGTTGACAAGCTTCTGGTAGATAACTTGAAGGGTTTAGACGGTTGCGGTAGGAGTTGTAGTAGATTCCTGAAATACAAAAGATTGGCAGCACATTCCTATACAATGAGTTGTTGTTTGTTATCACCAAAACGTCGGATTCAACAGTTCGGTTCAGTTTTTGGTTTTTTATTTTGGTTTTTCCGGTTTTCGATTTTAGAAATATATAATCCGATATTCGAACCGTTTTTCTTCGGTTCGGTTTGGTTCGGTTTTCTACTAAATCAGTTCGGTTATTTCGGTCGGTTATTTTGGTTTTGATATAATTATTTTAATTAATATTATAAATATATTTTAAAATATAATATGTTATTTTTAAATGATTTCTTTGTAAAACTTTTAAATTCAATATTTAAATGACTTAAATAAACAACAATGAACTAAAAAATTATTAAAAATAATTCTTTATTCAGTAGATATCATCTCATAAAATATATAATATAAATAAGGAAAGTGTTATTCACACTCCAATTTTTGTTATTCACACTTCATCATCAATTTTTATATCATTTATTGACAATATTGTCCTTCAATTAATTTTTATTTTTTTTAGTAAATTCATTAGTAATCTCAAATTCCTAAAATAAGTTATCCTTAAAAAAATCCTAAAATAATTTATCTGAAACTTTAATTAATCAAAACGTAAGAGTTAAATATGTTAATATCCTTAAATTTTTTAAAATATAAAAAAATACTAAAAACCTTTCCTTTCAACTTATCATTAATCTTTGATTTTATTTTAATTTACTCCAAAATTTTTGAATCAAAGTTTTCTACGCTTAAATATTTTAATATTCTATTCCATATCATCATATTTTTGTTGTGGATTAAAAAATTAATTAATTTAATTTATAACCATATCTTATAAAATAAACATCAATCTTAATAAATTTTTGTTTTAAAATAAAATATTGTTTGTAAAATCTGTAGTTAATTTATATAAAAATTGTTTCAAAATATAATACAAAGCATATACATGTAATTTTAAAATTTAGTGCGTGTATATCTAAATCATGAGTATTATGGTTCAAAATAATATTTTTATGTAAAAATAATTTTTATATATTCAGTAAAAAAAATGATACGAAATGTTTTGCTAAAAAAATGATACGAAATAACAAGTTCCTTTTACATTTTGCACTTTATCTAAAAAAATTAACAAAATATTAATTGGTAAATTAAAAGTTTGTACATCTAATTTTTTTTATCTGTCCTTAATTAATTGATATTTTATACTACTAATAAATTTTGAGTTACCGTAAAAAAAAAAATTTTGAGTTAAAATATGAACTATTAAAATTTTAAGAATAATATATAATATTTGAAAAAATTCTATACCATAAAAAAATATAATGGGTAACATAAAAAATATAACATTTATGTATTTAGGTCAAATCAAAATCTTTTAATATAAGGTAATAATAAATAAATAAGGGTAAATTTGTCAATTAAGAACATTTATAATTAAGTTGGAGTGTTATTAAAACTTTTTGGAGTGTAAATAACACTCTCCTATAAATAAATATATAAATAAAATTATTAATTTAATAAAATTTCGGTTTTTCGGTCAGTTCGGTTTTGAGATATAAAATCCAAAATCGAACCAAATAAATTTCGGTTTTAACATTTACATTCGAATTTCAAATTTCGGTTTTCGGTTCGGTTCGGTGTTTGGTTTTTCCGGTTTAGATTTACAATTTTTTTGGTTTTATCCGAAGTTTGAACACCCCTATGATACACCATTAGAAACCCAATAATGTTAAACAGAATTAAGATACTCGATACTTGTCCCAGCATTGATTGATTTTCACGAGCTAGCATATCTACACCTTCGTTCGCCGTTCTTCACATATGATGTAAATATAAGAAACTCGAAGACTCAAAATTCGATATTTAATATAAAATATAATATCAAGAGATAAAATTTAATTATTTAATTTGATTAATAATTAATAATTAATAATTAAATTTTTGGTAGTGTGATTAGAGCTGTCAGACGGACCAACCCATGGCGGTACGGGCCGGCCCACAAAAAACCCACCGCAGACTGGCCCAACATCCCAGTAGGCTAATAATCTTCAATCCAACCCAACCCAAAGTGGGTTACAGGTTAGGCGGGCCAACCCGTGGGTTGACTCATTACAAATTAAAATAAAAATCATTATAATTAATTAAAAATTTTATTTCATAAATAAATATTAATAGAAAAATATTAGTAAAATCTCTAATTATTGATTTCACACGTGTAAATTTTATATAAAGTAATTAATACAATAAAATTCACAACTTTCATTAAATAAAAAACATATATATATCACCATAAAAGTTAGAAAAAAATTCCAGGCCCGCCTAGGCCTGCGACCCAAGTTGGTTGGCCCGTCTAGGCCCGCCTTTAGTTGAATTGAAAATATTTCAACCCAACTCATTCAAACTGTGTGGCGGGATGGACCGACCCGGTGGGCCTAACCTAAATCTATATGATCATAAATATTATTGGGTGTTACACATTTTCTTATCACACTTCGTTTTTGAGATACTTATAGTTGTTTTTTATTCTTAGTTTTATATCTATCTATCTATCTATCTATCTATCTATCTATCTATCTATATCTATATATATATATATATATATATATTTGATATTATGAGCACCCATGATGTGCACTTTTGTGTGCACCGCTGGCGTGACATTCTTTACATCCAATAGGTGAATGCCACATCAGCAGGTGCACACATAAGTGCACATGATATGTGCTCACTACAAGAAAAACGCTAAAAGACAACGGATTTTATCCGTTGTCATAGGGGGTTTAAAACCGTTGTAACTGATGGTGTTGTCAAAACTGCGCACCTACGACAACGGATAAAATCCGTTGTCGTTTCCCTCAAAGATAACGGATTTGTGTCTAAGACAACGGATAAAATCGGTTGTTGTTGCCCTCAAAGACAAGAGATTTTATCCGTTGTCTTTGAGAAGAACGACAACGGATAAATCCGTTGTCGTAAGGGCGCAGTTTGACAAAACCATAAGTTACAACGGTTTTAGACCCCCTACGACAACGGATTTTATCCGTTGTCATTTTCTATATAAAAAACAAAAAAAAATAAATTTTTTTATATAAATTCTAATATTATAAATAATCCAAAATTTAAAATTTCATTAATAAAATTTAATATACATTTTTTTAGTATTACAAATCACTCGAAATTAAAATTCTAATTCAATACACACTGCAAATCGAAGTATCCGACGTCTTGTCTCATTACAGCCTTCAAACCTCTTGTTCTCAATCTCGAAGCTTTGTCTCTCCGCTGTTCTTGTCCAACAATATGCCTCTGCAAAAAAAGAAAAAAAAAGGGAATTAATTAACCATCTAAGTTGTTTGAATCACACACCAACTCAGATGTCTCCAGTCATGAAATGTGATTTCGTGTGCACTATTCAATCTATGCACAGAAAGAGAACTCCAAAAACTAACAAACTTAATTCCGTATTTGCGATTCCATTTCCACCAATATCTAGCATACTCTGACAGCTTATATCTCACTCCAAACCAATTTTAAAAATCAATTCAGAACATCAAAAGAAATAAATATTCAGTAAATTCATGCTCAAACTAAATTAAAAAGAAAGAAAGAGAGATGGCTAAAAGACAAACCAATTTTTAAAATCAATTCAGAACATCAAAAGAAATAAATATTCAGTAAAATCATGGTCAAACTAAATAAAAAAGAAACAAACAGCGATGGCTAAAAGATTGGAGTTACCATGATTTGTACCTGAGAAAATATAGTCTCACACATAAGGAATTCATATCGGAAGGAAACAGGAAGGCCAACCATGGATGAAGCACATTCCTTTCGACTAGCTTTGCATGAAACACAAAAATGAAAAATAAGATGGAACTCCACTAAATTTTTTTAAAAAATGTTATATGACAAGATAATGGCAAAAAATGAAGTCACACGTGCACACCAAGTTATAAGCACTCAACTCAGAAGAGATCTTGAAAGCATAAGCAAGTAGCATGCGGCTAGAAGAGTTGCAACACTTTGATTGACAAAACATATCAAAAACATAGCATGATCGAAAAATTAATCAACCAAGCCTGTCTGGTGAAAAAATCCTAAGTCATCTGAAGTTCATCAATAGGTTCTACACGAAAACCAATATCATTAAAAGTAAATCTCTAATTTCTTTTGCCAAAAATATCTTTAATGAAAATTGGCCCCTTGCTACCAAAGACTCTCATAACAAAACAATTCACACAGAGTCACAATAGCAACATCCAGAACTTCAAACAATCTGTTATAAAATTTCAAAACCCCTATCTCAATTCCCAAAGTCAACATTCGAAACATTTCTTAGACTGCATCTTCAAAAAACTAACCTAATATCAACTGCAAAGAAGAACGTATCTATTTTGAAGCAAAAAAAATACACTTTCATGGTCAGACTGAATGGTAAAATAACATTGCTTAGAAAACTAAAATTAGTAAATTTACTGACCAGCCATTTAAAAATAAAAAGCACGCCTAGTAAATATTCTTCCACAACGAACCGATCTATAGGTTGCAAATCTTGCTGAAGGAACAAAAGAGAGAGATGAGCCACTAATGACAGTAAGATAATCCAAATACTTTATGTGCAAGGCGCAAACTTTAGGTACCAAAGGTTTAAAGTGCACAAGTTCTACCTCAAAATACACAACTCGAGAGCAATTTATCCAATAAAATTAAAACTACAAAAAAACCACCAAGCTTTGATAAAAGTACAAACATTCACACAACACTAGCAAGGAACAGCCACTAGAGCACAATAAAGACAATGATAGATGGTTGTTTACGTTGCCACTTCCTGAACATCTGATGAGGATAAAACTTGATGTGACCGAAATTATAACAAGCATGCTATGGTGCTAAATTACTATGACTATGCGCGCAAGCCATGCAGGAAAGAGCCAATGAATTCTGGAACAACACAAATCCAAGAAAAAGACAAAAAAATTGACATCTTAGCCACATATGTATTGAAAACCTAGAAACAATGAAACTAATTAACGTCACTGTAAAGAAGAATTTTTTTGACATATATTTTGCATCTCGCAATATCCCAGAATACAGTAGAGAAATAACTTGGATAAGTACTTAATCTTTACCAATTAACTAAATAACAAGGGGACACTAAAATCTTGGTCTACCCTTTGGTAAAACTATGCACATAATGACAGAACAAGGCATCACATTTAAACTAAAATACTCAAGTCAATCAAAATACAACAAAACTCGAGATTTCCTTTGCCTGATGGATTGTCAAAGTGATGCAATAACATAAGAATATACACTAAAAACCCATCAAAAAAGGGAGAAAATGAATTGAAGTTGACTGAAACATGTGGGCTACTTGCATTATTATCTACCACGTGAATCCAAGAATATGACATGAATTGAAGTTGACATTGTTGGCCGGCCCTCTAAATATTTCACATCCATATAGTTAATTTACCTCCAAAGGACTCGTACCTCTCTCCAATTCTTGTCAATCTTTTCAAACAAATCAGAACTCTTATATCTTAAATAATAATCCAAAAAGTGACAACTACACTCTCGATTTAAATCACTGCAAGTAAGAATAACTATGGTAGCAGTAAAACCTTTGCAAAATTCGATGTCATAAAGAGGTAAACGAGTGTGTGTTCATACCACTAAGTGGGCTAAGGCAACAGGATTGTCGGTAAGGAATTTAACGGCTAGAGTCATGGCCGTGGGCACTGTCTCCTCTCCAGGAATCATCATCTCGATTATGTTCCCACCAATGAATTTGAATGGTAGTAAATGCTATTGCGTCTCTTCTGATTCTCCAAGCTCATGTATTAAAGCATCGATCACATCGACTGGAGGCTTCTCGTTTCCATCTGTTTTCTCCAGAGAAATTTTTCTCTTTTCTATAATTTTATTCACCATTTTTAGCAATCTCTTCTTGGCCTATTGCAAAAGGAAAGGATTTTTAACAACGCTGAAAAATATAGAGTTCTTTGATCATTTAATATAATCAACGGCAGAAACACCTCAAAAAACATTGGACGAGCAAACTCTAAAATACAGTTGAAGAAAAAATTAAAATACGAACAAAAATGCAATTCGATTCAGACAAGGGGTGATGAAAAAAAAAATCTTACCTCAGAAGATTTAAAGGATTCGAGAAGCTTCAGCAAATCGCCACCTGAACTCAAGCTCTTCATTTTTGCCCAAAATTTTATTTGCGAATAATGTATATATCTGTGTCTTAATAATGCCAATTTCACGTTTTCGATTTTCAAATCACCTTGCATCGGCTTGTAGCTCTGAGGTTGGTCAAAACTCCTCACCAGAGAGCAAACCTAAAGCAAAAAAAAAAAAAGAAGAAGAAGAAGAACTAGAATCTAAAAAATCAACAAAAGTGATGGGATCAAACTCAGATCTGATATGGGATCGACCAAGGCCCTCAACGTAAAACTTCGATCCAGGATTCCGAACGTCGATCTGGACAAGAGGGGAAAAAGATTTCGTTTACCGTCCTGTTCCCGGCGTTTGATCTGCGACTAGGGCACCGAGATTTGCTGGGTCGAAGGGGGAGAGGCGACGGGTTAGGCTACGCTTGGAATTCTCTTTTCTTTCTTTTCTTTTTCAATTGTGTAGGTATATATGTATATAGGTATATGTATATGTAATGTGTGTTTAAAAAAAGCTATAAAAAAACCCCAAAGACTACGGATAAAAAATAACGTTGTCTTAAGCTACCTAAAACAATAAAAAAAAATTACGGTTAATAAAAACCGTTGTGGTAGACCCTTCAAAAACCTTCTCATAGACAACGGTTAATAAAAACCGTTTTCGTAGGCCACAAAAAACACGCTCATAGACAACGGTTTTAAAAAACCGTTGTCTTTGATTAAAAACCGTTGTCTTATTTCAATAAAAAAATGACCAACAACAATGGATTTAATATAAACCGTTGTTGAAAGCCAAAATACAATAGTTTTATGAAACATCCGTTCTCTTTTAGGTGTTGTTAAAACCATATTTTGTTGTAGTGGCTCACCATATCAAAACTCTCTTTATATATATATATATATATTGTATTACATCATCAAATGTTAAAAAAAAAATCTATTCTCAATAATACTGACAAACAAAAAGTACACTATGCAACTTCTTATTTTAAATATACATATACCAATTGTAAGATAAAATTAAACATACCATGCAACTTCTTATGTTAAATATCCATATACTATCTTGTAAGATCAATAAAAAAATAATATATAAAAAAGGGATATTTAAGTAGTACAAGGTGCATGCATCTACTTATTTTAAGTACTCATATATTATCTTGTAATATTAGTATATAAATAATGTGTAAAAAACATAGATATTTAGGTACGTAGTACATTATAAAACTTTTTATTTAAATATACATATTCTATTTTGTAAAATTTATAGAAAAATAGTGTATGAAAAATAAGAATATTTAAGTAAATTCATAATTAGAGCTCAAATAGTGAGTAAAATTCAAGGATATATAAATTAATTATAATTGAAACTCATATTTAAAATTAGTAATAATATATAATTGATTTAAATAATAGATTAAAAGAAAAATAGTGTGTAAAAAACAAAAAAATATTTAAGTTAATTCACAATTGTTACTCATATGTATATATATTATAAAAGAATAGATAATAATAACAAAAATAAAGTACAATATGCAATTTTTATTTTAAGTATCCATGACATATACTATTTTTTAAGATTTATAGAGAAATAGTGTGTATTAAATAAGTTAAATATATTTTGTAGGAAAAACTTAAATAAAACAAGAGGAAATAGTAAATAGTAGATGCACAAAATATGAGTTGACAGCAGAAAAATAATGTGTAAAAAAACAAAATATTTTATTTAATTCATAATTGAAGTATCCATATACTATATTGTAAGATTAATAGAAAAATAGTGTGCATTAAATAATTAAATATATTTTGTAATAAAAATTCAAATAAGAAACGGAGCAAATTATATTATTTTTATTATAAAAATTTAATAGATATTTCAATTTCTATATATATATATATATATATATATATATATATATATACTAGTAAACATCACGTGCGATGCACGTGGTGACACTTTGTTTTTATAATATATATTTATTATTATTTTTCATAATAAAAATCATATAAAATTAAATTATTAATTATGAAAACAACTCAAATAATATAATGATCAATTTTTTTCACTTTGTGTCATGTTAATGGTGAATTTGTATTCCAGTCCTGTAAATTGAATGTTTTTCATTTTTAGTCATTTCACGATGCATTTTCATTTTAGTTATGTCACTCGTATATTATTTTATTTTGATCATTTAACTCAATTTTTTTATTTTTTATTATTTTCGGTTTTGTTACCATAATCTATTATGTTTTTTGATCATAAAAAAGATCAAAAATTAAAATAAATACAAGTTAAATGATCAAAATAAAAACAATATACAAGTTAATTAAATGAAAAAAATGAAAATGTATCGTAATATGATTAAAAATGAAAATCATTCAAGTGATAATATTCATCCGTCCCAATTATATAGATCATGTTTGTTTATTTGTTTTTGTCTCAAATTTATAGGCATATATATATATATATATCATTTTAATAATATTTTGTACACTCTACCCCTATTAACTATATTTTGAAACTTGTGTATTAAATTTTTGAATACATTCAAATGTATAAATTAATGGAAAGTTTACAAAAAAAAAAATTTCTCGATGATTTTTTTAATATGTGAAAAAAAAAACTACACTATACAATCAACACGAAGAATACGAAATGAGTCATAATTAGACTCATTACCATAATATCAATTATATAATTTGTTCACTTAATATTAATATTAATAAAAAAATAAATCTACTAAACCATCAAATTTATTAATTTAAATTTTTTTTATCATAATAATCAAACACACACACACACATATATATATATATATATATATATATATATATTTACCATTATTAATTAAATTTTTTGTTGGAGAATCAAACTCTAAAATTTCGGTGATTACAAAGTCAAACCAAAACCAAGTAAATAAATTAATCGGACCCATCAAATATTAAAGAATAAAGATCTCTATGAAAGTTGCCAGATCAAAGTAACGTGATGCAGATCAAACTACACCGGAGCGATTGACACAAGATCTAAAATGGTCAACAACCAGATCGAAGCCTTGTCAGAAATCTACCCGTTGCTATCATTGAAGAAAACGACAAACTCATTTAATGAGATTTTGAACGTTGATCAGCCTTCACTCTAAGTCAAGATTTGTGAGCCATTTATGAGATATGCTGGCAGCTCAAAATCAGAAAGTGTTGGCGGCTCACTGATTACTTTTTGATGACTATATATACAAGTATTTCGAAGATTGAAGTCACGAGACCAAGGAGTGAAAATTACAAAGCAATCGAATTTTGAAATAGCCTTCACTCAAACTCAGAAACTTATCAGATCAAAGTCTCGATACTCTGAGTTATAATATCTCCCAGATCGATCAAAGCTCAAAGAAATATTTCAATTCGATCCAGATCAAAGTCATATAGCTTTCCAGATCAAATCAACGAAGCATACTCTGTTGCTTCATTTTGTAAACTTTAAGTAGAAAAGTTGTTCTGCTTTGAGTTAGAATATTGCTAGGAGTTCCTTCAAAAGATTGATTGGATTGGATTTGTACAAAGGGATTGTATAAGTCAAAGTCTTCTAGTGGAATCCTTCTGGAAACAGAAGAAGGGGTGACGTAGGAGAATTCATCTCCAAACATCCAGAAACAAATCTATCTCTCTACTGCTTTTATTCCATTTCATCTGCATTAGTTCTTATAAGTGTTCAATCTGCAAGGAAGATTACTTCCGCCTGACTTGGTCAGAATCTTTCAAGCAGATCAAAAGTTTTAAGCAAATAAAACTTTTATCTGATTCTAACAAATCAAATCGAAGTACTCTAAAATTTTTTAATTGTGTATTCACCCCCCCCCCCCCCTCTACACATATTTCGATCCTAACAAGTGGTATCAGAGGGGTTCTTGCTTATCACCTGAATCGTCTCTTAATCTATGACATCTTTAGCTATGACATCGTTTAGTAAAATTCCTATGTTTTCAAAAGAAGATTATGATGACTGGAAAATTCGTATGCAGGCACATCTATCAGCACTGGATGATGATATGTGGTTCGTTGTAACAGATGGACCAATGAAGATTATGAAAGTCAACACTGCTGTTGCTATTACTGAAGGTGCTCCTCAGATGATAAAAAAACCTCGATCTGAATGGACTTCTGAAGATAAAAGGAAATCCAATCTTGACAATGTTGCCAGAGATATTCTATACAAAACTCTGGACAAAAACATGTTTAGCAAGATCAAAAGCTGCACTACTGCCAAAGAAATATGGGAAAAGCTCACTCAATTGTGTGAAGGAAATGATCAAACGAAAGAGAACAAACTCATGGTGGCTATTCAAAAGTTTGACAATATCAAGATGAAACCAGGAGAAACAATGAATTAATTTGATGAAAGATTCAGCAGCATTATGATCGAGCTAAATGCACTTGGAAAGAGTTACAGCAATCGTGAAGTAGCACTCAAAGTCATGAGAGCTCTGCCACGAGAATGGGATGTAAAGACAGTCGCTATGAGAGAATCCAAAGATCTCAATAAGATCGAACTACATGATTTATTTGCAGACCTCAAAGCCTATGAATTCGAGCTGGGAGTTCGAACTGAGGAAGACACATCAACATCACAAGTCACCAAAGCTCTCACTGCAGCAGATGAAACTCCTGCAACTAAGACCGCAGAACAAATCAGTAGCGATGCAATGTCACTATTTGTAAAGAAATTTGGAAGATTCATGAGGAAGAATCAAAATAGTTTCCAAAGAGCTAACAGATCAAGTTTCAAATCAAATGAACCAGCTGAAGAAAATCGAGCTTGCTACAATTGTGGAAAAGAAGGACACTTCATAGCCGATTGTACCAAACCCAAGAAGGATGAGAAAAGAACTTCATACAAAAAGAATTCGAGAGAAGAAAAGAAAAGATTCAGCAGAAAGAAAGAACAAAAAGCCCTATTAGCAGATGAAAGCAATAGCAAATGGGCAGAATCAGATTCCACCTCATCCGACTCAGAAGCATCGTCAAGTGAAAGTGAAGATGAAGCTGTCAAATGTCTTATGGCTAATGTCGCTGACATTCCAGACGATGGAGAGGTACTTGACTTTACTTCTGATGAATTTAGTAAGGAAGATCTTATTAATGCATTAAATGAGATGGTCATTGAATATCGCACACTATCTCAAAAGTTCGATGAAGTCAGAACAAATGAAAAGAGCACAACAGATAAGTCAGATCAAAGTAACTCGAAAGAGTACTCTGACAGTCTAAAAGCTCAGATAAATTTGTTGATGACCGAGAACAATGATATGAGAAGTAAGCTACAAGAAACTTTATCTGAAAATCAGAGATTAACAGATCTAGTAAATTCTTGGAATAAAGCATTGATATCCTTAGATAGACTTACCGGAATGCAAAAGCAAGCTGGAGATAAATCTGGCTTAGGCTACATCACAAATGAAGGAAGTTCATCTACTTCAACCACTCAATCATGTCTGGAGAATAAAAACTTAAAGTATTTAAAGTTTGTGAGATCCAGCACGATATATGAACCTGAGGTTCCTATGACATATTAAATATCTCATCAGAGCAAACTCATACACAAAGGACTGGGATATGTTGAGCCAGATAGATCTAAGTCAGGATGGACTAAACCTAGATCAAATTGGTCTAGAAATGGTTCAGAAAGACAAAGAACTTCACCAACTCAACATAAACCACAATCTAACAGCTCGAATATGAAATATTGGAAGTCAAATAGGAATAATCGATCTGATCATAACACTTGACACACACAGCACAATGCACAATGGTCATCAAATAAATATGTCATTCCCAAAGGACAGCATAATGGAAAGTCTGTAAGGATAATCCAAGTATGGATTCCAAAAGGATTAATCCAGAGTGGACCCAAGTAGGAATGGGGACCAAAGTTATTTTATTTTCTTTTTGTAGGAAAACAAAGGCGAAATAATCAAACAAACAGTATGGTACTTGGATAGTGGATGCTCAAGGCATATGACAGGAGACAGAAGAATGCTATCTGAATATATTCCAGGATCAGGACCTAAGATCACTTTCGGAGATAACTTTAAAGGTATAACTATGGGTAAGGGTAAGCTTATCCATGGAAATATTCACATAAAAGATGTATTACTCGTAGATAATTTGAAATACAATCTGATTAGTATTAGTCAATTATGTGACTATGATTACTTCGTAGAATTTCAAAAGCACACTTGCACTGTAAAAGATCAATCTGGACTAATCATTATGATAGGAGAAAGAAACGGAAATACTTATAGAGTCAATTGGTCAGATCCACCAAACACTTCAGTCTGCTTTATAGCATCAAAGATGAACCAAAATTGGTTATGGCACAAGAGACTCAGTCACTTGAACTTCAAAGCTTTAGCCAATCTGAGTAAACATGAATTGGTTACAGGTCTGCCTAAAATCAAGTTTTCAAAAGATAAAATTTGTTCTGCCTGCCAACTAGGTAAGCAGATCAGATCAACTTTCAAAAACAAAGGTTATAAATCATCTTCCAAAAGCTTAGAACTATTGCACATGGATCTCTTTGGTCCTATACCAGTAACAAGCTTAGGGGGAATGAAATATACCTTGGTTATTGTTGATGATTTCTCGAGATTCACTTGGGTGGTATTTTTAAAATCCAAAGATCAAACTGCCACTCAATTGATTAAACTTCTTTTAAGACTTCAAAATGAGAAATCTCAATCGATTGATAAAATTAGAAGTGACAGAGGAACCGAGTTCACAAATCAAACTCTGTCTACGTATCTTGAAAATCATGGAATCAAGCATGAGTATTCGGCAGATAGAACACCACAACAAAATGGTGTTGCAGAAAGGAGAAATAGAACTCTAAAGGAAGCTGCTAGAACAATGATTGCTGATTCAGGTATTTCTAAAAAGTTTTGGGCAGAAGCTGTAAATACAGCGCGTTATACTCAGAACAGATCAATGATTAATAAGAAAATTGGAAAAACACCTTATGAGATCTGGTATGGTAAAGTTCCAGTGGTATCCTACTTCAAGGAATTTGGTTGCAAATGCTTCATTCACAACAATGGTAAGACTCATCTGACTGCACTTGATGTCAGATCAGATGCTAGTTTGTTTCTTGGATACTCATCTGTTAGTAAAGCTTATCGAGCATTTAATACTAAATCTCTGATAGTTGAAGAATCAATTCACATTGTTTTTGATGAGACATCTGTTACTAATGAATCTTCAAGCTTAAATGATCTTAGTAACAGAATAGAAGATTCAAAGCTTGTCACAGATGATGAAGAAGAAATCCAGATTATACAAAATGTTATATATGAACCAGATCAAACTGAAGAACAAAGACCAGACGAACCACCAGTTGAGAATGAGATCATAACAAACACAGATCATATTGCACATAACAATGATCAAGATCAACAAGGAAATACAGATCAACTTGGTCCAAATTACAGATGGTCCAAGACTCATCCACCAAACTTGGTAATAGGTAATCCATCTGCACCTTTGAGAACCAGAGGTCAGATGATTAATGAATTTATACATGCTGCTTTTATCTCTCATATAGAACCTAAGAAAGTCGAAGAAGCTCTTCTTGACAGTAGTTGGATAGAAGCCATGCAAGATGAATTGAACCAATTCGAAAGAAACTCTGTCTGGCATTTAGTTCCTAGACCTTCAGATAAATCTATAATAGGAATTAGATGGGTTTTTAAAAATAAACTCAATGAAAGTGGTAATGTAGTAAGAAATAAGGCTCGACTTGTAGCACAGGGTTACAGACAAGAAGAGGGTATTGATTTTGATGAATCATTTGCCCCTGTTGCTAGACTTGAAGCTATTAGAATATTTCTTGCTTATGCTGATTTCAAGAACTTTAAGGTATTCCAGATGGATGTTAAAAGTGCGTTTCTCAATGGTATTCTCCAAGAAGAAGTATTTGTGGAACAACCCCCAGGTTTCGAAAGCCAAATTTATCCAGATCATGTGTTCAAACTGGATAAAGCTCTTTATGGGTTAAAACAAGATCCACGAGCTTGGTATGATACTCTTTCACTTTTTCTCAATGATCATGGTTTTACTATTGGTTCTATAGATAAAACTCTTTTTAAATTTGTCCAAGGCGATCATACGTTATTAGTACAAATATATGTTGATGATATCATATTTGGGTCATCTAAACCCAAATTATGCAAAAAGTTTTCTAAGATGATGCAGGACAAATTCGAAATGAGCATGATGGGAGAACTAACATTCTTTCTGGGATTGCAAGTCAAACAGATGGAAAAAGGGATATTCATTAACCAGGCCAAATATACAAAAGAACTTCTAAAGAAGTTTGGAATGGAGAATTGCTCTGCAGCTAGTACTCCAATGAGTGCTTCAATCAAATTGGATAAAGATGAAGCTGGAACCTCAGTAGATCAAACTTTATTCAGAGGGCTTATAGGTTCCTTACTCTATCTGACAGCAAGCAAATCGGACATTATGTTCTCAGTTGGTCTGTGTTCAAGATTTCAATCTGGTCCGAAGCAATCTCACTATATTGCTGCAAAGAGAATCCTAAAATACCTTAAGGGAACTCAGAATGTTGGTTTATGGTATCCAAAAGATTCTAGCTTTAATCTAATTGGTTACTCAGATGCAGATTACGTAGGTTGCAGAATTGATCGTAAAAGCACAAGTGGGACTTGTCAATTTCTTGGTGATAGACTTATTTCTTGGTTTAGTAAGAAACAAACTTCCATTGCTACTTCTACAGCAGAATCAGAATATTTAGCAGCTGGAAGTTGTTGTGCACAATTGCTCTGGATCCAACAGCAACTCGGAAATTTTGGTGTTAATTCATCTGAAGCACCAATCTTTTGTGATAATACAAGTGCAATTGCTATAACATACAATCCAGTTCTACATTCCAGAACAAAGCATATTGACATTCGTCACCATTTCATCTGAGATCATGTCCAGAAGAAAGATGTTCGTCTGGAACATGCCTCAACCGATCTGCAAGTTGCCGATATTTTCACCAAACCTTTACCCGATGCTAAGTTTTCTTATTTTCAAAATGTTCTTGGTTTAATTAATATTGAATAGATTAAGCACATGTTTAGGGGGAATATTTAATTTTTTTTTAAAACTGCTCGTTCCAGTACATATCTTAACAGATCTATTCTACTACGCATTAATTTGCTTCATAGTTTACACGAGCTAGATCTATCCTACTTTGCATCTCTAGGTTCCAGTTGATCATCCAAGCGCTTAGGGAGCCTTGACCATTGCAGACGTTATCTTCAAAGCAAATGTTCTGCATCTCATCTCGCTCTGCAAGGAGAATGCACAGACGAACTCCAGATGACTTCAAGACATCTCCAACATTCTGTGTATCAAGCATAAATTTACACCAATGCATTCTTGCATAATTCCTGCGACGCATTGCAGGAGACAATGAAGGAAGGTTAGCACGGTGAGGAGAGCGTAGAGAATCAAGGAAATGCCACATCTTCATTCCTTGCTCAAACACTCTTCTTCTGTATAGATCCTTCCGGATCTCATACTCTTGCTCAACAACGGTGTTATCATTCTCTTTCGCCATTTACTCTTGCTGTTTCAAATTATGTTTTGCTAAAATGTCTTCTAACTCTGCTTCTTATAGGAACATATAAATAAATGAAAGGACTTCGACAGCTTCAATATGTTTAAAACGTCCAATCATCCTCTGCTTATTTATTGCGAGACTTTAATTTTATCTGCCTAGATCGTGATAATCATTCTTGAGATTCTCAAAACCTTTCCTTTTCCTTTTTTTTTTACTTTATTGCAAAAGTTGATAAGTCACAGACTATTTCAAAGACATCATGTCTAATCATAGTTATCTTATCTTTTGTGTATTCTGCTTCGTAACCCTTAACACTCCATCATTTTTTTATTTTTTTTTATCTCTGTCTTTAGGTGACTTTTCATCTGACTTTCAATCTTTCATCTGACTAAAGATGAAACATTTAGTCGAAATATTATCTGTTTAATATGTTCTTTTGATCTGATATTGTTTAAAGATCTCTTACGTGATTTGCTACAAGTATCAATTGCACACACAAAACACAAATCATATAATATAAACATAATATTTCTTTGCATAATTCAAAAGTGCTTCGTTACATTTTTCATACCAACCTAATCATCTAGATTTCTCCTCATTGGCCCCCAGACCCTCTTTCTCACATCAGCATGCAGACAACATTTTTTCAACCACTCCAACACAACCGGATCAAAGTGTCTCCCTTTGAACTCACCTGCATTAATCAGATGAGTGAGGACTTTCACCTCCTTCCTGTACATCAGATAAGATACTCCCTGATTCGAGAGGATCTCCCCAACTCTTATGGCACCCAGCAACTCCTTATACTTGTCTTTGCGATCTTCAAGTTCGCAAACATCCTCGTGCTTGCGTGGAGGAAATGGAGCCTGGTGATACATCCGAATCTCCTCCAATTTGAACCAGACACGCATTACCCATTTCAGGATAAATTCCTGAAGTTCTTCCTTAATTCCTCGACAGACAGATGAGAACTCATTCTTTATCTATATCTTATGCTTTGATTTAGAAATAGGATATTCGGCATATACATCCGAGTGACCTATTTATAAGGGATTTATTTTCGTATTTTTTTTATTTTTTTTTTACTGTCTTTCCGTATTCCCAAACATTTTTTTTAACCGCGTGTGTACTTGTCCCATCAGCCGCAACTTTTTGAATTTGAATCGTTGCTTACGTCATCTATCACGTGCTAGGTTTTAAAAATTATCGACTAAATTTTTTTTTACACTTAGTATTGTTCTGAGCCCTAAAATTGCTTCTCTTTCTCAAAGAACAGATACCTCGCACTTTTCTTCTTTCGATCTTGCAGGAACACGATGACACCCATTACCCAAAATGTTCTTCTCATCAATTTCCACACCATATTCGATCTCACCGATCAAGGAATGGTGGATATGTTCAGAATAGTTGAAGCATCTGGGCTGCGAAAATTTCTCGAGGGCGGGAAATTGCTTTACAAGCAAGCCCTACCCAAATTTTTCCAGACAGCCAAAGTTGAAGAAGATTCCATCTCTGCAAGTCTTGGTGGAGAATATGTCCGGATCACCTCTACCCTGTTTACTTCTTCGTTTGATCTGCCAAGACAGGGAATTGCTGATTTTTCTTCAATATCTGCTGAAACAAAGAGGCAGATGAAGAGCATGTACTCCTTGACCAACAAGCCAATCCGCATTCCTTGCAAGAAGAAGGAATTGAAGATGGAATTCAGAATTCTGCACGATATCGTGGCCAAATCTCTTCTGGCCAAAGCAGGTTCTTTCGATGCAATTACATCTGAGAAATTGACGTTATGGTTGCTATATCTGCTGGTATTTTCGTGAATTGGTCTGTTGTTCTGTTCAATATTCTATCTGCTATGATAAATGCACCTACAGAACAATCACAAGGATTTGCAGTTCAAATCGGAGATATTTTGAACGATCTGAATGTCCATCTGGGACCCTCATCTGCACTTCATCTGCACAAAACTTTAAATAAAAAAGCCATTGATGTATACAAAGCTAAGCAGCTAATTATCTTCAAACGTGGTTCATCTCATTCGGATGAAATTGAAGATTTAACGCTTCAAGATGAATCAGAATCCCTGGTCATCTCATCACCAAAGGAAGCTACGCCTCCGAAAAGAACAATCCCGAGAAGAAAGACTACAGCAAAGCGGAAAGATGTGATTTATTCATCTGAATCCGAATCTTCTGAATTGGATCAAGTTACCCTTGCTGCCATTATCCCACCTCATCCTCAGAAAAGAAGAAGGATAGTAAGGTTTCCTCCTCGAATTCCACTGCCTCTTCAACCGGCACCGATTCCAGCTATTCCACTCTCCTTGGTAGAACAAATTGTTCCACCAGTGACTCAGCTCAACATCGCTGTACTTCAATCTGGATTCTTCAAAAAGCCTGATGATGCTCCAAATATGTTATCCAACATTCAAAGAATTATTGATATGACTGCTGAACATATAATCAAAGATGTGAATATGAAAATGAAGTTCTTTGATAAATGGGTTTTTCATCGAACTGAGGATCATTTTTCTCACATCAAGGAATCAAAGACACTGGACAGAATTGCTGCACTTGAAGAGAAAATTCTTGAATGGGCTGAAACTAAGATAATTTCTAGAGCCTTGAGCAGAAGAGAGTTTATTCATCTTAGACTACAGGAAAGTACTCTTCTAAAGCACATTCGAACAGAGAGAGAAAAATTCAATCCAATCAGTCTGGATATATTTGATAAAACATGTTGGGATCGGTTCAGAGGGTAGAGGGGGGGGGGGTGAATACACTCTGAAACTTATTTTCTTTATTTTCAAAATGATCAAGTGAAGTTTAGTTCACTTAATCTGTTTTCTCAACTTCTAAAACGGTTTGAACAACTTAAATAGTGCGGAAATAGTTCAGAGGTTTTAGTGATGCAAAGGCAAGTTATAACACGATGTATGAGCAATATATAAGATAAATATGCAGTAAAGACTAAGGCACGATTTATGGAAGTTCTAAGGCTTAATCCTTCTACGTCTCCCCTTCTTCCACTTAGGAAGGAATTCACTAGAAGACTTTGGTTATTACAACGTCTTGCAATACACCCACTTCAGACTTAGGACTTATCCAATGCCTAATCCGAAACTCCTAGATTTACACAGATAAGATTCTCAGTTCTTATCAGACTGGTGGAAGCTTTCAGAGTAGCTTCAAGTCTCTTCAATAATGAATACAGTTCAGTTGAGCTTCTCAAACTGCAGAGCGGTCGAGAGGCTTGGAAACCCTAGGATGATCCTTGAAGATCAGATATGTAAACTGTAGGCGAGGGTTTATTTGAGCAGCAAGTGAATGATCTTGTAAGTGTGCTCAAGTATTGCTTCAGTATATCAGATGAGGACTTCTGATAATATTCAAGTGATTGAGTTGATTGAGATTTTTCGTGTTGCTTGTCTTCCTCTTGTCACTTCTTGAGCAATCTTCCCTTTATATAGGTCAATCACCAACGTCTTTATTTTGAACGTTCTGATGCTGCATTGAATGCACATTTAATGCTTCATAAATGCATTGATGATTCTGCATGAAGATCGTACACTTCTTTAAATGCAGACAACTTCCAGGGTCCAAAACTGGTATAAACGGTCGAATGCTTTATCTGTAGCCATTCTGCGTTTTTGCCATTTTAGTGCAACCTGTTGTCTCGATGCAAGAGTCAACAGATCTTCTGATACGCCGGTTCTGCTTTTGATAAAAGATCTTGCAATGAACGTCTTGTCACAAGGATTTGTCTTGAAATATCTTGATAAGCAGTTGGCATTCTACCGGTAGATAGATTTATCCTCTGCTGGTTTGAATAACCAGTCGATAGGCTTGTGACTGCAACCGGTCGAGAGACAAAGGCGGTTGATAAGCTTCCGGTAGATAACTTGAAGGGTTTAGACGGTTGCGATAGGAGTTGTAGTAGATTCCTGAAATACAAAAGATTGGCAGCACATTCCTATACAATGAGTTATTGTTTGTTATCACCAAAATGTCGGATTCAACAATTTCCCCCTTTTTGGTGATGACAAAACTTAAGTGCTCCGAAAATAGTATGAAAGCATTAAAATGAACTTCATTGAGAGAATGAATTTCATTAATTACAATAAGCATTCTTATTACACCTACTGAAGAGAAACAAAATGAGATACAGCTGCGATAAGTAAAGAAGAGACAAGTTGTTCATCTTTTGAACCAACTGGCTCCTCCTGACCTATCGCCTTCTCTTCTTCTTCTGTCGGCTTCGTCCTTTCTTCTGGATTCTTCTTCACGTCTTTTTGCCTCTGCTGCTCTTCGTTGCTCTTCTTCCCCCTTTTTGGCATCACCTTGGTTGAGTCGAAGGATGATCTCAGTGAGTTGAGTGTCAAGGCAGGCTTGCATAGTATCAATTTTTGCATCTAGTTGAGCAATTAGAGTAGCTTGCATAGTGTCCATCCGATCATTCAACTGCCTATGAAGGCGGTTTTTGGATCTGACAACTTGTTCGGAGACGGTAGAGAGCGTTTTGATTTGAGTGCGATGATGGGCAGTGATCTCTTTGGACAGATGAGCAAGGTCGCTAGACACGGTCTCAAAATGCCAAATCATCGTCGTGCGTGAATTGTCAACCCATGAGGATGTGTTTGTGATGGCTTGTGAAAAGGATCAAACTGTTTGCATGAGCTCATGAAGCCTATTTATCAATGTGTGATCCAGAGCTGCTGCCATGGCTTCAATATATGAGTCATCAGTCTGAAGCATTTGACGCTGTGTGTCATTCCTTGGTGAAGCCGGGCCAGACTCAAGATGAGGTGGTGCTGGTGATCTGGCTGGTGAGCTAGCTGATGTACCTTCCAATAGTGGTACAGTTGGAGATGTAGGGGTCTCGACTGCAGCCAAGATGGTTGGTGGAGTAGCAGGATCAGCACTCGGTTCATCCATTAGGAGATCTTCCACAAACTTTTCAGTAGATGGAGACGGTTGATGTGCTGGGTCAGCATCAATCACTGGCTGTTCTGGAGGTGCAAGTGATACAATAGTGCTTGGTATCTCTGTTGGGGGCACTACTGCTTCACTGCTGCAAGGAGCCTCTGTCACAGAGGTGACAGGAATTTCTTGTTCAATCACTTCTAAAAAATCTTGTAGACGACTGGGAGAGGTGTGAGCGGTCGCCGCTGGAGATGAGTGAGCAGTCACAGCTGCTTCCGGTTGAATTACTGCTTGGACTGCGGTTGAGGCGGGGTCGACCGATGAAGATGCTGCCATACTCGATCTTAGAGCGGATGATTGAAACAGGTCAGCAGTGATGAGACCGGTCAGAATCCCATCTGAAAGAGTAATAGCAGAGACGTCTTCTTCACCCTGATCTTGGGTAAGAAAAGTCTTCATCATCACCTATGCTTCCAGTCCATAAGCCTGTAAACAAGCTGCTGAAGCTGTCGTCTTTACGTTGTTAAGAGCTTGGAAGTGCTGAAGTAGTTGAGTGATTTGACGTAGACTATTCTGTAGTCTAGTCAAAATTACAAAGTCATCGGCGGCGGTAGGACTCTTGGATTTGAAGTTCTTGATACGCTCATTAATCAACAGAGATATCAGGCTTCCTCGAAGCTTCAAGTCGATGAGCTGTCTTCTTCCCAGAGCCTCCACGATGTCTTCAGTGTCAGCAAAAAGAAGCATCTTCTGCTCAATAACGTTCAGAGCTTTCCACTTAGGAAATATTTGAGCAAGCGTCAGGTGAGTACGGGAATGATGCCATCTGTCAAAGCGCTGTAGGTGACGCTTGACAGTGCGGAGAACGTGAGAGATGATCAAGTTGAGCTCTACAGTAGCTGCTGGTTGAGCCTTAGGTGAGTAGATCATCACACCTTTCCCTTTGTCCTTGGGATCAGCGAGAGTGACCTTTGGAGTTGATGAGGCACCTTCCCTGATTATCACACCCTTGGTAGGACGTGGAGCAGCAGTAGCAGTAGTGGTAGTAGTCTCGACCGTTGGCAGAATTGGTGTTGGAACGGTAGGAGCAAGTCCAGAAAGGGACTTTAACTTCTTGTGCTGCCTCTTCTTCTCGCCTGCAGGTGTGGATGGCACAGCTGCTTTGGAGACAGAAGGAGATGACTTGCTGAAGGCTTGAATCAGTGGAATGTTCTCACATGATTCTTCTTCAGAGTCAGACTCGATGATAAGTTGACGCTTGGCAGATTTCTTGGTATGGGCTGGTTTGGCCGCTACTGGGACTGTTGAAAGCGGTTGAGTGACAGCAACAACACTTGCGGTTGAAGGCAGAGTGTCGACCGCAACCTCTTTCTTGTTCAGAAACTTGAAGATGGTAGACTTGTTGAGCCATTTGGTGGGATGCAGAGGCTCAGTCTTGGAGAAGTCTACTCCAAGGACGCTCAAGATGTGGCAAATTTGCAGAGCAAATCCCTCGGATTGCCCTTTTTCCCTGATCATTTCACATAATGTAGTGAACAATATGTCTGACCAGTTGATGTTGATTTTGGAGGCGATACAAGCCATGTATTGGAATTTCTCCATTGTCACCTTTTCGTACGATCCAGCCTTGGCAAGAAGATTCTTGGCCACGATGTTGGTCAATAGCCTGAATGGAGCTTTAAGAGATGTCTTCTGAGCCGGCAGTTTGATCGGAGCATCAGTGGTTGAGAATTCCTTCAACCAGTATGAGCAGTTACCATCGGGAAGATCCGTGCATTTTGTCAAACCCCTGGAGGGCAGATCAAATGTGCTGGCAAAGAACTTTGGATTGAAGGAGTAGGACTCTGTCCGGATCAAGCATTTGACAGTCCCATGCTCGATTTGAGCGGTTGCAAAGAACTCCTTCAAGACAGGCAGATCGCAGATGGCGCTGCTTCCCAAAAACTTCTTCAGTCCAGAGGCTTCAAGCATGGTGAAGACCTCAGTGATTCCTGCATTGTTTGCCTCAATAACGGAATCAAAGTTGATTGCAAGGCAAGTCTTCTGGATCGACATGATAGCTGTAGATAAGAACTCGAGCAGAGAGTAAGCAAAAGCTTGATAGTAATACGATAGAACTTTTAATGCAATATGAAAGCTTTAGCAACGGTGAAAGGTTGATATACGAGTGTAAAGAAGTATATATAGGAACCTATGGGCCATATGGTGATGTCATGAAAAGTATTTTTGAAATTCAAAAATTTTTGAAGAGTATAATCACCGCGCCCAATTAATGTCATTTGGTTCAAAGCACAAAGCTGCTAGTACGGAGCCTGTCAGAGACTGGCTAAAGGGGGATGATATGCCAATATTTATGGCAATGTAACAGTTAAGCTATTAAAGTCATACTAGCAATCATTCCCCCTAAAAGCATGCATACTAACTTAGATCTACTAAGCCAAGAATATTTCGAAAATATGAAAACTTAGCGTCCAGTAAAGGCTTGGTGAATATGTCTGCTGCTTGCTGATCGGTAGAGATGTATTCCAGCCTGATTTCCTTCTTTAAGACATGATCTCGGATAAAGTGATGCCTGACATCAATGTGCTTTGTCCTAGAGTGCATCACTGGATTGTGAGTGATGGCTATGGCACTTGTATTGTCACAGTAGATTGGAGCTTCACTCGACCGGATTCCATAATCATTAAGCTGCTGTTGAATCCAGAGTATTTGAGCACAACAGCTGCCAGCAGCAAGGTATTCTGCTTCGGCGGTCGAGGTAGCAATTGATGTCTGCTTCTTACTTGACCACGAAATTAGTCTATCTCCAAGGAATTGACATGTGCCACTTGTACTTTTGTGATCAATTCTACAACCTGCATAATCTGCATCTGAATTACCAATAAGATTAAGATTTGAATCTTTGGGATACCAAAGACCCACATTAGTAGTTCCTTTAATATACTTAATTATTTGTTTGGCGGCAATGAAATGAGATTGCTTAGGTGCTGCTTGAAATCTAGCACATAAACAAACTGAATACATGATATCCGGTCGACTGGCAGTCAAATAAAGCAATGAGCCAATAAGGCCTCGATACATTGTTACCTCGACCGGGATTCCCCCTTCATCTTTATCAAGTTTGATTGATGTACTCATGGGGGTAGATACAGTTGAGCACTGTTCCATTCCAAACTTCTTTACCAATTCCTTGGCATACTTGGATTGATTGATAAATATTCCAGTTTCAAGTTGCTTCACTTGCAATCCAAGAAAGAAATTTAGCTCGCCCATCATGCTCATTTCAAATTTCTCCTGCATCATCTTAGAGAACTTTGAACACAACTTGGGGTTAGTTGACCCAAATATAATGTCATCAACATAAATTTGTACTAGTAACACATGATCACCTTTTACAAATTTAAACAAGGTCTTATCGACCGTTCCAATTTGGAAATCATGTTCCAGTAAAAATTTTAGTAATGTATCATACCATGCACGCGGTGCTTGTTTTAATCCATAGAGGGCTTTGTCAAGTTTATAGATATATTGAGGATGAGTAGGATTGACAAAACCTGGTGGTTGTTCAACGTACACCTCTTCTTGAAGTAGACCATTGAGGAATGCAGACTTGACATCCATTTGATAAACTTTAAAGTCCTTGAAAGCTGCATAGGCAAGAAAGATGCGGATTGCTTCTAGTCTTGCAACTGGCGCGAAGGATTCCTCAAAGTCTATGCCTTCTTCTTGTCTGAATCCTTGTGCAACGAGCCGAGCTTTGTTACGCACAACAGTGCCATGTTCATCGAGCTTGTTACGAAACACCCATCTAGTTCCAATCACATTTTGATTTTCCGATCGAGGAACTAGATGCCAAACATTGTTGCGGGTGAATTGATTCAACTCTTCTTGCATAGCTTCAATCCAGCTGGCATCTGATAGAGCTTCATCTATCTTCTTGGGCTCTACCTGAGATATGAAAGCTGCATGCAAGAATTCATTAATCATTTGACCACGTGTTTTTCGAGGAGCAGAAGGGTCACCTATGACCAACCCAGGTGGATGATCTTTGTTCCACCTAAAATAATTCCCTAAAGGGTTGTCATCAATTGGTTGACGAACGTCCTCGTTTACTGGATCATCATTGGCAGGAGGATCGTTATCAACTGGTGGAACCTCTTCTGGCCTTGTTTGATCACACACGGTAGAGGGAACTGGATCATCCTTCTTTGGAGGATATGGATCACTGTCACTCTCTTCCTGTAGATTTGTGTTTTCCAGTCTATGACTCAGATCATTTATGCTCCCTTGAGTTTGTTCTGTACAAAGAGTAGATTCATCAAAAACAACATGAATGGTTTCCTCGACCGTTAGTGATCTTTGATTGAACACTCGATAAGCTCTCCTAACGGCTGAGTAACCAATAAAAGTTCCTTCGTCTGCTTTGGCATCGAAGGCTGTCAAATGATTTTTGCCATTGTTGTGGATAAAGCATTTGCACCCAAAAATTTTGAAGTATGAAATATCAGGTTTTGTGCCATTCCAGATCTCATATGGAGTTTTGTTAAATCGTTTATTAATCATAGATCTGTTTTGAGTATAGCAAGCTGTGTTAACTGCTTCTGCCCAAAGCCTTTGAGAAACATTTGAATCAGCAATCATAGTTCTGGCTGCTTCTTTTAAAGTACGGTTCCTTCTTTCAGCCACCCCATTTTGCTGTGGGGATCTAGCAGCTGACAACTCATGCTTGATTCCCTGATCATCTAGATAAGTTATAATAGTGGTGTTTAAAAATTCAGTCCCTCTATCACTCCTGATTCTATCTATCACAGTAGATTGTTCATTTTGCAAGCGTTTAAAAAGCTTAATCAGGTGAGGTGCAGTTTGATCTTTTGAAGGGAGAAAGATGACCCAAGTAAATCGAGAAAAGTCATCTATAACAACAAGAGCATATCTCATTCCCCCTATGCTTCTTACTGGTATAGGACCAAATAGGTCCTTGTGAAGTAAATCTAAGCATTTGGAAGAAGACATACACCCTTTATTTTTAAAGGTTGCTCTCACCTGCTTTCCTAGTTGACAAGCAGGACAAACTTTGTCTTTTATAAAATCTCCTTCAGGCAGACCAGAAACCAAATCATGCTTCCTCAAGTTAGAAATGGACTTAAAATTTAGATGATTTAACCGCTTATGCCACAACCAATGTTTATCATGATGAGCAGTAAGACAAGTAGGTGAAGAAATATGTGAGCAAGACCAGTTTACCTTGTAGGTGTTTAGGTCTCTTACACCGGTCATAAGAGTCTCACCTTTGTCATTTTTGATGATGCAAGTGTGTTTGTGAAACTCGACCGAATGATCATTGTCACATAGTTGACTAATACTTATCAAATTATAGCACAGTTTGTCAACAAGCAACACATCTTTGATAATGATGTTACCATGGATAATCTTACCCTTACCCACGGTTTTACCTTTGGAGTTGTCTCCAAAGCTGATCTTTGGTCCTTTGCACAGCACAACTTCTGTTAGAAGTTCTGGATTCCCTGTCATGTGCCGTGAGCAACCACTATCTAAGTACCAGGTAGTGTCCTTGATAGAAGTGGTCTTCTCGCCCGTTTGGACTTTTAGTACCTGCAAAAAGTGAAGAACTTTTGGTACCCATATCTAGTAGGGTCCAGGTCGGATTAGCCCTTTCGGGACCCACACCTGGAACACCCTTACAGGTTTGCCTGTGTGTGTGTCCAGAAATCTGTGCGGTCGATAAGCAGTAAATGTGTGTGCTTGTGAGGTTGCTGTGTGCTGCTTGCCTTTTTGATCTTTATCAGTTAGCCTGTACCTCTTTTGAACTGGCCTGTAATTAAAGTACTGGTAAGGCTTCTCCTTTGACCATCTTCTCTTAGAGTAGTTAGACTCATTCCATGGCCTTTTGAAATTAGATTGGTTTCCCTTTCTTCTTTCATTAGGTTTTGGTTTAATCCAAGTTCCTCTTTGATTAGAGATCTGGGGATCCACATATCCCAGCCCTCTATGCTTAGAGCTTCGTTCGTTAGATACTTTCTGATTTTTGTCAAAGCTGCACTCATCATGTTCATATATCGTGCTGGACCTGACAAATCTTATTTTGCTAAGATTGCCTTTGTCCAGGCTTGACTGAATACAAGATTCCATAGACTGTTCATTTGTTCCAAACCCTAGACCGGTTTTGTCATGTGCCGGTCTTTGGATTTCTTGAATCTTGTCAATGGTTACAAAAGATTTATTCCAAGCCTTAATTGTTTCAAGTAGTTTTTTGTTCTCAGTCAAGGTTGCTTGGAACACTCTTTTCAAGGTGTCATTCTCAGTAGCCAGCAGACTTAGCTTGACCTTAAGACCATCAAGCTCTTTTCGCTGCATGCAGCTTGATTCGCTTGACTTATCTTTTAGGTCAGCTCTTTCTGCCTTTACCTCCTCGAATTCCTTGGATAATGCTTTGTATTCATTAGCCATTTTGTGTAAAGCAGTAACTAGATCACTGTGAGTAAATTCAGGTGAACCAAAGTCAAATACCTCCTCAGCTTCTTCTTCGATGTCAGCCATAAGGCATTCCACCTTTTCATCATCGCTGTCATCTGAAGAGCTTCCGGTATTGGGGTTGTCAGAGTCAGACTCAGCCCACTTGCTTTTGCTTTCGTCTGCTACTAGAACCCTTTGGTCTCTTCCTTTTCTAAACGTCCTCTTGTCCTCCTTGCCCCTTCTTCTTTCGAAGGATTGATTCTGATCATTGCTCTTAGGATTGGTGCAATCTGCAATGAAGTGGCCTGGCTTGCCACAGTTAAAACAAGTAGGACCATCATCTGTATGGTCCGATTTATGATAATTTTTAAATTTAGAATTGTTTTTACGCATAAATCTACCAAATTTCTTGACAAAGAGTGTCATGGCTTCGTTGCTGATTTGCTCAGCTGATCTCTTTGGAGCTTCCTCGACCGGTGGACGCATCACCGTTGAGGTTAAGGCCTTGGTTGGTTGAGAGGTAGATGGTTCATCTTCTGTCCTCATGTTGAGCTCGAACTCGTAGGCTTTGAGATCTGCAAAGAGATCATGCAGTTCAACCTTGCTTAAGTCTTTTGACTCCCTCATGGCCACTGTCTTGATTTCCCATTCTTTGGGCAAAGCTCTCATAACCTTCACAGCAATTTCACGGTTAGTATAAGTTTTTCCTAAAGCAATAAGATCACAAATGATACTACTGAACCGTTTATCAAATTCAGCCATGGTTTCCCCTGGCTTCATTTTGGCATTGTCATATTTTTGAATGGCCATGGTGAGCTTGTTTTCCTTGGTCTGGTCATTTCCTTCACACAGCTGAGTGAGCTTCTCCCAAATCTCCTTTGCTGTGAAACATGACTTGATTTGATGAACATGTTCTTGTCCAGTGTTTTGTATAGGATGTCTCGGGCCACATTGTCAAGGTTGGCCTTCTTTTTGTCCTCAGTAGTCCACTCAGCTCTTGGTTTCTCAATCATTTGTCCTGCACCATCGGTTAGAGCTGGGTTGACCTTCATGATTTTGATAGGACCGTCTGTTATGACATATAGAATGTCATCGTCCTATGCTGCAAGATGTGCCTGCATGCGAATTTTCCAGTCATCATAATCTTCTTTAGAAAACATAGGAATTTTGTTGAAGGAAGTCATGATTTTAAAACTTTAGATCAGCAGTTGAGAAAGGAACCCGCTCTGATACCACTTGTTGGGATCGGTTCAGAGGGTAGAGGGGGGGGGGGTGAATACACTCTGAAACTTATTTTCTTTCTTTTCAAAATGATCAAGTGAAGTTTAGTTCACTTAATCTGTTTTCTCAACTTCTAAAACGGTTTGAACAACTTAAATAGTGCGGAAATAGTTCAGAGGTTTTAGTGATGCAAAGGCAAGTTATAACACGATGTATGAGCAATATATAAGATAAATATGCAGTAAAGACTAAGGCACGATTTATGGAAGTTCTAAGGCTTAATCCTTCTACGTCTCCCCTTCTTCCACTTAGGAAGGAATTCACTAGAAGACTTTGGTTATTACAACGTCTTGCAATACACCCACTTCAGACTTAGGACTTATCCAATGCCTAATCCGAAACTCCTAGATTTACACAGATAAGATTCTCAGTTCTTATCAGACTGGTGGAAGCTTTCAGAGTAGCTTCAAGTCTCTTCAATAATGAATACAGTCCGGTTGAGCTTCTCAAACTGCAGAGCGGTCGAGAGGCTTGGAAACCCTAGGATGATCCTTGAAGATCAGATATGTAAACTGTAGGCGAGGGTTTATTTGAGCAGCAAGTGAATGATCTTGTAAGTGTGCTCAAGTATTGCTTCAGTATATCAGATGAGGACTTCTGATAATATTCAAGTGATTGAGTTGATTGAGATTTTTCGTGTTGCTTGTCTTCCTCTTGTCACTTCTTGAGCAATCTTCCCTTTATATAGGTCAATCACCAACGTCTTTATTTTGAACGTTCTGATGCTGCATTGAATGCACATTTAATGCTTCATAAATGCATTGATGATTCTGCATGAAGATCGTATACTTCTTTAAATGCAGACAACTTCCAGGGTCCAAAACTGGTATAAACGGTCGAATGCTTTATCTGTAGCCATTCTGCGTTTTTGCCATTTTAGTGCAACCTGTTGTCTCGATGCAAGAGTCAACAGATCTTCTGATACGCCGGTTCTGCTTTTGATAAAAGATAAGATGAGCTTACCTAGTCTATCCATCTTCGAGATCTCTATCATAGATCCAGATGAAACATCGGAATTTATGGAGAATACTGCTCTTATTTCTTCTGATGTCTCTGCTACGAAACTTCAACTCTGTGGTTTCACTTCTTCTGAAGATGCAGCACCTTCCTCTTCTCGACCGATTCAAGTCAGTCCAGACCAAAGCTTGACTGATTCACTCACCCAATTATCTTCTATTGTTGGTGAATAGCAAGTTAAAATCAGCTACAAACTTCTACTGAGCTTCGTGATTTCAAATCACATGTGCTGACAATGGTAAACAACGTAAGTGAATCTGTTATGTACGTTCGAAAGCAACACACTGCAGAATATCTAAATATTCTTCGGAAGCTTGACAGTCTAGAAGCCTCCACTGAAGCTAATAACAAGCAGATTCATGACACTTTTGGTACCCAGCTCACTGTTATCGTGGATCTTTTATCCGAGCATGGTGATGCCAAAAAGGGGGAAAAAGTTACTGAGTCAAGAGCCAAAGGCAAGGGAAAGAAGTAAAAACTCTCAGATCAGAAGAAAAGCAAATACAAGAAGATCAAGTCAAGGAACTATTAATTTTTGACATTTATTTTGTCTAAAATTATTATTTGATCTATGACAGAAATCTTCTTAAAAATTTATTCGAGGATAGTCTTCATATTTTCAATCCGGATATTAACTTGGTTTTGACATCACGAAAAAGGGGGAAATTGTTGGAGAATCAAACTCTAAAAATTTGGTGATTACAAAGTCAAAACAAAACCAAGTAAATAAATTAATCGAACCCATCAAATATTAAAGAATAAAGATCTCTATAAAACTTGCCAGATCAAAGTAACGTGATGCAGATCAAACTACACCGGAGCGATTGACACAAGATCTAAAATGGTCAACAACCAGATCGAAGCCTTGTCAGAAATCTACCCGTTGCTATCATTGAAGAAAACGACAAACTCATTTAATGAGATTTTGAACGTTGATCGGCCTTCACTCTAAGTCAAGATTTGTGAGCCATTTATGAGATATGCTGGCAGCTCAAAATCAGAAAGTGTTGGCGGCTTACTGATTACTTTTTGATGACTATATATACAAGTATTTCGAAGATTGAAGTCACGAGACCAAGGAGTGAAAATTACAAAGCAATCGAATTTTGAAATAGCCTTCACTCAAACTCAGAAACTTATCAGATCAAAGTCTCGATACTCTGAGTTATAATATCTCCCAGATCGATCAAAGCTCAAAGAAATATTTCAATTCGATCCAGATAAAAGTCATATAGCTTTCCAGATCAAATCAACGAAGCATACTCTGTTGCTTCATTTTGTAAACTTTAAGTAGAAAAGTTGTTCTGCTTTGATTTAGAATATTGCTAGGAGTTCCTTTCAAAAGATTGATTGGATTGGATTTGTACAAATGGATTGTATAAGTCAAAGTTTTTTAGTGGAATCCTTCTGGAAACAGAAGAAGGGGTGACGTAGGAGAATTCATCTCCGAACATCCAGAAACAAATCTATCTCTCTACTGCTTTTATTCCATTTCTTCTGCATTAGTTCTTATAAGTGTTCAATCTGCAAGGAAGATTACTTCCGCCTGACTTGGTCAGAATCTTTCAAGCAGATCAAAAGTTTTAAGCAAATAAAACTTTCATCTGATTCTAACAAATCAGATCGAAGTACTCTGAAATTTTTTAATTGTGTATTCTCCCCCCCCCCCCCCCCTACACATATTTCGATCCTAACATTTTTATAGGTATTATTAAAAATTTTCTGCTTCTTAAATATATAAAAATATCAATGGTTTAATTTATAATCTAAAATTTTTGTAAATATATATTTTTAATTATAATTTTTTATATTAATGTCGTAATATTTAGCTTTTAGTTTTGTTCTTTTCAAGATTTATTTATATTTGATTAACTATAACTCAATTAAAATCATAAACTAAAATTTATCTTTTACTTTAACATTGATAAGAAATCAAAACATATGATATAATTATAATAATTATTATTTAAATAAAATAATATATGAAATTAGTCTTCATAATTAACAAATAACATAATAACTAAAATTGTTAAGTTGCTAATTTTTTTTGGCATGCTAATTCATTACTTTATGATCTTTTACGTGAAATTTTCAAAATTTTTATTATATATAATCTGTTGAATCCGATATTTTGGTGATAACAAACAACAACTCATTGTATAGGAATGTGCTGCCAACCATTGTATTTCAGGAATCTACCACAACTTCTACCGGAAGCTTGTCAACCGCCTTTGCTCTCGACCGGCTGAAGTCACAAGCCTATCGACTGGCTATCAAAACCAGCAGAGGATAAATCTATCTACCGGAAGCTTGTCAACCGCCTTTGTCTCTCGACCGGTTGAAGTCACAAGCTTATCGACTGGTTATTCAAACCAGCAGAGGACAAATATCTCTACAGGTAGAATGCCAACTGCTTATCAGGATATCTCAAGACAAGTACCTGTGACAAGATGTTCTTTGCAAGATCTTTTATTAAAAGCAGAACCGGCGTGTCAGAAGATATGTTGACTCCTGCAATCGAGACAACAGGTTGCACCAAAATGGCAAAAACACAGAATGACTACAGATAAAGCATTCGACCGTTTATTCCAGTTTTGGACCCTGGAAGTTGTCTGCAGTGTACGATCTTCATGCAGAATCATCAATGCATTTATGAGCATTAAATGTGCATTCAATGCAGCATCAGAACGTTCAAAATAAAGACGTTGATGATTGACCTATATAAAGGGAAGATTGCTCAAGAAGTGAGACAACAAAAAAAAAAAAGTGAGACAACAAAGAGAGACAAGCAATTCAGAAAAATCTCAATCAACTCAATCACTTGAATAATATCAGAAGTCCTCATCTGATATACTTGAGCACATTTACAAGATCATTCATTTGCTGCTCAAATAAACCCTCGCCTACAGTTCACATATCTGATCGTCAAGGATCATCCTAGGGTTTTCAAGCCTCTCGACCGCTCTGCAGTTTGAGAAGCTCAACTCAACTATACTCATTGTTGAAGAGAATTGAAGCTACTCTGAAAGCTTCCACCAGTCTGATAAGAACTGAGAATCTTATCTGTGTAAATCTAGGAGTTTCGGATTAGGCATTGGATAAGTCCTAAGTCTGAAGTGGGTGTATTACAAGACGTTGTAATAACCAAAGTCTTCTAGTGAATTCCTTCCTAAGTGGAAGAAGGGGAGACGTAGAAGGATTAAGCCTTCGAACTTCCATAAATCGTGCCTTAGTCTTTACTGCTATTTATCTTACATTCTGCTCATACATTGCATTATAAACTTTGCATCACTAAAACCTCTGAACTATTTCCGCACTATTTAAGTTGTTCAAACCGTTTTAGAAGTTGAGAAAACAGATTAAGTGAACTAAACCTCACTTGATCATTTTGAAGAAGAAGAAGAAAAGTTTCAGAGTGTATTCACCCCCCCTCTACCCTCTGAACCGATCCCAACAAGTGGTATCAGAGCGGGTTCCTTTCTCAACTGCTGATCTGAAGTTTTAAAATCATGACTTCTTTCAACAGAATTCCTATGTTTTCTAAAGAAGAGTATGATGATTGGAAAATTCGCATGCAGGCACATCTTGCAGCACAGGATGATGACATGCTATATGTCATAACAGACGGTCCTATCAAAATTATGAAGGTCAACCCAGCTCTAGCCGATGGTGCAGGACAAATGATTGAGAAACCAAGAGCTGAGTGGACCACTGAGGACAAAAAGAAGGCCAATCTTGACAATGTGGCCCGGGACATCCTATACAAAACACTGGATAAGAATATGTTCAGCAAAATCAAGTCATGTTCCACAGCAAAGGAGATTTGGGAGAAGCTCACTCAGCTATGTGAAGGGAATGACCAGACAAAGGAAAACAAGCTCACTTTGGCCATTCAAAAATATGACAACGCCAAAATGAAGCCAGGGGAAACCATGGCTGAATTTGATGAACGGTTCAGTAGTATCATCTGTGATCTTATTGCTTTAGGTAAAACTTATACTAACCGTGAAATTGCTGTGAAGGTTATGAGAGCTTTACCCAAAGAATGGGAGATCAAGACAGTGGCCATGAGAGAGTCAAAAGACTTAAGCAAGGTTGAACTGCATGATCTCTTTGCAGATCTCAAAGCCTACGAGTTCGAGCTCAACATGAGAACAGAAGATGAACCATCTACTTCTCAACCAACCAAGGCCTTAACCTCAACCGTGATATGTCCACCGGTCGAGGAAGCTCCAAAGAGATCAGCTGAGCAAATCAGCAATGAAGCCATGACACTCTTTGTCAAGAAATTTGGTAGATTTATGCGTAAAAACAATTCTAAATTTAAAAATTATCATAAATCGGACCATACAAAGGATGGTCATACTTGTTTTAACTGTGGCAAGTCAGGCCACTTCATTGCAGACTGCACCAAGCCTAAGAACAATGATCAGAAGCAATTCTCCGAAAGAAGAAGGGGTAAGGAGGATAAAAGGACGTTTAGAAAAGGAAGAGACCAAAGGGTTCTAGTAGCAGACGAAAGCAAAAGCAAGTGGGCTGAGTCTGACTCTGACAACTCCAATACCGGAAGCTCTTCAGATGACAGCGATGATGAAAAAGTGGAATGCCTTATGGCCGACATCGAAGAAGAAGCTGAGGAGGTATTTGACTTTGGCTCACCTGAATTTACTCACAGTGATTTAGTTACTGCTTTACACGAAATGGCTAATGAATACAAAGCATTATCCAAGGAGTTCGAGGAAGTAAAGGCAGAAAGAGCTGACCTAAAAGATAAGTCAAGCAAATCAAGCTGCATGCAGCAAAAAGAGCTTGATGGTCTTAAGGTCAAGCTAAGTCTGCTGGCTACTGAGAACGACACCTTGAAAAGAGTATTCCAAGCTACCTTGATTGAGAATAAAAAACTACTTGAAACCATTAAGGCTTGGAATAAATCTTCTGTAACCATTGACAAGATTCAAGAAATCCAAAGACCGGTACATGATAAAACCGGTCTAGGGTTTGGAACAAATGAACAGTCTATGGAATCCTGTATTCAGTCAAGCCTGGACAAAGGCAATCTTAACAAAATAAGATTTGTCAGGTCCAGCACGATATATGAACACGATAAGTGCAGCTTTGACAAAAATCAGAAAGTATCTAACGAACGAAGCTCTAAGCATAGAGGGCTGGGATATGTGGATCCCCAGACCTCTAATCAAAGAGGAACTTGGATCAAACCAAAACCTAATGAAAGAAGAAAGGGAAACCAATCTAATTTCAAAAGGCCATGGAATGAGTCTAACTACTCTAAGAAAAGATGGTCAAAGGAGAAGCCTTACCAGTACTTTAATTGCAGGCCAGTTCAAAAGAGGTACAGGCTAACTGATGAAAATCAAAAAGGCAAGCAGCACACAGCAACCTCACAAGCACACACATTTACTGCCTATCGACCGCACAGATTTCTGGACACACACACGGGCAAACCTGTAAGGGTGTTCCAGGTGTGGGTCCCGAAAGGGCTAATCCGACCTGGACCCTACTAGATATGGGTACCAAAAGTTCTTCACTTTTTGCAGGTACTAAAAGTCCAAACGGGCGAGAAAACCACTTCTATCAAGGACACTACCTGGTATTTAGATAGCGGTTGCTCACGACACATGACAGGGAATCCAGAACTTCTAACAGAAGTGGTGTTGTGCAAAGGACCAAAGATCAGCTTTGGAGACAACTCCAAAGGTAAAACCGTGGGTAAGGGTAAGATTATCCATGGTAACATCATTATTAAAGATGTGTTACTTGTTGACAAACTATGCTATAATTTGATAAGTATTAGTCAACTATGTGACAATGATCATTCGGTCGAGTTTCACAAACACACTTGCCTCATAAAAAATGACAAAGGTGAGACTCTTATGACCGGTGTACGAGACCTAAACACCTACAAGGTAAACTGGTCTTGCTCACATATTTCTTCACCTACTTGTCTTACTGCTCATCATGATAAACATTGGTTGTGGCATAAGCGGTTAAATCATCTAAATTTTAAGTCCATTTTTAACTTGAGGAAGCATGATTTGGTTTCTGGTCTGCCCGAAGGAGATTTTATAAAAGACAAAGTTTGTCCTGCTTGTCAACTAGGAAAGCAGGTGAGAGCAACCTTTAAAAATAAAGGGTGTATGTCTTCTTCCAAATGTTTAGACTTACTTCACATGGACCTATTTGGTCCTATACCAGTAAGAAGCATAGGGGGAATGAGATATGCTCTTGTTTTTATAGATGACTTTTCTCGATTTACTTGGGTCATCTTTCTCTCTTCAAAAGATCAAACTGCACCTCACCTGATTAAGCTTTTTAAACGCTTGCAAAATGAACAATCTACTGTGATAGATAGAATCAGGAGTGATAGAGGGACTGAATTTTTAAACACCACTCTTATTACTTATCTAGATGATCAGGGAATCAAGCATGAGTTGTCAGCTGCTAGATCCCCACAGCAAAATGGGGTGGCTGAAAGAAGGAACCGTACTTTAAAAGAAGCAGCCAGAACTATGATTGCTGATTCAAATGTTTCTCAAAGGCTTTGGGCAGAAGCAGTTAACACAGCTTGCTATACTCAAAACAGATCTATGATTAATAAACGATTTAACAAAACTCCATATGAGATCTGGAATGGCACAAAACCTGATATTTCTTATTTCAAAATTTTTGGGTGCAAATGCTTTATCCACAACAATGGCAAAAACCATTTGACAGCCTTCGATGCCAAAGCAGACGAAGGAACTTTTATTGGTTACTCAGCCGTTAGCAGAGCTTATCGAGTGTTCAATCAAAGATCACTAACGGTCGAGGAAACCATTCATGTTGTTTTTGATGAATCTACTCTTTGTACAGAACAAACTCAAGGGAGCATAAATGATCTGAGTCATAGACTGGAAAACACAAATCTACAGGAAGAGAGTGACAGTGATCTATATCCTCCAAAGAAGGATGATCCAGTTCCCTCTACCGGGTGTGATCAAACAAGGCCAGAAGTGGATCCACCGGTTGATAACAATCCTCCAGCCAATGATGATCCAGTAAACGAGGACGTTCATCAACCAATTGATGACAACCCTTTAGGGAATTATTTTAGGTGGAACAAAGATCATCCACCTGGGTTGGTCATAGGTGACCCTTCTGCTCCTCGAAAAACACGTGGTCAAATGATTAATGAATTCTTGCATGCAGCTTTCATATCTCAGGTAGAGCCCAAGAAAATAGATGAAGCTCTATCAGATGCCAGCTGGATTGAAGCTATGCAAGAAGAGTTGAATCAATTCACCCGCAACAATGTTTGGCATCTAGTTCCTCGACCGAAAAATCAAAATGTGATTGGAACTAGATGGGTGTTTCGTAACAAGCTCGATGAACATGGCACTGTTGTGCGTAACAAAGCTCGACTTGTTGCTCAAGGATTCAGACAAGAAGAAGGCATAGACTTTGAGGAATCCTTCGCGCCAGTTGCAAGACTAGAAGCAATCCGCATCTTTCTTGCTTATGCAGCCTTCAAGAATTTTAAAGTTTATCAAATGGATGTGAAGTCTGCATTCCTCAATGGTCTACTTCAAGAAGAGGTGTACGTTGAACAACCACCAGGTTTTGTCAATCCTACTCATCCTCAATATATCTATAAACTTGACAAAGCTCTCTATGGATTAAAACAAGCACCGCGTGCTTGGTATGACACATTACTAAAATTTTTACTGGAACATGATTTCCAAATTGGAACGGTCGATAAGACCCTGTTTAAATTTGTAAAAGGTGATCATGTGTTACTAGTACAAATTTATGTTGATGACATTATATTTGGGTCAACTAACCCCAAGTTGTGCTCAAAGTTCTCTAAACTGATGCAGGAGAAGTTTGAAATGAGCATGATGGGCGAGCTAAACTTCTTTCTTGGACTTCAAGTGAAGCAACTTGAAACTGGAATATTCATCAATCAGTCCAAGTATGCCAAGGAATTGGTAAAGAAGTTTGGAATGGAACAATGCTCAACTGTATCTACCCCCATGAGTACATCAATTAAGCTTGATAAAGATGAAGGGGGAATTCCGGTCGAGGTAACCATGTATCGAGGCCTTATTGGTTCACTGCTCTATTTGACTGCCAGTCGACCGGATATCATGTATTCAGTTTGTTTATGTGCTAGATTTCAAGCTGCACCTAAGCAATCTCATTTCATTGCTACCAAACGAATACTTAAATATATTAAAGGAACTACTAATGTGGGTCTTTGGTATCCCAAAGATTCAAATCTCAATCTTATTGGCTATTCAGATGCAGATTATGCAGGTTGTAGAATTGATCGCAAAAGTACAAGTGGCACATGTCAATTCCTTGGAGATAGACTAATTTCGTGGTCAAGTAAGAAGCAGACATCAATTGCTACCTCGACCGCCGAAGCAGAATACCTTGCTGCTGGCAGCTGTTGTGCTCAAATACTCTGGATTCAACAGCAGCTTAATGATTATGGGATTCGGTCGAGTGAAGCTCCAATCTACTGTGACAATACAAGTGCCATAGCCATCACTCACAATCCAGTGATGCACTCTAGGACAAAGCACATTGATGTCAGGCATCACTTTATCCGAGATCATGTCTTAAAGAAGGAAATCAGGCTGGAATACATCTCTACCGATCAGCAAGCAGCAGACATATTCACCAAGCCTCTACCGGACGCTAAGTTTTCATATTTTCGAAATATTCTTGGCTTAGTAGATTTAAGTTAGTATGCATGTGTTTAGGGGGAATGATTGTCAATATGACATTAATAGATTAGCTGTTACGTTGCCATAAATATTGGCATATCATCCGCCTTTAACTAGTCTCTGACAGGCTTCGTACTAGCAGCTTGGTGGTTTGAACCAAATGACATTAATTGGGCGCCGTGATTATGCTCTTCAAAACTTTTTGAATTTCAAAAATACTTTTCATGACGTCACCCTATGGCCCATAGGTTCCTATATATACTTCTTTACACTCGTATATCAATCTTTCACCTTTGCTAAAAGCTTTCATATTGTATTAAACGCATCATCGAATTACTCTCTAGATTTTGCTTACTCTCTGCTCGAGTTCTTATCTACAGCTATCATGTCGATCCAGAAGACTTGCCTCGCAATCAACTTTGATTCCGTTGTTAAGGCAAACAACGCAGGAATATCTGAGGTCTTCACCATGCTTGAAGCCTCTGGACTGAAGAAATTTCTGGAATGCAGCTCCATCTGCGATTTGCCTGTTTTGAAGGAGTTCTTCGCAACCGCTCAAATCGAGCATGGGACTATCAAATGCTTGATCAAGACAGAGGTCTACTCCTTCAATCAGAAGTTCTTCGCCAGCACATTTGATCTGCCCTCCAGGGGTTTGACAAAATGCACGGATCTTCCAGATGGTAACTGCTCTTATTGGTTGAAGGAGTTCTCAACTACTGATGCTCCGATCAAACTGCCGGCCCAGAAGACATCTCTCAAAGCTCCATTCAGGCTACTGACTAATATCGTGGCCAAGAATCTTCTGGCCAAGGCTGGATCTTACGACAAGGTGACGCTGGAGAAATTTCAATACATGGCTTGTATTGCCTCCAAGATCAACATAAACTGGTCAGACATTCTGTTCAATATTCTATGTGAAATGATCAGGGGCAAAGGGCAATCCGAGGGATTTTCTTTGCAAATCTGCCACATCTTGGGCGTCCTTGGAGTGGACTTTTCCAAGACTGAGCCTCTGCATCCCACCAAATGGCTCAACAAGTCTACGATTCTCAAATTCCTGAACAAGAAAGAGACTGCGGTCGACACCTTGCCCTCAACCGCAAAGGTTATTGCTATCCCTCAACCGCTTTCAACGGTTCCGGTCGTGGCCAAACCAGTCCATACCAAAAAGTCTGCCAAGCGTCAACTGATCATCGAATCTGACTCTGAAGATGAATCACGTGAGAATGTTCCACTGATTCAAGATTTCAGCAAGTCATCCCCTTCGGTCTCCAAAGCAGCTGTGTCATCCACGCCTGCAGGCGAGAAGAAGAGGCAGCACAAGAAGCTAAAGTCTCTTTCTGGACTTGCTCCTACCCTGCCAACGGTCGAGACTACTACCGTTGTTGCTTCTACTGCTCCTCGTCCTACAAAGGGTGTGATAATCCGGGAAGGTGCCTCATCAGCTCCTGAGGTCACTCTAGCTGATCCCAAAGACAAAGGGAAAGGTGTGATGATCTACACACCCAAGGCTCAACCAGCAGCTACGATAGAACTCAATGTGATCATCTCTCACGTGCTCCGTACTGTCAAGCGTCATCTACAACGTTTTGACAGATGGCATCACTCCCGCACTCACTTGACACTCGCTCAAATATTTCCTAAATGGAAATCTCTAAACGTCATTGAGCAGAAGATGCTTCTATTTGCTGATACTGAAGACATCGTGGAGGCTCTGGGAAGAAGACATCTCATAGACTTGAAGCTTCGAGGAAGCCTGCTATCTCTGCTAATTAATGAGCGTGTCAAGAATTTCAAATCCAAGAGTCCTACCGCTGCCGATGACTTTGTGATTTTGACTGGACTACAGGATAGTCTACGTCAAATCACTCAACTACTTCAGCACTTCCAAGCTCTCAACAATGTCAAAACACCAGCTTCAGCAGCCTGTTTACAAGCTTATGTGCTGGCAGCACAAGTGATGATGAAAACCTTTCTCACTCAAGATCAGGGTGAAGAAGACGTCTATGCTCTCCCTTCTTCAGATGGGATTCTGACCGATCTCATCACTGCTGACCTCTTTCAATCATCTGCTCTAAGATCGAGTGTGGCAGCATCTTCATCGGTCGACCCCTCCTCAACCGCAGTCCAAGCAGTTACTCAACCGGAAGTAGTTGTGATTGCTCACTCCTCTCCAGTGACGACCGCTCACACTTCTCCCGGTCATTCACAAGATGTTTTAGAAGTGGTTGCACAAGAGATACCTGTCACATCTGTGACAGAGGCTCCTTGCAGTAGTGAAGCAACAGTGCCCCCAACGGAGATATCAAGCACTATTGTATCACCTGCATCTCCAGAACAGCAAGTGACTGATGCTGATCCAGCACTTCAACCGTCTCCATCTACTGAAAAGTTTATGGAAGATCTCATTATGGATGAACCAAGTGCTGATCCTGGTACTCCACCAACCATATTGGCTGCAGTCGAAACTATTACATCTCCAACTGTACCATTATTGGAAGGTCCATCGGGTAGCTCTCCAGCCAGTTCACCCGCACCACATCATCGTGAGTCTAGCCCGGTTTCACCAAGAAATGACCCAGAAGGGCAAATGCTTCAGACTGATGATTCTTTAATTGAAGCCATGGCCGCAGCTCTAGATCATACCTTGATAAATCGGCTTCATGAGCTCATGCAAACGGTTAGGTCCTTCTCTCAAGACATAACAAACTCATCCTTATCGGTCGATAATTCACGCCAGACGATGATTCGGCATTTCGAGACCGTGTCTCGAGACCTTGCTCGTCTGTCCATAGAGATCACTAATCATCATCGCACTCAAATCAACACGCTCTCTACCGTCTCCGAACAAGTTATCCGATCCGAAAACCGCCTTCATAAGCAGTTGAATGATCGGATGGACACTATGCAAGCCACTCTACTTGCTCAAATCGATGCAAAAATAGACACTATGCAAGCCTGCCTTGGCACTCAACTCACTGAGGTCATCCTTCGACTCAACCAAGGTGATGCCAAAAAGGGGGAAGAAGAGCAACGTAGAGCAGCAGAGGCAAGAAGACGTGAAGAAGAGTCCAGAAGAAAAGAAGAAGCCGACAGAAGAAGAAGAGAAGGCGATAGGTCAGGAGGAGCCAGTTGGTTCAAAAGATGAACAACTTATCTCTTCTTTACTTATCGCAGCTGCATCTTATTTTTTTCTGTAGGTGTAATAAAAATGCTTATTGTACTTAATGAAATTCATTCTCTCAATGAAGTTCATTTTAATGCTTTCATATTGTTCTTGGAGCACTTAAGTTTTGTCATCACCAAAAAGGGGGAAATTGTTGAATCCGATATTTTGGTGATAACAAACAACAACTCATTGTATAGGAATGTGCTGCCAACCATTGTATTTCAGGAATCTACTACAACTTCTACCGGAAGCTTGTCAACCGCCTTTGCTCTCGACCGGCTGAAGTCACAAGCCTATCGACTGGCTATCAAAACCAGCAGAGGATAAATCTATCTACCGGAAGCTTGTCAACCGCCTTTGTCTCTCGACCGGTTGAAGTCACAAGCTTATCGACTGGTTATTCAAACCAGCAGAGGACAAATATCTCTACAGGTAGAATGCCAACTGCTTATCAGGATATCTCAAGACAAGTACCTGTGACAAGATGTTCTTTGCAAGATCTTTTATTAAAAGCAGAACCGGCGTGTCAGAAGATATGTTGACTCCTGCAATCGAGACAACAGGTTGCACCAAAATGGCAAAAACACAGAATGACTACAGATAAAGCATTCGACCGTTTATTCCAGTTTTGGACCCTGGAAGTTGTCTGCAGTGTACGATCTTCATGCAGAATCATCAATGCATTTATGAGCATTAAATGTGCATTCAATGCAGCATCAGAACGTTCAAAATAAAGACGTTGATGATTGACCTATATAAAGGGAAGATTGCTCAAGAAGTGAGACAACAAAAAAAAAAAGTGAGACAACAAAGAGAGACAAGCAATTCAGAAAAATCTCAATCAACTCAATCACTTGAATAATATCAGAAGTCCTCATCTGATATACTTGAGCACACTTACAAGATCATTCATTTGCTGCTCAAATAAACCCTCGCCTACAGTTCACATATCTGATCGTCAAGGATCATCCTAGGGTTTTCAAGCCTCTCGACCGCTCTGCAGTTTGAGAAGCTCAACTCAACTATACTCATTGTTGAAGAGAATTGAAGCTACTCTGAAAGCTTCCACCAGTCTGATAAGAACTGAGAATCTTATCTGTGTAAATCTAGGAGTTTCGGATTAGGCATTGGATAAGTCCTAAGTCTGAAGTGGGTGTATTACAAGACGTTGTAATAACCAAAGTCTTCTAGTGAATTCCTTCCTAAGTGGAAGAAGGGGAGACGTAGAAGGATTAAGCCTTCGAACTTCCATAAATCGTACCTTAGTCTTTACTGCTATTTATCTTACATTCTGCTCATACATTGCATTATAAACTTTGCATCACTAAAACCTCTGAACTATTTCCGCACTATTTAAGTTGTTCAAACCGTTTTAGAAGTTGAGAAAACAGATTAAGTGAACTAAACCTCACTTGATCATTTTGAAGAAGAAGAAGAAAAGTTTCAGAGTGTATTCACCCCCCCTCTACCCTCTGAACCGATCCCAACATAATCCTTTTGTAATTATTTATTAAATTATAATATGATCCATTTAACATAGAAATACAACAATATTTAAAATAAAACTTCATAATTTTTTTAAAAATAATTAAATACTATGATTATCTCCTCATCATTTTCTATAAAAATTAGTTTAAGTTTTAAATACTTAAAAAAATTAATATATTAACTATTAAATTATTGAATACTCCATTTATTTGCACTAAAACTTTAAAAATTATATATAATTAAAATTTCATAATAAATGTTATATTTTTGTAATAGTTAAAATTAATTTTAAAAATAATTATCAATAAATACAATATATTAATAATATGATATCTATGATAATAAAAAAACCTTCATCTACAAAACCTTTTGATGACAAATTAATGATATATGAACAAATAACACTAAACTCAATATTGTTGTTGTTATTATTATTATTATTATTATTATTATTATTATTATTATTATTATTATTATTATTATTATTATTATTATCATCATCGTCATCATCATCTGTATAAAATAAATAAATGTTTTTCATGATAAAATAATGAATTAATAACAAAAATACTAAGATAGTATTTGAGAGAGCTTCTAGAAAGTACTTCTCAGCTTTTCGTTAACAAAAATTCACAAAATTTCAAATTTTTGTTAACGAAAAAGTTGAGAAATACTTCTGAGAAATTATCCCAAACACAACCGAAATCCACTCTTATTATTATTATTATTATTATTATTATTATTATTATTATTATTATTATTATTATTATTATTATTATTATTATTATTATTATTATTATTATTTTAAATTAGTATTTTATATTTTATATTAATTCATAGTTTATATCATCATCTAATCATCTTAAATAAATTTATTTTTAAATATTATTATATATAAAAAGATAATTTCACTAAGTATTTTTTCATATTAATTAATACTTTAATTCTCATCCAAAATTTATCATATTTAATTAGCATTTTGTTTTCTTCTCTTTCACCAACTAGAAACTAAACATATCAAGTATGATGAAAGATAATTTATAACACTTTTTAATTATAATTTTATCATTAATTATTTAACAAAAATGTTTTTTATTCAAAAATAAAAAATATAAAAAATTCAAAATAAATTAATATCCTTACCAAAATATTTTTAATGAATAATAAGGATGTTAATTATATCGTAAAAAAATTAGTTTAGTATGCGTACTAATTTTTATATATCAAAGTATTATAATTTACTATGTTTATTAATATTTTATTTTTGTATCAATTCATATATAGTGTTTTTTTGTCAAATTAATCACCCAAACGCATGATATATTTTTTTTTTCTTAGAGTGTATATTTCGTAAAGAATTGTTAATAATCATTGATTTGTAAGGTATATGATAATAAATTTACATAACCAATGTTTATCTTTAAAGTGATACAATCATTTTTTTTAGAATCAAACAAACTATTATCATAATCTCGAACCAAATAGCATAAGAATAGAGTTACTAAAAACATAGATCTTTGAATAAATCATTATAACAAATAATTGAAATAAATCTGGGATATTTGAATTTTTGTCTATTTACTTTAAATATTTGAATTTTTGAAAACATCATATAACTTTTATTATAATAATTTATTTATTTTTGACGACATTTTATTAATATACTATTTGAATTGGCTTTATAATAGATCTTTTAAATAAATCATCATAATAAATAATTGAAACCAATCTTGGTTTTTTAAATTTTTGTCTATATGAAAATCTGTCAAAATGCAATATATAGTACTATAAACATTTATTATATTGGAATTTTGAATTTTTTAATTTTTAATTACTTTAAATAATTCTTGATAATTTGTCAAAATCTTATATATTTTACTATATGTATTTTTTTTATTTTGCAAGAATTTTTAATATATTATTTATCGATAACAATAATCTATTATCTCTACATTTTTTTATATTTACTTTAAATATTTGAAAGTTTTGAAAACATCATATAATTTTTACTATAATAATTTATTTATTTTTGAAGACTTTTTATTAATATACTATTTTAATGTCATTAAATTAAATCATTGAAATAAATCATCATAATGAATAATTGAAACAAATCTTAGATTTTTGAATTTTTTTTCTATTTAATTTAAATATTTTATGAGAATTAGTCAAAATGCAATATATTTTTATTATAAACATTTATTATTATGGAATTTTTAATTTCTTTCTATTTAATTACTTTTAAAAAAATTTAAAATTTCAATGAAAATAATCTATTCCTTTCTCAAATAATATTAATATATTATTAAAAAATTTATATTAGAATATTACAAATATATGGACAAAAGGAAAAGAAAAGATATAAATTATATGTATGACAAATATTTAACATAATTAATAATATGATAGAACTAAATTAAAAGTTATAGAATTAAATAGAGACCATTAAAATAGAAGTTATAAAGAAAAAATATTGTGTGTTGCATTTTACATCTTTGTTTATTTTTCAAAAAATTTAATATATATATATATACTATTTTTCGATGACAATAATATATTTCTTGAGTAAAAAATATTAATATATTATTAAAAATATTTATATTATAATATTACAAATACATTACGAAAGAGAAAAAAACATATAAATTATATGTATGATAAATATTTGACACAATTAATAATATGATAAAACTAAAGTAGGAGTTATAGAATTAATAAAGGCCATTAAATTAGAGGTTATAAGTGAAATTATTGTGTATATTTTTACTATAAGCATTTTTTATTTTTGAATTTCGAATTTATTTTTATTTAATTACTTTAAATATTTTTTTGAAAATTTATCAAAATGCTATATAATTTTACTATATGCATTTGTTTATTTTGCAAAAATTTTAATATACTATTTTGATGACAAAAAATTATTCCTTGCTTAAACAATATATTATTATAAAATTTATATTAGAGTATTATAAATATATGGACAAAAGGGAAAAAACATATAAATTATATGTATGACAAATATTTCACACAATTAATAATAAGATAGAACTAAAGTAGAAGTTATATAATTAAATATATGTCATTAAAATAGAAGTTATAAGTGAAATTATTGTGTATTACATTTAATTATTGTTAGAATCGAAATATGTGTAGAGGGGGAGGGGGGGGGGGTTGTGAATACACAATTAAAAAATTTCAGAGTACTTCGATCTGATTTGTTAGAATCAGATGAAAGTTTTATTTGCTTAAAACTTTTGATCTGCTTGAAAGATTCTGACCAAGTCAGGCGGAAGTAATCTTCCTTGCAGATTGAACACTTATAAGAACTAATGCAGATGAAATGGAATAAAAGCAGTAGAGAGATAGATTTGTTTCTGGATGTTCGGAGATGAATTCTCCTACGTCACCCCTTCTTCTGTTTCCAGAAGGATTCCACTAGAAGACTTTGACTTATACAATCCCTTTGTACAAATCCAATCCAATCAATCTTTTGAAAGGAACTCCTAGCAATATTCTAACTCAAAGCAGAACAACTTTTCTACTTAAAGTTTACAAAATGAAGCAACAGAGTATGCTTCGTTGATTTGATCTGGAAATCTATATGACTTTGATCTGGATCGAATTGAAATATTTCTTTGAGCTTTGATCGATCTGGGAGATATTATAACTCAGAGTATCGAGACTTTGATCTGATAAGTTTCTGAGTTTGAGTGAAGGCTATTTCAAAATTCGATTGCTTTGTAATTTTCACTCCTTGGTCTCGTGACTTCAATCTTCGAAATACTTGTATATATAGTCATAAAAAAGTAATCAGTGAGCCGCCAACACTTTCTGATTTTGAGCCGCCAGCATATCTCATAAATGGCTCACAAATCTTGACTTAGAGTGAAGGCCGATCAACGTTCAAAATCTCATTAAATGAGTTTGTCGTTTTCTTCAATGATAGCAACGGGTAGATTTCTGACAAGGCTTCGATCTGGTTGATGACCATTTTAGATCTTGTGTCAATCGCTCCGGTGTAGTTTGATCTGCATCACGTTACTTTGATCTGGCAACTTTCATAGAGATCTTTAATCTTTAATATTTGATGGGTTCGATTAATTTATTTACTTGGTTTTGTTTTTACTTTGTAATCACCAAAATTTTAGAGTTTGATTCTCTAACAATTTCCCCCTTTTTGGTGATGTCAAAACCAAGTTAATATCCGGATTGAAAATATGAAGACTATCATCGAATAAATTTTCAAGAAGATTTCTGTCATAGATCAAATAATAATTTTAGACAAAATAAATGTCGAAAATTAATAGTTCCTTGACTTGATCTGCTTGTATTTGCTTTTCTTCTGATCTGAGAGTTTTTACTTCTTTCCCTTGCCTTTGGCTCTTGACTCAGTAACTTTTTCCCTCTTTTTGGCATCACCATGCTCGGATAAAAGATCCACGATAACAGTGAGCTGGGTACCAAAAGTGTCATGAATCTGCTTGTTATTAGCTTCAGTGGAGGCTTCTAGACTGTCAAGCTTCCGAAGAATATTTAGATATTCTGCAGTGTGTTGCTTTCGAACGTACATAACAGATTCGCTTACGTTGTTTACCATTGTCAGCACATGTGATTTGAAATCACGAAGCTCAGTAGAAGTTTGTAGCTGATTAACTTGCAATTCACCAACAATAGCAGATAATTGGGTAAGTGAATCAGTCAAGCTTTGGTCTGGACTGACTTGAATCGGTCGAGAAGAGGAAGGTGCTGCATCTTCAAAAGAAGTGAAACCACAGAGTTGAAGTTTCGTAGCAGAGACATCAGAAGAAATAAGAGCAGTATTCTCCATAAATTCCGATGTTTCATCTGGATCTGTGATAGAGATCTCGGAGATGGATAGACTAGGTAAGCTCATCTTATCTTTGAGCATAATGGCAAAAGGCTTGAACATACTATGAAGAATATCAGGCCTGACTATCTTATGAATAGGAGGCAGAACTATTACCAAATGTTCAGAAGATCCTCTTATCAGAGAATCATCAGATAAGCCAGAATTTTGCTCTGTCATGGGAACAAAAGGTACCAGTGCTGTGTTCGGATCAATAGCAAAAGTATCTTCTCGTTCTGGAGAGTCCATGACGATATCCTCAGTAAGGAAGTCATTCGAAATAGAAGCATCGATGAATAATTCATCTGCAACTTGATATGCAACATTTTCTTCAGCAACGATATTAGTTTCAAAAGGTGGAGTGTTGGAGATCGTAGATGCAGCTAAGGGTACTTCTAATTCCTTCTCAGCAGAAGAATCAGGCTTGTCTGTATGGACAATTTGATCAATTGAAGCTTCTTCGATAGTAGAAATAATTAATGGTTCTTTGACTTGAAAATCCTTAGCAGACTGATCTGTGAGAACATCAGCGATGATTGATGGTTCTTCTGAAACAAGAGTATCCTTAACTGAAGAGATGCTTGAATTGAGAGGGTCGGCAGATAGAATAACATCATATATCAGAGATAGTTCATCTGCTACAGAAGTGAAAGATGAAGGTTGGTCTTTGACTGATGCTTCGGATGAAAATTCTTGTCTCATAAGATAAACTTTTCCTGACATCAAGTTTGCATCATTCTCCAATTGGTTAAAGGAAGCTGTTTTATCAAATATATCCAGACTGATTGGATTGAATTTTGCTCTCTCTGTTCGAATGTGCTTTAGAAGAGTACTTTCCTGTAGTCTAAGATAAATAAACTCTCTTCTGCTCAAGGCTCTAGAAATTATCTTAGTTTCAGCCCATTCAAGAATTTTCTCTTCAAGTGCAGCAATTCTGTCCAGTGTCTTTGATTCCTTGATGTGAGAAAAATGATCCTCAGTCCGATGAAAAACCCATTTATCAAAGAACTTCATTTTCATATTCACATCTTTGATGATATGTTCAGCAGTCATATCAATAATTCTTTGAATGTTGGATAACATATTTGGAGCATCATCAGGCTTTTTGAAGAATCCACATTGAAGTACAGAGATGTTGAGCTGAGTCACTGGTGGAACAATTTGTTCTACCAAGGAGAGTGGAATAGCTGGAATCGGTGCCGGTTGAAGAGGCAGTGGAATTCGAGGAGGAAACCTTACTATCCTTCTTCTTTTCTGAGGATGAGGTGGGATAATGGCAGCAAGGGTAACTTGATCCGATTCAGAAGATTCGGATTCAGATGAATAAATCACATCTTTCCGCTTTGCTGTAGTCTTTCTTCTCGGGATTGTTCTTTTCGGAGGCGTAGCTTCCTTTGGTGATGAGATGACCAGGGATTCTGATTCATCTTGAAGAGTTAAATCTTCAATTTCATCCAAATGAGATGAACCACGTTTTGAAGATAATTAGCTGCTTAGCTTTGTATACATCAATGGCTCTTTTATTTAAAGTTTTGTGCGGATGAAGTGCAAATGAGGGTCCCAGATGGACATTCAGATCGTTCAAAATATCTCCAATTTGAACTGCAAATCCTTGTGATTGTTCTGTAGGTGCATTTATCATAGCAGATAGAATATTGAACAGAACAACAGACCAATTCACGGAAATACCAGCAGATATAGCAACCATAACGTCAAATTTCTCAGATGTAATTGCATCGAAAGAACCTGCTTTGGCCAGAAGAGATTTGGCCACGATATCGTGCAGAATTCTGAATTCCATCTTCAATTCCTTCTTCTTGCAAGGAATGCGGATTGGCTTGTTGGTCAAGGAGTACATGCTCTTCATCTGCCTCTTTGTTTCAGCAGATATTGAAGAAAAATCAGCAATTCCCTGTCTTGGCAGATCAAATGAAGAAGTAAACAGGGTAGAGGTGATCCGGACATATTCTCCACCAAGACTTGCAGAGATGGAATCTTCTTCAACTTTGGCTGTCTGGAAAAATTTGGGTAGGGCTTGCTTGTAAAGCAATTTCCCGCCCTCGAGAAATTTTCGCAGCCCAGATGCTTCAACTGTTCTGAACATATCCACCATTCCTTGATCGGTGAGATCGAATATGGTGTGGAAATCGATGAGAAGAACATTTTGGGTAATGGGTGTCATCGTGTTCCTGCAAGATCGAAAGAAGAAAAGTGCGAGGTATCTGTTCTTTGCGAAAGAGAAGCAATTTTAGGGCTCAGAACAATACTAAGTGTAAAAAAAAATTTAGTCGATAAGTTTTAAAACCTAGCACGTGATAGATTACGTAAGCAACGATTCAAATTCAAAAAGTTGCGGCTGATGGGACAAGTACACACGCGGTTAAAAAAAATGTTTGGGAATACGGAAAGACAGTAAAAATAAAAAAATACGAAAATAAATCACTTATAATTAGGTCACTCGGATGTATATGCTGAATATCCTATTTCTAAATCAAAGCATAAGATATAGATAAAGAATGAGTTCTCATCTGTATGTCGAGGAATTTAAGGAAGAACTTCAGGAATTTATCCTGAAATGGGTAATGCGTGTCTGGTTCAAATTGGAGGAGATTCGGATGTATCACCAGGCTCCATTTCCTCCACGCAAGCACGAGGATGTTTGCGAACTTGAAGATCGCAAAGACAAGTATAAGGAGTTGCTGGGTGCCATAAGCGTTGGGGAGATCCTCTCGAATCAGGGAGTATCTTATCTGATGTACAGGAAGGACGTGAAAGTCCTCACTCATCTGATTAATGCAGGTGAGTTCAAAGGGAGACACTTTGATCTGGTTGTATTGGAGTGGTTGAACAAATGTCGTCTGCATGCTGATGTGAGAAAGAGGGTCTGGGGGCCAATGAGGAGAAATCTAGATGATTAGGTTGGTATGTACTGGAACGAGCAGTTTTAAAAAAAATTAAATATTCCCCCTAAACATGTTCTTAATCTATTCAATATTAATTAAACCAAGAACATTTCGAAAATAAGAAAACTTAGCGTCGGGTAGAGGTTTGGTGAAAATATCGGCAACTTGCAGATCGGTTGAGACATGTTCCAGACGAACATCTTTCTTCTGGACATGATCTCGGATGAAATGGTGACGAATGTCAATATGCTTTGTTCTGGAATGTAGAACTGGATTGTATGTTATAGCAATTGCACTTGTATTATCACAAAAGATTGGTGCTTCAGATGAATTAACACTAAAATCTCTGAGTTGCTGTTGGATCCAGAGCAATTGTGCACAACAACTTCCAGCTGCTAAATATTCTGATTCTGCTGTAGAAGTAGCAATGGAAGTTTGTTTCTTACTAAACCAAGAAATAAGTCTATCACCAATAAATTGACAAGTCCCACTTGTGCTTTTACGATCAATTTTGCAACCTGCGTAATCTGCATCTGAGTAACCAATTAGATTAAAGCTAGAATCTTTTGGATACCATAAACCAACATTCTGAGTTCCCTTAAGGTATTTTAGGATTCTCTTTGCAGCAATATAGTGAGATTGCTTCGGACCAGATTGAAATCTTGCACACAGACCAACTGAGAACATAATGTCCGGTCTGCTTGCTGTCAGATAGAGTAAGGAATCTATAAGCCCTCTGAATAAAGTTTGATCTACTGAGGGTCCAGCTTCATCTTTATCCAATTTGATTGAGCACTCATTGGAGTACTAGCTGCAGAGCAATTCTCCATTCCAAACTTCTTTAGAAGTTCTTTTGTATATTTGGCCTGGTTAATGAATATCCCTTTTTCCATCTGTTGGACTTGCAATCCCAGAAAGAATGTTAGTTCTCCCATCATGCTCATTTCGAATTTGTCCTGCATCATCTTAGAAAACTTTTTGCATAATTTGGGGTTAGATGACCCAAATATGATATCATCAACATATATTTGTACTAATAACGTATGATCGCCTTGGACAAATTTAAAAAGAGTTTTATCTACAGAACCAATAGTAAAACCATGATCATTGAGAAAAAGTGAAAGAGTATCATATCAAGCTCGTGGAGCTTGTTTTAACCCATAAAGAGCTTTATCCAGTTTGAACACATGATCTAGATAAATTTGGCTTTCGAAACCTGGGGGTTGTTCCACAAATACTTCTTCTTGGAGAAGACCATTGAGAAACGCACTTTTAACATCCATCTGGAATACCTTAAAGTCCTTGAAAGCAGCATAAGCAAGAAATATTCTAATAGATTCAAGTCTAGCAACAGGGGCAAATGATTCATCAAAATCAATACCCTCTTCTTGTTTGTAACCCTGTGCTACAAGTCGAGCCTTATTTCTTACTACATTACCACTTTCATTGAGTTTATTTTTAAAAACCCATCTAGTTTCTATTATAGATTTATCTGAAGGTCTAGGAACTAAATGCCAGACAGAGTTTCTTTCGAATTGGTTCAATTCATCTTGCATGGCTTCTATCCAACTACTGTCAAGAAGAGCTTCTTCGACTTTCTTAGGTTCTATATGAGAGATAAAAGCAGCATGTATAATTTCATTAATCATATGACCTCTGGTTCTCAAAGGTGCAGATGGATTACCTATTACCAAGTTTGGTGGATGAGTCTTGGACCATCTGTAATTTGGACCAAGTTGATTTGTATTTCCTTGTTGATCTTGATCATTGTTATGTGCAATATGATCTGTGTTTGTTATGATCTCATTCTCAACTGGTGGTTCGTCTGGTCTTTGTTCTTCAGTTTGATCTGGTTCATATATAACATTTTGTATAATCTGGATTTCTTCTTCATCATCTGTGACAAGCTTTGAATCTTCTATTCTGTTACTAAGATCATTTAAGCTTGAAGATTCATTAGTAACAGATGTCTCATCAAAAACAATGTGAACTGATTCTTCAACTATCAGAGATTTAGTATTAAATGCTCGATAAGATTTACTAACAGATGAGTATCCAAGAAACAAACCAGCATCTGATCTGACATCAAGTGCAGTCAGATGAGTCTTACCATTGTTGTGAATGAAGCATTTGCAACCAAATACCTTGAAGTAGGATACCACTGTACATTTATCATACCAGATCTCATAAGGTGTTTTTCCAATTTTCTTATTAATCATTGATCTGTTCTGAGTATAACACGTTGTATTTACAGCTTCTGCCCAAAACTTTTGAGAAATACCTGAATCAGCAATCATTGTTCTAGCAGCTTCCTTTGGAGTTCTATTTCTCCTTTCTGCAACACCATTTTGTTGTGGTGTTCTAGCTGCCGAATACTCATGCTTGATTCCATGATTTTCAAGATACGTAGACAGAGTTTGATTTGTAAACTTGGTTCCTCTGTCACTTCTAATTTTATCAATCGATTGAGATTTCTCATTTTGAAGTCTTAAAAGAAGTTTAATCAATTGAGTGGCAGTTTGATCTTTGGATTTTAAAAATACCACCCAAGTGAATCTCGAGAAATCATCAACAATAACCAAGGTATATTTCATTCCCCCTAAGCTTGTTACTGGTATAGGACCAAAGAGATCCATGTGCAATAGTTCTAAGCTTTTGGAAGATGATTTATAACCTTTGTTTTTGAAAGTTGATCTGATCTGCTTACCTAGTTGGCAGGCAAAACAAATTTTATCTTTTGAAAACTCGATTTTAGGCAGACCTGTAACCAATTCATGTTTACTCAGATTGGCTAAAGCTTTGAAGTTCAAGTGATTGAGTCTCTTGTGCCATAACCAATTTTGGTTCATCTTTGATGCTATCAAGCAGACTGAAGTGTTTGGTTGATCCGACCAATTGACTCTATAAGTATTTCCGTTTCTTTCTCCTGTCATAATGATTAGTCCAGATTGATCTTTTACAGTGCAAGTGTGCTTTTGAAATTCTACGAAGTAATCATAGTCACATAATTGACTAATACTAATCAGATTGTATTTCAAATTCTCTACGAGTAATACATCTTTTATGTGAATATTTCCATGGATAAGCTTACCCTTACCCATGGTTATACCTTTAGAGTTATCTCCGAAAGTGATCTTAGGTCCTGATCCTGGAATATATTCAGATAGCATTCTTCTGTCTCCTGTCATATGCCTTGAGCATCCACTATCCAAGTACCATACTGTTTGTTTGATTATTTCGCCTTTGTTTTCCTACAAAAAGAAAATAAAATAACTTTGGTCCCCATTCCTACTTGGGTCCACGCTGGATTAATCCCTTTGGAATCCATACTTGGATTATCCTTACAGACTTTCCATTATGCTGTCCTTTGGGAATGACATATTTATTTGATGACCATTGTGCATTGTGCTGTGTGTGCCAAGTGTTATGATCAGATCGATTATTCCTATTTGACTTCCAATATTTCATATTCGAGCTGTTAGATTGTGGTTTATGTTGAGTTGGTGAAGTTCTTTGTCTTTTTGAACCATTTCTAGACCAATTTGATCTAGGTTTAGTCCATCCTAACTTAGATCTATCTGGCTCAACATATCCCAGTCCTCTGTGTATGAGTTTGCTCTAATGAGATATTGAATATGTCATAGGAACCTCAGGTTCATATATCGTGCTGGATCTCACAAACTTTAAATACTTTAAGTTTTTATTCTCCAGACATGATTGAGTGGTTGAAGTAGATGAACTTCCTTCATTTGTGCTGTAGCCTAAGCCAGATTTATCTCCAGCTTGCTTTTGCATTCCGGTAAGTTTATCTAAGGATATCGATGCTTTATTCCAAGAATTTACTAGATCTGTTAATCTCTGATTTTCAGATAAAGTTTCTTGTAGCTTACTTCTCATATCATTGTTCTCGGTCATCAACAAATTTATCTGAGCTTTTAGACTGTCAGAGTACTCTTTCGAGTTACTTTGATCTGACTTATCTGTTGTTCTCTTTTCATTTGTTCTGACTTCATCGAACTTTTGAGATAGTGTGCGATATTCAATGACCATCTCATTTAATGCATTAATAAGATCTTCCTTACTAAATTCATCAGAAGTAAAGTCAAGTACCTCTCCATCGTCTGGAATGTCAGAATCATTAGCCATAAGACATTTGACAGCTTCATCTTCACTTTCACTTGACGATGCTTCTGAGTCGGATGAGGTGGAATCTGATTCTGCCCATTTTCTATTGCTTTCATCTGCTAATAGGGCTTTTTGTTCTTTCTTTCTGCTGAATCTTTTCTTTTCTTCTCTCGAATTCTTTTTGTATGAAGTTCTTTTCTCATCCTTCTTGGGTTTGGTACAATCGGCTATGAAGTGTCCTTCTTTTCCACAGTTGTAGCAAGCTCGATTTTCTTCAGCTGGTTCATTTGATTTGAAACTTGATCTGTTAGCTCTTTGGAAACTATTTTGATTCTTCCTCATGAATCTTCCAAATTTATTTAAAAATAGTGACATTGCATCGCTACTGATTTGTTCTGCGGTCTTAGTTGCAGGAGTTTCATCTGCTGCAGTGAGAGCTTTGGTGACTTGTGATGTTGATGTGTCTTCCTCAGTTCGAACTCCCAGCTCGAATTCATAGGCTTTGAGGTCTTCAAATAAATCATGTAGTTCGATCTTATTGAGATCTTTGGATTTTCTCATAGCGACTGTCTTTACATCCCATTCTCGTGGCAGAGCTCTCATGACTTTGAGTGCTACTTCACGATTGCTGTAACTCTTTCCAAGTGCATTTAGCTCGATCATAATGCTGTTGAATCTTTCATCAAATTCATTCATTGTTTCTCCTGGTTTCATCTTGATATTGTCAAACTTTTGAATAGCCACCATGAGTTTGTTCTCCTTCGTTTGATCATTTCCTTCACACAATTGAGTGAGCTTTTCCCATATTTCTTTGGCAGTAGTGCAGCTTTTGATCTTGCTAAACATGTTTTTGTCCAGAGTTTTGTATAGAATATCTCTGGCAACATTGTCAAGATTGGCTTTCCTTTTATCTTCAGAAGTCCATTCAGATCGAGGTTTTTCTATCATCTGAGGAGCACCTTCAGTAATAGCAACAGCAGTGTTGACTTTCATAATCTTCATTGGTCCATCTATTACAATGAACCACATATCATCATCCAGTGCTGATAGATGTGCCTGCATACGAATTTTCCAGTCATCATAATCTTCTTTTGAAAACATAGGAATTTTACTAAACGATGTCATAGCTAAAGATGCCATAGATTAAGAGACGATTCAGGTGATAAGCAAAAACCGCTCTGATACCACTTGTTATGATCGAAATATGTGTAGAGGGGGGGTGAATACACAATTAAAAAATTTCAGAGTACTTCGATCTGATTTGTTAGAATCAGATGAAAGTTTTATTTGCTTAAAACTTTTGATCTGCTTGAAAGATTTTGACCAAGTCAGGCGGAAGTAATCTTCCTTGCAGATTGAACACTTATAAGAACTAATGCAGATGAAATGGAATAAAAGCAGTAGAGAGATAGATTTGTTTCTGGATGTTCGGAGATGAATTCTCCTACGTCACCCCTTCTTCTGTTTTCAGAAGGATTCCACTAGAAGACTTTGACTTATACAATCCCTTTGTACAAATCCAATCCAATCAATCTTTTGAAAGAAACTCCTAGCAATATTCTAACTCAAAGCAGAACAACTTTTCTACTTAAAATTTACAAAATGAAGCAACAGAGTATGCTTCGTTGATTTGATCTGGAAAGCTATATGACTTTGATCTGGATCGAATTGAAATATTTCTTTGAGCTTTGATCGATCTGGGAGATATTATAACTCAGAGTATCGAGACTTTGATCTGATAAGTTTCTGAGTTTGAGTGAAGGCTATTTCAAAATTCGATTGCTTTGTAATTTTCACTCTTTGGTCTCGTGACTTCAATCTTCGAAATACTTGTATATATAGTCATCAAAAAGTAATCAGTGAGCCGCCAACACTTTCTGATTTTGAGCTGCCAGCATATCTCATAAATGGCTCACAAATCTTGACTTAGAGTGAAGGCCGATCAACGTTCAAAATCTCATTAAATGAGTTTGTCGTTTTCTTCAATGATAGCAACGGGTAGATTTCTGACAAGGCTTTGATCTGGTTGTTGACCATTTTAGATCTTGTGTCAATCGCTCCGGTGTAGTTTGATCTGCATCACATTACTTTGATCTGGCAACTTTCATAGAGATCTTTATTCTTTAATATTTGATGGGTCCGATTAATTTATTTACTTGGTTTTGTTTTGACTTTGTAATCACCGAAATTTTAGAGTTTGATTCTCCAACAATTATATCTTTGTTTATTTTGCAAAAAATTTAATATACTATTGTTCGATGAAAATAATATATTCCTTGCTTAAATAATATTAATATATTATTAAGAAATTTATATTAGAATATTTCAAATTACTTGGACAAAAGTGAAAAAAAATATAAATTATATGTATGACAAATATTTGACACAACTAATAATAGGATAAAACTAAGGTGGAAGTTGCCCAAAGGGGCATAGGCGAGTTGGTAAGGCCTGAGGTGACGTGGAAAGAAATTCTCCAGCGTTGCGGGTTCGATCCTCGTGTGGAGCATATTCCCTGCTGAAATATTATGGGGGGTATGCTCTAGGGATTGGGCCATGTGCTCCCTCCTTCAGGTCCCTGCCGCTCATGCACATCCCTCGATTTACCCTCCGCATGAGCCAATTGGCCTCTGACTCATGTGGAATGGGGTCCCCTTCGGGGTCAACCCTTTAAAAAAAAAAAACTAAGGTGGAAGTTATAGAATTAAATAGAGGTCATTAAGATAGAAGTTATAGGTGAAATTATAGTGTTGTGCATTTTACATCTTTGTCCCTATAGTTTTGTAATTTTATAAATATAACCCTCATTATTATCCCATTTATATAGAATAAAAGGGTAAATATGTGAATTAAATAGATGTCATTAAAATAGAAGTTATAAATGAAATTATTGTGTAATGCATTTAATTATATCTTTGTTTATTTTGCAAAAAAATTTAATACATGTTCGATGAAAATAATCTATTCCTTGCTTAAATAATATTAATATATTATTAAGAAATTTATATTAGAATATTTCAAATTACATGGACTAAAGAGAAAAAAAATATAAATTATATGTATGACAAATATTTGACACAATTAATGATAGGATAAAACTAAAGTGGAAGTTATTGAATTAAATAGAGACCATTAAAATAGAATATAAATATATGTCATTAAAATAGAAGTTATAAATGAAATTATTGTGTATTGCATTTAATTATATCTTTGTTTATTTTGCAAAAATTTTAATATACTATTGTTCGATGAAAATAATCTATTCCTTGATTAAATAATATTAATATATTATTAAGAAATTTATATTAGAATATTTCAAATTACATGGACTAAAGAGAAAAAAAATATAAATTATATATATGACAAATATTTGACACAATTAATAATAGGATAAAACTAAAGTGGAAGTTATTGAATTAAATAGAGACCATTAAAATAGAATTTAAAGGTGAAATTATTTTGTTGTGCATTTTACATCTTTGTCCCTATTTTTTTTTGTAATTTTACAAATATAACCCTCATTATTATCCCTTTTATATAGAATAAAAGGGTAAATATGTATATACACAATGTAAAACTTTGTCCCTATATTTATACTTTTATAGTAGTAATAGAAATAGATAATAGATATATAAATATATATATATATATATATATATATATTTATAAAAATATTTTCATTCGAAAAATGAAATAAAATATTTCTTTTTAAAAAGCGGGTGTGAGAGTGTTAATTAAAACTTTTTAAACACTGGATAGTACTTTACATTAAGCTAACATGAGTGGCAAGAAGTTGGTAAACAAAACAAGTATTTTCCTTCAGAAGTTGGATAGTACTTTACATTAAACACTGGATATATATTCGTTAATTTAATGGGGTGGGTTGTTGGCCTGCATGCCCACTTGCGTTTTGTTAATTTAAAACTTTTCAATCAGAGGTGTTCTTGTTTTTTCTATTCATGTAGTGCAATTTGCATTGTTTGACCACTATAATTTTCTGAATTTATCTCCGGGTTTTGCCTCTTGAATTCATCAGTCAACGAGAACCCGATATCCAATGGCGGATGCTAACATTTCAATGGTGTTGAATCGATTGGCTCCGAAAATGATTGTACTACATGCTTCCGACGACGTTGGTTTGAAGCCACATACAGACGCAACAATTTATTTTCTAAGATGCTCTCACAATCAATAGAATAGAAAGATATAAAAGCAACTAAGAGCAGTAAGGAATTTATCTTTTATTGAATGCCAATCCATGCAGAATCAAAGTCAAGTTGATTGGTATATTCAACACATCCTTCCCTGTACGTATATTTCTTTAGAAAGTTCGAATATGATATGAGTTTGTGTACCTTATAAATGTTGGTCCTCGACTTTGATTCTCAACATTTTGAAGGTCCAACAACCAAGACGAAACTTTAGAAAGAATGAAGATTTTTTCAGTAGATCTGTGATTTCATCCTTTTGTTTTAAATTTGATTCCTAATATATTGTTATAAAATTTCTCGAAAAAAATTATAGAAAAAAAATTGATTATGTGTTGAATAAAAATTTGTGATAATCATGTGATGCATATAATAATAATTATAATTAAACAATTATGTATATCATATCACATTATTATAAGATCGATGTCATAGACATCCTTTTATATAATAACATGAAATTATTCGAATATGCTTAGTATATAAATACACAATAATATATATCATATCACGTTATTATAAAGTCGGTGTCATAGAAATCCTTTTATATAATAAATGAAATTATATATTAATATAGTTAGTATATATATATATATATAATAAATATATATTATTATATCCAAACTGATCTATAGTTTCAGAACACTGGATTGGCAACAAGTTGATAAACAAAACAACTATTTTCCTTCAGAATAATATAAAAACGTGCATGCCAACTGATATACATATTCGTTAATAATTTAATGGGGTGGGTTGTTGGCCTGCATGCCCACTTGCGTTTTGTTAATTTAAAACTTTTCATTCGTCTCAGTAGTGTGTTCTGTATAGCTAGCAATTTGCATTGTTTGACCACTACAATTTTCTGAATTTGTCTCTGGGTTTTGCGTCGTGAATAATCCTATGGCGGATGCTAGCATTTCAATGGTGTTGAATCGATTGGCTCCGATAATCGAGAAGAAGGTACGAGAAGAGGTGTGCTTGATGTTGAACGCCAACGATGAAGCTGAAAAGCTTGCACTGAAACTGAAGAAGATTCAAGATGTGCTGTTGGATGCAGAGGAGCAAGGAGTAACGGATCGGAAGGTCAAAAGTTGGCTGGATAAGCTTCAAGATATTTCCTACGACATCGACGAGGTGTTGGATCTGTGGGATGCGGAGATTCAGAAGCGACGGCTCGACGAATTGGACGACGATGATGATTCACAATCACTGCTGCACAAGGTAAGTTCCTTTCTCCAATCTCTTTGCTTGTGCTTCAGACAAAGTATAGAGCGTCGAACTATGGCCAAAGACATCAAGAAACTAAACGAGAGGCTGGATGTAATTGCCCAAGAAAATGAGAATGAATTCAAATTCATTCCCAATTTGAGCCGAGTATCTCAAGATTTCAAGCGAATCACATCTACGTCATTTGTGGATGTTTCTGAAGTACAAGGAAGAGATGGTGATCTCAAGTTACTAATGAAGAAATTGTTGCCGCCTGTGAAAGAAGATGGCATCCAAATTGTGTCCTTAATAGGGATGGGAGGAATGGGGAAAACCACTCTGGCTCAACTTGCTTTCAATGATAATATCGTGAAGGATCACTTTGATGTCAAGATTTGGGTATGTGTCTCTCATCCTTTCGACCAGATCAAGATTGCGAAAGCAATCTTAGAAGCTGTTGGTGGGAATTTTCCTAATATGTCTCAGCTTCAGGAATTACTGCAAACTATTGAACACTCCATCTTAAGAAAAAGATTCCTTCTTGTCTTAGATGATGTTTGGTTAGATGATGCCACGATGTGGATTCCACTAAAGATCGCTTTGAGCAAGAATGGTACTGGCCCTGGGAGTAGAATTTTGGTGACAACGAGGAAAGAAAAGGTTGCAAAGATAATGGGAAGCACTCAAATGCAATTACTTAATCCATTATCAGATTCGTATTGCTGGTCAATCTTGAGCAAAATTGCGTTTCATGATAGAAATGAAGGTGACTGTCACATGCTTGAAGAAATTGGTTATAAGATAGCATTAAAATGCAAGGGCTTGCCGTTGGCTGCTAAGACTTTAGGGAGTCTATTGAGTTTCAAAAGCAGCCTTCAAGAGTGGGAAAATGTGTTGAAGAGTAAGGTGTGGGAAATGGATGAAGTGCGAACAAATATTTTCCCCTTTCTAGCATTGAGCTACAACGAGTTACACCCAGCTGTGAAACGTTGTTTCTCCTATTGTGCCATCTTTCCCAAGGATTCCGACATAAATGTCGATGAATTGATAAGGATTTGGATGGCGCAGGGATTTCTGTACTCAAATGGCACTTCCGGTGACATGGAACTTAAAGGTCGAGAATATTTTCAGGATCTAGCAATGCGTTCTTTCTTCCAAGATTTCGGAAGAGATGTGGTAAGAGTGGAGCGCATCACATCGTGTAAAATGCATGATCTTGTACACGATTTTGCCCTGTTCTTAACAAAGAATGAATGTTTGATTGCTGAAAATATCCAAGCAAGGGTGGTGAAAGATGTCCGTCATCTAAACTTGCTGGAGTTTGGAGAAAATACCACCGTGGATATGATTTCCCATCTCCAATTAGAAAAGTTATGTACTTTTATATTCAAACAAAACAGGATTCCTCAAATTTTGTTTAAGCATTTGAAAAGGGTCAAATCACTACAATTAAGTTATTGTGAGTTGATAGATATTCCTGAGGAAATTGGAAATTTAATTCACCTAAGATCCTTGGATCTTAGCTTGAATCATTTGTTAGTAAAGCTCCCAAAGTCCATATGTGATTTGTATAATTTGCAAACACTGGACCTTAGATGGTGTGGCTATCTCTCTGGACTTCCGCACGGGATCAATAGACTCGTGAACTTGAGGCATCTATTTGTTTATGGAACTTCAAAAAAGTTTGAGTTTACGGAGGGATTGGAGAAACTAGTGAATCTTCGAAGCTTGGATTTTTTCGGTTGTGGAAGAGGACGTGGCAATAAGCTGGGGTATTTGAAGGATTTGAACTTGATTGGAGGATATTTAGCAATTGAAATAGAGGATATGGATGATGGATGTGATATTAACGCCAACTTGAAAAACAAGACATTTATTGAACATCTCAAAGTATATTGTGGAAGGGAGGTTGGGGTAAGAGTAATAGATGCTCTACAACCATCTCCCAACTTGCGTGGTCTTAATTTTTATGGGTCTTATTTACCCAACTGGATTTCGACGCTCATCAATCTCAGGGAACTCGAGATTGGAGGGAGAGGAAAGGATATGGATGTTTTGCATTCCCTGAGGAACTTCCCTTTCCTCGAACATCTTAATTTAAATGAATTGGAAATAGCACATTTGAGTGTGGAGTTCTTTGGACTACAAAGTAGAACAGAAGCAGCAATATCATTCCCCAATTTGTTGACTTTGAGGTTAATTCGTTGTCATCGTTTGAGAGAGTGGGAAGACATAGGAGAAGATGAAAACATCATCATCTTGTCCTCTGTACTTCCACGCCTCAATCGGTTGGAAATTAAGCATTGTTGGAAGCTAAGGGCATTGCCACATCGTCTCCTGCGCAAGGCGGCGTTGCCCCTTCAAATTTTAGATATCGGTGGTTGTCCCTATCTGCGAGAGCGTTATGATAAAGAACAAGGACAAGACAGGGATGAAATCAAGCACATTCCAATTGTTCGCAGATAACATAATTCTTCAATGGATAAAGTTGTCCTCTTTGATTTTTTTTTTTTTAATAATTTTGTTTTTCTTTGATATGTTAGTTAATGAGGACATGAATCTCAGTGTAAAGTTGAATGCTAATTATTATATTTCTTGCTCGCTATATATAATATAACTAGTAAACAGCACGTGGTGACACTTTGTTTATATAATATATATATGTATATGTATTTATTATTTTTTATAATTATTGAGATATTTACGACCTTATAATAAAAATCATATAAATTTTAATTATTTATTATGAAATCAACTGAAATAATACAATGATCATTTTTTTTTTTCATTTTTAGTCATGTTAATGGTGAATTTGTTATTTCAATCATGTAACTTGAATTTTTTCATTTTTAGTCATATTACTATTGTTGGGATCGGTTCAGAGGGTAGAGGGGGGGTGAATACACTCTGAAACTTTTCTTCTCCTTCTTTAGAAAAGAATGATCAAGTGAGGTTTAGTTCACTTAATCTGTTTTCTCAACTTCTAAAACGTTTTGAACAACTTAAATTGTGCGGAACTAGTTCAGAGATTTTAGTGATGCAAAGTTTATAAAGCAATGTATGAGCAGGATGTAAGATAAATGGCAGTAAAGGCTAAAGCACGATTTTATGGAAGTTCGAAGGCTTAATCCTTCTACGTCTCCCCTTCTTCCACTTAGGAAGGAATTCACTAGAAGACTTTGGTTATTACAACGTCTTGTAATACACCCACTTCAGACTTAGGACTTATCCAATGCCTAATCCGAAACTCCTAGATTTACACAGATAAGATTCTCAGTTCTTATCAGACTGGTGGAAGCTTTCAGAGCAGCTTCAGGTCTCTTCAACACTGAGTATAGTTGAGTTGAGCTTCTCAGACTACAGAGCGGTCGAGAGGCTTGGAAACCATAGGATGATCCTTGATGATCAGATACGTGAACTATAAGCGAGGGTTGATTTGAGCAGCAGATGAATGATCTTGTGAGTGTGCTCAAGTATATCAGATGAGGACTTCTGATATTACTCAAGTGATTGAAATGTCTCTCTTCGTTGTCTCGTATCACTTGATGTTGTTCCTTTTTTGTTGTTGTTATTGTTTTGACTTCTTGAGCAATCCTCCCTTTAAATAGGTCAATCATCAACGTCTTTATTTTGAACGTTCTGATGCTGCATTGAATGCACATTTAATGCTCATAAATGCATTGATGATTCTGCATGAGGATCGTACACTGCAGACAACTTCCAGGGTCCAAAACTGGAATAAACAGTCGAGTGCTTTATCTGCAGTCATTCTGTGTTTTTGCCATTTTGGTATAACCTGTTGTCTTGATTTGCAGGAGTCAACAAATCTTCTGATACGCCGGTTCTGCTTTTAATAAAGGATCCTGCAAAGAACATCTTGTCACAGGTACTTGTCTCGAGATATCTTGATAGGCAGTTGGCATTCTACCGGTAGGAATATTTGTCCTCTGCTGGTTTGAATAACCAGTCGATAGGCTTGAGACTTCAACCGGTCGAGAGACATAGGCGGTTGACAAGCTTCCGGTAGAAGTTGTAGTAGATTCCTGAAATACAATGGTTGGCAGCACATTCCTCTACAATGAGTTGTTGTTTGTTATCACCAAAATATCGGATTCAACAATTTCCCCCTTTTTGGTGATGACAAAACTTAAGTGCCCCAAGAACAATATGAAAGCAGTACAATGAACTTCATTGAGAGAATGAATTTCATTAAGTACAATAAACATTTTTATTACACCTACAGAAGAAAGTCAAAATGAGATGCAGCTGAGATAAGTGAAGATTGTTCATCTTTTGAACCAACTGGCTCCTCCCGACCTATCGCCTGACCTGTCGCCTTCTCTTCTTCTTCTGTCGGCTTCTTCCTTTCTTCTGGACTCTTCTTCTCGTCTTCTTGCCTCTGCTGCTCTACGTTGCTCTTCTTCCCCCTTTTTGGCATCACCTTGGTTGAGTCGAACGATGATCTCAGTGAGTTGAGTGCCAAGGCAGGATTGCATATTGTCAATCTTTGCATCGAGTTGAGCAAGTAGAGTAGCTTGCATAGTGTCCATCCGATCATTCAACTGCTTGTGAAGGCGATTTTCGGAGCGGATAACTTGTTCAGAGACGGTAGAGAGCGTGTTGATTTGAGTGCGATGATGATTAGTGATTTCTGTGGTCATACGAGCAAGATCTCGAGACACGGTCTCGAAATGCCGAATCATCGTCTGGCGTGAATTATCAACGGAGAAGGAGGAGTTAGTGATATCTTGAGAGAAGGACCTAACCGTTTGCGTGAGCTCATGTAGCCTATTAATCAAGGTATGATCTAGAGCTGCGGCCATGGCGTCAATCAAAGACTCATCAGTCTGAAGCATTTGCCCTTGTTGGTCATTTCTTGGTGAAACCGGGCTAGGCTCACGATGATGTGGTGATGGTGATCTGGCTGGAGAGCTAGATGATGGACCCTCCAATAATGGTACAGTTGGAGATGTAATAGTCTCGACTGCAGCCAATATGGTTGGTGGAGTATCAGGATCAGCACTTGGTTCATCCATAATGAGATCTTCCATAAACTTTTCAGTGGATGGAGACGGTTGATGTGCTTGATCAGCATCAGTCACTTGCTGTACTGGAGATGCAGGTGATACAATAGTGCTTGGTGTCTCCATTGGGGGCACTATTGCTGTACTACTGCAAGGAGCCTCTGTCACAGAGGTGACAGGTATCTCTTGTGCAACCACTTCTGAAACATCTTGTGGATGACTTGGAGAGGTGAAAGCGGTCGTCACTGGAAAGGAGTGAGCAATCACAACTACTTCCGGTTGAGTGACTGCTTGGACTGCGGTGGAGGAGGGGTCGACCGATGAAGAGGCTGCCACACTCGATTTTAGAGCAGATGATTGAAAGAGGTCGGCAGTGATGAGATCGGTCAGAATCCCATCTGAAGAAGAAAAAGCATAGACGTCTTCCTCATCCTGATCTTGAGTGAGAAAGGTCTTCATCATCACTTGTCCTTCCAGCACATAAGCTTGTAAACAGGCTGCTGAAGCTGGTGTGTTGTCAGTGTTAAGAGCTTGATAGTGCTGAAGCAGTTGAGTGATTTGACGTAGACTATCCTGTAGTCCAGTCAAAATCACAAAGTCATCGGCAGCGGTAGAACTCTTAGATTTGAAATTCTTGACACGCTCATTAATTAACAGAGATAGCAGGCTTCCTCGAAGCTTCAAGTCTATGAGCTGTCTTCTTCCCAAAGCCTCCACGATGTCTTTAGTATCAGCAAATAGAAGCATCTTTTGCTCAATAAGGTTTAGAGATTTCCATTTAGGAAATATTTGAGCCAGAGTCAGGTGTGTGCGGGAGTGATGCCATCTGTCAAAGCGTTGTAGGTGACGCTTGACAGTGCGGAGGACGTGTGAGATGATCAGATTTAGCTCTATCGTAGCTACTGGTTGAGCCTTGGGTGTGTAGATCATCACACCTTTCCCTTTGTCTTTGGGATCAGCTAGAGTGACCTTAGGAGCTGATAAGGCACCTTCCCGGATTGTCACACCCTTTGTAGGATGAGGAGCAGTAGAAGCAGCAGCGGTAGTGGTCTCGACCGTTGGCAGGGTAGGAGCAAGGCCAGACAGAGACTTTAGCTTCTTGTGCTGCCTCTTCTTCTCGCCTGCAGGCGTAGATGACACAGCTGCTTTGGATAGAGAAGAAGATGATTTGCTGAAAGCTTGAATCAGTGGAACATTCTCACGTGATTCGTCTTCAGAGTCAGATTCGATGATCAGTTGGCGCTTGGCAGACTTTTTGGTGTCGACTGGTTTGGCCACGACCGGAACCGTTGAAAGCGGTTGTGGGATAGCAATAACCTTTGCGGTAGCGGGCAAGGTGTCGACCGCAGTCTCCTTTTTGTTCAGGAATTTTTGAATCGTGGACTTGTTGAGCCATTTGGTGGGATGCAGAGGCTCAGTTTTGGAAAAGTCCACTCCAAGGGTGCTCAAAATGTGGCAAATTTGCAGAGCAAATCCCTCGGATTGCCCTTTGCCCCTGATCATTTCACATAGAATATTGAACAGAATGTCTGACCAGTTTATGTTGATCTTGGAGGCAATACACGCCATGTATTGAAATTTCTCCAGTGTCACTTTGTCGTAAGAACCAGCCTTGGCCAGAAGATTCTTGGCTACGATGTTGGTCAAGAGCCTGAATGGAGCTTTGAGAGATGTCTTCTGGGCCGGCAGTTTGATTGGAGCATCAGTGGTTGAGAACTCCTTCAACCAGTAAGAGCAATTACCGTCTCGAAGATCCGTGCATTTTGTCAAACCCCTGGAAGGCAGATCAAAAATGCTAGCGAAGAACTGCTGATTGAAAGAGTAGACTTCTGTCTTGATCACGCATTTGATAGTCCCATGCTCGATTTGAGCGGTAGTGAAGAACTCCTTCAAAACAGGCAAATCGCAGATGGCACTGCATTCCAGAAATTTCTTCAGTCCAGAGGCTTCAAGCATGGTGAAGACCTCTGTAATTCCTGCATTGTTTGCCTTAACCACGGAGTCAAAGTTGATTGCCAGGCAGGTCTTCTGGATCGACATGATAGCTGTAGATAGGAACTAGAGCAGAAAGTAAGCAAAATCTAGAGAGTAATTCGATGGAACGTTTAGTGCAATATGAAAGCTTTAGCAAATGTGAAAGGTTGATATACGAGTGTAAAGAGGTATATATAGGAACCTATGGGCCATAGGGTGACGTCATGAAAAAGTGTTTTTGAAATTCAAAAAAAATTTTGAGGAGAATAATCACCGCGCCCAATTAATGTCAACTGGTTCAAAGCACAAGGCTGCTAGTACTAAGCCTGTCAGACACTAGTTTAAGGCGGATGATATGCCACTATTTATGGCAATGTAAAAGCTAAGCTATTAATGTCATAATGGCAATTATTCTCCCTAAACACATGCATACTAACTCAGATCTACTAAGCCAAGAATATTTCGAAAATAAGAAAACTTAGCGTCCGGTAGAGGCTTGGTGAATATGTCTGCTGCTTGCTGATCGGTAGAGATGTATTCCAGCTTGATTTCTTTCTTTAAGACATGATCTCGGATAAAGTGATGTCTGACATCAATGTTCTTTGTCCTAGAGTGCATCACTGGATTGTGAGTGATGGCTATGGCACTTGTATTGTCACAGTAGATTGGAGCTTCACTCGACCGGATTCCATAATCCTTAAGCTGCTGTTGAATCCAAAGTATTTGAGCACAACAGCTGCCAGCAGCAAGGTATTCTGCTTCGGCGGTCGAGGTAGCAATTGATGTCTGCTTCTTACTTGACCACGAAATCAGTCTATCTCCAAGGAATTGACATGTGCCGCTTGTACTTTTGCGATCAATTCTACACCCTGCATAATCTGCATCTGAATAGCCAATAAGATTAATATTTGAATCTTTGGGATACCAAAGACCCACATTAGTAGTTCCTTTAATATATTTAATGATTCGTTTGGCAGCAATAAAATGAGATTGCTTAGGCGCTGCTTGAAATCTAGCACATAGACAGACTGAATACATAATATCCGGTCGACTGGCAGTCAAATAAAGCAATGAGCCAATAAGGCCTCGATACATGGTTACCTCGACCGGGATTCCCCCTTCATCTTTATCAAGCTTGATTGATGTACTCATGGGGGTAGATGCAGTTGAGCATTGTTCCATTCCAAACTTCTTTACCAATTCCTTGGCATACTTGGACTGATTGATAAATATTCCAGTTTCAAGTTGCTTCACTTGAAGTCCAAGAAAGAAGTTTAGCTCGCCCATCATGCTCATTTCAAACTTCTCCTGCATTAGCTTAGAGAACTTTGAGCACAACTTGGGGTTAGTTGACCCAAATATAATGTCATCAACATAAATTTGTACTAGTAACACATGATCACCTTTTTCAAATATAAACAGGGTCTTATCGACCGTTCCAATTTGGAAATCATGTTCCAGTAAAAATTTTAGTAATGTGTCATACCAAGCACGTGGTGCTTGTTTTAATCCATAAAGAGCTTTGTCAAGTTTATAGATATATTGAGGATGAGTAGGATTGACAAAACCTGGTGGTTGTTCAACGTACACCTCTTCTTGAAGTAGACCATTGAGGAATGCAGACTTGACATCCATTTGATAAACTTTAAAATCCTTAAAAGCTGCATAGGCAAGAAAGATGCGGATTGCTTCTAGTCTTGCAACTGGCGCGAAGGATTCCTCAAAGTCTATGCCTTCTTCTTGTCTAAATCCTTGAGCAACAAGTCGAGCTTTGTTACGCACAACAGTGCCATGTTCATCGAGCTTGTTACGAAACACCCATCTAGTTCCAATCACATTTTGATTTTCCGGTCGAGGAACTAGATGCCAAACATTGTTGCGGGTGAATTGATTCAGTTCTTCTTGCATTGCCTCGATCCAGCTGGCATCTGATAGGGCTTCATCTATCTTCTTGGGCTCTACCTGAGATATGAAAGCTGCATGCAAGAATTCATTAATCATTTGACCACGTGTTTTTCGAGGAGCAGAAGGGTCGCCTATGACCAACCCAGGTGGATGATTTTTGTTCCACCTAAAATAATTCCCTAAAGGGTTGTCATCAATTGGTTGATGAACGTCCTCGTTTACTGGATCATCATTGGCAGGAGGATCGTTATCCACCGGTGGATCCACTCCTGGCCTTGTTTGATCACAAACGGTAGAGGGAGCTGGATCATCCTTCTTTGGAGGATATAGATCACTGTCACTCTCTTCCTGTAGATTTGTGTTTTCCAATCTGTGACTCAGATCATTTATGCTCCCTTGAGTTTGTTCTGTACAAAGAGTAGATTCATCAAAAATAACATGAATGGTTTTCTCGACCGTTAGTGATCTTTGATTGAACACTCGATAAGCTCTGCTAACGGCTGAGTAACCAATAAAAGTTCCTTCGTCTGCTTTGGCATCGAAGGCTGTCAAATGGTTTTTGCCATTATTGTGGATAAAGCATTTGCACCCAAAAATTTTGAAGTATGAAATATCAGGTTTTGTGCCATTCCAGATCTCATATGGAGTTTTGTTAAATCGTTTATTAATCATAGATCTGTTTTGAGTATAGCAAGCTGTGTTAATTGCTTCTGCCCAAAGCCTTTGAGAAACATTTGAATCAGCAATCATAGTTCTGGCTGCTTCTTTTAAAGTACGGTTCCTTCTTTCAGCCACCCCATTTTGCTGTGGGGATCTAGCAGCTGACAACTCATGCTTGATTCCCTAATCATCTAGATAAGTCATAAGAGTGGTGTTTAAAAATTCAGTCCCTCTATCACTCCTGATCCTATCTATCACAGTAGATTGTTCATTTTGCAAGCGTTTAAAAAGCTTAATCAGGTGAGGTGCAGTTTGATCTTTTGAAGAGAGAAAGATGACCCAAGTAAATCGAGAAAAGTCACCTATAACAACAAGAGCATATCCCATTCCCCCTAAGCTTCTTACTGGTATAGGACCAAATAGGTCCATGTGAAGTAAGTCTAAACATTTGGAAGAAGATATACACTCTTTATTTTTAAAAGTTGCTCTCACCTGCTTTCTTAGTTGACAAGCAGGACAAACTTTGTCTTTTATAAAATCTCCTTCGGGCAATCCAGAAACCAAACCATGCTTTCTCAAGTTAGAAATGGACTTAAAATTTAGATGATTTAATCGCTTATGCCACAGCCAATGTTTATCATGATGAGCAGTAAGACAAGTAGGTGAGGAAATATGTGAGCAAGACCAGTTTACCTTGTAGGTGTTTAGGTCTCGTACACCGGTCATAAGAGTCTCACCTTTGTCATTTTTTATGAGGCAAGTGTGTTTGTGAAACTCGACCGAATGATCATTGTCACATAGTTGACTAATACTTATCAAATTATAACATAGTTTGTCAACAAGTAACACATCTTTAATAATGATGTTACCATGGATAATCTTACCCTTACCCATGGTTTTACCTTTGGAGTTGTCTCCAAAGCTGATCTTTGGTCCTTTGCACAACACCACTTCTGTTAGAAGTTCTGGATTCCCTGTCATGTGTCGTGAGCAACCGCTATCTAAATACCAGGTAGTGTCCTTGATAGAAGTGGTTTTCTCGCCTGTTTGGACTTTTAGTACCTGCAAAGGGTGAAAAACTTTTGGTACCCATATCTAGTAGGGTCCAGGTCGGATTAGCCCTTTCGGGACCCACACCTGGAACACCCTTACAGGTTTGCCCGTGTGTGTGTCCAGAAATTTGTGCGGTCGATAGGCAGTAAATGTGTGTGCTTGTGAGGTTACTGTGTGCTGCTTGCCTTTTTGATTTTTATCAGTTAGCCTGTACCTCTTTTGAACTGGCCTGCAATTAAAGTACTGGTAAGGCTTCTCCTTTGACCATCTTTTCTTAGAGTAGTTAGGCTCATTCCATGGCCTTTTGAAATTAGATTGGTTTCCCTTTCTTCTTTCATTAGGTTTAGGTTTGATCCAAGTTCCTCTTTGATTAGAGATCTGGGGATCCACATATCCCAGCCCTCTATGCTTAGAACTTCGTTCGTTAGATACTTTCTGATTTTTGTCAAAGCTGTACTTATCGTGTTCATATATCGTGCTGGACCTGACAAATCTTATTTTGTTAAGATTGCCTTTGTCCAGGCTTGACTGAATACAGGACTCCATAGACTGTTCATTTGTTCCAAACCCTAGACCGGTCTTATCATGTACCGGTCTTTGGATTTCTTGAATCTTGTCAATGGTTACAGAAGATTTATTCCAAGCCTTAATGGTTTCAAGTAGTTTTTTATTCTCAATCAAGGTAGCTTGGAATACTCTTTTTAAGGTGTCGTTCTCAGTAGCCAGCAGACTTAGCTTGACCTTAAGACCATCAAGCTCTTTTTGCTGCATGCAGCTTGATTCGCTTGACTTATCTTTTAGGTCGGCTCTTTTTGCCTTTACTTCCTCGAACTCCTTGGATAATGCTTTGTATTCATTAGCCATTTCGTGTAAAGCAGTAACCAACTCACTGTGAGTAAATTCAGGTGAGCCAAAGTCAAATACCTCCTCAGCTTCTTCTTCGATGTCAGCCATAAGGCATTCCATCTTTTCATCATCGCTGTCATCTGAAGAGCTTCCGGTGTTGGAGTTGTCGGAGTCAGACTCGGCCCACTTGCTTTTGCTTTCGTCTGCTACTAGAACCCTTTGGTCTCTTCCTTTTCTAAGGGTCCTCTTGTCCTCCTTGCCCCTTCTTCTTTCAGAAAATTGCTTCTGATCATTGCTCTTAGGCTTGGTGCACTCTGCAATGAAATGGCCTGGCTTGCCACAGTTAAAACAAGTAGGACCATCGTTTGTATGGTCTGATTTATGGTAATTTTTAAATTTAGAATTGTTTTTACGCATAAATTTACCAAATTTCTTGACAAAGAGTGTCATGGCTTCATTGCTGATTTGCTCAGCTGATCTCTTTGGAGCTTCCTCGACCGGTGGACGTATCACGGTTGAGGTTAAAGCCTTGGTTGGTTGAGAGGTAGATGGTTCATCTTCTGTTCTCATATTGAGCTCGAACTCGTAGGCTTTAAGATCTGCAAAGAGATCATGCAGTTCAACCTTGCTCAAGTCTTTCGACTCTCTCATGGCCACTGTCTTGATCTCCCATTCTTTGGGCAGAGCTCTCATAACCTTCACAGCAATTTCACGGTTAGTATAAGTTTTACCTAAAGCAATAAGATCACAAATGATACTACTGAACCGTTCATCAAATTCAGCCATGGTTTCCCCTGGCTTCATTTTGGCGTTGTCATATATTTGAATGGCCAAGGTGAGCTTGTTTTCCTTTGTCTGGTCATTCCCTTCACACAGCTGAGTGAGCTTCTCCCAAATCTCCTTTGCTGTGGAACATGACTTGATTTTGCTGAACATATTCTTGTCCAGTGTTTTGTATAGGATGTCCCGGGCCACATTGTCAAGATTGGCCTTCTTTTTGTCCTCAGTGGTCCACTCAGCTCTTGGTTTCTCAATCATTTGTCCTGCACCATCGGCTAGAGCTGGGTTGACCTTCATAATTTTGATAGGACCGTCTGTTATGACATATAGCATGTCATCATCCTGTGCTGCAAGATGTGCCTGCATGCGAATTTTCCAATCATCATACTCTTCTTTAGAAAACATAGGAATTCTGTTGAAAGAAGTCATGATTTTAAAACTTTAGATCAACAGTTGAGAAAGGAACCCGCTCTGATACCACTTGTTGGGATCGGTTCAGAGGGTAGAGGGGGGGTGAATACACTCTGAAACTTTTCTTCTCCTTCTTTAGAAAAGAATGATCAAGTGAGGTTTAGTTCACTTAATCTGTTTTCTCAACTTCTAAAACGTTTTGAACAACTTAAATTGTGCGGAACTAGTTCAGAGGTTTTAGTGATGCAAAGTTTATAAAGCAATGTATGAGCAGGATGTAAGATAAATGGCAGTAAAGGCTAAAGCACGATTTTATGGAAGTTCGAAGGCTTAATCCTTCTACGTCTCCCCTTCTTCCACTTAGGAAGGAATTCACTAGAAGACTTTGGTTATTACAACGTCTTGTAATACACCCACTTCAGACTTAGGACTTATCCAATGCCTAATCCGAAACTCCTAGATTTACACAGATAAGATTCTCAGTTCTTATCAGACTGGTGGAAGCTTTCAGAGCAGCTTCAGGTCTCTTCAACACTGAGTATAGTTGAGTTGAGCTTCTCAGACTGCAGAGCGGTCGAGAGGCTTGGAAACCCTAGGATGATCCTTGATGATCAGATACGTGAACTATAAGCGAGGGTTGATTTGAGCAGCAGATGAATGATCTTGTGAGTGTGCTCAAGTATATCAGATGAGGACTTCTGATATTACTCAAGTGATTGAAATGTCTCTCTTCGTTGTCTCGTATCACTTGATGTTGTTCCTTTTTTGTTGTTGTTATTGTTTTGACTTCTTGAGCAATCCTCCCTTTAAATAGGTCAATCATCAACGTCTTTATTTTGAACGTTCTGATGTTGCATTGAATGCACATTTAATGCTCATAAATGCATTGATGATTCTGCATGAGGATCGTACACTGCAGACAACTTCCAGGGTCCAAAACTGGAATAAACGGTCGAGTGCTTTATCTGCAGTCATTCTGTGTTTTTGCCATTTTGGTATAACCTGTTGTCTTGATTTGCAGGAGTCAACAAATCTTCTGATACGCCGGTTCTGCTTTTAATAAAGGATCCTGCAAAGAACATCTTGTCACAGGTACTTGTCTCGAGATATCTTGATAGGCAGTTGGCATTCTACCGGTAGGAATATTTGTCCTCTGCTGGTTTGAATAACCAGTCGATAGGCTTGAGACTTCAACCGGTCGAGAGACATAGGCGGTTGACAAGCTTCCGGTAGAAGTTGTAGTAGATTTCTGAAATACAATGGTTGGCAGCACATTCCTCTACAATGAGTTGTTGTTTGTTATCACCAAAATATCGGATTCAACAACTATGCATTTTCATTTTTAATTATGTCACTTGTATATTATTTTTATTTTGATCATTTAACTCGCTTGTTTTTTTTGTTATATTTTGGTATAAACATTTTTATTTATATTCATGTAACTTGCATATTATTTTTATTATTTGTCATTTAACTTGTACTATATTCCTATATATTTTTATATGACCTTACTTATAGTGTAAATAAAATTGCAAATTTGTTATTTCACAATGATAAAATTTTACCTTTTTATTCACACTTTTAGATAGATAATAGATAATAGATAGATAGATTTTACAATAATAAAATTTTACCTTTTTTATTCACATTTTTAGGTAGGTAATAAATATGTTTTCTAATCCTCTTACTGAGCTTATTCATCATCAGTTTATTCATCAGTCTATATAACCAACACACAAAAAAAATTGAGCAACAATATTGTTAAAAATTAAATATAAATTATTTTTATTTAAATTAATAATGAGAATAATTAAGAGTTTTTTTAATTAATTTGTTCATTAGCCTATTTTATTTTAATTTTTTTCACATTTTAAATTTGTTCATTAGCCTATAACTTCCACTTTCTACTATTAATTATGTCAAATTGTCAAATATTTGTTATATATAAATTTCATATGTTATTATATGATTTTTTTTTCATTTCATCCATGTATTTTCAATATTTCAATATAAAATTTTGCAATAATATTAAACCATAATTTTTAAAGATAAAAAAATCATTATTACCCATAAACATTAATATTAAAAATAAAAATAAAAATGATTCACTTAGAACATAATCCACCATATCAGACCCAATTAAAAAAACCCAAAAAAAACTCACTAAAAAAAACTCAGATAATAAAGTCAATTAAAAACCCAATAAAAAAAGACGCAATAAAACAAACAAACTTAATATTTAGATCCAATTAAAAAAACCCAAAAAAAAATCACACTAACTGAAAAAACTTAGATATTAAAATTCAATTAATTTAAATAAAAATAAATTATATTTAATTTTTAACAATATTACTGCTCAATTTTTTTACGGTGTGTAACAATTAGATATCCGGTTTGTGTCATTTAATAGTCAATAAACATTTAGATTTTTTTTCACCCTCCAAAAGTAAAATATTTTACATTATAAAAATATTAGCCAAATATTGTGTGTGAAATTTTATATTATATAGTATACATAGTTTATCAATAATTAATTTTGAGGTAATAAAAACAAACTCAATTATTAACAATAAATACAAACTCAATTATTAACTCATTAATCCATGTAGGGAGAGAGAAAAATATTGTTAAAAATTAAATATAAATTATTTTTATTTAAATTAATAATGAGAATAATTAAGAGTTTTTTTAATTAATTTGTTCATTAGCCTATTTTATTTTAATTTTTTTTTTCACATTTTAAATTTTTCATTAACATATAACTTCCACTTTCTACTATTAATTGTGTCAAATTGTCAAATATTTGTTATACATAAATTTCATATGTTATTATATGATTTATTTTTCATTTCATCCATGTATTTTCAATATTTCAATATAAAATTTTGTAATAATATTAAACCATAATTTTTCAAGATAAAAAATCATTATTACCCATAAATATTAATATTAAAAATAAAAATGATTCACTTAAAACATAATCCACCAGATCAAACCCAATTAAAAAAAACCCAAAAAAAAAAACTCACTAAAAAAAACTTAGATAATAAGAGTCAATTAAAAATCAAATAAAAAAAAGACGCAATAAAACAATTTTATATTATATAGTATACATAGTTTATCAATAATTAATTTTGAGGTAATAAAAACAAACACAATTATTAACAATAAATACAAACTCAATTATTAACCCATTAATCCATGTCGGGAGAGAGAACAATATTGTTAAAAATTAAATATAAATTATTTTTATTTAAATTAATAATGAGAATATTTAAGAGTTTTTTTAATTAATTTGTTCATTAGCCTATTTTATTTTAATTTTTTTCACATTTTAAATCTGTTCATTAGCCTATAACTTCCACTTTCTACTATTAATTGTGTCAAATTGTCAAATATTTGTTATACATAAATTTCATATGTTATTATATGATTTGTTTTTCATTTCATCCATGTATTTTCAATATTTCAATATAAAATTTTGTAATAATATTAAACCATAATTATTCAAGATAAAAAATCATTATTACCCATAAATATTAATATTAAAAATAAAAATAAAAATGATTCACTTAGAACATAATCCATCATATCAAACCCAATTAAAAAAACCCAAAAAAAAACTCACTAAAAAAAACTCAAATAATAAGAGTCAAATAAAAACCCAATAAAAAAAAGACGCAATAAAAAAAACAAACTCAATATTTAGATCCAATTAAAAAAAATCCAAAAAAAATCACACTCACTAAAAAACTCAGATATTAAAAGCCAATTAACTTAAATAAAAATAAATTATATTTAATTTTAAACAATATTACTGCTCAATTTTTATGGTGTGTAACAATTAGACATCCGATTTGTGTCATTAAGTAGTCAATAAACATTTGGATATTTTTTTCACCTTCCAAAAGTAAAATATTTTACATTATAAAAATATTAGCCAAATATTGTGTGTGAAATTTTATATTATATAGTATACATAGTTTATCAATAATTAATTTTGAGGTAATAAAAACAAACTCAATTATTAACAATAAATACAAACTCAATTATTAACTCATTAATCCATGTAGGGAGAGAGAGGAGTTATTTTGCTTCCTCAAATATCCTTATAATTTTCATGTAGTTCTAAAAAATACCCCTTGCATTTAACACTCCAATGAAAAAAATTTGGGCAATTATGACAATACACAATAAAAAAACTTTGCCCTTCATCAAAAAAATTCAGATAATAAGAGTCAATTAAAAACCCAATAAAAAAAAAGATGCAATTAAACAATTTTATATTATATAGTATACATAGTTTATCAATAATTAATTTGAGGTAATAAAAACAAACTCAATTATTAACAATAAATACAACCTCAATTATTAACCCATTAATCCATGTAGGGAGAGAGAACAATATTGTTAAAAATTAAATATAAATTATTTTTATTTAAATTAATAATGAGAATAATCAAGAGTTTTTTTAATTAATTTGTTCATTAGCCTATTTTATTTTAATTTTTTTTTCACATTTTAAATTTGTTAATTAGCCTATAACTTCCAATTTCTACTATTAATTGTGTCAAATTGTCAAATATTTGTTATACATAAATTTCATATGTTATTATATGATTTGTTTTTCATTTCATCCATGTATTTTCAATATTTCAATATAAAATTTTGTAATAATATTAAACCATAATTTTTTCAAGATAAAAAATCATTATTACCCATAAATATTAATATTAAAAATAAAAATAAAAATGATTCACTTAGAACATAATCCACCAGATCAAACCCAATTAAAAAAACCAAAAAAAAATAATTATTACCCATAAATATTAATATTAAAAATAAAAATAAAAATGATTCACTTAAAACATAATCCACCATATCAAACCCAATTAAAAAAACCCAAAAAAAAACTCACTAATAAAAACTCAAATAATAAGTGTTGAATCCGATATTTTGGTGATAACAAACAACAACTCATTGTATAGGAATGTGCTGCCAACCATTGTATTTCAGGAATCTACTACAACTTCTACCGGAAGCTTGTCAACCGCCTATGTCTCTCGACCGGTTGAAGTCTCAAGCCTATCGACTGGTTATTCAAACCAGCAGAGGACAAATATCTCTACCGTTAGAATGTCAACTGCCTATCAAGATATCTCGAGACAAGTACCTGTGACAAGATGTTCTTTGCAGGATCCTTTATTAAAGGCAGAACCGGCGTATCAGAAGATTTGTTGACTCCTGCAAATCAAGACAACAGGTTATACCAAAATGGCAAAAACACAGAATGACTGCAGATAAAGCACTCGACCGTTTATTCCAGTTTTGGACCCTGGAAGTTGTCTGCAGTGTACGATCCTCATGCAGAATCATCAATGCATTTATGAGCATTAAATGTGCATTCAATGCAGCATCAGAACGTTCAAAATAAAGACGTTGATGATTGACCTATTTAAAGGGAGGATTGCTCAAGAAGTGAAAAAAAAACAACAAAAAAAAGGAACAACATCAAGTGATACGAGACAACGAAGAGAGACATTTCAATCACTTGAGTAATATCAGAAGTCCTCATCTGATATAGTTGAGCACACTCACAAGATCATTCATCTGCTGCTCAAATAAACCCTCGCTTATAGTTCACGTATCTGATCATCAAGGATCATCCTAGGGTTTCCAAGCCTCTCGACCGCTCTGCAGTCTGAGAAGCTCAACTCAACTATACTCAGTGTTGAAGAGACCTGAAGCTGCTCTGAAAGCTTCCACCAGTTTGATAAGAACTGAGAATCTTATCTGTGTAAATCTAGGAGTTTCGGATTAGGCATTGGATAAGTCCTAAGTCTGAAGTGGGTGTATTACAAGACGTTGTAATAACCAAAGTCTTCTAGTGAATTCCTTCCTAAGTGGAAGAAGGGGAGACGTAGAAGGATTAAGCCTTCGAACTTCCATAAAATCGTGCTTTAGCCTTTACTGCCATTTATCTTACATCCTGCTCATACATTGCTTTATAAACTTTGCATCACTAAAACCTCTGAACTAGTTCCGCACTATTTAAGTTGTTCAAAACGTTTTAGAAGTTGAGAAAACAGATTAAGTGAACTAAACCTCACTTGATCAATTTTTTAAAGAAGGAGAAGAAAAGTTTCAGAGTGTATTCACCCCCCCCCCCCTCTACCCTCTGAATCGATCCCAACAAGTGGTATCAGAGCGGGTTCCTTTCTCAACTGTTGATCTAAAGTTTTAAAATCATGACTTCTTTCAACAGAATTCCTATGTTTTCTAAAGAAGAGTATGATGATTGGAAAATTCGCATGCAGGCACATCTTGCAGCACAGGATGATGACATGCTATATGTCATAACAGACGGTCCTATCAAAATTATGAAGGTCAACCCAGCTCTAGCCGATGGTGCAGGACAAATGATTGAGAAACCAAGAGCTGAGTGGACCACTGAGGACAAAAAGAAGGCCAATCTTGACAATGTGGCCCGGGACATCCTATACAAAACACTGGACAAGAATATGTTCAGCAAAATCAAGTCATGTTCCACAGCAAAGGAGATTTGGGAGAAGCTCACTCAGCTGTGTGAAGGGAATGACCAGACAAAGGAAAACAAGCTCACCTTGGCCATTCAAAAATATGACAATGCCAAAATGAAGCCAGGGGAAACCATGGCTGAATTTGATGAACGGTTCAGTAGTATCATTTGTGATCTTATTGCTTTAGGTAAAACTTATACTAACCGTGAAATTGCTGTGAAGGTTATGAGAGCTCTGCCCAAAGAATGGGAGATCAAGACAGTGGCCATGAGAGAGTCGAAAGACTTGAGCAAGGTTGAACTGCATGATCTCTTTGCAGATCTTAAAGCCTACGAGTTCGAGCTCAATATGAGAACAGAAGATGAACCATCTACCTCTCAACCAACCAAGGCTTTAACCTCAACCGTGATACGTCCACCGGTCGAGGAAGCTCCAAAGAGATCAGCTGAGCAAATCAGCAATGAAGCCATGACACTCTTTGTCAAGAAATTTGGTAAATTTATGCGTAAAAACAATTCTAAATTTAAAAATTACCATAAATCGGACCATACAAACGATGGTCCTACTTGTTTTAACTGTGGCAAGCCAGGCCATTTCATTGCAGAGTGCACCAAGCCTAAGAGCAATGATCAGAAGCAATTTTCTGAAAGAAGAAGGGGCAAGGAGGACAAGAGGACCCTTAGAAAAGGAAGAGACCAAAGGGTTCTAGTAGCAGACGAAAGCAAAAGCAAGTGGGCCGAGTCTGACTCCGACAACTCCAACACCGGAAGCTCTTCAGATGACAGCGATGATGAAAAGATGGAATGCCTTATGGCTGACATCGAAGAAGAAGCTGAGGAGGTATTTGACTTTGGCTCACCTGAATTTACTCACAGTGAGTTGGTTACTGCTTTACACGAAATGGCTAATGAATACAAAGCATTATCCAAGGAGTTCGAGGAAGTAAAGGCAAAAAGAGCCGACCTAAAAGATAAGTCAAGCGAATCAAGCTGCATGCAGCAAAAAGAGCTTGATGGTCTTAAGGTCAAGCTAAGTCTGCTGGCTCCTGTATTCAGTCAAGCCTGGACAAAGGCAATCTTAACAAAATAAGATTTGTCAGGTCCAGCACAATATATGAACACGATAAGTGCAGCTTTGACAAAAATCAGAAAGTATCTAACGAACGAAGTTCTAAGCATAGAGGGCTGGGATATGTGGATCCCCAGATCTCTAATCAAAGAGAAACTTGGATCAAACCTAAACCTAATGAAAGAAGAAAGGGAAACCAATCTAATTTCAAAAGGCCATGGAATGAGCCTAACTACTCTAAGAAAAGATGGTCAAAGGAGAAGCCTTACCAGTACTTTAATTGCAGGCCAGTTCAAAAGAGGTACAGGCTAACTGATAAAAATCAAAAAGGCAAGCAGCACACAGTAACCTCACAAGCACACACATTTACTGCCTATCGACCGCACAGATTTCTGGACACACACACGGGCAAACCTGTAAGGGTGTTCCAGGTGTGGGTCCCGAAAGGGCTAATCCAACCTGGACCCTACTAGATATGGGTACCAAAAGTTCTTCACCCTTTGCAGGTACTAAAAGTCCAAACAGGCGAGAAAACCACTTCTATCAAGGACACTACCTGGTATTTAGATAGCGGTTGTTCACGACACATGACAGGGAATCCAGAACTTCTAACAGAAGTGGTGTTGTGCAAAGGACCAAAGATCAGCTTTGGAGACAACTCCAAAGGTAAAACCATGGGTAAGGGTAAGATTATCCATGGTAACATCATTATTAAAGATGTGTTACTTGTTGACAAACTATGTTATAATTTGATAAGTATTAGTCAACTATGTGACAATGATCATTCGGTCGAGTTTCACAAACACACTTGCCTCATAAAAAATGACAAAGGTGAGACTCTTATGACCGGTGTACGAGACCTAAACACCTACAAGGTAAACTGGTCTTGCTCACATATTTCCTCACCTACTTGTCTTACTGCTCATCATGATAAACATTGGCTGTGGCATAAGCGATTAAATCATCTAAATTTTAAGTCCATTTCTAACTTGAGGAAGCATGGTTTGGTTTCTGGATTGCCCGAAGGAGATTTTATAAAAGACAAAGTTTGTCCTGCTTGTCAACTAGGAAAGCAGGTGAGAGCAACTTTTAAAAATAAAGAGTGTTATCTTCTTCCAAATGTTTAGACTTACTTCACATGGACCTATTTGGTCCTATACCAGTAAGAAGCTTAGGGGGAATGAGATATGCTCTTGTTGTTATAGATGACTTTTCTCGATTTACTTGGGTCATCTTTCTCTCTTCAAAAGATCAAACTGCACCTCACCTGATTAAGCTTTTTAAACGCTTGCAAAATGAACAATCTACTGTAATAGATAGGATCAGGAGTGATAGAGGGACTGAATTTTTAAACACCACTCTTATGACTTATCTAGATGATCAGGGAATCAAGCATGAGTTGTCAGCTGCTAGATCCCCACAGCAAAATGGGGTGGCTGAAAGAAGGAACCGTACTTTAAAAGAAGCAGCCAGAACTATGATTGCTGATTCAAATGTTTCTCAAAGGCTTTGGGCAGAAGCAGTTAACACAGCTTGCTATACTCAAAACAGATCTATGATTAATAAACGATTTAACAAAACTCCATATGAGATCTGGAATGGCACAAAACCTGATATTTCATACTTCAAAATTTTTGGGTGCAAATGCTTTATCCACAATAATGGCAAAAACCATTTGACAGCCTTCGATGCCAAAGCAGACGAAGGAACTTTTATTGGTTACTCAGCCGTTAGCAGAGCTTATCGAGTGTTCAATCAAAGATCACTAACGGTCGAGGAAACCATTCATGTTATTTTTGATGAATCTACTCTTTGTACAGAACAAACTCAAGGGAGCATAAATGATCTGAGTCACAGATTGGAAAACACAAATCTACAGGAAGAGAGTGACAGTGATCTATATCCTCCAAAGAAGGATGATCCAGCTCCCTCTACCGTTTGTGATCAAACAAGGCCAGGAGTGGATCCACCGGTGGATAACGATCCTCCTGCCAATGATGATCCAGTAAACGAGGACGTTCATCAACCAATTGATGACAACCCTTTAGGGAATTATTTTAGGTGGAACAAAAATCATCCACCTGGGTTGGTCATAGGTGACCCTTCTGCTCCTCGAAAAACACGTGGTCAAATGATTAATGAATTCTTGCATGCAGCTTTCATATCTCAGGTAGAGCCCAAGAAGATAGATGAAGCCCTATCAGATGCCAGCTGGATCGAGACAATGCAAGAAGAACTGAATCAATTCACCCGCAACAATGTTTGGCATCTAGTTCCTCGACCGGAAAATCAAAATGTGATTGGAACTAGATGGGTGTTTCGTAACAAGCTCGATGAACATGGCACTGTTGTGCGTAACAAAGCTCGACTTGTTGCTCAAGGATTTAGACAAGAAGAAGGCATAGACTTTGAGGAATCCTTCGCGCCAGTTTCAAGACTAGAAGCAATACGCATCTTTCTTGCCTATGCAGCTTTTAAGGATTTTAAAGTTTATCAAATGGATGTCAAGTCTGCATTCCTCAATGGTCTACTTCAAGAAGAGGTGTACGTTGAACAACCACCAGGTTTTGTCAATCCTACTCATCCTCAATATATCTATAAACTTGACAAAGCTCTTTATGGATTAAAACAAGCACCACGTGCTTGGTATGACACATTACTAAAATTTTTACTGGAACATGATTTCCAAATTGGAACGGTCGATAAGACCCTGTTTATATTTGTAAAAGGTGATCATGTGTTACTAGTACAAATTTATGTTGATGACATTATATTTGGGTCAACTAACCCCAAGTTGTGCTCAAAGTTCTCTAAGCTAATGCAGGAGAAGTTTGAAATGAGCATGATGGGCGAGCTAAACTTCTTTCTTGGACTTCAAGTGAAGCAACATGAAACTGGAATATTTATCAATCAGTCCAAGTATGCCAAGGAATTGGTAAAGAAGTTTGGAATGGAACAATGCTCAACTGCATCTACCCCATGAGTACATCAATCAAGCTTGATAAAGATGAAGGGGGAATCCCGGTCGAGGTAACCATGTATCGAGGCCTTATTGGCTCATTGCTTTATTTGACTGCCAGTCGACCGGATATTATGTATTCAGTCTGTCTATGTGCTAGATTTCAAGCAGCACCTAAGCAATCTCATTTTATTGCTGCCAAACGAATCATTAAATATATTAAAGGAACTACTAATGTGGGTCTTTGGTATCCCAAAGATTCAAATCTTAATCTTATTGGCTATTCAGATGCAGATTATGCAGGGTGTAGAATTGATCGCAAAAGTACAAGCGGCACATGTCAATTCCTTGGAGATAGACTGATTTCGTGGTCAAGTAAGAAGCAGACATCAATTGCTACCTCGACCGCCGAAGCAGAATACCTTGCTGCTGGCAGCTGTTGTGCTCAAATACTTTGGATTCAACAGCAGCCTAAGGATTATGGAATCCGGTCGAGTGAAGCTCCAATCTACTGTGACAATACAAGTGCCATAGCCATCACTCACAATCCAGTGATGCACTCTAGGACAAAGCACATTGATGTCAGGCATCACTTTATCCGAGATCATGTCTTAAAGAAAGAAATCAAGCTGGAATACATCTCTACCGATCAGCAAGCAGCAGACATATTCACCAAGCCTCTACCGGACGCTAAGTTTTCTTATTTTCGAAATATTCTTGGCTTAGTAGATCTGAGTTAGTATGCATGTGTTTAGGGGGAATAATTGCCATTATGACATTAATAGCTTAGCTTTTACATTGCCATAAATAGTGGCATATCATCCGCCTTAAACTAGTGTCTGACAGGCTTAGTACTAGCAGCCTTGTGCTTTGAACCAGTTGACATTAATTGGGCGCGGTGATTATTCTCCTCAAAATTTTTTTGAATTTCAAAAACACTTTTTCATGACGTCACCCTATGGCCCATAGGTTCCTATATATACCTCTTTACACTCGTATATCAACCTTTCACATTTGCTAAAGCTTTCATATTGCACTAAACGTTCCATCGAATTACTCTCTAGATCTTGCTTACTTTCTGCTCTAGTTCCTATCTACAGCTATCATGTCGATCCAGAAGACCTGCCTGGCAATCAACTTTGACTCTGTGGTTAAGGCAAACAATGCAGGAATTACAGAGGTCTTCACCATGCTTGAAGCCTCTGGACTGAAGAAATTTCTGGAATGCAGTGCCATCTGCGATTTGCCTGTTTTGAAGGAGTTCTTCACTACCGCTCAAATCGAGCATGGAACTATCAAATGCGTGATCAAGACAGAAGTCTACTCTTTCAATCAGCAGTTCTTCGCTAGCATTTTTGATCTGCCCTCCAGGGGTTTGACAAAATGCACGGATCTTCCAGACGGTAATTGCTCTTACTGGTTGAAGGAGTTCTCAACCACTGATGCTCCAATCAAACTGCCGGCCCAGAAGACATCTCTCAAAGCTCCATTCAGGCTCTTGACCAACATCGTAGCCAAGAATGTTCTGGCCAAGGCTGGTTCTTACGACAAAGTGACACTGGAGAAATTTCAATACATGGCGTGTATTGCCTCCAAGATCAACATAAACTGGTCAGACATTCTGTTCAATATTCTATGTGAAATGATCAGGGGCAAAGGGCAATCCGAGGGATTTGCTCTGCAAATTTGCCACATTTTGAGCACCCTTGGAGTGGACTTCTCCAAAACTGAGCCTCTGCATCCCACCAAATGGCTCAACAAGTCCACGATTCACAAATTCCTGAACAAAAAGGAGACTGCGGTCGACACCTTGCCCGCTACCGCAAAGGTTATTGCTATCCCACAACCGCTTTCAACGGTTCCGGTCGTGGCCAAACCAGTCGACACCAAAAAGTCTGCCAAGCGCCAACTGATCATCGAATCTGACTCTGAAGACGAATCACGTGAGAATGTTCCACTGATTCAAGCTTTCAGCAAATCATCTCCTTCTCTATCCAAAGCAGCTGTGTCATCTACGCCTGCAGGCGAGAAGAAGAGGCAGCACAAGAAGCTAAAGTCTCTGTCTGGCCTTGCTCCTACCCTGCCAACGGTCGAGACCACTACCGCTGCTGCTTCTACTGCTCCTCATCCTACAAAGGGTGTGACAATCCGGGAAGGTGCCTTATCAGCTCCTAAGGTCACTCTAGCTGATCCCAAAGACAAAGGGAAAGGTGTGATGATCTACACACCCAAGGCTCAACCAGCAGCTACGATAGAGCTAAATCTGATCATCTCACACGTCCTCCGCACTGTCAAGCGTCACCTACAACGCTTTGACAGATGACATCACTCCCGCACACACCTGACTCTGGCTCAAATATTTCCTAAATGGAAATCTCTAAACCTTATTGAGCAAAAGATGCTTCTATTTGCTGATACTAAAGACATCATGGAGGCTTTGGGAAGAAGACAGCTCATAGACTTGAAGCTTCGAGGAAGCCTGCTATCTCTGTTAATTAATGAGCGTGTCAAGAATTTCAAATCTAAGAGTTCTACCGCTGCCGATGACTTTGTGATTTTGACTGGACTACAGGATAGTCTACGTCAAATCACTCAACTGCTTCAGCACTATCAAGCTCTCAACATTGACAATACACCAGCTTCAGCAGCCTGTTTACAAGCTTATGTGCTGGAAGGACAAGTGATGATGAAGACCTTTCTCACTCAAGATCAGGGTGAGGAAGACGTCTATGCTTTTTCTTCTTCAGATGGGATTCTGACCGATCTCATCACTTCCGACCTCTTTCAATCATCTGCTCTAAAATCGAGTGTGGCAGCCTCTTCATCGGTCGACCCCTCCTCCACCGCAGTCCAAGCAGTCACTCAACCGGAAGTAGTTGTGATTGCTCACTCCTTTCCAGTGACGACCGCTTTCACCTCTCCAAGTCATCCACAAGATGTTTCAGAAGTGGTTGCACAAGAGATACCTGTCACCTCTGTGACAGAGGCTCCTTGCAGTAGTACAGCAATAGTGCTCCCAATGGAGACACCAAGCACTATTGTATCACCTGCATCTCCAGTGAACCAAGTGCCTGATGCTGATCAAGCACATCAACCGTCTCCATCCACTGAAAAGTTTATGGAAGATCTCATTATGGATGAACCAAGTGCTGATCCTGATACTCCACCAACCATATTGGCTGCAGTCGAGACTATTACATCTCCAACTATACCATTATTGGAAGGTCCATCATCTAGCTCTCCAGCCAGATCACCATCACCACATCATCGTGAGTCTAGCCCGGTTTCACCAAGAAATGACCAACAAGGGCAAATGCTTCAGACTGATGAGTCTTTGATTGACGCCATGGCCGCAGCTCTAGATCATACCTTGATTAATAGGCTACATGAGCTCACGCAAACGGTTAGGTCCATCTCTCAAGATATCACTAACTCCTCCTTCTCCGTTGATAATTCACGCCAGACGATGATTCGGCATTTCGAGACCGTGTCTCGAGATCTTGCTCGTATGACCACAGAAATCACTAATCATCATCGCACTCAAATCAACACGCTCTCTACCGTCTCTGAACAAGTTATCCGCTCCGAAAATCGCCTTCACAAGCAGTTGAATGATCGGATGGACACTATGCAAGCTACTCTACTTGCTCAACTCGATGCAAAGATTGACAATATGCAATCCTGCCTTGGCACTCAACTCACTGAGATCATCGTTCGACTCAACCAAGGTGATGTCAAAAAGGGGGAAGAAGAGCAACGTAGAGCAGCAGAGGCAAGAAGACGAGAAGAAGAGTCCAGAAGAAAGGAAGAAGCCGACAGAAGAAGAAGAGAAGGCGACAGGTCAGGCGATAGGTCGGGAGGAGCCAGTTGGTTCAAAAGATGAACAATCTTCACTTATCTCAGCTGCATCTCATTTTGACTTTCTTCTGTAGGTGTAATAAAAATGTTTATTGTACTTAATGAAATTCATTCTCTCAATGAAGTTCATTGTACTGCTTTCATATTGTTCTTGGGGCACTTAAGTTTTGTCATCACCAAAAAGGGGGAAATTGTTGAATCCGATATTTTGGTGATAACAAACAACAACTCATTGTATAGGAATGTGCTGCCAACCATTGTATTTCAGGAATCTACTACAACTTCTACCGGAAGCTTGTCAACCGCCTATGTCTCTCGACCGGTTGAAGTCTCAAGCCTATCGACTGGTTATTCAAACCAGCAGAGGACAAATATCCCTACCGGTAGAATGCCAACTGCCTATCAAGATATCTCGAGACAAGTACCTGTGACAAGATGTTCTTTGCAGGATCCTTTATTAAAAGCAGAACCGGCGTATCAGAAGATTTGTTGACTCCTGCAAACCATTGTATTTCAGGAATCTACTACAACTTCTACCGGAAGCTTGTCAACCGCCTATGTCTCTCGACCGGTTGAAGTCTCAAGCCTATCGACTGGTTATTCAAACCAGCAGAGGACAAATATCCCTACCGGTAGAATGCCAACTGCCTATCAAGATATCTCGAGACAAGTACCTGTGACAAGATGTTCTTTGCAGGATCCTTTATTAAAAGCAGAACCGGCGTATCAGAAGATTTGTTGACTCCTGCAAATCAAGACAACAGGTTATACCAAAATGGCAAAAACACAGAATGACTGCAGATAAAGCACTCGACCGTTTATTCCAGTTTTGGACCCTGGAAGTTGTCTGCAGTGTACGATCCTCATGCAGAATCATCAATGCATTTATGAGCATTAAATGTGCATTCAATGCAGCATCAGAACGTTCAAAATAAAGACGTTGATGATTGACCTATTTAAAGGGAGGATTGCTCAAGAAGTCAAAAAAAACAACAACAACAACAACAACAAACAAAAAAGGAACAACATCAAGTGATACGAGACAACGAAGAGAGACATTTTCAATCACTTGAGTAATATCAGAAGTCCTCATCTGATATACTTGAGCACACTCACAAGATCATTCATCTGCTGCTCAAACAAACCCTCGCTTATAGTTCACGTATCTGATCATCAAGGATCATCCTAGGGTTTCCAAGCCTCTCGACCGCTCTGCAGTCTGAGAAGCTCAACTCAACTATACTCAGTGTTGAAGAGACCTGAAGCTGCTCTGAAAGCTTCCACCAGTCTGATAAGAACTGAGAATCTTATCTGTGTAAATCTAGGAGTTTCGGATTAGGCATTGGATAAGTCCTAAGTCTGAAGTGGGTGTATTACAAGACGTTGTAATAACCAAAGTCTTCTAGTGAATTCCTTCCTAAGTGGAAGAAGGGGAGACGTAGAAGGATTAAGCCTTCGAACTTCCATAAAATCGTGCTTTAGCCTTTACTGCCATTTATCTTACATCCTGCTCATACATTGCTTTATAAACTTTGCATCACTAAAACCTCTAAACTAGTTCCGCACAATTTAAGTTGTTCAAAACGTTTTAGAAGTTGAGAAAACAGATTAAGTGAACTAAACCTCACTTGATCATTCTTTTCTAAAGAAGGAGAAGAAAAGTTTCAGAGTGTATTCACCCCCCCCTCTACCCTCTGAACCGATCCCAACACAAACTATTATCAGTTAATAGATGCTGATAAAAAGGAACATTATAAATTAAGTATTTTTAATAAAATACCTAATATACCAATAAATAGTAAAGATGAATTCTTAACTAGCGCTTATGCCAAAACATTAGGAGGAGCTATTAAATTTATTAAAGATGTTATAACAAAGAAATGTCATGAAATAACATTAAATAAAAGAATATCCAGATCTTACAAACAAAACAATAAACTTTGTTGTGACAAAATGGAATTCACAGTAAAAAAATACGGTTGTAAAACAAACATGTCACACAAACATTTAAAACGACAGAAACAGAATAAATTTAATAAACCTTATAAATATTTTAACAGGAAATTTATTCCTTATAAGAAAAAGATATTTAAGAGGAATTTCTTCAGAAAACCTTATAAAAGAAAATTTTATAAAAAGTTTGATAACAAAAAATCACCTTGCCCAAAGGGTAAAGGAAAGAATTGTACATGTTGGTTGTGCAACGAAGAAGGACATTATGCGAATGAATGTCCAAAACGAAACGAAAAGAAAAATAAAGTTAAACTTCTTGAAGAAATATATACTATTGATTCTATCCAGTAGAAACAATTGAATTTTCATCAGACGATGAAAATATTTATTATCTTGATGAATCAAGTGAATCAGATTTTGAATCCGATTCCACATTTGATAATTCAAGAAATAATAATGATTAAAATAAAGACAAGGGCATTTTCGGAAAGACAAATATAGGGAGTAAATTGAAAGTTATGTTTGATTTAGGAAGTTATCTACAAGTTGCCCATATTATATAGTGATTCAAATTAATATAATTGATATTTGTTTTTGGTTTTTGAAAACAATTTTTATTTTAAATATAAAAACGACCTCAAATTTATCATCTTGCATTGTTTCTATTAATTTTAAAATTATAAAACGGCATAATAATTGATATTATTCATGCCCAGAAGTCAACCATACGCAATTGGTGGTTGTTGGTCAACTTGTAAAGTGTTTTTTAATAATGGCGTCGGCAAGATTCCTTTGTAATCCCAAATTCAAAAAAATTAAAAACTGCAGATGGCTCCGACGTGCATGCCAAGTTATATATTTTCTATTTCTCCAAATTAAATTTTAAATTCCAAATTCAAATTCTATTTTCTATTTCTCCAAACATAGTACGTCGACGTGCATGCCAACCCATATATTCTTGCCTGCATGCCCACTTGCGTTTTGTTAATTAAAAGTTGTAGTTAGTCTCAAATGCATGTGCTCTGTTTTATTTTATTCTTATATATAGTGCAAATTTGCATTTTTTGACCACTATCATTTCTGAATTCACTCCGATCCGCAAGAACAATTCTCTTAATTATTATGGCTGATGCTAGCATTTCGATGGTGTTGGATCGATTGGCTCCGATCATCGAGAAGAAGGTACGAGATGAGGTGTGTTTGATGCTGAACGCAAACGATGAAGCTCAAAAACTTGCACTGAAACTGAAGAAGATTCATGATGTGCTGATGGATGCAGAGCAACAAGTAGTAACGGATCCGAAAGTTAAAAGTTGGCTGGATAAGCTTCAAGATATTTCCTACGACATCGACGAGGTGTTGGATCTGTGGGATTTGGACATTCAGAAGCGACGGCTCGACGAATTGGACGACGATGATGATTCACAATCACTGCTGCACAAGGTAAGTTCCTTTCTCCAATCTCTTTGCTTGTGCTTCAGACAAAGTATAGAGCGTCGAACTATGGCCAAAGACATCAAGAAACTAAACGAGAGGCTGGATTTAATTGCCCAACAAAATGAGAATGAATTCAAATTCATTCCCAATTTGAGCCGAGTATCTCAAGTTGGTTTTAAGCCACTCACAACTACGTCAGTTGTGGATGTTTCTAAGATGGAAGGAAGAGATGATGATCTGAAGTCACTGATGAAGAAATTGTTGCCTGAGAGTACTGTGAAAGAAGATGGCATCCTGCAGATTGTGTCCTTAGTAGGGTTGGGAGGAATGGGGAAAACCACTCTGGCTCAACTTGCTTTTAATGATGATACATTGAAGGATCACTTTGATCCTTCAATGATGATATGGGTATGCGTTTCTGATCCTTTCGACCGAATCAAGATTGCCAAAGCAATCTTAGAAAAGGTTACTGGGAATTCTCCGAATGTTTCTGAGTTTGAATCATTACTGGGACAAGTTAAGAACTCTATCTCAGGACAAAGATTCCTTCTTGTCTTAGATGATGTTTGGTTGAAGGATGAGGATGACACGATGTGGAATCCACTAAAGATCACTTTGATCAAGAGTGGTGCTCCTGGGAGTAGAATTTTGGTGACAACGAGGAAAGAAAAGGTTGCAAAGATAATGGGAAGCGCTCAAATACAATTATTGGATCCATTATCAGATGCGTATTGCTGGTCAATCTTGAGCCGATTTGCGTTCCATGAAAGAAATGAAGGTGACTGTTACATGCTTAAAGAAATTGGTTGGGAGATAGCCTTAAAATGCAAGGGCTTGCCATTGGCTGCAAAGACTTTAGGGAGTCTATTGCACCGCAAAAGCAGCCTTCAAGAGTGGGAACATGTGTTGAAGAGTAAGATGTGGGAAATAGATGACGTGAGGAAAGATATTTTCCGTATTCTAGCATTGAGCTACAACGATTTACACCCAGCGGTGAAACGTTGCTTCTCCTATTGCGCCATCTTTCCAAAGGATTCCGACATAAATGTCGATGAATTGATAAGGATTTGGATGGCACAGGGATTTCTCTACTCAACTGGCACTTCAGGTGACATGGAGATGAAAGGGCGAGAATATTTTGAGGATTTAGCAATGCGTTCTTTCTTCCAAGATTTTGAAAGAGGTGGCAGGGTAGGAGTCGAGCGCATCATATCGTGCAAAATGCATGATCTTGTGCACGATTTTGCCCAATTCTTGACAAATAATGAATGTTTGATTGTAGAAAATACTAAGGTTGAGGTCAAAGATGTCCGTCATCTAAACTTGCTGAATTTCAAAGCAAAGGCCACCATGGATATGTTTTCGCAATCCCAAATAGAAAAGTTATGTAGTTTTACATGTAAAGACAATGAGATTCCTCTGAATTCGTTGAACCATTTGAAAAGGGTCAAATTGCTAAAATTAAGTGATTGTAAGTTGGAAGATGTTCCTACGGAAATTGAAAATTTAATTCACTTGAGATATTTGGATCTTAGTGGAAATTATTTATTCGAAAAGCTCCCAAAGTACATATGTGATTTGCACAATTTGCAAACATTGAACCTCACAAGGTGTGGCAATCTCTCGGGACTTCCGCTCGGAATCCACAGACTTGTGAACTTGAGGCATCTGTTGGTTTATGGAACTCCAGGAAGGTTCAAGTTTAGGGAGGGATTTGAGAAACTAGTGAATCTTCGAAGCTTGGATTGTTTCCGTTGTGAAAGAGAAGCCGGAAATAAGCTGGGGTATTTGAAGGACTTGAACTTGATCGGAGGATCTGTACATGTTTACATAGAGGATATGGATGATGGATGTGATGATGTGGCGGATGCGGAGAAGGCCAACTTAAAACACAAGGCATTTCTTGAACATCTGGAATTATTTTGCGTAGGAGTGGTTGGGTCAAGAGTAATAGATGCTCTACAACCATCGCCAAACTTGCGTGGTCTTCGTTTTATCGGCTCGTATTTACCAAACTGGATGGCCACGCTCATCAATCTTAGGAAACTCAAGATTGAAAGGGGAGGAAAGGATATTGATGTTTTGCATTCTCTGAGGAACCTGCCTTTCCTTGAAGATCTTACTTTATATCAGTTGGAAATGGAGCGTTTGAGTGTTGAGTTTTTTGGACTAAGTAGAACAAAGACACAATATTCAGCAATAATAGCATTCCCCAATTTGTTGAGTTTTCGCTTACAACATTGTTGGAGGTGGAGAGAGTGGGAAGACATAGGAGAAGATGAAGAAAATGAAAACATCTCCTCTGTACTTGCACGCCTTCAACATTTGGAAATTGTTGGTTGTCCGGAAATCAAGGCATTGCCACATCGTCTCCTGCGCAAGGCGGCATCGTCCCTTCAAATTTTTGATATCGATGATTGTTACTCTTTAGGAGAGCGTTATGGTGAAGAAAAAGGAGAAGACAGGGATGAAATTGCACACATTCCATTTGTTCGCATAACATATTCTTAATCATGTTGGTGCTAAGATAAAAGTTGCTCTCTTCGCCCTCTTTTTTTTTTTTTTTTTTTTTTCAATTTCAATAAATAATTACATTACTTTTTGTTTTGTAATTATTAGATCACATCAGATCAGATCCGACTCTCCCCTCACTGTTTCTTATTCTTAGATGTGTTCATCGGTCGGTTCGGTTTTAATTTGTCCAAATTGAGTTCGGTTTTTCGATTTTCGATTTATGAAAAATGTAATTCGAAGTCAAACCGTTTTACTTCGGTTCGGTTTTATACTATAATGGACCGGTTTATATGGCTCGGTTTGATCAATAATACATAACAAAATAAAATGTAGATGTTTTCATTAGTCAGTTCAATTATTAAAACAAAAATGTAACATTTTTGTATAGATGCATTTCTAAAACTCCGAAAGATTCATGATCCTGATGACTGAATACGTTTCTAAAATGTAGATGTTTTCATTAGTCGGTTCAATTATTAAATGTAATAATATAAATATATTGTAAAATATAATATGTTATCTTTTTAAATAATTTTTAGTAAATTTTTTAAAAATAAAGTTTAAATGAATTACATAAACAAAAATTAACTAAAAATTACATTAAACAACCATCAATTAATCAACTCTGAATTACATAAACAACAATCAACTAAGAATTATTCAAAATGATTATTCATTCACTAAATATCATCTCATAACATATATAATATAAATACAAATATAAACAAAATTATTAATTTAATTAAATTTTGTTTTTTTCAGTCGGTTCGGTTTTGACATGTATAATCCAAAACTAAACCAAATAAACTTTGGTTTTAAGATTTATATCCGAATTACAAAATACGGTTTTCGATTCGGTTCGATGTTTGATTTTTTTGGTTTGGATTTACTATTTTTTTTGGGTTATCCAAAATTTGAACACCCCAACTATTCCTTGAATTTTGTATGGTTAATTGCAACTGTTTTTCGCATTACCTTAATATAAACACAATTTCTAAATTATTTTTAAAATTAAAATTAATAAAATATTTTCAATTATGCATTATAACTAAATCATGTTTTCGATCACAAAATTTGAAAAAATGGACTTGGTCAACCATTTTTTTTTTAAAAAATGGCATCTCAAAGTATATTTGAAATGCACTTGAGGGTGGATTTTTCTGTGACCAAGGTTGGATTAAAAACCTCGGTTTTCAATGTTTTAACTATTCTAACATTATATGTGTGTGTGGTATATAAACTTTAACATCTCTTTAAAGATTATCATAACTTTTAAAGTGGATGTGTGATTCTCTGTACCATGTGTGTTGTTTATCAAAAAAAAATATTATATTTTGCTGGAAAAAAAAAACTAATTTACTATTAGTATATCATCAATAGGATGCACGAAATGTTATTTTATATAATTAATGACTAGAATCAGTAAGTATACGTGTTTGAATAATAATTATTTTAAAATATTGATATAATATAATGAATATAATTAAATTTTAAATATTATTATGAAAAATATTTGTCAGTTGATATAACACTCAAATGGGGTAACAATCTTTGGCGATCAAATTGACTTATTTTATATTTTGACTATGTGAGACAGTTTCATAGTAATCATGTGTTAAATTAAATATTATATTGAAAAACACTACGACGGTTATTCGCAACCCAAATAGGATATTTTTTTTGGCTAAAATATTTCTCTACATATATCTTCATATCATGTAAGCCACAACTCAATTCACCTAATTAATCAAATATTTAATTACATAATTCAAAAATTAGATATATTGAAAAACACATTACAGTTATTAGTTATCTATTACTATATAATAAAGCAAAAGGATACTATAATAACTACTTTTGATATATTTACGTGAACTTTCATATCTACCCTTATTAACTACAATTAATCCAAATTTATCCTTATTAAATACCATTAAATTTATATATTATCAATTAATTTTCACATAACTTAGTCGATTTATTTTCTATTTTAAAATTAAAATAAAAATCATGTTTTTTTCAATCAATTTTTCATCTCACAAAATATGATATTTTAAAATACAAACAATATATGCACACATATTACGTGTGCAAAGACGCTAGTTATAATAGTATATCATTTGTATTAATACGTTTATTTCGTACATTAATGATGCATTGCATTATTTTTTTAAAAAAAAATGTTATCGGAGTATAGTTTTTAAAAAAACAATTGAGAGGTGTTTTTAGATTTTTTTAGAATGAAAGACAATTATGAAAATTGTAACACAATAGTTTTTTGAAATATTAAAAAAAATTATATAATTGTTGTCCAAACACATATTTATTTTTAAAACAATTTTTAAAAACATTTCATAATTTTTTTTCAGAAAGTGACACCCCTAAAAATATCGGGCCTGGTATGACCTGAGCCCATCAGTCCATTCCCAAAGAGGTTGATTCAAACTCATTCGACCATATTGTGCAAAGACCCAAGCCTTATGAAAGCCCAAATAATACACATTTCTATAAGGACTAGTAATTACCACGTGCCACGCACGTGAACGACGTATTAATTTATTAAATATAATATAAAATAAATTTAAATTTATTTATATTTATAATAAAAATTAAATTATCAATAATTAAATTTTCAAATAATATGTAATTGTTTGATTTTTTTAGATGTATTAAGTTTTTAATAGTTGTTAAATATCTTATACTTGAGTCTTAAGTTTTCTAATGTAAAATTAAAGGTTGAATTTAGGTGATTAATGACATAATTAATGGCACAATTACATCCAAATAATTTGACTTACAATATTGCTCTAATTTTTATCATCTAACTTCAAAAAATAATCAATTTCATTTTTAAATTGTTAATTAAATTAATCAATGTAGTATATTAGCAAGTCAATGCATAAATTAAACCACGTTTTTTTTCTTCCTTTTTTGCGCCAAGTACCCAACTATTATCTCAATTTTACATTTATATCCCAAACTATTTTCAATCCAATAAAAAATAACAAAAATATAAACATGAAATTGCTAAATTATTTAACTTCTAATTTTTATTATTTCAACTGTATTTTAACTCTCTTTCAATAAATTTTTCTATAATTAATTGTTAAAGTATACAAATACATTTCTCAAAAAATTAATCCTAAAGAAATAACCAAATAAAATTCTAATTCTAATTATTGAATTCAAAATAAAATTCTATAGCACTATTAAAATAAGTTTTTATCATTTATTTAATATTCGTTATAAGTAAATGAAATAATTTTTTTAAAGTTTTGAAAAATCTAAATTTTAAAATTGTGTCTCTTGGCTTCCCGTCACTATTTTAAATCCTAAAGAAATAACCAAATAAAATTCAAATTCCAATTATTTAATACAAAATAAAATCATATATCACTATTAAAATATGTTTTTATAATTTATTTAATATAAAAAATTTGCAAATATTTAGTTAATATGCAATTAACGGATCCATTAACTGCAATTCAATTAAAGCCATTAATTCATATATTATTATTATTAATATTATTATTATTATTATTATTATTATTATATCTATATAATCGAAATATATATTTACTTTTATACCCTAATTAAAAATTTGGCTTTGACTTCTATATCTCTACATATTTTTATATGATCTTAAATAAAGTGTAGAATAAAAGTACAAAATTGTTATTTCACAATTGTAAAACTATACCTTTTATTCACACTTTTAGATAAGTGATAGAAAATAGATAATAGATAATAGATAATGGGTAATAGATATTTATTTTTTAGGCTCTGAAATTCAGATTTTTTTTAAGGAATAAACCAAATTAAATGAATGTAAACAATATATATTAGTTTTATTGAAAATTGGTTTTAACATTAAAATATCATTTTTTTTCTAAATCTGTTTTATATTTATTGTTATTATCATTTAAAATAGCATTTTTTATTGTTTTTAGCATTTAATAATTTTAAAATAACATTGCATATATAATTAATGATTGACACGTCAGCTGTTGCCTTGTACGTGTTCAAGGTGGTTGCTCATTATATCAAAACTCTATAATTCATATTTTAATTAATTACTCATTTAATTGATCTAATATTTCATTCACACAATCAAAAAATATTTTTATATATAATTGATCTAATATTGAATGTACACAGTCAAAAATATTTTTAATAATTTCAATTTTATCCTTTCAACTTGTCAGTTATAAATGTTGGCTTTCATTTAATTTTTAATTAATAAATAATCAATTTTATTTTTTAATTGTTAATCAAAAAATATATGTACTTCTTGTAACCTAGAAATATTATATTAGCACTATAAATGAAATTGAAGTGCAAATACATATGTAACAATTTTTTTAATTTTATAAACTATTTAAAAGATGAAATTATTGATATTTTTTTTTTAGGCTCTTAAAATTCAGATTTGTTTTAAGAGATAAACCAAATTAAATGAATGTAAACAATGTGCAAATATTTAGTTAATATGCAATTAACGAATCCATTAATTTCAATTCAATTAAAGCCATTAATTCATATTGATATATATATTTTTTTGAAAGGTATATTATTATTATTATTATTATTATTATATATATATATATAATCAAAATATATATTTACATTTATACACTAACTAAAATTTGATTTTTTTTTTGGGAACTAAAATTTGACTTTTATTTTTATATCTCTACATATTTTGATATGAACTTACATAAAGTGTAGAATAAAAATGCAAAATTGTTATTTCACAATTGTAAATCTTTAATCTTTTATTTACACTTTTAGATAGGTAATAAATAATAGATAATAGGTAATAGATATTTGTTTTTTAGGCTCTGAAATTCAGATTTTTTTTAAGGGATAAACAATATAGATATTTGTTTTATTGATAATTGGTTTTAATATTAAAATATCATTTCTTCTAAATCTGTTTTATGTTTATTGTTATTATTATTATTTTAAAATAGAATTTTTTTATTGTTTTTAGCATTTAATAATTTAAAAATAACATTGTATATATAATTAATGATTGTCACGTCAGCTGTTGCCATGTAGGTGTTCATGGTGGTTGTCCATTATATCAAAACTCTATAATTTGTATTTTAATCAATTACTCATATAATTGATCTAATATTTCATTCACACAATCAAAAAATATTGTTATATATAATTGATCTAATTTGCATGCACACGATCAAAAATATTTTTATTAATTTCAATTTTATCCCAATTGCAACATGTCAGTTACATATGTTGGCTTTCATTTAATTTTCAATTAATAAATAATCAATTTTATTTTTTAATTGTTAATCAAATCAATGTAGTATATAAGTAAGTTATAAAGGCATAAACCACATTTTTTTTCTTTTATGCCCCAACTAATATCTCACATTTACATTTATATCTCAAACTATCCTCAATCCAGTAAAAAATAACAAAAATATAATCATGAAATTACTAAATATTTAACTTCTAATTTTTATAATTTCATTTGTGTTTTAACTCTCTTTCAATAAATTATTTTATAAAGAATTTTTAAATTATAAAAATACGTTTCTCAAAAAATAAATCCTAAAGAAATAACCAAATTAAATTATTATTCTAATTATTTAATTCAAAATAAAATTCTATTGCAGTATTAAAATAAGTTTTTATCCTTTTCAAAAAAAAATAAGTTTTTATCATTTATTTAATAGTTCTCATAAGTAAATGATATATTTTTTTTATTTTTTTAAAAGTCTAAACTTTAAAATTGTGCCTGTTGGTATTATATTAAAATAAGAATGATTCACTTAGAAAATTCAAAAATAATTTTTTTTTCAAAAAATAAATCCTAAAGAAATAACCAAATAAAATTCTTAAAAATTCTTATTCTAATTATTTAATTCAAAATAAAATCCTATAGCAGTATTAAAATATGTTTTTATCCTTCTAAAAAAAAATAAGTTTTTATCATTTATTTAATAGTCCTCATAAGTAAATGAAATATTTTTTTTATTTTTGAAGAAATCTAAACTTTAAAATTGTGTCTCTTGGTATTAAAATAAGAATGATTCACTTAGAAAATTTAAAAATAATTTTTTTCTCATGTTTTCTTTATAATAATTAACTTTAGGAATATGATGAAAATAAATTAAAATATAATGTTGTATTCAATTATTCAAAAAAATAAATGTACCACTTTAATGAATAAGCAACACATTGATTCTCCACAATTTTAATATCCCAAATTTGACTCTAATTTTTACACTATTTTTCCACACAATGCCCATGCAATTAATACACATAATTCATAGTTTTTGGGCAATATAGTAAATACGCAATAAAAACTTTGCCCACCATTCATATTTTTATAGTAGAAAATAGATATATTCAAGGTTGAGCCTATGTGACTGTGCCCAAAAGGCGAAGGCGTAGCAGGGGTGAAAAAGGACCGACCCGAGCCCAAGAGTGAAAGGCTGGACCAAGACTATTGGATATAGGAAACCCTTATGAATCTCTAAAGATAAAGGGAGATCTCGATAAAATCAGGATTGGATCAAGACCACTAAATCGGTTAAGAATCTTAGCCGCTACAACAATTGAGTCCTATCACCAAGGGACTCCTACCTTGGGTAGAATCCTACTATAACAAGTATTCTATCTCTACAAGGTAACTAACCCCTTCTACTTCTATAAATACCAAGGTTTTGTTTATAATATTACATATTCATTTTTATTCACACATTTACTCACTTATATTCCCTTGCTCTCTCGAATTTATGGCTCCCTTAATACTCATAATATGAGTACTGACATAAGCACCGGAGGAGTCACTTCGAAAACACCTTCAGTTTCCGCTGACCCTAATTTTGTCCGTGCAGAGTTCTATTTTGACCTTGAGGAGTTGGTGTAGTAACACTGGTAAGGATTCTGCTGACATCGAAACAACTAGAACTCCTAGAGGTCGCACAAAAATGGATAGTCTTGCTATATAAAGAGTTCAAGGATTTAAAAAGGATGTTGCATTCAATAAATTTGGATAGCCAGTTGGAGAATCTGCTATTGCAATGCAGAGTTATATTGGTGTGGTTGCACGGGAAAAGGTTAATATTTGTTACAAGACTTGGAAGCAAGTTCCAGGAGATGATAAAGAATTGATATGGGATTTGGTTAACGGAAGTAATTTAGCATGTATTAATATTTAGGATATATGTAATATTATTTGATTAAATCTTTCTAATGTATTTCCAATTTTGTGATTTGTAGTTGTTGTATAATGTTGACGCAAAGTGAAAGAAGGGTAGGGTTGTTTGCGATCAGCAAACACTAAGTGGCGTCAGTACAATACCCATCTCACTCAGACGTTCATTTAAGCCATCTTGATAAACCTGCGGAGTTGTACGAGCCACCTGCTGGATATGGTATACCAAAAGATTATTGGAGTTCTTTTGTCATTAGTCGCATGTTTGGAGACTTCATTGTAAGATTCTTAATTATTTATAATTTGTAAACAGTCGACAAAAATTCATTCTTTAAAGATTATTCATATTTGATATGTCGCATATTTTAAATGACTAGAAAGTAAGTGTGCAACAGAAAGAGGGGAGAAAACAACACATATATCCTCATCGACTTTCATGTAAGGGATATGCACGCTTGGCTGAAGAAATAGTAAGAATTTCTTTTGGCATATTTATTTACAAACCCTCCAATTAATTCACATATGTTATTGTATTTTTCTTGTTGTAGGCGACTGAATTATGCAACGATGATGACATTAGCAGGGCTATTATGTGGAAGAAAGGAAGAGTCAACAAATCAGGGGACTTTGAAGGGGAGGATTTGGTGCAAAGAGTACAAAAGATTGTAAGTAAATTCACAGTTCAAAAAACTCAGCAATTTTGTTGAAATAACAACTGTTTTAGTAATTATTCTTTTTAATGTGCATGATAGGATGATTATATCCAACAAAAACGAGATGGTGTGCTGAAAATTGAAGGGACAAAAGAGGATATCCTTACAAAAGCACTTGATACCAAAGAATATTATGGGCGTTTGAAGGGTATTGGAGGTCATGTCACTCCAACATTATATTTCAATGCTGGTAGAACATGGAAGAGTGTTGCAATTCCCACAGTTGTAATCAATGAGCATGAAAGGAGGTTGGTTGAAGCAAATAAAATAATTTCAGAACAAGATGCACATATACAAAGACTTGAAACAATGATGTATACCATGGGTTCACATTTTACTTGAGGACAAAGGTAGTTGCTCAGTGAAAAATCAAATTAAGCAAGCCGAGATGGAAGACAAGGATGATGAAGACCTGCAGATTTTGAGTAAATTCGATTCTTTACAGGTATGGCAGTATTTATGGGAATATTAAGTAGAAGTAATAAAATATATTGACATGTCTATTTTCTTTTTTAGGGTAAATCAACTGCATTAACTTTGGAATCTAGCACAAATATTGTTGCATATGGTACAGTTATTTGTGTTGACCCTCATAAGTTGCTTCATGGGTTTCCATTAGCAAAGAATTGCATGCGAGTCTCTATTGATGTAGCAGTTGAGAAATCAGCGCCTTTGCCATGTCCTATTGCAAATGAATGTAAAGTAGTTGGTGATGCTCTTGGAACCCATGTGGCTTGGCCACAACACTTGATAGTGGAGCAAGATAATGTAAATCTGATATTGTAACTTTTTTCATTATTTAACCTATCTAACTTGTATGTATTTACAAATTTAATAGAAGCCTCGAAAGAAGGATTTGGCACCACGTACCCAAAGAGAAACATGTTGTGTCACCTAGTGTCCCAAGGACATTACATATGTTGAATTGTTATAGCAAGCATGCTTTCGGTGAAGAAATATTTATATCACTGCATTTAGATCATGAGGTGTTTGACGATGATTATGTACTTCTTTTGAACCTTGAGGACATTGATGGTTTGTATCATGTTGGGCCAGTATCAGGCAATTGTGTAATTGCCTATATATAGAAAGTTTTTTTTCCTTAAGCTAAGTAATTCATCAACTTCATATTTGAATTGACATGCATGTTTAATTTTATTATATTTACAATGAAATGTATCTTTACAAAAAAAATGTTGGGAGATAACAAGAAAGAAAAATTCAGATTTGTGAATCCACACAAAATCTCGGATATGGGAGAAACTACACACGACAAAAAAGTAATCTTTAAAGGTTGAACCAAAGGGAAAGTTCTTTAGCAGATAGGCTGAGTGGTGCATCGGTTGATCAACTAGTTTTGGTGCCATGTAATATCAGGTAAGTAAAAAATTTAAAATCACTTTGGTAGCTTTATTTTGATAATTTATATGAATTATAAGCACTAATTATGTTTTTTTGCGTAGTTATCGCTGGATTCTCAATGTCATTGAACTTTACAATGATGTTATTTATGTGTTGGATTCCTTAAGTCACCGCATTCGTAATGATGATTGGAAATATGTAGTGAAAATGTGAGTTCATATTTTTTTTTTACCAAGTACTTATGTCAATCATTCAAAAACTCATTTATCAAGTATATGAAGGGCCTTGAGATTGTTTAATTCAAACAAAGGAAGGAAGGGTAAGAAGAATGCTATGTGGGTAGTAGTACAGGTATGCATAATTATGTTTAATATATTATGTCTAAATATCTAAATTTGTCACCAACAATTTTCTCTACTTCCATAGGGTCCTCGGCAACCAGATGCAAAACAATGTGGTTTTTATGTGATGAGATATATGAGAAAAATTATTCAATAAGTGGAGAATATCGAGAACATTTCACTACGATCAATCGTAATCTTCCTTAACTTAAATAATTACAACTAAATTGTTATAAATTTGTAAAGTTATTGTTGATTGTTTTTGTATTAAAATAATCTATGTGACAGTTCTCAAAAGGTGAGTACTCTTTAGAAAAAATTAATGAGGTGCGTTCGGAGTTGACAGAATGTATACAAGAACACATTTATGAATAGATATGCACATGCATTTTGTGTCTTGAAGAATGCTACTATTGGAAGTATTCACAGTTCATTCTTTGATTAATCTTGGAGGTAAAATTAAAAATACTTGATATAACAGATTTTAGTGCACAAAAGAATTTGCTTTAGCCGTCAAAGTTAAAATCTGGGAACTTTGCTTAGCTTGATGACCAAGAATTAATGGTAATGTAATATTTCAGTTTCAAAAAAAAAAGTGATGTGTGCTGACTAAAAAGTTCATTTTCAATCAATTTAGCTGATTTTTGCTTCTTTGTCTCAACTATATTCGATTAGGATGATTGAGCTTTGATCATCGGTTTTAATCACCAGTCAGACGGTAGATTCAGTTGTTTTACAGTTTTCTGTTGGTTTGTGTATCGTGGGATTGTAGCATTCTTTGCTTGCTGACTTTTTTTGTTTGTTGTGTTCTTGATGTAACGTTAAATGTCTAGCATCGGGATTTGTTAGTTCAGTTAACTCAAGTTCATAATGTTTTATTTTTCGGTCATGGCAGTACTATTACTTTGTGTTTGTATTTTCAATTTTCTTCATGGAATTGTAGATGTTGATGATTTCAATTGTGCAGTTTTGTGTCTGAATTGTCTTGACAGAAGGCTTATTGATCTTCACCAAAAGGGTTGTTTCTGATGAACTTCAACTTCCAGTCGGTTCAGTATTCATCTTGGAGGTTGGAAGATGTATAATGATCTGAAGAATCAGTTCTGGTGAAAGAAGATGAAGAGCGATGTTGCAAGATTTGTATCCCGATGTTTGAACTGTCAACAAGTGAAAGCAGAGAGGAAGCAACCGGGTGGTCTGTTGCATAGTTTAGTTGTTCCTGAATGGAAGTGAGATCACATTTTGATGGATTTCGTCATGAAGCTATTGCGATCTGTTCAAGGATGCGATGCTATTTGGGTAGTGATCGACATATTGACGAAGTCGGCTTGCTTTATTCCATACAGGATGACGTATCGTCATGGTCAGATGGCTGAGTTGTATGTTAGCAACCACTAGTAGAAAAATCGCGTAAGACTTCGGTTAATAACCGAAGTCGTAGGAACATAATTACCGAAGTAGTGTCACGTGAAGTAATAGGGTACTTTTTTACTTCGTTAAATCACCGAAGTCTTATACCTTAAATTACCGAAGTCTTTGGTCATTTTTTGGAGGCAAAATTAGACCGGCGCCGAAGTAAAAACATATATTTTACTTTGCTCATTTCATAAGTTACGAAGTCAAATATATGCTTATACTTCGGTAATTAATGAATTTAATGAAGTAACAACTATGATTATACTTCGGTTCGTATACGAAATGAAATATTGTGTTTTACTTCATTAATTTATTTTATCACCGAAGTAAAATGCAATCTTATACTTCGCTTATTAATGAAATTATTGAAGTCATAGAATATTTTTTTACTTCATCAATTTCATTAACAGACGAAGTAATATAATATCTTTTACTTCGTTAATTTCCTATATTATCGTAGTAAAATGCATTCTTTTACTTCGTCTATTAATGAAATTGCCGAAGTAATAAAATTTGTTTTACTTCGATATTTTGATTAATATACGAAGTAGAAGATAATGATTTACTTCCATATTTTTCAATTACTAAAATTGTCGAAGCAATAAAATACATATGACTGCAACATTTAAATCAACGATGAAGTAAATTCTTCGATTTATTACGTTGATACTAAAATTGCCGAATTAATAGAACACATTGCTTGTAAATTAAAATTTAGGTACAATAATGTCATAAATATATTTTTGAAACTTAAAATACACTAATAATAAATCAATCCCAAAACGACAAGCATACATAAGTCAACAAGTCTATCCACCAAAATAACGCAAAATTATATGCACATATCCACACATACTTTCTCAACTAAACGTGTACACATCCACACGTATTTTTTCAAAAGAATTTACTATCCCAACGTGAATGACATATTTAAGTACCTACATGCGAGTAGACAAATTCACTCCATTCACTTCTAACTTCGTCAAATTGTTCTTGACTGTAACACTCATTCTTGACGCATCCTGCAAACTGAAATTCAAAAAAAGATAGGAATGTCACAGTAAACCAACAAGGCAGCAGTTGCAAACTGAAATCCAAAACAAAGAATAAGCAACAATCTATTTGGTATGCATGCTGACATGTATGATCAGCTAGTTATGGGTTTTAAAACTTGCCACAAAAATTGTTGTTCAAGATCATCTTTGCTCAAAACAATCCATACACGGTTGAAATTAAATGATTATATTGACACTTTAAAATAGATTTGTTCAAAACATAAACAATTAGAATCCTTTAGCTTATCCTCATGTAATAGGAGAAGCATTACACTTGCAATAAAGAGACAATCTCATCCTATCATGTTCAGGATTGAATCAGTGTTTGAAACTGAGGGTTGCAACAAATCAAGCCATTTTGAAAGACTCACCACTGTCTGAAGACCATTGACCATTACTATCTTCTCATCAAGTGTATTACTTTCTGATAACCATACTTCAAAGGGCCCAAGAACTCTTTCAGTCTGGTTTACGAGATTCAAGCGTGCCTAAATAAGGATATCAAGAATGTGAATGATTAAGCTTAGACATAGTGAATCATGCATTAAAAAAAATAACTTATATTGTGTTTTGTGCATGGCTAAAAGAATATAAATTTCCAGCGACCTCACTTTGGGTCGTGGCTAGGTACAAGGCAGTCGAGACCTCGTTCCGATGTTGCATAGTGGAAGCGATGCACAACAAAAGGGAGAAAAATACACCTGAAATCCAGAAACTCAATAACTCTACCTGAAAAATACACAACCATTACAATATCACATATTATCAATACTCTACAAAATTATACTTAAGGTGAAGCAGCAATGGAAAACGCCCAGTGGCTGGAGAAAAATCACGAGTTTTATTTCACAGCAGCAAAACTTACCAGAATTAGGGCCATGATAGGATTATGGGGTGTTATTTCTTGCTAAACACGTACAATTTCAATCACATTTATCATTAAGACTGCGATTGTACAAATGCCAAGTGTAAGGAATAAAGTTTCCCAAGAATCAGGCACCATAGGATTTCTGTATCAATCAACTCCCTAGAAAGAAAAGGCCCGTGTTCACAGTTCTTAAATATCGAACTCCATTAATAGACACAGGAATATTACTAAAAATATATGTTCAACAAAGATATACAAGATTTAAAAATAACTGAAAAATTGAAACAAACCTTAGCTAGAGAAACATAATCCTTCAAACCACCGATCAATTCTCGTATCTGAGATTTGAAACATAAAATCCATTAATGAGAAGAAACAAATCGAAAGGGATCCAATTTCTAAACTGACTAGACATCAGTGTATATTATGAGCAGAAAATATCTTCTCTATACTTTTATGTTAAACAAAAATTCAATATTTTTCACGCTGCCAGGCTTGAGGCATGATGAGACTCCGCAATTGTATTACTGCACATGGCTGGGGGTATTTCTTAATGCACCTTAAATTAAAGTACAGAAAATTCAAGAAAAGATACAAGATTTGTCATCATTTACTTTTATCAGTAGATTAACAAGGGATGAAAACTTATAACCATACCTCACGATCGACAAAAGGTGAAGTATTGATAGAGAAATCATTGATCCTAATTAATGTCAATCACCGAGTAAATCATGCCTAGAGTGGATCCTAAACCGTGAATAAAGATATGATTATAGGTAATATCATATATCACTGTAAGGTAACTTTTGGCCAAAGTAATAATATAAACAAAAAGAGACATAATTTATTCTCTGTTTATTCCAAAATCTCCAAATGAAATAGATATAGAAATGTTGATGTAAACTCTTCCAGATATAAAACACATTAATCTTCTTGAGAATATTCAGATACTCTTTATAATGACCATCAAACATATCCCTTGATTTTCATCTTTTTCTATTGACACTTGACAGCATACCATCGTATTCCAGAAAAAGCAAGGCAACTAATTGCATTACATTCTAAGCACATCAACAAAGTTATCCTTCAAGATTTCTAATTCAACCTAATGGAGCATGGTGGTGATGAGTTAATGTATTTTACAATAAAAAGTGCATATATTGGTATACAGTGACAATAATAATTGGTTTTATCAGGGTATTCCAGTGTTAAACCTGTAGGTTTAGTAATTCATTCAAATTTCACTAATCACAGTGGTAAAACCAACCGTCATTCCCTTTGGATTCTCCACAAAAAATTATATCGATTATTACTACTTCAAGATATGAACTAAAAATAAAACCTAACCGTCCTTTTTCCAGTAGTACTTCATTAATCATTACTAAACACAACTATTGTTTATTTATTTTTAAAAAAAACACACACACACACACAACTATTCTTATATCCCATTTGAAACTGGAATGATATTTTTTTTTTCAATAGCTACTTACCATTCAACAACTGGCCAGAGAAATGGCGCGACTCTTTCCAGCCCTTCCAGATTCGGCAATGATTGAACAAAAGCAATAGGGATCATGTAAAAGAAAACCAACGCGAACACTGCTATTGAAATAACAAGTTTCCGAATACTAAGTGAAAAAAACATTATGGCCAAATTCTTCCAGTATACGTCACGTGGTTCAGTGGCCCAATTTGCCAACCAAAGTGTAGGATTTTTGCTCTGTTGTGTCTGGGCACAAACGGAAGCCCCCCATCTGGAATTAAACGATACAAAGGCAGCTGGTGTGACAGATTTAGAGTCCTTGAGAATTTTTTGGCGTTTCGTAGCCATCTAAATGAAAGGATCAAAATGGGAAAAAAAACAGAGAGAAAGAGATCAAAATATAAAATATAGAGGCCTGTCTCAAAAATAAAGAACAAGCACAACTCACCTTTCTATCAAAATCCTTTATTTGCTCTTTGTAAAAGTCGATTGAGTCGACCCTTTCACCCCACAGTCCAAGGCAGCCTCTCTGAAAGGCCAAATAGGATTATCAATAAATACAAGACTGCTTAACAGCAAACATACTTCATAGAATTTTTCTTGAGGGATTTTAAATAACAAAGTAGTGCACCTTCGTAGTTGGTCTCTTCCCTGGATGTCTCTCAAATTTAAGTTCATTGTAGTCCAGCCTATTTTGGAGACGGTTTCTTTTTCGAACAAGTTTAGCAAACTTATTAGCATCATATACACCCTACAAGCAAATGGTATGAGTTAACGAATAAAGGTTGGACAATAGAAGAATTTTCGCAAGTCAGTATAAAGGATGAAAGGCATTACTGAATGGAGTTGTAGAAGTTCTATTTTCGGGTCAAAACCTGAATGTGATGAAACAGAAGTTTTTTAGAATAAGAAATTTTTTACCACATTTATTACCTGGTGGCATAGATAATGATCTGGATGGGTTCTCCGAAAGAAGCTCTCCACATTATCTGATATCGAACGTCCAGAAACATTCGGCACGTTCCTAACAAGAACCTGAGGATAGTTCAAATGAGAATAACCAAAACAACACAGTTTTGAAGTGAAACAAGGAATAAGAATAGATGTGAGTGATTCTTAAAACACGGGTTGTATCAGATTTACAAGCTAATAACACAAAGAGCTGGATTCTTTGATTGCAAATGACGTCAACAGTTGAACTCACGGTGAATTGTTCAGCGCGCCTGCCTTGTGAAGCCAAAAATTTTAGTCGCATTGACACAACCTTACCATATTCCTTATAAAGCAAGAAACAAATCCAAAATGTGAACAAGTACTCCAATGATATGTGGATAAAGAACCTGAAATTCAATCACGGCATGTCTTTTCTCAGCAAGCATGTATAAGTAGCAAGCCTAAACAAGAAAAGTATCGAGAATGCAACAATGAGTTGTGTTCCTATATTTTCTATTTGATGAGTTATCTGTGTGATTCTGCACAACTGGAAACGTGGACGTTCAGTTTTCCTTTAAAAAATCCATGTTCACCCTTTCAAAAATTTGAACATCTACTGTGAACCTAGTTAAATTAACATTTTTTATATTTAGAATGAACTTAAATATTTTGGTTTACAAAATAAATCTAAATGTTGATAATGTGTCAGTGGTGAGATCATAAGCCATGACTCATGTATTTCAGGGAAGAGAGACATGAAACTTACTTGAAGGAATTGGGACGAATATTTGATATGGAAAGCTTGTCAATGTTGCTCACAACCAAGTCACGTTGCAGGAAAAATAAAGTACCACCGGATGCGTTCACTGGAAGCAGAACTAGGAGTGCAACAATGGCCACAGGTCCGAATATTTTCAAGCTGTCAAATGCAAAGAAAAACATAACAAGTGTAAATGACCGGAAAATAATCTATGCATTTTCAAAATATATATTTGAAAAACAAGATGACATTATCTAAGAAAACTTTGCATTAATCATCACGTTTAACTAAATTCTCATAATTGTGTGAATCTAGGGGAGATGACGATCATGTTATGTTGACGTAGCATGATGCTCTGAAAATCTTGTGACATAAATACAAGAAATTGTCCAGGAAAAAGTTCACATATTGAGGGAATATTGAAGCCTAGAGTTCCAGTCATGTGATACACGTAGATTTACTACTGTATAATAAAAGCAAACTTGAACCTCAAACAAATTCCAGGAATTTACAGCACAAAAGAATAGCCTATTCGACTTAAAGTGCAACCCAAGGCCATCAAATTAATAACAAAACAAAAATTAAATCCAGGAGTGGGCCTGAGTAATTGAGTGAGAGGGAGGAAGACACAACAACAATCCTAAATATTTAAGGAAAGAATTCTGAATAAATAGAAAAATTACATAATTCAAATGACTATGCCCCAGCCAGGTCTTCGGTCAAATAAAACATAAATCGCAGCTAAATGAGCAGAAAGTTATGGGCTTGGCTCAAATACTAACTTGAGCTTTGAAATCAACCTAGAACACTAATAATCGAAAAGAAATAGTTGTGGAACTCACCGGAGAAGACGCACGGAGCAACAGGTCAGGAACAGGGCTCGGTTTGGGCATAAACGAGCATAAAACATGGTGAATCATGGTTCAAATCGAAGCTACTGATCTTCAATACCATTTTGTTTCAAAATCTGGAAATCGATATTGAGGTATACACCACAGATTTCCAACAAAAACCAATACAATCCTTTGCAAGAGGACCATAAACCTTTTCCTAACAGTCGACCTCTCCAGAGCTGCGGTGGACCGGTGGGATCGGGAATGGAGATCGAGAAAGAGATCGAGAGAGGAACCCTAAAGGAGAGAATGGGTATGTCTACGCAACGGGAGTAAAAAAGAACCGATTCTACCTATTACTTCACCAATTATCCATTATAAATTTAATTTGGCCATTTTTTACTTCATCAATTATATAATTCGAAGTAAAATGTAACTTAAAATTTGAAGTGAAGTCCGTGTTTTTTATTTGACGAAGTTTAAAATAAATTTTACTTCGTTACTTTTATTTTCGAAGTAAATAGATGGATATTACTTCGGTAATATTAATTGCCGAAGTTAAAACTGGCGAAGTATATTCTAGATTTTCTACTAGTGAACGTTGTGAGATTGCATGGTGTGCCAAAGTCGATAGTTTCAGACCGAGACCCTAGATTCACTTCGAACTTTTGGCACAGTTTTCAAGAGGCACTTGGTACTCGATTGCATCTGAGTACAACTTATCATCTTCAGACCGAAGGACAGTCAGAGCGGACTATCCAGACTCTTGAGGATATGCTATGAGCAGTAGTGCTAGAATTTGGCACTAGTTGGCAGGATTCTTTGCCTCTTGTCGAGTTTTCTTACAACAACACTTATCAACCGAGTATCGGTATGACACATTTTGAGGATTTGTACGGTAAGAAGTGCCTATCTCCTTTGTTTTGGGACGATGTGTCCAAGTCACCTGATTTGGGACCGGATATACTTCGTGATATGGCAGAGCAAGTGAAGATCATTCAGTCGAGAATGAAGTCAGCTCAGGATAGACAGGCAAATTATGCGAATATCAGACGTAGACCTCTTAGTTTCGATCAGGGAGACCGATTTTTCTTGAAGATTTCTCCTTTCAAAGGCACTGTTAGATTTGGAAAGAGAGGTAAGTTATCTCCGAGATTCATCGGACCGTATGAGATTCTCGAGAAGTTAGGCAATCTTGCCTACAGACTTGCACTTCCTCCATCTTTATCAGGTATTCATGACGTTTTTCACGTCTCTATGTTGCAAAAATATCATCCAGATCCTTCTCATATTCTTCAGCCTGACAAGGCCGAGCTTGACGAGACTTTGAGCTACTTTGAGCGACCGATTCAGATCCTTGACCGAAAGGAGAAGCAGCTCAGAACCAAGTCGATTCATTTGGTGAAGGTTCAGTGGAGTCATCATGGAGTCGAGGAAGCAACTTGGGAGACAGAATCTGATATGAGACAGCGGTTTTCAGAGTTATTCGGATGACGTGAGTTCTTGTTTCTGTATTAAGTTCTTAATGTTATCTAATATGTTGATTCTTATTGATTTCGATGACGAAATCTCCTCTTAGAGGGGGAGAATTGTAATGACCTAAATTTATCTTAATTGAGTTTATTTGAGATAATCGGAGATTTTAGAATTCAAGAGCCAATTTGATTTTGATCAGAGTCTATTTTGAAAATTTCAAAAATTTCAGGGACTAAAATGCAAATATGGGATTTGTTATAATATCCTAGCTTGGTTGACTAGTATTCATTATTCTCCATCTCCTCCATATCGCCTCTCCTCCATTGAAGCTTGGAAATGCCATCTTCAAGCTTTTCTTCTTCGGTTTTCGGTCGATCCGTCCGGTAGAATTTTAATCCGAAGTTAGTTTAGTGATCCCAGCAGCGAGAGATTCGTTCCATCGTAAGTTTTTCTCCGATCAGTTATACTTCTATTTTTGGATGTTGTTAGAATCGATTGAGTTTCGGTTATCATGTTCTTGAACTAGTTCTTATCGTTTATTCTCAGTCGGTTTTGAAAAAGAGTGTCGTTCGGAATTGTTATGATTTTTGGAAGCTTATTTCAAAAATGGGAGTTTTGTGATTTGTTGGATTGGAATTGTTATTGATGTTTTAACATTGTATTGAGTTGATTGCGATGCTATACTGCTGTTTGTGTTTCTGGTTTGATCAGAATATAGTCGTTATGCCGCCGGTTTGAGTTTTGGGATTTTGATTCGTTTGAATTGTCGAACCATTGGTAGTTGGGTTTGATTGTCGTTGTTGATCTTCTTTTTCCTTCGTACAGATTCATTTGAGCCCAGAGTTAGCAGCAATCGATCGTCGAAGAGTTGGACGAAGAGCGGTAAAGAGTTTACCTTGAGCCTTTGTGGTTTTTGGTTGTTTGGACTTTGATATAACCTCTTATTCTAGCTTATCTAGAGTTGGAGCTATTTGAACAAGAAAGGTACAAGCAGACATCGTTTTAGCGGGATAGAACACTCAAGACAGATGGTTCTTGAGTTTTTCTTAAATCAAATACTTTCATCAATACTTGTTCTAGAATGGGGAACTTGTATTTTGCTGATTTACTCTTGTTATTAGTTGATTTATGGATTAATGCTTGTGTTCTATATGCATTCATCTTGAGCCAAATCTTTGATTTCAGCGGGCTATACGGCCCTTTTTTTTTTAGATATTTTGGGGGTTATACTGCAAGTGGCCTGGGTTGTAGAAGTTCACCTAGTGTCAGCATACTCCTTATAGTCGCACCAAAGTCTAGAGGATGGAGACACAGGGCACCTCCTCGATCGAGAGAGTCGGTGAGTTGTTACGTGATCTCATCCTCGGGATCCTAAAAGCATAGAAAAAATTCCTTGATTATCAGAGTTGATATCCCGATTTTAAAGACATGCATTTCATTCGTATTAACATTGAATATGTTGTCTATATTTCATGTTATTGAGATATTACTTGTTATTACATGTTATGTTGCTTTTACTGAGAATATCATTTTCACCGGAGTTATCTAGCTGTTGCTTTGTTTTATATGTGTACTTGGCAACAGGTGGGGCAGAATCGAGTCATCGGAGACTTGGTTAGCATCAACATCTAGAGATAGAAGTGGGACTCGGTTTAGAAGTCGAACAGCATGTCAATCTAGTTATATGTTGGAACATGTTTAGAACTCGAACTTGTTGATTATGTTGTATCGTTTATGCGAGTATTGAGGGTTGTATGTTGTTGTTGCATGTATTTTGTACCTCATTATGTATTAAATGGATTTATGTAGTTGAAGTTGGTATGTTCATTTCTGGAAAAAATTTCAGAGTTGTCATCGCTCGATCGGTAGAGTTTGACCGATCGAGCGAGAGTGTTGCAACCTCTTTTCTATTTTGCAAAAACTTTGCTCGCTCGATCAGTTGAGTTTTACCAATCGAACGGAGCTGGTCTTGAGGCGGGCAACAGAGTATAGAACTTTGCCCGCTCGATCGGTTGAATTTTACCGATCGAGCGAGGCACTGTTCACCTAAAAATTTAAAAAAAATTATTGCTATTTAATATTGGTTCTTGTATGTTTAATTATTGTTTAATCCAAGATTAGCTGATTAGAACCGAGGTCTCACATAGGCTATTGGGGAAGGCTACTTCAGTCTTAATTGCGCAGTCTTAGCAAAGAATATAACCATCAGAAGGATGTTTAGTGATAGTTGGAATCCTTTGGATTTGGTTTGGGTACTGGAATATTGCCAAGGGATTTTGAATTTTTATTGTCTGATTCTGTCAGAAATAGGAATGTTGAGTTCAGTACAAACTTTGTAATTCCAAGTGTTAGGAATTAGACTTATGGCAACGAGATCGTTGATCGAGCCATGAAAGTTATCAGTGATCATTAGATTATCGTCTGACTTTGTCGGAGATAAAGATTAATGAACTCGTGGGAATTCTGTTATTCCAAGAATTTTGGGTTCAGATAGTTCTCATTGAACAGAACCACGGAGATCATAGTGGTTGATCTTCAGTGTAAGGTTCTAGTAATCGAAAACTTAGTAAGTGGTAATTATACTAATTGATTCTTATGGGCTAAGTGTGTGCTACAGTGAATCAAGAATTATGCAGTAATTTAGACTAAAATCAGTGTTGATTCTAGTTATTATTGACTAGAAAGTGTTGAGACAGTTCTGTAAGCTCGCATGCTTAAGAACAGGGTCTGTGAGTTATATTTATACATTTTCAATGTTTGGGAAATTTTCATAAATATGCTAGTTCAGCTTTTGGTTTTCTTTCTGCTTAAGAAGAGTTGATAAGAAATTTTACTTCTAATTTATCTGTGACAGATACAGATGTTGTAACCCCGTAATGGGAAAGGAAAATGTTCTTTTGTAGAAAGTATGATTGGAATTGTTCATTAATAAGTGATTAGGATCTGAACTGTGAGATTGTTAATCATTGGAAGAAACTGATAGGATGAGTACAGTACTCTGATATTCAGTCCTCAAAAATGTTTTTGCAGTATTTCTGGATTTCATTGTCAGAATTTGATCTAGCAAGTGTTTGAATTTCAAAGGGTACTAACAGGATAGCATCAGATGGTTAGACATGGAAAAAGGACAGCAGCTGAGATCTAAATTTACCAGGTCTAGCGGGATTGTTGTCACTTTCTGAATGTCTATTGGATGCATTAGTCCATTGATGTATCTGATTCGATGGGATCGAGTCAGGAGTTAGCTAGATTGTATTAATTTAAGAACTTTGCCAAAGAGGGATGAAATAGTTGTGTTCATCTAGTAGCGCAAGTCAGAATTCAGCAAAAAAATTTATTATCTGTGACAAGATAATTAGTATTATTGTTTTGAGCATTATCTCAAGTTATGAGATAGATTTCAGTATTTGACCCAGATTATCAATACCAAGAATTTTGTTAATCGACTTTTGAGTCAACAGAATAAATATTGATATTTCCAAGAAAAGAACCTGAAGGGTTCAGGAAATCAGGAATTGTGGGCAACAACGTTGTCACATGTGTTATAACATGTGTTAGTCATTAATACGAGAATTCTTTTGGTGTACAAAGACTTGTGTACTCGCTTCTGATGGAAAGGTATGAAGCTCTTTGTGTATCAGCATGTTTCTTGATATTGGGTGTGTCAACAGATTTATACTAAATATCGACAATCTGAAAGTTTGTATCTTATTGATCGATTCCTGGGTGGAAATGTGAGTTATCATGATGGACTTTGTGACCCATTTATCGATGTTCTCGAGGAATTATGATGCTATCAGGGTTGTGATATATCGACTCATCAAAGAAGCGCATTTATTTCCGCGTAATCGAAACTTCACCATTGACAGTAGTGATTGATTACACATTCAGGAAATTGTGAGTTTTCATGGCATACGAGTAAGCATTTTCAGTAATAGATATTCCAAATGTGTTTCCAGATTCTGGGGGAGTTTTCAGCACGTCTTAGGGACTATTCTGAATACAGCCTATTATTCGAAGACTGATGACCAGTATAAGCATACTATTTGTACTTTTGAGGATATATTGCAAGCTTGTGCTGTGGATTTTGGTCTAGCTTGGCGAGATCAATTGTCACTTATTGAATTCGCATACAATATTTATCATCGCAGTATTGGTATGACATCATTTGAAGCTTTGTACGGTCAGAGATGTCGTACTCCATTGTTCTGGGAAGAAGTGGGGCAGCGACATGTGAAAGAATCAAATTTAGTGTAACATAATGTTGATATAGTTGATTTAGCAGAAAGATATCTTTAGAGTTTATTGGTCCAATTGTGATGTTGGACAGTAAATGAGATATAGTACAGACTAGCATTGCCGCTATATGGGTCTAGTATCCACGATGTGTTCCATGTATCATTGTGGTGATGATTTATGGTGGATGGGTCTTACATCTTATAATCCTCCAAGGTACAATGGATACAAATTTGACATGTGTGGAGAGACCATGTTGTTACTGAATCATAGAAATAATATTTTAGAATAAGATGTTCCTTTTGTGGTCCAGTTTCAGTATTGAGACACTACTGATGATCCTTTGGATTTTAGTAAGATCTTATGAAATGATATGAAAGAATAAGAACTTGTTGATTTTATTCAAAGTTCATTCGGCACTTAAGATATGATTTTAAGGACGGAATCTCTTAAGTGGGGGAGAATGTATTAGTCCGGTTCCATTTTACAATATTAAGAAACTTAAACGTATTTAAGAAATTGATTAAGGGACTAAATTTCAAAATGTATTCGGGTGAGATCGGACCGTTCGATCTCGGAACAGAGCGTCCGATCTCCCCTGTTAGGTGTCAATTTGGATTCGACACATGGCACAGATCGGACCGTCCAATGTGTTGGCAGAACAGGTGTTAACAGGATCTTGACACATGGCGAGTGCATGAAGATCGGACCGTCCATTGGCGGGATCAGACCGTCCGATCGAGGTCTATAAATAGGGCCGAGATTTCTCATTTCAAATGCAAAATGAATCCTTTTCTCTCCCGTCATGGCTCTATTTTAAGGGATTCGGGACTCTTTATGTAAAAGTTGAAGTAGGAAGTAGTATTTTTATAACGGACAGTGTCCGTAGTGGTGGCCAAGCAGCGGAACTTTGGCGAGGTGTCTAGGGCTTGTATCAAGGCTGTGCCCAAGCTTTGGGCATTCGACATCAGCGGGCTGACGACGGACGAAAGTATAACTCTGGCTCCTTATAGAAAATAACGATTATGTTATAGTTTAATTAAGGCTTTTAGAGCATGAGAGATTATGTGTGACATGTTAGATAATACATGGTTGTTATGTATTGTAGTGCTGCATGGTAGAATTGGAACCTAGATGAAAGCTTCTAAGATCTGCCTTAGTAAGGTACGATAGTACTGTTCGAGATATCATGACTGAGTATGCATGTATTATGTTTTTGCATGGTTTATTTGATTATATGGCATGATTTTATCTGCATATACATGTCATGATATTATGCTACATCCATGAGCATTTTGATCCTGTACGTATCCTTGTGATATCCTATAGTAGGTTTCTTACCTTAACCTGTTAGTGGATGGTTGGACACGTGGACTCGTGTTAGGTCACCGTTATTTCAATGTCGAGTATGTGAGCCACCTCCTAGGGCGACGACGCAGATTGCTACATACCTAGGACTCAAGTATGTTCTTGATCAGATATTTCTTGACATCGTGTCTTGGTACACATACACTTGCATTCATGCACATATAATATTCGTATACTCATACTCTTGTACTGAGCGTTTTATGCTCACGTCCTCGTACTTATATTTTTGTACACCCCATTTAATGAGGCAGTTGCAGATAGTTCTCCTAGGGATTTGGAGAGTGGGTGGTGACCAAGGCAGGGTTGCAGGGTCAGCCATTAGGTTTTACCATGATGGTAGTTTAGTTATTTTAGTTTTCGCAGTTTATCTCTAATTATGATTAATTATTGTTTCATTGCATGCCTAAGTTTTTTATTAGTAGGTGATCACAATGCGGGTCACTACACACATTTACCTCAAGTGTTCAGAATCTGTATTTTGATATATTTCCGCACATACACTGTTTGTCAATTTGCATTAGACACAAAGATAAATTTAGGATTCAATCACCAAACCGATTGAATTCGATGTCTTTTTATCGAAACAATTTTTGAGTGTATTCACACCCCCCCACTTTACACTCTAAACCGATCCTAACAAGTGGTATCAGAGCAAGGTTTTTATCTTGCCTCTGAACACTATCTCAAGATGTCTTCATTCAGCAAAATACCTATGTTCTCTAAAGAGGACTTTGATGACTAGAAGATACATATGCAAGCACATTTATCAGCCCTAGATGACGATATGTGGTTTGTCATCACTGATGGACCTCTTATCATCACCAAGGTGAATACTGCTATATCCATCTCAAGTGGTGGACCACAATACATCGAAAAACCAAGGGTTGAATGGACTGCTGAAGACAAAAAGAAAGAAAATCTTGACGATGTTGCTAAAGACATTTTGTACAAAACCCTTGAAAAAAATACATTTAGCAAGATCAATAGGTGTAAAATTGGAAAAGAAATTTGGGAGAAACTTATTCAGCTCTGCGAAGGAAATGAGCAGAAAAAGGAAAACAAGTTATCAGTGGCTACTCAAAAATTTGATAATATCAAAATAAAGTCAGGAGAATCCATGACAGAGTTTGATGAACGAGTCAGTAGCATTGAGATTGTACTCAATGCTCTGAGAAAAACATATCCCAACCGAGAAATTTTCCTTAAAGTCATTCGAGGTCTTTCCAAAAAATGAGATGTAAAAATAATGGCAATGAGGGAATCAAGGGACCTGAATAAACAAGAACTTCATGATCTATTTGCTGAACTAAAGGCTTATGAGTTTGAATTGAAAACTCGAGAAGAGCACCAGTCTACCTCTCAACTGACTAAAGCTCTAGAAGCAGTCAAAATAGAATCACCAGCTCCAACAGAAAGAACTGCTGAACAACTAAGCAGTAATGCTATGTCACTATTTGAAAAAAAAAACCTTTTACGTAGGCTTTGTGGAATGCAAGAAGTCAACAAGCTTCCGTGTTTAGTGGGTGGAGACTTTAATGAGATATATTTGTGGCTACTTTTGAGTGGAGGATGCTATACCCGACGTCGAAGGTGTACTCTCTTGAATTCTATCACTCGGACCACAAACCTATTCTCTTTTAGTTGGGGAGTTCGGTGCAGCAGGCTCCTAGGCCGAGCAGAATCTTCAGATTTGAGCATCATAGGGCTACCGAATCCAACTAACGAGATGTAGTCCAGAAGGGGTGAGAGCAGCATGACTAGCTCCTGTCACTCGATCCCGAACCAAATAATTGGATGCAAGGAGACGCTACGTGCTTGGGATGGAAATAGGTTTGGTAACCTCCCTCGGAAAATTTAAAACTTAAGCAACTGAACAGACTGAAAACTCATGGCAGGTGGGTGAATTCGAAGGATAGTATTCGGAGCCTTGAGCAAGAATTCGAGGAATTGGCCTCAAATGATGAACTGTATTGGAAATAGAGAAGACGGGTCAACTGGCTGGCGAACGGGGATAAGAAATCCAAATACTTCCATGCTCGTGCGTCGACTTGGAGAAGGAAAAATCATATCAGTGGTTTTGTATCTGCTCATGGAGATTGGTGTACAGAGAATAATAGTATAGTAGAAATTATTCAGGGGTATTTCGTGAAATCTGCTCAATTCCAATAACCCTACAACTGATGACATGAACCAGATATTGAATGATGTTACTGCTACTATTGATGGTCATATGAACTCGGTCCTTTGTGCTCCATTTTCGTCTGAGGACGTAAGGAAGGCGGTGCAAGACCGATAAAGCACCGGGGTCAGATATATGGTATGCTGGTTTTCTTTTTTCAGAAATTATGGGATGTGATAGGGGAGGAGGTCACAAAGGATATTTTATGTGTTCTTAATGATGGGGCTATTCTATATGACTGGAATTCCACGGTTGTGACACTAGTGCCGAAAATCCAGACTCCCATGACTATGAAGGATTTTCGGCCTATCAGTCTATGCATTGTCTGTTATAAAGTAGTGGCTCGATTCTTGACCAACCAAATGAGACCAATACTCAAAAGGACAGTGAATGAGTTTCAAAGTGGATATGAGCAAAGCGTATGACCGAGTATAATGGAGTTTTATAGAGGGGATGATGTTTCAACTGGGCTTCTCACACATTTGGATGGAGAAGATCATGAGATGTGTACGTACAGTCAGATATTCTTTTTTTGTGAATGGTGAGATTGCTGGAAACGTAACTCCAAGCAGAGGCTTACGTCAGGGGGACACTCTATATCCCTATTTATTTGTCCTATGTTCCAATGGTTTATATTCTGCTCTTTTAGCTCTTGAGGGGCGGTGCCTGATTTTGGGAGTTCGTATCGCCTCCTCGTGTCCGGCCATTACTCACATCTTCTTTGAAAATGATAGTCTACCGTTCTTCAGAACATCATAGTCAGACTGTGAAGCCATTTGACAATGCCTTTTATCCTATGAAAAGGCTTCTGGCCAGATCATTAACTTTGAGAAATCCTCACTTTCATTCAGCCCAAACGCATATGTGCAGTTGGAAGAAAGTATCAAGTCGTGTCTGGCGATCCCCATTGTGAAGGGCCATGCATGAGGTGTATCTAGAGCTCCCGGTGTTCTCTACTCGTAATAAGAAGCTACAGTTCATATACTTGGTGGAAAGGGTGGTTACGAGGATACAAGGATGGGGCAACAAATCTTTCTCGATTGGAGGAAAGGAGACCCTAATTAAATCAGTACTGCATTATATCCCAACCTACGCTATGTCATGTTTCCGTATTCCTAAGTCGATTTGTGAGGAAATTGAAAGGGAATGTTCTAACTTCCAGTGGGGGATGGAAGATGGATTCCTAGTTTACAGGATCGGGCCAAGCCAGTGCATGAGTTGACTGCCCAAGTTAAAGTTAAGGACCTTGTGACTAATGGTCGATGGAATGAGCAGTTGATACATCAGTTATTCTCCCCCCACCTAGCAAATGATATCTTGGCTATTCCCATCTCCTCGACTCCTCATGAGGATTTTTTATTCTAGGTATTTGATCAGAAAAGACATTACACAGTCCGCGATGGATAAGAGCAGCCATGGGATTTTATTATCCTCCGGAGTCGAACTCATGTGCTCAATTAAAAAGATGGTGGAAGTTTCTTTGGGCTCTGTCGGTACCTCCAAAAGTACGTATATTTTGTTGGAGAGCGGCACAGAACATTATACCGACAGGACATAATCTATTGGCTCACCATGTTCTGCCTTTAGGATTTTGTCCGCTCTGTAACTCGAGTTATGACTCAACTAGCCCTGCCTTATTTTCATGTTTGGTTGTCAAATCTTGTTGGAAAGGATCAGGATTTTGGACAATGCTTAAACATAGTTTCGTTTCTTGGATGTGCTCAATATTTTCCTGAGCTTAAAATAGAAGCTCTCAAGGAAAGATTTTGAAGTGTTTATTATGAGTATGAGAAACATGGAGTGAAAGGCTTCGGATGGTTCACAAAGAAGGGGCTCCTCCGTGTGGTGAAGGTACAGAGTGACTCGCCTTTGAATTGAACTGATCCACCGATGAACAAATTCAAATTGGATGTTGATGCCGCTTATAATTAAGGGTCAAATATTGCTACAATCGGTGTGATAATCCGGAACATGAGGGGCAACCTGTGATAGCATTTGGTCGGAGGATTGATAAGCCACCTTGTGTCATTTATGTCGAGCTTTTAGCAATTGAGTAAGGATTAAAGTTTGCCAATACACGAAACCTACAGATTCAACAAGTCTAATCTGGTTCCCTTCTTGCGGTGCAAGCATTCACTAAGCTAGAAAAAAATCTCAGTTATGCTGGATCCATCGCTACAGATATCAGACGTCTTATGGATTCCTAGAGCAACGTTTTTATTAGCCACGTGAGGCGCTCAACAAATGGGGTGGCTAATTTTATTGTTGTTTTTGCTATTTTTTCCTCTCCCCAGTTTGTGTGGGATACTTGAAATTTCTTTTTTGGTTAATACATCTTGTAACTCAAGACATACTGTTTGATTAATAAATTACGAGTAGTTGACCTTAAAAATAAAGTATTGCTAGCAAAAGTTATCAAAAATAATTTATTTATTTATTTTTCAAAATTTTTGCATCCTATAAAACTAATTTTGTTTTATTAATATCATACCAAAAAATCTTCCTCGTTTTACAATTATGTTTTTTTTTGTTGTTGTCACTTATGGACTCCAATTAAAGGGTGTATTATGCAATCCAAATATACATTGTTCCCTCTTCACTCGACGACTCCACGTTCTACACTAAGAAAAAGACTTCTCATTTAATTAATCAAATTGAAAATTTTGTTGCATATGCTGCTGCCCCAATTTTTCTCCCTCCTTAAAAATTCACTTTCACCATAAATTAACTGCGAAATTTTTTCTTCTTATTCTATTGAAACTTTGCAAAAATTTTAGGACTTTTTCAAGATGGCGTATTTATTTTTTTGAAAAAAAGACGTGGGTTATGACAGTTATCCAAAATTCGTTTGCCTACATAGAGTACATTGTGCTTTTAAGGTACTTTTATGTTTATTGTCTTATGGATTTTCGATCTTAGTTATTATTTTTATTTTCCATATATTCATGAACTTAGATGAGATTTGATTTAAATTAACTCGATAAGTCTGTTAATTTCAGAGAATTGACTCTAAATCATTCATAAGCAACGAGAATTTGGAAATACGGGGGGAATCCAAAGGTTTTTCTCAGGTTTTTGTTTTTTTTCCTTCAGTCAGATATTTGTAGAGAATTTTATGCTTGATAAGTTATCGTACTCCCAGTCCCAGAAATGATTTTTCGATTCTTGAAATTTTTTTATATTTTTGTTCCAAATGCTACTGAAGATGGGATTTCTATCAATTATTGTAATCCAATCTTATAAATTTTATTGGGGTGGAAAATCCGAGACCGCGTGACGAGTTATAGATGGGTTGGTTGCAGAGAAAAACGAAAACTTCAATTCATTTCGTATGATTATAAATCTATCTTTAAAATTTGAAAAATACATTTTCATGTTAAATGTGCGCTCCAGATTGTGTCCAAATCTTAACATACCGTTCCCATTTTATTTGTTGAGATCACAATATTCAAATTATTGATCAAGATAACTTTGTAGCTTTCATTTATCCAATCTTGCCTATTAGTTTCCTCAACACAAGTACTCCGTTAAAAAAATAAAAAAGCAAGAACTTAAAGCGTACAAAATTATTTTAAACATGTTAATGTGTACATGTAATTTTAATAATTAAAGTATTGATTACTATACTACTTTCTTTAAATTCAGGATGCCAAAAAAAAGTTGTTGTAAGAGTAGAGGGTGAACAACACAATGAAAATTGAGAGGATTCAAGCTATATAGAGGATTGGGCACCAAACACTACAAAATTAACAATCAAAGATTATGCATATATATGTGTGTGCGTACGCGAGCATGGTTCTTCTTTATTGTGAATTCATGTGGTTACGATTAATAGTTTATCAAAATCTTGTTATTAAATGGTAGGACTTTGATCAACATTTCAAGGGGATTGCTAATCCTTGGTTATTCCAATATATATTTTTTTCGAGTAATTCTCCGTGCGCTTGCATTGTAGATTGGTTTTAATTTAAGTTAAGAACCTTATCCGAATATGAGAAAAAGAGTTTTCCAAAGCCCACAAGCAGAGGCGTCCACAACAAACACTCTATATTTTGTGTTTAGAATTTTCATCCTATTCCATTACATTTATTGTGAAATTATTCATCTTTTATGGTTTTACTTTATGTTGTACTTAATTTGTAATTATATATAAATATATATATATGAACTTCCAAATAAAATCTTACCATTTAAGTTTGTATTATTTGATTCCGAAATAAAGTCGTTAACTTTTATTATTATATTATTAGTTAAGAACTTTTAGTGATCCTTAAAAAAATAAAACTAATACTGATTACATTGAATTTGTGGAAGGAGAAAATATTAATGTCATATTCAAGAGGTGGGATCGGGTCGAGACCCGTCCGTAACCCTTCTACCCAATCCTATCCCAAAAAAAATCGGGAGACTTATTTTCTTCCAATCCCGTACCCGACATATTTTGGGACCCAATATTCAGGATCCCATCTGGTAGGGAGATATCCTGATAATGTTTTTCATGTTCAAGGTTTCGTTCAAAAAACCAAAAATAAAAATTTTTTAAGGGTGAATTGGTATGCAGTCCCTAAACCAAAAGTCAAATTAAGAATCAGTCCCTTGTCAAAAAAAAAATTGTTTGCACTCCCTGGGCCCACATTATTTTTTTCGGATAAAATTGAGTATAAAACATTAAACATATGGTACAAGTACATGATATTTGAGCACTAATTGTTCAAGATCAAGTACAAAAAATAAGATTTTGAGTATAAAATCTAAATATCTTTATTAATGTGAACTTGCAACATATGTTTGAGTACTCAAAAATCATATATTTTTACCAGATCTAACACATTGGGTACTCAAATATCATATATGAGTACCATATTTTCAATGTTTTGTACTGATTTCCATCCAAATAAGATAAATGTGTTATTAATATCAACATTTTCTTAGTACTCAAAAATCATATATTTGTACTAGATCTAACACATTTGATACTCAAAATCTCGTATATTAGTACCGTATTTCTAATAGTTTGTACCGATTGTCATCTAAAGAAATCAAATGTGTCATTATATCAATATTTGCTTACATATTTGAGTACTCAAAAATCATAAATTAATACCAGATTTGAAACAATTGATACTCAAATATCATGTACTTGTACCATATTTTTCATGTTTTGTACCAAATTTCATCCGAAACAAAACATGTGGGCCCAGGAAGTTTAAACAAAGTTTTTTTTTCTGACAGGGACTGATCACTGATTTATGTTTAGGTTTGGGGATTGAATTATAAATTACCGACGTACTAAATTTTTTTAAAAAAATACTGTTTAGAACTTATATTTCTAAAGAAAAAATAAATATAAAAATATGTAATATTAAAATATTCAAGGCTTTGTTAAATGAAAAATATTAGATTGTGCATCGGATAACTATTAATAAAACATTTGGATACAAAGTATTAGATAAATTTTGTTAAATAAATTGTCAATTGCATCACTTGTCTATATAATTAAAATCGTCAAGGTTTTGTAAAGATAAAAACATCATATTGTACATCGAATAGCTATTATTAAAATATTCGATACAAATTACTAGATAAATTTTGTTAAATATATGGTCAAATTGCATATCTTTTTCTACATATTTATTCTAATTAAATTAAATAATTATAAATATGAATTATTTTTTAAAATAATATACAAGAATAAAATGTAATTTAATGATTCTACTATTTGATCATTTCAGCAATACACATAAATGCGAATTAAGTTCACAATTAATTGTTATATGAGTGAAATCCATTAACATTTTACTCCAATCTATTAATAAAATTTTTAATAAAATATATTATAATATTATTTCAGGATGGGTCGAGAATCCCGCCGAAAAAATGTTTTATTCTTTATCCCTCTCCCAATATTAATTGGGATGGGAAAATCCCAAAAACTGGGTCGAGAAAATATCAGGTTGGGATTTTTTCAGGACAAGACTGAGATGAAATTCGAGGGTCTGGATTTCGAAAAATTTTCCAGGCCTATCATATTCTGTGTTACAAAATTCTCACTTTATTCCATTTTATTTAATGCAAAATTATACATCAGCTTTTATGATTGTACTTTATGTTTCACTCAATTTGTGATTAAAAAGTTATATATCTGAACTTCTAGATAAAATCAATCTTATGATTTAAGAGTGTGTTATTTGATGTTAAAATAACGTCATTTACTTTTTTTATTATTTGTTCTCAGTTTATGAGGTAAATTGAGTTGTACCAATAATTAGACCTGGCCTGGCTGGCCAAGGGCCGGGTCAAACCCGAACCCGACCCAAAACCGGCCCGCGGTCAACGGTTCAGTTAACCGGGTCAACGGTTTTGACCCGGAACCATGACCGGACCAGCCATTCCGGCCAATGGTCGGTCCGATCATGGTTTTTCATTATGAAACCCGTCGATCCGACGGGTCTGACCCGGGTCCGACCATATTTATTATTTTTTAAAAAAATTTAAATAATATCATATAATATATTTAATAACCACATATGTTGGATTTGAACTCAAGACCAAATGGTATTGAAGCATGACTCTTGCCACTAGGTCAAAAGATCATTTGATATTAGAATGTGATTGAAAATAATTAAATGTAATAAATTTTGTATACAAGATGCTTAAATTGAAATGTAATAGATTTTTTATTGAGATATATAGAGTTTTTAATATAATATGTTGAAAGTTGAAATATAATATATTTTTTATTGAATAAATGTAATAAAATTTTTTATTGAAATATATATAATTTTTAATATAAGATGTGAAAATTTGAAATGTAATATATTTTTTATTTCATAAATATAATATATTTTTAAATGAGATAGATATAGTTTTTAATATAAAATATTGGAAGTTGAAATGCCATATATTTTTTATTGAATAAATGTAAGATTAGAAAATGTTAAAAGTTTAAATGTATATATTTTTTTATTTAATAAATTTATATATTTTTTATTGAGATAATGAAATATTTAATAGAGTTTTTAAAAGTTCAATTGTACAAGTTTTTTTTTAAAAAAATTATTTTTTAAAAAAAACAAGGGTTGACCCTGACCCGGAACCGCCGGTTAACCGGACTCGAACCCGGATCGGAACCGGCGGTTCACCAACCCGGACCGGAACCGGCCATGGGCGGGTCGGTTAAGGGTTGGTAAAATACCAACCCAGACCCGGCGGTCCGACCCAGAACCGGACCGGACCCTGCCCGTGGCCAGGTCTACCAATAATAGATAAAAATTATATGAGGCTACGGTTATTGCCATCTTGAATTGTTTTTAATGACTTGTTAAAATCATATATCTTTATTTATATTTTAGAGATATATCAGAATATTGCATAGATATCCATAATTCTAGTCGGTTCGTAATATTCGCAACCTTTATAGGAGTGATTTTCATTCAAACAATAAGACCATAAAATTAAAGCAGTCATACTTCATTCTGAATTCGGTCTCTGGACCTCTTCCTTCTCAATTCCTCAGTTGATGATATCTGATCTACGGTTAGAGCTGACTTCAATATGAAGAATCAAAGGTATTCCAAGAATCTTATCCGGAACAACATCATCAAATTCTACAGACTCTGGTATATCAACCAATTCGGGCTTAATTTTCAGAACATCGATTGCAATTGTCGATAATTCATCCGCAAATCTATATAACAAACGGTCATCGACAGAATAAATATCAAAGGAAATATTTAATTGAGAATTTCTTACCGAAAGATTTCCTCTTGTCTATCAGTTCGAATCCAAATCTGGCTACTATCTGAAATCTATTTCTCGGTTGCCCTGTACTCGGTTAAGCAGCTATACATGCAACATAATCAAACTCTGATCACTTAAGTACAATACTGCTTAGTTCAATCAAATTCTTATCAAATTGAAGTTCATAATTTCGGACTAACCTCGAATAAAACCATTCCTCTCCTCAAAAACGAAGAATAAAATAACAATAATCAGATGCTTAGCAGGAATAGTTACATCATCATAAATTTCTCAATAAGAAGGTAAAGAACTCACCTGTACCTGTCAGTACAAGAACAGAAGATCGAAATCGAACTGTTACCTGCTAAGACATCGGTAGATGCAGCCTGTGTCTAAGGATCCTCATTAAAAGCAAAGACTAAGGCATGCTGCCTCGGAGGTTGATTCAAATTCTGATTAATTTCCAATCGGTTCAATTGTGGTGGCTTAAGCGAATGAACATTCTGAAGTCGCTCAAAACCACGTTGAGGAAAATCCTAGCATAGTTTCTGGGATGATGATAGGCATGCCAGCTTCCTCGAATACCATGACACTGTTCACTCAGCTGTAGACCTCCACAACTGCTGTAAATCACATCTGAATATTCCAGAACTCTATCCTGAGCTGATCTATTTCGAACCACTGGAACTAGAAGAAATGTTCATCGGTTTTTAAAATTGTTTTTCCTTCAGTTGTAGATGGTCTCTTATGTTGTTACTTCGATATCTGGTCGATTGCTAGATCGGAATTTCAAATCTGACACATCACTAGTCGAATTCGGCGGTCATCGGTGTCATCCAAGGAATCAAACATCTGATCGGTTTCCTCTAGTCAACTTTCAGATTCCACGACACTTTCAGTACTCTTTGGAGTCGGTGGATTAAACGACTGCAACCTCATCAATAAGGATTTCATCGGTGTCGGAGTATCATCCTTCAAATCGGTCGCAGTATTCATCGGGGCCATATCTCTTATTAACGAGGACTAGGACACAATATATCTCATAAACTCAAATCATAATTCGGTGTCCATCAATCTCTGTTCGGCTAACTCATTCCAGCTCAAGAGAACTCGGATTCAATCGGGAATCAATAACAGTTCATATCTCAAGTAATTCATGCTTTATAATTTAAATCACATAATCCTGTAATTCAAGTAACTCATAAATAATAAAGCATGCTTTCAATTAAATCAAATAACCATGCTTCGAAATTAAATCGCAACTCATGTAATTCAATTAACTCGAGAATGGTAAAATCATGCTCGCATAGAATTTTAATAATCAAACAAAGAATTCAATCACATGTGAGAAATCAATTCACGCGGACTCGATCTACCCCGCTCACTCTAATTCAATCCAAGATCATATCGCTCTGATACCACTTAATGTGAGACCTCGATTCTAGACATCTATTCTCGGATTAAAAAATCAGTAAGCCAAAAGAATTCCTGATTTTTTTTTAAAGCATTTAGCCTCGCGCCCGCGCGAGGTAGTCATCTCGCGCGCGCATAGGCTTCATCTCGAGAAGCCAAATGGAGGGCTTGCGCTCGTGCGAGGTGCAGGTCTCGCGCGCGCGGGGGCTTAAAGTTCAGAGCCCCTGGATGATTCTCGCTCGCGCACGGGCATTCTGGGCAGAAAAATTCGAGCAATAAATGGGCTTTCGAGCTCGCTTTCGTCATGACTCTAAATTCGTAAATAAAACGGAGTGTGGAATTACATGCAATATCAAATATCAACATAAAGTCTCGATCGATTGAAGTTCTAAACATGCTTCATTCCAAGATATACAACTCCCAAAAATACAAATGAGTTCGAATACAAGGTTCGACTTCTAAAATCAAGTCCTCACTCTATCATTCCCCAACTCGACCTAGTCATGCTTCTTGTGACTCGAACCTTCCCAACCTGTTGTCAAGCACACATACAAACAAGACAACAGCCGGATAACTCCGGTGAGAATAATATTTCCAGTAAAAGAGACAAACAGGCAGAAGCAACTAATATCTCAAATATGAAATAAAATCAACTAGACATGCAGTTCATGTAGTAATTCAACAACATGAATATAATAACAATTCAATTCAAAATGCAATAAAAATGCAATGCGTGTCATCGGGTTTCAAGATTGTTTAAATCAAATACTCAAAGGAATTTCGTTTTCGAATCGTCGGTTGGGATCCCGAGGCCAAGATATCACCACAAATCACCGACTCTCCCGATCGGGGTGAACATGATATATCTCGCTCCTCTAGACTTTGGAGCAACTATAAGGAGTATGTAGAACTTGTAAGACGTCAACAACCCAAGTACTCGCTTAAAGTCCCCAAATCGTCTAAATTGAAATATAAGGAGCATTCCAGCTCTTGGAAAATCTCGAAATCCAAGGCCACTCCAATATAGAAACAAATAACTCGGCTCAATATGAATGCATGTGAGATTCGAAATACAATCACATAATTCAATTCAAGTACGTAATCAATCAAAAGCAAGTAAACATGCATGTATGTGATTTTAGGGACTCGAGAGTTAATCGAAAACTCGAGTATTCATCCCTTTTAATTCGATGTTGTCATTTACCTTATTCTCGATTCGACTGGTGCTCCAAATCTGGAAATAAACACCAAATAATTTCTCAATCAATTTTCATTCAACTATTCGAGTCAATTAATCTTCGAAATAGAATTCGATACAAACCGTTCTTCGACTTCTAATGAATCAACTTCGAATCATGGCTCAAGCCCGACTAACTTCAACCAAATCTGAAATGAAGATTAATATAGACTCATTATCAACTTCTCAATTCAAACAAAACCCGGATCAATCAATTCAAACACGGCGATATTCAAAAATCAAACCGACGGCATAACGGCTATAAATTCGATAATCCAAAAAATACAAACATCAATATATCAATTCCAACAACCCATAACAACCATCATTCCTCCAATTAAACTCAATCTCAACAAATCTCAAAACACCCATTTTCGAATTAACCTTCAAAAATTCATAATAAATCCAAACTTCATTATTTTTCCATTTCATCTTCAAAACAACGATATACACTAGCTCAAGAACAACATATCCAAAAATCATTGGATTCCAACAACATCCGAAAAATGAATTATATCCTATCGAAGAAATACTTACGTTAAAATAAAACCCTTGTTGTCGGGATCACGAAACTCACTTTGAATTAAAAATCTACCGATCGGATCAAGCACAAAATTGGAAGGAAGAGCTTGAAGATGGGGCGGCTATGGAGGTTGGCGAGAGAGAGAGAAGAGGGAGGAAGGAGAAAGGGGTGACTCCCCATCCCACTCACATATTATTTATGTATATATATATGTATGTAATATATACACACACATATATATCTATCTATGACCAAGTTAAAAATTAGGGAATTGCCCTTTAGTCCTTGATCAACTTATCCAAAACTTCCAATTTATACCTCAAATTTCTTAATCTCCAATTGTCAATATTTATTTCTTAAAATCTCGGTCATGCTAATTATGGGGCGTTACAATCAGTGTACCAATCAAACGCATTCCCCTTTAGTGAACGGACAAATTGTTTGACTAGATAATCTCCATATGTCCCTGCATTATTACATGTCTCGACGAAATGAGCCACATGTTGTTTTGGGTTACCCTTGATGTGGGGACCTCGGGTTGCTAAACTTGCTTGGGGCAATTGACGAATAATTAACATTAATCAAACATTATAAAGAGTAATCAAACCCAAAAGATTTTTTTTTAAAGAAGGCACCTCGCTCGATCGGTTAAACTTTACCGATCGAGCAGGCAAAAAGTTAACTCTAGGGTCTGAAGAACATATGGCCTCGCTCGATTGGTTAAACTCTACCGATCGAGCGGGCTGAAAAATGTACATCTTGGGTTTGATAAAAAACAGGCCTCGCTCGATCGGTACAATTCAACCGATCGAGCGGGCATACCCTGCTCAATAATCAGCAGCTGTTCAATTACTGAATTTGCTGCTTTCTTGGTGCCTTTCAATCTTTATCATGCTTCTAAATAATATACATGCATTGACAAATAAATCCTAGCACTTAAATACATCAATTCTTGAATATAAACTAAGATTCACCAAGTAGAAACATGTACAAGGTTCCTTGTCTTCTAACATGTTTACATACAATACATGTCATCTACTTAAAAACCCGAGTCACCACTTCTAATCTTTCAATCTCGTGCTATCCAAGCTATATCTGATTCTTCTTATTCCCCAACCTGATGCAATGCACACATACAAACAAAGCAACAGCCGGATAACTCCGGTGAAAATAAATCTCAGTATGAATAGCATACATATACATCATTAAAGCATATTGAATCTATATGTCGTAATAATATTAAATCATAAAACATGTAATAACATGTAAATCATAGAATCATAATCGACTCTTAAATTCTTGAAGCATAACTATTCATCTAAGGTAATCTCATACCAAGCATATAAATACATTCACATCTTGAATGGAATATAATAACATGCTAGCATTTATCATTTATAAACGCAGATTCTAAACCATAGAAATCTCTAGGTTAATGCATAAATGTAATGCATGTGTCAAAGAGTAGGCTATCAAGTCTGATATCAATAAATCGTAATTCTGGGATCCCGGGGAAATAAAATCTTTAACTAACCACCGACTCTCCCAATCGAGGTGGCGTCAAATCTCTCAGTCCCCTAACTTTGGTTCAACTATAGTGAGTCATCTAGCTCTGGAAGTAAATCGACATTCCGTGTCATGAGTCATCTGACTCTGGGAATAAATCTACATTCCGTGCCACTCATCTATAGCTCTCCAAACGTCATCTGCACTCTAGGCCTTTCAGCCTTCTATGCTTTTCAGGTTGGAGTTCAAGATGAATGCAACATAATCTGTATGCATTAAAGACTATAAAACATCTTAAAACACAAATCAAATAAACAAGCAAAGCAATCCAATCATCTAATCACATAATCATTCAAGGTAACGATATCATTTAAATCTAAACAGATATTTTTTTTAGATACCTACAAATATGTAAGCATCAATTGAATTAAGTATAACATATTCAATATAGAACTAATATAATAAATCAAAGAAAACAAGTAAACATTTACATAAATGTTCTGAGAATTCAAGAAGATATCTATCTTGAATATTCTATCGCATTTATGCAAATGTGAGCAAATAGACATATAAACATGCATGTATGTGATTTTAGGCAACTCAATAATCAGAAACGATTTCGAGTTATTCTGCCCATCGTATTAATGTCTATTCATATCTTTGTCTGAATTTGGAAGTATTCTAATCCTTGCAAAAGTTGATCACAAGTCTTGTAAAAATTCTGCTCTTCTACTCTTGCTAGTTGAAAGTGTTCTTGTTCAACTTCAACCTTTTTAAATTATTCAGACTCGAATTCGTCGATTCGAATTCGGTAAACTTACACATCAATTTTGAAATGAAGTTATAACATAGCTTAACATCAGTTTTCACTCCCATTGCAATCTCATCTAATCTGAAACAACTACAAGACTTGATTGCTCAATCAAAACCAAGACCGACGGAGTAACGGTTTGACTTCGGTAATTTCCAAATGCATTAACATCAATAATACAATCATCTCAATCAAATATAATCACCAATTCCAACAGCATAAAACGTGAACATCAGCTCCCAAAAATCAGTATTGAATAAAATCTTCAAAAATCGGAAACATGTTCAAACGACGATCTTTTCTCGATTCGTCTTAGATATGCTATCGTCGTATATACTAGAACATGATTATACAATCAAATCTTAATCTTAACAATATCTTCAAATTTAAATCATCATAGAACTTTCTCAAACTTACATCAAAACGAAGCCGTCGATGCGAGGATCGCAAATATATGCTCAATCGGAAATTCTATCGAGCGGATTAATTTTTATCGGAGCTTAGGACGGATGAAAATGGCATGAGTCTTCATTTTCATTTCTTCCCTCATATTCTGCTGGATTTCACGTGAATTTCAAGGAAAATGGTGAATTTTTGGATATATATTGGCCTATTTACAATTTAGTCTCTGAACTCTTCAATAATTGCAATTTGGTCCTCAACCAATCTTTTAATTCAATTTCAATTATAAATAATTTAAGAATATTAGAAATTAATTCTAAACTCTAAAAATTCTCAAATTAAATATTCTCGGATTAAAATTAAATAATCTCGGTATTTGCAAATCAGTCGCTGCTCACGTTTTCGACTTCTACTTCAATCCTTTAATTTTGAAAACTTGGAATTTAAATCTTAAATCCCATAAATATTCAATTAAAATATTTTAATCTTTTAATTTAAGAATCCCGGAATTTAATTTTTAATATCCGTAAATTTTTAAATTAAATATTTTCAACTCGGAATTTAAAATTAAAAATTCCTTAAATTGTTAACTGATTATTCTCGGGCCTTACAATTCCTCCCTTCTAAGGAATGATTTTTTTCCTCGAAATCGCATTTGATCTTATTGCTGAATTTCATAAACTGTATAGCTAACTGAAGTAATACTTACTTCATTTCTGTGAGCTTTAGATATCTGTTCTGATATCTTCTTTTATTCTTCTTTCTGACCTCTGCTTTATCTGATTAAATTCATAAGAAGGATTCTAATTGAAGTTCTTCATCTTGTACCTATGAATTACATTTCATATATCTGCCAAATTCAACTTGAGTACTAATCAATAAGCTAGATCGAATACTCACAAGAATTCATTATTATATCATTTCTGATATCTCTTTCTGAATCTGATGATACTCTGGACAGAACTTTCTCGCTGATCACTCTGTTCAAACTTCAAAATCAGTATCTGCTATTCTTCTGCTAACTTTGTTAATTTTGCTTTTATTCTTGTTCTGTTCAGAGACATCTTTACATTCTCTGTTTTTGTTCGAATCACATCTGATATGATGGCTAATATATCTGTAACACTGTCTCAATAGAAAGAAAATTCTGCTTGTCTTATCATCGAAGAAACAAAACATTGTCTTTATATCTCTTAGATAGTTGTCACAGGAATTATAATAATCAAGTGGCAAAAGTCAATCACTAGTAACAAACCTAGTACTACAGTTCTGAGTATATCCTCGGAAATCTGGATAATCACATCTGATAGTCCACTAATCAAAGGATGGTATAATGAAATCTCATACAACCAAACACTCAGAACATCTGACAATCAATGCCACAATCTAGAAAATAAATCTAATGTCTTTGTCTTGATAATAGATTTCAATAATTCCTCTAATCTGATTATCTTGTTAACTTTGTAACATGTATATCTTTATGTCTGTATCATGTCTAATACAACATATTCTTGAATCTGTCAAAATCTACTACAATCTAAATCGCAAAATCATGACGATTTCAGTAGATTCGAACTAAAATTCTTCGAAAAGTTGATCTTCGTTCAGCGCTTGTGTAACTAATCTGTTACAGAAACCACTTAGGTTATTCTTTTCTGCTTCTTTTACTGGAATTTTAGTATTGGTAATGTCAATTCTGTCGTATCTGCTTTCATTTCTTTCACCAATACTAATTTCCAAATAATGACTACATGTAAGTCATACATGTTTAGACAACTGAATGGATATTAAATCTGTTATCATATGCCTCGTTCAGAATCTGATATTCCATTTCTAGAATATCTGGCACAAGCCAACGATTGTTCATCGCAAAATTCATCTACTCTGATCTGCTTTCTTGTCTTATATCTGAATCTGGCATTCTCAATCTACTTCTAATTGCTTGATCTCATATCGATGTTGCTTTCATCTTTCCAAACCAATTGAGTTTATCTTGGATTGCAACAATTCTGATTGTTTGAGTATCTGTCTAGAAACTCAAACACAAAAGTACAAATATTACAGATCTGTACATAATTGATCAAGCAGTCATCTAATTATTTTTTTCTATTTCCCAATTACTGGTAATCATACAATCAACCCATAAATCTTGCTGGTAATCTATATCAAAATTTCTATCAGTTACGAGCTAACGACTTCAAATATACTGAATATACACATCAAATAATCAACAATTCTCGAATATCGACTCAAAAGAACTGGCTCAAATCAAGATCATCCAAAATGACATATTCTGAATGACACAATCTGCTCAGTGAGACCACCTCACTTGCATCATAAATTCAAAATGAATGAATTAAATCAAACTCTAGCAAAGAATGAAGAGTCAATCAAAATCGATCGAGGCGAATAACAAACCTCAGAATCAATATCAAGAAATTTAAGAATCATGATTTTTATGATGTAATAGCTTCAGTAAAATCAAAGGAAAAGCTCAACTATAACTGATTTTTCTTATTCTTTGCTGATATGAGTTTATCTATTAATTCCCTTTTGACAATAGTCGAATATCAGCTTTTAGACTTAACTTATTGTCGTAGAATTCAGAATCACTTCGGTACTATGATAATTCTTCTTTAATCAATCTCTTAGATATTTCTGGAATTCTTCAGTTCAAGTAGTGTTTTTCTATACAAGTTGTCATCAGACCTTTGTACTAGACACCACTCTATATAGAACTGATCTTTTGATTTCGTAATAAGGTCGGGATATCTCATTAGACTATTTTTGTACATTCTAACCACTGACATATCTGTCAATTCTAGGTTAGTTTTTTTTTATACTAGTCCAGTATATCAACTAGAATTCTTCCGACATTCTTCTACTTTCATTTGGATCTTCTCAGTACCGAAATAAAAGGAATTTTATTTTCTGAAACTCATATCATAAATCTTGAATCATTTCTATTGCTGATCCAACTTAATCACTGCATGGAAACAATCAATTGTTAACCGGTATTCAGTTCTTGCATTAATATACCCAAGTCTTATCTTATCGAGTTCAATATTAGTTCCTCAAATCTGTATTTCATCCTTTCTGACTATTCTTGCAAATGTATCCATCTACTCAAAGACAAAAACTCAGCAATCACAATTAATAAAGGCTCAACAGATAATGATTGTAGCATAACAAATCACTGATCTATGAATGTATGAAATACAATCAGTACATAAGCAGGTTAATTACAATTAACTCAATTACCTGCAATCTTATTATCTGGTGCAATTTGAGCCAAATTAATCTGTCATTGCTTCTTGACGATGAGATTGTTCTCAATTCAAATTTCATCTTGATCTGTTTTAGCTAGGGAGGATATTCTCATACATCTGAATATACTGTCTCTTAGACTGAATCGATTTGTGCTGCTGTTATTACTATATCTTGCTTCATCCCTATTCTGTTATGAAATCTGTCAAACTATTTCAGTAGCTCTGCTCTTCAGCTATCTCTTCTTCACAATCTACCAACTTCTTACTAAGGCATGGAGTTGATATACAATTAGACTGGTTCTATGTTCATCTGAATATTCTTCACTTGAACAACTGATCCAGCTCTTCTACTCAACCCTTTTCTAGCCATAGTATATTCTGTATCTTTCTGAGTTGGTAATTACTAGCTCTGAAGGTGTTCAGCTATCATCCTTCTCAGTACAATCATCATTTCTATCGATGCAAAAACTTACCTCAATACTGCTCTGTTCTGTCTGAAATACTCATTCTGTCTGCAAAAGTTTTCTTATTCTAAACCAGAAGAAATATATAAAACAAAGCTCATGAAATACTATTCAGTATAATATATAATCTCAGGCTTCTGAATATATCACATGCTTGCCAATTCTTATGCTTTTCAAATAATACATGATAGCAACGAATTCACTTTCAAATGAATTCAATAAATCATGTATACATATTAGCATATAAGCATGTAAATCTCATATCAGTAGAGCAAGCAGTGTTCAAGCAATAAATCATGTCGCATACAATTTCGCAATTCAACTAAAGCATAATCATGCAATACTATAAATGCATGAGACTCAATCTACCCCTCTCAACTATCTCAGTCCGAGAAACTTAAGCTCTGATGCCACCTGTTGTGGGGACCTCGGGTTGCTAAACTTGTCTTGGGGCTATTAACGAATAATTAACATTAATCAAACATTATAAAGAGTAATCAAAACCAAAAGATTTTTTTTAAAGAAGGCACCTCGCTCGATCGGTTAAACTTTACCGATCGAACGGGAAAAAAGTAAGAACTCTCGGGTCTGAAGAACATATGGCCTCGCTCGATCGTTACAATTCAACCGATCGAGCGAGCATACCCTGCTCAATAATCAGCAGTTGTTCAATTGCTGAATTTGCTGCTTTCTTGGTGCCTTTCAATATTCATCATGCTACTAAATAATATACATGAATTGACAAATAAATCCTAGCATTTAAATACATCAATTCTTGAATATAAACTAAGATTCACCAAGTAGAAACATGTACAAGGTTCCTTGTCTTCTAACATGTTTACATACAATACATGTCATCTACTTAAAAACCTGAGTCACCACTTCTAATCTTTCAATCTCGTGCTATCCAAGCTATATCTGATTCTTCTTATGCCCCAACTTGATGCAATGCACACATACAAACAAAGCAACAACCGGATAACTCCGATGAGAATAAATCTCAGTATGAATAACATACATATACATCATTAAAGCATATTGAATCTATATGTCGTAATAATCTTAAATCATAAAACATGTAATAACATGTAAATTATAGAATCATAATCGGCTCTGAAATTCTTGAAGAATAACTATTCATCTAAGGTAATCTCATACCAAGCATATAAACACATTCACATCTTGAATGGAATATAATAACATGCTAGCATTTATAAACGCATATTCTAAACCATAGAAATCTCTAGGTTAATGCATAAATGCAATGCATGTGTCAAAGAATAGACTATCAAGTCTGATATCAATAAATCGTAGTTCTGGGATCCCGAGGAAATAAAATCTTTAACTAACCACCGACTCTCCCAATCGAGGTGACATCAAATCTCTCAGTCCCCTGACTTTGGTTCAACTATAGTGAGTCATCTAGCTCTGGAAGTAAATCGACATTCCGTGCCATGAGTCATCTGACTCTGGAAATAAATCTACATTCCGTGACACTCATCTATAGCTCTCCAAACGTCATCTGCACTCTAGGCCTTTCAGCCCTCTATGCTTTTCAGGTTGGAGTTCAAGATTAATGCAACATAATCTGTATGCATTAAAGACTATAAAACATCTTAAAACACAAATCAAATAAACAAGCAAAGCAATCCAATCATCTAATCACATAATCATTCAAGGCAACGATATCATTTAAATCTAAACATATATTCTTTTAAGATACCTACAAATCTGTAAGCATCAATTGAATTAACTATAACATATTCAATATAGAACTCATATAATAAATCAAAGAAAACAAGTAAACATTTATATAAATATTCTGAGAATTCAAGAAGATATCTATCTTGAATATTCTATCGCATTTATGCAAATGTGAGAAAATAGACATATAAACATGCATGTATGTGATTTTAGGCAACTCAATAATCAGAAACGATCTCGAGTTATTCTGCCCATCGTATTAATGTCTATTCATACCTTTGTCTGAATTTGGAAGTATTATAATCCTTGAAAAAGTTGATCACAAGTCTTGTAAAAATTCTGCTCTTCTGCTCTTGCTAGTTGAAAGTGTTCTTGTTCAACTTCAACCTTTTTAAATTATCCAGACTCGAATTCGTAGATTCGAATTCGGTAAACTTCCACATCAATTCTGAAATGAAGTTATAACATAGCTTAACATCAGTTTTCACTCCCATTGCAATCTCATCTAATCTGAAACAACTACAAGACTTGATTTCTCAATCAAAACCAAGATCGGCGGCGTAACGGTTCGACTTCGGTAATTTCCAAATGCATTAACATGAGTAATACAATCATCTCAATAAAATATCATCACCAATTCCAACAGCATAAAACGTGAACATCAGCTCCCAAAAATCAGTATTAAATAAAATCTTCAAAAATCGGAAACATGTTCAAACGACGATCTTTTCTCGATTCGTCTTAGATATGCTATCGTTGTATATACTAAAACATGATTATACAATCAAATCTTAATCTTAACAATATATTCAAATTTAAATCATCATAGAACTTTCTCAAACTTACATCAAAACGAAGCCGTCGATGCGAGGATCGCAAATATATGCTCAATCGAAAATTCTACCGAGCGGATCAATTTTTATCGGAGCTTAGGACGGCTGAAAATGGCATGAGTCTTCATTTTCATTTCTTCCCTCATCTTCTGCTGGAGTTCACGCGAATTTCAAGGAAAATGGTGAATTTTTGGATATATATTGGCCTATTTACAATTTAGTCCCTAAACTCTTAAATAATTGCAATTTGGTCCTCGGCCAATCTTTTAATTCAATTTCAATCCTAAATAATTTAAGAATATTAGAATTTAATTCTAAACTCTAAAAATTCTCAAATTAAATATTCTCGGATTAAAATTAAATAATCTCGATATTTGCAAATCAGTCGCTGCTCACGTTTTCGACTTCTACTTCAATCCTTTAATTCTGAAAACTTTGAATTTAAATCTTAAATCCCATAAATATTCAATTAGAATATTTTAATCTTTTAATTTATGAATCCCGGAATTTAATTTTCAATATCCGTAAATTTTCAAATTAAATATTTTCAACTCGAAATTTAAATTTAAAAATTCCTTAAACTGTTAACTGATTATTCTCGGGCCTTACACTTGACATCGAACTGTTGAAAATTTGGAGGCTGGTAACTAGTGGACATCCTCAAGTCATCGAACTTTTGTGAGTATGGCTTGGAATATGTGAGAGATGACTTGGAGCTTCCATCAAGTTTTTCTTTGATAGTACTCATGATGAAGTCTTTTAACTGGTCTACAGGAACTGACCCATCAGGTGAAAAATGTAAATCTTTAGTATGTTCTTTTCCCTTTTTCTTCATTGACGACTCTGTTTCACCATTAGTTTCATCTTGTTTGTCCATGCAACTTGCATCAACATGGTCTATCTTGTCCATCAATTTTATAATTTGGGAGTCTTGTTCTTGAACATGTCTCGAGAGTCCCTCAATTTCCTTTGTTAGATTCGCTATTTGATCTTCTAAAGTTGAGGCATTCGTCACCATCACGGGTGCTATGTGCGAGCTTTGATGAGTTTTAAAGAAACGAGCTTTCTCAGAAGATTCTTGTAACTTCTTCGGCATGCCTTGTGATGACTCCAAGACTTTCAGTTGACTTAGTAGTAGAAACCTTTATGTTGGATATCTTTTTATTGGTGGACATGATGACTTAAAACTTTTGGCGAAGAGAAAAGATGAAGGGTAGAGACTGTCCCACTGGGCGTGCCAAAATTTGTAGCTCAAATTCTTTATTTCTTAAAATTAAAAAATAGAACATTGATACAAATTAAATTAAATAAATATTAGTGAATACAATCTCTAAATAATCCCTTGATTCTTCTCTTCAAGAATGTGCAATTTGAAGTTCTTGAATATTTGATATTCTTGGAAGATGATTTGATATCTTGATAACGTTAATTCGATGGGTTCACACTTTGTTATCGAATGAACCTTCAAAATTTGAGAAGAACGCGATGAATGCCTTGAATCGCGCCTTGAATTTAGTTGATCTTGAATTTGGTGAAGAACAAAATCTTCTTGGATTTGAATGTATTTAAATATGTTGAAGAGTAACGCAATCAATTCCTAGAATCACGCCTCGATCCTCTTGAATTTAATGAATTTGAAGAAGAACGCCTTGAATTGCGCCTTGATCTTCGTTGATTTCCTTGAACTTCTTGAAGTTGACTTGAATTATTCTACTCTTTTTCTTCAAGCTTCTGTGTTGTGTTTTGGTCTTGGTCATCTGCCTCTATTTATAGTTGAAGGATGCAGATTCCTTCCATTTCCATTTGATGAGGTATCGCAATTTGATTGACTTCTCATGATTCATTTGGTGATTATTTTCTATTAATCACAATATTTGATTTTAAATACTAAAAATATTAGTATTTTCTTCCATTGATTCAAGATTTGATTTGAAATACCAAAAATATTGGTATTTCATTCCATTTATTGCAAAATTCAATCTTGATTTTCTCACAAAATATTTTAAAATATCAATTAATTAACTATTTGTAGGAATTTAATTTCCAATAAATATTCAATATTTTTTATTGATATTTAATATTATTTTGTTCTTTCCATAATTTCAGGGTCGACAAATTTAATTGTCTACAATAATAAAGTGTGATGAAAAAACAAAAAAAAAAGTACAAAACAATTAATGATGAAATGGAAAGAAACAATTAATAAAGACACATATTAATAAAAACATTCAAGTAAATTCACAATTGAAACTCACATATTATATATAACTAGCGACAGAAGCACACGCAGTTGCATGAGTGATATAATATATGATAATTTATGATTTTTTATTTATGAAATAATATATTATTTACTAGTTGAAAATTAGATATTGGAAAGATAATATAAATTTAATATCCTATTATTTATGAAATAATATATTATTTAGTAGTTAAAAATTAGTTATTGGAAAGATAATATAATTTAATATCCTATTATATTAAAAAAGGTAGATGAGAAAAAATGGAGAAAATTGTGGATAAAAGAGTAAAATTGAAAGATATTTTTGGTGATAGGGGTAAAATGGGGAAAAACAATTGGTGTGGTCTTGACACACCAAAAATAGTTATTAAAGGGTGCTCAAGTTTAATAGAATAGTAGAGATATAATATAATATAATATAATATAATATATATATAGGACTTTTCAGCTTCCCAACAATATTTTTCCACCTCGTCCCCGTCCACTAAAATCCGGTACCGGGTTTTAGTTATTTTTTTTTATTTTTTGCATAACTAAAACACGGTACCAGATTTTAGTTGTCGAGGACGAGTTGGACATCATTGGTTGGGCAGCTGAAAATTTCTGTATATATATATATATAGTCTTGATCTATCACACCTTAGGAGGAGGGGATCCGTGTGCATCCATTCGTGTCCAAAACAACCTCGATTGCCTTGAAATTTTAACGATAGAATATTCTCGAAAATGCGAATCTAACAATATATCATATAATACCAATTTCAATTTCGGTGGCCAGAATCGTGAAGATGGCCGAAAATTGCAGATTTAACCCAATTTCCGGCAATCTTCACGATTCCGATTATCGAGATTGAAATTGGTATTATATGATACATTGTTGGATTCGCATTTTCGAGACGATCATATCGTGAAATATTTCAAGGAAATCGATGTTATTTTGGGACTCGGGTGCACAAGGATTTCCCGCACCCTATATAATATATATATATATATATATATATATATGTATGTCTATATATATGTATAATAAATTTTCAGCTGCTCAACCAATGATGCCCAACTCGTCCTCGACAACTAAAACCCGATACCGTGTTTTAGTTATGCGAAAAATCAAAAACAAAAACCCGGTACCGGGTTTTAGTGGTCAGGGACGAGTTGGAGAAATATTATTGGACAGCTGAAAAGTCCTCACATATATATATATTATATATATATATATATAATTGTCAAATATTTTGTATATGAATATCAAAACTTGGGATAAAATATAAATAATATTAAATTGTATTGTTATTTAAATTTTTTTATACATAATAAAATTCAGTTATTTTTAATAATAAATATTAATTTTATTTTTTTGAGTTAAAATTTAATTATTTATTGTATTTGATTTCTTTAAGGTTAATTAAATTTTAATTATAAAAAAATATTATCAGGGCAAGATTGTCTAATAATCTATACTATCTTATAATACTTGAGGCACTTAGAGAAACCGCTCATATGAACATCATGTTTTATTTCCATTTTTGCCCCTCCTTCACTTCTTATTTTATTATTCCATAATATCTACCCTTCTACCCACAATCTCCACTAAAAACCTCTCACTAACTTCACTTTCACATTAAAAAAAAAACTATTTTTTTATAATACTTTTAACTCCAATCATCTAACGATTTTTCAATTTTCATCATATTTTTTATTTGGCTTCTACATCTTATTTTTCATATGATTTTTTTTCAATAATATGTTAATCAAAAGTACAAAAAAATACTAGAAAATAAAATAAAAAAGTGACTGTAACTGAATTTTTCGTTGCACACGTCACATTTACTAGTAATAAATAATAATAAAAAAAAAATGACTGATGCTAACATTTTACATCTTACAGAAAATAACCCTTTTCCTTCACGAAGTCTCGCGTTCACTCTGAATAAAAATCGCTCAATCGAAGACACTTCAGCGAATCCCAAAATTTTCTCCGATCGAAACTGTACTCGCTCTGCACTGCTGAAGGCAACTCTTGGCCTTGCATTGAATTTTTTTTTCGTTTCCATATTTTACTGGTTTGGATTCTTATTAATGAATATCAGATTATGCATTTCTCACTTTTTGCATCAATTTGGTAGATTATGCTCAATTTTATGGCTATTTCAGTTTTAATTGATTCAATTGTGTTATACGGTTATGCATTTTTCTGAATTCCAATTTTTTTTTATGGTTACGTTTACTCTTGTAGAGAAATCTCGCCACTCCTGATCAGCTTTTTTTGAGTGAATTTATATCATGAAGTTACTCTTTAAACTTATTTTGGGTCAGCAAGTGCGTTTTTCCAATTACATCCGATTTTTTAATGTCAATTACCATTGGAAGTTGTGTATTTAATGTGATTCATGGAATCAGAATTAGACGAATGGGGAAGAACTTTGAATCATTGTTTGTTTTTTAATTGGCAGTTGGATTCGCATAGTGATTTGCCTCCGTTGATTGTGTTCAAGGAGGGCATAACTGTGATCAACATCGTCATTTGTTGCTTTATCCATGTCAATGCTGAAAGAGAATGATGTTTCTTCTACCTCTGAGGTATTCAACTCTGAAATCATTCTTGTAATATAATAGTTTATAAGATGTTTAGGGTGTTATTAATTAACAATGTTTTATTTTCCCTATGTCCATTCTTTTGTCATTTTGTTTAAATTTGATTTACTGGATCTTTATCTTCTCACATCAAGCATAAGATGCTATATTTGCCTTTATTAGGTGCAAAGATGAACTGTTTCTGTTTTTTGCCTTGCCCATCTACTGCTACTAATTTTTAAATCATTGAGGTGAAATGTTGATCATTTGTGCCTGTTATCCTGGAATAGAAGCGGCGAGGATGTGGTTAAGATTGAATGTTATCTCATTCTTTAGTAATTTAGGAGTGGAACTTGTTAAAATTTGATGAGGTTCCTTTCTTGTGTTTTTTGTTTACTATAATGAACATGATTGGGATTTTCTTGTTATTGGATTCGATTTGCAGTTGTGCTCTGATGTTTTCATAGACCTTCTTGATTCGATCATCATTGATGTTGCATCAGAGTCTCACCGTGTTGCCAGACTAGGACTTGATCGTAAACTGGACCTAGAGGAAGAAGAACTAAGGTTGTCTGCTGAAGCACGAGCAAGGGCGTCTGATCCAGGTCACAGCGGCGAAGCCAATGGAAAATATGTTGTTGATATATTTGGGCAAACTCACCCTCCAATTGCAAGTGAAATATTCGACTGCATGAACTGTGGGAGGTCTATTATGGCTGGAAGGTTTGCGCCACACTTAGAGAAGTGCATGGGCAAGGTTAAATTTTCTTCTCATGACAGAAGTCATTCACTCTTAATTAATTTGAAACTATTTGTTTTGATAATATTCCAACCCCCCCACCCCCACCACACACACACACAAAGAAATTGCAGTCATGGTGCTACAGGTTGTAACAAGTCACAGCCTGAACTGCAAATTTTAGTGCCACTTGGCGACCCCATCATTTTGAAAAGGCAACGTGAACTTTATCCTCTAGTTCTCATATGTGACAAATAGATATAATATGTCATCAGTTACATTACTTGGCAGCCGCTGTTACTCACGAGTCTTCAATCTATTGACGACAGGGTAGGAAGGCTCGGCTCAAGGCGACAAGAAGTACTACAGCTTCACAGAACCGGCACACACGAGGAAGCGCTCTTTCTGCTCAGGCAGCAAGCACTAATCCCAACCGTGTGTCAAATGGAAGTTTTGGAATTGCAAGGGACGAATACTCAAACGGCACACTGGATGAGCCATGATGTTGGGACTTCAAGATGAAATCAACCCCTTGGGCCCTATGGCACAAAGAGAGAGAGAACAATCCACCAAACACCGCTATTATTGATTTTGGTTCATATATGCAAAATTTGCCTTGTAATAACAAGCAAGTATTTGAATCAGCTAGAACTAACCCAGAAAAATATTGATACTGGAATTTCCCCATCGTTATGCAACAAGATTTTTAAATCTAACATAAAGATCGAAATTGTTTTACTTCCAACTTTTTAACCCCATAACACAATTCAAGACAAAAGCTTAACCAATGTGTTTTGATTAGTTTTTTGGTTGATATATGCTTACTTGAGTAAAATATGCCTGAACTTATAATCAACAAGAGTGGAACAAGCATGCCCTATTTCACACGACTTCCCTGAATTTAAAATTCCATCATTTGACAAAATTTTGACCTCTTGGATGATTTCGAATTATCCAAATTTATTTGGTAGTATAGAGTCAAGCATCTCATTAACCAAATAACCATTAGAATGATATGCAATATTAATGTATATATATACTCCGAATCCCCTACATGTTTTTATACACTACAATATAATATATAAGACAAAACAATAACAAAAAAGTTCCCATCAAAGCCTTCATGCATGGTTAGTGTCTCATCCCTTTAATAGCCGCAAACTTCAATCACAGACAAAGAGAAAGCAACCACTCATTTGAACACACACAGTATTTACATCGAATTGAAAACGATCACACATCCAACAAATTCAAGGCACAGTTTTCTTATCCAAACACACCAATATGTTTATTTTCACCCACAAAATAAATAACAAATCCATTATTTACTGATCTTTTCGTGAATGGAAGTTAATAATATTGTGCAGTTAAGTTAGTTAAGAAGCAAGAAGATGCTGTCGAAAGAATCGGGAGGCGGCCCCAGGCTGGACCTCCCGGAGGAACTGCTGGAGATTCTTCCCGCCGATCCGTTCGAGCAGCTCGATGTTGCCCGGAAGATCACCTCCATTGCTCTGTCCACGCGTGTCAACGCACTAGAGTCGGAGGCTTCCATGCTCCGACAAGAGTTGGCTCACAAAGATACCATCGTTTCCAGCCTGGAATCCCAGATTGAGTCACTTGACGCCTCGCTCAGCGAGGCGTCAGACAAGCTCGCTCAAGTTCAGCAGGAAAAGGTTCGGACAAACATCGAATAATTGGTGTTTTGCTTGGCGTATGAATATGAATATTATGTGTTTGTTTGTTTGTTTGTCTGGGTTTGTTGTTGCGTAGGAAAGCTTGATGAAGGAGAATGTGCAACTGAGCACTACGGTGAAAAAGCTGAACAGGGATGTTTCAAGGGTATGATTTTTAACTTTTGAGTCATTTCTGGTGTACTTTCTTTTTTGTTGTTTCTGATACTCCCGGCTATGTATGATGTACAGCTTAAAGCTTCTTTCTTGGTATTTACATTCTATCAAGTTAAATTAGTTTATGGGATATATGGTGCTTGATCATTGAGAATTGTATATGGTGACTGATAGCATTTTCTTATGCTGCATACTTCGTAAAAAGTTTGTAGTAATTAGTTTAGGCGGACTCCTAGGTTTGGCCACATCAGTCGTTTGAACTGAGTGTCCCGTTGTCGTCGTCTTTGATTAGAAACATTCAAGTCATCTTAGGCACTTGACATCTAAATATTGGTAACTCATTGAAATCTTGTGTCAATGTTAAATTATATTTGTTCGTCTAGAGCAAGGTTCTTACAGCTTTTGTTGGTGCAGCTGGAGGCCTTTAGAAAGACACTCATGCGATCTCTACAAGATGAAGAAGACAACCCTGTAAGTGATTAAATTTCTGAATAAGGCCATCACATCTTTTTCATGCTCTTCTGATGAACGTATTTGCGGGTACAAGGCTGAGATTCTGCTCTAACCAGTAGATGAATATTGGTTTGCTTACTTGTCGTCTTTGGTTTGATAGGCAAGTGCTCCGAAAGCTGCTGCCAAATACGATTCAAGTAATCAAGGTTTGTTATTTCAGTGACTTCTTTTCATGGTTCTAATTCCTTAAGAGGGAAGGCCCGTCCCTTCCTAAAAGAAAAGTGTGCTGCTCAAATGCAGTCGCACACGCAGACACGCTATTCTTAAATAGAAAAAAAATTGGTTCTGATTCTGAGATGTATTCTTTAATTCTTATGTGTTCATTTGATGCTGTTGTTGGAATGTTTTAGATGATGATGCATTATCACTGCCTAGCAGAACAGCTTCAATGCGTAGCCAATTCTCAGATTATGCCAGTAACTCATATTCGGACGACACAGAGTCTGAAAGTATGTGTTATGTTCTTGAGTTAATTGCTGAAAAGTATGTGTTATGTTCTTGAGTTAATTGCTGATTAAAGAAAAACCCTTCTTCCACATGTTTCTTTTTTTTTTTTTCGATTCCATCTTCCCCGTGCTTATGCCTGCTAAGAAGTGGAAGATTGACAAGTTTCTAATCATCCTTCTCTCAACATGACAGCTGTAAGGCCCCGTGTGTCGCAGGGCCTGTTGCTAGCATCCCAAAGTAGTGCCACACCTCGGTTTACTCCTCCTGGTTCCCCTCCAAGTCTATCTGCATCTGTAACTCCAACTAGGACACCCAAACCATTGTCTCCAAGGCGACACTCGGTTTCAATTACAGGAGCCAGAGGGTTCTTTGATGATAATAAGTCTTCTTCGTTGTCTTCTATGCCATCTAGCAAGTACAGTTCGATGTCAGGCTTAGATTCAGGACCCCAAACAGGTTAGTCACTAAATCTCCCCATGTTTAACTCCTCTATTGATAAGCAAAGGTTGTAGTCTTTTATTCAGGCATGCACCGCGTACTGGCACTGGTTCTGTTTTGAAAAAACTACTTATGATCTTCATCACATCATACTTCCTATGCCATCTTTCCTTCAGTAAGGTTTTAATAAAGACAGACTAGTATCTAATGACTCTGTTCTTATATCAGGACGAACCCGTGTAGACGGAAAGGAATTCTTCCGCCAAGTCAGGTACATGGTTTTCTGCTCGCTATCACACAGAACCACTAACTACATACAATTTCCAGTGCTTCTAAGTTTATCACGCCCTCTTTGAAAACTTGAATTCGTATATATCAACTTTATGTGTGCATCTGCCCCTTTAAGAGGGTATTCCATGATCTTGTGAAAATTGCAATTGAATAGCTATTATCATCCTCAAAAACCATCTTCACCAGTACTAATTCTGAACACTCATTTAACTCATGTTCTGCTTGTCACACGACGTTGCATCAGAACTCGGTTATCATACGAGCAGTTTGGGGCGTTTCTGGCAAATGTGAAGGAATTAAACTCGCATAAGCAAACGAAAGAGGTACGCGATCACGGTAGTGTTTGGGAGATCTTTTAAAAAATACTTATCGGCTTTTTCTTCACAAAATTTTCGAAATTTATAAAATTTTGTGAAATAAAAGATAAAAAGTGATTACTGGATACTTACATTACTCGCGACATTGGTCTATCTTGCTTTCTTGCATCTACAAAGATCTTTTATCATCTTCTTGATTGATCCTATTTACTTGTTTACCATGTCAGGAAACTTTACGGAAGGCTGATGAAATCTTTGGCCCCGATAACAAAGATCTTTATGTTGTTTTTGAGGGCTTGATCACGCGTAATATCAGCTGACATAATGTATGAATCGATCTTTTATTTTTGATTTTATTTGTAACTATAAATTATAAAGTGAATTTATGATATGAATATCCCAGGTGATTATAAATTCAAAGTTGTGATCGGATTCCATTTTGTTATAATCTTATGTTTCAGTTGTATGCATAGATCTGGATTTCGATTTGTTTTATTGTTTATAACGAAACTATGATGTTAAATCACACTTTAAACTTTGAAGCATTAGTAATACAAAAATATAATAGATTTAAAATCGCACCGTTATCGGGTAAATGTGAAATTTTCTTAATTAGGTGGTAACTTCTCAAAACAATAAAAATATATTTGAAATTCATTGATCCAAGCACGACCTTATTGTTTCAATGTAAGCTTATTGAGTTTGGGGAAAATAGTTTTTCTTTATCCACTAATTTGTTCAAATTTGGCTTTGATCCACTACGTTTTCAAATTATGGTTTTATTACACTAATTTTTAATTTATGTTATTTTGGCCTTGCTAATGTGGAGTTAGAAAATGCTTACGTGACATCGGAAAATGATGATGTAGATTTGAAAATTGTTAATTGTTAAGTTGACATGTCAGAAATTGGGTCAAAATAGCCGAAAATTAAAAGTTAGGGTATCAAAAACAAACTTTTGAAAAGTTAATGAACCAAAATCTAAAAAACGAAAACTCTTGTGAGACCGTATCAATGGTAAATTTTGTGAGACGAATCTCTTAATTGGATCACTCATGCTAATGTATTAATTTTTATGCCAAAAATATAACTATTTATAAATATGAGGAGTTTAATCTGTTTCATCAATAAAGATTAGACCGTCTCACAATAGACTAACTTAATCTAAAAATAAACAGTTAATAGACAAAAAAAAAATCATTTTTTCCTTGGGTTTTGCATGGTGAGTAGTTCTGAATCCTATAGGTGACAAAGAAACAAAGAATTATGGAAATGAGAAGGATTTCTTTAGCGGGAAACCCACAACTTGGAAGGAAACGACGTTGTTTTTTGTTTCGTTGACAGTTTTGTTAGTTAGCCACGTGTCAATTGTTCATCATACCGAGACGGCACATCAGTGGTTGAGAGAAGAGAAACATTAAGGCCCCGTTTGATTTCAAAAGTCAGACCAAAAAAGCACTTTTTTAAGTGCTTTTCAGTTAACAAGGTGTTTGGTTGACCAAAAAAGTGCTTAAATAAGCACTTTTTAAAGTCAAAATTAGAGCTTTTTTAAAAGCCAAAAATTGTAGCTTTTAAAAGCACTTATTTTAAAAAATATCTACAAAATCCAAACGGGCTCTAATAGTACGATCCAACAAAATTGAAATCTCATGTAATTCGACAGTGCAGAGGGGTATTCTGCAAATGGATGTGAGGTCTGATGGAAATTAACCAATCCGGGCCATCCAAATACAGAGGGGTAATACCCATGAAGTAAATTTTGGTAAGTTAAAGTCGTTAGGGATGTAAATGAGACGAACAGTTCGCGAACTGTTCAGGTCTCGGCTCGTTAAAAGCTCGTCCGGGCTCGTTTAATGAGGCTCGTTAAGGCAAACGAACCAAGCTCGAGCTTTACAATATTCGGCTCGTTAGCTCGTGAACATGCTCGTTAACAGGCTCGTTAACAAGCTCGTAAGTCATCTCTTAGACAAAAAAATAATAGTATTGATATTTAATTTATAAATTTACACTTTACTTATGAAAAATATTGAAAAATCTATAAAAATTAATTTATTAGAATAAAATTACAAATTTTAATAATAATATTATATTTTTTCAAATATATAATTTATTTTTTAATTAATTTAATGAATATTTAAATTTATAGTTTAAATATATTAAGCTCGTTTAGGCTCGAAAAAGCTCGAATAAGCTCGTGAGCCATAAATATATTCGTTAAATAAGCTCGGGCTCAGCTCGTTTATAAATAAACCGAGCTTGAACATTCTAAAGCTCGGCTCGGCTCGGCTCGACTCGTTTACATCCCTAAAAGTCGTACAATAAATTACTCGTTACGGTAATAATTACATGTATATTTTTTAAATTTTACCATATTTTAATGAGAGTATGTCTCTTATGAAACGACAACACAATCCATATTTACAATAAAAAATAATCAGGATCGTGATAAAATCGTGATAAAATCGAAGCTCAGACCATAAAAAAATATAATCTCAATTTCATTAACTTAAAAAATAAAATATATAATAATAATAATAATAATTATTATTATTATTATTATTATTTAATATCATAATAAAAATAAACATTAATATGTAATTGTAAAGCTAGTTAATAAAAATAATGTTTTACATCATTTCTTACTATATATAAAAGCAAAGTAATTAATTATACTGTCACATGAAATATCCTCATATAATCATCAAATCATTTAATATTTCTTGACTCATTGTGGTACTCAATAAAATTTTAATAATTTTAACTTGAAAAGCTTCTTTTTATGCCACAATTTTATTATAAAATTCTCTCCGTTTAATTTAAAATTAGACATAATTGAAAATGTATAAATAGAATAAGATCAGAGTAAAGAACAATTACTTGTATGTGATAGGTGCATACTACGAAGAATTGATAATGAAAATTAAATTTCATGGATTGAAAGAGACGAGCGACTAAATTATGGTTGTACGTGTTTGTCATGGAGAACTATTCTCAAATATTTTATTTTTTCTTTAATTAGATAAAATTATATGGATATTATAATAATTTCTAAAAATAATTCAAACCCTCACTCAAAATGGGGCCTTGGGCGGTCGCCCGACTCGTCTTCCATAAGGGCTGCCCTTGAAAGTAATATATTACTTTTGACACGTAATAGTACATATTTTTGACATAAAAAATAATATTTTTTCATGATAACCTAAATAAAGGATTTATCTCACGAAATTGACCCGTAAAATCGTCTCATAATATTTTTTATATATGTTTTAATTATTAGATGGGTTCTTAAGTCGTAAGATTTAAATGATTTCATTCGAATTTTTTTTGTTATGTAGATTTATGCATGCTCCCAATAATGACATTAGCATACGTCACGGTTGGCCAATGACATAAATCGTCTTATATAAGACGAGGTCTTGACTCTTGAGTTGAAACTTGAAACTGCATGTTGTAAACGTTATGCCTTCAAATATAGAATAATTATAATAACAATGTCATTAACACATAAGGCATAATTTAGCTAAAATATGGAAATTTTATAATGAGAAATTCGTAAAATATTATAATGCAACAATGTATAATATATCTAGTTTTATTAATAATAAAAAAGCCATAGTATAGAATGCGCCTGTGGTAACTGTGTGGAAAATCAGTATATTCCGTGTAAGCATCGTGTATCCAATTCTGAGTCCCGAATTTTCAGCATGAAGATCTTACATTTAATGTGGACAATACTCACCCACCGTTATTCCCATGTTTTCATCATTTTCTCATTCTTCTTTTTGTTCCAATCTGGATAGGAAATTTGCTTCAGCTTGATTGATACATAATAACATATAAAAATATATATGATCATTGGTTCTTGAGGCACTGTTATTTTGATGTCTTTAAGGAACCATGGAAATTGCTCATGACCCTTTAACTTCCCCAAGGTAATTTCAAGTCTTTTTCATTTCATTACATTTTTTTCCTGAAGTTTAATTTGTATGTATATAATGCTGTCCCTTCTTGTTTCTTGATTGTTTCTAATAACGCATGTAATTTCAAGATTCTGTACCTAGTTTATGTGCAATGAAGCGTTGATGCAGATTAATGCGTTAAAAATTTATTTTCTTTGCTTGTTTTTTCTGGGATTCTGCTGAAGGATTTGTTATGGTAAATGGTGGAAGGATTCATTTACCTTGAAATTTGCTAATATTTTGGGCCTTTTTTTTCCCCTCATTTTATGATTATAACGATCAATTTGTGCAACCTTTCCCTATTTTTCGTGTAATTTTGCAGAATGAATGATCTCGGTTTATTTTGTGTAAAATTGTTCCAATGTTGGATTAGTGAATATTCTCTAACAGGTTCTCGAATTACAGTGGAATTGAGAATGCATGCAATGCTGCTGTGGAAAGTTCTGAGGGACAATTTTTTGTGATAGGAAAGAAACTCATATTTTCTACTTCAGCCATTTCTCTTTCTGATAATGGTAATAATCTTAAATCTTTCTATTCTCCTTTTTCCCTTGAAATTTCGAGTTTAAGTGAAACAAGATAATCTCATTACAAAAATTTGCACTCTTGAAATGTGCCTTAGAATTGAGAGCTCTAACTGTTGAGGACGAAACAATAGAAGAATGCTCGGTGAGGGAGGAAGTTCATGAGGAGGCAAAGACGGAAACTTGTTCCATAACAAGAACTTTAGAACTCGAGGTCGAAACAAGCGAAAAACCTGATTCTCAGTGGAAAGGGTTCATTCGGAGACTTAAAAAAGGGCCAACAATGCATTTGCATACTTTTCATCCTACCTTACCTCACCTTCCTTCAATCAAGAAACTCTCTAGAAGAAGAACAAGAAATACGCAGAGTATGCCAGCATTGCCGCCTCATATAGAAGCTGACTTGTATTATTGCTTCGAAACTTCATGGAAGAATTTCTCCCTTTCAGATCTCCAAGAAATAACCGATAACTTTAGCCGTGGTACATGATGAAGAACTAAATTCTCTCATTTTGAAATGCTTGATTTCTTAGTGCAACTGTCAAGAAAATGCATCGGTTTTGACAGATATTTGTTTTCTTTTATGATGTTTGGGTAGATAACTTGATTGGAGAGGGAGGATACTCGGAAGTCTACAAGGGGCACTTGGAAGATGGTCAACTAGTAGCTGTTAAAAGGTTGATTCGGGGTACTCCAGAGGAGATGACCGCGGATTATTTATGCGAACTTGGCATTCTAGTACATGTTAACCATCCAAACATTGCCAATGTCATTGGATATGGAGTTGAAGGAGGGATGCACCTTGTTCTTCCTTTGTCACCAAATGGAAGTTTGGCGTCTTTGCTTCACGGTTCGTTCTTTCATCTAAATTCAATTAATGAATTTTTCGATTTAATTTTATTTTCCACCATTCAAGATTAAAGAATCTTCTTGTACAATACACAGACAAAAAAGTGGAATTGAGATGGAGTGTAAGGTACAATATTGCTCTAGGCATTGCCTCTGGTTTATCATATCTGCACGAGGGGTGCCAACGACGAATTCTCCATAGAGATATCAAGTCTGCCAATATTTTGCTCACTGAAGATTTTGAACCTCAGGTAGAAGGATCGTGAATAAAAACACTACGGTGACCATTTAAAAGTGAAATTGGATCAATAGCTTGATTTTGTAAAGTTCTTTACCAGGAGCTCAATATTTTGATTTTGAGTGCAGATATCTGATTTTGGTCTTGCAAAATGGCTTCCTGATAACTGGACTCACCTTAATGTTTCACAGTTTGAAGGAACATTTGGGTACGTCACATTGGGGTTATTATTCTAGGATGAAACTTGCTAAAAGCCTAAAATATTTGAAGTTTTGTCAATCTAAGTACTTTTTTCCCTCTCCTCGGCAGCTATCTTGCTCCTGAGCTTTTTATACATGGTATAGTTGATGAAAAGACCGACGTATATGCCTTTGGAGTACTGTTGTTAGAGCTCATCAGTGGCCGGCCAGCTCTAGACGAGTCACACAACAGCGTTGTGATGTGGGTATGCACTCTTGCTTCTGTTCTGGCCTAGCTAGTGATGTAACTCTACTTGTTTAAACCAAGAAACACTATCTAACTTTCAGAAAATTATGAACATCTTACAGGCAAAACCTCTGCTAAACAAGAAATGTATTGTCGAGTTAGTCGATCCATCATTAGATGGTTCATATGAATCTGATCAGATGAGTCGCATGTGTACGGTTGCATCCCTATGTACGGATCAAAATCCAACCGAAAGGCCTCAAATGAGCCAGGCAAGTAACTTATCTTAAGTACCCCTTTGGTGTATCAAGCACAAAACATTAATGATTTAGCAATTAATTCGGGTCAAATGATTCTTTCATGGGAGGCAGGTTGTAAGAATGCTAAAAGGTGATGACGGGGTAACTCAGAGCAAGAAAAAGTTCCAAAAGAGGCCTGCACTCAAAAGGACATGTCCTTTGGAGCTAATTGAGGAAGAAGAATGCAGTTAACTCAAACAAATCATCAAGCGACAGGAGCCTTAAATCCGATAACTCGTTGTAACAAGAAGCCAGAACCGAAATGTTGGTTCTTGAGACAGACTAACAAAAGACAACTCGACTGAAATTGAGCGATGAATGTATATACAGTTCCTCCAAGTTGCTCACCATCACCGGGGATCATCGTATAAAAAGTTCTTCCTAATTCTCCCCGGGATTTAATTACTAGTTAGATGACGGTCTAGTAGAACAAAACCGAAATACATACGATAGTAATGACTATACATGAGTGAGTTCACTTTGTTTGTAGAAGAAAAAGAATAGGATGTAAACAAACATTGGTTCCCTTGTTTGTAATATCTCACTTGTATTTGAGTCAATTCTTTAGGACTAACATTTTCTTTGACATGATTAATATTCAATGATACTTTGTTTTAATCTTCCTTTATTCTTGATTCTTGAAACTCATGCTTTCCTCTATATCTTTGATCATTTATACTCTATTTTTAAATAAATTTAATAAATTTATGTTTCAACTAAATCCATTCATGTAAAGGCTTTTAATATATGAAATTATATATTGAATTTATTGAAAACAATAATCCCTTGTCACCCATTTTATATTTCGACATTGGCTTTATTATCGTGCACTCTTTCTCTATGCATAAGCAACAAAATACATCACGAATGGTCACATTGATTTGATAGAACTATAAATATGAACAAATGGTAGTGGACCATCCAAAGATTCCCTCCTCTTTGTGTACCAATAATTGATTGCAATAAGGTGGTCCTCCAAAATTAGTTCAAATATTATATTTTTTAAGAAAAATATTTTTTCAATAAAACAAATGGTTACTTCAAAATATATTATAAATCATATAACTACATTTATTAATGAAATGGTTACATGTGTATAAAAAAACATGTATTCATTTATTGGTTCTTATTCAAATTCGACCGGTAATTGATCAGTTCAAGAACCAAAAACTTGAATCGCGGACGGATTAATCAATCAACCAATCACATATATAATTTATAGAATTATTTTGTTCATGTATGTGTGTGATGTTAATTGATAATGTTGGCTAAAGTAGAGTCATTTAGGATATGTAATGTGATTTTGTGTCTGTGTTAAAGTGACAACAGATGCCAATAATCAACTAAATAAGCCATATTATTTCAAATAGATGGAACAATGTATTATTTTGTACTTGAGACTATTTAATTTAATTAGTGTTTTGGCTGGCATTATAGGCAATATCCACATTATTTATGAACCATGCAGTACTATAATGAAGCCCATTACTTTAAGATGACAACGAATCAACAACTTTACATTTTATGTATATCTTTTTTTATCAACATTTTATGTGGTTGTTAATGTCAAACATAAGTTAATCGTGCTCTTTGTATGGTTATTTTATCCATCTATTCCAAATTTTGGTGTCATGACATTTTCTTTATACAATTATCGAAAGCATGTGCGCGGTATATCAAAAACCTTTAAAAACCAAGTTATTATTAAAAAAAAATAAAAAATTCTAAGGTTTATTTCTTTGTTCAAGATCCCTCTTATGAACTAAAATCAAAGAATAATTAAATAGATCTGTTCCGATCAAAATAGCAATGAGTTCGGATTATAAGCTTATAATCTGATGATCAAATCGAGTTTGTGATGTATTATTATATGTCAAGAGGTTATTCGAAGATATGTAAATTAGAGTAGATATATGTTCTTGTTGTTGGGGATGACAATGACTTCATTAAATTTTGATGTACAAATCAATTGAGTTGTTGAGCATTAACCTTTCTTGTCAAATAAATTTAATGTGAAAGAATCTTCATACTTTGGTCATGCGATATTATTAATTTATTATATTGTAAAGTATGTTATCTTTAATCCTTTTCCCATTAAACGTCAAGGGTTCTTTCATTTTCCAATAATCTTTAAAAATAATATTTAAGATATACAGATTGCATAAAAATTAAATAAATAAATAAATTATTCTTGGACAGCCATATTGTTAGGTCAATTTATATATGCGATAAGAGATGCTCCAAGCACAATGGTGGGCATCTAGAATACGCTAATATTGATTTTAATATTTCAATTATTCATTTTTAACTTTTATTGTAAAGGGTGCATGAAAAATAAAGAATGAAAGTGAGAGCCACGCTAAAATATTCATTCCAAAAAATGCTCTTTTTTTAAAAAAAAAAAATTGGATGCCTTGAATATAGGGAATATAATTCATCCAAGCATCAATAATAAAGGGTACACATTAATTATTATTTTTTTATAGCTAAAAAGTTGTTTTAGATTAAATTTCATTGAGTCTTTCGTCATTGTTTTCAAGAAATATAATTTTATTAATTCTCAATTAATTATAAATAATTATAACTTGTTTCTAGAAGTTTTTCTTGAATAAGCACAATGCCACAATCTCGACCTTTCTCTCTAATATTGTCATATATTCATACATATACTTGACATCATCCTCCATGCAACTCTGATCTATGATAAATATATATCATGCTATTTGTGTGAGAGATATAAAATAATCTATTATCCTAATCTAAAATCCAAATTTATCATAAAATACTATTTCTTTTTATTAAAATAATTTTCAACTTAAAAATACTTATCCTATTAATTCTCAATAAATTATATAAAATATAATCTTGAAAATTTTTATTTTTAATATAACATTTAATAATTTACTTACCAACAAATATTATATTTTTACTAATTTTTCCATACCATATGCTAAAATATTAAAAAAAAACACATACGAAATTATATTTTAAATTAATAATGTCGATATATATTCAAGCGTCGCGTGTAAAAAATAATCAGTATTAAATAAAGAATCAATGCATGTTGCTATAATATATTTATTATAAAAAAATAAAATAAAAAGAGAGAAATATAATTGGAAGCAACATTACAGAGAATCTGCAATAAAAAAAAATAGATGGAGAAAGAAGTGGGGATGGCAAAAAGATGGTGGTAGGCTAGGGGAGAAGTATCTGCAGATTTGGATAGCCTCAACAAAATGATGACATAGAATGCCAAAAATATGGTAGGGGCCGTCAAATAACAAAACAGCGCAAATCCCAAAGAAGTAAAAAAGCACAGAAAAAAGCAAGTGTAGACTGCAGATTTACACTGCAAATCACCAGAAACAGGTAAAAAAGTTTCGATCTTTATCAGTGCAGCAGTCTGTGTTCAAGAGCATTAACTCCACCAAATCCCTTTCAAGATTTTATTATATCCCTCAAGATCTGGGATTGCCAGCTAGTAACCGGTCGGCTTTCGTTATTGTTTTTGTGAAGAGACAAACGAGACCTTGTTTGGGAGGCGGAAACATGGAGGTGAATCAGTTGCAGAGGAGTTTTGTTGAATATATTGCCGCTTTGTTTCGTGAGGTAAGTAGCTAACGTGGGAGAAATGGGGGAAAAAAACTATGTATTGGTTTTGTGATGTTTTCTTGCTGGGTTTTTTTTATTGGTTTATAATGGTGTTTTTTGTTTTGTTTTGTTTTGATGTGGGTATTTTGGTGGTTGTTTGAAGGGATTCTTGGATGGGCAGTTTAGTCAGTTGCAGCTGCTTCAAGATGAGAGTAATCCTGATTTTGTAGTTGAAGTGGTGTCTCTTTTCTTTGAGGATTCCGAAAGACTTCTCAATGATCTTACCAAAGCTTTGTGAGGATTCGTCTTCTACATGTGTTTCTGTGTGTTTATGTGTATTATGTTTTGGTGTAGTAGTAATAGTATGCATGTGTGTTTTTCTGGCAAGAAGCCATGGAGCGAACAGGGCAGTATTCCCATTGACTTTAGCTCTGTACCCCTATACTATATGTAGATTTTATATACAAGATTACCTAGCTCATTAATTTCATGTGGCAATTGTAGAGCGAAATATAAAGTTGAGAGATTTTTCCACCTCATAAGATTATCTCTATGTTTTTGCCCCTTCGAGCTTGTTAGATATCCAACGTCGACTGGATTAAGTTTTTGGATGTTCTATATATGGATTTGGACAGTATAATCTTCCGCGCTTGAGCTAGCTTTTGGTTGTAGTTAGGCCAAAATCCATCATCTTAACATCGTGTCAGACTCCAGACCCACCGTGTTAGACGCGTGCGTGTGTTAGGTGTCTCACGGAGTAAGTCCTTGAGAGTGACATATCAACTTGAACAATCCTCCTTTTGAGCTAGCTTCTAGGTAAAGTTAGACTAAAAAATCCATGATTTTAACATGACTCTCCGTTATCGTGTTTATGACATATGATAGTTGCTTCCTATTGACTCAAATTCTGGAAATACATGCAAATTTTTCTCTTATCATTGTTTTTTATGTCTTGAAATTTTTTGTAAGATTCGGGTATTGCAAATAAGTTTCATGGTTCCATCTGTGTGTGGGTGAGCTCTTTTATGTGCAAGAGATAGTAATGGTGAGTTTATTGGTGCAGAGATCAGCAGAACGTGGACTTCAAAAAGATTGATGCTCATGTTCACCAGCTGAAAGGCAGTAGCTCAAGGTATTCGTAACAAGAAACAAAATATTTTAGAAGGTTTTTTAGATGAAGTATTTTGTTTAATTTTGCTATTTGGAACCATAATACTTGAAACTTCTTCACCATTTTAAAACAGAAGAAAAATCTGATGGTTATTTTAGCTAAGTTCCAGCCTTTCTTAATTCACACCATATTACTGGATAAAAGAGGCTATATAAGCTCCCCATGGAGTACTTTTCAACACAATTTCTTTAGAATTCATAAAATTTTACCAATGGATTCTTGAATACCCATTCTAGAAACATATTCATGTGCCAAGTTTTCAGATTGAACTTGTGATTTTCTTTTAGTGCTAATAGTTTGTACTGTTGGTGTAATAGCATTGGGGCACAGCGAGTCAAGAATGCCTGCATTACTTTCCGAAACTACTGTGATGAGCGAAACATTGAAGCGTAATAATTTTTTCCCCCCTTCCAAGATTCTCATATGAAGCTAAATAGACACCGACCCCAACTAGTTTGAAAATTGGAATATCTTGTTAGGTGCCTGAGATGCTTGCAAGAAGTTAAGCAGGAGTACTTGCTTGCCAAAACTAAGCTTGAGGCTTTATTTCGGGTATGCCCTTGATCTCTTTAATTTTGTGGAGAAAGATTTTCCGGAACAGCACGACAAATCTTGATCACACGCTTTGCTTTCATTGCGACACATATCATTTATGTTCTTTTAGTTCATCAAATCTTGTTGTGCTACTGAACTAAGGGGATACGTTGTAAACACGCTAAGGTAAGGACGATACCAGAAATCTGATCAGGGCTCGAGGAATATTTTCATATGTACATTGATAATGTGAAAAAATAAATGCTGAGAAGTTGAAATTTCTATGCACATGAATTGTAGAACTAGTAACTTACTCACATTTTTTTAATTTCAGTTGGAGCAACAGATTGTTTCTGCTGGCGGAGCGATTCCAATATTGGATGAATTCTCTTAAAAGGAGTGTTATCTCCTCTGCCGAGTTTTCGAGAATGATGGGGGTTCTTCTTGTATGTCAAACGTTATTCTGTTAGCTTCTTGTTCTGATTATCTTTGCACCATTAAGTTTCTCTGGCTTCTGGTTGTATGATCAAATGTATTATGTGACATTTACATTTGAGTTCAGCTTCATTTTCGAACAAGAAAGCAACGTTAACATGTTTCATATTTCAGATTATATACATCAATGAATGATAGGTGCATGCTGTATAATGTCAGAAGTCACAAGGTATCATCTATTTATGTCTGAAACGTGAAGCAATTACCAGTTGGAACTGAAGTTTTGTGATGGCATATAGAAGTGTTAGATAACCATTGTTGCTTGTATGTCACAATGTGTTCATTAACCAAGTTTAATAAAAATGTGCATGAAAAAAATGAGCTGAGCCCAGTATAGTGAGCTCTGATCTGAAAGTAATATGACGGTCGAATTCGAGCTAAAGCAAGTTAGATCACCTAGAGGAGTTCACTTTTCTTATTGCAACGTGTTTTTCAACTATCTGAACATGAGTGCTTAGCTTGATACAGGAGTAAATATCAAAACTTATAAACATTAGATTCTCTGCATGTCTGTATCACTATTAACAATTCTTGACAAATGCATCTGCGTCACTAATTGGAATTCTAACCAATTACACCCAAAGAATCGTGATTTTTTTAAGGAAAAAATCTCTATTCCCAAATCTTTTATCTATTGAAAGTTAGGCATTTGTGCCACTTTCATTTTAATTCCGTGCTCTATTCCATTGTCTTCTCTGCTCTTCAAAGCTTCCTATTACAGCAGATTGCTTTTGCTCCCCAAGTTGGTTTGCAAAAGCATTGTAATAAGCTAAAAAATCCACATTTTCTAGTATTCTCACTGAATTCCCATTATTTTTACCAATGATTATTTGTCCATCTTCTGATTCCACACCACTTGCCAAAACTTGAACTTTCTTTACTCCAAATGATGCATTTAAAACTGAATGATCACCTGCTAAGATTACTGCCCCAAGAATTTCCCCTAAGAACATATCCTGCAAAAGGAGAAAAATCCTAATTTATTAGGTTAAACGATGATTAAATGTTAAAGACCATATGCTCTTGGCTATCTTTAAAGCGTTTTATCACATCTCTTCTTAACTACAAGAGAACATATCCTAGATTTTAATAAAGGGATGAGTTGGATCCACCAAAGTAGGGGAAGTTTTTTCATACCACATGCTGGTAACTAGGATGAGCTCTGTGTAGCCTATCCAATCTTGAGATCAAACGCCTAGCGAATAGAGCCTCTGGCGTCTTCTTCGTAAGTTGAAGGCTGTCTAAAATCTTGGCGAATCGGCTAACCTTGCGTTGAACTCCAAGCGGGATGAGCGTGATGTTGTGTCCATAATAAAGAACTGTTTTTGCAGCTACAGGATCAAGAAACATGTTGAGTTCTGCATATTCATTTGAAGGAATGTTGATCACATTTCCTCTGATACTACTCTTGTCGATGTTTACGTGTCCTCCCACTATGAATATGTCCTACAAAAGATCAATAAAATTTGTGGATCTGACATCCTTAAAGGGGTGAAATTGAAAATGAGATTCGATAAATTTAAAGCTGCAAAAACTCCAACATGAACAAAAAGCAACTTTGCTCTAGTAATGAAACATTAAGCAATATAAATGGATTGGTTTAGCTGCACTTACCTGAATAAAAGAGGTAGAATTCTTGTCTGAAAGAATAATCCTAGCGATATTTGTCAAAGGCCCGTTTGTCAAAATGGTAACTTTAGATTGTGACTTGAGTGATTTGACTACGGATTGCCAGATTTCAAGAGCTAGTGGCTGTCTAAGTTCAGGATGATCTGTGTCTCGAGGAGCTCCGAATCCCACAGAATTTTCTGCTGTATATCTTAAATTAAAAACATCAAAGATCCACGTGTAAATGTATTTTCCAAATAATCATCAAAATTATTTGATAATTTAACATAGTTTTCGGAAAGCATAGTGCTACAATTTGCAAAAGAAGAAAAAGAGCATATGGCTATTAGATATGACACCGACACTGGTAAAAAAGGTCGGTCTTCTCGATGATTTGACCATGCTACACTGAGAGATCTACTCCAATAGTATAAATAACCATTAGATTGGATGGAACCCACGTGTTCTGTGGTGGAATCCACCCCAACGGCTAGAATAACTTAACAATATAATAGATCTCCTCGTGTAGCATAGTGAGAGTCGTCCCTCCATGGCTATTAGTGAAAAATATCATAGAATTTACTCATCCGAATAAGGTTTAGTGAGGTTAGGAGCGAACTCTTAATAACAACAATCACCCTTTAAATTTTATGTATAATCAGTTTTTTGTAAATTTACTAGCTTCAATCTTACCAACGCAATAGGCCTCAAATGTTAAGTTATAATGTAAGAAGTGGAGAAAAAGAGAAGTTTAGAAAATTTAGCCAAAAACCTTCGAGGGCTTCGGGGTAAATCACGAGCCAAGCCATACATTGTGTCAGAATCAAGGAAGCCACCGCTGCCGTGTGGTATGGTTCTACTGTACTTGCAACCTCCAACAGCTGAGAAAATAGGATCTGATTGATTCAGTGGGAACACGTCGCCCAATCCAACCGGAATGTCGTCTCGGCCCATCATGTGTAGCAAATCATAGATGACATCTATGGTTGCTGCGTTTGCCCATCCAGTTGGAGTCACTAATATTGCCTGGATGTCACCACACCAAATGCACGCTTATAACACCTTATTTCACTAGACTAAAAGTTTTCCTACTCTATTGTGTACTTTCATTATAAAAAAACCAAGGTCAATTCCCTCTAAAAAAAATATGCATGGATCCATCTAAATTCCTAGCTCAAGTGCAGCCCTATCAGTTGAAGGACGCGTGGAATAATTTGTGGAAGTGGGGAAGAAGCAAACTATATTTCACCTTAAGATTTATGACTTCTATAGGCATCTTGAGGAGATAAAAGAGAGCCAAGAAATCTCCTGCGCTCATGTCCATGTCAAAAATTACGTTCCTCCCTAGCTGTTTCCCCTTCAAATCTGGTTTGTATAGAACTTCTTTATAGTCAAGAAACTGTGTCGTGAAATTGAAGCGGCCGCTTTGTTGAGGCCGGTTTACAACCTATAATCAAGATCATCTTTCTTAAATGTTAACTAATGCAACATGACTTGAATGTGATGGATATAAGGCGTCATAAAATGTATAGATCAAGTTTACATCAAGAAAACTTCTGAAATACTCTCGGTTCAAAGGACTGGTTCTATCAAGGTTTGGTTTGGCTCGTGTGGCAACAAGAACACGAACACCTCCTCCACCAGTCACTTCTGCTGTATAGCCATCCTGTGCAACTTCTTAGAGACATGTTAGAGAGACATAAATCACATAGAAGGAAAACTTGTATTATAAAACTTCGTGAAAATTTGATATTTTACCTTGCATCTGCCTTTTCCATTCTTGACCACACAGAATGGATCGCGAAGTCCGGTCTGGACATGGCCACTATGAACACCGTTTTTCTTCAAGCCAAACTTTGGTTTTTGAAGGCCATCAAAGAACGGATTTGATCCGTCGGATATTCCATACGGCTCATTTGATGTAATCACAGTAATGTTCATATACTCCATGACAGCAAATTCATTTTCTCCGTTATTGTTATTCTGATTAAGCATTATGGAAGTGGCTACACCAGATAGAAATGAATCCCACATGAAGTAACTCTGCAGAGAGTGAAGTTTAATGATGTTAAATGTTTTGTAGATATGATGTCTAGGAGTAGTAAATTATTTATTTACCGTAAAAAACTGGTTGTCAAACCAAGTATCACGAGTCATTTTCAATGACTTGAATATGTATTGTGTCTCATAAGTAAGTTGATTCTTCTCAAGTTCTTCGAAAAAATTGCTTGAGACGGGGATCGTGTTTGTGGCATCTAAAGGAACAATAGTAACTGGAATGCCAGAATGAATCACCTGTAATGCAAGGACTGATAAAAGATCAAGTAAAACTATGTAAAGAGGATACTTAGTAGCCTAGTGGCCAAGACTAAGGTCCTGAGTCAGTCTCTGAGATCAAGATGTCTCAGGTTCGATTCCCGCTGACTGCGGGTTAGTTTCCTAATTTATTTAGGTTGATTTAGTTACTTTCTTTGCTTGAGTCAAGCACGTCTCGAGTCCATGCTTAAGTCTCGTCGGTTGTGCAAAAAAAAAAGAAGAAGATACTTAGTAGATAGGAATTCAAGAAAATTACTAATATTTTCATGGAAATCAGTGTCTGCTAAAACAATGGATAAAAAATGTGATATCATCTAAAAGAACCTGATAGGCAGCAAAGGGATCTTCAAACATGTTAAACTCTGCATATGGATTTGATAAATAATCGGAAAAAATGTTTCCTCTATCACCACACTGTTGAGGCTGACACGACGATTCAGCAGGGTTAGGACAGCAACCGGTTGGATTTTTCGATCTTACACCACCACCCATTATGTAAATATGCTCAATATTTTTCTTGAAATGCGGGTTACTCATTAGAAAAATACCCAGATTGGTATTCGCTCCAATCACAAATACTGTGATAGGACCAGCAGAAATCTTATCAATCATCACTTGTTGAGCCGTTGGCTGGCGCAGAGGTAAATATCTCCTACTTCCCTGGTTTCAATTCAATATTTTTTATCACAAACATGGCATTCCTACATTTTTTTTAATGCATTAATCGATATTGATGCATAGAGGAGTCTCATACCTGTGGAAGAAAGCTTTTCCTGAATCCAAAATTTGTATCAATATCTAATCTTCCTCCAAGACCTACTGGTATAGCTTGTCTATATCTGCAATATCCAGCGGTACCATTTCCCTGGTGAAATGACCCGATAATACTTATATCAAGATCTCAGATGTTGCGCGACTAAAAAATTAATTTTCAACATGGATTCATGAAACAGGAGGGTGTAACTTGTTCGATAATGGGGTGATACCCACCAACATTCGGCAAAATAGTACCGTCCTCGAGTATACTGCCTTCACCTCCAACACCAACAGAAATGTCATCTCTCCCCATCATGAAGAGAATGTCGTATACTTGATTTACAGAATGCCCTGCGTTAGTCCATGCATTTGTGTTCAAAGTAACTGCCTGCACAAGTTTATGAAAGTAAAAGAAAAAATCAACATATGAACTCTATTGCATTAGTCAAAATCAAGAAAAAGTAACATAAGCAGTCAGATTGAGCCCCCAAAAATTTCTCCTGTGGTAGGAAAAAGCAATCATCATTTATTTTTCTACAGCAAGTTTGCAGCTGCTTTAAAAAAGCCGGATTAAGGCCCGTTTAGTATCAAAAGCCAGATCAGAAAACAATTTTTTAGTTTATAAGGTGTTTGGATGGTCATTTAAGTGCTGAAAAACACTTTTTTAAGTTAAATTTAAAGCTTAAAAAACACATTTTTTAAAAAAAATGTCAATGTAATCTAAACGGGCTCTAAATATTAGGCCATACTCTGAAGATCAAAGTCCCAACTCGAAAAGCTAATCAATCCAAATCCAAAAATACTATTTATCAAGTGGGAGAGTCTCTAAAACTTATAGATCAAGAAGCAATTCTTTGTGAAAACAGAACCGGATTGTAGCATTTCTCAGCCTCCTTGCACCCCAACAGCCTATAATCTGATACATTCCACATTGTCACGCTAGCATATGCTATCGCCTCCACTCAGTAGGAGTACCAAATTATCAAGAAATGAAACCGATGGAGAACTCAAATCCAAAAGATTAATCTTTTATTAAGTACTAAAGAATACTGGGATCCTAAAACAACAAGATGAAAGAATCCATGTGATGCCATTCAAATCTCATCAAAAAAATCCTCAAATTTCAAAGAAAAATCTTGCTACAACTACAAGAACTAATGTTGTGTTACTTAGCACGAATACCTGCAAATCAAAATCTGATCTATTAAGCTTCAGAAGGTAGAGCAGAGCAAATATATCAGCTGTATCGGCATCAGTATCCAATAGAATCCGATACGGCCGCCGCTCAGCCTCCACCACACAAGAGACATTACTTTCAATCAACACAAACGTGACTAATAGCATACATATGCACACACATCTCTGCAGCATCATCTTTATCTCCCTTTCCACACAGTGCAAGAGGCAAGAAATCTTGATTCTTGACTCGCTTGAAGTACAGCTTTTTACGTTCAAATGGATAAAATACGCATCAGTCCGTTTTCCTGGAAAAGAACGCAGGATCCCACAAAGAAAAATGAAATGAATCGATTGTAAGAATTTTCAAAGACACGAACTTTTGTACTTACAAAACCATCATAGTACCTTTTCTCGGGTCTTTCAAGCATGGAAGAGTGACTATAGGAGCGTCGAATGATGATTCCAAGAAATACAAAAGGAGAGATTTTGAAGATGAATGTTGCAAACAGAGGGCAGAAGAAGGAAGAAATGTTGCAGAGTAGAAGATTGTTGACGCTAATTGCAACAGAGTGTATTAAATAATCATGGCATGGCAGCATATTTTGGAGAAAGCTTTGTCCAAGTTCTAGAAGTGAAAATGACCCTTTTTTTTACATAATTAACTTGTCTATTTTTTTGTCCTATACATTGATTTTTTAAAATTTGATTTGATTTTATTTTATTAACTTTTAATTTTTATTTATTTTGGTTCTCGTTTGACTTGATAGCTTGACAAGTCATTATTTTTCAAAGTCTTGTCATTATTTTCTAGTGTCTATAATTTTATTTTTCAATAATTTTTTTAATATGTATCAAAAAAATAAGTTTATGTGTTTGAGTTTTTGGATCAGTTAAATAATAAAATGGAAAGTTTGTCTATAATTTTATTTTTTCAATAATTTTTTAAATTTGTATCAAAAAATAAGTTTGTGTTTGAGATGGAGAGACTAATAGCAAAGTAAAAAAATAGAAAATATTTATTTATCTATTTTGGAAAAATAGATATAAAAGAGTGTTACATTAATATATTTGGATGGAAAAATGCTTTGTTTTAAAAGTCAAAATCTAGATGCCGTAGAAATGACTTTTGGGCTTCTGTTATGTATTTATTCAAAGAATATGTTACTATGTGATGGTTTTACAGATCTTTATTCGTGAGACGAATCATTTTTACTCATATTTACATTAAAATGTAATATTTTTGATATAAAATTAATATTTTTTTCATGATTGACCTAAATAGGAGATATATTGTAAAAATTGATCCGCAAGACCATCTTACAGGAGTTTTGTGTTATTCAAAAGTAGAGGTATCAAAATGGGGTAGGTCCGTCGGGTTGATCCGCCCCGCCACACAAAATTGGTGGGTTGGGTTGGCAATTTCCCAACCCGCCTAAAAGATGGGCCGGCCCGCACCACCCCACCTAATGGTAGGTTGTGGTGGGTTGCGGGTTTGGCTGCGAAACCTGCCAATTTACACGTGAGCCCACCGGGTTGGCCTGTACCGCCACCTAAAAAAGGTGGGTTGGGTTAGTGTTTGCCCAACCCGCCTAAAAAATGGGCCGGCCCACATGACCAACAGTTACAATCCTTGAAACATTCACTTGCTCTCGTATGAGTTCTCTTGAAAGTTCTTCTTTATGTTGTTCTACCCCGGTTCTGATCTATAAGATCTGGCCTTTTGTTTAGACCAAACTGCTCTTGCTTTCTAAGAACTCTTCATTTTTTTATTATAGAGATTATTTCTGAATTTCTTCGTCTTAAATCCCTGTGATTTATTTCCAATTATTGTTGGGAGATCGTTGTCTCTACAATATAGAGGAATATGTTTATTAATACCCCTTATCGTTTTGTAGTTATTTTGTAATGCTGCCATGTGGCACCATTCTGCCAATTTTTCTTTAAGAAAAGAGGCTCGTCTTGCCAGTGTGTCTGGATTACCTGAAATGTATTCTTTTATAAGCATTTCTTTCCAGGAACTTGACATTTTTGAAAAAAATAGCTGAATAGCTACATTTTCTTCAACTCCCGAATTCCATCTATATTTAATGAACAACATAATGTATTCATCTACTAAACAGATATCGTGTAATTCGAAACTATACAGAGCTTGAGTATATCTTCTTTTCTTCTCTGTATCTTGATTATTGAAGTAGTCAACTCCTATAAATTGTGCTTTAAATATGGTAGTATTTCTTCCTCCAATCTCACTTAGGGATTCTCCTGCTAAGACTGATTCCTTAGTCTCAGGCATTGTCATTTCCCATGCTATCTTAACTGATCTCATGAGACTCATTTCTAGCAGTTTAATGAATCCTTCTTTATTGAGATCTAAAGTTCATGCTGCAATTCTCATAGCTGACATCCAATCGTCTATAAGATCTTATCTGTTTTTGAAATCCAGAACATCGAGGTTTAACATAACCCCATACGGATGTATCGGATCTAAAATAGTTTTTTCATAAGGAGTTTGGTCGAGTGGGATTCTACTCCTTCTCGACCTAGTTCCTGTTGGATGCGAATTTTCTCCAACCTGAAATTCACTATGTGATTCTTCTGTTTTAACCACATATCTTGGAGGATTCCCTGTAGGTTGTTCACTTTCAGGGAAATTCATCTTTAGATCTACTACTTTAAGATTTGCAAATGAATCTGCAAGATCTTGTAGATCCTCAAGACCTAATCTTTCTACAATAGTCATCAGATAGTATTTTATCTCTGATATTGCTTTTATAAGATTGATTATCATTTCTTCATCAGTTAAAGATTTTTGTACCATTTTGGTTTTATCTTTCTGATGTAACCAATGTTCAGTACCAAACGAGAGTGGTAACCTTCCTCCTGTATTACCTTTTCTAGAACTTGAGATTTGTTCTAGAGTTTGGATTTTTGTTTAAAGATCCTTTAGAGTTGCAAGAATTTCTTCTTGCCTCTTAAGAATTTTTTCAATCTTTCGAGGTATTTCATACAGCTGATTGCTGTAATATTGTACCTTCTTTTGAATTTCTCTAAGATCTCCGGAGAGTTTAGAGAAATTTGGGGTAATCTTTAGAAATTGGGAGTTAGAAATAATATTTCTTAATCCCTTAAGAGCCTACAAAAATCAGAGCCTTATTAATTAAGATCTGTTGTAAAGAATCTATTTTAAATAGATTCACTTGTTTATAGGATTTCATATAAATGAAATTCTTCTGGTTCAAACTTTCGTTTGAAATCATTTTCTGTTGAAAATCTCCTCCTCAACAAAGAAAAATATGATGTAAATAATAATATTACGTCTGAATAATTAACCAAAATCTCTTATACCAATTTTAGGGATAGTTCTTCGTACAATAATTAAGCACAAAATCTTCAGATTCTAGCATAAAACCTTTAGATTTTAAGCATAATTTAGCATAAATCCAGTACAAGAATTAAACATTTAATTATCCAAGTTTGGTGGTCCAAAGGAGTTTTTGCAAAGAATATTTGGATAGGAAATTAGAGCAAAGTCAAGTTTGGGTTTGAAGATTTATCACCAATTTACCCTAAAATTTTTACTATATTTTTTTATTTTACTCTTTACGTGTTTCCTTCTTCAATTATCAAGTGGCAAACTTGTTATTTTTACATTTTATCTATTAATTAATAATTATTAATATTGATAAATTTTAATAATAATTTTTTTGTTAGCTCGAACATTTAAAAATATAATATGGACATGAATTACAAACTAAAATATAAATATAGCTCAACTTTATTTTTTTTTCATTTTAATAATTTTATTTGATTTCCGTTTAAATTTTGAATTAAATTAATAATGTTATTTATTCGACTATTTCACTATAAGTGGAATAAATTAAATTAATTAATTATTTAAAATAATTATATGTCATTAAATTTAAAAACTTAAAAATAATATCTATGACAAAATGTTTGAATGCTTTGAATGGAAAACCACAATGAATAAATTAAATATATTGGCAAATGAAAAAAAAAAACCTAAAATCACCATTATTACTTCTAAAAAAAACTGAATACATTTGTTGGGATCGGTTTCCTTGATAGAATTGGTTCCGGAGAACTAAAATTGCTAGAAAACTGATTGCTTGAACTCACTGTAGCAGTTGATCTCCAAAATACTGAGTTTTATTCAGTTGAGGTTGGTCAACTAAATCTTGTTCTTTGATCAACTGGATAAGTGAGGAATAAGGTCAACTAATATATTGAACTAGTAATATGATGGATTGTGTGGGTAAGTGATAAACTGATGAAATTAAACTTATAAACATTAGATTCTCAGCATTTGTATCACTATTAACAATTCTTGACAAATCTATATGCGTCACTAATTGGAATTCTAACCAAATATGCCACGCCTCGCTCCCGGGGTCGGGTGACATCGCCGTTGCTTTCAAATAAAATTTAAAAACAACCATACTCTTAGTACAGAATTTAACAAAAATCAGTCTATTTCATGAATACATTTCAAAATATAATATTCTTGATATTAATTTATCTTGGTACGTACAATCACCTTCAAGATAATTAAATAAAATCAAGATTTTAATATATTGTAACCCTTAAAAAATTCGGGTTTTCACATCCCTCCACCTTATTGAAAGTTTCGTCACCGAAACTTAATTTAACTTAGTTGACTAATGACATATGACTAAACTATTTTACCAATAATTTCGAAAATTAGATCCCAAAAACCATAAAATCCAAATGTCAAACTTAAATTCTAAATATTATAACTTAATAAGCAAGTCATAATATCAAGCTCAAACTCAAATCCCAAATGTAAAACTTAAATATCAAAAGTAAAAAATTAATCTAATTTCCAAATTTGTTTCGTCACTTAGTAAAACTATAGTTCTCATATGATTTTTCATAAATCCCAAATTCTTGACAACTATAGTTCCCAAATAATTCTTATAAATCTCAAAATCACGATTCAAATATTTCAATCTATAATGTAATCTAAGTACTAATAAAAAATCAACATAACTGAAACCAATAATTCACAAACAAAATCAATCTAACTTAAAGTCACCAAATTTTTCCGCAAAATCTCTCAAACTTAAAGGCCAATAAGTAAATCTCAAATATTATATCGCATATGCAATATAAATACTAATCCCAAGTGGTTCTTTCAAATTCTAAATCCTAGTTTCCAATCAAGACCATATATTCTAAATCATAATCTCTCATCAAGATCAAAAACCTGGTTTTGCTCTGATACGCCGTTGCTTTCAAATAAAATTCGAAAACAACCAGGCTCTTAGTACAAAATTTAACTAAAACCAGTCTATTTCATGAATAAATTCTAAAATAAATATTCTGTATAACTCAATATTCCCAAATAAGGAATAAACTTTGCGGAAACGTCTTACAACTTAAAAATAAGAATAATAACGATAAAATCTAAAAAATTATCTTCCTCAGCATCCCAATACATATCTTGTTCTTGCTCATCTAGGTCGTCATCTTCATAATCTGGGAGGGAAAAAAGGCAAGGGGTGAGTGTTTTGGAAAACACTCAGCAAGTGGGGGTCGTTCGAGACATGTAACCAATATATGCATAATCATAGGAACACAACACATCATGAACACAAACTTAAACATAACTCAATACTTGGACCATCAGGCCGAACATCATCATGATACATAATCTTTCGAAACATGAACATAAGCACTGAAATTCATCTCTTTTTCATGATTTACTGTCTTCTATATGTTAATTCTCTAAGGAGCGAGACCATGTTCAATATGTTAATCTTCTATGGAGTGAGGTCATACAACGGTTACCATATCACCGTATAAAAGTCATATCATTACCATATTCATTCGAATCATAACAGTATTCGATAACATACATGATACAACATAAACCAACATGACACGAACAAAAGACACATGCTCAAACGAATTTCGAAAACCAAAATACCATGACTCATCAATGAATATTTTTAAAACCACATCAAGGAATATACATACAAAAGCCCACTTACCTTGCTACATGTGCAAAATCAAATACTTGTATTGTTGCATTGTTTATCTTCAAAAAGTCAGTCATCTTGATGAAACGTCTTTGACATATTGAACCGTCGGATCAATATGAAATTTGGTCTGGACATCTCTAAGGACATGATTTAAATTGTGAACGGTGGAGATCTGGTTTCAACGTTGTTTGTATTCGTTTCTTGTCCACTAACAAAAGCTGCTCAATTCCCGAGTAGAATCTGTGCAGAAATCTTGTAAAGATTGTATAAAATATTCTAGCCGTTGGATCGGTCTGAAATATGGACTGCAATCGATAACATCTCCTTCTTCAATCTGAACGGTGGAGATCGAATTCAAATCTATATAGCATCAACAATAGGTCGGACTAGGGCTGATTTTTCGAACTATAAGAAAAATCTCTGCAGCATTTTTCGCCTACTCTCACACGAAATTTGAAAGAACTTGTGATATCATTTTTCTTAAGCATTGTTTCTCTATTTATAGGCACCCAATAGAAGTTTAAGATTGACTAAGATACTGATAATCAAAGTTTAATGAACATTCTATCTCTCAAGATTTGACTCCATCTAAATCTTGCTTACTTATCTTATTTTTGTAAACTAAATATCTCACAAAATTAATAATAAATATATGAAAAGATTCTCACCAAATCTACTAATCTGGCATATATTTTATCTCCAATATGCAAACTTTCAAAATATAATATTCTTGATATTAATTTATCTTGGTACAATCACCTTCAAGATAATTAAATAAAATCAAGATTTTAATATATTGTAACCTTTAAAAAATCCGGCGTTTCACAAAATACACCCAAAGAATCGTGATTTTTTTATACAAAAAATCTCTATCCCCAAATCTTTTATCTATTGAAAGTTGAACATTTGTGCCACTTTCATTTTAAATCCGTGCTCTATTCCATTGTCTTCTCTGCTCTTCAAAGCTTCCAATTACAGCAGATTGCTTTTGCTCCCCAAGTTGGTTTGCAAAAGCATTGTAATAAGCTAAAGAATCCACATTTTCTAGTATTCTCACTGAATTCCCATTAATTTTACCAATGGTTATTTGTCCATCTTCTGATTCCACACCACTTGCCAAAACTTGAACTTTCTTTACTCCAAATGATGCATTCAAAACTGAATGATCACCTGCTAAGATCACTGCCCCAAGAATTTCTCCCAAGAACATATCCTGCAAAAGGAGAAAAATCCTAATTTATTAGGTTAAACGATTATTAAATGTTAAAGGCCATATGCTCTTGGCTATCTTTAAAGCGTTTTATCACATATCTTCTTATCTTAACTACAAGAGAGCATAACCTAGATTTTAATAAAGGGATGAGTTGGATCCACCAAAGTAGGGGAAGTTTTTTCATACCACATGCTGGTAACTAGGATGAGCTCTGTGTAGCCTATCCAATCTTGAGATCAAACGTCTAGCGAATAAAGCCTCAGGCGTCTTCTTCTTCGTAAGTTGAAGGCTCTCTAAAATCATGGTGAATCGGCTAACTTTACGTTGAACTCCAAGCGGGATGAGCGTGATGTTGTGTCCATAATAAAGAACTGTTTTTGCAGCTACAGGATCAAGAAACATGTTGAGTTCTGCATATTCATTTGAAGGAATGTTGTTCACATTTCCTCTGATACTACTCTTGTCGATGTTTACGTGTCCTCCCACTATGAATATGTCCTACAAAAGATCAATAAAATTTGTGGATCTGACATCCTTAAAGGGGCGAAATTGAAAATGAGATTGGATAAATTTAAAGCTGCAAAAACTCCAAATGAACAAAAAGCAACTTTGCTCTAGTAATGAAACATTAAGCAATAAATATGTATTGGTTTTAGCTGCCCTTACCTGAATAAAAGAGGTAGAATTCTTGTCTGAAAGAATAATCCTAGCGATATTTGTCAAAGGCCCGTTTGTCAAAATGGTAACTTTAGATTGTGACTTGAGTGATTTGACTACGGATTGCCAGATTTCAAGAGCTAGTGGCTGTCTAAGTTCAGGATGATCTGTGTCTCGAGGAGCTCCGAATCCCACAGAATTTTCTGCTGTATATCTTAAATTAAAAACATCAAAGATCCACGTGTAAATGTATTTTCCAAATAATCATCAAAATTATTTGATAACTAACATAGTTTTTCAAAAGCATAGTGCTACATTTGCAAAAGAAGAAAAAGAGTCATATGGCTATTAGATATGACATCGACACTGGTCAAAAAGGTCGGTCTTCTTGATGATTTGACAATGCTACACTGAGAGATCTACTCCGACAGTATAAATAGTCATTAGATTGGATGGAACCCTCGTGTTCTGTGGTGGAATCCACCCCAAAACATGTCATTGGCTAGAATAACTTAAACAATAGATCTCCTCGTGTAGCATAGTGAGAGTCCTCCCTCCATGGCTATTAGAGGCATTTACTGTATAAAAATACATAGACATCATAGAACTTAAGTGTAGTGAGGTTAGGAGCGAGCTCTTAATAACACAATCATCCCTTTAAATTGTGTATAATCAATTTTTTGTAAATTTACTAGCTTCTATCTTACCAACGCATTATTAGACCTTAAATTTTTAAGTTATATTGCTAGAAGTGAAGAAAATAGAGAACTCCAGAAAAATTTAACTAAAAACCTTCGAGGGCTTCGAGGTAAATCACGAGCCAAGCCATACAATGTGTCAGAATCAAGAAAGCCGCCGCTGCCGTGTGGTATGGCTCTACTGTACTTGCAACCTCCAACAGCTGAGAAAATAGGATCTGATTGATTCAGTGGGAACATGTCGCCCAATCCAACCAGAATATCGTCTCGGCCCATCATGTGTAGCAAATCATAGATGACATCTATGGTTGCTGCGTTTGCCCATCCAGTTGGAGTCACTAATATTGCCTGGATGTCACCACACCAAATGCACAATGATAACATTTTATTTCACTAGACTAAAAGTTTTCCTACTCTGTTGTGTACTTTCATTATAAAAAAACAAAGGTCAATTCCCTCCAAAAAAAAATATGCATGGATCAATCTAAATTCCTAGCTAAAGTGCAGCCCTATCAGTTGAAGGACGCGTGGAATAATTTGTGGAAGTGGGAAAGAAGCAAACTATATTTCACCTTAAGATTTATGACTTCTATAGGCTTCTTGAGGAGATAAAAGAGCGCCAAGAAATCTCCTGCGCTCATGTCCATGTCAAAAATTACATTCCTCCCTAGCTGTTTCCCCTTCAAATCTGGTTTGTATAGAACTTCTTTATAGTCAAGAAACTGTGTCGTGAAATTGAAGCGACCGCTTTGTTGAGGCCGGTTTACAACCTATAATCAAGATCATCTTTCTTAAATGTTAACTAATGCAACATGACTTGAATGTGATGGATATAAGGCGTCATAAAATGTATAGATCAAGTTTACATCAAGAAAACTTCTGAAATATTCTCGGTTCAAAGGACTGGTTCTATCAAGGTTTGGTTTGGCTCGTGTGGCAACAAGAACACGAACTCCTCCTCCACCAGTCACTTCTGCTGTATAGCCATCCTGTGCAACTTCTTAGAGACATGTTAGAGACACATAAATCACATAGAAGGAAAACTTATATAATATATTATAAAACTTTGTGAAGAATTGATATTTTACCTTGCATCTGCCTCTTCCATTCTTGACCACACAGAACGGATCACGCAGTCCGGTCTGGACATGGCCACTATGAACACCGTTTTTCTTCAAATCAAACTTTAGTTTTTTAAGGCCATCAAAGAATGGATTTGATCCGTCGGATATTCCATACGGCTCATTTGAAGTAATCACAGTAATGTTCATATACTCCATGACAGCAAATTCATTTTCTCCATTATTGTTATTCTGATTAAGCATTATGGAAGTGGCTACACCAGATAGAAATGAATCCCACATGAAGTAACTCTGCAGAGAGTGAAGTTTCATGATGTTAAATCTTTTGTAGATATGATGTCAGAGTAGTAAATTTTAATTATTTACCGTAAAAAACTGGTCGTCAAACCAAGTATCACGAGCCATTTTCAATGACTTGAATATGTATTGTGCCTCATAAGTATGTTGATTCTTCTCAAGTTCTTCGAAAAAATTGCTTGAGATGGGGATCGTGTTTGTGGCATCTAAAGGAACAATAGTAACTGGAATGCCAGAATGAATCACCTGTAATGCATGGACTATAAAAGATCAAATAAAACTATGTAAAGAAGATACTTAGTAGATAGGAATTCAAGAAAATTACTAATATTTTCATGAAAATCAGTGTCTGCTAAAACAATGGATAAAAAATGTGATCTCGTCTAAAAGAACCTGATATGCAGCAAAGGGATCTCCAAACATGTTAAACTCTGCATATGGATTTGATAAATAATCGGAAAAAATGTTTCCTCTATCACCACACTGTCGAGGCTGACACGACGATTCAGCAGGGTTAGGACAGCAACCGGTTGGATTTTTCGATCTTACACCACCACCCATTATGTAAATATGCTCAATATTTTTCTTCAAATGTGGGTTACTCAATAGAAAAATACCCAGATTGGTATTCGCTCCAATCACAAATACTGTGATAGGACCAGCAGAAATCTTATCAATCATCACTTGTTGAGCCGTTGGCTGGCGCAGAGGTAAATATCTCCTACTTCCCTGGTTTCAATTCAATATTTTTATCACAAACATGGCATTCCTACATTTTTTTTAATGCATTAATCGATATTGATGCATAGAGGAGTCTCATACCTGTGGAAGAAAGCTTTTCCTGAATCCAAAATTTGTATCAATATCTAATCTTCCTCCAAGACCTACTGGTATAGCTTGTCTATATCTGCAATATCCAGCGGTACCATTTCCCTGGTGAAATGACCCGACAATACTTATATCAAGATCTCAGATGTTGCGCGACTGAAAAATTAATTTTCAACATGGATTCATGAAACAGGAGGGTGTAACCTGTTCGATAATGGGGTGATACCCACCAACATTCGGCAAAATAGTACCGTCCTCGAGTATACTGCCTTCACCTCCAACACCAACAGAAATGTCATCTCTCCCCATCATGAAGAGAATGTCGTATACTTGATTTACAGAATGCCCTGCATTAGTCCATGCATTTGTGTTCAAAGTAACCGCCTGCACAAGTTTATGAAAGTAAAAGAAAAAATCAACAACATGTACTCTATTGCATAAGTCCAAACTCGAAAAGCTAATCAATCCAAATCCAAAAATACTATTTATCAAGTGGGAGAGTCTCTAAAACTTATAGATCAAGAAGCAATTCTTTGTGGAAACATAACCGGATTGTAGCATTTAAGGCAACCGACACCCCAACAGCCTATAATCTGATACATGCCACATTGTCACACCAGCATATGCTATCGCCTCCACTCAGTAGGAGTATCAAATTATCAAGAAATGAAACGGATGGAGAACTCAAATCCAAAAGATTAATCTTTTATAAGTGCTAGAGAATACTGGGATCCTAAAACAACAAGATGAAAGAATCCATGTGATGCCATTCATATCTCATCAAAAAAACCTCAAATTTCAAAGAAAAATCTTGCTACAAGAACTAATGTTTGTGTTACTTAACACGAATACCTGCAAATCAAAATCTGATCTATTAAGCTTCAGAAGGTAGAGCAGAGCAAATATATCATCTGTATCGACATCAGTATCCAATAGAATCCGATACGGCTGCCGCTCAGCCTCCACCACACAAGAGACGTTACTTCCCATCAACACAAACGCGAATAATAGCATACATATGCACACACATCTCTGCAGCATCATCTTTATCTCCCTTTCAACACAGTACAAGAGGCAAGAAATCTTGAAGTACAGCTTTTTACGTTCAAGAACGCAGGATCCCACAAAGAAAAATGAAATGAATCGATTCTAAGAATTTTCAGAGATACAAACTTTTGTACTTACAAAACCATCATAAGTGGATACAATCATAGTACCTTTTCTCGGGTCTTTCAAGCATGGAAGAGTAGCGTCGAATGATGATTCCAAGAAATACAAAAGGAGAGATTTTGAAGATGAATGTTGCAAAACAAAAGGGCAGAGAGAAGGAAGAAATGTTGCAGAGTAGAAGACTGTTGACGCTAATTGCAACAGAGTTTATTAAATGATGATGGCATGGCAGCGTCTTTTGGCCAGCATTGTTCAAGTTATTTTAATTTTTTAAAGTTTGATTTTGTTATATTAATTTTTAATTTCTTTCTTGTGGTATTATGATTGACTTGATAACATTGCAAGTCATCGTTTTTCAAAGTTATATCATTATTTTTTAGTATTTCATCTGTATTTTTCGATGTTACGTTAACAATTTGACCAAATTAATGGAAATCTAAAATTTATTATATCAAAATCAAATTTTAAAAATTTAATAAATTAAATTCAAAATTCAAGAGTTTGTCTCAATTCGATTACATATCCCTATTTAACACTTGAAAAAGGTGAAAATAAGTTTTGGATAAGTTAAATAATAAAATGGAAATTTTGTCAATATTTTTTTAATATGTATCAAAAAAATAAGTTTGTGTGTTTGAGTTTTGGACAAGTTAAATAATAAAATGGAAAGTTTGTCTATAATTTTATTTTTTTCAATAATTTTTTTAATTTGTATCAAAAAATTGAGTTTATGTGTTTGAGATGGAGAGAACGATAGCAAAGGAAAAAATAGAAAATATTTATTTACTCAAAAAAAAAATATATGTATTTATTTATTTTGGAAAAATAGATACAAAAGAGTGTTAAAATAATTTGAAATGAATATATATATTGGGACGGAGAAATGCTTTGTTTTAAAAGTCAAAATCTAGATGCCGAAGAAATGATTTTTGGGCTACTCTTTAAATATTTATTTAGCATTGTCTCACATTGTCTCACGGATTTTTATCTATCCATATTTATATTAAAAATTAGAAAGTAATATTTTTGACATAAAAATTAATATTTTTTCATGGTTGACCTTATGACCTATATAGGAGATGGCAAAAACTCCTATGAGACGGACTCAAGAGTCATTTTTATGAGACGGATCTCTTGTATGGGTTATCCATTAAAAAGTATTATAATTTATGCCAAAAGTATTACTTATTAATATAATTATGGATAAGGTCAACCCGTCTCACGGATGAGACCGTCTCACAGAAGTGTTACTCATAGGAGATCTGTATCATAAAATTGATCCGTGAGACCATCTCAGAAGAGTTTTTGTGATTTTCAAAAGTGAGGTGTTATTTTTTTATTTTTTTCCTTAAAAAATAATAAAATGTATAATCTTTTTCTTTAAAAATAACATTTTAAACACAAATTTAATTAAATGTCTAATTTTTTTATTAAAATGTTTAATTGAGATTGGATTTCTGTATCGAAAATGGTCCATAATGATGGTGGGAATAAAAGTTCTTAAATTTCATGGAATGATTTGTGGTTGTTAATGGTGTAAGTAATAATAATTATTGATACGTCAATAGTCAACTGTCTTACAAACTTTCAACTTTCAAGTACTTTTGTTGGAACACAGAATTTTGATATTGATATTAACTCAATCTACATTAATTAATAGATGATCAACTGATTCTATCGAGAGACAAGCCAAAAAAAACATAAACTGACCAAGATTATCAAGCCAAAACAATGAGATCAACTGGTCGATCAGCATAACAGAGGCGTAGAGATCAACTAAGCATAATTAGTAAAGAAGTAGTGTCGCTCAGCTATCAGAGCAGTTGAGCAGAGCTAAACTGATAAAATGAAGATAACTGGATTCAGTTTAAAGCTAAACTGAATCAGTTGGACCTTATCCATCCAGTATATAAACTGATCAAGAGTTTGAGCGATTTAAGTCAAGCAACGGAACTCTTGTGGATAAGTTTCTCTGTACCAGACAAAGTGCCGAAAGAAGAAGAGACAACAGTGTGTCTTTGTGTCATGGAATGTCTGCGAAAAGACAAATTAACGACCAATAATTTGAATCTAAAATAGTTGTTACACGTCAAGTATAAATACCCATCTTCGGGATATTTCAAAGCAAGTGAATCTTGAAAAAGCACTCAAAAATTTACTCCCACTATCAGAGGTAAACTGAACACATTCAGTCTACCCATACACAATCAGTCAAGGAAAGAAAAGCTTACTGAAGTTCATATTCCAAGCCGAAGATCACATGCACGAATATGTGATTAGAAAATCAATCTAGTGCTAAGTATTGTGTTGTAATCAGTGTGATCAATTGAGGTGCTGCAAAACTCATTGTAACAAGGATCACTCGTGAACTGTGGCCTTGAAGTGTATCTAGGAGTTCTGAGATAGGCAGTATGTATAAGTCCTAGTTTTGGAGTGGGATGTTACAAGTTGATTGTAATAGTCAAAGTTTTCTAAAGTGAATCCTTCCGAGGTGGAAGAAGGCGTGACGTAGGAGTCTTTGAAATCTCCGAACATTCATAAACAAACACTGAGTAATCTTACTTCTAGTTCATCACTCACACACAAAGTTCAGTAATATTAAGTTCAATCTGTTAGTTGACATCATTAATTCCGCACAATATAAATGTTTGCTAGTTAATGTCGACACACGAGAAGCATAGAGATCAGTTGACTAACCACAACTAAACTCAAAATGAAAGACTTTGAAGTCAGCTGCTACACTGATATTGGACAAATCAGTTTACCAGCAACACTGCACTCGATCCTATCAACTTTTTTTTAAAATGATAACAACTAACAACTAATGATCTTGTTATATATATATATATAGTTTCTTTCAAGTGACCACCTATCATGCCCACTACCATGCCCACTAATGATGTGGCACTATTCTATTGGATAGAATAGTGTCACATCATTGGTGGGCATGGTAGTGGGCATGATAGGTGGGCACTTGAAAGAAACTATATATATATATATATATATATATATATATATATAAAAATTTTCAGCTACCTAACCAATGATGTTCAACTCGTCCCCGACCACTAAAACCTGGTACCGTGTTTTAGTGATGTGTCAAAAAAAACAACTAAAACTATATAGACACACACGCACGCGCACACACACACACACATACATATATATATATATATATATATATATATATATATATATATATATACATACATACATACATACATACATACACATGAAATTTTGATAAGATGAACACTCATTGTCGATACTTACATGAATATCGGTTGAGATAACGTTCAATGTTTATGGATGTGTCCACAATAGATGTTCACCATATCAAAATATATACGCGCGTGTGTGTGTGTGTGTTTTTTTTTTTTTTGTGTAATTTTGATAGATTGTGAATAATTAATGCATGTGAAAGTGAAAGTTTCAATAATTACACCTTGCATAAGAAATTATGGTCGCATAGATTGACTAATGATCATTAATTTGATTTTTTTTATCAATATTTTTTCGAACAAGTCTGTCATACATAGTTTATTTTGTGAAATTACTTGACTAATGTATTTTACAAGCTATTGTGATAGCCCAATATTTACAAGATCTGCACCGAAAGATATTACAGATTTTCATGTCATAAAAAAATTGTCTCATTATTGAATGGCGTAGTTTTTGTTAATCATGCTAATTTAATAATGGATGAATATTAATATTAAATTAACCGACCAATACATAATAAAATATATTAATAAATATGTTTAAAAATTCCTATAATGTATATATAGCCATTCTATAGATACTTTTCTTTTGTTTTAGTTAGATTATAATAATGAGAGTAGACCTTGAATTCTTTTTCTAAGAGAATTCAGAATAATATTAGCATACGAGGCTACACAGAGTTTTTTTTCATTGTTTTCTTGTAACTTATAGCCACACATTCAGAGATTTTTTTTTTGTTTCTTGTTTTTTCCTTTGTTAATTAACGCGACGTAGCCCCTTTGCAACTTGACTTGACCATTAATATTAATGGTGAAAGGATAGCGTGATGAAATAGTCATACTTTAGGGTTGAACAAATATTTAAAATAGAGTTATTCACAACAAAATCCTCTATAAAATATTGAAAATGTGTATTTTATTTTTATGGAAATTAGATAGAGGTCTAAGACCATGACATTTTATAAAAATTGTGAACGATGTACCTCCGCTAACGTGATTTTTTGGACACGTGTTTGTGTTGTGGTTAAGAAACCAACATGAAATCCAATATTGAGTTGAGATTTCTCATACAAGAAAGTGTGTAATCTCAGCTTAAAGATTAATTCCATGTTTCTTACTATAAAAAAATCTAAAAATTTCACGGTTTCTCGATCAACCTTTTTGTGAGGTTTTGGGAATTATATTCTAATGTGTGCATTATGTGGATCTTGAAATATTATATATCAATAAAATATTATTTTTGTGCATTCAATATAATATTATTCAAAATTTGTTTTTTTAGCCACAACATGTGCGCGTGTTCAAAAATTCGCATTAACAAAGGTAAATCGTGAAATTTTTATAAAAATCAAAGGTTGCGATGTCTATTTAATTTTCATGAGGGTGTAGTATGTTTTTCAATTTTTTAGATAGGGTTTTGGTGCATATAACTCATTTAGAATATGCAATTAATATTAGATATATGAATTTTTTTTTCCTTCGTTGTTTTATTATTAAATCTCGCAAATAGTTTGATTCTATTCAGCTCAAGCTCGATTTCAATCAAGCTGAGTTTCAGTGCTGGAGTCAGTTATTTTAGTGTTTCCTACTCATAATTGGATACAATTGATAAGTATTTTGGCTCGAGTTATAAAGAATCTTATGATCTTTATTTAATTTTTTTAAAATCTTATTTTAAACTTCGTTGCTCAATAAATCAGTGATTTTGATTAAAAAATAAATATAGAACACATTTTTCATAATTATACCAATACCATCAAAGGTCAAGATCAAACTCAAATTCGACAAGACTTATTATTCTCCATTCATTACTTGCTTTATCGCATGTTTCCTGGCCGCAACCGTTTGTATTTTATTTGTGTGATAGACAATCAAGTTTTGGTGCTTACAAAATATTGCTCTGAGTTTTCGTGAGATATGATTTCTTCGATTCAATTTTTATCCAGAATCTTCTTTATATTTTGTTATCGTAAGGGAAACTTCCTTGTACAGTGGTGCTGTCAAAGAACTGCACAAATCTCTTGCTACAAAATCAAATGTGCGAATCCGAGGCGCGTATATTAGCTTTTTTTAAAAAACTATTTGTTTCCACCACGGTGATGTAATTGAACTAAGCAAATGTTCCTCCAAGATACAATGGATTCCTAAGAATGTTGTTTTCAAAGTGCATGCTTGAAAAAAACCATGAATACATTGGATATCTTTCAACTTAATAATCAAATGTTTGTATATTGTATCAGCAGTATAACAATATCCAAACTACAAGTATTTTGATGAAAAATATTTTCTGCTAAAAAGGTCGAGGAACCAGTGTGCAGAATTTTCTCACACAGATTTTCAAATTGATTGTGTTAGAATATGTTGGAATGAAGATTGATGCAGTATTTATAATGACCGAATCATATCCTATGATAGAACACGTCTTTTTTATGATACACATTCGTTTGAATTATCAGAAACCCCCAAAACCACAAAGGGATGTCATGAACAGACGTCTTTGTTCATTACAGACATGAAGGAACTTCACATCATGGTGCACCGAATTTCTGGTTCCTTCAATCTGGTTCTCTTCCCACTTTATTTCCTTGGTTCCTTTAGATTCCTTTTGGTTCTTTCAGATACCATCTATCATTTTTAACATGAGATTTTTCATTTTTATGGAAAACACCAACAATCCTTCACTATTTTCATAAAAATGAATTTAAATAATTTTTCCGATTATCAAGCTACAAGTCTTATGCATAAATAAAGATATCCAATGGATTTGAATCTTTACATAGTGAAGAGCTCTCAAATGTTAATCAAGGTGACTGGTAGACCATCTTTGAACCAGCGACCTTATACGATTAATCGGAGGGATATCACACATAGGATTTTTTGATCTTATGTTTGTTTTTTTGTAATTTTGTTCTTCTATATTATCAAATATCTGGTGTACGCTATCTTTTTTTTTTGTTGTTGAAATTTTAGTATTTTTTTCAACCGAAAGCTGACATAGAACCAATACAATGATGATGTCATGCTGATGTTTACTGTGTCACCTCAGCACTCCCAATGAAATTGACTAAAATTATAATAAAAATAAAAATTTATAGAAATAAATGTGAAATTTGACAACATATAGGAACAAAATCGTAAAGTGACAAAATTACATGATAAAATTGCAGTTTTTCCTTAAAAAAATAAAAGACATTTATTGAAATTTTTCAAGTGAACTTGTGGAAAAGTATTGTAAGCTTTGCATACTGAATGAGACACTAATAGGATTGGTTCAGGGGGGGGGGGGTGAGCTTTCTAGATTGATAGTGTTTGTGTCCTTGTAGCAGACCCCGAAATCTTTCAAGATGAGTTCAGTTGAAGTTGATCAACTGAACTCTATTATTCTCGTGTGTCTATATTAATCGACCAACTTAGGTAAGTGCGAAATGAGGTCGATTAATATATTGAACTTGTTATGGACTGTATGTGATAATGATCTGAAAGTAAGAACGCTAAAGTTTATTTATGGATGTTCGAAGATTTCAACAACTCCTACGTCACCCCTTCTTCTATCTCGGAAGGATTCACTCTAGAAGACTTTGACTATTACAATCAACTTGCAACAGCATACTCCAAGACCAGGACTTACACACACTGTCTATCCCAGAACTCCTAAAAACATTTCAAGGACACCAGTTCTCGACTGCTCCTTGTTACAATGAGGTTTGCAGCACCTTAACTGATCACACGGATACAACAATGTTTGCAACACAACACTTAGCACTTGATTGGTCTTCTAATCACGGAATTTTGCTAGTGTTCTTCGGCTTGCTTGAGTATTATATTCAGTAAGCGTTTCTTTCCTCGACTGATTGTGTATGGGTAAACTGAATGTGTTCAGTTTACCTTTTATAGTCAGAGTATACTTGCGAGTTCTTTTTCAAGATGTCAGTGAAATGTCCCGAGGATGGGTATTTATATTCCAACATATAATAGCTCTATTTTGAATTCAAATCATTTTGTCGTTAGCTTGTCTTTCCCGCGACATTCTCTGGCAAAATCGTACACTAATGTATTTCTGTTTTTGGCGCTTGTCTGGTACAAGAAAACCTTACTCAGTTGAGTTCCGTTTGATTTGGATCGGCTTACACAGATTTTTGATTGACTTAGGTTTTAGTAAGCCCAACTGATTCATATCTCTGCTAAACTGAATTGAGTTGTCTTCATACTTTCAGTTGAACTCTGCTCAACTACTCCGATGACTGATTAAGATCGATTCTTCCTCAACTGATGTATCAGTTTAGCTCGTAAGTTTATATCTTGCCTTTGTTTTTCTTGATGTCAATTGCAGAATTCAGTTTGACAAATTTTTGGATGAATAGTTTTGTAGATATCAACACCTTGAAAGTTCCTACAGACATTAATTAAAAAAACATAATTAAAACTAAAAATTAAATAAAGTCCCATATTGGGGTATTTTTTTAACATGTTTAGTTAATTTAACCAAATAATTAAACACGGTTTTTTCAACACTGTTGTGATCACCATCACGACCAAGGTCAATAAGTTATTTTTTTTTCAATAAAAATTAATTTAATAGAACTACCACCATTACGTGTAAATTGAATGAGTTACTTTGTACAAATAATGAAATAAATATATTTGGTGAGAAATAGAAATAGAAATAAAATAGATTATTTTTTTTGTAAATATTCTCTGACACTAATATTTTTTACAAAAAATTTCACAATATTTTTATGCAAATATTTTTCAGAAAGAATAAGAAACAATTAAAAGAAAAATTTTATAAAGAAAATTTTATTTTAAGTAAAATAATATCATTGTTATAATAGTATACAATAATTTTTGCTATAATATATAGATGATAATTAATAAAAAAAATTAGTTTCAGTAAAATAATATCATTTTTATAATAGTATACAATACGTTTTGCTATAATAGATAGATGATAATTAATTAAAAAATCAATTAAGTTTTCTAACATTTAACATCAGAAATAGAACGGAAAGGAATTATGATTATTAAATAAAAAATAATTAAAACACAATTAAGGTTTTTAACATTTATCATCATAAATAGAACGGAAAGGAATTGTGGTTATTAAATAAAAAATAATTAAACAAAATATTATTTTATACAAAAATGGAAGCCAATGGAAAAACATGAAAAATGATCTTTGGGATACCTAGTATGAAGTATATCATATATTAATGATCTTTGGGTTTAGTTCTTGAAGGTGTAACTTACGGGGTAGTTGTCCAATCTCTTAATAATATTTGCTCCATTCGTGAACGTAGGCTAATTTTGGGCCGAACCACGTAAATCTTGTATTATTTATTTTTCGTTCTTACTATTTTAGTTTTGTGTGATTAACCGAAAACTGATCATTTCATTTTGATCAGGTGATTTATCAATTCTTCATTGAATACTTGTCCAGATTATTGTTTTAAATAAACAACATGATCAAATATTTTTGATGTTTTTAGAATAAGTAATGTTCCATAGTTGAGTGTATAGGCACGAGCAATTTTAAGTCCATTCCTTGCCTTATTTTTCTGCCATACATGGCTTTTGAGTCAATTCTTTAATTTAGATTTTTTTTCAATGTCGATGAAATCCGTAACGATTATACTTCCATGAATCCGAATTTGTTGAATTTATTTATTTTTATTTAATTGCGAGGTTACAGTCGAGTATCTTTAATGCGATTCTCCTTTTGTCGCGAAAGAAAACAAATCTTAGCGATGTCCGAGAATGGAACATTCATGTGATTCTTGTCGGTTGTCGCGTAACTGGATACCACACCTCCATGTTTCATTTTCCTCACATTTATAGTTATTGATATTTCATCTTTTCTCCATTTATTGTATGTCCACACATACTCTTACGTATTATCTCTCTCTCAAATATATTATGTTGTTTTTATTACACAAGTTAAATAAATTTAACCGATTTAATTATTTTTTATTTGATTTATTCAAAAAATATTTTTTTAAAATCTTAACGGTCATATTCTTGTGTCTAACGTATATATGTCTCTTGGAGGCTATAAATACAACATCGCTCAAAAAATCAAAGAGAGAAAAAAGACGTTTAAACAGATTCATCAGTTAGTTGAAAGTATGTCCTTGATGTGAAGAACACAACATAATCTTGAGCCTTCAAAGTTAAGTTCTTCACACCCGAACTCATTCACACACATATGAGAGATGATTTGTAAAGATTAGTTGAGTGAGAGTCTTCATACAAAGACATTAAAGATTGTGTTGTTAGGTGGAAAATAGGTGGATGGCAGTGGTTGGGAGTGGGGGAAGTGGATTAAATGCCTCTGCATTTAATTCACGCGTTTCTTTTCCCCTATAAATAGGCAACCTCTCTCCCATTCGTATTATCCCATTCCTCTCTTCTTCTTTTGTATTAACATTAGAGAAGAGAATAAAAAGAGAGAGAAAAAAAGGGTTGTTTTTTTTAGGTGTTCTCTTGTGTGAGTTAGAGAAATTATTTTCTCGGTAATACTCGGGATTTGTGTGTGGTGAGATATAGTGTTTTGTATATACTTGTAATATTTCTCCGGTTATAAAAATATTGCAGTAGCTCCGTGGACGTAGCCTATATTAGGTGGACCACGTAAATCATTGATGTTCTTGTTGATTATTTTATTCCGCAATTATTATCGTCATGATCACTCCGGCTTAATCCCTAACAATTGGTATCAGAGCAGTTACGGTGTCCGGGAGCCTTGGTGAAAAATTTCTTAAAATTCTGAGTATGCTCTGTGGTTGCAGCTTTGTCTGATCTTCCACATCAAAAAAGATTTTTTGAAATTTTATTAAGGCAGGTGAAGCGATGGCCGGAAATGATGGATCGGGACCAAGAATCAATAAGTTCGATGGTACAGATTTTACGTTTTGGCGGTTACAGATTAAAGATTATATGTATAGCAAGAAGCTACATCAACCTTTATCCGGGGTGAAACCAGAAAATATGGAGGATGATGAGTGGGAGCTTCTTGACTGAAAAGTGTTAGGGATAATACGATTGACCCTAACAAAGAACGTGGCACACAACGTGGCGGAGGCAAAAACCACGGAGGAGATGATGTCCATTTTGTCGGACATGTACGAGAAGCCATCAGCAAATAATAAAGTGTTCCTCATGAAAACGTTATTCAACTTGAAGATGGAGGAAGGTGCTTCGGTGGCGGCACACATCAATGAATTCAACACGATTGTTTCCCAGCTAACATCGGTTGAAATCAAGTTTGATGATGAGATCCGTACACTTATTCTTTTGGCATCTTTACCAAATGTTTGGGAGCCGATGCGGGCAGCGGTTAGCAATTCTGCTGGAAAAGGAAAGTTGCAATTCAATGATGTCAGAGATCGAATCCTTGGTGAAGAAGTTCACAAGATGGATTCGGGAGAAGCAACATCATCGAGATCTGCCCTAAATCTCAAAAACCGAAGTAGGGGCAGGAGTAGCGAAAAAAGTTCTAACCGATGGCGTGGCAGATCCAAATCAAGGAGTGGAAAAGACAAAAATACATTCGAAATGAAATTAAAGTGCTGGATCTGTGGTGAAACTTGTCACATGAAAAAGGACTGCAGATCACCCAAGAATAATGCAAATGTTGTTACTGAGGATGTACATGATGCCTTAGTACTATCCATGGAAAGCCCGGTTGATTCATGTGTTATGGATTCGGGAGCTTCATTTCGTACCACCGGTGATCGTGAGATATTCAGTAATTAGTAATTACATTGCTGGTAATTACGGAAAAGTTTTTCTAGCATATGGAAAACCGTTGGAAATGGTTGGTATGGGTGATATCAGTTTGAAAATGTCAAACGGATCTATCTGGAAGCTCAACAAAGTGAGGCATGTACCAAAGTTGACCCGAAATCTGATCTCAGTGAGACAACTCGATGACAAAGGTCATAAAGTGACCTTTGGTGATGGATCTTGGAAAGTGAGAAAAGGAGCCATGATTATTGCTCGAGGAACAAAAACTGGAACCCTCTACATGACTTCCAGTTGCAGAGACATGTTAGCAGATGTGGATTCTGGAGCTAACTCAAGTCTATGGCATTGTAGACTTGGACATATGAGTGAGAAGGGAATGAAGATGCTGATATCAAAAGGAAAGCTACCAGAGTTAAAAACTGTCGAACACAAATTATGTGAAAGTTGTGTTCTTGAAAAACAGAAAAGGGTGAGCTTTTCAAAAGGCGTTAGAGAACTGAAAGCATCAAAGTTGGAGTTGATTCATATTGATGTATGGGGACCATCTCCTGTGACATCCCTTGGAGGCTCAAGATACTACGTCACATTCATCGACGATTCGAGCAGAAATGTTTGGGTTTATTTTTTGAAAAATAAATCTGATGTTTACGAAATCTTTAAGAGGTAGAAAGTCATGGTGGAGAATGAGACCAACTTGAAGGTGAAGTGTTTACGGTCTGATAACGGAGGAGAATATGAAGATTTTGAGTTCAAGAAGTATTGTGCAGAGAAGGGGATCAAGATGGAGAAAACCATTCCTGGTACATCTGAACAGAATGGTGTGGCTGAAAGAATGAATAGGACCCTGAATGAACGTGCCAGGAGCATGAGATTGCACGCTGGACTACCGAAATCATTCTGGGCTGATGCAGTTAACACTACAGCGTATCTAATCAACAGAGGACCTTCGGTACCACTTGATTGAAAAATACTAGAGGAGGTCTGGAGAGGCAAAGGAGTAAACCTTTCGTTCTTAAAAATGTTTGGTTGTCTCTCATATGTTCACATCGATTCAGCCAGCAGAACGAAACTGGATCCGAAATCAAAGAAGTGTTTCTTTATTGGTTATGGAGATAATGAGTTTGGTTATCGGTTCTGGGATGACCAAAATCGAAAGATCGTTCGGAGCAGAGATGTCATTTTCAGTGAGCTAGTTTTGTACAAGGACAAGTCAGACATTGCATCAGGAGATAAATGTCCTGAAGTCCAGAAGTCAAATGAAGTGTCATTGATAGATATTCCTATTAATGATTCGGATGATAGTAACCAGGAAGAAGAAACTGCACAAGAACTTGATCCACAAACTCCGGTGATTGAACTCAGAAGATCGCCGAGAACAATCAGACCACCTCAGAAATACTCCTCTGCACTTCATTATATTTTGCTGACTGATAAAGGTGAACCAGAGACCTTTGAAGAAGCGATGCAAAATGATGATTCAATCAAGTGGGAGTTAGCCATGGAAGATGAGATGGATTCACTGTCATCCAATCAGACGTGGAAGTTGACGGAACTTTCGGAAGGCAAGAAGGCATTACACAACAAGTGGGTGCACCGAATCAAAGAAGAAGTTGATGGTAGCAAGTGGTACAAGGCGAGACTTGTTGTGAAAGGTTTTCAACAGCGAGAAGGCGTTGATTACACTGATATTTTCTCTCCAGTGGTGAAGCTGACCACTATCAGAACTGTACTTGGATTAGTGGCGAATGAAAACTTACATCTGGAGCAGTTGGATGTAAATACGGCGTTTCTTCATGGTGACCTAGATGAAGAAATTTATATGAAGCAGCCACAGGGATTTGAAGTACGAGGGAAGGAGAAAATGGTATGCAAAATTCAGAAGAGCTTGTACGGTCTCAAACAAGCTCCAAGACAGTGGTACAAGAAGTTTGACGGATTCATGAATAACAACGGTTTCCTAAGGTGTCAGGCGGATCACTGTTGTTATGTGAAGAAGATTGATGGTTCTTATATCATTCTACTGTTATATGTGGATGACATGTTGATAGCAGTATCTTGTCTGGAGGAGATTGATAAGCTCAAGAGAGAGTTATCAAAAGAATTTGCAATGAAGGATTTGGGAGCTGCAAAACAAATTCTTGGTATGAGGATCTTGAGAGATAGGGTGAACAGAGTCTTGAAGTTATCTCAGGCAGAGTACGTGAAAAAGATTCTTAGCAGATTCAACATGGATGAAGCTAAACCGGTTAGTACTCCTTTGGCTAGTCATTTCAAACTAACCAAAGCCCAATCACCATCGACAGAGCAGGAGCATGCTTATATGAATAAGGTTCCTTATGCCTCTGCTGTCGGAAGCCTCATGTATGCAATGGTGTGCACCAGACCAGACATAGCACATGCAGTGGGAGTTGTGAGCAGGTTTATGAGCAATCCAGGAAAACAACACTGGGAAGCAGTGAAGTAGATTCTCAGATATTTGAAAGGTACTATTAGTTCATCTCTGTACTTCAGAAAGTCAAATTCAGGCTTACAAGGTTTTGTAGATGCCGACATGGGTGGTGACCTAGACGGCAGGAAGAGTACTACTGGATATGTGTTCACATTGGGTGGTACGACAGTAAGCTGTGTGTCCAAGTTACAAAAGATTGTTGCACTTTTGAGTACTGAAGCTGAGTATGTTGCAGTGACGAAGCTAGCAAAGAGATGATATGGTTGAGATCATTCCTTGAGGAGTTGGGTCAGAAGCTTGAAGATAGCACGTTATACTGTGACAGTCAGAGTGCTATTCATTTGGCAAAGAATCCTGTTTATCATGCTAGGACGAAGCATATACAGGTTCGGTACCATTTCATCAGATCGGTTCTGGAAGATGGAATCTTGATGCTTGATAAGATTCCTGGAAGTAAAAATTCAGCTGATATGTCACAAAGGCGGTGACCACTGACAAGCTAAAGTTGTGTTCAACTTCAGTCGAACTGCAAGTATGAAAGAGGAGGTATAAGTTGCTGCATTGACTGTGTGAAGCCATGATTGTAATCAAGTCTTCAAGTGGGAGAATTATTAGGTGGCAAATAGGTGGATGACAGTGGTTGGGAGTGGGGGAAGTGGATTAAATGCCTCTGCATTTAATTCACACGTTTCTTTCACCCTATAAATAGGCAGCCTCTCCCCCATTCGTATTATCCCATTCCTCTCTTCTTCTTTTGTATTAACATTAGAGAAGAGAATAAAAAGAGAGAGAGAGAGAAAAAAAAAAAAGGGTTGTTTTTTTTAGGTGTTTTCTTGTGTGAGTTAGAGAAATTATTTTCTCGGTAATACTCGGGATTTGGGTGTGGTGAGATATAGTATTTTTTATACACTTGTAATATTTCTCCGGTTATAAAAATATTGCAGTAGCTCCGTGGACGTAGCCTATATTGGGTGAATCACGTAAATCTTTGGTGTTCTTGTTGATTATTTTATTTCGCAATTATTTTCGTCATGATCACTCCGGCTTAATCTCTAACATGTGTTTGTAGTCTTGACATAAGAGACGTTAAACATTACTGCAGATTGTGAGGTTGAGACCTACAATCGAGAGTGTGCTAGGAGTTTCTATTAAGCAAGTGATAAGTAGAGCCGTCAATTTGGGTTAGGCCTGTCGGGTCGGCCCGCCCCATCACACAATTTAAGTGGGTTGGGTTAAAATTTTTTCAACCCAACTAAAGGTGGGCCTAGGTGGACCAACCCGCCTAGGCCCGTGACCCGCGCAAGTTGGCCCATCGCGGGCCTGGAGAATTATTATTTTATTTTTATTTTTATTGTGATATATGTATTTTTTAATGAAAGTTGTGAATTTTTTTGTATTAATTACTTTATATAAAATTTACACGTATGAAATCAATAATTAAAATTTTTATTAATATATTTCTATTGATATTTATTTATGAAATGAAATTTATAATTAATTATAATGATTTTTATTTATTTTTATTTGTAGTAAGCCAACCCACGGGCCGACCCGCCTAACCCGCAACCCACCTTGGGTTGGGTTGGGTTAGGTTGAGGATTTTCAGCCCGCCGGGATGGTGGGCCGGCCCGCCCCATCATGGGTTGGCCGGTCTGACAACTCTAGTGATAAGTCCTAAGTTGAAATGGGTTTGTACATAGTTGTGTACTAATCAAACTATCAAAATCTTCTAGTGGATCCTTTCGAGGAGGAAGAAGGGTGACGTTGGAGATTGAGCTCCGAACATCCATAAACAAATTTGTGCATCTTTACTTTATCGCATTTACATATTGTTGTTGTTTTTTGATGATTTTTTGAAGCATTTTATATGTTCTTTAAACTACCAAAATGTTGCATACAAAGTGTTTGATAAAATGTTTCAACCAAAATATTTTTATTATCTCAACTTGCAATCTTTTCAAACGGTTTTTAAAATGCTTAATCGGTTTTTAGAGGATTATGTTGAGTGTCTTCCGCTTGATTTTGTAACCAAACTCGATATAATCTCTTGGTGTTTGGTTCATTTTTGGACATTTCAAGCTATTATAGCTCAAAATTTTTAAAAGTGTCTACACACGTTTTTCGATCCTATCAATTAACTTTAATTTTCTAACATAATTTATTTTTAGGTTACTGAGTCAGTGACCATAAATATTAAATTAAAGATTAATATTAATCATGATTTAAACTCTATAACCATTATTTTTCCCTTTAATTTCTTTGAATACTTACAAATGCTCTACTTTAAGTTGATTCGGGGTAGACCTATTTGTTATATGGATAGTATTCCGAATTCTGAACACAATAGCACTAATAACAACAACAGCAACAACAAGTCGAGGCGAGAGAATCTCTCTATCCTCAAGATGAAATTGTCCGTTAACAGTGCTTAAACATTGGCGGCAATCGTCTCTAAGATACAACAACTTTACAATCGAGATATAGCAGCACAACAAATATCTCGATCTTCGTCAAATGAAAATATGTGTCAACTTGACTTTTGTGAGAGACAGAGGGAAGAATTTGCAGAGAGATCTGATGTATCACATTATCAGATGTTACCGATCAGTTTTTCTGCGTTATAAAAGTCATATATATATACTATGACTTCAAAGAACACGTTTTATGGCCTAAGGATGCAACCCATGACAAAAAAATCCCAGAAAGAGTCGTGACTTTTTGGACTGCATGCAGCGCGTTCGAGCGGTAAAATTTAACCGCTTGGGTGCCCAACTTTTGCCAAACTTTCTGTCCCGCTTATTTGACGATGCGCCCGAGCGGTAATATTTGACCACTCGGGTGGCCAACTTTTGGCCAACCTACTGTTATGCATGTGAGGTGCTGCGCTCGGGCGGTAATTTATTGCAGCTCGAGCGCTTACAATAAAATAATAAAAAATATTATTTTAACTAAATTTTGTCCAAAAAGAATAATAGAATCATAAGACCTCGCCCCGCCGAGCCGACCGGCCGCGCGCGTGTGTTTGTTGCATCGATTAGCGTCTTGCCCCTTTACAAAACATCGGTGCCTTAAGGGCCTAATCTCATAATCCAAAGTTGGATTATATAAGGTGAGCAATACATTGGAGTTGTTCTAATGTGGGACAACTTTCCGTCCAATTTATTTCACCAAATTCAAATTTTTCCAACACTTGGGACAAGCCTTTGGGACAAGCATATTTCAAGCACATTTCAAGCCATTTATTCCAACAATTCATTCAATATTTTTTTTCAACACTATTCATGGGGAAGGGGCTTACATAAGCATATTTTGCAGTATTTTGAGACTCTTTTCACATCAAATGGATGCTCACATGTATGGATGTTTCCAATGCATGTCTTTCTTACTTAAATCACAGCTATTCCAAAGAAGAAAAATCCAGATAATCTTTTGGACTTTAGGCTTATCTCTTTGTGTAATGTGCTCTACAAAGTTGTTTATAAGGTGCTTGCTAATAGAATCAAGACTGTACTTAAATATATCATCTCTCCAATGCAAAGTGCTTTCCAAACAGAAAAGTTTATTACTAACAATGTCCTTATTGCATTTGAGATTGGGAATTATTTGAAGCGTAAAAGACAAGGAAAGCAGGGGGCGGCAGCTTTTAAAATTGACATGTCAAAAGCTTATGATCATGTTGAATGGGAATTCTTGAGACAGGTGATGTATAGGCTGGGCTTTCACAATAAATGGGTGGAGTTAATTATGCTTTGGGTTACTTCAGTCCGGTATAATGTGATTCATAATGGTAATGAGATCGGGCCTATCTTTCCCCAGCAAGGTCTTTGTCAAGGAGATCCCTTATCTCCTTATTTGTTCCTTATTTTCTTTGAAGGTCTCTCTGCGTTGCTGCATTCCGAAGAGCGTCAAGGAAATCTTCACGGAGTAAAAATAGCGTGCTCTGCTCCATCCATTTCGCATCTGTTCTTCGTGGATGACAGTTTTCTCTTCTTTAGATCAGAGGTGGCGGAATGTGGTATCATTAAAGATTGTCTTCAAAAGTATGAACTTGCCTCAGGCCAGATGGTGAATCTTTCTAAATCTTCAATTTCTTTCAGCTCCAATGTCAATCCGAAACTAAAAAATGAGCTATGTGTACTGTTGGGAGTAAATTATACAAACAATCATGGTAAGTACCTTGGCTTGCCCTCACTCATTGGACGAAATAAAGCTGAAGTCATCTTATGTTATGAGCATCTTTGCTTTACCTTTACTTCTTTGTGATGAATTAAAACGCATGATGAGTGTTATCTGCTTGTTTACCGACTAGGACAGATTTACGTCGTAGAAGAATGGAAGTTTCGAAATGGTGTCCGTTGTGTTTAAATGAGCCGGAAGAAGATTTTCATGTTCTCGTTTCCTGCCCAGTTGCTCGTAGCATGTGGAGCATTACATCTGTGGGCAGTTCTGTGGGTTCAGAGCGGAGCTTTGCGGAGTGGTTGAATAATGTGGCCTTAACTTAATCTCGTAGTGATATTGAGATGGTTGCGATGGTGTTGTGGAGCTTATGGCATAACAGAAATGATGTGGTGTGGAACGCTCGAAGCAAGCCAGCAACTAGTATTTATCAAGCAACTCTTGATCTTCTATCCCAATGGAAAGCTGCACATGATCTGAAGATGAACCATTCCAGAACAATTACACAACAGCATCAGCTAAGTTGGCAAAATCCAGTGGGTGATTTCCTCAAATGCAATGTAGACGCAGCAATCTTTAATTTACTTGGGAAAGCAGGTTATGGATGTATTATTAGAAACAATGCTGGATTGGTTGTAGCAGCTATTTATGGATGCTTGCCAGGTATTAAAAATCCTTCGATTGCGAAAGCTATGGCGATTAGAGAAGCTCTTAGCTGGATTAAAGATTTGCGCCTTTCCTCGGTCATCGTTGAATCTGATGCTTTTTTGATAGTTGATGCTTTAAATTCTACAATAACGGATTCTTAGTCAGTTGGGTTGTTAATTGAAGATTGTAAAGCCCTGGCTCGGGAAATTCAATCTGTTTCTTTTGTTTTTGCTAAAAGATCAGCAAATCAGGATGCTCACTCTTTGGCGAGGAGTACTACTTCTTTGTCTGATCTTGACGGTTGTTTCATTTCGTCGCCGTTTGTAATTCAGTTTGTTAATTACCTCTTTTGATTCCAATTAATAAATTGGTTTGCTTTGCGCATATATATATATATATATATATATATATATATATATATATATAAATAGTTGAGCCCCTTAAAGGGAGGATACTAACTTTTTTTTTCCGAAATTGCATTTATAGTTCATATATGTAAATTTAATTTTATTTACATATATTTTTCTCAACTAATAATTATAATAAGATAAATAATTTTCAAACCTTTTTATACATTAATTTAGAAACATAAAAATATATTATTTATATAGAACATATCTAATTAAATATATTATATTATTTTACTCACACGCTATACGCTAATTGTAATTGTTGTTTGGAGTATTTGCTAATTGCTAAGGGCTTAAGATTCACAAGTTTCATATTCTCTGAAAAATTGCATTTAGGTTCATGATTTCGAACTCCAATTTAATTGCACATAGGTAAGTGCAAAACGAAGAGAGGTTGCAAAAATCTATGATATTTAGGGATTGGTTGCAAAGATCGTAGATGCTTAGAATCAAACTATAAATTTGATTGGCATGTGATATATCATCTATATATTTTGCATGTCATTTCATCTCCACCTAAATTGTTGATTTTTTTTTGTTGTTTTCTCTAATGTATGGTGCGTAGATAGACAAACATTTTTAAAATTTGTTTCGGTCCATATTATTTTATGTATTATGTTTATGATCATTTCCTGATAATACAAGTTTTAGAAATTGAATTTTTAACTCTATATATATAAATTTTTAAATTCTTTTCAAAAGTAATTAAGTGTTTTTCTGGTGACGTGTGCAGAAGCGCATACATACAAAGGGGTCAGCAAAAGACACCATAATCCAACTAGTGATTCATCATTAGGCATTGTCTCATATTGGAAGTAGACAAGATACACCTCTCTTTTCCAATATATGATCTCATCGGTTAGCAAAAACATATCATTAAAATCATGTTTTTAACTCCACCTGACGTGTAAATCATTCCCCTTTACTTTTGTGGCTAGCAAGGTGAGTCCGCTCGTGGTTTTGGCCTATCGAAAAATTGTCAACACAATCAGTTTATTTTATTTTGCGATGAATGCTCTGCTTCTTATATTGTGTTTGGATATATGAATTTCATTTGATTATAGGGCTCGGGCTATGCTACACCGGGTGATCTTCACCCGGTGCAACATCTGCCCTTGATTGGGCACCCGGGCTCACAATAAAATGGGCTCGGGTGCCCAATCAAGAGTAGATGACCCGGTGCATCATAGCATATTCCTAATTATAGGGATTTGATTCGAGAAATTATTTGGAAGTTAAATTTGAAATGTCATTCATCTTGCATATTTCAAATACATCACAATTATCATTACATTTATATAAATGAATAAATTGATATATCTAAAATAAATCCTATATAAAACTATCCAAACAAGTTACATATTTGAAATTTATTGCTTCAAATCCTTCAATCTAGATGTTCCTGCTAGCATCTCATCAACCTCGTCGATTATAAATATTTTTACACTGTTTTTTTTTATAAAAAAAAATGACGTAGGAACCTCCAGCCGCCAACTTTTGGTGCGCAATGGCTGAACCCTTCGACAAATGTAATAACCTATAAACCATGCTAGCCAGATAAATTGCATTGGACAAGTCTTGTGTGATAAGCTCGCCCAAGGAGTTGTTGGTAAAAAAAATCGAACTCCTGATTATTAATCACATACTCCATCAATAATTCGAAGTCTCGGATACCCACAAGAGCTTTTACACTCTTAAATCTACCTCCTTGTATGACTTATCTTTTATGTCGCCAAAAATCATCTTACCATTTTCTAACTCATTCATTCCATTTTAAGTCCAAGGCAAAAGGATGTCTTTAAACAATATTGTTTTGCGCCCCTGAACATTTGGATTAGGTTTAATTATTGTTCAAACTCAATGATTCGCATGCTTAGAGTATCTTATTCAGAGCCAATGTATGTGCACCAACTTTATGCATAGAATTTTAATTCCCACTAATTTGTTCCAAAACACCAAAGATTAACACATTTTTAAGCAAACGGATAAAGCGAATATGGAAAGCCAAATATAAAGATTTTGTTTAATGGTAGGTGCTATAAAAGGAGATTACCTTTATACCACTAGTGTAATTATTTGGTTTTAGTCAAAGATTAACTTTTTTCCTCCATTAACTTGTTTAGAAACCTAACAGCAAAATATATACATATCCATCTATCCACATATATTCTTGATCTTGTCCACACGATCGTTGAATGGAGTAATGACATACACACATGCAAACAAAAGCAAAAGTTACATTTATTAAAAAAAAATTGGCGTAAAAATTGAAGATATGTTTTGTGGAAACACATCAACTGCAAACAATATTGCACAAGTCGATAAATCGATATTGGAAACGATTGACGGCTGACTTCTATATCCCATCTGGGACCAAAGTCACAAACTTGAAATGTGATATCGGGTCTTACGATTTTGTTTTTGTTTTGTTTTGTTTTTACAAAATAAGATGAGAGGGACTTGAACTCGAGTCTCGGACGATTGACGGACAGGTCAGACCAATCGGGCTAGAAACCCGGTCTTATCTTGGGTTCTACCATTGAACCAACAAGTATCACTTACTTTCTATATATAGAACTTTGTATATACACAACTATGCAATTAAAAAATAAAAGTTCATGTGACATCCATGGAGATATTGAGTAATCTTACCTTTTACATATTCCACTACATGATGCAATAATGCTGTAGCATTAAATCCATCATGGTAATATTTTTCCAATTCTTTGACAAAATGAAAGTCAATTTGGTTATAAAATAAAAAAAGAAATTCAAGAAAGTCAAAAACCCCATTAACCAGGAGATCCTATCATATTAAGTCAAGGTTGCCATGGATCCACTATTCATAAGCAATAGGAGGAAAGTGGAAAACTCCAGAAATTTCAAGTAGTGGGTTCAATAGGAGAATTTTGAAAGAACTTTAAGCTAATTAGGTAACTAAAAGCACTTTAGAGGTCCACAACTTCAACTGTTTGATTGAATGGAGTATCCTTTTTCTGTCATGTGCAATAATAACTTTGATGAAAATCTTCTCTTCCTTTAATTTCTGAATATTATTTCATTAAGGGAGGGGAAGCAATGATGATTGAGGGAGGGGGGAAAAAACGAAGACAAATGAAACTGATCGAATTTGCGGGTGGAAAATTAGGCGAGAGTTTAAAAAGGTGGGTGGGTGCAAACAACAAAGCTTCTAACACAACTATATTTCAAGAAATGAAATATCCCAACAGTTTAAACGAGAGCGTTCATGTGTCCCCAGTAGATATCCAACAAGATATCACATAGCATAGTTACCCAGCAAGTATTCCTTGGTTAGCAACTAATTGAGAATCTAACATCACCAGGTGAAAAAACAGAGCAGGAACAAGGCATATAGCAAACACGCAGTAAGTAAGATAATAAACGGGAATAACGACTTCTGGCCCGTCAAATTACCAATAAAGGAATGAGATTCAAGGAATAAAGTTGGAACGGTAACTGCGCAGTACTTTTTTTTGCCTTTTATAGTCAAAGATGAAACAGATAGAGTTGGAACGGTGGGGATCAGAAATGAAGTGTAAGACATGGTATTATGCCTGCTTGTTAGTAATTGATTAAGTGTTGGCACACTAAGCAAGGCACTAAATGGAGTGATTTACTTCTAAAGATCTTATGCCTGCATATATTTCTAAGGGTATTATATCTACAACTCCATTTTATACCTTATGCATTGCAAACCAGCTATTAAAGAAATTGAATAAGTAAAAGTTTGGGACCTTGGAGCACAGAAACCAAGAATTAATCTAAACACTTCATCTAAAAATACTTCATTAAGTGAATGATAACAGTGTTGCAACTACTAGTTCTCACAAAAAAAAAAAGAAAAGAAAAATGAATCAACCCCTCAAATTTGAACAAGTTCTGGTTTGGGGTTTACCAGTAAGCATAAAAGAAAATTCAGAATGCATATTGTAACTGGAACATTAGTTGATAAATTGTTGGGCTTCAGGCTCCACTGAATCTCTATCTTTCACTTTTTCTTGGGCCAAGCCATTCAAAGAATATTCACATTATTTGATAAATAGTTTGTAAACCAAGATTTTCACCCACCACAGTTACTAAACAAGTCCACTGCAGAACACCGTATATAAATTCAATCGAGATGCATACGTATTCAAAGGAGAATATTGTCATAGTGCATAACCTAGACCAAATCCAGTGCTTAATCCAATAGGGGGCACAGCTTGTATACCTAGGTCTTTGAAATTATAGTTTCTTGTCTCCATATAAGTGGATTGTGTAAACCAGTAAATGAGCATGAAACATATAGGGATTGTTTTTTTAGATTGAAAACAGCATTATCCTTTAACTGTTCTACAGAAAATTTATAACTCACGTCATCATCCAATTTAAGTTTAGGTTTTAGTAGCGGACTTGCTCGACTACTTTGAGAGTGCTCAATAAGAGCTTCACAATCTCTTGCGAAGAAATGTAATTTACCACGGAAACAACAGAAATAATTTCACCACCAGTATCACTTAGCTGCTCGTACAATATTTAATAAATCCATATCATTATTACAATCTATCTTTTGAGATGAGCGTTGTTTAGAACGCAACACTAAAGATCATTTTTTCAGCAAGATAAAAAGACAACTATATTGATACAAACCATTCTGCATTATCATTTCATAGACAAAATTGTAAAAAGAATAAAAATGAACGTGTCACAGGACCTGCCCCAAAAGAAACCTCCTAGCAGAGACAGATTTCTTATCCTCTTGTAGTCCTGAATCTGACTCATCATGAAACCACCCAACGGATTTTTGAGCTTCTTGCACAATTTTTGAAATCCCTGCGTGTAATAAAATGTGAAGAAAGATGAAAATAATACGAAAAAAGAAAAACTGGTAAAAATTACACAGACAACCGACTGAAATAAATTTCTTTTCCCGCGTTTCAGGATCAATTCAGCATGCATTACAATCAAACTGATCCAATCCAAGACCAAAAATTCCAGACAACTCGTTAACCAAAATCACAATTTATCGCATGTCTTTAGGTCAAACGCACATAATGCCAACATAAAAATGACTAAAGAGTTTCCGAAACGTCAAATCTTTGATTCAAGACCCAAAGCAACGTAATTCCAAGCACAAATTCAATTACGCATGCATTCGAGAGTCGAGACTCAGAGAAAGAGAGAGCTTGTAAAACCTCCAGAAACAGTTTGCTTGTTGTGACGAATATCGTGAACGGTGGCCGATATTTTCCAGTACAGCGGCCGTCCGACGTAATACAGTGCCATCACCGCCGCCGCCGCCAGTAGAATCCGGAATACGAGCTTCACCGATCGAGAAGCCATTGCTTCGGAACTTCACTTCCAATTTTCCAAACTCCAATGGATCGTGTGACAGATCGAACAGGAGCAATAAACACACGTGCGAGAGGCATCGCCAATTTTATTATAATCAAATATATTTTTAAGACTCTTAAAAAATATATATATATATATTTTTAAGATCCTTTTTAAATAATTTTGTTTAAATGTATATTTTTTAAATAAATAACTAAGGATATTCTCTCTAATATTTTCTCTTAATCCACACTTAAGATTTTTTTATTGGAATTTTTTTAAAAAATAAATCCTTAAATTGGCATAATTTCGATTCACCGGTAATTGATTAAATTTTGCAATAATTCTTTATTTTTCGTCTTACAATTCAATCTCTTTATAGCTCATACGACATTTGATCGTACACTAATATGTGTGGTATCATTGTATTTTTGTTATGACGTGAAAACATGCAACCATTACTTTTCGGTGCTCACTGAATAAACTCCCGAACTAATGCAGTAGCATGTAAAATACGCTTGTCAGGTAAACCATACAGGGGCGGATTCACCATAGGACGGCCCCCCAAAAAATTAAAAAAAATAATACTATGTAATTAATATTTATATGAATCAGTATATATAAACACGGCCCCTCTTATCTAAATGAAATCTTTTGTAGCTTAGTAGAGAAAGTATCTTTATGAACTTTATACCTAGAGTAATTTTCAGCTGCCCAACCATTTCTACCTAACTCGTCCCCGATCACTAAAACCCACTACCGGGTTTTAGTTGTTTTTTTAAAAAAAAATTCGTATTACTAAAACCCACTACCGGGTTTTAGTTGTCGGGGATAAGTTGAGCATTATTGGTTGGGCAGCTAAAAATTTATCTTCTTGAATTTATTTTCTCGCATGAATCTTTTGAATTTCCTTGCGAAGAGCACCATGTCTTCATCATCATCATCTTCAACTTGGCTAGATAAGATAATCCCCTTTGCCTTGATCTTTTCATCTTCTTTCTTTATTTTCTTCCTTGTAGACAATTCCAACTCATGGGTTTTTAGAGTCCCATGGAGTTGATCAAGATCATAGGAAGCGGTGTCGCCTTTGTTGGATTCTATGATGGTCGTTCTCTTTGCATCCCACTCCTTGGGTAAGGCGCGTAGAGCTCTCCTCCACACTTTCTTGGTTGGATATTGTTCCCCAAGTTGGGCTAGCTCATTGATGATTTGAGAAAGCCTTCGAAACATGGTATCAACATCCTCACTAGCCTCCATCTCAAATGTCTCGTATTTGAGTTGAAGTAGATCGATCTTTGTCTCCTTGACTTGATTGGTCCCTTCGTGGCATATATCCAATTTGTCCCAAATCTCTTTTGCGGATGAGCACATTGAGATCCGGTTGTACTCGTTCATATCTAAGGAACAATGAAGAATATTCATAGTTTTAGCATTTTGAGATATCAATTTCATATCCTCCTTTGAAAAGTCGTTCATTCCCTTAGGAATTTTGACTCCCTCAACATCTTTCGTAGGTATGTAGAGACCTTTCACGGTTACTTTCCAAAGGTCATAGTCTACGAATTGGATGTATAGGGACATTCGATTTTTCCAATACCCGTAGTTTATGTCATTGAAAAGAGGAGGACGATTTGTTGATTGCCCTTGAGCATAGTCGCTCGCTAGATTTTCCATAGAGCCTTTTTGAAAATATTTTGAAAAAGGTGGCTCTGATACCACTTGTTAGAACCTAATGGGGGGGGGGGGGAGGGGGGATTTAGGTTCTATTGGCAACTTTAGCAATTTAAAGCGATTATGCAAATACGCAAGCGGAAGACTTAAAGCAATCAAAAATAAATGCGGTAAATAAATGCGTAAAAAAAATAAAGCGATAAATGAGATAAAATATGTTTATAGAAGTTCGACAATAAATCGTCTACGTCTCCCCTTCTTGGTTAAGATCGATTAACCAAGGATTCACTAGCACTTCAACTTCTTGGCCTTGATGGCTCCAAGGATAGCCGTAAAACTTGACACGATCATCGCGCCGATATAACTCGATACTCTTGGCCTTAAGGGCTCCAAGGATAGCCTCAATACAAACACTTGGCTTCACACTCAAGTGCTTACAACGATAGCACAACACACTTGGCTTCACACTCAAGTGTTTACAACAATAGCACAATCAACTCACAAACTATTTTTACAAACACTCTCAAATATATCACACAAACACTTTGATAGTGAGAAATTGCTTGCAAAGGAGAGAAGAGATGAGTTGGGATGTCTCCAAATGACCTTGGATGGCCTCTATTTATAGTTGGCAAAGATTTGAATCTGATTTGAGTGCATGGAGCATGTATTGAGAAGTCAAGGAGTGACAAAAAGTGTTCGGCGCCGCTGTCTACTTTTTCCCAGCACTGAGTGGATTTTGTGGAAAAATCATATCTCATAATCTAACCGTTGGATTGATCTGAAATTCAAACCAAAGCTTTAAAACATCTAAATCTGCATTCGAAACGGTGGAGATGCGATTTTAAAGAGTCAAAAATTTCCAGTAATTTTTGGAAGTCGCTTCATCAAGTTTTCGAACTTGTTCTGTGCAACAAATTTGAAAAATTTATATCTCCATATCCATCCGTTGGATTGATCTGCAATTTGGACATAGGTTGTAAAACATCCGAAATTTGAATCAGATCGGTGGAGATTTGATTTGTATGTTTCAAGCATTCCCAGTTATTTTTTGAATTTGATTCTTCATCATTTGCTTCATGTTCTGCAGAAATAGGTACTGTGCAACCTTTGTGGAACATTATAGCTCGATATCTAGCCGTTGGATTGATATGAAATTTTGATATAAGTTTGAAAACATCCTGATATTGATTTTGATCGGTGGAGATTTGATTTGGATTTCTCAAGAACGTCCAGTAATTTTCAAAAGTTGATTTTTCATCCTTCGCTTCAAGTTCTGCAGAAATAGGTACTGCACAACTTTTGTGGAAAAATCATAACTCCATATCTAGCCGTTGGATTGCTCTCAAATTTGGACAGTACATGTAAAAATTCCTCATCAAGATTATGACTGATGGAGATCGGATTTCAATCCATAGAAAAAGCCCAGTAATTTTTGGAAGTTGTTACTCCATACTTTGGCTTCTTCTTGTCCCTTTCTTCATATCCTCATAACAATATTTCATGGCATCCACATAACATTGTGTTAATTATATGAGCAATATGAAACTTAATAAATACATTGATAGCTTCAAAATAACTTTCAATAATTTATTTGTCAATAAATCTAATCTGCAAAATCTCACTTTAAATGGTTAGTAACAATTAACCGAGTTTTGTAATCATCAAAACATAATATTATGAGACTTGTTAATGCATTAAAAACATTAATCTCATAACACGAGATTTGTATGTGTTTATGGCGTAACAATTTGGCCTTGTTTTTATTTGATATGCATTGTTTTAAATAAAAAATGATAATTTTGTGCATCTACTATTTATTATTTGGTTTTTTTATTATTTTATTTAATTTCTCTATTATATATCTCTAATATCTAATCTAATACTATATTCTATACTATAACTATAAATATATGAGTTTCATTTGTGACCAATTTTACTCTTATCTAATATAATAATATAATCTATACTACAACTATAAATATATGAGTTTGATTTGTAACTAATTTTACCCTCTTATTTATGTGTGGTTCATCAGGTTGTTTATGTCATTTTTTTCACAAACTTAATAGAGTCATTAATACTATAAATAACTCCACCAAATTTCATAACCTTGTAGTTTGAATGTTTAGTGGAAAATGATATTTCTAGGAAAAATAAGAGCTAATTTTTTTTATTATTTGATGTAAAGTAGAAGGTTTATTGATTGATGCATGGTAATTGGATCCGTGTGTTTTCATTTAATTATTTCGGTAATGTGAGTTAAATATTATAATCGACTACCCACTTTAATTTTTGTGAAATTAATGTTTTTTCCCTTTTCATAAATATAAATAAATTTTGATTTCATCTTCGTGTCTTTGATTTTATTTCAATATGAAGGATATAAAGGCGTCTACATTTTTCCGATTTGGTTTCCATATTTTATTTTAAAAAAATAATAATAATTTTACGTGTAATTTTTTGCTAATAGCCACAAGTAGAATAAAAAATTAGAAAATCAAAAAAAATCCACAAGTTCCTTTAAATATGTCGGTAAATATCATTTTTGTTAGTTTCTTTCCAATGAAACTGGGTATTGAAACAGGTAGATTATAAATACGCTTTTGTAAATTTGTCTAAAGTTTATTTGCACTAAAATTTGATTAGTTGATTTATTTTTAATTTTATTTATATATTTTATTCTTCTATCTATAATTTATTTGTGGTTCATAAGGTTGTTGTGTCATTTAATTTTATGTACTAAATTAATATAGTCATTAATAGTATATTTAACTCTACCAATTTTGATAACCTTGTAGTTTGAGTGCTTAGTAGAAAATGATATTCCTAAGAAAAAAATAAGATCTATTTTTTTATTATTTGATGTATAATGGAAGGATTATTGATTGATGCATTCGAAGCGTGTGCTTGCATTTAATTATTTTGGTAATGTGTGTTAATTATTATGACCGACTATCCATTTTTTGTGAAATTAATGTATTTTTTTGTTTCCTTCTCATATTCCTAAATATAAATAAATTTGCCATTCATTTACTTGTATTTGATTTTTTACTTCGATATTAATGATATAAAAACATCTACATTTTTTTGTTTGGCTTCTAGATTTTTATGTTTTTCAACCTTTACATATAAGTTTTGCCTAATAGCCACAAGTAGAATAAAGAGATTAAAAAAAATAAAAATACTTAAAAAAATCCACAAGTGCCTTTTAAAATATGTCAATATATGTCATTTTTTAGTGTGTCTTTACAATGAAACTGAGTATTGAGAGCATGTGTATTTTAAGTGTGTTTTTGTAAATTTTTCTAACATTTATTTGCACTATAATTTTATTAGTTTGATTTATTTTCAGTTTTATTCATAGAAAAATAAATTAATGAGAAGTTTTAAATGATATAAATTACTTTCTACTTTTGAATTTAATGTAGACTATATATAATATAATATTAATTATAGGAAATTTTTTTTACATATGACGTTTGATTCTTTTTTTCTTAAAACACATATTATATTTTTTGTTTTAAAATATGTGTTTTTATTACACATATTTATTTAATTGATCATATATATCATGAGAAATTTTATTTCCCATGAAATTAATTTTCATCAATATTAATTTACAGAGGAATTATGTGACATAAAATTAACTATTTATATTATGTAACTCTAAAAAAATTGAGAAATGTTTTAAATGATTGAAAATTTCGCACAAACATGAGTGATATTGAATTTAGTAACAATTTTAGGGTTTTTATTTAACATTAATACGATCATTTTTTTAATTAATAAAATTTTTCAAGGCATAGAGCTTGAGTTGTTGTGCAGTTTAAAAGAATTGAATTGCACCGTCACCAACAGCTATAACTATTGGTAAGTGTCATACAACCGGTCCTACATTATTTTTAGGATAATACTACATGTTCATGGAGAGTTACACGTTTACACATTACACTTACAATTACATGATTATCCCTGATGCATTTTTGAAAGATTTTTTTTCCAAATAAAGTGTTGGGATAATCATGTAATTTTAAGTATAATGTGTAACTCAACGTATAACAATACGTGTACATGTATAGCACTACCCTTATTTTTATTGATTTTATTTATGATTAGTATTAATTTAATGGAAAAAATACTTTAGGCATTGTTTGGTTTGATGTATTATTAATCTATGTATAACTTATCCCAATTAATTTCGCCTTATTTTTGTCATATTATTTATCTATTTATTAATTAATAATTTTACATCAATTAAATCAAATAAATTATAATCTATCCATCAAATCAAATAATGTATTAGGTATTTTTTCTTATTTATTTTTAATTTACATTATATTACTTATCTATGGATTACTTATCCTATCACTCAAACCAAACGGTGCCATATATATGTCCAAATTATGTAGGTCACGTTTTTTTGGTCTCAAATGTATAATAATATTTATTACACTCCTTGACTAATATAAATTTATTAACTATATCTTGAAAATTGTGCAATTATTTTTTGAATACATTAAATAGGGATAGAATGAGGAGTTTGTACAGAATTTGTTTCCCAATATTTTTTTCTTAATCCGTGTGAAAAAATAGGTCTATATAATTAGGACGAATGAAGTAAATTTTTTTTTTTTACTTGAGGAGAGTTGCCCTTACATCAAGATTACACAAAAACACAGATTGAAAAGTGTCTTATTTGGATAGGTGAATATATATGATTTATTGTAATGCACAATGTTTTTTTTATCTAATGTGTTTTGCTTTTTAGATTGACAAATACTCCTAAAAATAATATTATTAAATGGATTTAAACAATATCTAAATTTCGTGTTCATGTTTTCAACCATTAGTCATCCGCGCACGTGCACTTTCCTGGTCTAATACAAATAACACAATAACTATTATGAAATTGTTTCTCTTTATAATACAAATATCTAGATCGACTTGATTCATGAAAAATACAAATATCTAGATCGACTTGATTCATGAAAAATACTTTTTTTTAATTCAAAAGTATTATTTTTTTCAACAAATACGGATTGGATTGATCAATCTCCATAAAACTGTCGTACAAGAGACACACACAAAATAAATGGCATGAACTATGATCAGATATAATTTAATTAAATTGCACGTGTGCAATGTCCAAAGAATTTAGTAAACAAACACACATTATAACACCATTTATTATATTTGAAAAATGACAAAACTATACACAACTTTGATCAATATATGGTGGCTATGAACCTTGATACACCTCACAGAATGTACATTCAGTAGAAATAATGTCGCCTTCTTCTTGTTCGTTTCATGTTCGTCGAGTCTTTGACTTTACCAGGAAATTCCCAACCGGCAATTATCCCGTCCCATGAAGAGCTAACGACCATGGGATAGTAAGGGTGCCAGTTGCAGTCCCTCACGGGTTCGCCATGAAAATCGAGCTTTGCAACTTGATCCCCACTTACCTACAGAAAAAGAAGTCGGTGAGCAGAGGAACGAGAGAGATGCTGTTACATCCAAATAATATTGAAACATTTTAAGAGCGGTGATCAAGTAGATCCTGCTTACCACGTCATATACATACACCGAACCATCAGTCGACCCTGTGTAGATATACTTTTGGCCGGTGCTGAAAGAGTCACATAAATATGGAAGGTGAGTTTGACATTTGAACACAACGCATAGAACACATTATCAAGATTCACTGAAAAAGCTAATTGACCAATTTTTCCTGCTGAAATGAGACGGTCTGAAGTTCATATCTTGCTTCAAGAACTTGTGACAGAAACCATAGCAAAATTATTTACCTATATGCTGGTGAAAAATAACAGCGTATGAGGGTGCGCAAGACCGAATGACCTCTGTATGTTGCCAGTGAAAGGTCATCTGGATGTCTAAGATTTTTGGCCCGTTCCGGATATCCCATCCATCGGTAATCCCAGTCAGCATAGCGACGTCTTGAAGTGCTATATTCATAAAACATTAATACTTGTTATCACTGAGTCTTATCATAATTTGAAAATATATATTCAATCAGCCTGGAGGTGTGCAGATATGAATGAATGGTTGCTCAGTAGCATTATTAAAAATGAACCGCAAAATAAAAGCCAAAATATTTAGCTTAGACGTACTAATTGACATCAGACGACATTTTTCTTATATCCCAAAGTTTGATGGATTGATCTTTTCCATTTGAGATGAAGTAACGACCATCTCCACGGGTATCAATAAAAGTTATGCCTTCTAAATGTCCCATAAGGACTCCAGCTGCTTGTTCTCTGTTTAAGCAACGTCTGTCCCAAACCTGAACGATCAATATATTAGAAAATTAAAACTTTGACTGTTGAGTTACAGCACAAGTATTCAGCAAGAAACACCAACAATTCAGAATGCAGAGATATAAATCTCTGCATCATTCATATCTACATGCAATGTATCAGTCTCACTAGGGCCAGCAGAACCACCACATAGGGGTATATGTTTTAGCTTCAGACATGTGAGTAGAGATTTGGTCAGATGGGTGTCGATATTGGATGTGAATGTTGTAGTAGGAATAAACGTCATATTGTTTTGTACGTACCACACAGATCACAATGTGACATTTAAGCCAATGAAAGAATCAAAAGATTTGAATATACAAGCAGCCCTTGGTCTTGGGTATCACAGTCAATATCATATCATATATTGGGTTCCAACGATAGTAAGCTGGGATAGGAGAGGGATTGTCTATGTGGCTCTCTAATGTAACCTTTTATTGTGACTTTAAAGGCATTCAGATTCCCCGGGACCAAATGATTTAAAGATAGCGCATTGGGAAACAAATCATTCAGAATGAACTCAGGCATGTTTCTTCTCTCCCAAGCTTAGGTATATATACTAATCTAACAATGATAATGGATAGTACACAAAGAACCCAACTAGTCAATAAAAAATGCTTCCGAGCTAGAGATGAAAATTTGAAACTTATCTTCTCAACCAAAGAGGAAAGGGAAAAACTGAAAGTCAAATTCAAATTCGATAAACATACAAAATTTACCTTACAGAGGTGATCGTCACTGCCAGAATAGATTATATGACCGCTATCATCAGCAAAACACACTGCATTGACATCCGACTGAAAAAAAAAACTTGCATGTCATATTAATACTCCTTATATTCACAAGAACTAAGAAATGTGCACATATTGTAGCTTAGATTAACTCTATATAAAGGAAAAAGAGTAAGCAATAATAGAATATCTATTCCCAATAGTATCAATCACAGTACTGACCAGTTGATGGAATTGTCGTGATTGGCTAAGAATTCAGAAAATTCGATTTCTTTTCCTATCATACGAATGACATCTAAATTTCTTCTCATAATTCCACCCTACCAAGTACAAACCTTCGAGAAAAGATTTGAGCGTTTGATAGAGAACCAGAGTGACGAGGAACAGAAAATGAAGACCGGTGTAATTTATACATATGAGGAGATATCTGTAGTTTTTTATTATGTTCAGCCATTTCGGTAAATTCTATAGATCAGTTAATCTGCATACTTAGAAATTGGAACAATTTTCACTTTCAGAGTGAATTATTCTACTTCATCCCGGTATCCTTAATCAACTATTTAGGTACCGCTTTGTATGTAGGATAAAACATTCATTGATTATTCATCCATGTGTTATCCAACGTTTTACTCACAAATGATTACTGTCATTCACCATTTTTTTATCAAGTATATTGATTTACCATTCTTATATCATGCATGCTTCCTTGACCATCCTATCCATTAGCCAAGTGATGCCTTGTAGTATAAAAATATTGTCACTCGTTTCCTTTTCACTTGCAAAACAGGCATACAAGTAACCTGACATTTTTGATACAGTTTTGAATCAAATTTTCTGTAAGAGTAAATCCAACTAAATAATTACTTCTGACCCAGAAAAGGATATGGATTAAAGCATAAATCTCTTAGTTAAGGAAGCGAAAATTATATTTAAAAAAAAAGGATCAAAGATTTAAGAAAAACTAAACACCTGGACTCTTGAAAGTTTAAACATTATGTGAAAAACTTGTTCAAAAATTGTAGAATACAACACCCGCTGTATAAATAATTAATTAACTATAACTAGTGGTGAAGCACAAGCCATATCCTTTAAACCATACAACAACTTCAGTTTCACGCTTCAATCACTTTGCCACATAGACAGCCACACAAGACAAGATGGGCAACTTTTGCTTCCAACAATCAATTTTACAACTTACGGGAATCGCACATGTGATTTTGGTTTTAATATCAATTTTAAAGACAAATACTCGTCACTGCACCAAAACTGCAGTTATTGTTAACTATTCAACTCAAACCTTTTAAACAATATAATAATCTAAATGACATGTTTCGATCATTACATCACTCCATCACATAGACAACAACGGGACAGCAGGGACATCCTTAGCCTGACAAAATGGTTGTTCCTCTCCTAAACATAGCAATTAGCATCCTCACTCACTTTATATGACTAGCCAATAAGTAAATAATTAGAAACAGGGATACTTCATTAAGGAATAAGGATATTTGACAAAAAACGACACAGACATATGGCTCATTATTCTGATAAAAAGGGGACGGTCAGCCAAATTGGATGGAATTTTCCTTCATCTTTCCCCATTTTTTTCTGCTGCTTAAGAACCCATTTTTTCAATAATACCTCATAATCTCCATCTTTTACAACACCTGGCATTGCTTGCCACAACCCATCACCAACAGAAAAGATCATGTGTCATAGGATAGGACTTGAATTAGCCACATCTCCGCTATCACCGATAAAATCTCGCACATTCAACTTAATTAACATGTCAAATGTCCATGACATTGTTAAGGTGTAAATGATCAATTTGGACAAAGATCAATTTGATTGGATTCCAAACAAGGAATGATGTCACATCATAATCAAAGTGAACAAAAACAGTGGTTACCATATGAGCTGTGATTCTAAGGTTGAGCCTTTTTGCTGCAAGATCATAAACATATATTGACTCATCACTGCTAGCTGCCACAACCTCTCGTCCATCATTTGAAAATTTCACAGAGAAGATGCCAAAACTATAATCATCATCATTATCACTGTCAGCTGAAAACTCCAAACCTTCATGGATTTCCTGAATAGAAAAGTAAAAACAATGTGTTAACCAGCAACTCAAGGCACATATAGGTAGGCTATGCAATGTTATATAGACAATGGTACATACAATTAGACAATAATCAAAGAGTTACATCATTTAATTGCAAAAGACCTAGCTTCAGAATATTGGTAATTGGTACGCGCGTCTGATTCATAAAGAAAAGGTTAAATGGTGTGGCATAGTTCATTTCATTACTGTAACATCTAAAAGAAAATGTCGATTAATGCCTACTTGGTTGGAGTTTTTAACATGCTCATTTTTTGTTAGTCAGCTTAAAAATGATTAATCATGTTTCAATGGATCCAAGTAAATATACACACCATAGGTCGGATCATTTAACTAAAAACACCGATACCAGAGGCCTAGAATGTTCAAAACATGCAATAGAGGACTTCTAACTGTTAGCATGCCAATCATAGTTGCTAGCGGTTTCTATATGATGAAAGGAGGAAAAGAGCTAGAAATACAAACCGTCACATTTGCTAGGGACTCTTTTGTAGCAGATTCCACATTGACAATATGGGCTATCGGTGAAATACTGGAATAAACCTGTGGAAAGTGGCATCAATCCCAATTTATATAGGAAACACTCCGGCTGGAAATGGAAAAAGAAAAATTGAACAAGTTTCACCAAAAGTAATCATGCTTGCAGTTCGTTACTAATAAGTAAGATGAAAAAGTTTAATTGACGGAAAAAATATTATGTGTAAGTTATCCATCAGATACATCCGGTCTTAAAAGTAGTAAACTCGTTTCTTATGGAACTTAAAAGAAAAGGAAGAGTGGAGTGGAGCCTAAAGAGCAAGAAAGAAGCATCGATATCCGCCATTTTCTCATTCCTAGATGGTGCAATGCAGGCTAAATGTGTATCATCTAAAACTAATTCATTAATAGATTGTTTACAAATACACAATATTTGTGTTAGATACAATTTTCCTTTCAAACTTTTCAAGAATTTCCATGGATAATATCATGCTAACGAAACACGCACAAAGGTCAACTACACACATTATTTGTTAAACTTAATATGCTTACAAGGAATCGCCGGTCCGGGGAAAGAGATGCATCAGTAATTGTCCACCGCAAACTCGTTGCCTGAATATCCTTGTGAATTTTCCATCCCAAATCAACATCGTAGATTCTAATGTGGCTATCCTGTTCAGATGAGCAAGGACGGCTCATAATTAAACTGAGGGATTTCACATATAAGTTCTAAAGCTCAGCCCAAGCATTGAAAATACCTGACATCCAGCAATGAAAAGGGACCCATCTGCAGAAAACTGAGAAACGTATGCACGACTTCTCATCTCATCAATTTTGGAAGGGCCGTTAACAGGCAAATATCGGCTCAACACATGACAACCATCTGACAACGAGAACCTCCCTCTTCCACTGTAATTACATTCTCTGCCCAGCAACATTTTCACCGGTGAAATGGGTAATCTTTTCTTTCCAGGAAATGTCCTACTCAGATGTTCATGTGGGGTGGACTTAATTTTCGTGAGTTGTGAAATTTCATCATCGCAACAACCACGCAGCGGCTTTCCATTGGGTCCTCCGGCATCATTCTCACCATCAGAACCATCAAAATACCTCCCAAACCTACTCATTCTCTTCTAAATCTTTTCTTCCCACTATCAGAAGATTCTGAACCTACGAACCACCAAATAATAAATAATTTTTAAAAAAAAAACAACAACAACAAATATCAAGAGAATTACTACTGTAGTAACCTCAATAAATACCCTTTCAATTTCTTCCCCAAAAGAGGTTACCAAATCACCGGTTTATTTAAAAAAATGAACCAACCAGCGGTCGAAAATCAACCCAATAATTCCTGCAAAATGCAAGTTCCAGCTAGTGAGAGCTCGATAACTTAGTTCTACAGAACGAAATAATAAAACAGATAAATTGACTCTAATCTTCTGCCCTCCCTGTATGCCTTCAACCAACATTTTAACAATAAGCTCAAAATTTCAACCTTCGTACCTTGAACCAAAGTTTTCAACTTGAATTAATGAGCTAAAGATTTGTCAATCCAAAACTGGTCAGCCCACGTAATCAGTGACGCAAACACTCAGAGTTTTTCATGAATTCTTGCACAGTTGCAAATTCTTTGCCTTCAAATAGGCCACATCACTTACCATACTTCGATCAATAAAAAAAAAAAAACACAGCTCTCTGGATAATAAATCAGCCTATATTCTTGGCCCAAAGTAGAGGAAAAGATTAATTTTTATTTAATTTCAATATTTTTTTTATGTGGTGTATATATATATATATATATATATACGTATAGACTTCAGATAATCAGATTGTGTCCGTACCATGCGAGCGGTCGAGATTGACCGGTATTGGTATTTACTATGGAAGGTGGAAGGATGGAATTAGTGGGCTGTTGACCGTTGAGTGATAACTATGGCCCAAGTTTTAAGGGGGGAAAGCCCATAGTTCGCGACATAGTATGGCGCCCTCCAATGATCCAGGGCTAAGCTTCATCGGAGATAACACACTTCGTGGAGCATAATCTCACACTAATTTAATGGATCTGTGATAAATATCTTCCCACTTGGAGAAGGTAGGGATTAAGTTGGAAATATAAATTTAATTCAAGTTAAAAGTATCACAAATTGACCTAATTACCGTGCTTCGTTTGGTAGCCTATATTATTAATTTATGTATAACTTATCTTATTCAATGTTGCGTTTTTTTCGTCATATTATTTATCCATCTATTAATTATTTATTTTACATCAATCAAATCATTAATTATTTATATTACATCAATCAAATAATTGAATTTAAATTACTATATTACCCTTATAAATAATATTATTCATATTTTATTTATTGTTAAAAAGACAAAATGATAATTTTTTATTTTTATATAAAATTTAATCAATCAAATCAAATAAACTATAATTCATCAATCAAATCAAATATTATATTCACTATCATTTCTTATTTATTTTTTATTACATTATACTGGAGAATTCTCTCGGGTGAAGTGTTCGTGCGAATCTTCGTTCACTGAAGTGAGATTTGGGACCCTATCTTGGTTTTGCATTTTGAAATACTTTTTTTTAGAATCTTTGTTATGTTGATTTGATACAAACACTCGTGAATCCTAAGTGAGATTTGGGACCCTATCTTGGTTTTGCATTTTGAAATACTTTTTTTTAGAATCTTTGTTATGTTGATTTGATACAAACACTCGTGAATCCTTTGTTTTTTTGTTTTTTTTTTTTTTTATCAAATTTAGTTTACTTCGTTATGCATTTTAATATTGATTTGATTTACTTATTTTGTTGATTTAAGGGTTGTGAGTTTTTTGTAGTTCGACAAAGGTGTAAGAAATGGTTGATTCATGCTTGGTTTTCTCATTTCTTTTTTGAGAAACAAAATATTATTAATATTTATCTGCCCAACTATCGTATCCAACCAATCAGGACCTTTCCTTTTATAAGTCAGAAGAGTCCAATGACTCGGGCCCAAAAAAATTGGGGGCCCATAATTTTTAAAAAAAACTATAAGTCATAGTCCAATTAAAATTTATTAATTCGTTCTTTCTCCAAACTCCAAAGCATAAGCGAAAGTGAAGCAAAATAGAATTCAAGTTTTTCAACATTCAATATTACGACACGACATAATAGGTTTTTTTTGAAGGTTTTTTTTTCTAGTTTCTAGATTTAGATATAACGATAATTTTTTAATGGATTAATGTGTAAAAATGATTTGAATGAGAAGTTTGAATTACTGCAAGTAAACTGCTTGATGAATTGTTTGAATTAGTTTTATAGGTAACAATGATTATATGAACTATGGTTGATCAAAATATGATAATTGAAAATTTGATTGTCTAATGTCTATACGGAATACGGTGTTTGCAAGTTGTTTGATCAATTAATTTGTATGCACGTAAATACTTCATTGGTGACAGTGAGAAATCTTATGTGGTTCGAAAATCATGATTTATTTATTCTATATTTTCAATGAAGAAGATGTGTATGTAATTTTTTTGTGATTATTTATTAAAATTTTCATTGAATTTTTAAATTCTTAGGTTTACCATGCCTACTAAGTGCAGAAAGAAGTTTCTCAAAGACAAAGCTCATCAAATCTTTTCTCCGATCAACTATGTTACAAAAAAGATTGAATGATTATGTTATAAATTGAGAAAAAAATTACAGAACAACTTGATTATACAAACTTAATTAGTAATTTTAGCTCCAAACTGTAAGGTGGGTTGCTTTTTAGCGATAATTTTAGATTTGTTTGATCTTATTTTTTAATTATAATAAAATTGTTTAGTTATTTATATTGTATTTAATCTATTGATTTAATTTGAAGAGGTTATCATGGAACTAAAAAAATGTGAACACGTATTATGCTTAAGTCATTTAGGGGCCTTTTTAGAAAAATTCGACTCAAGCCTAAATATGTTCAGGATCAGCCCTGCAACCAATGTGCCCACCATAAAATGACACTCAACTATTAGACGTGGGTTAATTTTCTTGTTACAATCTAAATATCTAATATATAAATTTAATCATTCTTTTTAAAATCATACCAAATATCTTGTTGTATTTTATATCACATTATGTACCAAAAAGTTTATGAATAGCCCAGTAAAGAATTTTAATGGGCTTGAGCAAGGGTAGATTGCACGGCCCAATTCGTACTGTTAAATTATGTCCCCATTCTTCCTTCCTGCCATTATTTGGCGAGCTGACGCTAACTCTTTGTCCTCTCTCGCGATCTCTTTGACGCTGGTAATTCTCTCAATTCACGCATGCGCACACAGACACACACGCGCGCTCTTACGCCTATGACTTTCGATTTGGATGATGGTCTCGTGGTGTATGTATATCTTGTGCATTAAGTGTTTGATGTTAGTCCTGAAAGAACTTTTTGTTGATTGATGCCGCTTTCTCAAATTTGCAGCTGATATTTGATGAAAAAGACCTGTTTATTAGTATTTTCTGTGGGAAACTGTAGCGAGTGAACACCATGTGGCAAGATGTTAATTGCTTGTTTGACTATATATGTTTCTGGTTGATCATTTAGCGTTTCATGTTTTTGGAGTGATGTGTATTTCGGGTGTATTTGATGAAAAAGACCTTTTTTTTTTCTTTTTCTTTTTAAATTATTATGTATTTTGGATTTGGACATGGAAAGATGAATCCTCTTATATGGTTTCATCTGTTTGCCTGTAGTGTAGTGAAGCAATAATGGGGGACAAGAAGAAGAAGGCGACTATGTTGGTGAGGCTGGTTTCGGCTGCTGGGACTGGATTCTTCTATGTGGTGAAGAAGACCAAGAGGCTCCACACCAGTAACATCAAACTTGAGTTTCGAAAGTACGATCCTCGAGTGAATCGCCATGTTCTCTTCACCGAGGCAAAAATGAAGTGAGTGAACTCGAATGTGGCCTGGCGAGTAGACTAGTTGGTTGTCGAATTCGCGGGGTCCTGTCTTTGGCTTCTTGATGCTTTTGTTCTGCCTCAAAGAACATTCCTTTTTTGTTGCTCGAGTAAACAGTTTGTCATGTTGACTCGTTGTCTTGGTTTGAAGTTTGGATGATATTCGAGGCTGTCAGATTTTGTAATCGCCAATCCTTTTAATGGAAACCATTCTTGTTGGAATATATTTCTCTGTAATGGCATCAATTTATTTGGCATTTCAAGAGGGTTGGTATAATTAGGCTGAAGTAATTGTTTGATATAAATTTACAGAATGTTATAACTAAACCACGTATCTTACATTTTACGAATAAAATTGTATCACACATGAAATGCATTGTACTCATGTATGCACAGAACACATACGGAAAGCACTAGTACTAAGAAAGGAAAGATACTTTACTGGTTGATACGCCAATTTACACTACCACGCTTCCAAAACTATGCGCAAGATGCAAGGTTTGCAAGAAACAAAAGGGTCCTCATCTGCGTTTTCTTACATCATGTTCATCCTTTCTCACCCATACTGTGGAGCGAGCCTTTTGACTCGATCTACAAAAAGACGATGCCTGCAACAAAAAATAAAAAAACATTAACACAAAAACAGATCTCTGGAAGACTGGCACCCATGTCAATCCAAAATCCATTAGAAAATAGATGATAGCACTCCAAGAGTCCAGAAGAGAACTAGAGTAGAAACGAGTAATGCAACTTAAATTTTTTGCTACACTTGGTTATATCGTCTGCTACATATGTACTAAATACCCAACACATGTCTCACACGTCTCATGATGGAACATGCCACAAGCAACCATCATCAGAAGAATAACACTAAATGCAGCAGAAAATTTGAATGGGAAAAAAATGAGTCGTTAGCAAAGTGACAAGACGGATTCTCTGGTCAATTGACTCAATTCCAATCCAATTGATGTATATACCACACGCGCAAGATTATTATGGCACATTCATCAATAACAGAATAAACGAACCTTTCATATTCCAGCTTCTGTTTAACTATTCCATTCAGTAATAGCTCTGAACTGTAAACTGCGCTACCTGCATATAAATGGCCATTGAGTGGTCATCTTTGCATTACATTCAGAAACGACAGTTATTTGAAGGTACGTGTTTCAACCTTTCTTGAGAAAAGCCACACAGATGTCATAGTCTTCTTCACAAGATATAATCAAAAGATCGTCTGGAAGTTTTTCATCTTTCAATGCTGATCTTCCAAGTCTCTCCACTGCCTGGTAAGAAACGCACCAGGTATCATAATCCATTCTAAAATGGTTCCATTTAGAGGACTCTCACCCTTTGTCATTGCATTTATCAGAGAAGTCACAAGTAAAAGAAGGTGCATAAAACCTTATACACTGAACTTTTTTTTTTGATAAGAAACTAGAATATTATTAATAATGTGAAATGATTTTGAATATTATACACTGAACTAAAATGCACAGAGCAAATATTTTTGAATGCGCTGCCATGAATGAATGCGACAGAAATTCAATCCTTACACATTCATGCAGTAATCAATGATTGTCCAATTATATAATAGGAGACCTGCTAAATTATGAGATCTAAAAATCAAGAAGGGCAAAGAGGAGCTTGGAAAATAATCCGAGAGCTTAAAATCGTATGCTTGGCAATAGCTTTAAGATCCAGTGAGCTACAAGTATAATTTAACCACCTACTAGTAGTCAAGAAAATCGACTGCTTGGTTTCTAGCACCTTGGGTTGATACACTCACCCCCAGAATTTGCTAAGAAGTGAACAAAACTAAGTTAACTAATGCTAACTGCACACAGGAAATGAGGATCATAAAACACTCATAAAGAAACAACTAAGCTGAAAATATAGGAAAAGAAAAATCTCAAGAATGATCGCATACCAAACCATGAACTGCCTTGACCAAGTTTGCTATAATGTCTATACCGGGCTTTGTATTCGGGGTGACAAAAACTTTTTGACCCTGCCACCAAAATCAATTTTAGTACAGTATGGTTAGAGTATATCTTTTACGTGACAATCGGATATTACCTGTAGAAGGGAATGTTGACTAGCTCTTGACAGAGAAACAGGCATATTGAAGCCAAATTCTTTTTCTCTTCTTGCATCTCTGAGAATGTAATTTTTCTCATTAACAAAACAACTAGCTTGTCCACAGCTTTCAAGCCACAAGTGTGTGACTACTGGTTTTCCAAAAGCAATTGCTTCAAGCATATTTCTAGTGCGGACAAATTCATCAGCTACAAAATGTGTAGCATCAGACATGGAAGAAGCATCTGAAGCTCCCAGCCTAGCCAAAACCTGTGACAGAGAAATGTAACCAAATAATTAAAAGAATTCCACCGACTTGCACAAATTGTGGGTTCCAATAGCAATTTACTAAATACCTTTTTCTGTTGTTTGACAACATCCACATCTAGGTGCTGGCTAAACAAGACTCTAATATTTGCAGGATCTTTCCTCTTTCTCAAGTCTTTCATTTCTCTAAGTGGTACTGATGTGTCAGTCATTAAGCTATCAATTTCTTTTATAAAAGACAGTCTAGACAGGTTCTTCCTGCAAGACTGCTTATGATACTCATCCCCCATACAGATAGGAGACACATTGTTTATTTGTTTCGCACAAGTATCAGGTGTAGTACAAGTTGACATGGGTCCTTCCAATCTTTCACTTGGAGATGCATCTCGCCTGTCAACAGTTTCTGCAACTTCAGAAGATTTTGAGGTCTTTGCATCACTCATCCCATCACATTGCTTATATGTGTGGGGATCAACTGTGTCATGCACACTTGCTATCACTTTCCCATGATCAGAACCTCTATGATCAGCATTATTCCTCATACTTCCATTGTCTCTTGATCTCTTTAAACTTGCATTACATTGTGCATCATTTTCTTCCTCATCTAAGAATGCCTTTTGTCGAGTTCTTTTTCGATCAGGATACTCCAGAGATGATCTTATTGGTTCTGACGAACTGGGCATACCAACGCATTTTTTATTTGATTTCTTAACCATAATTGATCTCGCCTTTCTAAAATTCTTGAAGGAAAGCATTTCAACATTTTCATCATTGGGAGATGTTCTACTTTTTCTGAGTTCACGAGCACTTATCTGATCATTTATCTCCTCCCTCGCATGTTTTGCATTTCCTCGAGCCTTTGAGCCATCCAATTTTCTGCCTCTCCTAGTTCGATGAGCCACTGGTACAGAAGGATTAAGTGGCTCCACCAAACAATGCTTGGTTTCAGGTTTTCGACCCTTTAACTCCACACTCTGATATGGATCAGTCTCTTTAACGCTGCTCCTTTTCTTAGCTCTTCCTACGTTCTGCTCTTTCATTTTAGGAGGTATGGTGCTCAGGCATTCCTTGCCGTATGAGACAAAATCGTCATTGACATTTGCAAGCCTCCTTTGTTCTGCCCTCCTCAGCTCTGCATCACACCGTTTCCTAGTGTTTTTAGTTTGTTTAACTGATGAAAGTGTAGAGCCATTACTCATGTTGCTGCGGGTCCTCATCGCACGTTTGGCTTGTCTAGTGACAATGCCAATGCTACACTGATTTTCTGCAGACGCCTTTGTAATTGGACCAACGCCTTCATCAGGAGCATCACTATTAGTGTTCGCTGATTGCAGCTCGATACAGAAAGTTCCTAACACTTCCGCAGCCATTTGAGTATCAGGACCTATATTCAGGTCTGAAATATCCCTGCTAGTATCATTTTCAGTCAACTTGTTCCCAGATGCCACGTTCGACTGGTTATCCAAATCCTTCTTAAGATTCTTCTGCAACACCTCATCTCTGCAATGAAATGGTTTTCCCTTTGCTCTTCTCCTTCTAAGCAACATCGCCCCTGAATCTGTGTAGGGTGGGTCTCCTAACTTCTCATCGTAAGCTTGATTCTTTTCAATTTCACGACCTCCACCAGTCTTGATTTTTATAGTGTCAGCACAGCCAGATTTCCTAGTTTCCAAATAGGTTCTCTCCTTTGGACTCCCCTTGTCAAAGAAGAGTTCCTTTTTCTTCTGGAAAAAATCTCCCCCACCTTCATCTTCGCGGTTATCATCCCAATCATAAGCTCTGCATTCTACATCAGTACTTTTGAGAACAGAGTTTTTTACGAAATCTAGAGAACCTTTTACTCCATTGATTACCTTTGGTTTTTCTGCCATGTGAATTCTGAAGCCTGTGCTTTGATCATGCTCCATTACATTAAGTTCAAGAAACCTGTCCACAACCTCAAGTGCATTGGCTTGTGATAAATCTCCAGGTTCCTCAGAGTTGACATAGCTTAAACCAGCCAAGTGATTTTCAGATGCATCTAACTCAGACGCATGAAGATTGTCATCTGTCTGGTTAATGGCTGCCTCTGACTGACAAACTTCAACAACTCTATCCTCTGTAAAAAGTTTCCTCATAATATTACTACCCTTGCAAATTGGATCTCTTAGTTTTTTACTGCTGTCATCATTCCCATTCCAAAAGCATTCCTCATTGTTCTTCCTGCCAAACTTAAACAAATCTCCACTAAGAAATGTACCTTCTTGCTCACACCTGTGTTGTTCCAAGGAAGATTTTTCACTAAGTGAGGAACACGAATTACTATTGGCTCCTCGGGCAAGAGGAGCCAAACCTGAGGCTCTAACTGATGAAGCACGAATTGTGGTAAAATCTCTGCAAAAAGATCCTGAAACAAGATGTTATTGTAATCAAAGGGAGGGAAAACAAAAAAAAAACAGCTTCTTATTCACACATATATTAAAGCTTCAACTGAATGCTTTAACCCAAGAGAAAGTGAAAGATTGTGACATGCCTTTCAGACCACCACCCCCCAGAGAAAAGCATATGCTTTAGGTCTATAACAATTAGAAGAATTAACTGAATGCAAAGAACAAATCAGTGAGGACAAGGCAGCCAAGAATCACAAGATATAGCCCATATTTCATTCAGCTGAATTTTACTGATGGAGAAGGGACAACAGACTTAAATACAAATTATAGATATCAAAGCAAACTGTGACAAGGGATAAAGGATCAATATGAAGACAGATATTTTGCGAATGCAAAAAGCTCACTGTACAAGTATACAAAGCAACACAGATTTTCTACTTTCCACCAATCCATGTGTTTTTTAAAATAAATAGTGGATTAAGCTACAAGAATAAACTTGCACAATTATTGAGCATATCTTTTCATATTGACTCCTTAATGTTTATTTGAAAATATGTCTTACATAAATAAGCAATAATACACAAGAAGTTGGAAAACAAAACGTGGTAAGCTCAAAAATGAACCGAAGATATGAAATACATCAAGCAATGAAGGGGGAAAACAACTTGTGATTTTTGCACAGGAAAATTTCATAGCATAAAGTAACTTTTCTATACAAGGGGCAGAAAGTGGTTTCAATACAGGCCCTGACAAAATAAACAGAACAGGTAAATTGAGATGATAAAAAGAAGTGAAAAAATTGACAATATACATTAAATACTGGCGGACTGAGACCAAAATATATAAAAATAAATGGACCAACAATCGAAGTAAAAGTTACCTGAATGAAGCTCTTCAGCAGTGAAGCAATCAGATGGTGTTCCACAAACACAGTCACCTTGATTGCCAGAGATAGCAACCATTGTCTTCACATGTGTGGCTAGATCCCTGCCATGGCCCTTCAAGGAATCATCTGGAGATAATTGCTGGGTATCACACGTGCCCTCGGTGTTATCTGCTTCGTCATTGTCACAACCATCAGAAACTTCAATATTGGTTGCACTAAACAACTCGGTAGGGATATTATTGACACAATAAATATCATCCAACACTTGAGTTTCACCGGATTGATCGAGCAACTGAGTGGGTGCATGGTTAACACAATCCAGGTCATCCAAAACTTGAGTTTCCCAGGCAAGATCCATCAATTGTGTTTCCCCGTCTAGATAACAAGGCTGAGTGTCCTCGGCAAGATCCACCAACTGAGTCTCCCCAACAAGATCCACTAACTGAGTCTCGAATTCATCGTCCAATAGAAAATTATCATCGACTGGCATTGTACCGGAGGGAAAGTGAAAATCGTCAGCTCCATCAACTCTCAAATCACCACCTAATGCGTATGGAACAAAAGAAGGTTAAGTCAGAGCAACAAAAGGAAGTTTTTCCATAATGGCACCAAGGGAAAAAAAAAATTACTCCAAAATAATTTTCCAAAGAACATAATGTTAAAGATTCAAGTTGCACCTTCAGCTATAGTTTTTGTTATAATGTTAGAAACTTGTTAGTAAATCCAATTTATTTATGCATAAACATATAAATATATGGTATGTATATAGACAACATAAACCCTACTTTCGACATTGTATGTCCCATGCAATCAACCCTCCGGTATGCATTGCTTCCGAAATTAGACAAAAAAAAAATCCTTTCCTAAGAACCGAATACACAATCTTCTCTTATGCAAAATCACAAATTTACCGAACATAAATGCAGTTCACAACTCACGCGGCTGGGGATGGGCGTGTGAGGATTAAATTGGAACATTTTTGTACATAAGCCCAATTCACCAGTAGAAAATAGCATGAACCTAAATTTACATACGCCAAGACAGCCACGCATCAATTGGAACCGACTGAAATTACAAACACGAGGAATTGAAAATTTACCAGGAGAATATTGACTGTCAACTTGCTGCGTCTCGACGTTGCTCAAACATTTATCCAAATCATTCTTTCTTGAATTGATGTGATTGCCATTTTCTACACCTCCTAAAGTACACATTTTTTCACGCGAAAACAAGAGCAGACCCTATATTTCAAACCAAAAACATTGAAAAAACTGTTAATGTAGAAGGGATTAGTGCACGGAGAGTGCGGTGAAGACAGAAGATTTACTGATTCAACTCCTGAGATTCTCCGAAAAACAAGATTCTAAGATGTAGGCGTGGCGAAATAAGAATTGGAGGGAAATTTTAGGGCGAAACGTGGGAACACGAGGGAACGGTGACCCGTATAAATATGGTCGGGTCGGGTCAGATTCGGATTATATTGGAAAATTGTTTCTAAATTATTTGACGTTTTTTAAGTTTATTTCTTTTGATAAATACATGATGTTTAATAGTATTATATTGAGAAAACAATATTTTTAGTTAGTAACCTTAATAAGTTTTCTTTTTCTTTATTGTAGTCGGTTAGCACTTTGGTCCAATAACTTATATTTTTTCAGTTTTGGTCAATATTGAAATGACACCGAAAATTATATGTAATAGTAGAAAATGGTGACATGGCGTTGGACATTGGTGACATATTCAATATCATGTCACCATTTCGGTGAAAAATGAAAAAAAAAATGTACAGGTTAATTAACTACAACTGTGATTGTGTGATTGATGAAAATTTTCAATTAAACACGCAATTAAACTACATTTGATTGATTCATAGGTTTGGTTATTATTTTAACGATTTCTTAACATTATTTAATTAAATTTACTCTACTTTTTCCACAAGGAAATACTTTTACAAGTGATATATGAAATGTGAAGTCTATTTTTGAAAGTATACACGGGCAAATTCGAGCTTGAATTCGAATATTGGAATGCACAAACTATCCATGAATCTTTTAACAGTTCTGACTCCATGTGTAGTTTTTTGAGTGCATTTTGTGCTTGCTCATGGACCTTATGGTGTAGTTACGTAGCGTGTCAATGGACAAGCATATCAATGGACTGTGGACAAGTCAATAATCAATGAGAAGCCTTGCCGATGAAATTAAAATTGTCTAAATTAAATGTCAGTAGCTTAGACGGTTGCAGAAAACAAGTCCAGAGCAGCAAAAGACAAAAGGCTTTAGGCCTAGTGAATATCAAGACAACAAGTAGGCCGGGAAGGCAGCCGGATCGAGCTCCCAAAAGCCTTGAAGGATGCCACCCCGTTCGCCTGTTAACCGGAAAGCAGGAATCTGGTGTGAGAATTTGATCAACTCATGCCATTCTATATGTCTTCTTGTCATTTCTCGCCCTTCATGTTGGGGTCTGTAAACCAATTTGTATCCCTCAGCCGCCTCAAGAACCACTGCCTCTATCCATCTCTCGTTCACTTCCGTGATTTCAAGAATTTCGTATTTGCATTCCGGCAGTTCAGAACTTGACATTTTTGAATTCCATGGCTTGTATAGAGCCCAAACCTCACCTTTCCCGGGGGAAATAAAATATTCATTTTTCTTAGATTGTACTTTAACTTGATGCGAAATGGCAGTGACATCGATTTTGTGCCCTTTTCTATATTTATTGAGCTTGAATTTTCCACAAGATATTGGCATGTTTTTATCAAGAAATCCTATGCTTCCATACGGTTGTTGTGAGGGGATAAGCCAGATTACCTGTAAAGTAAACTTGGGAAATGTATTCACCTTTTTAACCAGACCATAATACTTTGGTAGGCAATCTTCATCACTGTATATTGCCCATATCTGATCAATTTTGATGTTTTCTGGTGACTTCTCAGCGTTGAAGTCATAAAATTCCGAGTCTAGAATTGTGATCGATTCTGGCTCTGACGAAAAGACCGAAATACCGGTGTAATCGGGAGGCAATGAGGCTGGATCAAGTTCAAAGCATCTTTTGGGAACATTTGGCCTCTCATTTCCAGTCATTTGAATTGAGGGAACCTTGTGAGAAAATCTGAACATATCCTTCGCAGGTATCAAGTTTAAATCTGTTTGCCTCCAGGTAACACGTTTAAAAAGTGAGGTAAAGCCTTTGATCTTACTCAATAATGCAACTTTTATGCCAATATCACTATCATAATCCGACAAGATCTCAACTAACTCGAACTCTAAGTTCTCAAGTCTCTTCGGATCACAGTGCCACCTGATATCCCAGTGCTTGAAAACTGCCCAAGTCTCACCCTTTCTTGGATATATCTCATAAAAGCTTCGGTTTCTTCTATCGGTCCCTGTTTGAAAGTTTACTGAATGTGAGAACACTGCATGATCTTGAATGGTCTCAGTTTCTCCGAGTAGAAATTTCCCACAAGAAACAGGCAAGCCCTGATAGAGCCAATGTTGTTCTTTTTCGTTATCTGAGTATGGTTCCAACCAAGTAACCTGTATCTCGAAATCTTCTGAGATAATCTTGTTTACCAGAGCATAGAATCTAGGCATAGCATCCAGTGTATCATACGAAGCCCATATTTGTCCACTCTTAAAACAGTTTTTCATCCTTCCCTTTTGGAAATCACTGAATTCTGGGATTGGATATTCAAGAATGTTTCGTTCTGGTGCAATCCCAGAACTTGAATTAGCTGAAAACTGATAACAATTGGCAGAATTCCCTCCTTTACACCCCGATCCACCAAATTTTTCCTTCTTTTTCCCCTTCTTTTTTTCTTTAGGCACTCTCACCTCAGCAAAATTCTTACTCTTTTTCACCTCATTCAACCCCTGTTTAAAAGAATCATAGTTATCAACCTTCTGAGTAGAAGCAACATGAGATCCACCATTCTTTGATCGTTTCACACTAGGACCAATTTTAGCTCCATCACCATCTGCATTATCACCAACAACTCTACAGTTTGAAGATTCCATCCTTTTCTTGCTAGTATTCTTCACCTCCTCGAATGGGCTTGACCTTTTCACCTCATTCAACCCACATTCAAAAGAACTTCCAGCATTCGACCAACCACTACTATTCGGAAAGTCTTGCGAAATCCAGCCTTCCCACTCTTCCAACTCCACATCATCATAAAACGTAGAGTTCAAGTTACTCCCTTGAGACCTCCGAGTCCCTTGACTTAGAAGAACAGTTTTAGCCTCCCCTACAAGTTGGAAAGCATTCCCTGCTCCAGGAAACTTGTTTTTATCAGGATGCAGCATCAAAGCCATGCTACGGTACCGTTTCTTGATCAGATCATCATCAGCAGTCCGCTCACACTTCAGAATCTTGAACCAATCCCTCTCATTCCTATATCCAGTTTTCTCAGCACAGCAATGCACTTCACATACCAATATCATCTGTTCAATATCTTCTACGTCAGAATAAAGTTTCTGTGCTTTAACTGCAAGTCTCAGGGCACCCCAAAAATCCCCACTTTCCATCTTCTTCAAGGCAACATCTTTAGCCCTGATAGCCTCTCCCTTGTTACAATCCATCAAAAGGCACAGTTGATAAACAACTGAAATGAAAAATCCTATAGCTTATGAATAAAGATTTGCACAAGAACCGCACAGTACCCTACAAGCCGCAAAATTCAAATTCCTAATGAGAGTTTGAAAAACGGTCTAAAGGCAAAGCATGAGCAGTGATTTGTTGTTGCACTAGGTCAATCTTCAGTCAACAATCACTAGAAACAGGAATGTATAATATTATTCAAGATTTTTACCTAGAACCCGAGCTATAAATATCAAATACTCTTCCTGAAATCATGGGATTAATGTGTTATCATGGAGGAATCGGGAATTTTACCCATGGCCGCCGACTTGGTCAAATGATTTCTCCTGATTTTAATATTCCATAGGGAAAAAGGCAAGAGTAAATTTAGGGTTTCAGGTAAAAACCCGTCCTTTGACGGCGGTAATAAGTAAATGGGTTAAATCACCGAATGACACCCGACCCATTAAGTCCGGTTTAGGGGTTGCAAACGGGTCAAACCCATGAGCCGTCAAAATATGTGTATGACAAACAGGTCAAACCTGAAAACCGGTCGTTAAAAAAACAGTCGTGCTTCCGACTTTAATTTAGGATTAGGATTCCGTATTGCGGGGATCCTATTAGGGGTGATCAAAATTTTGGTTAAACTGAATTAACTGATCAAATCGAATCAATTCGAAAATTCGATTCGATTAATTTAAAAATTCAGTTTTTATGTTAAAAAATTTCGGTAAATCGATTAATATTTTTAATGGGTTTATATTTAATATTTTACTTAATTTTTCATATTTTAATTTTTTTAAGATTAATATATTTTTATAATGATTAAAAAATCATATTTAAATTATTAATTTTATAAAAATTTTAATTCTTAATTTTTTTTTAAAAAAAAATCGGTTAATTCGGTTCGGTTAAATCGATTTTAATATAAATTCTGTTCGATTCGGTTAACCAAAAAAATAATTCGATTAATTCGGTTTCGATTAATTCAGTTCGGTTTTTGACCGAATTAACCGAATGCTCACCGCTAGATTCCACGGTGGCATAGCACACGTGCATTTTCCTTTTCTTTTCTTTTTTTCGGTTTGTTTTCTCTTCTTTGTTTTTCAAGTTTTTTTAATTTTTTTAAATTTTTAACTCAACAAGTTTGTTTTTCTTCTTTTTAAAAAAACAAAAAACAAAATTGGCTTTATTTTTTATTTTCTAGTTCATCCAAATTTTTTTTTCTTTTTTAAAACAATTTTTTGCCTCCAATTTTCTACATACTAACTCGTATATTTTTTTTTTCTTTTCAATTCAAGTTTTTTTTAATTTACAATAAATAAAAGGAAATTCCAAAATTTTGGGACCTGAATATCCGGAAACGCAAACCCGACATATTTTGAGACTTGAATATTCCGGACCGCGAATATTCGGGATCTCTCGGGTAGGGAGAATAAATTCTGATTTTTTTTTTCGTTTTCATATTTCTAAATATAAAATAAATATTCGAATTAAAGCGTATAATATTAAAATATTTATGATAATTCTTCAAGTTTTTTTGTTATAATTATTAATAAAATATTATGATAAAAATTATTGGATAAATTTTAGTAAATAGATTGTCAAATTGCATCTTTTATTCTAAATATTTGTTCTAATTAGATAATTATAAATATGAATTAATTAAATTATTAATTTAATTTTTAAAAAAGACACAAAAATAAAATATCATTTCGTGATACTACTATACGATCGTTCCAACAATAAAAAATTATGTGAATTAAGTCGACAATTAATTGTTATATGTGTTGAAACACAATAATATTTAGCTCAATCAATTATTAAAATTATTAATAAAATATATTATAATATTATTTCAGGAGGGATCGAGAATTCCCTCTGGATAAGGTTTTATTCCCGATCTCTCTCCCGATAGTAATCTAGACGAGAAAATTGCAAAAACTCGGTTCGAGAAAATGTTGGGTTGTGGTTTTTTCGGGACGGGAATGAGATGCGATTCAGGAAAGGTCGGGATTTCAAGAATTTTGTCGCCCCTAAAATTTTTGTAAGACATAAAATTGGATAAATTAGAAAATAATAAAAGCCAATTTTGTTTTTTTAAAAAAATAATAAAAAAAAAAAAAAGAAATCTGTCAAATAACTTGAGTTAAACATACAAAAATGCAAAAACTTGAAAGGCAAAAACAAAAAAACAAACAAAAAGAAAGAAATTAAAAAAAAAGAAAAAAAAGTGTGATGTGGAGGAAACGATGTCGTTTCCTCGACAGTACTCCATACTGTGGGATCTTCCGTAGTAGGGGATCATGATCCTTTAATTTATAATTATTTAAAGCAATGTTTTTATAAGAAAGATCGGTCTATCTTAAAAAAACAATTTCATCGATTGGATCGGTTTAATCAGACGGTCGGATCGAAAAATCGTTTATATAATATAATAAATAATATATTTTAAATTTAAAAACCTAAAAGATATATATAAATAGACAAAAATATATATTTATCGAAATTTGAAAACTAAATAACTATATAAATATATTCAAAATATCAATTATAATTATACATTTTTTGTAAAAATAAAAAAACTAATTAAATAAACTCTACTATTACTGAACTAATATTTGTAACGAAATAAAAATTTCAAATAATTATGTGTATATATAATAAAATATTAATTTTAAGGTTTTTCATATAAAAAATTATTTTTTTAAAAAAATCAAAACATTCGAATAATCGGTTTATTGATTTTTCGGTTCTTGACCGGTCCGACCGGTTCTAACCGATCTGATCGCTAAAATGGGTTTTGAGTATTTTCGGACCGGACTGATGACCTATTTTTGGTCGAACCGGCCAGTCCGGTCTGATTCAATTTTGAAAACACTGATTTAAAGTACACAAAAATTCATGGGAGCCAGTTTAAGGGGTCAATTTTGTGATACAGATCTCTTATTTGGGTCAGCAATAAAAATATTATTTTTTATACCAAAAATATTACTTTTTATTGTAAATATGGACAATGTTGATTCGTCTCACGAGTAAAGATCCGTAAGACCATCTCACAAGAAACATAGCCTTTTAAGTAATAAGAAACTTAAATTACCATTCATTAAAATAAACATCTTGTCGTAGGATCTATGGAGTCGTTAATTGTCTTGTTATCCTTTTTCCTCATAGAGTTATCTGAACTGGTCAGACAAATATTCTCTTCATCTATCAGTATGTACAATTTTGAGTTTTCTCTCATTTTGGTTCTCAACCTTTATCAGGAATCACTTAAAACATTCATGTACTTTCGATTGGTGAGATAGGAGATATACTGATCAATAGCACGAATAAAAATCAATGAAGGTGAGAAAGTATAACCCAACATGTCATGTTAGGTGTGTCAAAAATAAACCCAACCCACCAACTAGACACGAGTCGACCCAAAAAATATCGGATTAGGTTTTGGGGTTTTTTGGTTTGGGTCGAATCGGATTGGACCCGAAAGCTAACCCAAAAAAAATTAATCGGGTTGGGTTCAAGTCAACCCGAGTTGATCCGAGATGACCCGAAACTTTTTATTTTTATTATTTTTATATGAAATTAAGGAATATTTGCTACATTTTATATATTGTATATTTGAAAAAAAATTATTGTATATTAATATAATATATTTTCGTCATTTAATGTTTATTTTGTAAAATTTTGATTTTTTAAAATAATTTTTTATTTTTATAATAAATATACTTTAATTTTTCTACAACTAGGCTTTCAAATTTAAATTATATATAAGTTTAGATTTTGTTATTATGTGTTTAAATTAAATTTTACTATTATTATTGTGTGTGTTTGATTTTTTTAATTATTTTTTAAAAAATAAAATCGGATTGGTTTCGATTGACCGATTGATCGGGTTAGTCGAGTTTGAGTTCGATTTGATCATTTTCAGGTTGATTTAGGTTCGGTTGGGTTCGAGTCGATAAATTTTAAATAATATTTTTGTCAACCCATCCCGAAGTCACCCGAATTGACATCCTAAGTCATGCTCTTGTATTCATTGGTCCACATAAGTCTAAGTAGACTACTTCTAGAGGATGTGTAGTCCTAACAGGCTACAGCCTTTCCGAAAGTTGTAAACTATTGTAATCAAATCAATTTGAGTACTGTATTCATTCAGTTGTGTACTAGGAGTTTCAGTTTGGCAGTGTCTAAGTCCAAACTGAATCGGGGTTTTGCAAAGTATTGTAAAATTCAATGTCTTCGAGTGATACTTTCCTAACTTGGAAGAAGAGGCGACGTAGGAGTGTTGAATTCTTCGAACATACAAAAACAAAATCATGTTCATTTACTTTCAGTTTTATATTCCGTCAAACCATTTATTTATTCTAATCTTCTAGTTTGTTTTATTTCCGCACATAATTTGTTACCCAGCTGATATTTACATTCGAGGATATTAGAATTCAATTGCCAACCTAACTGAGTTCAGTTTTGAAGAAGAATTTGTTGTAAGTGTTTATTCAACCCCCTTGTAAACACTTAACCTATCATATTAAGAGTGTTGATTGAAGATTCTTTTTTTTTTTGCTCTGAATTTTGGCACATAGTTTTGCATTCTTTGCTTTATTTATTCTGGTTATTTTTTTTAGGATACAATTTGTTTTCTTAATTTTTTGAGGAATTAGTTTTTCATAGAATTTCTAGTATTGATTTTGTAAACTAATATTATTTTTTCTAGTGATTATTTTTCTCTGAGGCATGTCACAAGTATTTATACTTATGCATAATGTTAGATTACATTAGTTTTGGCAATGATTAGAATTTCGGTAGGCCTCTGATTTTAAGTAGACTCTCAACAGGCTTATAGGAATAACATCATCATATATCATAATAACCTAACAAAGCAGAAGTAACTCTTAACAATTCCATTAGAGAGCTCTTTAAAGTCATAAAATCAGTAGACACTAGACAATGACACATGTCACTTGTACTATTTGTCGAAGAATGTCTATATTTATGAGGTAATTTATTTTCTTAGTACAACTCACTCATTGGCTCGTACAAACCCATTTATTGTTGTTGCCATTTTCGAAATAAAGCCAAAAGACAAAAAATTGTTGTGCATGTACATTTCTGAAAATAGACATTTATTTTTTAACGTTACATGCTCTCTATAAATATGGCTTCAATATGGGACAATCAGCTCTCTCGAACTCTTATAATTTGAACATCCTCAAGAACTTCAAGCAATCTAGAAATTCAAAATCTCAACACGCGCAAAAAGATTAATCCAATCGTGAAGATTATTCTTGCCAGTGCTTCTCACCATTATACATTATTATACTTGTAAAGTCTGAGAAATTTTTAATATGTGGAAATAGTCTTTCCCAGAAATCTCTTTATTTCTTTGATTAAATTGTTGGTTGCGAGTTTCAGTAGGCAAAAGTAAGATCCGTTGAAGTATATCTTTACCCTGCTTGTACCAATCAATGTCTTCTATTGATATCTTTTGGAAATAGAAGAAGAGGAAACATAAAAGGGTTTTATCCTTCGAACTTTCAGAAACAATTCTCGAGTTAATAATTCTTTGTTTTTTTGTTTATCAACTAGTTGTGGACTGTTTTCACAATATTTCAGTAGTATGCTGCATTTATCACTAAATGAGACTGGCTTCTGATTTCTCAAAAGATTAGAAGCACACTTTTCTGCGGCGAAAAATCAATAGAATTTAAGAGTGTGTATCCACTCTCTCTCTACACATACAGCCGATCCTAACACATAATTACCTCCGTGTTTTTATTTATTTTACGGAATTTAATCGTGTCTTTATTATTTCACTGCATGTTGTCGTAGGTGTTGACAACACCATACACAACACTTACTCACACACGATTTAAAGATAGTGTGTTAGACCAAAAATTCTTTCAACAACGATGACATGTCATGACATGCAGCTTTCAGACCTTCCGAACTCCGCCTATAAATAGGTAATCGGAAATTCATAATTTGGCATGAATTTACAGAGCATCCTCTCATTTCCAGTATATATTTGAGTGGTTTTGAGCCATACTGTTAGGCGAGATTGGTTCCAGAGGGCTTTTAGGAGCGGAGACAACGTTTGGAGCAATCAGTGCTGGAATCTTCCCCAAAGAGCTAACGACAGACGTAGATATAACTACGAAGCCTTAGGTGTAATTGCAGAGTTGGTTATTGTAGTTGATGCATGTTCAGATAGTAAACACCAATATGATTGATATGTTGTATATGATTGGAACTTAAGATCCCTAAACTAGTGTTTTAGAGGTACGTAAGTACTGTTCGAAATATCCCGACTGAGTATGAATTTCTATGTGTTGAATTTTATTTGACACGTTACTCTGTTGCATATCTTATGTCACAATTATTATGTTGCATGTATATGATGTTGAGACTATCATATATTTGAAATGTCCTTGTGGTGAGGGTCAGGTTCACTCAGCCCTCTGTTTCATTTGATTATCGGACATTGGAAGTCGCTTTCATCGACTACGATGGTTAGAGACAATCAGGGGCAGATCTAGGATTTAAAATTTGGAGGGGCCGCATACCAATTTCCAACTAGTACTATTAGTTTCGCTCTTTTGACTTGTGTTTTATGGCGAATCCAGGTAAAAAACGACGATAAATCTTTGGTATTTTTTCTTTTCCTTTCCGTTTTGAATTTATGCTAACAAACTAGCCGTGGGTCGATTGGAATTCGGGCCAAATTGAATCCGAAAGTGGGTTCGTTTGTTCCGTTTCCTAAAATTACAGGAGTTTCGACAGATTATGAGGCGCAACAACTACGAGATGTACGTTGTTCTTTGCTTTCTACGATACTCAGAACTGGGGAAAGAAGACTTCTTCTTTTACTGTATTATTATATTATTGTATTTTTTTGGAAAACTAATCTTCGATTAAATTTGTTGACAGACATGTGATGCTTATATGGACCCAAGTAATCAAGCACCCGGTGATGGGTTCACAATGTTGGATGTCGATGGCATACGTGTGATCAGGGATTTGGCGAATGCAGCCTTAGATGCCTATAATCACGATATGGTTATACAAATTATTTAATTTAATAGCCTTGATTTCTTATTAAGGCCCCGTTTGGATTTGGTAGACATTTTTTTTAAAAAAGCACTTTTTTAAGCTACAATTTTTTGCTTTTGAAAAAGCTCTAATTTTGACTTAAAAAAGTGCTTATTTAAGTACTTTTTTGGTCAACCAAACACCTTGTTAACTGAAAAGCACTTAAAAAGTATTTTTTTGGCCTGGCTTTTGAAACCAAACGGGGCCTAAGTTTAATGATTTTGTTCGTTCGGGTTGGTTACAGCAAAAGAGTTTTCATCTCCAGAAGGTTGTCAAGGTTAACAAACTTGCTTTAAATTGCTACATGACATTTTGGGCTGAAAGTGAAAGTGAAGGGCGCCGTCTTTTTCGAGCTGTTGTTCATGGGCTGCGTGGGTATCATGTTATGTTTTGTGAGATCAAGGTACTTGAGATCCTTGTTCCTGGTTTATTTCAATGCTTACATTTTAATGGTGATGCCTATGAAATTTGTTGCTTTACAATCCCATCATACAAAGCAAGTAGGAAGTAAATAAACTCCTTAGTCTGTTCATCATGGAATTTGGATCTGCAAGTTCGTTTTAGTGTGTTAGATATGTGTCATGTTGGTTGGAAAGTTCTAAATTTTGCGGCGGTGTGTTTTCAAGTAAATTTTTGAAGATTCTTTGAGTTGTTTTGTCACGCCCAGAGACCGAGACGTGCCACCGGCGTTGTTTCAAATTCACACAAATTATAAAACAACCAGCCTCGTAGTACAGTATAAACCAAACCAGTCTATTATCATAAATAACTTCAAAACATTGTTTTTACAACTCGATAAATCCAAAATAATGAAACGATTGCGGAAGCGTCTAAAAACTTAAATAACAAAATATTAATGTATTAATCCCAAAATAAAACAACCAAATAAACTCTTAAAAATTCTTCTATCACCATCCCCAAAACATATCTTGTTCACGCTCTTCTAAATCATCATCTGCATCATCATCTGGGAGGGAAAAGTAAGGGGTGAGTGTTTTGGGAAACACTCAGCAAGTGGGGGCCGATCGATCATATCAAATATATACATATATATATATTTATTTCAAAAACTCATAGCATAATTCAAAGCGTAAACATTTCATATCATGTCTTAACATAGCATAACATGAACATCATCATAACATAATTGACATGACATAACATAACATAACATAATTTTGGCCAGACACTGAAATTTCTCTCATTAATCGTGGCTAACTGATCAGTCCCCTATATGTAATCCCTCTAAGGGGTGAGGTCATAGAACGGTTATTATTACCCACCGTATCAGGGCCATAACATAACATGGTTCGGAAATTTCCTTTCCACTTATAATTTGAGTCATAACAGTGTCAAAACATACTCTTAACAAATTCATCAAGAATATCAATTACATAGCAAAATTCGAAGGAATATCATGAACGATTGAAATTTTAAATCATACATAAGGTTTTAAAACAAAAGCCCACTTACCTGCAGATGTGTACAAAAATCAATACTTGACAATGCTGGACCGAAACTTCAAAGGGATTCTTCGAAAATCCCACTATGCTCACGTGTTGATATCTTATAGAACAAGCAAGCACTAAATCCTCTAAATTTCCTAGCCCAAATTCTCGAAAGTATGATGGCACAAGATGACAAATTCCTTTGACTTTTATGGTGAAAGATTAAAAACAAAAAAGAAAAACAGGACAAAGTACTTTCCCAAATGGCAGCCTTATACACGAAAATAATTGAAGAGAAGGGGGTGGATTTCTAAGCAAACTCTCAGCCGAGCTTCGAAAGCACGAATAGGAAAAGAGAGTATGTTTGTGTGATTTTTCCTTAAACTATGAGCCTCTATTTATAGGCACTCAATAGGAGTTTGAGATTGACTAGGATAGTGACTTTCAAAATTTGAATTCAAATCTATCTCACCACACCTAGATCTTGATCACCTATCTTAATAATATTTTATCAAGATACCCAAAATTATATTCTATCTCCAACGCTATCTCGATGACATAAAATATACTAATGTTAATTATCATAAATTAACTATTATCACAAATAAATAATTAAATAATAAAAGATCCTAAACGTAATTTAGAAAAATTACGGTTTTCACATTCTCCCCACCTTAAAAGAAGTTTCGTCCTCGAAACTTTGATTAACTTACTAGTAAGGGTCGCTAAGCTAAATGGTTCGATCGGTTACTCAGGTATAAGCCCTAGCATCTTACGAATCTCTTAGATGTAAACGAATGGGTGGCGCCAAAATCGAACGAAACAGATAAAGAAACATTGTTGATTAGAATGGTACCTTCCATGACTTTGTTTGCACCGCCTGCTTCTTCTTGAGTAATTGCATAGACACGAGCATTGGGTTTATTTTCCTTTGGTTGGCCTTGGGTAGTAGTACTAGTATGTGGTCCTGTCCTTGCCTTCATGGTTTCGGGACATTGAGCAATTCGGTGTCCGAATTTTCCACAGTTGAAACAGGCACCAGTGTTTCGACGACATTCCCCTTCATGTCGGAGGTTGCAGGTGGGGCATAGCTTGATCTGTGGACAGTTTGGAGCAACATAAGTTTCCTTGAAGGATTCATCAGAATTGTTCGAACGCTTGGACACATGTTTGTGTGAAGAAGATTGGCTCGTCAAAGGTCGTTTGTTGTGGAAGTCATTCTCACGATGCTTGATGTCCGATTCAGCTCGGATGGCCGCTCCCATCAAATCCGCGAAGTTGGCAGGCTGATAAACTGCTAATGCCGACTGTATACGACTATTCCACCTCTTCTTGAAATGATGCAACTTCAGATCATCGTCTCCCATAATTGTTGGGGCATAGGACCCAAGCTCATTAAACTTGGAAGTGTATTCCACCACTGTCATGTCTGGTGTTTGTGTAAGATTCTCAAAATCGTTCAGCTTTTGCATTTTAACTTCAGCTGGAAAGTACTGCTTCAGAAATGCGGTACGGAACTGCTGCCATGTGATTGCTCCCACAGCTAGCATAGCAGGTGAAACGGCTTTCCACCATTTCCTTGCTTTGTCCTCCAGAAAAGGAATCGTCACCTTTACTTTCAGTGCTTTAGGAATTTCAAGTAAACGAAGTTGGTCCTCCATCTTCTTTATCCAATTTCGTCCCACTTCTGGATCGGCATTCCCTTTGAACATTTCAGTTCGGTTCTTGCGAAGAGCCTCGTAATGGAATTTGACTCCATTCTGGGCAGGTGGTGGAGGTGGCGGATTGCCATTGCCGTTTCCGTTGGTGTTTCCCATCCCTTGGATAGTTGTTGCCACTATTGCTGCAATAGCCGCAATGTCTTCTCTACTAAGATTGACTCTTGGAGGTGGGTTCGAATTATCCCCCTGGTTGTTGTTGTTGTTGTTGTTGTTGCGAGTTCTAGGGGGTGCTCCGGCCATTTCCTACAGTAAAGGAGTTCTAAGAGTTTGTCGAAATATGACACTTTAAGAAGAAAGTAAATAGCGGAATAAATAAATCAATAAATAATCCAAAGGATAAAAATTATTTTATTGATTCCCAAAATTTCATGAAGGTAAACAAAACAAGTCAAGTCTCAAAACACCAAGATATCAGAACCATGCTGAATAAAAATAGTGCTGAATAAAATGAATAAGCTAGGTGATAGTCTAATCTATGATTTCTCCATCGCCCGCGGCTTCATCTTCTGCCGGAACGTCTTCTGGGTCCTCATTTCCAACAAGGGCTGCCATAAGGAGCTGATCAATGTACTCGAGTGCGGCTAAGTTATGCGCCTCAAGGTTTTGCACAGTGTGTTGCAGCTCTTGCATTTGATTTTTTAAACCTTGGATACGGATTCCCGACTCTTGACGCCTTAGTGCCTCTTTGCGTACCTCCTCAAGGAGTATGGCTTGAAGTTCCTTCACGTTAGCTAGTGCAGATGCTAGTTCCTTCTTTGTTTCCTCGTGTTCCTTCTCTTCCTTATTGAGGTAATATGCAAACCTTTCAACATCGGATTCAAGGTGGTCCTGATGCTCCTCCATCTCGCTCTTGTTAGCCTTTAGCATTATCATGTTTTCAATCATTTCCTCTTTCTCGTATTGCTCCACGTATAGAGAAGACCTCAATGATTCAATAACTTGATCCTTGCTTCGCACAACGCTTTTGCGAGCCGTAAATTTGGTACGAGCCATCTTCCTAAAATAAATATGAATGGGTTCAAGTTAAAATTCAAATTGATGAAACTTCAGGCAGAATTGATATAGAACAAGATTTTTAGGCGAATTTTCCAAAAATGGAAATTTTCGAGATATTTCCAAGGATCGAAACTACTGATCACAAGGAGTATGAGACAATCGACAGAAACAAATTTCGAGTTTCCCACGAAAAGTTATAGGCAAAACAAACATTTCCAAAAATAGCAAAAACGCGAATTTGCGGGTTCAAACGACCGAAAAACGTCACTGATCCTACAAAGTATGAGTTTGACTCAGAGGGACGGTTTGGGTTAGGATACGCTAGGCTTGAGTCGAAATTTGACAACGTCAAATTTTTTGGTACGGATTCCCATCCGGATTTATGAACCTGGCGGGCTCTGATACCACTAAATGTCACGCCCCGAGACCGAGACGTGCCACCGGCGTTGTTTCAAATTCACACAAATTATAAAACAACCAGCCTCGTAGTACAGTATAAACCAAACCAGTCTATTATCATAAATAACTTCAAAACATTGTTTTTACAACTCGATAAATCCAAAATAATGAAACGATTGCGGAAGAGTCTAAAAACTTAAATAACAAAATATTAATGTATTAATCCCTAAATAAAACAACCAAATAAACTCTTAAAAATTCTTCTATCACCATCCCCAAAACATATCTTGTTCACGCTCTTCTAAATCATCATCTGCATCATCATCTGGGAGGGAAAAGTAAGGGGGTGAGTGTTTTGGGAAACACTCAGCAAGTGGGGGCCGATCGATCATATCAAATATATACATATATATATATATTTATTTCAAAAACTCATAGCATAATTCAAAGCGTAAACATTTCATATCATGTCTTAACATAGCATAGCATGAACATCATCATAACATAATTGACATGACATAACATAACATAACATAATTTTGGCCAGACACTGAAATTTCTCTCATTAATCGTGGCTAACTGATCAGTCCCCTATATGTAATCTCTCTAAGGGGTGAGGTCATAGAACGGTTATTATTACCCACCGTATCAGGGCCATAACATAACATGGTTCGGAAATTTCCTTTCCACTTATAATTTGAGTCATAACAGTGTCAAAACATACTCTTAACAAATTCATCAAGAATATCAATTACATAGAAAAATTCGAAGGAATATCATGAACGATCGAAATTTTAAATCATACATAAGGTTTTAAAACAAAAGCCCACTTACCTGCAGATGTGTACAAAAATTAATACTTGACAATGCTGGACCGAAACTTCAAAGGGATTCTTCGAAAATCCCACTATGCTCACGTGTTGATAGCTTATAGAACAAGCAAGCACTAAATCCTCTAAATTTCCTAGCCCAAATTCTCGAAAGTATGATGGCACAAGATGACAAATTCCTTTGACTTTTATGGTGAAAGATTAAAAACAAAAAAGAAAAACAGGACAAAGTACTTTCCCAAATGGCAGCCTTATACACGAAAATAATTGAAGAGAAGGGGGTGGATTTCTAAGCAAACTCTCAGCCGAGCTTCGAAAGCACGAAGAGGAAAAGAGAGTATGTTTGTTTGATTTTTCCTTAAACTATGAGCCTCTATTTATAGGCACTCAATAGGAGTTTGAGATTGACTAGGATAGTGACTTTCAAAATTTGAATTCAAATCTATCTCCCAAGATTTGACCACACCTAGATCTTGATCACCTATCTTAATAATATTTTATCAAGATACCCAAAATTATATTCTATCTCCAACACTATCTCGATGACATAAAATATACTAATGTTAATTATCATAAATTAACTATTATTACAAATAAATAATTAAATAATAAAAGATCCTAAACGTAATTTAAAAAAATTACGGTTTTCACATGTTTGATGTTTTGTGGTGCTAGAGTGAGGCTATACTGTAAGCATAAGTACTGGAGCCTTCGACCAAGTTTGAATCATATATCAAAGCCGTAAATTTAGGGTTGGTTTGAGTGGGCGAAAGAGAAAATTAATCTCATCATCAAAGGCCAAACTGTTTATTATCATTCTTTATCTTTTTGTTGGCGAAACAGTTTTGATAGTAATTTTTGTCATATTTTTAGGATGACCAAGAAATTACAGGGCCAAAAAGATCATGATGTCGAACCTAAAAGTGAAGACGATCACTCTCCGCACATGGTACTGTAATGTGTTCCTCTTTTATTCTTTTGCCATTATTTGAGTATTTATTTATTCTAGCTTAAGATTTTCTTTCTTGGAAAATAATATGTTGTGTTCATAGTTTTTGTGGTCATTAGTTATGTGATCTTTGCAGTTTGCCATTATTTAAGATTGTCGTAGTTGGAAAGTCACATGTAAACTATGTATTACCATGTCATGCGATCATTGTTCGTCATTGGTTGAATATTTATATAAAATTCTTGCTTTAAGATCGTCTTTGTTGAAAAGTCCTAGCTATATTCTATTCTATACTATTCATTGCTATGTTTTGCCATTGATTGCTACTCGTAATCTTGGAAAGTTGCAAATTTCAGCGATGAAGACCGTGATTGTGCTACCTATGTGACTTCGCTGATGTTCATCGGTAGTACTAGCGTAGATGTTCGATGAATGTTTCGATTTTCGTCATACATGATCTCTTTTATTATAGTGCGACATCTCTTTTGTCAATGAAATGTGTTTACATTCTTGTCGTTATTTCCTTGACTGTGCAATATTTTCTTACCGGCTTTTTTGGGTCAAATGTGCAACAGTGCAAGGAGTGAAAGTGACCTCAGAGACCACTGTGATATAACTGTGGCTCAGCTGGTATAAATCCGGTGGTGTGAACCTCGGCTCGATGGCTCGATCTGATTTCGCGGAGGAGATCTGATTTCGCGGAGGAGATCTGACTCAAGAACTTTGTGGCTTTCAAACAGCAATATTTGTGGTTCAACTTTTGTTTATCGTTTAATCTGTCTCATAATAAACAAAATCCACAAAAAATAAACAATTTATTTTTAATTAAATCTGTTTATTAACATAACATTCAAACTTAATGGGCCTTTTTCGTTTCTTTTCTTTCAGAATAACAAAGGTTCAAAAATATTTTACAAAAATCTTGTCTGAACACATGTTTTAAGTTTTTTTTACTTATAAAACATTAAAAACATTTTTAAAGTACAAGTTCAAATAAAACCTGGTTAATTTCTCATTTCTTATCTGATTTTTTTCGTTTTGGTTACAAATAATTTCTATATTTCTAATTACTCAATTTTTATATTAGTTTGAAATCAAAATCAAAATTATTAATATCATAGAATTGAAAATTGATTTTGCTATGATATCCAAGAATTGTAAGATTCAATAAAAGATGATTAAAAAAGCTATAATGTCAGTTTTAATCAAGGGCAACTTGTAGATAACTCCCTAAATCAAACATAACTTTCAATTTACTCCCTATATTTGTCTTTCCGAAAATGCCCTTGTCGTTATTTTAATCATTATTATTTCTTGAATTATCAAATGTGGAATCGGATTCAAATCTGATTCACTTGATTCATCAAGATAATAAATATTTTCATCATCGGATGAAAATTCAATTGTTTCTACGGGATAGAATCCAATAGTATATATTTCTTCAAGAAGTTTAATTTTATTTTTCTTTTCGTTTCGTTTTGGACATTCATTCGCATAATGTCCTTCTTCGTTGCACAACCAACATGTGCAATTCTTTCCTTTACCCTTTGGGCAATATGGTTTTTTGTTATCAAACTATTTCTTATTAAAAGATTTATAAGGTTTATTAAATTTATTCTGTTTCTGTCGTTTTAAATATTTGTGTGACATGTTTGTTTTGCAACCGTATTCTTTTACTGTGAATTCCATTTTGTCACAACAAAGTTTATTGTTTTGTTTGTAGGATTTAGAGATTCTTTTATTTAGTGTTACTTCATGACATTTCTTTGTTATTATGTCTTTGATGAATTTAATAGCTCCTCCTAAAGTTTTAGCATAAGGACTAGTTAAGAATTCATCTTTACTGTGTATAGGTATATTAGGTATCTTATTAAAGATACTTAATTTATAATGTTCCTTTTTATCAGCATCTATTAATTGATAATAGTTTGTTTCATAATCACAAATAAATTCTTCTAAGTAACATAAATTGCATAATTTAATATTATCTAATATAAAGATTGCTCTATTTTGTTCTATATTTTTAGCTACCAAATTAGCATCATTATTAGAAACTCCTAAAAATTCTTGGTACAAGGCATCAACAAATAGTTCGAAATATCGATGTCCTGTCATTCCTTGTGGTAGATTAGTAATTACTAGGTTTTCAGCCCAAGTTCTTACTGCTCCTACCAGTGTCATTTTTATCATCCCATGAGTTAAAACTTGAATATTCTCACTTTTGTCTAATAATGATGTTAATTGAATTTGTACTGATAGTTCATTTGCCCAATGATCTATCTTTGATTTTCTTTCTTTGGCTGTTGAACATCCTAAATCTAAGATATTTTGTTTCACAAATCCTGATGTTTTTGATTATCTAATAATATCTCTAACATCTTTATAAGATCCAGAGTATTGGTCTCTGTTATATTTAAATTCTTCATCATCTCTTCCACCACTATCTTCTACATTCGTTCGTAGATTTAATCGTGGTCTAGAATCATCTTCAGATTCTGATTCTGAAATATCCATATCTCTGTATTGTTCTGAGTCCTGATGTGAATGATATAATTCTGAATGATATAATTCTTCTGTATTTACTCCTATTTGTTCAAAATCAGATGAGTCGGTTTCACTAAACATCTCCATACTTATGTTTGCCATAACTAAGGGGATTTCTATACCATGATTCAATTTTGAATGATGGTTCTTCTTCCATTTTTCTTTTTCCTTTATCTATTGGAAGAACTTCTTTAAGATAGTTTAATATTTCATTACTATGTCTTTCTTGTTCAATTATTAATCTAGTCGTTGCTAAATCAATATATTCTTTGAAATTCTTCTCTAATTCTTGTATTGATAGATTGATCTTATTAATATTATTTTCTAAATCTCCTAGATCTTTTTCTAATTTTATTAAGGATGTCATTGCGATGAGGTTGACTCATTAACAATAGCTTGTTTAATTTTAAGAATATTTTGATTCATGGTTCCAATCTTATCAAGAATATCTTCATCATTTCTAGCAAATGATAATGATCTTCTTGGTACAGACTGTTTTGTGATTTGGAGGTCATCTGAACTCCATCTTTTATAGGGATTTATTTCTTCAATAAATGCTTTTCTAGGGTGTTCAACTCTTGTAATATTTTCAAACATTCTTTCAACAGAAATAGTTGGTTTTGTTGAAATTATTCTTGTTTGAGAATTATTACTTATTGCTAAACCGACAACATAGTTTATATTGATCGGATGGTTTCCTGTTAACATAAGATTATTTTTATAAAAGTAATAATCTAATGTTAAAACGTCATTTATGTTTTTATCAAAAAGAGATATATTGTATTGTGGATACATAAAAAATTTCATCTTTTTGTAACATAAATTTCCTTCAATTTTTCCAAGGATAGAATCCTCGAAATTACGTATTCTTTTATCACGAACTGTTATTTCAATTGGTGTATCTATTCCTTCTCGGTAGTGAGCTGATATTTTTATTTCAATTCCTCCGATATGAACATATTTCAGTTCAGATCGTTCTTTTTCACTGGCTTTTGCCATGATGGTATTAATATCTTGAGTTGTTAATAACTTCAGAGTATTAGACCTTGATTCGTTATTTATTTTACAAGATCGTTCTTTTGTACGAATCGAATAATAAATTAAATTTTTCCTGGGATTAATAAAATTTGAAATCTTACTTAGTATTCCTGGTTGGTCTATTAGATTTGTTTTTGAATTAGAAAATCCTGTTTTATGTATTTCAGCAAACTTGCTTTGATTGAATATAATATTCAAATTATACTCTTGGTTTTCTTCAGATTCTTCAGATTCATCGACCAGGTTATTTTGATTTGGAATTGTTACTTCTGTCATTTTAACAGATGATAGAACTTCTTAATTTTCTTAAGGCTATTAAAAGCTTTTTTGTCGAATCTATCTGTCTAATAAATTCTGAAAATCTTCGAAACTATCAATTGAAGATTGACAATTTTTAAGATGTTTCAAATTGTTTTCACAATTTTCTATATCAAAATTTATATTTTGAGAATATAAATTAAAGATATTCATTTTTGTATTTTCATACATTTTTCATTAAGTAAAAATTGTTACTTTTATTATTTTGTTTTTGTTGATCGGATTTCGATAACAAAGTTTGTTCTTATTCATAAAATATTGTTATGTCTTCAATTTCATCGTTTTCAGAAATTTGAATTATCATTTTCCAGTTGCTTGAAAAATGTTCTTTTTTATGATTTTTGAAATAAAAGGTTTGGAGATCTTTTCTTTTATTCCATAATTGATTTATTTAACGTAAATCTTTTAGTAAGATTATTTTATCAAATAAATTTTTAATCTCAATATCTAAAGTAAATCCAGACATTAATAATTTGCTTTATTTAAGCTCTGATACCAGGTTGCGAAATTCTTCAAATTCTTATGAATTTTCTTATTCATGGATTTACAGATCTGATTCATGGATTTTCAGATCTGATTCATTTATAACAGATAAATATTTTCATATTAGTTTGGTTCCATTAATGGATTATTAATACAAATTTTAGTTGATAAATTGATTCAAATATGGTTAAATCAGAAGTATTTAAACGATATTCACGAAATGTATCATATTCATGATCATCTTCTATTTCGAACCAGTTTTTTATTATTAATCTTCCATTTCTTATAAAGGATGATGACATGATTAATGTATTTTGACTATTTCTTTGAATTAAGGGCTGCAGGAGGTTTAGAAAGGTTACCTTGTTTGAATGAATCTTGGTTTTGAGCAGAGGCCAAATCTTTGCTTTCCCTTAACGATCACTTGATCAACTGGTACTTGCTCTATGGATCTCCAGGTTTACTCTTAACCATGAATATTCAATGATTGGTTTCCAACCTTATCCTCCTTACGCCCTGCTTGTTTAGTTATTAGCCATAAAGCTTATTTTGTTTCTGATTTTATGTTTCTTAGTTTCTGATAGTTTTCATACGTCTTGTATGAACCAGATTGTAAGAAACTTTAAGAAGAGAGAGATACTCAAACTTCACTTACTATTTTACAGCACAAAACATCTCCATTTATAGGCGTGGAGAAACACATACATAATTAAAAATAAAAGAAAAGAGGGGGACCACCCGACACTACATAATGGAAACAACTCATTTTACATCTGAGTGGATGCCTTTAACATGTGGTGTGGTCCACGATTTCATTTGTTTTTACATTGTGTCACTCTCTGAATCACTGGTGCATTCGGACTATTTCTTTATTGGTTTGTCTTCTTTGACAGCTGGTTTGTCCTCTTTGACATCTGCTTCTTCTGTCTGAATGGGTTGGCAATGTCCACATTTGTGAGTGGATATCATTGTTCTTAGTTTTTGACATAACATTTGTTGGGTTTCTCGGGTCATGTCAACTCTTGCTTCATAGATTGAAGCTTCGAATTGAGCTAACATGGCTTGTTCCTTCTTTTGGATTGTATCCTTGTGTCCAGTGGCTAATAAAATTTTACTGGTTGTAAAATTTATTTTAACCTTTGAGTTTTCATCAATCTTTCCTGTCTTTGAGATCATATCAATCAATGTCTTTATTCTTATCTCAGAAAGTGTTGAGATATCCATTACTGGTTTCTCTTCATTTGATCCTTCGAATAAGAACTTGTCTTTTTGTTTTCGACATTGAATATATACCATTGGTAGATAGAATTTGTTATCATCCCAATCTGGAAGGGTTGAGTGAATACTCAATGTTAATACTGGATCGTCCTTAAAGACCGCTTTCTTGAACTGGATGATACTATTTCTCAACTGATATGGAAATAGTTCTATTTCTTGATTGTTGGGACTGACTTCCAATCCACTTAATAATCCATTTGAAAAGAATCTTGCGACTTCATGCGCTGGAGCACCTTGCAGTGTTCTTGCTCTTGATATGCTCTGTGTGTCACAAGTTTGTAGCCAAGATTCTGCAGATGGTTTGGCTATTCTCAAATAGTTTAGTGTTTCAAAAAATTCAGTCTTGAGTTTTTCTGAAAAATTTGTTTTCTCAAAATATGGTTTTTGTGGTCGCAGATTGACCATCTTTCTTTCTTTCTTTTCAAGGGCACTTTTAAACGTCCTTTCTTCTTTTTTATTTTTCTCGGTGCTGGCTGTGTCCACCGGTTCTTTTTTCTTTTCTTTTTATTTGTCAGTGTTGGCTGTGACCACTGACTGTTTCTCTTTTATCTCCATTATTTTGTCAAATGGAGTTGCCATTTTGATTGGTGTTCTTGGTGAGGATGATGATGATGAAGTTATCATCTTTTCTTCTGTCCTTTGAATTTTTCTACTCAAATTCCTTTCTTTTAGTTGAAGAATTTGAATTTTTTCCTGCAATTCAATCAATTGTTCTTTTAATTGACTTAGTTGCTCCTTCTTGATTATACTCTGCACAAGAAAACATATTTATATATATAATGGTTAGTAAAATAACTCTTTTCGTGAGTAATTCGGATAGTTTTATTATGCGTATCATTGCATTTATAAATTCTTTTGCAAGAATTGAATCAATCTTAAATTGATTATTTTACTCAAAGAGTAATTTATGTTTCTGAATATAAATCTCATTTCATCAATTTATATTCCCCATGCTTTCTGAGGCATGTTCGGATGACTGAAAGTCATAAAATAATTCATGTTTCTGAATATAAATCTCATTTCATCAATTTATATTCCCCATACTTTCTGAGGCATGTTCGGATGACTCACAGTCATTTTCTGGATCACTTAGGATCTCCTTTATTATTTCATTACTACGGATAGTATAGTTTGGATGAAGTTCTCTGGTTAATGCGTTGGGTAATGAATTATCCGTTCCTTTGACATGTTGGATCTCGAACTGATAATGGTTCAATTCCAATTGCCATCTAATTAGCCTTGCCGCATTTCTCCCTGCATTTCTTGATATTTTTCTTGTTTTGAAATATGTTAAACTCATATTATCTGTTCTTACTAAAAACGGTTTAGAAATAAGATAAATTTCATAAGTTCTAATTGTGAATATTAAAGCTAATAATTCTTTTTCATTCGAATGATAATTTAATTGTGCACCTTAAAAAGTTCCTGATGTATAGTTACATAATTCTTCATTATTTCTAGTAGCTGTTTTAGTAAGTTCTTCTAAATTTCTTTCTCCAGTATAAGCTTTTAAACATGCTCTTAAGTATTCATCTGAAGCGTCTGTTTCAATTATTATTATATCTTTATTTAAAGGAAAATATAATTCAGGAAGATTACTAATTATTTTCTTTTTAATAGTGTCTATGTAATTAGTATCTTCTTTCGACCATTTCCACTTATAGTCCTATTTAAGTTTTACCTGAAGAGGTTTTCTGATTTCTGCAAGTTTCTTAATGTAATTTCCAGAATAAGTTAATAATCCTAAAAATCTTCTTAATTGATCTTTATCCTTGATTTCACTAGGAAAATCATGAATTTTTTTAAGTATATGCGGTTGTAAACAATGTTTTCCATCTTCTATTTGTAATCCTAAATAATTTATTTTTGTTTTGAATAATTGTGCTTTCTTTCAGAAAGTATAATTCCATCTTTATGACAAATATCTAAAACTGTCATGAGATCTTTATAATGTTGATCTAGTGTTTTTGAATAAATTAATATGTCATCTATATAAACGCAACAAAAATCTATATATGATTTAAAAGATTCATCCATATATCTTTGAAAGATACCTGATGCTTGTTTAAGTCTGAAAGGTAATTCAGTCCATTGATACTGTCCTTTTGGACAACTGAATGCTGTAAGTAATTGTGTTTGTGGTTCTAGTTGAATTTGCCAGAATCTTGATTTACAATCTAAACTGGAAAAATATTTCATTTCTCCTTTATAAGATAGTAAATCATTCTTATTTGGGATATAATATCCATCCATAATTGTTGCTTTATTCATCTTTCGATAATCAATTACCATTCTTTTCTTATCAGTATCTTTCTTACTGACATAAAAGGCTGGTGAAGAGTGTGGACTTTTACTAGGGATGATTATCTTAAGTTTTAATAATTCTTGAACTTTTTTTTCAAATATTTTTGCATCATCCATGCTACATCTTCTTGGTGCTTCACAGATTATGATATTAGGGTCTTTGAGTTTTATTGAAGCAATGAATTGTTTTCTTTTCTTAATTTTGTCCTGAGGATTTTCAGAACATATATCATGAAATTTCCTCATGATTTCTTTTTCAGGATTAATCGTTAAAATATTTTCTATTTTTAGTTCTATTGGATTTGTATTTCGTTTATGAAAATTCTTTGTAAATCCTTCATTTCCTACGCGAAATGCTGTTTGTATTTTGGGAATGTAAATCATTGATGATCCTTTGTTTAAAGTTATGTGATCTTCAAATTGTGTAAAGGGAAGATATTCTCTTAAAAAGTTATTTCCTATTATAATGTCCATTCCTGATTCTATTTGATATATAATGGGTATTACAAATTTTGTTTCTTCTATTTCTATTTTTAATTTTTCTGCTACTGCATTATGCATGATTATTGATCCATCTCCTATTCGAACTTTTAATCCTTTATCATATTTCTTCCAATAATGATTTGGAAGTATATGCTTGCTTCCTAAACACATACTTGCTCCTGTATCAACATAAGCATGTATATGATATGGTTTATGTTCTTTGATTTTAATTTGAATTTTTATATATATACTATTTGGATTAGTTTTGTTTTTATTATCCATTCTCTCATTTTTTTATATTTTTTTATTTTATTTTTTATTTTATTTTTATTTTTATTTTTTTAAAAGATAAGGGTAAAATTGGTATTTAGAAACAAAAGTTTCTCTCTCCAGGGAGTTGAAAGTAAGTTTTATTTATGTAGGGATTTATAAATAAGTTATAAAGTGTTTTAGGGAGTGATTGACAATTAACCCTTTAATCAATCATGATAAAAAAAAATAGAACAAAAATTATGAGCTATAATTTATAAAGAAATTTTATGATATAATCGATAAAATAATTTTTTTTTAAAAATCTTATACGTCTTAATAGTCATGCATAAAATTGAAAAAAAAGTTGTCAATGATCTCTAGGTACGATTGCGAGGATGATATGGTATCCTAAGATTTTTTTATTGACTAATGAGACCGTCTCATGAGTCTTTTTAATTTAAGATGTCTTTTTAATTTCTTAAATTAAAATTTGAGTGTAATTAGTTGTTTGAAGATTGCATGAAATTAGGTGTAATGTATTGAATTTTGTTGATTGATTATGCTTATAGAACAATATGAATATAACCAATTAAAAAAACGAAGGAATTGTCAATTTAATGAATGCTTTGTGCTTATAATTCTTACACTTTAACATTTTAATTTTTTTTAAAAAATTGAACACAGATAAAAAGGATAATATTTATAACTTAATGTCCAATATTAATAATGTATTTTCAATTCAAACGATTACTTGATCATCACATAAATAACATAGTGAAGACCAAAATGACATGGAAATATGATACAATAACATATGCATATTATAAAAAGATGGAGAAAAAAAAAACGCTTAGAACCAATCACCAAATAAGTCTCTTGTGAGCCGGTCTCATTGATCAATTTTGTGATCTTGTTTGGGTCACTAAGGAAAAAAAACTACTTTTTTATATCAAAAATATTAATTTTATTCGTAAAATAAAATATTAGAGAGGGCATGCAATCTTTTTTTTTTTTCCCCTCTAGGTTTAATTTTATTCCTTCAGGAAGAAACCCTAATAAGTGCAGGCTTCCTAGCTACCAATGTGTAGGACCACTTGGCCTTGCCGGCTCTCCGGAGTTATCTACAAACTCACATACTCATAAGATGTGAGTTTGTAAGAATTGTAAGATTCAATAAAAGATGATTAAAAAAGATATAATGTCTGTTTTATAAGAAAGTTATAAAGTCTCTTAATTCTTAAACATTAGATTAATCAATCATGATTTAAAAAAATAGAACAAAAATTATGAGCTATAATTTATAAAGAAATTTTATGATATAATCGATAAAATAATTTTTTTTTAAAAAAATCTTATACGCCTTAATAGTCATGCATAAAATTGAAAAAAAGTTGTCAATGATCCCTAGGTACGATTGTGAGGAGGATATCTTAATATTTTTTTATTGATTAATAAGACCGTCTCATGAGTCTTTTTAATTTCTTAAAATTTGAGTGTAATTAGTTGTTTGATGATTGCATGAAATTAGGTGTAATGTATTGAATTTTGTTGATTGATTATGCTTATAGAACAATATGAATATAACCAATTAAAAAAAATGAAGGAATTGCCAATTTAATGAATGCTTTGTGCTTATAATTCTTACACTAACATTTTAATTTTGCTACGAAAACAAGTATTTTTTTTTAAAAAAAATTGAACACAGATAAAAAGGATAATATTTATAACTTAATGTCCAATATTAATAATGTATTTTCAATTCAAACGATTACATGAACATCACATAAATAACATAGTGTAGACCAAAATGATATGGAAATATGATACAATAACATATTATAAAAAGATGGAGAGAAAAAAAAACGCTTCGAACCAATCGCCAAATAATTCCCTTGTGAGCCGGTCTCGCTCATTCAGGGGCGGATCCAGGATTTTAGTCATGGGGGGCCGCCTACAAGCTAGACACAAAATTAAAAGAGAATAGATAAATTACAGTACTAGTTATATTCAAATAATTAAGCATCAATTATATTTTCGAAAAACATTTTTGTAAGTTAAAGAAATTCAACGTTCACTAGAATTTTCAAAGTTTTCGATGATAACATCAATACAAAAAATTTTAATAATTTTTTTATACGTATAATCAATGCATCAAAGAAAATATTAAAACATCCTTCATTTTGCTCTTAAGTCTATTTTTGTTAATATTAATGGTTGATAATGATTTTTTTTCTAAAGTAGCCATAGAAACTAAAAGAGTAACCACAAACATGATATCTAAAAACAAGATCATATATCTCCACACATTTTTTTATTTATTTTAAATATTTTTTATTTACTTTTAAAATATATATTTCTATCTTCAAATATATATATATATATATATATATATATATATATATGTCATTTTATTTTATAGTCAATTAGTGCAACATATTTATCTTACTTATTTTTTCACACAAATTAATATTTTTTTTTTGAAAATGTCAATTTGTAAATAAATTTTCAAATTTACACTTATTTAATAAGTGCTTATGTAGTGCAAACAATTATTGAAGTAATCAATATATTTAATGGCAAGTCTAATTAAATATGAGCATATTCGTAAAGAAGTAGAGAAAAAATTACTTATTATCATAACAATCTATAAATTTTGGACCAAAAAAGAAAAAAAGAAAAATTGATTTATATATGAGACAAGGAGAGTATAATTTTAAAGAATAAATTTTAAAAATCTCAGTAAATATATAAATATTTTAAATATTTGAAATTGCCTCTTCGATTAATATGTTATTTTCTTCCATTGTATTTGTTAATGTAATATCATTTAATTTTATATAATTTAAGAGAATAAATTTTAAAAATTTCAGTAAATAAATAATTTATCATTAATTAAAATATAATAATAATTTAGGTATTTGGTGACTAAGAGAGAGAAACAGATGGAAAATATGAAATAAAATTAAAAAACAAGGGGGAACAGAATATAACGGTTAATTCGACCCTACCGTGAGGGCATTGTCGCAAACCATTGAGTGTTTGACACGTGTCACGCCAATTTTTATTTTTATTTTTATTTTTAATTTTAAAATAATGGATCTAACCATGGTTTGTTGATTTGGGCGGGCTTTTCAGATTTCGCGTAATCAGGAAAAGATACACACACCGCGTAATCTCTGCCCCACTCCGAGATCTTCGATCGACCCTACTCTTATTCCATCACCGAACTCCCGCTTCGACGTCTGACTCCGACTCCATCTGCATCTTCTCCGCCATTGACTGTGGCTCCCGCTTCGACGTCTGACTCCGACTCCATCTGCATCTTCTCCGCCACTCCGACTCCTGCCTCCGCTCTCACCACTCGAAGCTAATCTCATGTAAGCAGAATTTTTATCTGAGTATTGACTTATATTGTGAGAAAATAGTTAGTCACGTAATATTTTTGGCTTCAACAATAAACCATCGAAAAGAGAATTTTTTTTTCTTGTTGGCTTCTGGTTTCACATTTTCTTTTGTTTTTTCTTGGTTATACACATATATGTTCATTTGCTTTTCCGTTGTAGACAGTAGATGCTAAAAAACAAAAGAAACAAGCCGATCCCAACAAATTTAAATATGAACGGATTAATTCTTTGGTGTTATTTAAATCCTTCGTATATGTATGAGACTGAGCCAAAAAAAAGAAGCAGAAAGCTAAAGATATTAGTTTTCCTTCTGCATCAATATTTTATATTAATCTTTATATGTATTTCGATAGCAATACATTTTTTTGCGTCTTTGCAACATTAATTTATGTAAGGTTGTGCCTTGAATTTTAGACCAAAAATTACAATACCAAATTCTGATAATGGGACCGATTAAAAATAATTGAAAGCCAAAGAGACTATTTCCTCTCTTTATGAACACCGTCTTTTCTCTTTCATGTATGGAAACCTTTCTTATCGGGTTTTTTCTCTCTTATTTTCAAGGGTCGAAGACCAAGTAAGAAAAATAAATTTAAGATTAATTTGTCCAGACATTGACGACATGGTTTTTAAATATTAGAACTTTAATAATCATTATTGTCAATAATTTACATGGATCATGCGATTGAAATGTTGCATTTCAAATATGAAAATTAAATTTTAGTTTAATTTTTTTGCTTTATATTTTTGTATGATTTCAGAAAATCAATTGGTTTCTTGATCGAAAATGGAAGATACCAACTCATTGTCACTTGAAGAATTGGTGGTAGACTACAGTCAAGAAGTTGAAATTGATCAAATTTCAGAAATTCAATATAGAGACCAGGATTTATCTATGCCAAAAAACATCGAGGTACAAAATGAAAAGAATGTTGTTGATGTTTTGGAGAGTAAACTATTAGTGGGTACAATCATGAACGATATCGAAGATGACTATTTATTGTATTGTCAATATGCACATGCCAAAGGTTTTAGTGTGAGAAAGGGTGATCAACGATGTTTTTCTCATACTAATGAACTTCAATCAAAGGAATTTAATTGTTCATGTGAAGGTTCAAAAGATGAAAAAAGTTCTAGTAAAAAAATTCCAGTTTATCAAAAACTGGTCACTAGAACTAAATGTAAAGCCAAACTGAAGATTACGAGGGAGAGAGGGGGTGAATGGCGTGTGAGTAGATTTTTCACAGAACATAACCATGAGATGTTTGCACCTGATCAAACTTACTTGTTAAGATCGGCACGTAATATATCATATGCAAAAAAGTCTACTCTAGAGGCTATGGTAAATGCTGGAATATCTGTCTCTAATGCCGTTTCTTTTATGGAAAATGAAGCATGTGGATCTGAAAATTTAGGTTTTATTCGAAAGGATGCATATGACCATATGAGCCGTTTGAAAAAACATACCAAAGTTGAGAACGGAGATGCCACTGGACTTGTTCAATATTTTATAAATAAGGCGAATAAGGAGAATTATTTTTACTGGAATGTGCAGTTGGATGATGATGATAGGGTGATGAATTTTTTCTTCAGAGACTATAGATGTGCAGTTGATTATGAATATTTTGGCGATGTTCTGTCGATTGATACAACATATAGAACAAATAAGTATAATCTGATATGTGCTCCATTTGTTGGACTAAATCACCACATGCAGAATGTGTTGTTTGTCTTGGCATTTATGTCTGATGAAACTGAAAGTTCTTTTGAATGGCTGTTTAGAACATTTCTTGATTCCATGAATGGAAAACAACCTGAAACTATTTTTTCAGACCAATGTCAAGCTATGATGAATGCTATTAATACAGTTTTTCCACATTCACATCATCGTTTATGTCAATGGCATATCAATCAAAATGCTCCCTCACACTTTGGTAGTTTAAATGGTGATTCAGCTTTTAAAAAATTGTGGCATAAATGTATGACTTATTGTGAATCTAAAGATGAATTTGAGACCACGTGAAAATCTATGATTGATGGATATAATTTGGATGGTCATAAATGGTTGAATGAGATGTACAGAATTAAGGAAAAATGGGCTAATGTTTTTAGCAATGAAAGGTTTAGTGCGGGACTTTTGGCCACTTCAAGGAGTGAGGTGACAAATATGGTTTTGAAAAAGTCAGGTAATAAAATGAGTTCTCTTTATGAATTTGTGATCAATTATGCAAAGATTCAAGATAATTGGCGGGTAAAGGAAAAGACCGAGGATACTCGTTGCCTTCATGGAAAGCCTGCACAAATTTTGAAAAATCATCTATTGTTGGCTTATGCTGCTGAAATTTATACAGTTACTATTTACCAGTTATTTGAAATGGAATTGGTTAATTCTTTGAATTGCAAATTTGTTGAACCGCCGTCTTGTTTTGGTAATGATTGGAATTGGATTGAGATTAAGGTCAAATCTCATGACGAAAACTCCAGAGTTAGGAATGTGGTGTTCAACAAGCAGAATCATGAAATAAAGTGTAGTTGCCATAAGTTTGAGACAATGGGGATTTTGTGTAAGCATGCTTTGATGGTCTATAACTGCATGAATGTTACTGTTTTACCCGATGGTTATATTTTGAAAATATGGATGAAGAATGTAAGAAACAGAGTCAACTTTAATATTCAAGAAAGAGATGGTGGTGGTGGTGGTGATGTATCTGAGATGGTGTTTGTCAATCAAATAATGAGATCAGTATATGATCTAACTCAACTGAGCAAACCTCATGATGATGCGAGAAAATTGTTATATAGATTGGTTGACACGGCAAAAGATGAAATCTCCAAGCTTCTCCCAAATTCGAGTGTAGTCGATGAGACACCGTGTGATGATTTTCGAAGTGAAGAAGTATGCATACGTAATCCACTTACTGCTAAAACAAAAGGTATTACAAATGTAAATATTACACGACATTGGGATGCTAAAAGCAAAAAAGGGAAAGCGAAAGGAAAAGAAAAAACTCAAATTTCAAGTAAGTTTTAATTTATTCAATCTTTATATTCATATACTCATTATATATCTGTTGTAATTCTAATTTTTTAATTTTTTTGGACTTGATAGATGCAAAAGGAACCAAAAGGAAGGGACAAAGTTCACAAGATGCCACCACCGCACAAAAAATGAACTATATACCATCACAACAACACTCAAATTTCAGATTACCACAATATTCGTTTGCTTCTCCTCAATTTCCATCTTTATTTGAGCACAGTCGAATGGTATCTTATTATATTTTTATTTTGAAAATGGAAGATCAATTTGGCACAATCGACATTTATATCTCTTTTGTTTTTTTAATTTTAAACGCAGGAAAGTAATACAAACTTCTATGCAAGTGATCTGATGAATTTATTCCCGTATCAGTTTGGGGGTCCTCATTCCTCACAAGTAAGAAAAATTATTACAGAAACTTATTTATAATGATTTGGTGTACTGCAGGGGTGGGTTTTATTTTATTTTATTTTTTGTCTCTCTTGTTTTACTCATTATTTCTTATGTTGTACTTACGATTGAATCTCTTTGTTTGCTTATTCGTGCTATATCATTTTGCTTTCTTGTTCGTACAGAGTTGTGTGCTAATGCATTATAAATGTTATTGGCCGTTGAACACTATTTTTCAATTGATTTTCAAATTGTTGCACTTGTAAAACATTGCAGTCCTGAATGCCAATCAAGGTTCATTAAATTTGTTATTGTGTAGGGACATGATCATGATAAGTAAAGGAGGAGCAGCAACTCATTCTTCATCTTCAGCGAAGTCATTGCCGGGTATTCACATTTTGGAGCAGGAGCTACTCTTCTTCATCTTCGGCTGCATATGATGCTAGCTTTCGTGGATACACTTATGCATCTTGCTATATTTTAAATTTTTATTTTTCTAGATATTATGGTGCTTGATGTTCTCATTGGAACAATCATTTTGTGCACTTTCCATCAAGACATGTTTTCTTTCATTCTCTTATGGCAATATTTTTTTTTTTTGACTTTTTTGTGTGTGCAGCTTTCTGTATTAATTTACTTGTAATGAATGGCCTTTTATTTATTTTGTAAATTTAGATTAAATATAGCTTCAATCTACAATTAAAATATTGAATAAGAACTGATTTTACTTGTTAAAAAGATCTGTTCATTTATAATTAGTATACTGTAAAATCTGTAATGGAGGATTGTGTATGCTTGTTTTCAAGTGTAAAAGAAGCATAAAGAAAAAAGGAAAAAGAAAATATTTGCACCATTATGCTTTCTTTCTACTGAAAAGAGGATATGCTTTCCTTGTTTTTTAAAATATATATATATATATATATATATATTTGCACCATTATTGAATCAGATTTCATATTCTTGAACTTTACAAGGCAAAAGAAAGAAAGAAAAATCTTCAGAAAAAGCATATATCGTGATATAAACAATATTATAACCACGAAAACAATTATATATAAACAGTAAACAAATACAAACCAAGAAAACAATTATATATAAACAGTAAACAAATACAATAAAGTACAATATATATATATATATATATATATATATATATATTTATACAATAAAGTACAATATATTCATATATATCATACTCCAGTACATCATCACCTAAAGTTTTCAAATAAACTAAATGCACTAATCGGTCTAGCATTACATTTTTTAACTAATACTAACCATTGTAACTCAATCTCATCTTTTGTACATTCTATTTTATCTCATCCATTTTCTCCACAATCTGACACTTCATTTTGTAACTTGGACATTGCATCTTCCAATTCAACTATTTTGAAGCTTTTCAAGATTTTCTTTGTGTGCTTGAACTGGAATTTGATCACAAACTTTCCTCGTCACCAGCCTTGAATGAAGTATTTGGACATGGCTTCTTCACATATTCATAAAAATCTTCGCTTCCATCCTACTTGAGAATTTCTGGTCTAACACACTGCGTTTCTACCCAAATCAGTCCAAACACCAGGACTTTCTCCTTTGGAAAGAATAACATAATAACAAAAATAACTTAAGATTGAGTGACGCACTGTATAACTAACTAAGAGTGTTTCCAAAGTATGTTTTCCTGCTCAGAAATATCAACTCCTCTAGGTAGATCACAATTGATCGTTGGTGTTATCAACCTGTACCAGTAAAAGTTGCAAGACAATTTAGTTTTGTTTCACATGTTCTTTTATGCAAATTCATTGGCTGCAACTAAGATTGCAAGAAAAATCGATAGACAAAACTCGAATGAAAAAGCAAAAACACAAAACAAATAGCATTAGAAAATATCAACCTTTTGAATTGACATAAATCGAGGATTGTGTATTGTTAGAGTATTTAATTTCCCATCTTTTCGCTGATAAATGATGGCGAATCCATAAACTTATCTAACATCATTCTGCTGTATAATCGAGGGTTGCATATCAACATCTAAACAATTTGGTTTAACAAATTTAGACGTAAAAACAAAACATGTACACAGAGAAATCATGGGGATTTGAGAAATCGTTGAAGAAATATTTCGACCTAGTGCCGTGCGCGGTATATGGCTGCCCGATCACCGCTGTCATGAGGAGAAATTTGAGCCTTAAGGTTTTAACAATCGTACTAACAAATTACCCGCCAACAAAAATCCCAGGCCAAGTTACCACTCTAAGTATATGCTGTTTTTTCAATGATTATATATAAACATCAAGCATTGAATAACCAATGTGCATATCAAAACTTTACCTGCAGAGGGAGTCAGCGTCGGGGGCGGAGGAAGGAGTCCAAGTTCATTTGGGTCCAAATCTGCGTTAGAGCAGTGAGAGAGGGAGTTGATTTAAATGATACACATATTTTGAATTGAAAAATTAGCACAGTATGTTCTTAATTCATTTTTTTTTTTGAGTAATTTGAGAATTGGAACTTATGTAAAATTGTTAATTTTCAGAGTTTGAAAACCTAGCTCTAGCTCAAGTATATCATAGATATAAATATAAGCATGTCAAAATATGCTAAAAGAGTTTGTGCCCTACAAGAAGAAAATCCTGGCTTTTCGATGATGGTTTTGAGATTACCTTTGAGTCAGAGTGACAAGATAGAGGCGAGAGTCAGAGTCGAGAACCCAGATCAGAATCGGAAACGAAATCGGAGACAGGGGCCGAGGTGGAGTCGCAGTCAGAGTGGGGTGGAGATATGGTCGGCCACCGCATTCACTGGAGGACATCTTGACCTTTGAGGAGAAATGGTACAAGTCTGTCAAATTTGAGATTCACGTCTATAAACCAAACCAAACCAAACCAAACCATGGTTAAGAATTAAGATTTCGGACTTTTTCTATTTTTATATATTATTAAAGGGTTTTTTTTAAAAAAACTTTATATGCAAATTTTGTGGGACACTTGTCAACCACTCAATGGATTCAGGAAATGCCCTCACCGGTAAGGTCGAACGAACCGAATATAACTTAGATCTTCTCCACAAATATGAACGAGAGTTTATCCACCAAGCCACTCATTATTCTCGCTTAATTTAGGGGACATTTATTTATATATTTAGTTTTGTAAAAATATTAATTATATACTATTAAATTTTTTTATTTTTATTTTTGGGGGGGCTGGGTCCTATAGTGGATTCGCCCCTGAACTCATTGATCAATTTTGTGATCCTGTTTGGGTCGCTAAGGAAAAAATACTACTTTTTTGTATCAAAAATATTAATTTTATTCGTAAAATAAAATATTAGAGAGGGCATGCAATCTTAATTATTTTTTTTTCCTCTAGGTTAATTGTATTCCTTCAGGAAGAAACCCAAATAAGGGCAGGCTTCCTAGCTACCAATGTGTAGGAGGTGTAGCTAGGATTTATGTACAAACTCACGGAAGAGTCGATGCTGGCATCAGGGTAATACCCCTGATGCCAGATCAACGGCCCGGATGTTGTTTGCAGGTCAGCATCGACTCTTCCGTTTGGGAAGAGTCGATGCTACCCCACCCGGGTAGTGCCCGGGTGGGGTAGCAACGGCCTGGATGTTGTTGCAGGTCAAATCAAAACGCCTTTGCTAACAGCGGACACTGCAATAAAAAATGCAGCAATTTGCAGTGTCCGCTCATGCTTGCAGCGGACGCTGCGAGCATGTCACATGGGTGTTGGTCCCAGGTGCGGCATTACGAGATAGAAACTATGAAAATTAAAGAATAAAATAGACACCAAGATTTACGTGGAAAACCCCCAATAATATTAGGGTAAAAACCACGGGCAAGATCAAAAGATTCCACTATAATATTTGGAGAATTACAACCTCTCTCTGTGTTTCCAAAGATACACTCACTCTCTTATACAGGAGAAAACCTATCTCACAAATATATATAGAAATAACTAGGGAGAGAAGAAATGCACTCAAGAACAGAAGAATGCTTGAGGCTGAGGGATGATCCTGAAATGCCGAGGGAAGACACCTATTTATAGTGAGGATTCTCGTCTGAACACGGCATAGTCATGAGAAAGGAAATTCATTGTGAATTTCCTTCACACTTTCCGTCCATTTTCTGCCTACCATATTTGAATATGTAACACATGCATTTAATGCATGTCTCCCATGTGTCTTTTGCCGACATTTCTCCCACTTGGAGATTTGATTGAGAATCAAACACATCTCCACACATCCTTTCAATCTTGTCATTCCCGCTGCTTACGTTTCTGCTAGGCCACTTGAGGATCTACACTACTCAAACTTCTCTGTACTCACTGGCTTGGTCAGAAAATCAGCTATGTTATCCTTTTTATGGATCTTCAGCATGTCCACACTTCCTTCCTCTACTACTTCCCGAACAAAGTGAAATTGAACTCCAATGTGTTTAATCCTGGAATGAAAGGCTGGATTCCTTGCAATGTGCAAGGCACTCTGACTGTCACAAAACAGAGGAATCTTTTCTTGTTTGTGCCCAAGCTCCTCCAATAACCTTTTAATCCATATTGCATCCTTGCAAGCTTGAGTAGCTGCCATGTATTCTGCTTCCGTTGTAGATAATGCCACAACTGTTTGCAGTTTTGAAACCCAGCTGACTGTACCTCCTGCAACTGTAAACACATAACCAGTAGTAGATTTTTTCTTATCTGGATCACCTGCGTAATCTGAATCCACATAGCCCCTAAGTGTAAAATCTGATCCTACAAAACATAATGCAGCATCCGAGGTACCCTTAATGTATCTAAGGATCCTCTTAACCATGCTCCAATGCTCTTGTCCAGGATTCGCCATATACCGACTGACTGCTCCCACTGCTTGTGCAATGTCTAGTCTAGTACAGATCATAGCGAACATTAAACTTCCCACTGTTGATGCATACGGTACTCGAGACATCTCCATCTTCTCTGCTTTACTGCTAGGACACATCTCAGAAGATAACTTGAAGTTAATAGGAAGAGGGGTTGAAATTGGCTTACTATCTTGCATGTTGAAGTGCTGCAAGACTTTCTTCAAATAATTTTTCTGGGAAAGCCAAATCTTCCTATTGCTTCTTCTCGGTGAACTTGCATCCCTAGAATCTTGTTTGCTGGTCCCAAGTCCTTCATATCAAATTCCCTAGCCAACTGTGCCTTCAATTTTTGGACCCGATCTTTGTTGGGGCCTGCTACCAACATGTCGTCCACGTGCAACAGCAAAATGATATAATCATCATTACCAAACCTCTTGAAATACGTACAAGGGTCTGCACTGAGTCTGTTGTACCCAAGGCTCATGATATAGGAATCAAATCTCTTGTACCAACACCTCGGCGCCTGTTTGAGACCGTACAGAGATTTATTCAACCTGCAAACCAAGTTCTCTTTGCATTTTTCTGCAAAACCTTCTGGCTGGAGCATATAGATTTCTTCTTCAAGATTGCCATGAAGAAATGCTGTTTTCACATCTAGCTGTTCCAGATGTAGGTCAAACACCGCACACAATGCCAATACTACTATGACTATTGAAATTCGAACCACAAGAGAAAATATCTCATTGAAGTCAATACCTTCTTTCTGAGCATACCCTTTGACAACCAATCTCGAACGATACCGCTCCACTTGGTTATTGCCATCACGCTTGATCTTATAGACCCATCTGTTACCGATAGCTTTCCTCCCTCGTGGTAGTGTAACAATATCCCAAGTTTTGTTTCTGTCCAATGCTTCCAATTCTTCCTGCATCGCTGTCATCCACAGGGATACATCCGAGCTTTGAGTAGCCTCATGGAAACTCGATGGCTCACCATCCTCTGTTAATAGACAATATGCAATGTTGCTTTCAGTGACATAATCTGAAAGCCAACCTGGTGGTCTTCTCTCTCGAGTTGACTGCCTCACTTTGGAAACCTCTGACTCAACTGGTTCTTGTTTCTCGTGCTCTGGTACTGCTTCACAAGAAACTTGATCTTCGTCTGTATTATTTTCCACCTGAATGATAGTAGTTTTTGAATTCAGTGTGCCTTTGTCTCCCTTCACTTTATCTTCCTCAAAGATAACATCTATACTGATGATAAGCTTGTGGACAGTAGGATCCCACAAGCGAAACCCCTTTACTCCATCAGCATAGCCCAAGAAGATACACTTTTTGGATTTGGAATCCAACTTCGATCTTTCTTGTTCATTGTACAATACATACAGCGGACTTCCAAATGTATGTAACCGAGAATAATCAGCTGGCTTGCCAGTCCACATCTCCATCGGAGTCTTCAAATCAATCGCCACTGAAGGAGAGCGATTGATGATGTAAGAAGCGATTTTGACTGCTTCTGCCCAAAATGACTTTGGTAGACCCGCAGTACTCAACATGGCTCTTGTTCTGTCCAACAAAGTTCTGTTCATCCGCTCCGCCACTCCATTCTGCTGAGGCATGTAAGCCGTCGTGAACTGTCTTTTGATGCCCTCATGCTGACAGAATGCATCAAATTCATCACTGGTATATTCTCCTCCATTGTCAGTCCTCAAACACTTGATTTTCTTATCAGAATCAAGTTCAACCCGCGCTTTGAAAACTTTGAAGACTTCGAAAACATCTGACTTCTTCTTGATTGGATACACCCAACATCTCCTAGAGAAATCATCAATAAACGAGACAAAGTATCTCGCTCTTCCTAGGGACACCACCGGTGCTTGCCAAACATCAGAATGAATCAGCTCCAATATGCCTTTGCTTTTGGTAGTAGATGTGCCAAACTTCAATCTGTGTTGTTTACTGGTAACATAATGCTCACAAAATGGTATAGTCACTTTTGTAAGCCCTGACAACAGCTTCCGTTCAGAGAGAATCTTCATTCCTCGTTCTGATATATGTCCAAGCTTTCTATGCCACAACACTGTTGATTCTTCTTCCGAACCAATTGATGCAACAGCTAGTTCCGCCTCTTTGTGTGTTTCCCCCAACAATACATACAGATTTGCAGCAACCTTTTCCGCCTTCATAACCACAAGCGCGCCTTTCACAATTTTCATGATCCCTTTCTCAATACGGGTTTTGCACCCAATATCATCCAATTGCCCCAAAGACAAAAGATTTTTTGTCAGGCCCTTCACATGTCGTACCTCCTGTATGGTGCGAATAGTACCATCAAATATTTTGATTTTAATGGTACCGACCCCAGCGATTTCCAAGGCATGATCATTTCCTATGAGTACAGATCCTCCCGAGACTGGTTCATACTGGTCGAACCATTCTCTCTTTGACGTCATATGCCATGTCGCTCCTGAATCCATAATCCATGCATCACAAAATTTGTGTCTGCCTTCCGCAACTGTTGCTGCTTCGCTGAATAATATTTCACCACCGCCTGAAGTACTGGCCACATTTCCTTGAGATCTCTTATCGATGCTCTTCATACACTCTCTCTTGAAGTGCCCTTTACCGCGATATTTAAAGCAGTAAATATTCTTCTTCTTACTTCTTGACTTGGATCTACCATATCTGTGGCTCACACTGGAGTCACGCTCCGTCAATCTTCCTCTCGTCATCGGTAAAGCCTCTGCTTGCTTCGATGTTGCCAACCTATCTTTCTTGTTCCTTCGACGACTCTCTTCTCCAAGAACCGCAGTTAAGACATCGTCAAAATTTAAATTATCCAAAAGAACATTGTTGGTAACATTGATGATGAGCTGATCGTATGAATCTGGTAGACTCTGAAGTAGAAGTTCTGCACGTTCTTTTCCTCTATTTTATGCCCCATAGACGTGAGCTGAGAAAATAGAGTATTCAATGTGTTGATATGGTCGGTCATCGATGAGGATTCCGCCATCCGAAGAGTATAAAGCTTTCTCTTTAGGAAAATTTTGTTGTGTAGTGACTTGACCTCGTACAATTTTGTCAGAGTATCCCAAATAACTTTTGCGCTTTTTATTTCAGAGATACTTGACAAAACTTCATCCGCTATAGCCAAGTACAAATTGGCAACAGCATTGTGATTCATCTCGTTCCACTTTTGATCGTCCGTGACATCCGCCGGTCTATCTCCAATAGCTGCCAAGCAACGTTCCTTTGTTAGAATTGCTTGCACCTTCAATTTCCACAGCAAAAAATTGCTCCCGTTGAACTTTTCTATCTCGTATTTTGCCGTCATCTTAACTACAAGAATCCTGGCTTATAAAATCTTCAAAAAATCCTTTCTGATGTGGAAGATCAGTCAAAGCTGCAACCAAAGATCATACTCAGAATTTTAAGAAATTTTATGCCATGGCTCTGATACCACTTGTTGGTCCCAGGTGCGGCATTACGAGATAGAAACTATGGAAATTGAAGAATAAAATAGACACCAAGATTTACGTGAAAAACCCCCAATAATATTAGGGTAAAAACCACGGGCAAGATCAAAAGATTCCACTATAATATTTGGAGAATTACAACCTTTCTCTGTGTTTCCAAAGAGACACTCACTCTCTTATACAGGAGAAAACCTATCTCACAAATATATATAGAAATAACTAGGGAGAGAAGAAATGCACTCAAGAACAGAAGAATGCTTGAGGCTGAGGGATGATCCTGAAATGCCGAGGGAAGACACTTATTTATAGTGAGGATTCTCGTCTGAACACGGCATAGTCATGAGAAAGGAAATTCATTGTGAATTTCCTTCACACTTTCCGTCCATTTTCTGCCTACCATATTTGAATATGTAACACATGCATTTAATGCATGTCTCCCATGTGTCTTTTGCCGACAATGGGGACTTGTACAAGTCCCCATGTGACACCTTTGTTTTTTTTTAATTAATTAATTATATAATTAATAATGTTTAATAAAATTATATTTAGTAGTATGATCATTTTTTTCTAAATTCTAAATTTTGAATTTGATAATCGGACTGAAAAATTATTAAAAAAACAAAACATAAAATTTACGGTTAAAAAAATTGTATTGATTAAATAAATTTACGATTTAACTTAAATTTTGGTATGTGGAGTTATATATTTATTTTAATCTTTTGGATTTGTGGAGATCCCTCAGTTACGTGGATAAATCTAGAGTAGTTAATTCAAATCTATTTAAACCGAACTGATGCAAAAATGCTATTACAAAATTTCTCAATCCGAATTCAAGCCGAAACAAAATCATCTCGAAAATTGTGAAATCGAACCGACCGGAATATATCCGAATTAATTCTCTATGTCTATTCATAAGAACTTGCAGAGATCCAAACGAATTAAAATAAGTCAATAACTCCGCTAACCAATTTTTAATAAAAAAAAATAAAATTTATAATAAAAAATATGATATAAAATAAATTTATCAAAAAAATAAAATTTATATTAAAATAAATTTATCAAAATATGTTGATAACTGATCACAAAAAAATTTATTTAATCAATTGAAATTTTTAACCATAAATTTTAATTATAATTTTTGAGATGATTTTGTTTCGGCTTGAATTGAAGATTAAGAAATTTTGTAATATTTTTGCATTAGTTTGGTTTAAATAGATTTGAATTAACTACTCTAGATTTATCAACGTAAACGAGGGATTTCCACAAATTCAAACGATTAAAATAAATATATAACTCAACTGACCAAAATTTAAGTTAAATCGTAAATTTATTTAATCAATATAATTTTTTTAACTGTAAATTTTATATTTTTTCTTTTAATAATTTTTCAGTTCGATTATCAAATTGGAAATTTAGAATTTTGAAAAAAAATGATCATACTAATAAATATAATTTTATTAAACATTATTAATTGTATAATTAATTAATTAAAAAGCGTCCGCTGCCAGCATTAGAGGACGCTAGCAGACCCTGTATTTTAAATTATTTTTGTAATTTAAATTTTTTTAAAATTAAATATAAAAAAAACCCCACAAATATTAGACGACGATCAAACTGTTGGGGAACGAATTAATTAATATGATTTGATGGAGAGTATTAATTGGTTATAAATATATAGAGCAACGTTTCGACAAACACATGATGCCTGCAAAGGATATTATATATAATCCAAGCAACAAATCGAATCCATGGTGGGGTGAGAATTTATTTCTATTTCAATTCACATGCAATTAGTAATATTGATCGGATCCAGAAATTAATTAAGGCACTGAATGATGGGCCTAATTGGCAATTAGTATTTTTAAATTTATTATTATAATATTAAATCAAACTCTGACATCTAGCTAAAAATTCATCCGACGGCTATCGCCTATCGACACTTTTTTCTTGGTAACATGTATGCATTGTTGACTTCTCTCTCTCATTCTCATAGAAACAAAAAAAACAGATCCAAGCCCACAATATAATGGTATGGTGCCCAACAATAATTCATATGAGGAAGCACCAAAAGACCAGCAGATAGCTAGCTGCGAAGAAGAAGAGGAGCAGAAATGAATAATTATGATCGGCTGTCGTATAATGTTGGAAGCTTTGATTTATAACATGAGAGCTAGCAAGAACCGAAATATGCGGAACGAAGAAAAGAGGGAATGGAGGAAATGAATTGTTTTCTTTTCTATTTCAATACTTCACGTAATGGTGGCCTAATTAAGGCCTTTTATAGGCTACAATATTGTTCAATAATCACTCACGCATGCAAAACAATAATTGAATGAAGACAAACACCAGCAAGACACAAGCATATGTATCTTTGACAATTAATTGATCCTACAAATTATGACTAAATTAAATACAACTAATACATTGAATGCGTAAATTACAAATTAATAATAATATTTTACGCTCCACCTTAATTTGTAATGCATATAAGATTCTTGAGGTGATCTAATTTTTCTGAAGATACTGGATTTGTGAATGGATTTGCTAGTTGTTCTCCAGTGCTAACAAAATTCAACTGAATTTCTCCGTCATTGACAAGATTTCTAATGAAATGGTGACGTAATTTTATGTGCTTTGATCTGGCATGATATACTGGATTTTTCGTCATAACAATAGTAGACATATTGCCACATAATATTCTTGTAGGATTACACATTGACATATTGAATTTTTTCAGAAAATGTTCTGTATATTTTTTTTAGAAATAAATATTTCTCCTTTCTTCTGTTGCACTTGAATGCCTAGAAAATATTTCATTAGGCCCAGATCTGTCATCTTGTATTCTTTCATCATGGCCTTTTTAAATTCTTATAGCATCAAAGGGTTAGTGCCAGTATATATCAAATCATCAACACAAAGGCACGTGATCAAAAATTCATTTGTACCTCCTTCTTGACATAAAGTGACGGCTCAATTGGGCTTGAGGGCTTCGATGAATTTAAATCCATTGTTGATGAAGTAATTTTCGATTTTATTATTCCATGCGTGAGGTGCCTGTTTCAAGCCATAAAGTGCTTTGTGGAGGCGATAAACCATGTTTTCCTTGTCTTTCACTACGTAGCCATGTGGTTGTTCTACGTAGACTTCTTCTTGCAATTCTTCATTTAGAAAATTTGATTTGACATCAAGCTAATAGACTGGTATCTCCTTTTGTGCAGCAACAACAAGTACAATGCGAATTGTTTCCATTCTCGCAACAGGTTAAAATGTTTCATTAAAATCAATCCCAGACTGTTGTAAGTAGCCTTTTGCAACAAGTCAAGCTTTATGTTTTTGGAATTTGTTTTTGATTTTTTGTTTTTGGATTAAACAAATGATATACTTTTGATTCATCACTATAGCCAATAAAAAAAAATATATTTTTCACCTTTTTTTCATCGAATTTCTCTCGTTTTTGGGAAGGAATGAGAGAATAAGTCATACATCCAAAAACTCGAAAATGTCTGATTTCTGGTTTGCGCTTGTGCCATGCTTCATAAGGAGTTTTATTTGGATTGACCTTTGTTGGTGATTTGTTGAGGATGTACACTGCAGTATTGACAGCTTCACCCCAAAAGGTATTGGGAAAACCTTTTGCTTTCAACATGTTTCTGGCCATTTGAACAATTGTTCGATTTTTTCTTTCAGTTACATAATTTGTTGAGGTGTGTAGCGAGCTGTCAACTACCTCCGGATCTCTTCTTGACTACAATAATTTGTGAATTCTTTAGACAAGAATTCCCGACCACCACAAATAGTTCTGTATTTTTTGTTTTGAAATGATGATGTCCTTGTTGGTTCACAAATGTCCGCATGTATCAGTTCAAGTGGTTGCTTTTCTCTCCAAGCAGTCTTAAGAAAAGGTAATCGGTTCATTTTATAAAAAAATACATCCTTCACATGTTTGATCCAAAAGTTCAATGTCCAAAGTCCAATCACCATGTTTTTATGTTTCAACAGTCTCAGTCCATGGTAGTTCAAAAATGTCCATATTTCAAATGCCATAAAAGTGATTCTTCACATTTTTCAACATTTAATGAGATATTATTATCCAGTGGCATTGCCAACGGAAATACTTTGTTCGGAGCCATGAATTTTTTTTTCGCGATCACTTTCTTATCTTTGTCCCTTATTTTACATTCACAATTTTCAAAATTGACTAGTTAATAATTTTTAATTAATTGTCCAACACTCGGTAAATTTGAAGTAAAATCAGGACATATAGGACATTTTCAATAAATCTTGTGTTACCTCCCTTTGTCCTTACAGCTACAGTTCCTTTGCCTTGAACTGTTTGCAATTTTCCATCTCCCATCTTGACTTTAATTCAATGAGAAACTGTCATCAAATTTGATGAAGTAATCCTCGTGTCCTGTCATGTGATTGCTGCGACCACTATCCAAATACCACATATTGAAGGAATTATTGGTTATGTTTATACATGAATAAAACATGATTTTTTTTATCGTTCTCCTCCGTGAATTTGGATTCGTTTTCTTCATTTTTTTGTCTGTGACAACAGTCTTTATAAGAGTGTTTGGAATTTTATAAGTTTTGCATCCATCCCAATAATTTTTTGATTCATGACGAGGTTTCTTACAAATGAAACATGAAGAGTTAGAATTGATATTATCACTGCCTCTTTGTGTATTGTTGAAGTGTGGTTTTCCTCTTTCTCGTCCACGATATCGATAATTTTTTTATCCTTCTTTTTGTTGAAATTGTTGGGATTTTCTTGTTTCTCCTCCTTCATATTTTTTCTTTTCCGTTATTTTGAGTTTGGACTCAAAAGCTTGCACAATGGTAGGGCCAATTACAAATTTACTTATCTTTTTTTCATGGGATTCTAAAGAACTTATCAACTCCACCATCGTGAGTTTTGACAAATCTTTTGATTCTTCAATTGCAGGCACAATACGTTCAAATTTTTGTGCCAAACTCCGCATGATTTTTTCAACAATCTTCTTTTCCTCAATGATATCTCCGTAGATTTTTATTTGATTGATTATTTTAGCTACACGTGAAATAAATGTGCGGATATCTTCATTATCTTTCATGGCTAAATTATCAAAATCTCGCCATAAAGATTGAAGCTTGATGAAGATAACCTTCTCGGACCATTGAAATTCCAATTTTAGAATATCCCAGGATTTTTGCAATTTTCGGCACCCATGATTTTGGGAAAAATGGATCAATTTACACTTTGTTGGATGAACAATAAGGCTTTCATGACATCTCTCCTGATATTTTCTCGGTACTCTTTTTGCTTTGCTTGAGTGCAAGTGGCCAAGGTTTCGGCATCTGCTAGTTCTGGTATACCATTTTCTACTATTTTCCAAAGATCTTGAGAGATAAATAGAGTTTTCATTTGTACTCTTCAAAATTCATAACTTTTCCTATCAAATATAAGAATGAGTGTAGTTAATGAATCTTAAATTTTTTTGTATTAAAATATTTTTGCAAAGGAGAAATTGAATGTGGCTCTGATACCACAACTTTGTTGGATACCAGTAATATATTATCGTATACAAGGATTTCACTGAGCAATTATGATCAGTTGTCACATAGTGTTGGAAGCTTTGATGAGTGCTAGACACATGCATGTATCTTTGACAATTGATCCTATAAATTATGACTAAAATACAACCAATACATTGAATGCGCAAATTACAAATTAATAATAATATTTTACAACAACCCATTCCTTATTCTTTTGCCCAGCTATAGCTAATAGCTCATCTCTGGAAGAACACGAAATTTTATCAGCCGTTGAAAACAAAGAATGCAGTTCGAAGAAGGTGTCATGCTAATTCAGGCGACTTGGAAAGAAAGGATAAAAGAAAATTCACAAGGGCCAACTGCCAAGTGTATTGAATAGTTGCTAATGTATAAGGATATTTGGCTTATTAATTTGGATGATTACAAGAACACTTCTTTCAATGCCGTATACCCACAGGCGATCATAAAGAAACCAAAACCAGATGAAAAATGGAAACCGCCCGATTCCGGAATCTACAGACTAGATGTAGACACATGCTATAATGAAGCGCAATGTTTCTTTGGAATGAGAGGCATAATCAGAGCAAGGTGATGGTACTGGAGTTGTTGCATTTGGCCACTGAACACCAAAAACTTTGCCGTTTTGTAGGAGAATTGTACGCACTCAGAGAAGGATTAAAGAAAGCTAAGGAGGGACGCTGCCATGCTATACGTACAAGTCTCGACCGATTCTTTATTGGTGGTGCAAGCAGTTATCAATCCGATAGAAGACCTAAGCTATACTGGAATACATGCCCTAGAAGTACGGAAGCTGATGGAAGAACTAGTGGTTACAAAGATATTCAATGTTCGTCGAATGTCGAATATGGTTGTAGATTGCATTGCCAAATTTTCCTCTTTAACCCCAAATCCCGCTGTGTGGGAGGGTGGTTCTTTTCCGTTTTGGATATTAATGTACTTGAAGACTTAAATCATATTGAATAAAAGTGCAAAAGATTTTCCTCTCAAACAAAAAAAAACGTCTCAACACATTCGATCTCTATATTTCAAATTAATTCAAGTATTAGAATATTAAATTATGGGAAATTAAAATGTTTCATTATTTAATTGTCACATTGTGATTTTGGTCCTGATCTATATAATCAAATTTCATTTTTTGTCATATATTTTCTTATTTTTAGCAATTTTAGTCATTTTTCAACGAAAGTACTGATGTGAAACTATTATGTCAGTACTACATCATCATTGTATTGTTATCACGTCATCACAAAGTTGGAGAAATGACTAAGATTAACAAAAAAATAAAGATTACATATTAAAATTTATTTTTGACATCTTAGAAAACCAAAATCGAAAAAGACAAAACATATATGACCACAAAAACACCTTTAATTATTAACAATTTTGAATCGACCCACCACTCACCATTCGTAAATATCAGTAAATTCGTTAGGGCACCTCCAATGGGAAGTTTATAGATTGAAGTTCAAAATATGAACCTTAAAAAATGAACCCATTACCTTTTCTTGGTCCAAGAAATAAACATGGTTCATAATTATGAACGATGTTTATTTCTGTCAAAACTGAACATTCTGTCGTGTGGGTCCTGCGGTTAACTAATTTTTTTTTTTTAAAAATTATTTTTTGTTTTAATATGTGCCTCCTACTAAGCGTAGTAGGACACTTTTATAATTTTGGTATTGTTTTTAACAAAATTTCTGATTATATAAAAAAAATTTATTATTTTTATAATATATCTTTTTCTTTTTTTATAATTTTATAATTTATTAAATTATTTAAAAAATAGAAAAAATATTTTTTTTGGTCCATTAACTTGTCTAGTTTTTGGTTTTGATCCATTAAATTTCAAATTTTGGTTTTGGTACACTTACTTTTAGTTTTCGGGTATTTTGGTCCAACTGCTGATGTGGCAACAGAAAATGATGACGTGACATCTAAAAATGTTGACATTACATCAAAAAATGCTGACGTGTCTAGCTGCCACGTCAGCAATTGAATCAAAATCATCGAAAATTATAAGTTAGTGTACCAAAACCAAATTTTGAAAAGTTAATGGACCAAAACCAAAAAAATGGACAAATTATTGGCCAAAAAAAATCATTTACCCTAAAAATAATATATATGAATAATTAATTAATTATACAAATTAAATTGATTATTATAAATATATATTTAGTTAAATATATAAATGAAAATTACAAATAATTTTAGTAAATTAAAATGATAGAATGAATGTGTGATTGGATATTGGGACCCTCAAAAGTTATGTTTTTAGATTTATGATTGGGAACAAAATGTTTAAAAAGTAGTGGGTTTTAAACTTTTGAGGTGGTAATAAATGTGGCAAAAATGAACCCAAAAATTGGATTCATGACTAGAGATGCCCTTATAGATAAAATAAAGTACAACATTGATTTTTATTGTTATATCAAGGCAAGAGAATACTACACTTTTGTTTGGCTGCTTTCTATTAAAACAATATTGTTTTTTGAACACTTCTACCTAATATTACTTTTAGTCACTAAAATTTAAAAATGCTAAATAATTCATCCTTGTCGTTATTTTTATGGTTTAGTTTAACGATACATATTATAGAGAGAAAAATTAAAATCATGATAGTTTTCTTCAAGTCAGCGACATACATATAACTGATATAAGTGATTAACATTGAATGAAAAGATATGCAATTGTAATTTCCATTAACTCGATTAAACTAACTTTATTTTAAATAGAACTGCTTGATTGTATGTACAATGCATGTGTGTTCTTTCTAGTATATATAAATTTCTAAAAATCCTCCAACCAAAGTTCAAATCCTTCAAATACCTAGCTTACTGCCAGACACTCTTCCACAACGGAAGTAATCTAATCTTTGAAGATTGACTAGTTTCTTCAATCCCTCAATAAACTCGAACATTGTTGAAGTTTTATCAACAAATAGAAGCCTCGATCAAGTTCACAACAATGTGGACCCGTGCCGGAGTCTAGAGAGACCGTGACACTCTCTGAGGTCTAACATTTTCAAATTATACAAATCACATATGGAGATTGGGAGCTTTACTAATAATTTGTTCCTACTAAGATCCAAGAATCGTAAGTGAATTAAATTTTCAATTACCGTAGGAACATCTTTCATGCAAGTTACACTCACTTAATCTCAGTGATTTTACCATTTTTTAAATTGTTAAACAATTCTAAAGAATATTCTCTTTGAGTTTGCAAAAAAACTACATTTGTAACTCTTCAGTTGTACATTGTATTTCAATTGTACACATTTCAATTGTATACTGTAACTCTTCAGTTGTAACTACTATTTTCGTGGATAATGGATTCAATAATATATTATTACTGCTTTACCCCAATCCTGATTTTGGGAAAGAAATAATTAATTAGGCAAATCAGAATAACTAGACATTAGTTGGTTTGAAACCATGCATCGAAGTGAGATCGGGGCCATAGGTCAGTTTGGACCATCCGAAGGTACTTCGGGCCTTCCAAACAGGAAGTTCCAACAAGACGACTTATGTGTCAAAATTGCACCGACACGTTGCAGTTCGGATATTTCAAATCCATCTGTCCACTTAGGTGTCAAGACAACTGAAAGCAAATATGACTTGCCTTGCAAGACATAAAGCCTTGAGATTATTTTTCTTTTTGATAAGTTTTTATTTATGAGTTGTGCCTTTATAGATGTGTTATTATCTTTAATTAAAATATTTGATATTTTATATTTAAAAGAGTTTATTTCCTACTAAAAAACTTCTTTCCATATTTGTAGGAATCTAATCAAGGAATCCTTCCAAGGTTACAACAACTCTCTATATATACCAAAGAAGGGATGATGCGTGAAGACACTTCGATATATATAACATAGGCGTTGCACGTTGAGAAGGAGATTGGAGATTTTATAAAGAACAAGATTTTATAAAGAAATCACATAATCGAGTATTGCAGATTTATACTGTGTTGTTGTGGCATGTTGGTGACATCTGAAGACAATACATGTTTGAAAGTGTTAATTGAAGATTCATTTTTGTTGCTCCGAATTTCGGCACATAATTTTGCATTCTTTAGTTTTATTTATTCTGGTTATTTGTTTTAGGATGCAATTTGTTTTCTCAACTTGTTGAGAAAATTATTTTTTCATAGAATCACCAGTATTGGTATTAATTTTTCTAATGATATTTTCTCCTGAGGCATTGCTCGCGTATTTATACTTGTGCATAATTATCTCCCCGTTTTATTTATTTTACAGAATTTAATTGTGTCTTTATTATTCCGCTGAATGTTATCGTAGGTGTTGACAACACCATACACAACACTTACTCACACACGATTTAAATATAAATCAATTAGTCCAAAATTTTTTGCTAGTGGTATCAGAGCCAACTCTTTACTTTAATAAATGAAATTCTGGTTATTTTTTGTTTTACTGATCTATCATGGACGTGTCGTTTGCTAACACTACACTTCGACCTGTGTTTTGGATATAGCCAATTACGTCCGTTGGAAAGTAAATATCAGTGTCTACATCAAATCTATAGATTAAAGAGCATGACAACGAGTTGTAGATGGATGTACTCCACCAAAAAGGGATGATGCAGATGGTGATAGTGTGATCTAACCAGAAAGTCAATGGACGACTGACGAAGCCGAAACTTTGAATTTCAAATCGAAGGCTTTGAATGCTATTTTTACATCTGTTGATATAAATATGTTTAGTTTAATCATTAATTTGGCAAATAAATAAGATAAACCTGAAGGATACTGACCTTTCAAAAACCTAATGATATTGACATTTCAGAAATCTAAAGATTATTTACCTTTCAGAAATCCAAAGGTTAATGACCTTTCAGAAACCCAAAGGTTATTTGCATTCAATAATATATAACATTAACAATCATATAAACTAATAAACTGAGGAAAATAAAGTACAAAACTTCAAGTAATTGTTAGAGTAGATGCCCTGTAATCCAACAGCTGGCTGGAGAATTTATTAACTCAAGTGTAATAAACCGTCTTTATTTTAATATAATTACATTTTTATTTATTATGGCATTTACTTTATCTGTATATGTACTCATGCAAGCTGCATAGATAAAGACCTTGAATATACTATAGTAAATAAATATGAGGTTGTATGACGACAATCATAAAACACATATTTTAATTATTGTATATTCTAAAATATGTTCCTAGTCGATTGGGTCATCCAAAATAAGGATAAGAACCGCTCGAGACTAGAATCTGCGACGTTGTTTACTATGTTTAATTGGTATGAACATAGTGATGTTCAAACATGAAGATTGGTGCTCATATGATGACTTCACTGAACTACATTCCATCTGTAGTAACCCGGAACCCATTTTAAGATAATAATATGTTAAACATGATTAAGGGTTGGTAATTGATCTATTTCGGAGTGTTATTGGACTTCGGAAGAGGAATTTGGGCTTTTGACTTTGGGCCAGATCGGAAGCTCCGATCCCAGTTCGGAAGCTCCGATCCTGACCACTTCGGAAGCAGATCGGATGCACGGTGATCGGACGTTCCGATCAGGAACGGAGGTTCCGATCTCAGCCAGCCAGCAATGCTCGATGACTCAGCCGTGAGTTTTGACAAGTGTTGATCGGGGGTTCGATCGGAAGTTCCGATCCCGAAACGGTGGTTCCGATCCCGACGTGTCGGACATGCACAGAATGAGCTGGAATCGGAAGCTCCGATCCCGAGATCGGTGGTTCCGATCGTTGCCGAGATTTTGGCTATAAATAGGGCTCATTTGCTTCAGTTTTGAAATACGAATTCCCGCGTTTCCTTCTTCAGTTATATAGTGTGAGATATACACTTGAGGGCCCTATCGATTATAATAGAGGTTCTGGAATAACCAAGGTGTGGTTATAGTCATCCGGGACTAGCGACTCCAAAGGGCTAACTACGGACGAAGGTATGATCCGGAAATCTATTTAAGTTTTGGGAGTACTTATTAGCTTAGTTAAGGCTTATAGAATTTATGTAGTGATACGGTGAACTTTTGAATATAGGCTTGGAACCTAGGATCCTATTATACTTGAACTAGCCTAGAGGTGCGTACACATTGACTGAGATTGCCAGCGAGTATACATGTTTATATGTTGCATTTATTTGGCATTATTATATGGCATGATGTATGGTTTACCGTTTTCTATACTCATATGTCATGTGCATATACACGTTGAGCCTATTTCTTGTTATACCTGATTATAGAGCCGCTCAGCTCTATACTCGATAGTCTGTCACTGAGAGTACCGCGACGGCGGGGGCATTTATGTCTGTCTACTCTGGTGTACTAGACGAGTGTGGTTGCACCCAGAGTTTGATCCGTGCGGTGGCAACACTCATGTGGCGCCGGTTCTGAGCATGACTTTTCAGATGACCCTGTACCAGTCATCATGTTGCATGCATTATATACATATGTTTACTCATGTCTATGTACTGGGCGTAGCGCTCACGTCCTAGTTGTTATCTTGGACACCCTATTTCATGGGGCAGGTCGCAGGATGGACGGAGCTGGTAGTTCAAGGCAGGACTAGGGAGCAGGAGCCTTGAGGATTTTATTATACAGCAGGATTCGATATAGCTGTATAATGTTTACTGTTTAAGATTTCGATTTGGTTGTATCATTACAGATTTAAGCCTGGATTATATTACTAAGCTGATATGTAAATTATGGATTATGTTTCCGCACGTTTTTACTCTGTTAAGTATTTTGCTGTATTTAAGTTTAATGCATGCTATTAGTTGCCAGTTAGTAGGTGATTCCATGCAGGGTCACTACATTTTTGGTATCAGAGCATGCATAGATTTTGGGATTAGTACTTGGGATTTAGTTTAGTCTTGAGTAATTCTTGCGCATTTGGGATTTTAATGTGCAATTCTTTTCAGGATATGGCTGACGAGAGTCACGGTAGTGTTGGCCAGGGAAGTGGTCATCATCATCGTCGCCATCATCATCAGGATGATCAACATCGTCCTCATGAGGGTCGACGTCGCTATACTATTAATAAGTTTATGCAGGTAGGACCAAAACCCTTAGTGGGAGGCGAGAATCCTGAACAAGCTAGAAGCTGGATGTCTAAACTTGAGAGCATGTTCCGAGCTTTTGAGTGTACTGAGGAGCAGAAACTGGAAGTTCTAGAATTCGTTCTAGAGGATAGAGCACGTTTTTGGTGGGATGCCAAGGTTGCTCAGGCACGTACTGAGAGAGGACAGGTGACTTGGGGGGATTTCTGTCGGGAGTTTCAGAAATTATATTTTCCTCCGGCTGTTCGCCAAGCACGATCTATGGAGTTGCTTACTGACTATTGATCAGTATCAACAGCGATTTCTTGATCTGCTACCTTTCAGTCCTCATATCAATGAGAGTGATGCGTCGAAATATGATATCTTTCTGCAAGGCCTGAACCAAGATATCTACTCTCAGGTTGTCGTCTGTGATGACCCGGTATCTTATGAGACTTTGGTGAACCGTTGCCGTCTTGTGGATACTAGCAACAGGCGTGGACAGTTGATGATGTCAGCACAGCCTAGTGGATTTATTGAGCCTCGAGCTCAATCTGTTGTGTCATCTGTACCTACGTCTTCTTCTACTCCTACTACTTCGTCTGGTTCTCGTGGTTCACGAGGTACTTTTCGCTTTGGGAAGAAGAAGAAGAAGGAGGAGTTTTGTAGCCACTGTGGTGGGAAGCATCCTGCAGCTTCATGTCGGAGAGCTACTGGGGCGTGTTATATTTGTGGTCAGCAGGGACATCTGCGGAGAGATTGTCCTCAGCGTATGGGTTCTGCTAGTGGATCGGGATCACAAGTTGGATCTCAAGCTTCTATTTTTCCACGTCAGCAGCCAGCACCACAGAGTTCTTCTGGTTATCGTCCCCAGACTCAAGGGCAGGTGTTTGCTCTGTCTCAGGAGCAGGCTACGGAGGGAAGCGATCGCATGTTGGCAGGTAACTTCTTGTTATGTGGTATTCCTGCACTTGTATTAATTGATACGGGAGCATCGCATTCCTTTATTTCTAGTCGCTTCGTTAAGAGACATAGATTACCTTATGTATCATTAGATATGGATTTAGTTGTATCTACTCCGTTGGAGCAAGAGATAGTAACTAAGCGTCTAGTGATGGGTTGCCTTCTGGAGTTTGAGGGTAATGTGTTATCGGCTAATTTGATGATATTAGCGATGATGGATTTTGACTGTATCTTGGGAATAGATATGTTGACTTTGTATCACGCTACTGTGGATTGTTATCAGCGTCTGGTACAGTTTCATTCCGTTGAGGGTGATAGTTGGTACTTTTATGGTGAGGGTGCGCGACCTCCGATGCCACTTGTTTCGGCTCTGAAGGCATGTCATGTCTTGGAGTCAGGTGGGGAGGGCTACCTTATCTATGCAGTTGATATGTCCATGAGTAGTACAGGTATTGATCAGCTACGGTTGTCAGCGAGTTTCCTGACGTATTCCCTGATGAGATTCCTGGTTTTCCTCCGGTTCGAGAGGTTGAATTTGGTATTGATCTAGTACCAGGAACTACGCCTATATCCCGAGCACCTTATCGTCTGGCACCGTCAGAGATGAGGGAATTGAAACAGCAGTTGCAAGATCTGCTTGATAAGGGATATATTCGTCCGAGTGTTTCTCCGTGGGGAGCACCTGTTTTGTTTGTCAAAAAGAAGGATGGATCGATGCGATTATGTATTGATTACAGGCAGTTGAATCATGTCACCATCAAGAATAAGTATCCTTTGCCGCGGATTGATGATCTGTTCGATCAACTACAGGGTACTTCTGTTTATTCGAAGATAGATCTGAGATCTGGATACCATCAGATGCGGGTACGAGACTCAGATATATCTACGACTGCTTTCAGGACCAGATACGGGCATTATGAGTTTCTGGTGATGCCATTCGGTTTGACGAATGCACCGGCAGTCTTTATGAATCTGATGAATCAGATATTTCGAGATTATCTGGATAGATTTGTCATCGTCTTCATAGATGATATTCTTGTCTATTCTCATGACAAAGATGAGCATGCACAGCATTTGAGGATTGTTCTACAGACGTTACGAGATAAGCAGCTATATGCGAAATTGAGCAAGTGTGAATTCTGGCTTGATCGGGTAGTATTTCTCGGTCATGTGATTTCGAATGAAGGGATATCTGTTGATCCTAGTAAGATAGAGACAGTGCTGAACTGGTCTCGACCGACGACGGTTGCTGAGATTCGTAGTTTCTTGGGTCTAGCGGGATATTACCGTCGGTTCATCGAGAATTTTTCACAGTTGGCCAGGCCTTTGACTCAGCTTACACGGAAAGATGTTGCCTTCATTTGGTCCTCGGATTGTGAGGAGTCATTTCACGAGCTGCGTAGACGTCTTACTACTGCACCTGTGCTAGCTCTACCTTCTGGATCAGGAGGTTATGTTGTTTATACTGATGCCTCTGGTCAGGGGTTAGGATGTGTTTTGACACAGCATGGACATGTTATTGCCTATGCTTCTCGACAGTTGAAGTTGCATGAGAGTAACTATCCAGTGCATGATCTCGAGTTAACCGCCATTGTATTTGCGCTCAAGATTTGGAGACATTATCTTTATGGCGAGAAATTTGAGATATTTACGGATCACAAGAGTTTGAAGTATTTATTCACTCAGGCAGAGTTGAATATGCGACAGAGACGCTGGATGGATCTCCTGAAGGATTATGATTGTGAAATCAAATATCATCCAGGTTCTGCTAATCTTACTGCTGATGCCTTGAGTCGGCAGGTGAGACTGTCTGCACTTCAGACTAATGAAATATCTCATATGATTCAAGAGTGTTGTTCATTGAGTTTTACGCTCAAGCACAAGAAAGGGAGGAATGGGATTCGTTTGTATACTATTCTATCTGAGCCAGCATTGTATTCTCGGATCAGAGATGCTCAGATATCTGATGTTAAGACTCAGCGATTGGCACGTCTAGCCAATGGAGTTAATACATCTGGATTCCATTTTCAGGCAGATGGTTTATTATGCCTATCCAATAGAGTGGTTGTACCTAATGTTGCGGAGCTCAGGAATGATATTCTATCTCAAGCTCACAGGAGTCGATTATCAGTTCATCCTGGAAGTATGAAAATATATAAGGACTTGCGAACTAGATTCTGGTGGAAGGGGATGAAACGAAGTGTGTATCAATTTATTTCGAGATGTTTGGTTTGTCAACAGGTCAAGGCTGAACATCGACGACCAGGTGGATTACTGCAGAATCTTGAGATTCCCGAATGGAAGTGGGAGCACGTGACTATGGATTTTGTTACCCACTTACCTATGACGTCACGTCAGTGTGATGCTATTTGGGTCGTTGTTGACCGTTTGACAAAATCAGCACACTTTATTCCTTATAATCGGGAGTATTCTTATGATCGCATGGCACACTTATATATTCGGGAGATTGTGCGATTACATGGGATTCCAGTGAGTATTGTCAGTGATAGAGATCCGCGATTTACTTCACGTTTTTGGGGTAGTTTTCAGCAGGCGTTGGGTACCACTCTGAGTTTGAGCACGGCGTATCATCCGGAGACTGACGGGCAGTCAGAGCGCACTATTCGTACGCTGGAGGATATGCTACGTTCTTCTGTCATGGACTTTGGTTTATCTTGGCAGGATCAGTTACCTTTGATTGAATTTGCCTACAATAACAGTTATCATCGTAGTATTGATATGGCACCTTTCGAGGCATTGTATGGTCGACGGTGTCGTACTCCGTTATTCTGGAATGAAGTCGGGGAACGGCAAGTCGAGGGTCCTGAATTGGTGCAGCAGATTGTAGACAAGGTAGATTTGATCAAGCATAGGATCAAAGTTGCTCAAGATAGACAAGCCAGTTATGCGAATATTCGCCGCAGGCCACTTCAGTTTGAGCCTGGTGAATATGTTTTTCTGCGAGTATCACCTTTCAGGAAGGTGATGAGATTCGGTGTGAAAGGCAAGTTGTCTCCTCGTTACATTGGGCCTTTCCAGATACTGGAAAAGATCGGAGATGTTGCTTATCGTTTGGCTTTACCGCCATCTCTTTCCAGTATACACAATGTTTTTCATGTGTCGTTGCTTCGACAGTACATAGCTGATGAATCTCATGTAATTCAATCTACTGATATTCAGCTAGAGCCAGATCTGTCTTTTGTTGAACGACCAATCTGTATCCTAGACAGGAAGGAGAAAGTTCTTCGGAACAAGACTATACCACTTGTGATGGTACAGTGGCAGCGCCGAGGCGTTGAAGAAGCAACTTGGGAAACTGAGAGTCGTATGCGAGCAGAATATCCTGAGTTGTTTGCTTTGTATTTTTTATTACCATATAAGATGTAATTACCATTGTTGTAATAAGACATGGTTTGTTGTTTCATATTGTTATCTTGATTTATCTTTAGATGTTATTTCGCAGACGAAATATCTAAAGGTGGGGAGAATGTAGTAACCCGGAACCCATTTTAAGATAATAATATGTTAAGCATGATTAAGGGTTGGTAATTGATCTATTTCGGAGTGTTATTGGACTTCGGAAGAGGAATTTGGGCTTTTGACTTTGGGCCAGATCGGAAGCTCCGATCCTGACCACTTCGGAAGCAGATCGGATGCACGGTGATCGGACGTTCCGATCAGGAACGGAGGTTCCGATCTCAGCCAGCCAGCAATGCTCGATGACTCAGCCGTGAGTTTTGACAAGTGTTGATCGGGGGTTCGATCGGAAGTTCCGATCCCGGAACGGTGGTTCCGATCCCGACGTGTCGGACATGCACAGAATGAGCTGGAATCGGAAGCTCCGATCCCGAGATCGGTGGTTCCGATCTTTGCCGAGATTTTGGCTATAAATAGGGCTCATTTGCTTCAGTTTTGAAATACGAATTCTCGCGTTTCCTTCTTCAGTTATATAGTGTGAGATATACACTTGAGGGCCCTATCGATTATAATAGAGGTTCTGGAATAACCAAGGTGTGGTTATAGTCATCCGGGACTAGCGACTCCAAAGGGCTAACTACGGACGAAGGTATGATCCGGGAATCTATTTAAGTTTTGGGAGTACTTATTAGCTTAGTTAAGGCTTATAGAATTTATGTAGTGATACGGTGAACTTTTGAATATAGGCTTGGAACCTAGGATCCTATTATACTTGAACTAGCCTAGAGGTACGTACACATTGACTGAGATTGCCAGCGAGTATACATGTTTATATGTTGCATTTATTTGGCATTATTATATGGCATGATGTATGGTTTACCGTTTTCTATACTCATATGTCATGTGCATATACACGTTGAGCCTATTTCTTGTTATACCTGATTATAGAGCCGCTCAGCTCTATACTCGATAGTCTGTCACTGAGAGTACCGCGACGGCGGGGGCATTTATGTCTGTCTACTCTGGTGTACTAGACGAGTGTGGTTGCACCCAGAGGTTGATCCGTGCGGTGGCAGCACTCATGTGGCGCCGGTTCTGAGCATGACTTTTCAGATGACCCTGTACCAGTCATCATGTTGCATGCATTATATACATATGTTTACTCATGTCTATGTACTGGGCGTAGCGCTCACGTCCTAGTTGTTATCTTGGACACCCTATTTCATGGGCAGGTCGCAGGATGGACGGAGCTGGTAGTTCAAGGCAGGACTAGGGAGCAGGAGCCTTGAGGATTTTATTATACAGCAGGATTCGATATAGCTGTATAATGTTTACTGTTTAAGATTTCGATTTGGTTGTATCATTACAGATTTAAGCCTGGATTATATTACTAAGCTGATATGTAAATTATGGATTATGTTTCCGCACGTTTTTACTCTGTTAAGTATTTTGCTGTATTTAAGTTTAATGCATGCTATTAGTTGCCAGTTAGTAGGTAATTCCATGCAGGATCACTACACCATCACACTTTCCAAGTGGTTCTCATTCATCGAGAAGATAATTATGTGGTTATTGTTGTACACAATTAGTCCTTACGACCTGAGACAATACTAAGGCTCTACATGTAGGATTGAGCTTTGACTCTTCAACTTTGTAAGGGTCATCAGGTTGTGAAATTAGGTCCAGTTACGACACATGTAGGAGCCAGTGCATTATAGTTGGGAATTCATCGCTCACTTACGGGTGTGGATATCCTATGTGATCTAATGAAATAATAGTACATGAAATCTCTGGCCACTATGAATTCTCAAAGATGCATCACATCGTTATCAAACTTCACATGCGACCTTGATGAACCATTGGTTGAAGACTCGATCGGGATACATGAGATAAAGGGACTATACTGTATGCTAACCATGATCGATTGGTTTTGCAGGCACTATCAGTGATACCTATGGAATCATGGGAAGATTTTACTAGATGCTCTTACCATGATTCGATGATTCCAATCAAAAATCAATTCTGTCATTCTTATGATCAAGGTGTTGATGCATAAAATGGGACAAATTAGGGTAAGCCCAAATAAGAAACTGTGGGGCCTCGGGTTGCTAATCAAATCTTGGGATAATTAATCACTAAACATGATTAATTAACAAATGATCAAAGATCAATAAAACAACAAATATTTTTTTTCAGACATGGGTGCGCTCGTTTGGTCAAAAATCGCCGACCGAGCGCCCCTCCCTAACCCAACTCTCGGGTTGGGGATTTTGGGGCTGCGCCCGGTCTGCCAAAAAGAGCAGATCGGGCTCAGCTCTAGACAGTCCTTAACTCTGTTTTTCAACTGCTAATTTTGATCCTTACAACTCATTCCAATTCATGTATTATCAATTCTCAAATATGCTTTAATCTATATATCAAATTCTAATCATGTTTACGAACATTTGTTACAATTAACATGTAATTTAAAGTACATCAAAAGTACTACAAAAAGCAAGAAGTAACAAGTGTTCTTCACTAAATCAAGTCATAAGCCTTCTAGCATATTTGACAAGATCTAACTCAACGTTTCTGCTACAAACCCAAGACACCACATGCTAAAACTCTTTCCCGAGCTATCAATGTCGTCTCCGACTAGATCCTGCCCCATCTGTTGTCATGCACATATACAAAACAAGACAACAGCCGGATAAACTCCGGTGAGAATATAATTCCCAGTATAAAAGACATATACATGCGTTAAAATATAAACATGTAAATTCTAACCATTTCAATTCAAGAATAGATTAATATAACGCATATATCAATTCAAAACATATCAATCAAGACTTCAAATCAATACTTCAAATCATACTTCAAATCAAAAGATTTATATAGCGCGCTAAGGAAGAATCGATTCATAATAAATCATTGCCATCAAGATTTGTATACGATCTTGACATGTATATCCATCTATCGTAGTCTTCTGACTCAAAAATAAGGTCCATCTGACCTTGGCAAACGAATCAATTCAATTTTTTTCATATCATATATAACTCAAATAAAGATCCACTACCTGAGATGGATCGACAACATCAAATTCTAAATCAAGAATAAAAAAAAAACAAGTATGTGGTTTATCGGGACAACTCAAGAAGCTTCATCCTTGAGTTTCAAATCCCTGAGTCTCGATGTCGTCTTATTCCTGTCATTATGAATTCTGAAAGTGTTCCAAATCTGGACATATCACAAAATTCTGCTCAAGTTCATCATCTAATCTTCAAGGTAGAATAACTTCAACTTTGAGCTGTTCGATCTCGTTTCCCAAAAGCTAAAGTCTTGAGTCCGAATTGCTTCTTTACAAATCTGAAATATAGTATATCAAGCTATTTATATCAGCTAAGAACTCACATAAAAATCTTCTCAATCACATCTCAAACTTCAAGGCAAAACTAGTTACGAACTTAACGGTATAAAATCGATAACCGAAACAATATCGAACTCGAATATCAATCTTATATCAGCATATATCATATAAAACCAGAAAGAATACATACAAAATCTCAGCCTCTCAGATGTACAAGGGTTCGAATTACGGCTGAAAATCATAACAATTGTAAACGACATCCAATCTCCGAACCGATTTCGATATAACACTATATAAAAACTCAAGAACAATTATTCCTAATCAATTCTGATTTCTCCAACTTCCAACTTTCAAAACATGCTTTAAAGAAGATAAAACTTACTCCAAATCAAATCTCTAGTCGCAAGGATTTCGGAACTATGCTCGGTTCTGAAATTGAACTAACGGATCGTGAGTTATCAATTTTTGAAGATCAATTCCAAAGATAAAATGAAGGTCTCGGTTCTTGGCTGGATATTTCTGAAATCTGATGGTAATACATACACTTACACCTTGGCATACATCTATAAAACAAGTGTCCAGGCCAAATTTCAATATTTGCACTTTGGCCCCTCAAGTTTTCACTATTTGCAAATCAGTACCCAGAAACTCAAAATAATTCAATTTTAATCCTAAATAATCTCGGATCAAAATGAAATAATTTTGGACCTTATCGCATTTTAGTCCTTGAACCTCTTTATATTTGCAAATTGATCCCTGCTTGGATTTCACCATCGAATTAAATCCTCTTTCATTCTCGGAACTCGGAATTTAACTCTTAAATTCCATAAATATTCAATTCAAATATTTCCAAATTTTAATTTAAGAATCCCGGAATTTAAATCTCAAAATCCGTAAATTCTCAAATTAAATATTTTCAGCTCGAAAATTAAATCTCTAATTTTCATAAATTTTCCAATTGATATTTTTCCAAATTTGAAATTTAAATCTCAATTCCATAATTAATAACTTAATCTTTCAGGGCCTTACAGAAACGATGTCCTGAATCACAAAGAATAGTGAACTCACTGCTAGTTGTATCCCTGAACTATTGAGGGTCACACAAGTAATGATTTTTCTATTCCCAATGAGATAATAAATTCAAAGATTTGAATTTATAAGAACATGTTTGATGAGATAAAACAATTTAAATTATAAAAATGTTTATAAACTAGTTTTGTAAGTCAGTGTGACTGCTTAAACAGTGAGGAGACTGCAATTTCCTGATTTGAGTGGAAGCGTTCCAAAATCAGCAGTTGTCTTATTTAACCATCAGTGTTTTCGAAATTTAAAATGGGGATCATAATAACAAGCGAGTTAAAGTCATCACATGGTGATGTTGGATCATCGATCGGGATTTTTATTAGAGCATTGTAATGGGCGCATGATTCATGAGCTTGCAAGAGTTTTATTCCATGATGCAAGGTAACTAAAGTCTTATTCTAGTTGGGCTTGAACTAAAAGGGCCCATTAAGTTGCCATGATATATATATATATATAGAGGAATTTTCAGCTGCCCAACCATGTTTCCCCACTTGGTCCGCGACCACTAAAATCCGGTAGTGGGTTTTAGTGATGAAAAAAAAAACAAAAACCATAAAAACCCACTACCGGATTTTAGTGGTCGCGGACCAAGTGGAAAAACATGGTTGGGCAGCTGATCATTCATCTATATATATATGTGTGTGTGTGTGTGTGTGTGTGTGTGTGTGTGTGTGTGTGTGTGTGTGTGTGTGTGTATATGTATATATATGTATATGGATAAAGTTTTGCTATGATTCTAATCAACTGTGTCCATATTTGTACCCACTATTGAGGTGGCCCTCAACTATTGTATGTACAATTCATCACATCCAATAGGTGAGTGTCACCTCAATGGTTGGGCAGCTGAAAACTTCTCATATATATATATATGTATATGTATATATATATATATATATATATGGTAATATTATACAAGGTTGATATATTGTTACCATGATACACAATTTACACACTAAGAAAAACACATAAAATATATATACATAAATTTTTGAAAATTTAATGAGTTGTGGCAAGCAAGGATTTTTGAAATCCTCAATCTTGCAATAGATTTCGGCTGACCCTAATTGATAAGGTCTTGAGTCGACATCTTGTTCGTTCAATCTCAACACAGTTTTTTTTTCTTTTCTCTCTAGTGAAAGTTATAAGAGAATGAATGTTAATAAATCATTCGAGTGCTCAAGCATATTTGAATGTCAAAATAAAATTTTTAAATTTTCGCTGCATCTTGGGCACAAGATAACGGTAACCAACAGTAATTGATAAGTAAAATTTTTGCACTTATATTTTATATGATTTGACTTGGCTTTTGTTATGTATCGAGCGATATTATGCATCTTTTCTTGTTGTTTGTGTAATTGCAGGAATCTAAGTGACAATAAATTTTTGATGAGAAAATGAAACGAAAATGATGGAATAAGGAAGTCAAACAAAGAAAATATGGATTATACAGGGCTCACTTGCGCCCAAGCAGGCGCACCCGCGCCATGTAACTACTTTTTTGAAAAATTGTTCATCCGTGATAGCGCCCCTACGCCATGCCACAAGCGCACCCGTGCTGTCACCCACTCATCGCGGTGCACCCGTGCCAGTAAGCAGGTGCACCCGTGCCCTATTCATCTTATTTTTTGAAATTTTCTCTCGAGGTTTAAAAAGGAATTCGAGGTATAAATTAAAGGAGATACGAGGGTTTTGGAAGAATTCAAAGAGTGAGAGCGGCTGCTTAAGTCTTTGGAGTGCACAAGAGCTAAAGAACTCGGTATGAAGCTGGAATACGGCGGCATCCGGCGACGGAGAAGCTTAATTCTACTTCGTTCTAGTTTCTCTTTGAAACTTTAATTTTCTAGTTTGATGGATCGTTTGAAAAATGTGTTTTATTTGATCTTTAAGTTTCATTATGAACTAATTTTTTTGTCTAGAGGGACGACATAGCTTGACTTGAAACCATGTTTTTTATATATGATTGATATATTAAAATCCTTCATTTGGTTTATTTTTGTTTTCCTGAATTGATTGCGTTCAATTAACTGATCACTAGTTAAATTGTTATATTTATTTGATATCTAGCACTCGAGAGAGGCAATTTTAAATAAGACCGTAGAAAAATACATCGTTGGTGTTTATAGAATTCGAGAGGCCTATAAATCCATTGAAACCATTGTAAGAATTATTGTGTTGTTTACCGAATTTGATATCTAAACTTTCATAGAAATATTGAGTTTGATATAAGATATGAATTTCTACTTGTCACTTGAGAAAGAGAGTAGAAAATATTGATAATTCTTGGTTAGTAACTAGAAGAATTTATGATTTAGATTTCTTTAGGAATTAAACTGGTGGATATTCAAGTGAAATCAAACATCTAGAATTCGTCTCCTATTGAATTTTTGTTTTGCGAACTCGTCGTTAATTACTTTTAATCTTGCAAATTTTAGTATATTAAACTCAAACCCTTTATTGTAGCTCTACATAGGATTAAGATTTTATTAGTTATAAATATTTAATATAATAGCATTTTATTCATTCTCTGTGGGATTGACTTGAACTTAATTCCTATATTATAACTTGACAATGTACGCTTGCGAGCAAAAAATACGCAACAGTAATCACATACATAATTCCCATAAAAAACGAACAATCTCAATGGACAACATAAACAGTACATATCCGGTCTTGGTGGATAACATTAACATTGACGACCAATCTTCCACAATCCTTGCCGTAATTGACAAGAGCCACCATTCCGATCTCCAAGTACCTCTTGAAAGACTACAAATGAACAAAATCTAAAATCGAATAATCCCAAAACCACAAATTTGCACAAATTCGTAAAATTATCAAAAGAGACGAGTGATGATGATCGTGCTTCTACACCCCAAAAGTTGAGGGTTTGGAGCTAGGTAGCAATGAGGAGGCTATGGCGGCGGGTTGTGAACGAAAAAATGTTAAAAATTCAAGATCTAAGTTTCGGTGTTTGACAAACTTAGACATCAACTGAGCAGATCAGAAGAGAAACAGAACAGATCAGTTATCGAGCAGATCAATGGAGGCAACAAAGAAGCCAGATCAAGTTCACGATGTCTTGAGATCAGATCAATTATGTGATCATAATTGATCTGCACATAGTACATATCAAAGCCACATTCAGATCGAATGATTCTCAGAAACAGAACAGATCGAGAACTTATGGAAGAGCCTAGAATGTCAGAGAGCTTTTGTGCTAAAAGACAAAAGGCATTAAAAGAAGATTTGAACGTTGCCAACAAAGAACCAGAAAGTCAAGATCTAAGAGCAAATTAAGGAGACTTGTTGACACCTTAACGGATACTTTCTAAAGGCTATAAATACAAGAAGAGAAGAAAAGAAGAAACAGAGGTTAAGAAGCGTAAGAAAAAGAGAGCTACAGAAAGAGAAGAGAATACACGATCAAAAATATCAAGTTGTAAGATTATATCAAATCAGTTGAGTGTTCTGTAAAACACTACCTTTGTAACAAGAAACAAGTCTTTGTGTTATTTCTTATCTGTCAAACACATTCACTCACCTCACGAATTCAACCAAGCCATTTGATCTGTGTTCGATCTGTTAGTCAATCTCTTCCGCACTGATTGATTAACATAGACACACGAGAAAGACAAGAGTTCATTTACTAACCCATCTGAACTCCATACAGTTGAGAAAGACATTTTCAATCCTATCAAAAAAGAACGAGAGAAAAGAAGCTAGGGTTCGATCGGTTCCTGTATGGAGATGCGAGAGAAAATTTTCGAAAAGAAATGACCCGTTTACCATGTGACCCGATTTATTATTTGTTTGACCCGTTTTTACCCGTGTTTTTCTCCTGACAACACCGAAAAAGATATCTGACTTGTTCTATAAAAACTATACTTTAAGAACACTTTTTAAAAATATATATTTCAAAAACATTTTTATATAAATATTTTGTCCAAATACATATTTTAAGTTTTTTGACTTATTAAACACTAAAAACGTTTTTAAAGTAGTTATCCAAACGGAGCCATAATATTATATTCATTTTTTTTAACTCTCGATCTCCATGATTAATATGAAATATGATTTTATATGAGTTTGTATTAGGATTATTTGATGCAACGATAACTAATTTTCGATTAAAAAGATTCATAATTAACAATGACCAATAATATATAAGTTTTTTTATTAATATTAATACTTTTAAGGGCATGATTGGTACGTTGAAAAATAATAAAGTAAGAATGGAATAAACTTTGGAATGGAATGATACTGAGAATAAAATGATTGTTAGATTTCATTCCAACGATTGATACATGTTAAAATGATAAAGGAATGAAATGAAATTATTTTTAATAAAAGAAATTATATTTTAATTACATATATCAAAATAATAGTTATTCATAACTTTAATATTATTATTGTTGATGATGTATATAGTTTAACTGATTTAAATTTTTATAATAATAAATAATATTAAATATCATTATAATAAGAAACAATTATAATATTATATTTTTAATTTTATAATAAATAAATAAATAATATTATTTATTATTTTAAAAATAATATTAAATAATAATAATATTTTTATAATAAATAAATAAATTTTTTTATTAATAATTTTGTAAATAATAATAATAAATAAACCATAATAAGAATAATTAATATTAAAAAATTATTATTAATAATATAATAATAAAATGTAATTATTATTAATTTTATATATATTATAATAATTATATAGGTTAATTAATAGTTTAATAATCTTAATATGAAAATGATTTTCATAAAAACATGAAAATGGGATGTGGAAATGACCATTCCATCAAAAAATAGATGGAATGACTATTCCCATGTTCATGAGAATAGTCATTCCAATGAGTATGTTTATTCTCATTCCAATGTCAAACCAAGCATGAGTTTATGGAAAAAGATGAGAATGTTCATTCCATTTCCACCTCATTCCTTCATACCAAGCATGCCCTAAAGGTATAAAATAAATTTTGTTAAAATTAACGCCAAAGAAAACATATTATATTTGTATTAATTTAAATATTGGAAATCATCTTATTTTCGTATATCTTATGTGTAAGATATACAATAAAATAAAGGTATTTTTCTACAAAACAAGAAGTTTTATAACATGAACAAAGTGTGATTAAAGTTGAAGCATATTGTCACAAACCGGCACCTTCATGCGCATTTTGGAAGATTTTAAAGCATGGTGCATGTTAGAGGTTGCATAATTCTAGAAGTCTCTACATTATTCATGATATTGACTTATGTAGAACTCTCTAGAATACACTTGTATATATATGACTTGTATAGAATCTTGTAGAAGAAAAACACTAAACTTGTGTAGATGGTAGAAGCTTCTGGAGAGTTAATCTCCACCGTTTTATCAAAACGATCTTGATCACTCATTTTAGGAAGCCGCCATTATAAAAGGGTGGATCCATCATTTGTAACTCACCAAGTTTGAAAGCAATAGAAAAGCATTATCCAAGCTCTCTCGTGTTCTTACTTAAACACTTGCACACGCATTTGCGCAACAAAGACTGCTTTGCTAGTACTCGCGAGGGGAGAAGTCATACAAAAGTCAATTTGAAAGGCAATTCGTGTAAAAAAAATCCCCAAAAAAAGCGGCCAACAGAAAAACAAAAACACCAACTATCAGGAGGAAGCAGTTGAGAAGCATCGACATGCACATCATCAGAAACAATCCTGCGAATAAAAGAGAGATGAAAGAAAAGACTTAATGGTAATAAAGAAAGAAAAAAAGGTAAACAAATGAACATGAATAGAAACCTGGGCAGGCCTCCGGCCATAATCTGTAGATAGAAAGATCATCTTGATAGAAGACAGACATGCCAAGAGATGCATGGAAACAGACAACATGCAATAGACGTCAAAATCACAGTCATCAATATTAACATTAATTATTATTATTACGAAAATTATAGATAGATAGATGAATTACAGATTAAAAAAGCGACCCATTAATATCAACTATTCAATTAGACGGTGAACGATGAAAGAAAAACAACATTATTAAACCAACTACAAATGAAAATGATGACACACACAACACATTAAATGCAAAGAAAATAAGAGACTAATTGTAAAAAGAACATTAGTGTCCAGAAAAAACAATACATTAGTGGAAATTAATAAATGAAACTCATATATTTACATGAACTTTATATTTAGATTTAGAGTTAGAGTAAGATTTGAATAAAAGAACAGATACACACTTCTTATACCTCAAGTGGTTGATGTTCATCTGCGGCCCAACGATCGGTAACCAGAACTCCTCAAAAATATCTTTGCAATCAAAAGGAACTAGAAGGAATCCGAGGTATACATAATCAGTACTGTAACTGTTTTGGATAATGGGGTACTGCTTCTCGATCCCATTTTGTATTATCTTAGTGTTTTCGACCACTACAACAGTATGTTGGGTCGGGTTGGTATTTCGTTCATGGTCATGGAATCCATCATATATTGTCTAATAATGTTTTATAAATGACTGAAGTACTAAAAAATAATATATGCTAATAAATAACATAAAGTCATATCTGTCTGTAATAATACCAAAAGCATGCATGCAATTTCATAGTAGCAATGATGGGTCTTGTATTACAACTGCAAGCACGTCATCTTCCATTACCGTGGTGTAAAAAGTTAGGGATGACAATTTTCCTCTTGGATTCGGGTCCCAACAAGAAACCCAAAATGGGGCGGATTCGGGTGGTGAAGGTGTGAATTTGGGTTCGATGATTTTTAAAATTTCCCGCAACTTATTGGGGCAGGTGTGAGGATGTTATCTCCATCCTCGAACCCACCCCGATAATAATATATACGCTTATGATAACATACCTTTTTTATAATATAAAACTATTATTTGAATATCATTCATGTCACGTGGATATATAAACTATTAATATTAATCTAGGTATATACTTTGTTATTTATTTTGATAAATCTAGGTATATAAATTTTTAATGTATTTTATCATAAAATTGAATAATAATTTTTTATTCTTATATAATAAAATTTACTAATATCATATACATATATATATATATATATTATTAATATATATATATATATATATATATTATTTAATAATATATATATATATATTATTTAATAATATATATATATATATATTCGGGTATATAGACGTGAATGGGGATTTGATCCCCGTGAGGATGGAGAAAGGGAATTTCAGATAAGAAATTATGGGGATCGGGCGGGGATGGGAATGAGGTTTGAATTTGGGTTTGAGGATAGGGAAAACATCCCCTTCCCCTCCCGCCCCATTGTCATCCCTATAAAAAGTACTAATATCATATCTCTGTGGCTTCTAAAAAATAATTAGCGCAATTTTTTATATACATTTAAAATTTAATAATTCTTACCTCTCTGTTGAACTTGAACAAAAGATTGCGTTCAAACAAACAGATGTTGTTGGCACTCCTACTGTAACACCCGAAAATTTTAATACGTAAATTTGCATGCATAATTAAGGAAAATAATTATTTAAAATTTATATTTTGGTTAAATGACATTTATGTGTTATTATGTGGATTATATGCATGATTTAAATTTATGAGATCATTTAACCCGCAGTTATTATATTTTTAGATTTTTGAGTATATTTTTGAGTCGATCGCGTAGACGGGACCGTGGACGGACGAGATACCAAAATTCTTAGCCAAAAATATTTTATGAGTTTTATGAGCCTTAAAATAATATTTTAAGGTATTTTTTCAAGAAAATTTTAGTATTTAATTATATATTTATTTAAGGATTGATTTTTAGCCAAAATAAGTCATTTTAATGACCTTTATTAACTTTTAAGAATCCCTTATTATTATATTTCGAAATTTAAAGTTTTTTTTATCAAGTTAAGTTGTGTATTTAAAGTTTAGATATATTATCTAACTGATAGTATATTATCTAACTATTTTATTTAAAAGATTTTATACCTAAATTCTACCCAATCCCTCCCACAACTCACGCTCAATCCCCCTTTCATCGACAACAACCCCTCTCCCTCATCCCTTCCATCGTTGAACACAGAAATCTAGAACCCCATAGCCGATCAAGCTTAACTCTTGAGGATTTTTGGTCCGTTCGTCGTCCCGGAGACCCGTATACGCATCAACCTTCGTCAATCAATTAAAAAGGCATGTCTAACTTTTTTCTTTGACACCATATGAGCTAGTATTTTGCTTTACATCATAAATTTTATGATTTAGGCTTGAGGTATTCAGATACATGCGTGAATAACATTTTTATCTTCTTTGTCGTGCTCACGTTTTGGGTGTCGTTCTTGGCTTTCTTTGTGTTGCATAACATGGTTCTGACATGGGGCGGTCCAGGCCGGTGGCTGATGGTTTATGGGTCTTTTAGGGTCCCTAGAGTTGAGTGGGTTGGTTGGTTAGGGGCTGGCTTGATCGGATTCAAGGCTGGACAAGATCTGGTGCATGGTGCCTTACGGTAGAGGGTTTGGGGAAAACGTGGTTCGGCTGGTTCATGCATGGCTATGAACCAGCCAACCCATGGCCAGGTTAGGACCGGCAGGACCTTGGGAAGGTCCTGGCGGTGGCAGTCCGGCCAGTAGTGGCCGGACTGGAGCGGCAGCCGCCCTTGAAGGGCTGCTGCACGCAGCCGAAAGAAAGATAGGAAAGGGAATCGGGTTATGGGTTAGGGGCTGGGTCGGGTGGTCCTGGGTGGTTCGGGTCGGGTATGGGCATATTGGGTCGGGTCAGTAGGGTCAGGGGCCGGGTTAGGTGGGCCGGGCTCGGATATTTTTATTTCTAAGTATTTAATGATTTATGATGTTTTTGGGCCATTTAAATAGTTAGAAAATTATTTGGGCTTCCAAATAATTTTATTTGGGCCTTAAATAATTTATTTAAGTTAGTCCAATGATTTTTACGGGCTTGGGAGCCCATGGAAATTTTTGGGCCAGTCGATGGATTTTTGGGCCAGTCTAGAATTTTATTGTGTTTAATTAAGTTAATGGGATTAAATATTTTATTTGGGCCCAGTTAAGTTTAATTAAGTTATTTGGGCTAAAAATATGATTATTGAGTTTTATTTAAGTTTAATGGGCCTAGATGAGTGACCAGCAGTCTGGACCAACCCATGAAAAATAAATAAGTCCGGAATATATATTTAATTTATTTTTATGCATGAAGTCTATTTTAAGTATAAGTATATTATATTATGAAAAATTAACTAAATATATATTACGGACATATTTTCAGTGCATGCATTCATGAAATTTCTTATGTATATAATTATGTAAATGATGAGCAATAAAATATTTTGGTGAAAATTGAAGTATGTGTGACATATGGGTGGTTTTCCACCATATGATTCGGTAGTTTTACTACCATAGGGGTGGTTATCCACCATATGATTCGGTAGGTTACTACCATAGGAGGTGATTTATCACCGCCATCGTACGTTGGTTCATGAGACTGATCAGTCGACACATGAGCATCACACTTATGGATAGGACCATCTGCGGGTTTCAAAAGCATTTCTCAATTATGTTATATATGATGAAGAAATAATATATTTATGATTATGGTTATGATTCAGTTTATGATTCAGCAGTTTTATTATGTGATGAAAATATTTTCATGCATGCTCATGTACATGTATATGTATTAGTAATTATGTGATGCATTATTTTTAACCTTGTTATAAAAGATTAGACATGTTGAGCCCCTAGGCTCACTACGCTTATATGGTGCAGGTGAGCATGATGATGTTTATGTAGCTCCTACCGGTGGTGAGGACTTATGAGCTCACAGAGCAGTGGACCCCGTGACCGTCGCAGCTATTTAGTTTACTATGTTGAATTTTGAAACATGTTTTATTTTATTAGTGTTTCCGCATATGAGATTTTTCAGCAGCATTGTTTATTATTTTAAATTGATGCATGAAACATTTTTAAGGATTTATTTATTTAATATTTTTCAGGTTATTTAAGAAAAAGTATGTTATTTTTATATACATATATGTATGGGCATTTATGTATAGTAGTATTATTTTAAAAAAAATTAAAAATTTTCGCATTTATTAGTAGTAGGTGTTTCATTTGGTATCAGAGCGCGGTCCTTGGAGGGTGTCTACTATCGCATGAATCTCAGAAATCTCACTATCGGTCTATAAGTTTTAAATGTTTTCTTATGAATTATAAGGAGCACATGTAATGATTTAAGATTTTCATGTTAGAAAAGTTTTAGAACCCTTAAGTTATGCATTGCGATTTACGTAAAGAAATATGTGGTGGTGCAGAATGCCTCCGAGACAGGTTAACAAACGCGGGGGACCTCCACCTCCACCTCCGCAGAATCCGCTTTCGTCATTGGAGCAGGCCAATGCGAATATGATGGCTGGGATTACTGCTCTGTTGGAGTAGCAGGCGGCACGTCCTAGGCTCACACATGATGAGGATGTTGCCGAGCGGTTCCAGAAGAAGGGACCTAAGGAGTTTGTCGGCACCACTGATCCACTCATTGCTGAGGGGTGGATTCGATCACTGGAGTCCATATTTGACTACATGGGGATCACTGATGCTGACAGGGTAAAGTGTGCAGTGTATATGATAAGAGGTGATGCAGCCTCTTGGTGGGAAGGTGCGGTTCGAGGTATGAATCTACCTACATTGACTTGGATAAAGTTCAGACGCATGTTCTATGCCAAGTATTTCACTGATGATGTGCGCAGTCGCATGATCCGGGAGTTTATAAGTCTCCACCAGGAAGACAAGTCTGTGGTGGATTACATCACCCAATTCGAGAGAGGGTATCATTTCGTGCCTCTTATTGCTGACAGTGCGCCGGATAAGTTGAGGCAATTTGTGGATGGTTTGCGGGCTGACATCAAGCATGACGTTCAAATGTTGGATGTCACTACTTATGAGGCGGCAGTTAGCTGAGCATTACGTTGTGAGGAAGGGAGGCGAGAGATGCAGCGAGAGTAGCAGAGTAAGAGGCAGTTTCAGCCAGGGTATCAGAGGGCGACTTCGCAGCCTCCTGCGAAGAAGCCGTGTACTGGGCCATCTAAGGGCCCGAATCAGCAGGGAAAGCAGCAGAGGCCTCAGGGGCGTCAGCCACAGCAGCAGCAGAGGGGTGGGGCCCCTAATACGGGAGGAGTTCCGATCTGCCCGCAGTGTCAGAAGCCGCACACTGGGAAGTGTCTAGTGGGGTCCAATGTATGCTATGTTTGCAAGGAGCCAGTGCATGTTTCATATAACTGCCCGAAGAGGAAGAACACCACTGGGCGGGTGTTCGTCATGCAGGCTGAGGAGGCAGACCCAGATACCTCCTTAATCACCGGTATTTCCTAAACTTCTTCTTTTAAGAAATTTTTGGGAATTTACTTCATGATTTTAAATTGCATGAATTATCTGTTTGTTTGGTTAGAGTAGGATGTTCATTTTATTCGTGTTTAATTAAGAGAAATATTTTGTAACTTGTATTGGGAGAAAAGTAAGTTTAGTATGCGATTGTTGGGATTTTCTGCGTGCAGGGAGAATTCTAGTGGGAGGAAATTCCACGTTTGCGTTGTTAGATTCAGGAGCCACGCATTCGTTCATCTCCCTAGAGTTTATCAGGCGGGTAGACATCAAGCTTGAGGTTGCTGTTACAGGTTACGATGTCACTATGCCGTCTGGTCAGATTCTTACTACCACTAGCGTCTGCAGAGATTTAGAGATGGAGTTACAGGGACATACTACCAGAGCAGATTTTGTGGTTTTACCGTTGACTGATTCGATCTGATTTTGGGTATGGATTGGTTGTCAGTCAACGGAGCAGTGATTGATTTTCGGCAGAGGACAGTGGCAGTGAAACCGGTGGTAGGCGACCAGTTTGTTTTCTATGCATCTCCGAGCAGTGAGATCTCGCATGTTATCTCTTATACACGTGCGAGGAAGTTATTGAGACGTGGTTGCCAAGGGTTTCTCGCCAGTGTAGTCACTTCATCAGAACCACCTAGCAGATCATTGTCAGATATAGAGGTGGTTTGTGACTTTTCAGATGTCTTTCTGGAGGACGTTTCGGGAGTCCCACCAGCTAGAGAGGTGGAGTTCAGTATTGATCTGATACCAGGTACTGTGCCTATCTCTAAGGCACCGTATCGACTTGCTGCTACTGAGATGAAAGAGTTGAAGGAGCAGATTCAAGAGTTGTTGGAGAAGGGCTTTATTCATCCTAGCTTTTCTCTTTGGGGAGCTCCAGTGTTGTTTGTGAATAAAAAGGATGGTAGCATGAAATTTTGTATCGATTATCGAGAGCTCAACAGGGTCACCGTGAAGAACAAGAATCCACTACCGAGGATTGAGGATTTGTTCGATCAGTTGCAGGGAGCTTCAGTTTTCTCTAAGATTGATCTACGATCTGGCTATCATCAGTTGAGGGTCAGAGATGCAGATGTGTCCAAGACTGCTTTCCGGACACGCTATGGGCATTACGAGTTCTTAGTAATGCCGTTTGGATTGACCAATGCTCCAGCGGTCTTCATGGATCTCATGAACCGCGTATTTCAGCCGTACTTAGATCAGTTTATCATAGTCTTCATTGATGATATCTTGATCTACTCGAGGAGCATTGAGGAGCATAGACAGCACTTGCAGACATCATTGCAGACTTTGAGGGAGCATCGACTGTATGCGAAATTCAGTAAGTGCGAGTTTTGGCTAGAGCAGGTGGCATTTCTTGGCCATATAGTTTCGAAAGATGGGATAGCGGTGGATCAGACGAAAGTGCAGGAAGTGCAGGATTGGGGAATTCCGAAGAATGCTTCAGAGATTCGCAGTTTCTTGGGTTTAGCAAGCTACTACCGGAAGTTCATCAAGGGTTTTTCTTCTATTGCAGTACCCTTGACTTCCTTGACCAAGAAAAATTCGAAGTTTATATGGAGTTCAGACTGTCAGAGGAGCTTCGATCGGCTTAAGGAAGCACTCACATCTATGCCAGTGTTGGCGATGCCTGTTCCACATGAGGAGTTAGTGGTTTACACGGACGCGTCAAAGCTAGGTTGGGCGCCGTATTGATGCAAAGTGACCGAGTCATTGCCTATGCGTCGAGACAGTTGAAGATTCACGAGCAGAACTATCCGACGCATGACTTGAAGCTAGCAGCAGTGGTTTTTGCTTTGAAAATATGGAGGCACTATCTGTATGGTGAGAAGTGCAAGATTTTCACAGACCACAAGAGTCTCAAGTACTTCTTCACACAGAAGGAGTTGAACATGAGACAGCGCCGATGGTTGGAATTAGTTAAGGATTATGACTGTGACATTAGCTACCATCCGGGTAAGGCTAATGTAGTGGCTGATGCGTTGAGTCGGAAGACTTCAGTGGTATCTTGTGTGACAGTTCAGTTGCCACTTTAGGAGGAGATTCAGAGATTCGAGCTGGAGTTGTACTCGAGCGGTCAGGCACCGAGTTTGGCAGTGTTAGTGGTACAGCCGAATCTTCGAAATCGTATCAGAGTTGGACATCCTGCAGATGAGGAGTTGCAGCGATTGAGGCAGAGAGATGAAGCCAAGGGCGGGCTTCTCTATACTGTTGTTGATGGTATCGTTCAGTACCTTGGTCGTATGTGGGTACCGAACGTTGATCAGTTGAGGATTGAGATCTTGGCAGAGGCTCATACATCTCCGTATTCCATTCACCTCGAAAGTACGAAGATGTATAGAGATTTGCAGTCATTGTATTGGTGGCCCGGCATGAAGAGAGATATTGGCCGATTTGTATGAGAGTGCTTGACTTGTCAGCAGGTCAAGGCAGAGCATCAGCATCCTGTAGGGTTACTTAAGCCTCTACCCATTCCGGAGTGGAAGTGGGAGAACATCACGATGGACTTTTTAGTTGGCCTTCCGAGGAGTACTAGAGGATGTACAGCTATTTGGGTGATCGTGGATAGACTCACCAAGTCAGCTCATTTCTTGCCGGTGAGGACTACTTACTCATTGACGCAGTATGCAGAGCTTTACATCAAGGAGATTGTTAGACTGCATGGCATACCAGTGTCGATAGTATCGGACAGATATCCGAGATTTAGCTCTGCATTCTGGAAGAGTTTGCACACAGCTTTGGGGACTCGGCTATTATTCAGTACAGCGTTCCATCCCCAGACAGATGGTCAGTCGGAGAGGGTGATCCAGATTCTTGAGGATCTACTGAGAGCTTGTTTCATTGATTTTCAGGGCTCTTGGGAGACTAGACTGCCATTAGTGGAGTTTACCTATAACAACAGTTTTCAATCATCTATAGGTATGGCTCCTTATGCAGCTCTCTACGGAAGGAGATGTAGATCGCCAGTGCATTGGGATGAGGTTGGCGAGAGGATTTTACTTGGTCCCGATATTGTACAGCAGACTGCCGATATTGTGACACAGATACGGGATCGTATGAGGACAGCTCAGAGTCGTCAGAAGAGTTATGCTGATACTCGACGATGAGATCTTGGGTTTGTAGTAGGTGATCATGTGTTTTTGAATATCACCTATGAAAGGGGTGATGAGATTTGGTCGCAGAGGCAAGTTGAATCCGAGATATATTGGGCCATTTGAGATCTTGGAGAGAGTTGGCACTTTGGCATACCGTTTAGCACTACCGTCAGGGCTTGCAGCAGTGCACAACGTTTTCCATGTATCCATGCTTCGAAGATACATCTCTAATCCGACGCATGTGTTGGATTACGAGCCTTTGCAGTTAGCACCAGATCTAGCATTTGAGGAGAGGCCTGTTCGGATCTTAGCCAGAGAGGAGCGGAGATTGAGGACGCGGGTCATACCGATGGTCAAAGTCCAGTGGCAGAATCATTACGAGGAGGAAGCCACTTGGGAGACCGAGGCAGACATGAGGACTCGCTACCCGGAGTTATTCGAGTAAGCACTTTAATTTCGAGGACGAAATTCAGTTTAAGGGGGGGAGAATTGTAACACACGAAAATTTTAATACGTAAATTTGCATGCATAATTAAGGAAAATAATTATTTAAAATTTATATTTGGGTTAAATGACATTTATGTGTTATTATGTGGATTATATGCATGATTTAAATTTATGAGATCATTTAACCCGCATTTATTGTATTTTTATATTTTTGAGTATATTTTTGAGTCGATCGCGTAGACGGGACCGTGGACGGACGAGATACCAAAATTCTTAGCCAAAAATATTTTATGAGTTTTATGAGCCTTAAAATAATATTTTAAGGTATTTTGACAATAAAATTTTAGTATTTAATTATATATTTATTTAAGGGTTGATTTTTAGCCAAAATAAGTCATTTTAATGACCTTTATTAACTTTTAAAAATCCCTTATTATTATATTTCGAGATTTAAAGTTTTTTTTTATCAAGTTAAGTTGTGTATTTAAAGTTTAGATATATTATCTAATTGATAGTATATTATCTACCTATTTTATTTAAAAGATTTTATACCTAAATTCTACCCAATCCCTCCCACAACTCACGCTCAATCCCCCTTTCATCGACAACAACCCCTCTCCCTCATCCCTTCCATCGTTGAACATAGAAAGCTAGAACCCCATAGCCGATCAAGCTTAAATCTTGAGGATTTTTGGTCCGTTCGTCGTCCCGGAGACCCGTATATGCATCAACCTTCGTCAATCAATTAAAACGGCATGTCTAACTTTTTTCTTTGACACCATATGAGCTAGTATTTTGCTTTACATCATAAATTTTATGATTTAGGCTTGAGTTATTCAGATACATGCGTGAATAACATTTTTATCTTCTTTGTCGTGCTCATGTTTCGGGTGTCGTTCTTGGCTTTCTTTGTGTTGCATAACATGGTTCTGACATGGGGCGGTCCAGGCCGGTGACTGATGGTTTATGGGTCTTTTAGGGTCCCTAGAGTTGAGTGGGTTGGTTGGTTAGGGGCTGGCTTGATCGGATTCAAGGCTGGACAAGATCTGGTGCATGGTGCCTTACGGTAGAGGGTTTGGGGAAAACGTGGTTCGGCTGGTTCATGCATGGCTATGAACCAGCCAACCCATGGCCAGGTTAGGACCGGCAGGACCTTGGGAAGGTCCTGCCAGCGGCGGTCCGGCCAGTAGTGGCCGGACTGGAGCGACAGCCGCCCTTGAAGGGCTGCTGCACGCAGCCGAAAGAAAGATAGAAAAGGGAATCGGGTTATGGGTTAGGGGCTGGGTCGGGTGGTCCTGGGTGGTTCGGGTCGGGTATGGGCATATTGGGTCGGGTCAATAGAGTCAGGGGCCGGGTTAGGTGGGCCGGGCTCGGGTATCTTTATTTCTAAGTATTTAATGATTTATGATGTTTTTGGGTCATTTAAATAGTTAGAAAATTATTTGGGCTTCCAAATAATTTTATTTGGGCCTTAAATAATTTATTTAATTTAGCCCAATGATTTTTACGGGCTTGGGAGCCCATGGGAATTTTTGGGCCAGTCAGTGGATTTTTGGGCCAGTCTAGAATTTTATTGTGTTTAATTAAGTTAATGGGCTTAAATATTTTATTTGGGCCCAGTTAAGTTTAATTAAGTTATTTGGGCTAAAAATATGATTATTGGGTTTTATTTAAGTTTAATGGGCCTAGATGAGTGACCAGCAGTCTGGACCAACCCATGAAAAATAAATAAGTCCGGAATATATATTTAATTTATTTATGCATGAAGTCTATTTTAAGTATAAGTATATTATATTATGAAAAATTAATTAAATATATATTACGAATATATTTTCAGTGCATGCATTCATGAAATTTCTTATGTATATAATTATGTAAATGATGAGCAATAAAATATTTTGGTAGAAATTGAAGTATGTGTGACATATGGGTGGTTTTCCACCATATGATTCGGTAGTTTTACTACCATAGGATGGTTATCCACCATATGATTCGGTAGGTTACTACCATAGGAGGTGATTTATCACCGCCATCGTACGTTGGTTCATGAGACTGATCAGTCGACACATGAGCGTCACACTTATGGATAGGACCATCTGCAGGTTTCAAAAGCATTTCTCAATTATGTTATATATGATGAAGAAATAATATGTTTATGATTATGGTTATGATTCAGTTTATGATTCAGCAGTTTTATTATGTGATGAAAATATTTCCATGCATGCTCATGTACATGTATATGTATTAGTAATTATGTGATGCATTATTTTTAACCTTGTTATAAAGGATTAGACATGTTGAGCCCCTAGGCTCACTACGCTTATATGGTGCAGGTGAGCATGATGATGTTTATGTAGCTCCTACCGGTGGTGAGGACTTATGAGCTCACAGAGCAGTGGACCCTGTGACCGTCGCAGCTATTTAGTTTACTATGTTGAATTTTGAAACATGTTTTATTTTATTAGTGTTTCCGCATATGAGATTTTTCAGCAGCATTGTTTATTATTTTAAATTGATGCATGAAACATTTTTAAGGATTTATTTATTTAATATTTTTCAGGTTATTTAAGAAAAAGTATGTTATTTTTATATACATATATGTATGGGCATGTATGTATAGTAGTATTATTTTAAAAAAAAAATTCCGCATTTATTAGTAGTAGGCGTTTCATCTACCCACTTCGTATACTCCAAAACCTCATTGACGTAGGCAGCCCCTTCGTCATCTTTTTTTGGACAGCAGCATCAAGTATATAGGTCAGCTCCTTGCATGCAATTTCATAATAGCAATGATAGGGTATTGTCATACAACTGCAAGCAAGTCGTCTTCTTTTACTGTGGTGTAAGAAGTTAGAGATGACAATTTTCCTCTTGGATTTGGGTTCCCGCGGAGAAAAGCCAAAATGGGGAGGATTCGGAGGGTGAATATTCAGGTATGGGTTCAGGTTCGAGGATTTTTAAAAATTCCCGCAACTTATTGGGGCGGGTATTAGGATGCAATCTTCATCCTCGAATCCGCCCCGATAATAATATATACGCTTATGATAACATACCTTTTTTATAACATAAAACTATTATTTAAATATCATTCATGTCACATGGATATATAAACTATTAATATTAATCTAAGTATATACTTTGTTATTTATTTTGATAAATCAAGAAAAAAATATTCTTAATAAATTTTTGATATATAGTATTTTATTTAAAATAATAATTTTTATTGGTAGCGATATTTGTTATTAAAAATATTTTAATTAATTTTAAAAGTTAATATTATAATCAACATTTTACTTAAAATTTTTAATTATTTTATCATAAAATTGAATAATAATTTTTTATTATTATATAACAAAATTACTAATATATATTTGGGTATGGAGACGTGAATGGGGATTTGGTTCTCGTAGGAATGGAGAGAAAATCTCCGATAAGAAATTATGGGGATCGGGGTGAGTACGAGGACGAGGTTTGAATTTGGGGATGTGGATGTGGGAAGGCATCCCCTTCCCCTCCCGCCCATTGTCATCTCTATAAAAAGTACTAATATCATATCTCTGTGGCTTCAAAAAAACAATTAACGCTATTTTTTTATATACATTTAAAATTTATTAATAATTCTTACCTCTCGATTGAACTTGAACAAAATATTGTGTTCAAACAAACAGATGTAGTTGGGACTCCTACCGACTTCATATACTCCAGAACCTCATTGACATAGGCAGCTCCCTTCGTCATCTTTCTTCGGACAACAGCATCAGGTATATAGGTAAGCTCCTTGAAAAGGTTGTCGTAAGCCTCAGTGTACGTAGTCTAGATAATATCATGTCGAGGCTCAATCCTTGAGTTGCATATTACATATCATGTACAAATCCTCAATACAAGAAGTGACAGCTATGTACGTACACACACCAATATTGAACTGCGACCGTATAGGTGAAAGCCAATTAAGGATGTATGAAATTAAAGTCAAGGATGCTATCACCAGTCATAATGAAATGGTGAGATAAGTTCGCATACAGACCCAGGTTGGTTGATGTTCATCTGTGGCCCAACGATCGGTAACCAGAACTGCTCAAAAATTTCTTTGCAATCAAAAGGAACTAGAAGGAATCCGAGGTATCCATAATCAGTACTATAACTGTTTTGGATAATGGGGTACTGCTTCTCGATCTCATTTTGCATTATTTTAGTGTTTCCGGCCACTACAACTGTATGTTGGGCCGGGTTCGCATTTCGTTCATGGTCATGGGATCTATCATATATTGCCTAATAATGTTTTATAAATGACTGAAGTACTAAATAATAATATATGCTAATAAATAAAACAAACAATAAGTGATGCCTGTCCGTAATAATACCAAAAGCTTGCATGCAATTTCATAGTAGCAATGGTAGGGTATGTCTTACAACTGCAAGCACGTCCTCTTCCATCACTGTGGTGTAAGAAGTTAGGGATGACAATTTTCCTCTTGGATTCGGGTCCCAATGAAGAACCCAAAATGATGTGGATTCAGGGGTGGATATTGAGGTATGAGTTCGGGTTCGAGGATTTTTAAAATTCCCCGCAACTTATTGGGGCAGGTATGAGGATGTTATCCCCATCCTCGAACCCGTCCCGATAATAATATTTATGCTTATAATAACATACTTTTCTTATAACGTAAAACTATTATTTGAATATCATTCATGTCACGTAGATATATTAACAATTAATATTAATCTAGGTATATAATTTTTTATTTATTTTGATAAATTTAGAAAAAAAATATTCTTATTAAATTTTTGATATATAATATTTTATTTAAAATAATAATTTTTATTGGTAGAGATATTTGTTATTTAAAATATTTTAATTAATTTTAAAAGTTAATATTATAATCAACATTTTACCCAAAATTTTTAATGTATTTTATCATAAAATTGAATAATAATTTTTTTATTCTTATATAATAAAATTACTAATATATATATATATATATATATATATATATATATATATATATATATTAAAATGAAATTTATTAATAATATATAATATATATATTTGGGTATGGAGACGTGAATGAGGATTTGGTTCCCGTGGGGATAGAGAAATAGGATCCCCGATAAGAAATTATGGGGATCGAGACGAGGTTTGAATTTGGGGAAGGGGATGGGGATGGGGATGGGAATGGGGATGGCAACCCCGTCCCCTCCCGCCCCATTGTCATCCCTATAAAAAGTACTAATATCAAATCTCTTTGGCTTCTGAAAAAACAATTAGCACAATTTTTATATACATTTAAAATCTAATAATTCTTACCTCTCGGTTGAACTTGAACAAAAAATTGCGTTCAAACAAACATATGTAGTTGGGACTCTTACCCACTTCATATACTCCAAAACCTCATTGACGTAGGCAGTCCCTTTGTCATATTTTCCCAAACAGCAGCATTAGGTATGTAGGTCAGCTCCTTGAACAGGTTGTCGTAAGCCTCAGTGTACGTAGTCTAGATAATATCATGTCGAGGTTCAATCCTTGAGTTGCATATTACATATCATGTACAAATCCTCAATACAAGAAGTGACAGCTATATACGTACACGCACCAATATTGAACTGTGACCGTATAGGTGAAAGCCAATCAAGGATTTATGAAATTAAAGTCAAGGATGTTATCACCAGTCATAATGGAATGGTGAGATAAGTTCGCATACAGACCCAGGTTGGTTGATGTTCATCTGTGGCCCAACGATCGGTAACCAGAACTGCTCAAAACTTTCTTTGCAATCAAAAGGAACTAGAAGGAATCCGAGGTATCCATAATCAGTACTGTAACTGTTTTGGATAATGGGGTACTGCTTCTCGATCCCATTTTGCATTATCTTAGTGTTTTCGACCACTACAACAGTATGTTGGGCCAGGTTGGCATTTCGTTCATGGTCATGGGATCTATCATATATTGTCTAATAATGTTTTATAAATGACTAAAGTACTAAATAATAATATATGCTAATAAATAAAATAAACAATAAGTGATACATGTCCGTAATAATACCAAAAGCTTGCATGCAATTTCATAGTAGCAATGGTAGGGTATTGTCTTACAACTGCAAGCACGTCCTCTTCCATCACTGTGGTGTAAGAAGTTAGGGATGACAATTTTCCTCTTGGATTCGGGTCCCAATAGAAAATCCAAAATGGGGCGGATTCAGGGGTGAATATTGAAGTATGAGTTTGGGTTCGAGGATTTTTAAAATTTTCCGCAACTTATTGGGGCAGGTATGAGGATGCTACCCCCATCCTCGAACCCGTCCCGATAATAATATTTACGCTTATGATAACATATTTTTCTTATAACGTAAAACTATTATTTGAATATCATTCATGTCACGTAAATATATTAACAATTAATATTAATCTAGGTATATAATTTTTTATTTATTTTGATAAATTTAGAAAAAAAAATATTATTAATAAATTTTTGATATATAATATTTTATTTAAAATAATAATTTTTATTTGTAGCGATATTTTTTATTTAAAATATTTTAATTAATTTTAAAAGTTAATATTATAATCAACATTTTACCCAAAATTTTTAATGTATTTTATCAAAAAATTGAATAATATTTTTTTATTATTATATAATAAAATTACTAATATCATATATATATATATATATTAAAATGAAATTTATTAATAATATATAATTTATATATTTGGGTATGGAGACGTGAATGAGGATTTGGTTCCCGTGGGGATAGAGAAAGAGTATTCCCGATAAGAAATTATGGGGATCGGGGCGGGGATGGGGACGAGGTTTGAATTTGGGGAAGGGGATGGGGATGGGGATGGAAATGGGAATGGAAACCCCGTCACCTTCCGCCCCATTGTCATCCCTATAAAAAAACTAATATCATATTTATGTGGCTTCTGAAAAAACAATTAGCGCAATTTTTATATAAATTTAAAATTTAATAATTCTTACCTCTCGGTTGAACTTGAACAAAAAATTGCGTTCAAACAAACAGATGTAGTTGGGACTCTTACCCACTTCATATACTCCAAAACCTCATTGACATAGGCAGTCCCTTTGTCATCTTTTCCCGGACAGCAGCTTTAGGTATATAGGTCAGCTCCTTGAACAGGTTGTCGTAAGCCTCAGTGTACGTAGTCTAGATAATATCATGTCGAGGCTCAATCCTTGAGTTGCATATTACATATCATGTACAAATCCTCAATACAAGAAGTGATAGCTATGTACGTACACGCACCAATATCGAATTCCGACCGTATAGGTGAAAGCCAATCAAGGATTTATGAAATTAAAGTCAAAGATGTTATCACCAGTCATAATGAAATGGTGAGATAAGTTTGCATACAGACCCAAGTTGGTTGTTGTTCATCTGACGATCGGTAACCAGAACTCCTCAAAAATTTCTTTGCAATCAAAAGGAACTTTTAGAAATCCGAGGTATCCATAATAAGTACTGTAACTGTTTTGGATAATGGGGTACTGCTTCTCGATCCCATTTTGAATTATCTTAGTGTTTCCGACCACTACAACAGTATGTTGGGTCGGGTTGGTATTTCGTTCATGGTCATGAGATCCATCATATATTGCCTAATAATGTTTTATAAATGACTGAAGTACTAAAAAATTATAATAAATAACTCACACAATAAGTGATACATGTCCGTAATAATAGCAAAAGCTTGCATGCAATTTCATAGTAGCAATCGTAGGGTATTGTCTTACAACTGCAAGCACATCCTCTTCCATTATTGTGGTGTAAGAATTTAGGGATGACAATTTTCATCTTGGATTCGGGTCCCTACGGGAAACCCAAAATGGGGCGGATTCGGGGGTGAATATTAAGGTTTGGGTTCGGGTTCGAGGATTTTTAAAATTCCCCGCAACTTATTGGGGCGGGTATGAGGATACTATCCCCATCCTCGAACCCGTCCCGATAATAATATTTACGCTTATGATAACATACTTTTCTTATAACGTAAAACTATTATTTGAATATCATTAATGTCACGTAGATATATAAACTATTAATATTAATCTAGGTATATAATTTATTATATATTTTGATAAATTTAGAAAAAAAATATTCTTAATAAATTTTTGATATATAATATTTTATTTTAAATAATAATTTTTATTGTTAGCGATATTTGTTATTTAAAATATTTTAATTAATTTTAAAAGTTAATATTATAATCAACATTTTGGTTCCCGTGGGGATGGAGAAAGAGAATACTCGATAAAAAATTATGGGGATCGGGGCGGGGATGGGGACGATGTTTGAATTTGGGGATGGGGACGGAGATGGGGAAAGCATCCCCTTCCCCTCCCGCCCCATTGTCAACTCTATAAAAAGTACTAATATCATATCTCTGTTGCTTCTAAAAAAACAATTAGCGCAATTTTTTTATATATATTTAAAATTTATTAATAATTCTTACCTCTAGGTTGAACTTGAACAAAAGATTGTGTTAAAAAAAACAGATGTAGTTGGGACTCCTACCCACTTCATATACTCCAGAACCTCATTGATATAGGCAGCTCCCTTCGTCATCTTTTCTCGGACAGCAGCATCAGGTATATAGGTAAGCTCCTTGAAAAGGTTGTCGTAAGCCTCAGTGTACGTAGTCTAGATAATATCATGTCGAGGCCCAATCCCTTAGTTGCATATTACATATCATGTACAAATCCTCAATAAAAGAAGTGACAGCTATGTACGTACACACACCAATATTGAACTGCGACCGTATAGGTGAAAGCCAATTAAGGATGTATGAAATTAAAGTCAATGATGTTATCACCAGTCATAATGAAATGGTGAGATAAGTTCGCATACAGACCCAGGTTGGTTGATGTTCATATGTGGTCCAACGATCGGTAACCAGAACTGCTCAAAAATTTCTTTGCAATCAAAAGGAACTAGAAGGAATCCGAGGTATCCATAATCAGTACTATAACTGTTTTGGATAATGGGGTACTGCTTCTCGATCCCATTTTGCATTATCTTAGTGTTTTTTACCACTACAACAGTACGTTGGGCCGAGTTGGCATTTCGTTCACGGTTATGGGATCTATCATATATTGTCTAATAATGTTTTGTAAATGACTGAAGTACTAAATAATAATATATTCTAATAAATAAAACAAACAATAAGTGATACCTGTCCGTAATAATACCAAAAGCTTGCATGAAATTTCATTGTAGCAATGGTAGGGTATTGTCTTACAACTGCAAGCACGTCTTCTTCCATCACTATGGTGTAAGAAGTTAGGGATGACAATTTTCCTCTTGGATTCGGGTCCCAATGTGAAACCCAAAATGGGGCGGATTCAGGGGTGAATATTGAGGTATGAGTTCGGGTTCGAGTATTTTTTTAAATTCCCCGCAACTTATTGGGGCAGGTATGAGGATGTTATCCCCATCCTCGAACCCGTCCCGATAATATTATATTCTTCCAAAAAAAATTGATTACTTCTCTTTCAGATATTTTTTCCAATGGCTCAGCTCAACCTATTTGGTGAAATAGTCCATGGAAATTGTCAAGAATTTTCTTTGTCCGGTAGCAGGAGGAAAATGGCCTACCAAATTCATTCCCCATTGACAAAAAATTAAAGGACTTTCTAGGGGCTGCAAGATTGTTGTTGACTGGTGATGGAAGTTAGCATGCTCTTGGCATGCATGACAATGTTTCGCTAACTCGACAGCGTCTTGCTTCATGGTTGGCCAGAAGTATCCTTGGCGTAATGCTTTCCCCGCAAAAGCTCTGTCGGCTAAGTGATTTCTACATATTTCTTTATGAATTTCACGGAGCACATATTTTTATTTGGTCGACGTTAGATACTTTAGGTAAGGCGAAGAAAAACCTATTTTGTATAGTTCTCCGTCAATGATCGTGAACCGGGCAGCTCTCATCTAAGTTTTAGAGCTTCTACTTGGTTAGCAGGTAAGTTTCCCCCATCAAATAGTCGATTATTTTATCTTTCCAACAAGTTTATTCGCTATCAGAACAGAGGATTGTAACATCACTTCCATCAGTTTCTTTCTTGTCATATGTTAGTAATGTTATTTTTCTATTATAAATATTGGCCAAGGAGCTCGCCAACTTAGCTAGGCGGTTCGCTGACTCATTTTTCGCTCTAGGTTTCTGCTTTACATCGTAGTTGTCTAAACGCGAGAGAAGCTCATTCATTTGAGTGAGGTATCCAAGCATTTTATCTTCCTTTTCTTCATAATTTCCATTAACTTGACTGACGATAAGTTGAGAGTCACTGTGTATCTCAGTCTTTTTGCTCCTACCGATAGGGCTAAAATGAAACTCAACCATTATTTGAATATGTTATCGGGCTAATAGATAAGGACGGTGAATGTAATGTGACATTTAATCCCAGCACCAAGATGATTTTGTGTAGTTTCCAAAAGTTTCAGATGACTGGATTATTGTGTTGTCATGCTGTGAAAGTGTGTGATGTGATAGACGTAAAAAAAACTTCCAGAGCATTATTCATGAATAGGTGGACGAGAAAAGCTAGGAGTGGAGTGGTACATGATTATATGGGCAATGAAGTCGAGGAAGATCTTAAGTTACAAAGTACAAAACGGTATAGGAAACTTTGTATGATGCTCATAAGGCTAGCAACCGAAGCATCCATCAATCAATTATCACTTTGGTGCATAATTCGGTGTGTGATCTAACCAAACGTGTCATGAAAATGCGTCTGACAGAATTGAACCAAGACAAGAACGGAGGTGCTAGTTTAAGACCTTCCAAGATACAAGCAAAGGGATTCAAGAAGAGAATTGGTGTGAAAAATTCAAGACGATTGAAGAGTTGGGTAGAACTTCAATCAAAACGAAGAAAAACAAATTTGAGAGTCAAGGTATATGTATTTATTACTATTTATACTTTTGAGAAACAAAATTATCTAGATCGCTTATTTTTTACAATTATTGTAGGACACTGAAACACATGAAGAACTGTCTGTATCTTGTTCAATACCTCCGATACCTCATGCGGGTCTCCAAACAACTGGAGTCAATTCAATTTCACCGAATTCATGATGGTTAGAAATTTTAATGATATCTTGAAAAACTTTGAAGTGTTAAAATATTAAGCCAAAAAAATTCATTCCTATAAGGTGAGATTTTTTTTTTTATAATGTGTATTCTTATTTCACGTAGGCGCCCCGTGATCATTCCCAGTATTCTCTTGAAGCCATGGATTTCAATGAAAATATATCCAATACATATTCTTGATTAGTTGTCTTGCTTTTTGAAGGTATGTAATGTTATTTGAAATATGTACAGAAGATACATATCTAATATTTATTTATTTTTGTTTCCATATTGACATAAACTTCAAATTTCACGCTTTGGCTTATTCTCATTTTGATAAGTACATTCTTCACTCAAAGTACAGAGAGCAAGTTTGTGTTTGCAAGGATCCACCAAGACTACTGATACCTTATTCAAGTGTGTACTTTTGAGTGGATTTGCACATCATTTTCTGTTATATTTATGGTGGTTTTGTGACATTAATTGAATTTGTGATTCATTGGATACTTGACACCTATGCAACTATCGTTTCTTCAAAAGTTTAATGCTTGTAATGCAAAGTTGCAATCTCTTTGTCATGTTTCAAAAGAATATTGATTGATCTGGTATTTAGTTAATTGTAATTAAAATCAAATAGACATGTAATAAAAGAAGTTATTACGAAGGAAAATTGGAATTTTTCCCCTTAAAAAAAAAAAAAAACTTAATATAAAAAAAATAAATAAATAGATTATGATATAGTAATATAACACTGAAGCTTGTTCACGAACTTTTGAGCAGTTAGACCTATATTTGTTAACCTTGATTTATGAAGCCTTTTAGAGCAACTAAAAATAGGTCAAAAAAATTATAATTGTTAAATTTGAGTTTTATAGTTTTCTAGAGCAATTAAAATAGATTTAAAAATTATATTTGTTAACCTTTATTTTTGAAGCTTTCTTGAAATGAAGAAAGGAAAAACTCTTAACAAATAAAAAAGAAAACGAAAGTAAAAAAAGTAAAATAAGAAACAAAAATTTAAAAAAAAAAAGGTCAGTTGTAAAACAAGGGGAAAGCCCAAAACAAAAAGCCCAAAGAAAAATTAATTGACTTAGGCTTGGCAAAGGTCCCAAAATGCCGCCGTTATCTCAAAACAGCAGAGGATCCTTGTCCCGACCGCACCGCCTTAGCCTTAAATGGTTTTGCAGGCGGTAAAGGTGAGCTGGGAAGGGCGAGGCGGCGAACGAACCGGGCAAAAATCAATAAAATTTAATAAAACCCTATTATTAATACATTATACGTTTATTATTTAAAACATAATAGTCAACTCATCACCCATATTTAATTTATGCATATATTGTATGATTATATATAATTATGTATAAAAAGTAGTAAAAGCAATCAACTGCCTAGGCCAAGGCGGTCATTAACCACCCTCCACCGCCTACTGCCAATGGCAACACTGATGCATACTTAGAGTGAACAACAGAATGAAGAATTTAACAGCAACGCAAATGTTTAATTTCAGAACGAACAAAGAGAAAGAGATATTACAAGAACATCAGAAATGAGAACATACTCTGTTCGAAAATTGGATCGAAGTAACAGGTTGAAAGTTTACATAACACACTGAAACTTGTCCATGAAAACAACTCTTTATTGATAACCCAGTAGGTAGCAAATGATAATGGACGGTTCTCGCAGGGTACACTTATATGTAAGCTAAAACGAAAGCATAAAGCATAATCGGATGCGTTCAGCCCTGATGTCCAATGATACCTGCAAGACAAGTAGACACCAACATGTGCTATTAAGGATGTACCTATAAACGAGATTTAGTTTCTAATTAATTAGGATCAAGCAGCTTGGGTATCCATCATCTTCGGCTTAGCTTACATTGTTGTAGACATCAAATTAATGTAATTAACTCGTTTCGAGCACAAGTGCATAATATCACATAATAAGCAATTTGAAAATCCTCTTTCTGACTGCTTATGCAGACAATTTGGTAGATTAGATCCTTCAAATAGAGGCTAGGACTAATTTTCTCACCGCAAGCAATTCTTCCACCAGCATTCCCAGTGCTCTTGCTAAGTTCATGACCACCTGAACCAACAATGGGGGGATTCATGAGATAATAGCATATAGTCAGGAACATAAACCGTACCTTTCAAATCAAGGACAACTGGAAAAAAATACTAAATTACTGAAGTTTCATGGAGACTTCCGAATAGAGAATAAGAGATTGTTCAATTATTTCTTTCGGGGAGATGGGGGGAAGTCTCATTACTGATCAACACGATAACGGAGCACTTAAAACTAGTTGTTCCGTTTACTATTTTCCTTGCCTATCATTTGTATCAATAATTACTGAAATCAAAACACCAACCTTTTCCGAGATCATCAGGATCAGCATGGACAACCACGGCTCTTCCAATTATGGAATGTGGTCCTGATAGTGGAATCTGAAAAGTGAAAAAAGCTACTTGAGACGTTTGATGTAGAAAATGAAATTAAATTGATCATGTAAACAGTTAGAGAATAAAACAAACCTGCTTGTCAACTATTGTGAAAGCAGCAGTTCCTAAAACATTTTAGAGGAAAAACAGGATTAGCATACGATTCCTGAATGCAAGCAAGAATGCTATGATATGTGAGATGTCCAGATATCACACCGTAATGATGAATGTTCCAAATCCTTTATTTAAATAAAGCTAATTCAAAGGGAATCCGCATCGGTATATCAAAACACATGGCTGGGAGAAAACATGAAAGAAATCTAAAGGGGAAATGTGAAAATCAATTTTTCTGTTTTTCCTAGAAAAATCTCAACCAGTTTTCCCTTTATGAGTAATTAAGTACCACAACGCTGTAAGGCAGTGAATGAGCAAACAATGAATTATTTAAAGTACTCACCATCTTCTCCAACTGTGACATTACCAAGGTCACCAGCATGACGAACTTCATCCCCAGGAGCACCATGCTCTTTGCCAGCTGGATTGAAATGAGGTCCTACAATTTAAAATTAACAAAATATGATTATTACAACTAGGAAAATGTTAAACAAGAATAATAGTATGAGGCCAACAAATTCTTATCATATAAAATAGAGTTATGGTAAAGAAAGCCAGAGTCATTACCAGTTGACATACAGCCGTTGGTGGTGTCACCAAGGGCGTGCACGTGAAAGCCGTGAAGTCCAGGTTTAAGGCCAGAAAGGTGTCCAGTCACAGTAGTAGGACCTAAAGTACGAAACACTAACACTATAAGTTTCCTAGGATTGAAGAAAAATACACAAGGAACATAAATTTATTTGAAAAAATGAAAGCTACCATCTCCTTCCTGCAAAAAGTGGACGGTGCCACTAACACCCTCGCTGCTGCTGAGAACTACGACTGCCTTCACCATGTTTGTATGTGATCTGAAACAATCAAAATAAGTTTTCCTATATGGCCATGTGGAAAAAACCAAACCGCGACTTGCGAAAAGTGAACTTTCAAGCATACATAATAACATGAGATTTCAAGCTCAGTTATTGCATAAAAAATTTCACAGGAAGACTTTGATAGTGAAACCACTGTCAAATGAAAACTACTCCAGTTGAAACTATTTACAGGAAAATTAGATGATACGAGGGGGGAAAATAGTGATTATCATCTAAGAAACAGAGGAAGTGGAATAATTTTTTTGCCATACACAATGACATGAAATATTGAGTATGCTATCTACCATGATTTGCGAATAGTAGCTCAAACCTTCAGATTATTACAATATCAAGTCACATGTCTAGAAACAACAGCCCAAGAAAGTAACCAGAAAATTAAGTGCAACCTTCAGGCCCAGATTCTTAATTGAATTCTACATTACCATAAAACTCGATTCTCTCTTCAAGAAAACCCCCATTATCAATAGAATATGGGCAACAGTTAAGCTTAATAAAAACGTGCCAAACCCGATAAACCATTAGATTAATGAGAAAAATAAGCATAGCATATAATGACCTCAAACTATCGTTAGCCAACAAAAACTACATTTACACGACCAGATTAGGTGAAAAAACAGCCAAAAAGGAAACTATTAACCAGAAACCCATACCCCGAAACTGATTTCACCAAAATTAAATGTCAAACAAAACAAATCACAAATAACACGACCAAACACATCAGATCAACGAGCATGAAGATCAAGCTCGTGTGAATCCCCGAAAGTCAAAACTAAGCCAACCAGGACCCGAAACACAATCCATCAAACCTATAACATGACCTTAAAGTAAAGAAAAACAAATCAACAAATCGCGATACAAGGAACAAAAATAGCACAAACGGATTTATCTCGTGAACAATAACGAAGATTAAATAGAGAAAATAGAACGATATGATAACACAGGTGAATTACATTTCTTCACTCTTAATAATTTTTACCTCAGAACACCCCTTCTGCAATAGAGAGTAGATTGTAGATTTTAGCTTAAATTCACCCAAATTTGATGGAATGAAGCAGCTGTAGAGGTAGGTGGTGATTTATAGCCATATTTTACTCTTTTTATTTTTTTATTTTTTTTATTACCTTTATTTTATTTCTCCTTTAATTTTGACCAATCAACAAAACAAGAATTGGCAGTCGTTTATTGAACATTATTGTTGACCGCATGAGAGCGCGCACGTGGCGCCACCTCATTTGTTCCAGGCCGCCAGCCTTCTAGAAGGTTCATTGGGTTCATCTCGCGTACGTAAACATTATTATGCTTTAAAAAATAAAACAAAAAACAAAAAAGGAGAACATTTATATATTTTAAAAAAAAAAGCTTTTGCTATGATAATATGCGTTTTCAAAATTTTGGCGTCTTTATTTAAGCCTTTTGTAGTTCATTATTAATTATAAAAAATGGTGGAAAAGCATATAGGCTTTACGGGGAAAAAAATGAAAATCCACTTTAACTGAACAAAAAATGAAAATAAAATGGGAGATATACAATTAAAATGAAAATTCATTTTCCTTGTTAAAAAAATAAAAATTCATTGTTAACAAGTAAAAAAAATTAAAAAAAAATACAGATTACAACACCAAAATAAGATTCCAAATCTCTTCATTTTTTTAAGAGTTGGTACAATTAAAACGCCTCTAACGAAAGGTTTATTCATGTGATGATTTTTTGAGTTCATGGTTCAAAATTAAGAATCTGATTAATTTTTTAAACGAGAGTGGGAAAAGGGGGTGTGAATTAATGTGATTGGATAGTGAGGCTCGTGATATATAGCTCATGAAAGTGGGAAAATAATTTTTAAAAATAGTTGGTTTTAAATTTTTAATGTGGTCGTGGGTATCAAAAGAAAACAGACCTATTTTTTAGTGGACAATTTTGTTTTAAATATCCAAACTCAGAATCAAATTTGCATTTAGTTCTTATTTAGAGAAAAAAATGTGTTTGCACTTCTGATAAAAAAAAATGTTTATACATTGTTGGGATCGGTTCAGAGGGTAGAGGGGGGGGTGAATACACTCTGAAACTTTTCTTCTACTTCTTTAGAAAGATCAAGTGAGGTTTAGTTCACTTAATCAGTTTTCTCAACTTCTAAAATGTTTTGAACAACTTAAATAGTGCGGAAATAGTTCAAAGGTTTTAGTGATGCAAAGTTTATAATGCAATGTATGAGCAGGATGTGAGATAAGTTGCAGTAAATGCTAAAGCACGATTTTATGGAAGTTCGAAGGCTTAATCCTTCTACGTCTCCCCTTCTTCCACTTAGGAAGGAATTCACTAGAAGACTTTGGTTATTACAACGTCTTGTAATACACCCACTTCAGACTTAGGACTTATCCAATGCCTAATCCGAAACTCCTAGATTTACACAGATAAGATTCTCAGTTCTTATCAGACTGGTGGAAGCTTTCAGAGCAGCTTCAAGTCTCTTCAACACTGAGTATAGTTGAGTTGAGCTTCTCAGACTGCAGAGCGGTCGAGAGGCTTGAAAACCCTAGGATGATCCTTGACGATCAGATATGTGAACTGTAGGCGAGGGTTTATTTGAGCAGCAGATGAATGATCTTGTAAGTGTGCTCAAGTATATCAGATGAGGACTTCTGATATTAGTCAAGTGATTGAAATTTTTCTGAGTTGCTTGTCTCTCTTCGTTGTCTTGTCTCACTGCATATTGTTGTTTGAGCAATCTTCCCTTTATATAGGTCAATCATCAACGTCTTTATTTTGAACGTTCTGATGCTGCATTGAATGCACATTTAATGCTCATAAATGCATTGATGATTCTGCATGAGGATCGTACACTGCAGACAACTTCCAGGATCCAAAACTGGAATAAACGGTCGAATGCTTTATCTGCAGTCATTCTGTGTTTTTGCCATTTTGGTACAACCTGTTGTCTTGATTTGCAGGAGTCAACAAATCTTCTGAAACGCCGGTTCTGCTTTTAATAAAAGATCCTGCAAAGAACATCTTGTCACAGGTACTTGTCTCGAGATATCTAGATAGGCAGTTGGCATTCTACCGGTAGAGATATTTGTCCTCTGCTGGTTTGAATAACCAGTCGATAAGCTTGTGACTTCAACCGGTCGAGAGATAAAGGCGGTTGACAAGCTTCCGGTAGATAGATTTATCCTCTGCTGGTTTTGATAGCCAGTTGATAGGCTTGTGACTTCAGCCGGTCGAGAGATAAAGGCGGTTGACAAGCTTCCGGTAGAAGTTGTAGTAGGTTCCTGAAATACAATGGTTGGCAGCACATTCCTATACAATGAGTTGTTGTTTGTTATCACCAAAATATCGGATTCAACAATTTCCCCCTTTTTGGTGATGACAAAACTTAAGTGCTCCAAGAACAATATGAAAGCATAAAAATGAACTTCATTGAGAGAATGAATTTCATTAAGTACAATAAGCATTTTTATTACACCTACAGAAAAAAAGCGGCTGCGATAAGTAAAGAAGAGATAAGTTGTTCATCTTTTGAACCAACTGGCTCCTCCTGACCTATCGCCTTCTCTTCTTCTTCTGTCGGCTTCTTCTTTTCTTCTGGACTCTTCTTCACGTCTTCTTGCCTCTGCTGCTCTACGTTGCTCTTCTTCCCCCTTTTTGGCATCACCTTGGTTGAGCCGAAGGATGACCTCAGTGAGTTGAGTGCCAAGGCAGGCTTGCATAGTGTCTATTTTTGCATCGATTTGAGCAAGTAGAGTGGCTTGCATAGTGTCCATCCGATCATTCAACTGCTTATGAAGGCGATTTTCGGATCGGATAACTTGTTCGGAGACGGTAGAGAGCGTGTTGATTTGAGTGCGATGATGATTAGTGATCTCTGTGGACAGAGCAAGGTCTCGAGACACGGTCTCGAAATGCCGAATCATCGTCTGGCGTGAATTATCGACCGATAAGGAAGAGTTTGTTATGTCTTGAGAGAAGGACCTAACCGTTTGCATGAGCTCATGAAGCCGATTTATCAAGGTATGATCTAGAGCTGCGGCCATGGCTTCAATTAAAGAATCATCAGTCTGAATCATTTGCCCTTCTGAGTCATTTCTTGGTGAAACCGGGCTAGACTCACGATGATGTGGTGCGGGTGAACTTGCTGGAGAGCTACCCGATGGACCTTCCAATAATGGTACAGTTGGAGATGTAATAGTTTCGACTGCAGCCAATATGGTTGGTGGAGTACCAGGATCAGCACTTGGTTCATCCATAATGAGATCTTCCATAAACTTTTCAGTAGATGGAGACGGTTGAAGTGCTGGATCAGCATCAGTCACTTGCTGTTCTGGAGATGCAGGTGATACAATAGTGCTTGATATCTCCGTTGGGGGCACTGTTGCTTCACTACTGCAAGGAGCCTCTGTCACAGAGGTGACAGGTATCTCTTGTGCAACCACTTCTAAAACATCTTGTGAATGACCGGGAGAAGTGTGAGCGGTCGTCACGGGAGAGGAGCGAGCAATCACAACTGCTTCCGGTGGAGTAACTGCTTGGACTGCGGTTGAGGAGGGGTCGACCGATGAAGATGCTGCTACACTCGATCTTAGAGCATATGATTGAAAGAGGTCAGCAGTGATGAGATCGGTCAAAATCCCATCTGAAGAAGGGAGAGCATAGACGTCTTCTTCACCCTGATCTTGGGTGAGAAAGGTTTTCATCATCACTTGTGCTTCCAGCACATAAGCTTGCAAACAGGCTGCTGAAGCTGGTGTTTTGACATTGTTGAGAGCTTGGAAGTGCTGAAGTAGTTGAGTGATTTGACGTAGACTATCCTGTAGTCCAGTCAAAATCACAAAGTCATCGGCAGCGGTAGGACTCTTGGATTTGAAATTCTTGACACGCTCATTAATTAGCAGTGATAGCAGGCTTCCTCGAAGCTTCAAGTCTATGAGATGTCGTCTTCCCAGAGCCTCCACGATGTCTTCAGTATCAGCAAATAGAAGCATCTTCTGCTCAATGACGTTTAGAGATTTCCATTTAGGAAATATTTGAGCGAGTGTCAAGTGAGTGCGGGAGTGATGCCATCTGTCAAAACGTTGTAGATGACGCTTGACAGTACGGAGCACGTGAGAGATGATCATATTGAGTTCTATCGTAGCTGCTGGTTGAGCCTTGGGTGTGTAGATCATCACACCTTTCCCTTTGTCTTTGGGATCAGCTAGAGTGACCTCAGGAGCTGATGAGGCACCTTCCCGGATTATCACACCTTTTGTAGGACGAGGAGCAGTAGAAGCAACAACGGTAGTAGTCTCGACCGTTGGCGGGGTAGGAGCAAGTCCAGAAAGAGACTTTAGCTTCTTGTGCTGCCTCTTCTTCTCGCCTGCAGGCGTGGATGACACAGCTGCTTTGGAGACCGAAGGGGATGACCTGCTGAAAGCTTGAATCAGTGGAACATTCTCACGTGATTCATCTTCAGAGTCAGATTCGATGATTAGTTGACGCTTGGCAGACTTTTTGGTATGGACTGGTTTGGCCACGACCGAAACCGTTGAAAGCGGTTGAGGGATAGCAATAGCCTTTGCGGTTGAGGGCAAGGTGTCGACCGCAGTCTCTTTCTTGTTCAGGAATTTGAGAATCGTAGACTTGTTGAGCCATTTGGTGGGATGCAGAGGCTCAGTCTTGGAAAAGTCCACTCCAAGGACGCCCAAGATGTGGCAGATTTGCAAAGCAAATCCCTCGGATTGCCCTTTCCCCCTGATCATTTCACATAGAATATTGAACAGAATGTCTGACCAGTTTATGTTGATCTTGGTGGCAATACAAGCCATGTATTGAAATTTCTCCAGCGTCACCTTGTCGTAAGATCCAGCCTTGGCCAGAAGATTCTTGGCCACGATATTAGTCAGTAGCCTGAATGGAGCTTTGAGAGATGTCTTCTGGGCCGGCAGTTTGATCGGAGCATCAGTAGTTGAGAACTCCTTCAACCAATAAGAGCAGTTACCATCTGGAAGATCCGTGCATTTTGTCAAACCCCTGGAGGGCAGATCAAATGTGCTAGCGAAGAACTTCTGATTGAAGGAGTAGACCTCTGTCTTGATCAAGCATTTGATAGTCCCATGCTCGATTTGAGCGGTTGCGAAGAACTCCTTCAAAACAGGCAAATCGCAGATGGCGCTGCATTCCAGAAATTTCTTCAGTCCAGAGGCTTCAAGCATGGTGAAGACCTCAGTTATTCCTACGTTGTTTGCCTTAACAACGGAATCAAAGTTGATGGCGAGGCAAGTCTTCTGGATCGACATGATATCTATAGATAAGAACTCGAGCAAAGAGTAAGCAAAAGCTTGAGAGTAATTCGATGGAGCGTTTAATACAATATGAAAGTTTTTAGCAAAGGTGAAAGATTGATATACGAGTGTAAAGAAGTATATATAGGAACCTATGGGCCATAGGGTGATGTCATGAAAAGTATTTTTGAAATTCAAAAAGTTTTGAAGAGCATAATCACGGCGCCCAATTAATGTCATTTGGTTCAAAGCACCAAGCTGCTAGTACGAAGTCTGTCAGAGACTAGTTAAAGGCGGATGATATGCCAATATTAATGGCAACGTAACAGCTAATCTATTAATGTCATATTGACAATCATTCCCCCTAAACACATGCATACTAACTTAAATCTACTAAGCCAAGAATATTTCGAAAATATGAAAACTTAGCGTCCGGTAGAGGCTTGGTGAATATGTCTGCTGCTTGCTGATCGGTAGAGATGTATTCCAGCCTAATTTCCTTCTTTAAGACATGATCTCGGATAAAGTGATGCCTGACATCAATGTGCTTTGTTCGAGAGTGCATCACTGGATTGTGAGTGATGGCTATGGCACTTGTATTGTCACAGTAGATTGGAGCTTCACTCGACCGAATCCCATAATCATTAAACTGCTGTTGAATCCAGAGTATTTGAGCACAACAGCTGCCAGCAGCAAGGTATTCTGCTTCGGCGGTCGAGGTAGCAATTGATGTCTGCTTCTTACTTGACCACGAAATTAGTCTATCTCCAAGGAATTGACATGTGCCACTTGTACTTTTGCGATCAATTCTACAACCTGCATAATCTGCATCTGAATAGCCAATAAGATTAAGATTTGAATCTTTGGGATACCAAAGACCCACATTAGTAGTTCCTTTAATATATTTAAGTATTCGTTTGGTAGCAATGAAATGAGATTGCTTAGGTGCGGCTTGAAATCTAGCACATAAACAAACTGAATACATGATATCCGGTCGACTGGCAGTCAAATAGAGCAGTGAACCAATAAGGCCTCGATACATGGTTACCTCAACCGGAATTCCCCCTTCATCTTTATCAAGCTTAATTGATGTACTCATGGGGGTAGATACAGTTGAGCATTGTTCCATTCCAAACTTCTTTACCAATTCCTTGGCATACTTGGACTGATTGATGAATATTCCAGTTTCAAGTTGCTTTACTTGAAGTCCAAGAAAGAAGTTTAGCTCGCCCATCATGCTCATTTCAAACTTCTCCTTCATCAGTTTAGAGAACTTTGAGCACAACTTGGGGTTAGTTGACCCAAATATAATGTCATCAACATAAATTTGTACTAGTAACACATGATCACCTTTTACAAATTTAAACAGGGTCTTATCGACCGTTCCAATTTGGAAATCATGTTCCAGTAAAAATTTTAGCAAAGTGTCATACCAAGCACGCGGTGCTTGTTTTAATCCATAGAGAGCTTTGTCAAGTTTATAGATATATTGAGGATGAGTAGGATTGACAAAACCTGGTGGTTGTTCAACGTACACCTCTTCTTGAAGTAGACCATTGAGGAATGCAGACTTCACATCCATTTGATAAACTTTAAAATTCTTGAAGGCTGCATAAGCAAGAAAGATGCGGATTGCTTCTAGTCTTGCAACTGGCGCGAAAGATTCCTCAAAGTCTATGCCTTCTTCTTGTCTGAATCCTTGAGCAACAAGTCGAGCTTTGTTACGCACAACAGTGCCATGTTCATCGAGCTTGTTACGAAACACCCATCTAGTTCCAATCACATTTTGATTTTTCGGTCGAGGAACTAGATGCCAAACATTGTTGCGGGTGAATTGATTCAACTCTTCTTGCATAGCTTCAATCCAGCTGGCATCTGATAGAGCTTCATCTATTTTCTTGGGCTCTACCTGAGATATGAAAGCGGCATGCAAGAATTCATTAATCATTTGACCACGTGTTTTTCGAGGAGCAGAAGGGTCACCTATGACCAACCCAGGTGGATGATCTTTGTTCCACCTAAAATAATTCCCTAAAGGGTTGTCATCAATTGGTTGATGAACGTCCTCGTTTACTGGATCATCATTGGCTGGAGGATTGTTATCAACCGGTGGATCCACTTCTGGCCTTGTTTGATCACACCCGGTGGAGGGAACTGGATCATCCTTCTTTGGAGGATATAGATCACTGTCACTCTCTTCCTGTAGATTTGTGTTTTCCAGTCTGTGACTCAGATCATTTATGCTCCCTTGAGTTTGTTCTGTACATAGAGTAGATTCATCAAAAACAACATGAATGGTTTCCTCGACCGTTAGTGATCTTTGATTGAACACTCGATAAGCTCTGCTAACGGCTGAGTAACCAATAAAAGTTCCTTCGTCTGCTTTGGCATCGAAGGCTGTCAAATGGTTTTTGCCATTGTTGTGGATAAAGCATTTGCACCCAAAAATTTTGAAATAAGAAATGTCAGGTTTTGTGCCATTCCAGATCTCATATGGAGTTTTGTTAAATCGTTTATTAATCATAGATCTGTTTTGAGTATAGCAAGCTGTGTTAACTGCTTCTGCCCAAAGTCTTTGAGAAACATTTGAATCAGCAATCATAGTTCTGGCTGCTTCTTTTAAAGTACGGTTCCTTCTTTCAGCCACCCCATTTTGCTGTGGGGATCTAGCAGCTGACAACTCATGCTTGATTCCCTGATCATCTAGATAAGTCATAAGAGTGATGTTTAAAAATTCAGTCCCTCTATCACTCCTGATTCTATCTATTACAGTAGATTGTTCATTTTGCAAGCGTTTAAAAAGCTTAATCAGGTGAGGTGCAGTTTGATCTTTTGAAGAGAGAAAGATGACCCAAGTAAATCGAGAAAAGTCATCTATAACAACAAGAGCATATCTCATTCCCCCTATGCTTCTTACTGGTATAGGACCAAATAGGTCCATGTGAAGTAAGTCTAAACATTTGGAAGAGGACATACACCCTTTATTTTTAAAAGTTGCTCTCACCTGCTTTCCTAGTTGACAAGCAGGACAAACTTTGTCTTTTACAAAATCTCCTTCGGGCAAACCAGAAACCAAATCATGCTTCCTCAAGTTAAAAATGGACTTAAAATTTAGATGATTTAACCGCTTATGCCACAACCAATGTTTATCATGATGAGCAGTAAGACAAGTGGGTGAAGAAATATGTGAGCAAGACCAGTTTACCTTGTAGGTGTTTAGGTCTCGTACACCGGTCATAAGAGTCTCACCTTTGTCATTTTTTATGAGGCACGTGTGTTTGTGAAACTCGACCGAATGATCATTGTCACATAGTTGACTAATACTTATCAAATTATAGCATAGTTTGTCAACAAGTAACACATCTTTAATAATGAAGTTACCATGGATGATCTTACCCTTACCCACGGTTTTACCTTTGGAGTTGTCTCCAAAGCTGATCTTTGGTCCTTTGCACAACACCACTTCTGTTAGAAGTTCTGGATTCCCTGTCATGTGTCGTGAGCAACCGCTATCTAAATACCAGGTAGTGTCCTTGATAGAAGTGGTTTTCTCGCCCGTTTGGACTTTTAGTACCTGCAAAGAGTGAAGAACTTTTGGTACCCATATCTAGTAGGGTCCAGGTCGGATTAGCCCTTTCGGGACCCACACCTGGAACACCCTTACAGGTTTGCCCGTGTGTGTGTCCAGAAATCTGTGCGGTCGATAGGCAGTAAATGTGTGTGCTTGTGAGGTTGCTGTGTGCTGCTTGCCTTTTTTATTTTCATCAGTTAGCATGTACCTCTTTTGAACTGGCCTGCAATTAAAGTACTGGTAAGGCTTCTCCTTTGACCATATTTTCTTAGAGTAGTTAGACTCATTCCATGGCCTTTTGAAATTAGATTGGTTTCCCTTTCTTCTTTCATTAGGTTTTGGTTTGATCCAAGTTCCTCTTTGATTAGAGGTCTGGGGATCCACATATCCCAGCCCTCTATGCTTAGAGCTTCGTTCGTTCGATACTTTCTGATTTTTGTCAAAGCTGCACTTATCGTGTTCATATATCGTGCTGGACCTGACAAATCTTATTTTGTTAAGATTGCCTTTGTCCAGGCTTGACTGAATACAGGATTCCATAGACTGTTCATTTGTTCCAAACCCTAGACCGGTTTTATCATGCACCGGTCTTTGGATTTCTTGAATCTTGTCAATGGTTACCGAAGATTTATTCCAAGCCTTAATGGTTTCAAGTAGTTTTTTATTTTCAATCAAGGTAGCTTGGAATACTCTTTTCAAGGTGTCGTTCTCAGTAGCCAGCAGACTTAGCTTGACCTTAAGACCATCAAGCTCTTTTTGCTGCATGCAGCTTGATTTGCTTGACTTATCTTTTAGGTTAGCTCTTTCTGCCTTTACTTCCTCGAACTCCTTGGATAATGCTTTGTATTCATTAGCCATTTCGTGTAAAGCAGTAACTAAATCACTGTGAGTAAATTCAGGTGAGCCAAAGTCAAATACCTCCTCAGCTTCTTCTTCGATGTCGGCCATAAGGCATTCCACTTTTTCATCATCGCTGTCATCTGAAGAGCTTCCGGTATTGGAGTTGTCAGAGTCAGACTCAGCCCACTTGCTTTTGCTTTCATCTGCTACTAGAACCCTTTGGTCTTTTCCTTTTCTAAACGTCCTTTTATCCTCCTTACCCCTTCTTCTTTCGGAGAATTGCTTCTGATCATTGTTCTTAGGCTTGGTGCAGTCTGCAATGAAATGGCCTGGCTTTCCACAGTTAAAACAAGTAGGACCATCGTTTGTATGGTCCGATTTATGATAATTTTTAAATTTAGAATTGTTTTTACGCATAAATTTACCAAATTTCTTGACAAAGAGTGTCATGGCTTCATTGCTGATTTGCTCAGCTGATCTCTTTGGAGGTTCCTCGACCGGTGGACGTATCACGGTTGAGGTTAAGGCCTTGGTTGGTTGAGATGTGGATGGTTCATCTTCTGTTCTCATGTTGAGCTCGAACTCGTAGGCTTTGAGATCAGCAAAGAGATCATGCAGTTCAACCTTGCTCAAATCTTTTGACTCTCTCATGGCCACTGTCTTGATCTCCCATTCTTTGGGCAGAGCTCTCATAACCTTCACAGCAATTTCACGGTTAGTATAAGTTTTACCTAAAGCAGTAAGATCACAGATGATACTACTGAACCGTTCATCAAATTCAGCCATGGTTTCCCCTGGCTTCATTTTGGCGTTGTCATATTTTTGAATGGCCAGAGTGAGCTTGTTTTCCTTTGTCTGGTCATTCCCTTCACACAGCTGAGTGAGCTTCTCCCAAATCTCCTTTGCTGTGGAACATGACTTGATTTTGCTGAACATATTCTTGTCCAGTGTTTTGTATAGGATGTCCCGGGCCACGTTGTCAAGATTGGCCTTCTTTTTGTCCTCAGTGGTCCACTCAGCTCTTGGTTTCTCAATCATTTGTCCTGCACCATCGGCTAGAGCTGGGTTGACCTTCATAATTTTGATAGGACCGTCTGTTATGACATATAGCATGTCATCATCCTGTGCTGCAAGATGTGCCTGCATGCGAATTTTCCAATCATCATACTCTTCTTTAGAAAACATAGGAATTCTGTTGAAAGAAGTCATGATTTGAAAACTTCAGATCAGCAGTTGAGAAAGGAACCCGCTCTGATACCACTTGTTGGGATCGGTTCAGAGGGTAGAGGGGGGGGTGAATACACTCTGAAACTTTTCTTCTACTTCTTTAGAAAGATCAAGTGAGGTTTAGTTCACTTAATCAGTTTTCTCAACTTCTAAAATGTTTTGAACAACTTAAATAGTGCGGAAATAGTTCAAAGGTTTTAGTGATGCAAAGTTTATAATGCAATGTATGAGCAGGATGTGAGATAAGTTGCAGTAAATGCTAAAGCACGATTTTATGGAAGTTCGAAGGCTTAATCCTTCTACGTCTCCCCTTCTTCCACTTAGGAAGGAATTCACTAGAAGACTTTGGTTATTACAACGTCTTGTAATACACCCACTTCAGACTTAGGACTTATCCAATGCCTAATCCGAAACTCCTAGATTTACACAGATAAGATTCTCAGTTCTTATCAGACTGGTGGAAGCTTTCAGAGCAGCTTCAAGTCTCTTCAACACTGAGTATAGTTGAGTTGAGCTTCTCAGACTGCAGAGCGGTCGAGAGGCTTGAAAACCCTAGGATGATCCTTGACGATCAGATATGTGAACTGTAGGCGAGGGTTTATTTGAGCAGCAGATGAATGATCTTGTAAGTGTGCTCAAGTATATCAGATGAGGACTTCTGATATTAGTCAAGTGATTGAAATTTTTCTGAGTTGCTTGTCTCTCTTCGTTGTCTTGTCTCACTGCATATTGTTGTTTGAGCAATCTTCCCTTTATATAGGTCAATCATCAACGTCTTTATTTTGAACGTTCTGATGCTGCATTGAATGCACATTTAATGCTCATAAATGCATTGATGATTCTGCATGAGGATCGTACACTGCAGACAACTTCCAGGATCCAAAACTGGAATAAACGGTCGAATGCTTTATCTGCAGTCATTCTGTGTTTTTGCCATTTTGGTACAACCTGTTGTCTTGATTTGCAGGAGTCAACAAATCTTCTGAAACGCCGGTTCTGCTTTTAATAAAAGATCCTGCAAAGAACATCTTGTCACAGGTACTTGTCTCGAGATATCTAGATAGGCAGTTGGCATTCTACCGGTAGAGATATTTGTCCTCTGCTGGTTTGAATAACCAGTCGATAAGCTTGTGACTTCAACCGGTCGAGAGATAAAGGCGGTTGACAAGCTTCCGGTAGATAGATTTATCCTCTGCTGGTTTTGATAGCCAGTTGATAGGCTTGTGACTTCAGCCGGTCGAGAGATAAAGGCGGTTGACAAGCTTCCGGTAGAAGTTGTAGTAGGTTCCTGAAATACAATGGTTGGCAGCACATTCCTATACAATGAGTTGTTGTTTGTTATCACCAAAATATCGGATTCAACATACATGTCTTTTTACAGTTGAAAATCAATACAAAAATTAAAAATATGATATTAATATATGATATTTATAATTTGATCACTAATCAATTTAAATCTGGTAAAACAGATAAAATTTTGGGTTCAAAATTTGAGCAAATTTATTAATATCATAACTTGCAACACATTTTGGATTAGAGTTGTAGTAACGCGCACCCTATTTTATAAGATAAAATGGTGAACCATGATTAAAATATCACGATCTTAATTAACCAAGTGTTTAATCGGATCAGAATTAAGCAAACAATACTCGGAACTCTCGAAGAGTTCGGAAGCACCGAAGTGATCGTTGTTGAGTTCGGAAGCTAAGGGGAGTTCGGAAGATCCGAACCCAAGGTCGAAAAATCCAATCAGAGTTAGGCCATGCGGAATGTGAGTTGTCACTTGTGCACAGACACGTGAAAATTCAGAAGGTCTGAACTCAATCAACCACTTAGGTGTCAAGAGGCTTTAGATACGTCGGTCCGTGCAGAGATCGGAAGATCCGATATCGGAGCTTCCAAAGTGCACAGTTCTGAACATGGCATCCATGCATAGATCGGAGCGTCCGATCCATGCATCCAAACGTTGTATCGTTGCTTATAAATAGAGCATTCGATGCTTACTTTCAACTTGAAAATTCACAACTATTCCCTCATTTCCAGTTTCTTTTGTGGGTTTTTAGCCCTTTCTATCGAGGGCCGTGCAACAACGAGACGTTTTCAAGGTAGCAGCGAAGCTGTGCCCAAGAGTTGGAACCTTCAACATCAAAAGATTGACGATGGACGCAGGTGTAGTCTGAAATCCCTGTTAGAATTTGGGAGTATCTACTATCTTAGTTAAGGTTTTTAGACTAGTGTTACTGATACAATGATTATTGGCTTGTAGGCTTGGACTCTATATTTGTTTTGCTAGGACTTCCTTAGAAAATGTATGTAAGTACTGATTGAGATTGTCAGCGAGTATGCATGTTTATATGTTGTATTTACGTGTCATGATCCATGTTTTACTGCTTTATTACATTATATTACATGTGCATATTCATATTGAGTCGTATCTCATTCGATATAGCCTTTTGACTAGGGTCGCTCAATCCTATACACTAACGCTACAGTAATCTTGATGAGTGTGGGGAGTTACCCAGCAGAGATGACCTCACATGATACTACACACTCATTTGGGGCCTATACTGAGCAAGAATCGATATTTAACAAGTATCTAACCATTTGGATACATCATATCGGTTTGTATACTCGTACTTTACGTTCTAAGCGTTATTCGCTCACATCTTTTTGTTATTTATTAGACACCATATTCGATGGGGTAGGTCTCAGGCTGGACGAGGCCGGAGGATCGAGGCAAGGTTGAGAGCATGACCGGTGTTGCAGTGAGTTGTTGTTTTGTTCAGGGTTCTTTATACAAATTTATTTGATATGGTTGTATAATATTTATCGCTTTGGGTTTTAGTGTATGTTGTATTCTGCCGATTGCTTTACCGATTAATTAAGTTTATTAATTGCATGCTTAAAGTTTTTAACTAGTAGGTGATGCGGATTGGTCCATACAAGAGCTGTCAAAACGAACCGGCGGGACAGGCTAACACGTAACCCACCAAAACGAGCCAGTTGGGGGGAGGGGGCGGCCACCATTTGGCGAGGGTTGGGAAATCAGCAAGCCAATCCGTCTATTTGACAGACAGGTGCGGGGCACTTAACCCACCAATTTTTAGTTATATTTTGCTGGTTGGAGCGAGTGAGCCCGCATTCCACCACAACCCACCACTTAGCGGGGTTGGGCATGGCCAGGACCAGCCCGAATTTTAGGCGGATTGGAAATTTGTCAATTCGATCCGCCTATATGAGGGGCGGGCCAATCCAACGGGTCCAACTCACTTTGACAGTTATAGTTTGGATACTCAACAACCATATATTAGTACCAAAATTTAAAATAATTGGTACTTCAATATCATATTTTTAATGCTTTGTATCGATGTTCGTTAAAAAAAAGCCAAATATGTCATTAATACCAATACTTGCGTACGTATTTTAGCATTTAAAAATCGTATATTAGCATCAACTTTGAAACAATTTACGATCAAATGTTATGTATGTATTAGTCTGTATTTCAATGTTTTATACCGACTATCATCCGAGAAAGCATATGTGGGCCTAAGGAGTGAAGAAATATTTTTTTGTAGATCAGAGATTGCAAAATACATTTTGTTTGTCAGAGACTGAATGCAAAGTTATGTTTGGATTTGAGAATTTAAAACAAATTTATCTTTTTTTTTTAATTAATGACTAAAAAGAGAATATTTTTCTTAGTCCAACATTATTTTATTTTTTGGGTTTGTCCCATTAACTTTTAATATTTGGTATTGGTAAAACAATTTCCGAATTTCGATTATTTTGGTTATCTATCATCAAAATATTTATTTTTTGTCATAAAACACTAATTAGTTGGTAGTCAAATCACTTTTGGTCTCATAATCGTTCTTTTTCTAGCGACATGCATAAAACTTGTAAAATTTGTTAAATCTGTTAATTTTTTTTTTAGGTTAACACGCTACAATAAATCACCAAATTTTTGTCTTTGCTAATTTTAACACCCCGTCTTAATCAGCATTTTCTAACGAAAATAAAACAATTTTGATAGTAACCATGCCAAAATAAAAATTATGTAACAAGACCAAAATTTGTAAATCAAAACAAACAAAAAAGAGGATAAGTGATTGAAAAAAAAGTTTAATTTTCTCGTGCGAAAAAATTGTCGTTGACAATTTTCGAATAGAACTAAAAATAGTTGATTTTTAATTTTTTAATGTGGCGGTGGATATGATAGAAAAAGAACTATTTTTTGAGTTCACGGCTAAAAAGAGGAAAAAAAATTAGTGTAATAATTTGTTTTTTTTAGGTTTTGATCCATCAACTTTTTAATATTAGTATTGGTACGGTAATTTTCAAATTTAGGCTATTTCGGTTCATTCACCACCGTAATATTAATTTTGTCAAAAAAACACTAATTAGGTGGTGGTTAAAACATATTTTGATGTACAATCGTTGAATTTTTCTAGTGATATGTAATTATGTATATAACTTGTAAAAATTATTTGATTTGATATACTTTTTTAATGTAAACATGTTTTCAAGTAAATAGTTTTCCCTTCAAAATCAAGAGATCGCCAAATTTTTTGTCCACATCAGTTTTAAATATTGTCTAATAAGCGTTTTTCAGCGAAAATTGAACGTTCATGTAATAGACAAAAATAACCAAAATTCAGAATTTATTTTAATAAAACCAATATTTGAAAAATTAATTAATAAAATAAAATAAAATTTCGGACAAAAAACTTATTTTATCGGATTAAAAAATTGTTCTTTAGCAATAGTGGTGTTTAAACTTTGGATAAAATAAAAAAACCGTAAATCCAAACCGGAAAAACCAAACATAGAACCGAATCGAAAACTGGATTTCGAAATTCAGATATAAATATTAAAATCAAAATTTATTTGGTTCGATATCGGATTATATATGTCAAAACAGAGCAAACCGAAAAAACCAAAATTTTATTAAATTAATAATTTTATTTATATTATATATTTTATGAGATGATACTTAGTAATACATGATTATTTATAATAATTTTTAGTTTATTAGTGTTTACTTTAAAGTCATTTAGACTTTGAATTTAAAATTTTACAAATAAATAAATCATGTAAAAAATATTATATTATATTATTAATAAAAATCATTCCATCAAAACCGAAATAACCGAATCTTTTGGGCAAAAAATCAAATCGAATTGAAGAAAAATTGTTCAAATATCGGATTATATATTTCAAAATCGAAAATGAAAAAACATAAATGGACATCCTAATTTAGCAATGAAACTTTTATACCGGAGTAGGACCCGTCGGCCCACCTGATCCCGTCTTCATTTCTAATTTGAATTTCAATTCAGCCCCTTCTCTTCTTCCCGCTCACACATTTCTCCAGTCTCTCTCTCTCTCTCTTTCAGAGGCTTCCTCAAAAAAGAAAATTGTTTCGGATTTGGAGAAGTGGAAGCATGAATCACTATCACATTTATGAAGCGATTGGCCGTGGAAAATATTCGGTAATTACACTTTCATTTGTACTCCATCTCGTTGAAAAATCCCAATTGTTAGGTAATTCGTTTTATGTTTCTGATTTATTTGCTTGAATCCGTGTGTGGTATCAGACGGTATATAAAGGACGGAAGAAGAAGACGATCGAGTATTTTGCGATTAAAAGCGTGGACAAATCGAACAGAACGAAGGTCCTGCAAGAAGTAAGTACACTTGCAAACTGTTTCTACACTTCAGAGAGAGAGCATTGTTTTTAGTATTGCGATTAAAAGCGTGGAGTCTTGTTACGAATTGGTGTAGTCGACTGAACAAAAAAAAAGATAATTAATTTCACCACCTTATCTAATGCGCATTTCCTCCCAAAATGTTGGTAGTGAAGTGGATATAGCTCAATGTAGGGCTTTCAGCGCACTGGTATTGAAGTGGGTTGATGTTAATTTCCGGTTTTGTTTAGGACGAATAGGATTCCTTGGTCGTGTAATTTAGATTTACTTCAATTGGTGCCATATCTCTACCAGTGCTGTAAGTTCTTATTGCGAACAAATGACCTGCTATCAATTTCTGCATGGTACTGCCAAAATCTTCCCTTTTGAAGTTTCTGAGCCTCATTCTGCTTGATTACTAGAGCACCTCGTAACCTAAATGACAGAATGTTTGCAAGTGTTTTTGAACAAGGATCACTCTGCCACTCCTTAGCAAAGATAATGAATCCACTATGAAGACATTTAGCTCAAGCTCAAAAGTTACACAGCTGACTTTTTATCCGCTATTGGATTTATATCTTTTTCGGATCATCCATTTTTTCCTTGGTGACAGGTTCGGATTCTCCACACACTGGATCACTCCAATGTGCTAAAGTTCTACTCGTGGTAAGTTTTGCGGCTATCTGAAGGCATACAACAATCTTTCATTTTGAAGAGTGAACACAAACTTGGCTTTCATGCCCCACTAGAATCTGCAGTTAGATGCTTATATTCTTATCCTCGATCGATTTGTCTTACATCATCTTCTCGCTAAATGATAATATAGGTATGAAACATCAGCACATTTGTGGTTAGTTCTGGAGTATTGTGTTGGAGGAGATCTAATGACTTTATTGCAACAGGTGATTTAGTTTTCACAACTCATTGATGACATAGCTTGAATGCCACCATGCTTTGATGATGTTTCTGATTATAAATCTTAGTTATGCAATTTGTTTCGAACACAAACATATAAATACGAAATGGGATCTATTGCTATAAGCTTACTGTTTTTCTCCCATGAGTTTTTTTCCCTCTTAAACAGCTTGAATTTTGTCCCATTCACAACTTTAGAAGGATGTCTTGTGATATATGCTAGTCAAGCTGCTCTCTTAGTATGTTTCAGTGATTTAAACTCAAAAAACTTCGTGTTTTAAGCTTACAAGTTTCAATACTCATTGAAATAGGTATACCAAGTTTATCTGTGTACAGATTGTTAGTTACAACTCACAAATGAGAATCATAATGGCTTACTACATGTATGTTCTCTCACGCCACAATTTCATTATTGAGCATGAATTTGTAGTTTTATTCATGATCATATCTCAGCTTGTTGGCTTTATGAGCTCAATCCTATAATGTTATAATAGTGCTTGAACTCAAACCTAAAATCAAAATTGTGTTTTTACTTTTAAAAGCATCGTTAGTAAATAATTGAATGTTATGGTCACCTATTGTCATTTATTGGACCGTTGAACCCTTTTAACTGTTATTGCCAATATGAAACTATTTTCTTGGATTATTTCCTAGCTTTCGTCTACTTAACAATTATATAATTGCTGACGAGCAGGATGGTAAGCTTCCAGAAGATTCTATACATGATCTGGCTCATGACCTTGTTCTAGCTCTACAGTAGAGTCCCTTTCACTGAATCTTTCTGCTTAGTAATTTTTATTAAATGTTTTTATCATTGATAATGACCTCAAATTCAAGGTACTTACATTCGAAGGGAATCATTTATTGTGACTTAAAACCATCAAATATACTTCTGGACGAAAATGGACACACAAAGGTATTATCTTCATCTTCCACCAAATTGGATCGTGGTAGTCGTTTTATAACCTGACAATGCACTCAATCTGACAATGCACTCACTTTATCATTCTGTGATGCAGTTGTGTGATTTTGGTTTGGCTAGAAAACTGAGTGATATATCACTGACACCTTCCTCTCAGGTGGGATTTTTAATTAGTATTTTCTCACTATCAGAAGTATGGCCGACTGATATGGCTTGTTGGATAAGCATACTGAAAATGCCATTAGTTAAGCTCAGTAAAGTTTTCTTTTTTCCATCTAATCTTCTATTCGTGTTTTTGCACTTGTAGTTACCACAAGCAAAACGTGGAACCCCGTGTTACATGGCTCCCGAATTATTCCAAGATGGAGGGGTTCACTCATATGCTTCTGATTTCTGGGCTCTTGGTTGTGTGCTATACGAATGCTATACTGGAAGGCCTCCATTTGTTGGCAAAGAATTCACTCAGTTGGCAAAGTCAATCCTTTTGGATGCAACTCCTGCTCTTCCTGGAACTCCAACCCGTGCATTTGAAAATTTGATAAATTCTTTGTTGACCAAAGATCCAGCTGAAAGGATGCAGTGGCCCGAACTTTGCAGTCATGCTTTTTGGGGGACAAAATTTTCTCCATTGGCATTACCTCCTCAACCAGCTTTTGCTAACATGATTGAGGTGTCTTCTGAGCCACATCTTACAGAACGCAATGGTGATAGACCAATTCGGAACAAGACTCCTCCTAAAACTTGTGGAAAAAATTCAAGAGGCTCCGGTAAACAAGATGAAAATTCTAATCTTAGGGCCAAAGGAGAAGAAACACCTGTCAAAGGCGTAACGAGCAATCGTAAAACTCATACAAATCCTTCAAGCAGAATTCCCGACAGCAAGCACAAGAACCTGTCAAATAATATTGGAGGCTTGAATCTTCTGCGACTTTCAAGAATTGCTAAAGGTAATTTGCAGAGAGAAAATGAAAAGGAGAATTACCGGAGACCATTACCTAGTAGCACTAAGAATGATGCAGAAGTCAAAATTGAAAACAATGACATGGAACTCGATTTTAATGAGAATGCTGAAGATGAGGGGTTTGATGAAATAGAGGGATCTGAGAGCACATCTTGCACTGTTGACGATAACTTATCGACTCCAAACAAGCATGAGGAGAAACCAGAAGAGATGGACAACCTAGTTAGCCATTCAGATCCTTCAAATGTGGTAGACACCCTTCTCTCAGAAGATTCAAAAACCCAAGAACAGGAATTGTCTTCTGAGCACATTGAAGTGAGCCACGTGGCAGCTACCCCACCCAGTGCTAATACTCAACGGAAGGCTTCGCGGATTAAAGATGTTTCGGGGAATGCTCTAGATTTTAATGCTACAAAATCATCTACAGATCTATCAGAGGCATTCTGGCACCCATCTGATCTCTCGGTAAGACCAGTTATGCCAAGCAGAAAACACGACAAAGGATCAGATGCAATTCCTTCCCTTCCATTTGATGTAATTCCAGCATCTGATTTCACGAAAATGCCTAAAGAGAAACTGGATTCTTTGTGTAATGGAATTGTGAGTTTGTTGAGTGGTAATGCGGCTTTAGGTGAGAAGCAAGGTGTTATCAGGTACCTCGAGGGGTTAAGTAGTAATGTTGATGCTGCCAATGTTTTAACGAATGGTCCCATAATGCTAGTTCTTGTCAAAATGCTTAGGCAGTCCAAAGCTTCGGCTTTGCGTGTACAACTCTCATCCCTTATAGGTCTTTTGATTCGCCATTCAACTTTTATTGGCGATGATTTGTCAAATTCTGGAATTCTAGGTGCTTTAACTGATGGCCTTCGAGATAGGCAGGAAAAAGTAAGAAGATTCTCTATGGCTGCTTTGGGTGAGTTACTCTTTTACATATCTACTCTTAGTGATCATGCTATGGATAATAAGCCCCAGGAATCTCCATCAAAAGACAACCGACCCTCTTCTGGATGGCAGGTTAGCTTTTCTCAACCAGTCATGAACTTGGAAATTGTCGATCAAATATGGATATTTAATTATTTTGCCATCATATAATTGATTTGATACTATAATTACGTATGTTCTTTTTGCATAACAGTGCAGATTTCCATGCTGTTCTTGTTTACTTGTTTATATGTTGGTTTGTGTTATGTTTTTTATGGTAGTTTTCTCAATCTTTGGGCAGGTTCCAAGTTCTTTAATCTCTTTTATTGCATCTGTTTTGCGGAAAGGAGAGGATGATCTAACCCAGCTTTATGCTTTAAGAACAATAGAGAACATCTCTAGTCATGGTGGCTACTGGGCGATTCGTTTCACCAGCCAGGATATAATTAGCAATCTCTGCTACATATTTAGGGCTCCAGGGAAACAAGAAAACATGAAGCTCACGGCAGGATCATGTTTGGTTCGATTGATTCGTTTTAGCCCTTCCAGCATGCAACAAGTTCTGGAGAAACTCCCCATTAAGGACATAATTTCGAGCCTTTTCAAGGGAAATCAACGAGAACAGCAAATCAGTTTGAACATTCTAAACATGGCGATGCTCAATAATCATTTGGTGACAAATGTTGGACGTCAATTTCTTCCCATGATGGAAGATAAGAATCTTCTCCCGAATCTGTTATCTCTTATTGAGCAGGGAAGTGAAGTTTTGAAGGGAAAGATACTGGTTTTTGTGGCTTTACTATGTAAAATTGGAAAGAGATGGCTCCCACATCTTTTTTGCAATGCAAGAATTCTATCGGCTGTTGATAGGCTTTCAAAAGAGAAAGATAAATATTTGCAGCATTGCCTTGATGCTTTTGTGCAAGCTGTGGCATCTATAGTACCAGGTCTGCTTGAAACTATAACAGGAGATGTTCAGCAACTTATGGGTGGCAAACGTCATGGACAAGTTATTGGTCACAATAGTCGAAATTCTGCAAAGAACAGTATTCATTTCTTCCCTGTGGTTCTTCATCTTTTAGGGAGTTCTTTATTCAAGCGTTCAATGGTCACTCAGCAGGTCTTGCAGCAGGTGGCAAATCTTCTTAAACTGACCGAGACACCCTTCCAGGTACACGAGTCAAACTGAAGCTGTTGTCTGTTGTATATTATGCATATCAACTTTTATGAATCCGTAATTCTTGTTTCTGTGTACCATTAGTTTTTTGAATGTAATTGACTGGATGTATTCCATTTGTGAATTTATGAAAAAGTTTTAAACTTTGTTTCTACGCTAATAAAGTTAAATCTACATCTACATTAAAGAAAACACTAATTGTAGGCCTGTCCTAACTATACATTAGATTTGTTGCAGAAAAGTAGAAAACACTTATTTTCATCTCCGAAAGGTTTTGTTTCTTTTCTTTTTCTCAACTTCAAAGTTTTGTATGCACAGAATGTTTGCTGGTTCATGTGTATTTTCGTCCAAATTTCTTACTGCACATATCTTCGTTATAAGTTTTCTTCCACCATACTAGCAACAGAATATATTTGCATGAAAGGGAAATCCCGTACATTGCATTTAGGTTTAACTCAAGTTACTCTTCTATTTTTTGTACAGACTCGTCCTCGCTCATGTCACCAATATGCATTTATGAACATCTCTTATTGAATGTCACACAATGTCACTTACAATCTAAAAGCATGTTGATAGCTGAGGGGGTTGATCTTAAACTGCAGTATCATCCCTTCAGAAAAGCATTATGAGCTTTTTGTGGTAATTATTATTGCAATTTTCCTGAAAGGTGGGGTCATATTTATAGCATTTTTGTTAACCGGGATTGTCTTTGCTTTCTAATCCATGATTAGGCTCTATCTTGTAAAGTAATGTTCAATTTCTTGTATAATTTCAGGGCAGAGATGACTTTCAGATAACTCTTTTGCGAGTTCTAGAATCAATCACAGAAGAGCCATCAGCTTTCGACAATTACCCCTTCATTTTCCTCCGTCAGGTTCTGCCTAGTCTGACTGCTATATACAAAGGAAACAAAGATGGAGATGCTAGATTTTTATGCGTGAAGATTTTCTTTGATGTCATGGTTTTTATACTGAATGACACATCAGAGGCTAAAAAGTGGCCAGAAGAGTTGAAGTCAATATCGAACAGCTATTTTCTCCCTCTCTACCCATCTTTGATTGTGGATGAAGATCCCATTCCAATGTATGCTCAGAAACTTCTCGTGATGCTTATCGAGTCCAATCACATTAAAATCTCAGACATTCTTCACATGAAAGCAGTTTCACAGTGCTTTGATTTTTTGCTTGGTGACTTTTCAACTATCAATGTAAGCAATGTAATGCTGTGTCTGGCTTTAGCATCTGCTCCAGAGCTAGAAATCAAGATCCTCTCTCAATTAAAAGTGGTACGAAAGATTGGAAACCTTTTAGAGTTCGTACATGCCAAGGAGATGGAAGATTTCATAGAACCGACTCTCGGTCTTTGTAGGGCATTCCTTTTACGATCTGTAAGTTCAAAGAAGGTATTTGTCTATTCTAGGGAACCCATACTCTTATCTGATAACTCTAGTGAAAGTGCCACAGACCAGCAGCAATGCATAAAAGATATAATGGACTTCGGTGGCAATGTAGGAGTCTTGCTGGAATTGAGCAAGTCCAGTGAAGCAAATATTTCAGATTTGGCCTCCGAATGTATAACTTTGTTGTTCCAGGCAGCCCCAAGAGAAGCTACCATGAATTTGATGATGAATCTCTCCAAGGTCTCCACACTCTTTGACTCCAGGAGTAATGGCATTGCCCACTTGGTGGTAGAACGAACTTTACACAGTCTTGGTTTTGCCATTCGACTGTATCTGACACATTCAATGATACTTTCTGTCGGTACATCGGAATTAGCCAAGATCGAAGCTCTTGTATCACAGTTAAGAAGTTCGTGCACACATAATATTGCTGACGCCGCTTTTCTGGTGGCCTTGGAGTTGCAGAGGATACCTCGCTAGCTAGGAGTTCTCATTGGTAAAGATCACATGTATTGCTGTTTGACAAATCTTCATCTTTGGCTCTGAATCAGAAGGACCGTCACTGCACATTTTGTGGCTGATATACCTGATTTACTTTCTTATAGGAATTGAAACAAGGAAATAAATGGGAATGATGCCCCTGGATGTGCAACAATTGCACTGCCTCCAAGTCTGTCCATGTTTTCATTGTGTTACTGTACCTATATTTGTATCAATTGCGGAATCCTTAACTGTTCCATGCATCATCCATGGACTCAAAACTTGCAATCCAATGTTTATATGTGGCATTTCTCTGGAATATAACTTGTTATTTTTTAATGTCGATCCTTCTGAAATGAACCTGTATTATAAGTTATAACTGTTGTTTTGTGCTAACAAAGCGAATCAAAATTGTCCTGATCTGTCTTGCTTTAGAAAAATGTATGAAAATATGCTTTTTCTTGAAATTCCTTGCTGGTAGAACCACTTTTGCTCTCGATAATTGCAAGTAGGACACCACCAAGTAGAAATGGAAGTAAAAGCTTGAATAGGACCATTCTTGTAAAAGTAGGAAGTATACTTAGTTTTAGAGCCTTGTTTTAGTAGAAATGATTGGTAGTAAAAAAAACATTTGTGACTCAAATACTCAATAATTAGCATGACACTAGCAAACAACCTTAACCTCTACCCACATGCACACCACTTGCAATCCATTTACATATAATATTCATCACCAGCCAATAATCACAACTTCTTGTGGCACTTTATCCCATATAGATTTCACACCCTTCTCCCTTTCCCCAAATCATAGCAAAAACATCCGTCAAATTCATTGCACATTTCCCATAACTTACTCATATCTTTTTAGAGTGTGATTCATCTTATTCCACAATCATTAGAAAAATGGCTTATTTTCACTTTCTTGCAGCATCCATCACAATGTTCATCATGGCCTCATCTACACAGGCACACTCTAGTCTGGTAAACTTAGCAACGCCTACTATTTCATCTGCACCAGCTGTTCTGCCATATCCTCCACCAGTTTCTCCAGATGCTGAATTGCCTCCAGACATTGCCCCTCTACTGCCTTCTCCTGGTGGCTCGGCCCATACTCCGGCTAAATCGTCCTTGCCAACAATTCCCTCCACTCGAAGCCTGAATCCAGATACAACAGGCTCCAAAGTCCCCGGTTCGGCCTTTGCACCATCCAGTCCATTGCAAGGTTCTTCTTCAGTGTCTCACAATGTAGTTATAGCTTTTTATAGTTGCTTAGCTGTTGCATCATTTCTGGTTTTCGTGATATGAAACTATACATCATTTTTCTGAACATCCTTTGCTATATTGTAGTGTTATGCATACCTCTCCCATTATTTTTGTAGTATATGATGATTTGTCATTTGTGTGATATGATATTTCTACAATGGAGTAAGTTTAGTCGAAATACATCGAGTTCAAGATTGACAGCTTAAATTTCTTGATTTTCTTTACTTGCTTACTTGATACTAAAATTTCAAAGCCCTTCTACACTGCACCGTCAGATGTGTCTTTTGTGCGCTACATCAGGAGTTTTACTTCTGACGACTGTACTTGTATAATACCACTGCGGTGAATATCTTGCCGCAAATTAAAAATATATAGCACATTTATTGTTTTGAAATGAGATGTTAATGCGAAAATCTAACAAAAACGAGAGTAGCATTTTCGGTGTAGCACAGACTCGCCCCTTGTCATTATGGCAGTAAAATTGTTGTGAAGATGAAGGCAGGATTTTAAAAAGTTTGCTCAAAGCCAAAAGGAAAAAAAGGGTCTTCTCCTTTACAGTTGAGTAAAATTTGTCGTAACTTTGCTGATTACTTAGCTGGAGGCTATTGTTTATGCATAAAGTGGCACATGAAAAAGGGCAGTTCTGTAAATCTCCGCAATAAATCTTCAAAGTGCACATGATTGTATCAGGTGACTGTGTTGCACTATAAGCTGTCTCTCATTGCTTTGTATAATAATTAGCTTTCCCACTCTATTTGACTTGAGCCAACAGAGGCCACCATTAGTCATATATGATCTTGGTTATTATATTATATTATTTAAATATTTATTATGTATTAATATTTTATTTTTTGAGAAGTTGTGTATATTAATATATTATCCCTCATGTTTCTTTAAGCTTATAAAAATAAATTATAAGAAAATTATCCTATTTTCACTTTTCACAAGATCTCTGCTTTTTTGTGCAATTTCACATGCTATTTTAGTAGGTGCTAGTATAGTTTTTCTTTCATCCAATGATGCGTTAAAGTTTATATCTACTTTTTTGTGCAAATATATTTTTTATTTATTTGATGATGACTTAAAGTTTGTGTCTATTTTAGTTTATACGATGGAAAAAGTTGTAAAATCCGCAACTTTTTCACCATCTATAGATATGATAATTTTCTCTCTTTTCTAAAATTTTTTGCTGCTCTCTAACTAAGAAAATGATTTATATGTACTCAAAAAGATAATTTCTATTGTTTTTTGATTAATTAAATAAAACTCGAAATTCATTCCAATTTGGCAAAAATAAGTCAGTTTAAGCAAGATAATCCATTATGTTCGAAATATTTGCCCCTGCTAGGGGGCGATTTTCGTTTTTACGGGCATTCGCTCCCACGCCAACACATCTTCCTCGAGAACAGAAGTTTATTTTACACTTCAATCAAGTGGTGCAAACAAATTCATAATAATAACCAGACATATTAACAAAATAGCCATAGTACAAAAAAAATTGAAAATTTTGGCCTAAAAAATATTAAATTGCTCTTGAATGGAAGTAAAATGTATTTTATCTGCTTAGACAAATATTCGTCAATTTCTGCTTAGACAAATATTCATCAATTTCATATTTTTGTAGTATGATATGTTAATTAAGATGAATCTCATTTTCACCCAAAAATGATGTCATTTAAAATTCATTCAGATTTATATAACTAAAGAACTATAGAGTAAATAAGTAAATAGAATTCCATCGATATCCATGGATTTGAAATCCATAGAAACGCATCCAGATTTGAGCTTTTCAATCAAGTGATGCAGGAATGTATACTTTGTATACGCAAGCAGGTGGACGGATCAACGATAACACCCATCTTAGCATACCCAGAAAACCTTAAAATTAGTTGAACAACTGCAAGAACACACTAGACTAAAATATCTTATATAAGAATAAATTATATAGCGGAATCCAAGTCCAACAAGAAGAAGAAAACAAAACAAGCCAGAGTTCGTCCGGAGAAATCAAACAAGAGGCATGTATTCTCAACAATACCACGGGAAATAAATATATGTTCCTAAGGAACTTTCCTAGCACTTCTCCAAGAGTTTCTCGATCATATCGGCTGCTTCTTGAACGGTAGTGATACTCTGAGCACTTTCTTCCTCCACGCTGATCCCGAACGCTTCTTCCAGTCCCATCACAATCTCAACCTAAGTGAAGTACAGTTTCGAAGCCATTGGTTATCACGACTAATTGTCATTGGTCAAGTTATGTGTAAATGGTAAATAAATGTGCCAATCGCAGACAATGTATCTAAGTGCAAAGCTGGTATGAATGCAAAACTAATGAAACGGTTTTGTGAAAGATTGGAGAATTTATTCACAGTGGTATTTGATGGCATCCAGCACATCAGTACATGTAACAAAACATTTTTGGATCTTAATGTTTGGATATTACTGTATGAAGGACTAATACTCAACTTCCATCACTATGATTGTGCTTGGCACCCTTAAATTTTCAGCCCATAAGGTTGTCATTCCAGGGTTTCGCGGCACATGCATACACCTTTTTTAATTGTAATAACTAATAACAGCAAAGGAATTACCGTGTCAAGTGAATCAGCACCAAGTGTCGCAAACTTTGACTCACCACAGACTTCACGATCAGCAGCAAGCGCCAGTTGCTTCCTTACAATCTCACAGACTTTGTCCACTGTTTCTGGTTTAGCCTGATGGAGGGGAACATCAAGGCTTGTTATCACAAAATGAAATTGGAACGACATGCAGTATGACAATGCAACAAAGAAAAGACACTTTCGATCTCCACAGGTTTGAAGGATACCTACAAACAAACCCTCGAACAAATACAAACACACACACATATATACTTGGAACACGCACATGCATTATCCTTGAGAATCATGGTCGTGGAGATAATTTAAGAAGTTACACTTGAAAATTAAAATAAAGAACTTTTGAATTGATGATAAATCTAATAATAATAATAATTAATAAGCAATACTTTCAAGCAGCAGAAATATCAAACTAAGAAAAATCAAGAAAGCATGAAATTGAACTTTTATTGCTATAAGGTTATTCCTAGTTTTCCTGGAAAAAACAAGGGTATTTTTGTGCACAGGCCTAAAGGTGCAAAAAGTGTTTTTTTAGAGAGATGAGCTCATGTAATCTATAGTTTACGAGTAAAAGTTTATCGGGAATCTCATGTTGTGCTTGGATTGACGGATTTGATTTGGAAATAGAGATTTAATTAAGGCCATCTTGGATGGATTTGAAATCCACCACAATTACTATTGAAACCCATCAATTCAAATACATCAATCCACGCCAAACCTTAGGGATACTGTTACTCATGTTTAACTCCCCTCCTCTTGAAATCGTCAGTGATTAATTATGCATCTTTATGACATCTGATACATCCCAAATTGTAATTCCCTCGTAATGATGTTTGAATTAAACGCGGGGTGTTTTTGCCTTCTGAATTCTCAGTAATACAACATTAGTCAACAAGCTTAAGATTAAATGACAAGAACATCGCATCAGCAAGATGTGAGATGCTAAACCAGTAAAGAACAACAATTATGATGATAATGAAACATACAGCACAGGAAACTCGGAAACGAGGTGGCTGTGATCTAAGAGATGGGAAGCCCTTTCCATTGAATGAAAATGAAGCCCTTCTCAAATTTGAAACCTGCACATTTGCAATATCTTAAGATACAAGAAATAAAAACCTTGAATTAAAATATCTTTACAGTAAATCTTTCAACATTTAAAACTCCTCAACATTAATTGGCTAAGTCGTTATATCCGTTAAAGAAAGCTTGATGGAGATGCATTTTCAAACAAAAATGGTTGCATCATTTCATGCAATCTCCTTTTATAGCACTAAAGCAGACTCGAATCATCATGAATTTCAGCTGATAATACAAAAGGTCATTATTAAAATCACAACCTCATAATTTTCATATCATAGATAAAACTACTTTGACATTCAGGAGTTATCATGCATCAATTACACATGCACAAATGTAAGATGATTGAGGAATGAGGAACATGATAATGAAAAAAAAAAACCCTGCATATAAGCAACCAAATAAAAGGAACTCATACTAACGTATTTGATCCAAAACACATTAGCCAACTTAATTCCCTTGATAGTTTTTTTAAATCTCGGAAATCAAACTTATAGCCAGAAACTTGAAAATCATTACCATGAATTTCTTGTTGGAGATCAATAAATCACATCGAAATTCAGACCCAATTTAGGATTTCATTAGATTTTCATTTTACATACAAGAAGCGAGAGCTAAAGCAACCTATTACACAACAAAATCTAACATTTTTACAGCATTATACAACAGTAACAGCTAAAGATTTAATCCAGGAGTGTAATTAATGGTTCAAATTCAAAGCCCGTTAAAAAGATCAAATATTTAACCAGAAAATCAATTAAAAAAACAACAGGATTAAAGATCAGAAATAAAACTTACATGCACCCACTTACAAAAAGATCAGATTTTTTTAGTCAAGAAACAGCAAACAATCATCACAAAGACACCGAGATCACCAATATTTCCCACCAACATAGAGCCTAACATAAAAACGAACCAAGAACCCCACAAAAAACTATCAAATTTCGACCAAAAAAAAAAACCAAAACGCACAAAAAATGCTAAAACACGAGAGATCATAAAGACTGTAACCTGCTTCTGCTTGAATGGGCAAGAAACGGATCCGAATGAGACAGAAGAAGCAGAGAAAGATGCCATTTTTCTGATGGGATCGAAGGTAAGAGAAAAGAATGGATCTGAAACTTTGAGAAGAGGGTGGCGGAGAGCACGAAGAGTGTGTGCTGTGCTTATAAATACACCAAAGCCGTGTGTGTTAGAAAGGTGGAAACACATTTCATTTTCTTTTTTTAAATTTTAATTAACACCTTTTCCCTTTTCTTTCTATACTAAAGTTATTCTCAAAAAAATTATGTTAAAGTAGAAAATTATGTTATTCTAAATTTTTTTTTATGTCAAAGTAGAAATAAAAGGGAATTTTAATTCTATAATCTATCTTTGTTCTTATATATCTATAAAATTTTGCTATCCTGCTCACCCACCGTGCCCACCTAATGTGCCCACCATGAGGTGACACTCAACTATTGGACGCACAATTCATCACATCCAATAGTTGAGTGCCACCTCATGGTGGGCACGGTGAGTGGGCAGGATAGCAAAATTGTATATCTATAATCACTATCTACCTATATTATTATCATCATATTTTATCTCATTTTATTTTTTTTTAAAATTTTCTCTTATCTTAATCTAAAATTTTGAGTATTTGATTCATCATTTCTGTGGGGACCTCGGGTTGCTAATCTCATCTTAGGGCAATAAACGATTAATAAACAATTAATCATAGCATAAAAGAATATTCAAACCAAGAGCTAAAATTTTTTTTTTTTTTTTAAAATGAGCCCCTCGCTCAATCGGTAAAACTTGCCCGATCGAGCGAGCCAAAATATTCTGCTCTCGGGTCTGAACAAAAATGGCCTCGCTCGATCGGTGAAATGTTACCGATCGAGCGAGCAACAAAAAGCTCAACCTCTGTTTTGCAAAATAAGGCCTCGCTCGATCCGTCGATATTAACCGATCGAGCGGGCTCCAAAATACTGGAAATCTGCTGCATCAAAAAGGCTGTCAATTAATATACATGCATTGGCAAATAAATCCTATCTCATAAATACATCAATTCAAGAGAATATAAAATAGGATTTATCAACTAACAACATGTATAAGATCTCTGTACTCTAACATGTTGGCATACAATACATTTCATCTACTTAAAACCCGAGTCCTCACTTGCTAAAACTGTTCTTGCTGCTATCCAAGCCAACTCTAGCTTGATCATGCCCCCAACCTGATGCAATGCACACATACAAACAAAGCAACAACCGGATAGCTCCGGTGAGAATAAATCTCAGTATAAATAGCATGCATATACATCATTTAAACATATAACTAATTCACATCTTGAATTAACATAACATGCTAGCATTTATAAACGCATAATCTAAACCATAGAAGTCTCTAGGTTAATGCATAAATACAATGCATGTGCCAAGGAATAGGCTAGCAAAGCTGATACCAATAAAGCTTGGTTCTTTGGGATCCCGAGGAATAAAATAGCTCTCAAACTACCGACACTCGCATTCGAGGCAGCATCAAGTATTTTACTCCTCTGACTTTGGTGCAACTATAGTGAGTCTTCTGGCTCTGAACATAAATCCATAATCCGTGCCATGAGTCAAGCTGACTCTGGAAATAAATCTACATTCCATGCCACTCACTACAGCTCTCCAAACGTCATATGCACTCTAGGCGATGGCTGCCCTCTGTGCTAATTTAGGCTGGAGTTCAAGATGAATGCAACATAAGCTGTATGCATTAAAAGCTATAAAACACCTTGAACACTTGCTCAATAAACCAACTAAGCAAAACAAAGCAGCTAATCACATAAAGATAACAATAAATCTGCAAGCATCTCATAAAACATGTAAAACATGTTCAATACAGAAAATACTACAAATCAACTTAAACAGGTAAACATTTACATAAATGTTCTGAGAAATTCAAGAAAATGGCTATCTTGAATAATCTATCCCATTTATGTAAACTTCAACCATAACATATATACAAATAGACAAGTATGTGATTTTAGGCAACTCGATAAGCAAAACAAGCTCGAGTTATTCTGCCCATCTATTGATGTCTATTCATACCTGCATTTCTGATTCAAATAGCTGACACTCTGTCATCAAATTCTGCTCATTTCAATCAGTGCTACTTGAAGGTATTCTTGATTCAACTTCAAACACTTCAAGTCATACAAACTCGAACTCATCAATTCAACTTCGATAAGCTTCAATTCAAATCTGAAATAATGTATCACATAGCTAAACATCAATTTCCAATCTGAATCGATGTTTCTTTAAAGCTTATTCAGTTCAAATCTTGCTAATACAATCACAATTCAAACCTATGTCGCAACTATTCGAGTTCGATAAATCTTTCGATACAAATATAATTATATCTTCATTCTAAACATAATATCATATTCCATTCATCCACAATTAATCTTGAAGATGAGCTCTAGACATTTAGAATGCATAACAATTCAAAATCTTGAACCGGCGGCGTAACGATACGATTTCGATCGTTACAAAAGCTTAAACATCAATATTTCAATCATGTCCAGCATATATTATCACCAATTTCAGCAGCATAAAACGTGAACATCATCTCCTAACAAAATCAGATTTTCGAAAAATCTTTCAATATTCCAAAACATGTCCAAACGACGATCTTTTCTCGATCCGTCTTAGATATACTATCGTCGTATATACTAGAACATGTTTATACAATCAAATCTTAAGTCTAACAACAACTTAAAATTCAAACATGGTAGAACTTCATAAAACTTACGTCAAAAAGTAGCACTCGGAGCTGTGATCGCAAATATACGATCAATCAAAAATTCTACCGGGCGGATTGAAAGATATCGGAGCTTAAAAGAAGTCAAAAATGGCGTGAAGGGTTTTCTGATCTTTTCCCTGATTCCTCACGTTAATCTGATGAAAAACAAGTGGGAATTGTGATATATATAGCCTTATTTGCATTTTGGCCCCTGAACTTTGTCCTAATTGCAATTCAGTCCCCAGACAAGAGATTTAATTCAATTTCAATCAATTTCAATCCTAAATAATTTAAGAATATTAGAATTCAAGTCTAAACTCTAAATATTCTCAAATTAAATATTCTTGAATTAAAATTAAATTATTTCAGACATTATCGCATTTTAGTCCCTGAATTGCTCAATATTTGCAAATTGGCCCTTTCTCAGATTTCATCCTCCAAATTCATTCTTGATATTAATCATCTTGGAATTCACATCTTAAATTCCATAAATATCAATTGCAAATATTTTTAATCTTTTAATTTAAGAATTTCGAATAATAAAATCTTAAAATCCGAAAATCCTCTGACCCGAAATTGAAATTTCTAATTTCGTAACTTCTTCAAATAAATACCTTCTCATATCCGGAATTTAAATCTTAAATCCCGTCATTAAGAACTTAATATTTTCGGGCCTTACAATTTCAATCCTCAAATAACATAAAAATTAATTACACAAAAATTTTATATATACATCACGTTACGTTCAAGAGACGCTAGTATGTAATTAGAGAGCTATTGAGCCAGTTTGGATACCGAAGCTGAATTTTTTTAAAAAAAACTTAAATAAGTTCAGCTTTTTAAAGTGTTTTTATTTAAAAAATCAGAAACAATGTTAACGTTTGGATAAATATTAAAAAAATATTTTTATTTCAATTTTCAAATATGAAGCAAAAACTCAAAAAAGCTAGAAATTATAGATATTAAAAAAGCAATTTGTTAAGTGCTTTCTTAAAATGTCATTTGTAACCAAACTCAAAAATTTTAAGAAAATTATTTTTAAAAAAAAAGTGTTTTTATCCTCTCAACTTTTCAAACCAAACGGACTCATTGATATAATCAGAATGAAAATTATCATTATATTTTTGTCTATATAATATATATATATATAATATGTTAATAAAGTTAAAGTGTTTGTAGTAATTAGTTTCTTTGCATTTATTTATTATTATAATATCCTATCTACTTTTAAATTTTGAAATCATCTATATTTTTAATCAAATCATATATTTATTTATATTATTAAAATTTTAGATTGTTATATTATCTTAATTATAAATATGAAAAAAATCATTAATTTGAAATGAAAAAAGTACCGTATTTAATAATTATTAAATTATATAAGCACACAACGCGTGAGAGATATTGATGTCAAGATAAATAAATAATAACTACATCACAAAAATTCCTGTGAGACGGTCTCATGGATTAATTTCGTGAGATGATATCATATTTGGATCACTCATGAAAAAAATATCAATTTTTATGGCAAAATATTACTTTTTATTGTAAAAATGGGTAAGTTGAACCGTCTCACGAAAAAAATTTCGTGAAACCGTATCACAAAAGACTTACTCCACACACATTTGGTGACAATATTTGTCTTATCTTATTTTAAAAATGAGTAATTAAAGTTTTTTGATAAATTATTTTAAATAACTTAAAATATCGATATGTTTTATATTATAAAATATATAATGTTATGAAGATAATATAGATAGTTATATTTTAGTTTCTCTGTGCACACGTACATGCGTGTGTCTGCACAAAAAAATAGTGTTTTTTTATTAATACACGAGAGCATGCTAAACTTTTTTTTTGTGTGTGAAAAAATAAATTTATGTAAAAAAAATCTAATAAACTCGCTAAAGGGCAAAAACAATTTATTTTAAAAATTTTGCTACCAAAAGTACTTATGCATATAGAATATATAGCATAAAAAAATCAAATGGATATGCACACAATGCCTAAATATGAGAGCTTATAATATTATATAAGAAAAGAGACAAATGTCACTAAATGCTATGCAAACCGGAAAATGGCTGGCCATGGCACTTTGAAAGAAACGGAAACTTCACTGTGCGATTTGTGTACAAGGTTGGAATGTATAGTAGTTGTGTCACTTGTGCCAAGAGACGTCAAGCTCCTCCGAGGACAATTTGAGCTGGTGGTGGAAAATACTGTATATGGAACCTCAAGATCCATCAAAAGTCAAGCATTTTATTTGGAGAGCCTGCTTGGGTTTTCTTCCAACAAAAGGAGAACTCCACCGAAGACACCTCATTAACGATCCAACATGCTTGCGCTGTGATGAACAATTATAATCGACTGTCCTTGCTGTGAAACCCATTATTTTTAGAATTTATATTTTAATTCGTGGTATAATTATATATTCCGAGATAATTTTGGAGATAGAGTATATATTCATATTTTATTAATTTGAGATAATTAGTATACAAATAAGGTAAGTGATTTAGATTTATAGGGAAACGAATCTCGAGAAATTAAAATTTTATACAAACTTGAAATATCAAGATTTTTTCTATCTTAAGCTTATTTTTTTGAGTGCCTATAAATAGAGGCTCATAGCTTAAGAAAAAATCACACTAAAATTCTCTATTTCCTCTCCATATTTTCGATAGGAAGCCTAGAAAATTAAGTCAAGAATTCAGCCAATTTTTTCTCCTGAATTTCGAGAAATAGGCTATCATTAGAGTCAAAGATTTGTCCATTCACTCTTCAAAGATACGTGGAGTTAGTCTAGGAATTTGGGAAGGCAAGTGTTTGAGAAATTCCAAGTAATTTGCCAATTTTTCGAGAAAGTCCATTCTGAATATTCGAGAATTGCTTCAGAAGGTTTTTGATCCAAGTTTTGTTCGTCAAGTTATTGATTTTCGCACCAATAAATTTGTAAGTGGGCTTATGTTTTAAAATTATATGTATGTTTTAAAAATTCGATCGCTCATGTTAATCGTTGGAATTTTGTTATTTAATATTGTTCATGATAATCTTTTGCTGAAAATATGTTTTGACACTGTTATGGCTCGAATTAGGAGTGAAAAGAGAATTTCCGAATCATGTTATGTTATGGCCCTGATACGGTGGGTATAATAACAGTTCTATGACCTCACCCCTTAGAGAGATTACATATAGGGGACTGATCAGTTAGCCACGTATAATGAGAGAAATTTCGGTGTCTGGCCAAAGTTATGTTATGCTATGTTATGTCATGTCAATTATGTTATGATGATGTTTATGCTATGTTAAGTTGAGACATGATATGAAATGTTTACGCTTTGAATTATGCTATGAGTTTTGAAATAAATAAATATATATATATAAATATGATCGATCGGCCCCCACTTGCTGAGTGTTTTCCAAAACACTCACCCCTTAATTTTCCTCTCAGATGGTACCGAAGAACAATTAGAGGAGAAAGTACAAGACATGCTTTGGAGATGGCGATGAAGATATTTTTGAGCTTTTATCGTTATTTTTAAGTTGTAAGACGTTTTCGCAAATTTTATTCCTTATTTGGGAGTTTTGAGTTGTACAAAATATTTAATTTTGGAATTTACTCATGAAATATACTGATTTTAGTTAAATTCTGGACTAAGAGCCTGATTGTTTTTGAATTTTATTTGAAAACAACGGCGATGTCACCCGACCCCGGGCGCGGGGCGTGACAAAAGTGGTATCAGAGCAAAACCAGGTTCATGATCTTGATGGGAGATTAGGATTTAGAATATATGATATTTATGGATTTAGAATGAGAAGGAAACACTTGGGATTGGTATTCAAAATGAAGAAAGAACAACTTGAGAGTAGTATTTATATTGCATAGGCAATATAAAATTTGAGATAAATTTTGTTGGTAAATTATTGGTTTAAGTTAGATTGAATTATTTAAGTCATTATTTTTGGGATTCATATGAAATCATTTGGGAATTAGATTAAGTTTGATTTTTGAGATTTAAGTTGACATTTGGGATTTAAGTTTGACTTTAATATTTGGACTTGTATATTAAGTTATAATTTTGGGATTTATTCTAGAATTAATGGTAATTAGATTCTAGTTTCAACTAAGTTAAATCAAGTTTCGAGGACAAACTTCCAATAAGGTGGGAGAGATGTGAAACCCCAGATTTTTAGAATTTATATTTTAATTTGTGGTATAATTATATATTCCGAGATAATTTTGGAGATAGAGTATATATTCTTATTTTATTAATTTGAGATAATTAGTATACAAATACGATAAGTGATCTAGATTTATAGGGAACGAATCTCGAGAAATGGAAATTTTATACAAACTTGGAATATCAAGATTTTTTTTCTATTTTAAGATTATTTTTTTGAGTGCCTATAAATAGAGGCTCATAGCTTAAGAAAAAATCACACCAAAATTCTCTATTTCCTCTCCATATTTTCGATAGGAAGCCTAGCAAATTAAGTCAAGAATTCAGCCAATTTTTCCTCCAGGATTTCGAGAAGTAGGCTGTCATTAGAGTCAAAGATTTGTCCATTCACTCTTCAATGACACGTGGAGTTAGTCTAGGAATTTGGGAAGATAAGTGTTTGAGAAATTCCAAGTAATTTGCCAATTTTTTGAGAAAGTCCATTCTGAATATTCGAGAATTGCTTCTGAAGGTTTTCGATCCAAGTTTTGTTCGTCAAGTTATTGATTTTCGCACCAATAAATTTGTAAGTGGGCTTATGTTTTAAAATTATATGTATGTTTTAAAAATTCGATCGCTCATGTTAATCGTTGGAATTTTTTTATTTAATATTGTTCATGATAATGTTTTGCTGAAAATATGTTTTGACACTGTTATGACTCGAATTAGGAGTGGAAAGGGAATTTCCGAACCATGTTATGTTATGGCCCTGATACGGTGGGTATAATAACCGTTCTATGACCTCACCCCTTAGAGGGATAACATATAGGGGACTGATCATGTGAGACCTCGATTCTAATCATCTAATATTGGGATAAACAATAATTAAGCATAAAAGAACCAAGATTAAAAGAAAAGGAATTTTTTTTTATGAATAGAGTTCGTGCGATCGAGCGCACCCAAAAATCCACTTCTCTGTGAATAGTGCCACGCTCGATCGCACGAACTCGTGCGATCGAGCGCACTAAAAAACGCAAGATTCATGCCCAGAAAACAACAGGACATAAATTAAGGTTAACCAACTCCATTCAAGCCATTAAATACTTCAAAATATGAATATGCACTACAACTCCACATGCATATACAATACAATAAAAATCGAATACAATCTAAGTTCGATGATAGGGTCATTCGACAAGTCAAGTAAATTCTAGTTCCTAAACATGATTCAAGACATGAAATTTCATCAACTCTATAATGCAAGATTGCTAAAAGGACAAACTTCTAGACGGTGTCTCACTCTATTACTTCCAACTCGATCTAGTCATGCATCTTCTGACTCAATCCTGCCCCACTTGTCGTCAAGTACACATACAAACAAAACGACAGCCGGATAATCCGGTGAGAATATAATTCCCAGTAAAATAGACAAATCAAGCAATTTCCAAATCCAATATCAATTCATGTTATATAAAACAACGAGTCAATCAATTCAAAAAGGCATATCAGCACTCAACTCGAAACGCATTAAAATGCAATGCATGACTTCAAAACTCAGGATTATCTAATCGGATAATCGAATATCAATCGGTACTCAGTTGGGATCCCAAAGTCAAGTCATCACGAACAACCCACCGACACTCCCATTCGGGGTGGATGTTGTACAACTCAAACCCCTAGACTTTAGAGCAACTATAAGAAGTATTCTAGCTCATGGAAAAACTCAAAATCCAAGGCCACTTCAATATAGCTCCCTAAATCGTCTAAGTTCAAAACGAATCGAATCTTCGGCTCAAGATGTATGCAAGTGAAATGAAACTCATTCAATCTAAAATAAATTAATTCAAAAAGCATAAAGTATGTGATTTCTTTTGGGCACTCGAATTAATTCAAATTCGAGTTAATCATCCCGTTCATTCAATTGTCGTCTTCTTACCTTTCAAGTTCGTCGAGGATTCAAATCCAAAAATAACAACGAACTAAATCAAAATCGAATCGAATCGAATCAAAACAAGCCATAAAAGAAGTTCAATACTATACCGTATTCAATTCTCGAATCGATTTAAACTCCCAAGTTCGTTCCAAACCCTAATCGTCAACCAAATGTCAAAACGACGCCTTCGTTGCGGAGATCGTGAATCTCAACTCGAATCTGAAATCTGACGGTCGGATCGTGCGAATCGAAAGAAAGAAAAGCTTAAAGAAATCGGTCATGGCTTCTCTCTCGGTCGACGTGAAGAAGGGAGGAAGGAGAATGGAGGAGAGAGGTGATGGCTAATAATAAAATACACTCCCATAGACTAGTCAACCGACTAATTGCAAACCGGTCCCTGAAACTCCAACTTAAATCGATTCAATCCCGGCTCAACTAATCTTCACTAATTCCAAAATAATTAATAATCAACTCTACTAATCACGAATACTTAATTTCAGGGCCTTACAAATCAGTTAGCCACGAATAATTAGAGGAATTTCAGTGTCTGGCTAAAGTTATGTTATGATATGTTATGTCATGTAAATTATGTTATGATGATATTTATGCTATGTTATGTTGAGACATGATATGAAATGTTTACGCTTTGAATTATGCTATGAATTTTTTAAATAAATAAATATATAGATATGATCGATCGGCCCCCACTTGCTGAGTGTTTTCCAAAACACACACTCCTTAGTTTTCCTCCCAGATGGTACCGAAGAACAATTAGAGGAGAAAGAACAAGACATGCTTTGGAGATGGTGATGAAGATATTTTTGATATTTTATCGTTATTTTTAAGTTGTAAGACGTTTTCGCAAATTTTATTTCTTATTTGGGAGTTTTGAGTTGTACAAAATATTTAATTTTGGAATTTACTCATGAAATAGACTGATTTTAGTTAAATTCTGTACTAAGAGCCTGGTTGTTTTCGAAATTTATTTGAAAGCAACGACGATGTCACCCGACCCCGGGCGCGGGGCGTGACAGAAGTGGTATCAGAGCAAAACCAGGTTCATGATCTTGATGGAAGATTAGAATTTAGAATATATGATATTGATGGATTTAGAATGAGAAGGAACCGCTTGGGATTGGTATTCAGAATGAGGAAAAAACAACTTGAGAGTAGTATTTATATTATATTGCATAGACAATATAAAATTTGAGATAGATTTTGTTGTTGAATTATTGGTTTAAGTTAGATTGAATTATTTAAAGTCATTATTTTTGGGATTCATATGAAATCATTTGGGAATTAGATTAAGTTTGATTTTTGAAATTTAAGTTGACATTTGGGATTTAAGTTTGACTTTAATATTTGGACTTGTATATTAAGTTATAATTTTGGGATTTATTCTAGAATTAACGGTAATGAGATTCTAGTTTCAACTAAGTTAAATCAAGTTTCGAGGACGAAACTTCCAATAAGGTGGGAGGGATGTGAACCCCTGAATTTTTAGAATTTATATTTTAATTCGTGGTATAATTATATATTCTGAGATAATTTTGGAGATAGAGTATATATTCATATTTTATTAATTTGAGATAATTAGTATACAAATAAGGTAAGTGATCTAGATTTATAGAAAAACGAATCTCAAGAAATGGAAATTTTATACAAACTTGGAATATCAAGATTTTTCTATCTTAAGCTTATTTTTTTAAGTGCCTATAAATAGAGGCTCATAGCTTAAGGAAAAATCACACCAAAATTCTCTATTTCCTCTCCATATTTTTGATAGGAAGCCTAGTAAATTAAGTCAAGAATTCAGCCAATTTTTCCTCCAAGATTTCGAGAAGTATCATTAGAGTCAAAGATTTGTCCATTCACTCTTCAAAGACACGTGGAGTTAGTCTAGGAATTTGGGAAGGTAAGTGTTTGAGAAATTCCAAGTAATTTGCCAATTTTTCGAGAAAGTCCATTCTGAATATTCGAGAATTGCTTCTGAAGGTTTTCGATCCAAGTTTTGTTCGTCAAGTTATTGATTTTCGCACAATAAATTTGTAAGTGGGCTTATGTTTTAAAATTATATGTATGTTTTAAAAATTCGATCGCTCATGTTAATCGTTAGAATTTTGTTATTTAATATTGTTCATGATAATGTTTTGCTGAAAATATGTTTTGACACTGTTATGACTCGAATTAGGAGTGGAAAGGGAATTTCCGAACCATGTTATGTTATGGCCCTGATACGGTGGGTATAATAACCGTTCTATGACCTCACCCCTTAGAGGGATTACATATAGGGGACTGATCAGTTAGCCACGAATAATTAGAGGAATTTCAGTGTCTGGCTAAAGTTATGTTATGCTATGTTATGTCATGTAAATTATGTTATGATGATGTTTATGCTATGTTATGTTGAGACATGATATGAAATGTTTACGCTTTGAATTATGCTATGAGTTTTTTAAAAAATAAATATATAGATATGATCGATCGGCCCCCACTTGCTGAGTGTTTTCCAAAACACTCACCCCTTAATTTTCCTCTCAGATGGTACCAAAGAACAATTAGAGGAGAAAGAACAAGACATTCTTTGGAGATGGTGATGAAGATATTTTTGAGCTTTTATCGTTATTTTTAAGTTGTAAGACGTTTCCGCAAATTTTATTCCTTATTTGGGAGTTTTGAGTTGTACAGAATATTTAATTTTGGAATCTCATGAAATAGACTGATTTTAGTTAAATTTTGTACTAAGAGCCTGGTTGTTTTCGAATTTTATTTGAAAGCAACGACGATGTCACCCGACCCCGGGCGTGGGGCGTGACAGAAGTGGTATCAGAGCAAAACCAGGTTCATGATCTTGATGAAAGATTAGAATTTAGAATATATGATATTGATGGATTTAGAATGAGAAGGAACCGCTTGGGATTGGTATTCAGAATGAGGAAAGAACAACTTGAGAGTAGTATTTATATTATATTGCATAGACAATATAAAATTTGAGATAGATTTTGTTGTTAAATTATTGGTTTAAGTTAGATTGAATTATTTAAAGTCATTATTTTTGGGATTCATATGAAATCATTTGGGAATTAGATTAAGTTTGATTTTTGAGATTTAAGTTGACATTTGGGATTTAAGTTTGACTTTAATATTTGGACTTGTATATTAAGTTATAATTTTGGGATTTATTCTAGAATTAACGGTAATGAGATTCTAGTTTCAACTAAGTTAAATCAAGTTTCGAGGTCGAAACTTCCAATAAGGTGGGAGGGATGTGAACCCCCAGATTTTTAGAATTTATATTTTAATTCGTGGTATAATTATATATTTCGAGATAATTTTGGAGATAGAGTATATATTCATATTTTATTAATTTGATATAATTAGTATACAAATAAGGTAAGTGATCTAGATTTATGGGGAAACGAATCTCGAGAAATTAAAATTTTATACAAACTTGAAATATCAAGATTTTTTCTATCTTAAGCTTATTTTTTTGAGTGCCTATAAATAGAGGCTCATAGCTTAAGAAAAAATCACACTAAAATTCTCTATTTCCTCTCCATATTTTCGATAGGAAGCCTAGAAAATTAAGTCAAGAATTCAGCCAATTTTTTCTCCTGAATTTCGAGAAATAGGCTATCATTAGAGTCGAAGATTTGTCCATTCACTCTTCAAAGATACGTGGAGTTAGTCTAGGAATTTGGGAAGGCAAGTGTTTGAGAAATTCCAAGTAATTTGCCAATTTTTCGAGAAAGTCCATTCTGAATATTCGAGAATTGCTTCAGAAGGTTTTTGATCCAAGTTTTGTTCGTCAAGTTATTGATTTTCGCACCAATAAATTTGTAAGTGGGCTTATGTTTTAAAATTATATGTATGTTTTAAAAATTCGATCGCTCATGTTAATCGTTGGAATTTTGTTATTTAATATTGTTCATGATAATCTTTTGCTGAAAATATGTTTTGACACTGTTATGGCTCGAATTAGGAGTGAAAAGAGAATTTCCGAATCATGTTATGTTATGGCCCTGATACGGTGGGTATAATAACAGTTCTATGACCTCACCCCTTAGAGAGATTACATATAGGGGACTGATCAGTTAGCCACGTATAATGAGAGAAATTTCGGTGTCTGGCCAAAGTTATGTTATGCTATGTTATGTCATGTCAATTATGTTATGATGATGTTTATGCTATGTTAAGTTGAGACATGATATGAAATGTTTACGCTTTGAATTATGCTATGAGTTTTGAAATAAATAAATATATATATATAAATATGATCGATCGGCCCCCACTTGCTGAGTGTTTTCCAAAACACTCACCCCTTAATTTTCCTCTCAGATGGTACCGAAGAACAATTAGAGGAGAAAGTACAAGACATGCTTTGGAGATGGCGATGAAGATATTTTTGAGCTTTTATCGTTATTTTTAAGTTGTAAGACGTTTCCGCAAATTTTATTCCTTATTTGGGAGTTTTGAGTTGTACAAAATATTTAATTTTGGAATTTACTCATGAAATATACTGATTTTAGTTAAATTCTGGACTAAGAGCCTGATTGTTTTTGAATTTTATTTGAAAACAACGGCGATGTCACCCGACCCCGGGCGCGGGGCGTGACAAAAGTGGTATCAGAGCAAAACCAGGTTCATGATCTTGATGGGAGATTAGGATTTAGAATATATGATATTTATGGATTTAGAATGAGAAGGAAACACTTGGGATTGGTATTCAAAATGAAGAAAGAACAACTTGAGAGTAGTATTTATATTGCATAGGCAATATAAAATTTGAGATAAATTTTGTTGGTAAATTATTGGTTTAAGTTAGATTGAATTATTTAAGTCATTATTTTTGGGATTCATATGAAATCATTTGGGAATTAGATTAAGTTTGATTTTTGAGATTTAAGTTGACATTTGGGATTTAAGTTTGACTTTAATATTTGGACTTGTATATTAAGTTATAATTTTGGGATTTATTCTAGAATTAATGGTAATTAGATTCTAGTTTCAACTAAGTTAAATCAAGTTTCGAGGACAAACTTCCAATAAGGTGGGAGAGATGTGAAACCCCAGATTTTTAGAATTTATATTTTAATTTGTGGTATAATTATATATTCCGAGATAATTTTGGAGATAGAGTATATATTCTTATTTTATTAATTTGAGATAATTAGTATACAAATACGATAAGTGATCTAGATTTATAGGGAACGAATCTCGAGAAATGGAAATTTTATACAAACTTGGAATATCAAGATTTTTTTTCTATTTTAAGATTATTTTTTTGAGTGCCTATAAATAGAGGCTCATAGCTTAAGAAAAAATCACACCAAAATTCTCTATTTCCTCTCCATATTTTCGATAGGAAGCCTAGCAAATTAAGTCAAGAATTCAGCCAATTTTTCCTCCAGGATTTCGAGAAGTAGGCTGTCATTAGAGTCAAAGATTTGTCCATTCACTCTTCAATGACACGTGGAGTTAGTCTAGGAATTTGGGAAGATAAGTGTTTGAGAAATTCCAAGTAATTTGCCAATTTTTTGAGAAAGTCCATTCTGAATATTCGAGAATTGCTTCTGAAGGTTTTCGATCCAAGTTTTGTTCGTCAAGTTATTGATTTTCGCACCAATAAATTTGTAAGTGGGCTTATGTTTTAAAATTATATGTATGTTTTAAAAATTCGATCGCTCATGTTAATCGTTGGAATTTTTTTATTTAATATTGTTCATGATAATGTTTTGCTGAAAATATGTTTTGACACTGTTATGACTCGAATTAGGAGTGGAAAGGGAATTTCCGAACCATGTTATGTTATGGCCCTGATACGGTGGGTATAATAACCGTTCTATGACCTCACCCCTTAGAGGGATAACATATAGGGGACTGATCATGTGAGACCTCGATTCTAATCATCTAATATTGGGATAAACAATAATTAAGCATAAAAGAACCAAGATTAAAAGAAAAGGAATTTTTTTTTATGAATAGAGTTCGTGCGATCGAGCGCACCCAAAAATCCACTTCTCTGTGAATAGTGCCACGCTCGATCGCACGAACTCGTGCGATCGAGCGCACTAAAAAACGCAAGATTCATGCCCAGAAAACAACAGGACATAAATTAAGGTTAACCAACTCCATTCAAGCCATTAAATACTTCAAAATATGAATATGCACTACAACTCCACATGCATATACAATACAATAAAAATCGAATACAATCTAAGTTCGATGATAGGGTCATTCGACAAGTCAAGTAAATTCTAGTTCCTAAACATGATTCAAGACATGAAATTTCATCAACTCTATAATGCAAGATTGCTAAAAGGACAAACTTCTAGACGGTGTCTCACTCTATTACTTCCAACTCGATCTAGTCATGCATCTTCTGACTCAATCCTGCCCCACTTGTCGTCAAGTACACATACAAACAAAACGACAGCCGGATAATCCGGTGAGAATATAATTCCCAGTAAAATAGACAAATCAAGCAATTTCCAAATCCAATATCAATTCATGTTATATAAAACAACGAGTCAATCAATTCAAAAAGGCATATCAGCACTCAACTCGAAACGCATTAAAATGCAATGCATGACTTCAAAACTCAGGATTATCTAATCGGATAATCGAATATCAATCGGTACTCAGTTGGGATCCCAAAGTCAAGTCATCACGAACAACCCACCGACACTCCCATTCGGGGTGGATGTTGTACAACTCAAACCCCTAGACTTTAGAGCAACTATAAGAAGTATTCTAGCTCATGGAAAAACTCAAAATCCAAGGCCACTTCAATATAGCTCCCTAAATCGTCTAAGTTCAAAACGAATCGAATCTTCGGCTCAAGATGTATGCAAGTGAAATGAAACTCATTCAATCTAAAATAAATTAATTCAAAAAGCATAAAGTATGTGATTTCTTTTGGGCACTCGAATTAATTCAAATTCGAGTTAATCATCCCGTTCATTCAATTGTCGTCTTCTTACCTTTCAAGTTCGTCGAGGATTCAAATCCAAAAATAACAACGAACTAAATCAAAATCGAATCGAATCGAATCAAAACAAGCCATAAAAGAAGTTCAATACTATACCGTATTCAATTCTCGAATCGATTTAAACTCCCAAGTTCGTTCCAAACCCTAATCGTCAACCAAATGTCAAAACGACGCCTTCGTTGCGGAGATCGTGAATCTCAACTCGAATCTGAAATCTGACGGTCGGATCGTGCGAATCGAAAGAAAGAAAAGCTTAAAGAAATCGGTCATGGCTTCTCTCTCGGTCGACGTGAAGAAGGGAGGAAGGAGAATGGAGGAGAGAGGTGATGGCTAATAATAAAATACACTCCCATAGACTAGTCAACCGACTAATTGCAAACCGGTCCCTGAAACTCCAACTTAAATCGATTCAATCCCGGCTCAACTAATCTTCACTAATTCCAAAATAATTAATAATCAACTCTACTAATCACGAATACTTAATTTCAGGGCCTTACAAATCAGTTAGCCACGAATAATTAGAGGAATTTCAGTGTCTGGCTAAAGTTATGTTATGATATGTTATGTCATGTAAATTATGTTATGATGATGTTTATGCTATGTTATGTTGAGACATGATATGAAATGTTTACGCTTTGAATTATGCTATGAATTTTTTAAATAAATAAATATATAGATATGATCGATCGGCCCCCACTTGCTGAGTGTTTTCCAAAACACACACCCCTTAGTTTTTCTCCCAGATGGTACCGAAGAACAATTAGAGGAGAAAGAACAAGACATGCTTTGGAGATGGTGATGAAGATATTTTTGATATTTTATCGTTATTTTTAAGTTGTAAGACGTTTTCGCAAATTTTATTCCTTATTTGGGAGTTTTGAGTTGTACAGAATATTTAATTTTGGAATTTACTCATGAAATAGACTGATTTTAGTTAAATTCTGTACTAAGAGCCTGGTTGTTTTCGAAATTTATTTGAAAGCAACGACGATGTCACCCGACCCCGGGCGCGGGGCGTGACAGAAGTGGTATCAGAGCAAAACCAGGTTCATGATCTTGATGGAAGATTAGAATTTAGAATATATGATATTGATGGATTTAGAATGAGAAGGAACCGCTTGGGATTGGTATTCAGAATGAGGAAAAAACAACTTGAGAGTAGTATTTATATTATATTGCATAGACAATATAAAATTTGAGATAAATTTTGTTGTTGAATTATTGGTTTAAGTTAGATTGAATTATTTAAAGTCATTATTTTTGGGATTCATATGAAATCATTTGGGAATTAGATTAAGTTTGATTTTTGAGATTTAAGTTGACATTTGGGATTTAAGTTTGACTTTAATATTTGGAATTGTATATTAAGTTATAATTTTGGGATTTATTCTAGAATTAACGGTAATGAGATTCTAGTTTCAACTAAGTTAAATCAAGTTTCGAGGACGAAACTTCCAATAAGGTGGGAGGGATGTGAACCCCTGAATTTTTAGAATTTATATTTTAATTCGTGGTATAATTATATATTCTGAGATAATTTTGGAGATAGAGTATATATTCATATTTTATTAATTTGAGATAATTAGTATACAAATAAGGTAAGTGATCTAGATTTATAGGAAAACGAATCTCAAGAAATGGAAATTTTATACAAACTTGGAATATCAAGATTTTTCTATCTTAAGATTATTTTTTTAAGTGCCTATAAATAGAGGCTCATAGCTTAAGGAAAAATCACACCAAAATTCTCTATTTCCTCTCCATATTTTTGATAGGAAGCCTAGCAAATTAAGTCAAGAATTCAGCCAATTTTTCCTCCAAGATTTCGAGAAGTATCATTAGAGTCAAAGATTTGTCCATTCACTCTTCAAAGACACGTGGAGTTAGTCTAGGAATTTGGGAAGGTAAGTGTTTGAGAAATTCCAAGTAATTTGCCAATTTTTCGAGAAAGTCCATTCTGAATATTCGAGAATTGCTTCTGAAGGTTTTCGATCCAAGTTTTGTTCGTCAAGTTATTGATTTTCGCATAATAAATTTGTAAGTGGGCTTATGTTTTAAAATTATATGTATGTTTTAAAAATTCGATCGCTCATGTTAATCGTTGGAATTTTGTTATTTAATATTGTTCATGATAATGTTTTGCTGAAAATATGTTTTGACACTGTTATGACTCGAATTAGGAGTGGAAAGGGAATTTCCGAACCATGTTATGTTATGGCCCTGATACGGTGGGTATAATAACCGTTCTATGACCTCACCCCTTAGAAGGATTACATATAGGGGACTGATCAGTTAGCCACGAATAATTAGAGGAATTTCAGTGTCTGGCTAATGTTATGTTATGCTATGTTATGTCATGTAAATTATGTTATGATGATGTTTATGCTATGTTATGTTGAGACATGATATGAAATGTTTACGCTTTGAATTATGCTATGAGTTTTTTAAAAAATAAATATATAGATATGATCGATCGGCCCCCACTTGCTGAGTGTTTTCCAAAACACTCACCCCTTAATTTTCCTCTCAGATGGTACAAAAGAACAATTATAGGAGAAAGAACAAGACATTCTTTGGAGATGGTGATGAAGATATTTTTGAGCTTTTATCGTTATTTTTAAGTTGTAAGACGTTTCCGCAAATTTTATTCCTTATTTGGGAGTTTTGAGTTGTACAGAATATTTAATTTTGGAATTTACTCATGAAATATACTGATTTTAGTTAAATTTTGTACTAAGAGCCTGGTTTTTTTCGAATTTTATTTGAAAGCAACGACGATGTCACCCGACCCCGGGCGTGGGGCGTGACAGAAGTGGTATCAGAGCAAAACCAGGTTCATGATCTTGATGAAAGATTAGAATTTAGAATATATGATATTGATGGATTTAGAATGAGAAGGAACCGCTTGGGATTGGTATTCAGAATGAGGAAAGAACAACTTGAGAGTAGTATTTATATTATATTGCATAGACAATATAAAATTTGAGATAGATTTTGTTGTTAAATTTTTGGTTTAAGTTAGATTGAATTATTTAAAGTCATTATTTTTGGGATTCATATAAAATCATTTGGGAATTAGATTAAGTTTGATTTTTGAGATTTAAGTTGACATTTGGGATTTAAGTTTGACTTTAATATTTGGACTTGTATATTAAGTTATAATTTTGGGATTTATTCTAGAATTAACGGTAATCAGATTCTAGTTTCAACTAAGTTAAATCAAGTTTCGAGGTCGAAACTTCCAATAAGGTGGGAGGGATGTGAACCCCCAGATTTTTAGAATTTATATTTTAATTCGTGGTATAATTATATATTTCGAGATAATTTTGGAGATAGAGTATATATTCATATTTTATTAATTTGATATAATTAGTATACAAATAAGGTAAGTGATCTAGATTTATGGGGAAACGAATCTCGAGAAATGGAAATTTTATACAAACTTGGAATATCAAGATTTTTTTCTATCTTAAGCTTATTTTTTTAAGTGCCTATAAATAGAGGCTCATAGCTTAAGGAAAAATTGCACCAAAATTCTCTATTTCTTCTCCATATTTTCGATAGGAAGCATAGCAAATTAAGTCAAGAATTCAGCCAATTTTTCCTCTAGGATTTCGAGAAGTAGGCTATCATTAGAGTCAAAGATTTGTCCATTCACTCTTCAAAGACACGTGGAGTTAGTCTAGGAATTTGGGAAGGTAAGCGTTTGAGAAATTCCAAGTAATTTGCCAATTTTTCGAGAAAGTCCATTCTGAATATTCGAGAATTGCTTCTGAAGGTTTTCGATCCAAGTTTTGTTCGTCAAGTTATTGATTTTTGCACCAATAAATTTGTAAGTGGGTTTATGTTTTAAAATTATATGTATGTTTTAAAAATTCGATCGCTCATGTTAATCGTTAAAATTTTGTTATTTAATATTGTTCATGATAATGTTTTGCTGAAAATATGTTTTGACACTGTTATGACTCGAATTAGGAGTGGAAAGGGAATTTCCGAACTATGTTATGTTATGACCCTGATACGGTGGGTATAATAACCGTTCTATGACCTCACCCCTTAGAGGGATTACATATAGGGGACAGACCAGTTAGCCACGAATAATTAGAGAAATTTCAGTGTTTGGCCAAAGTTATGTTATGCTATGTTATGTCATGTCAATTATGTTATGATTATGTTTATGCTATGTTATGTTGAGACATGATATGAAATGTTAATGCTTTGAATTATGATATGAGTTTTTTAAATAAATATATATATAGATATGATCGATCGGCCCCCACTTGCTGAGTGTTTTCCAAAACACTCACCCCTTAATTTTCCTCCTAGATAGTACCGAAGAACAATTAGAGGAGAAAGAACAAGACATGATTTGGAGATGGTGATGAAGATATTTTTGAGCTTTTATCTTTATTTTTAAGTTGTAAGACGTTTTCGCAAATTTTATTCCTTATTCGGGAGTTTTGAGTTGTACATAATATTTAATTTTGGAATTTACTCATGAAATAGACTGGTTTTAGTTAAATTATGTACTAAGAGCGTGATTGTTTTTGAATTTTATTTGAAAGCAACGACGATGTCACCCGATGTAACGCCCCAAAATTATCTTAATGGACTTTATTTGAGATAATCAGAGATTTTAGAAGTCGATGGCCGATTCGATTTTGATCAGGGACTAAAATGCAATTTTCAGAATTTTCAGGGACTAAAACGCAAAAATGGGATTTGTTATATAATCCAAGGCTTTGACTAAGTCTTTATCTTCTCCCCATTATCCTTCCAACTCGTTTTCTCCATTGAAGGCGAGAGAAAAGCTTCAAAGCTTTTGTGATTTCCATTTTAGCTCGATCCGTCCGTTGGAATTTGATCTGAAGTTGATATTTGCGATCACACCGACGAGTGCTCCGTTTGAAAGTAAGTTTATCTAATTTCTGAGAGGTTTGAATTTTTGGGTGTCTTTAGAATTGATTTATATTCGGAGATGATGATTATGAGATAGCTGTGATAGTATATCTAAGACGGTTCAAAGAAATATCGACGATTGGAATTGATATGATTTTTTTTGTTTTTAGATTTGAAGGATTTGAATTGTTTTGATGATATTGAGATGATTATGAGTATATTGGTTTGTTGAATTGTTGTATGCGTTTCCGGTTTGTCAGAATATAGTCATTATGCCGTCAGTTTGAGTTTTGGATATCGTTGCGATGTTTTGATCGTATCGAGTTTGATTGAGCTTTTGATGTCGATATTGATCCTTATGACTTCTTCTGTTGGATTGAAGTGAATTCAACAGAGTTGTGAGATAGCATCTTGGTCAGTTTGGAAGATTGAAGTCGGTACAGTATCGATTTTCTTATTTATCGATCGAAGAAGTTTGATTGAGTTTTGAATGAATTGATTGGATATTTATTATTATCCTTATTATTGATTTTCAGATTGAAGTACCTTTGAAGCGAATAAGGTAAAAGACGACTTAGACTTGAATGAAACGATTAACTCGAATTAGACTGGATTTGAGTGTTCCAAAGAAATCACATACTTGCATGATTGAATGCTTATTTGTCATGATTGAATGGTTAGTTGAAATCATGATTGAATGCTTATTTGAATTGGTTATTGAATTTATGATTGAATGCATGAGATGACATATGCATTCATATTGAGCCGAATGATTATTCGTTTTGAATTAGACGATCTGGTGATTATAGTTGAGTGGCCTTGTAGGCGAATTACTACATGTGCGGAAATAACTCTCTATAATGCTCCGGAGTCTAGAGGATTAAAATATGCCTCGTCCACCTCGAGAGGGTAGTCGGTGTGATTGTTGGATATTTTAACCTCGGGATCCCAAACCGAAGAAAGAAAGAAGAATTTCATTTGATTATCTGAGTCTGATAATCCAGAAGTTTTACAGACATGCATATCATTTTAATTCAGTACTTGAATGAATTACTTGAATTATATCTGAAGTGGATATACGAGGTGAATTGATACATATCATGTTTGATATGTTTATTTGATATAGCATGTTGTCTCTTTTACTGGGAATTGTATTCTCACCGGATTATCCGGTTGTTGTCTTGTTTTTGTTGTGTGTATGACAACAGGTGGGGCAGGACCGAGTCAGAGACGACAAGGATAGATTGAGATCGAAGATTAGAAGTGAGACTTCGGTTTAGAACGGAAGAGCATGTCAATCTAGTCTTTTGTTTTAGGTTGTATTTGTGTCGAACCTAGAACCGATGCATGTTCTCTTCAACGAAGAAATGTATAACTCTAGAACTACCATGTATGTTGAATGATGTTTAAGCATGGTTGCATGTTGTTGTTGATGAATTATGATCTTCTAGATTGAGTTGATGATTGGAATAGAAGGGCATGTTCTGAATTTTCACATTTTTTGGGCAGACCATGCGCTCGATCGCACGAGTTCGTGGGATCGAGCTCGAACCTTTTTAATTGTTGAGGCAGAGAACTTCGCAGAATTGGTGCGCTCGATCGCACGAGTTTGTTGCGATCGAGCGCAACACCTGAATTTCTCGGGCAGAACTTTGGGTATTTTTGGTGCGCTCGATCGCACGAGTTCGTTGCGATCGAGCGTAACCCTTTTTTTTTTAAAAAAAAAAATTTCTTCTTTCCTTGTTTTAAGTCTTGGATCTTGAATGCTCTTTTTGTGAGGCCCGGTTACTCTAATTACATTTAATTATCATACAAACAAATAATTAGAAGTCAAAGCAGCGGAAAAATGATTTAAAATAAATTTTGGGCCTATAAAAATTTCGGCATGAACTCCCCGTAAGTAGGACATCCCAAAATACACAGACAGCAGTTTATTTAAAATAACTAAAACTAGGACCTCAACAAACTTAAACATCACACAACCATGTGCCGGCCAGGCACGGAAACAAATTAAAACAGTTAACACATACCTGAGCCGACAAGGCTTGATAATAATTTAAAACATAGCAGGAACTCTCAAATACAACACAAATACATCGGGGCATCTCCCCGGAGAATATAAAAATGACTCTAACATAATACATAATATAACTCCGATAATACATAATATAACTGGGAGACAAGACATGATCCAACCTCCTCAACGAGCTCCGCCTGGTGCTGAAAAGTCACTTGGGTAGCCTACCATGGTGCCAAACAGCAGCCACAGTAGCCCCACAGAATTAATTGAGATTAGGATTCTGGTATGAAACAGTTAGGCAACAACAACAAAACATATAAACTATGCATAAACACATTATAAAATGTAGTATGCAATGCATGAACTGGGCTCAAAATAAACGGGATAACAGAAGCCAACAAACGGTACGATAACAACTGGAACAATGCTCGAGCTAGAACACAGGGGAGCTACATCGTCATGTAACTAAACCGTCCTGCCAAGTATGCGAGGTATGTCGTGCTGGGTGAAATTAAACACCCACGACTCGGCCTCCATACAGCTGATAACGATACAACAGATAGGCACAATAACGAACAACATACGATGTCAAGATTCCAAGTGCATATCACACAGAAAATGCGTCAAGGAATAGACAATCATAATTTCGGTCTCAGGGATACTAGGCATAAAAAGCCACCAGCTGATTCCCGAAATAGCAATACGTGTGCCCAGAGTACAATACAACATGATAACGGGTAACAAGAATGATAGGGCTCAACGTGTGATGTAGTGAATATCATTCCATATTCTAAATGCTACAAAATATATCAAATAATTTAACATATAAACAACGAGAAACAACGAGGCATTTAAATTCACATAATCCATATAGTTCACGTAATCAACATAATATCGGCAAAACAATATTTATATTTTTTACCGTTGTATGTTACCAACCGTAACATACCTATACCATTTCAAACGAAGGTCCAAAGCTCAATCTAAAATCCCATGTTTCGGCCTACAACACAATTTATATTCCATAATATATCAAAACAATGTCATTTAATCAATGAGATCAAATTAAATCGAAGCGGGTAAAAATTCCAAAGTCGGGCAGCCCACTTTACCTCAACAAAACTAGCTGGAAACTCATGCTCAAGGCTGGAAGAATGGATTAAAACATCACAACTCGAAGCTAAACTAGTTGGACCGGGACAGCCTTCGAGCTCGCCGGAAAACTCACCGGAAAAGGCTGGAAATGAACTGAATGAACAGGGGAAGGTTCAGCTATCTATAAGCTTCGAAATACAACAGAAGTATTGTCTAAAAGACTCTGAGATCAAAGCTTTCTTACCTGAAGAAACGCAGCAGAAAATAGCAGCACGTCTAGCTTCTGAAAGTAGCTCGATTCGGGCTCAAACGGGCATCAAATTCATCAATTCTTAGCTTGAATCGAAGCCACGGATGTAAGGAAGAAAACCCAACAAACGAATCGAATTTTGGACTCCGAACGAAGACGTTATGAGCAGTTTACCGGAGCTGCTCCAAGGGTGACGGGAATGACGGGATTTGGAATTAGGGAAGAACTTTTCTTTTCTTTTCTCTTTCTTTTCTTTATGCGTGTGATGTATATATGTAAGGGTGTGTGTTTGCCTCTATTTAATTATTATTTGGGCAACTTGACACAGTCCAGATATTTTAACGCTCGTGTATTATTTTAGCTGTAATATGTATTTTATATCGTTTAAATCTCGATATTCAAAAATACATATTTTTTTTAATACACTTTCTAATTTATTTGGCATAAATAATTATTTTTATTTAACATCTCAATAATTATTCTAATTATGCCAAATTACCAGATAATTAACTTCTGGGTCTTACATTTCTCCACCACTAAAAAACAAATTTCGTCCTCAAAATTTCAGTTTACACACATACATCTGAAACGCAATACACCACAATTCTATGCTAGGAATCAAACAAATATGGATAAGAAGTTCTTATCTTCTCCTCTGTCTTCCAAGTAGATTTCTCTACCCCATGCCTCGACCACTGAACTCGAACTAGTGGTACAACTTTGTTGCGAAGAACTTTCTCCTTGCGATCCAAGACAGACATAGGATACTCAGTATAAGACAATGCTGGATCGAGTTCAACCTCATCAGGCTGAATGACATGAGACGGATCAGGCTCATACTTACGCAACATAGATACATGAAACACATCGTGGATGCCATCCAAAGATTGTGGCAACTCCAATCGATAAGCACAAGGCCCAATACGTTCAACAATTCTATAAGGACCAATGTATCGAGGTGACAACTTACCTCTCATACTAAAACGAACAACGCCTCTAAACGGTGAGATTTTTAGAAATACAAAATCATCAACTTGAAATTCCAAAGGTCGACGACGTTTATTCGCATAGCTTGTTTGTCGATCTTGGGCAGCTTTCATTCTTTGACGTATCAACTGAACTTTGTCATGAATTTCCTGAACAATCTCGGGTCCAGTCAATTGCTTTTCACCGAACTCATCCCAACAGAGCGGTGATCTACATCTGCGACCATACAAAGCTTCAAAAGGAGCCATGCCTATAGTCACTTGGAAACTGTTATTGTAAGAAAATTCCGCTAATGGTAAAGCTTCTTGCCAACTCTCTTTAAAATCCATAACTACAGCTCTAAGAAAATCCTCAAGAGTTTGGATTGTACGCTCAGTTTGACCATCGGTCTGAGGATGATATGCAGTACTCATCGCAAGTCGTGTACCCATTTCTTTTTGGAAGCTAGTCCAAAACTTTGAAGTAAATCTAGGGTCACGATCCGAGACTATTGCAACTGGAACTCCATGCAGTCTCACTATATTCTCAGTAAACAAACGAGCCATTTTCTTGTACGAGTAAGTCCTTTCATACGGAATAAAGTGAGCTGACTTGGACAATCTATCGACCACTACCCAAATGGCATCGAAGTGACGAGAAGTACGTGGCAAATGAGTGACAAAATCCATAGCCACATGTTCCCAGTTCCACTGAGGAACTTCAAGACTGTGCAGTAATCCTCCTGGTCTCATACGTTCTGCCTTGACTTGCTGACAGACCATACAACGAGATACAAACTCAGCTACATCCTTCTTCATGTTCTTCCACCAAAATTGAGGTCTGAGAATATGATACATTTTCTTGCCTCCTGGGTGAATGCTATAACGAGTGCAATGAGCTTCATTAAGGATGGCTGTGCGCAAGTCAGGAATATCTGGGACAACTAATCTTCAATTCAATCGAAGAGAGTCATCTAAATAAATTGAAAATCCAGATTGATGTCCTTGATTCACTAAATCATAAGACTTCTGGATCTGATCATCCGACTTCTGGGCACCTTTAATAATCTGAATCAACTCAGGTTCAACAAAAATCTGAGAAACACAGATAGCATTCCCTTGAATCTGAAAATTCAAACCAGAAGTGCAGATATCCTCGTGCAACTTAGAAATATAGATTGAGGAGAGTTGAGCATCATTATCAACTTTACGACTCAAAGCATCAGCAATGACATTCACTTTTCCCGGCTGATATTGGATCTCACAATCATAATCTTTCAAAAGATCCATCCAACGTCTTTGTCTCATATTCAAATCAGATTGAGAAAATAAATATTTGAGACTCTTATGATCTGAATAAATTACAAATTGTTCTCCAAATAGATAATGTCTCCAGATTTTTAGAGCGAAGACAATAGCAGCCAATTCCAAATCATGGACAGGATACCTAGATTCGTGTGTCTTCAACTGACGAGAACCATAAGCCACTACTCGGCCATGTTGCATCAAGACACAACCTAATCCTCGAGACGAAGCATCGGTGCAAACAACAAATCCTCCAGAACCACTTGGAATTGTAAGTACTGGTGCAGAAGTCAATCTCTTCTTCAACTCAACAAAACTTGACTCACATTCATCAGACCAAATGAATTTCTGATTTTTCTGAGTCAAAAAAGTGATAGGTTTAGCAATCTTTGAGAATCCTTCAATGAATCTACGATAATAACCAGCTAAACCCATAAAACTCCAAATCTCTGGCACATTCGTCGGTCTTGGCCAATTCAATACTGCTTCTACTTTACTTGGATCAACAGAAATACCATGTTCAGAGATAACATGGCCTAGAAAGACAACTCTGTCTAGCCAGAATTCATACTTGGACAACTTTGCATATAATTGTTTCTTTTGAAGAATTCGAAGAATTAACCTCAAGTGCTTGGCGTGTTCTTCTTCGGACTTAGAATAAATAAGAATATCGTCGATGAAAACAATGACAAACTTATCGAGATATTTTCTGAATACACGATTCATCAAGTCCATGAAAATAGCAGGAGCATTAGTCAAACCAAAAGGCATAACTAAAAATTCAAAGTGTCCATATCTAGTGCGAAATGCTGTTTTCGGAACATCTTGTTGTCTAACTCGTACTTGGTGATATCCAGAGCGAAGATGAATCTTGGAATACACCGTCGTACCTTGTAACTGATCAAACAAGTCATCAATTCTTGGAAGTGGATATTTATTCTTGATGGTTGACTTATTCAATTGTCTGTAATCAATGCACATTTTCATCGTGCCATCTTTCTTTTTAACAAAAAGAACAGGAGCACCCCAAGGTGAAGAACTTGGGCGAATATAACCTTTACTCAACAATTCCTGTAACTGTTCTTTCAATTCTTTTAACTCAATAGGAGCTAATCGATAAGGTTCAGTTCCTGGCATCAGTTCTATACTGAACTCAACTTCTCGTTCTGGTGGAAATCCAAGAATTTCCTCAGGAAATACATCAGGAAATTCGCAAACAACAGGAATGTCAGATATTGACCGCTCACCTTGAGACAGATCGACAGCATAAACAAGAAAAACTTCATTTCCTGAGTCCAACAGACGAGTCATTTCGATAGAAGAGACTAAAGAAATCTTAGCTCGTGAACCTCGACCATAGAAATTCCATTTAGGAGCAAAACTAGGTCTAAATCGAACTATTTCTCTATAACAATCGACAGTGGCTTTATTAGAAGTTAGAACATCCATACCCACAATACAATCAAAATCATGCATAGGTAGGACTATAAGATTCAGGTACAACACATTATCAGCACAGAGCAACACCGCATTAAAAACAACATCATCAGTTATGATCATTTTTCCCATTGGAGTAGCAACTGATAAATTACCATTCATACTAGTGGTGCAAAGATCATGGGAAGCGACAAATGCACGAGATATAAACGAATGCGATGCTCCAGTATCAAAGAGTACTCGTGCTGTAAAACCACATAGAGTGCAGTTACCAGTAATTACAGTACCTGGAGCTGCCTGTGCCTCGTCCTCTGTCAAGGCAAATACACGAACTGGTGGCTGATTTTGTTGACCACCTTGTCCTCTTGATTGCTGATGTGGCCTGCTCGACTGTTGAAAAGAGTGGGATGGTGCAGAAAATTTGCCACCAGGTGTTCCACTACCTGCCTGCACTGATTTTCCTGTCTGACTGGGGCAAACTCGAGCAAAGTGTCCTGGTCTGCCACAAACATTGCAAAGTCCTTGAACTCCCACACATTGATTGCTGAAATATTTCCCACCGCAGTTATCACAATAAGAACCAGTGTAGCGTTGTCCACTCTGCTTTTCAGAACCTTCAGAACTAGTAGAACTAGAGCCAGATTTCTTGAACTGTTTCCCTTTTGGACGTAAAGATGAAGTACTAAAATGACTTGAAGATTGCTTGACAGATTGGTGCTGGATAGGAGTCTTGTTTCCACTTCTCCTTCGAAAACTTGCCTCAGCCCTTTTTGCCAATTCCACAGCTTCGGGATAATTCATTGGCTTTCTAATCGAGACAAATGGATGCAAGCGATCATCTAATCCTTCAGTGAAGCTTTCAACAATAGCTCCCTGACTAGCAGCAACATGAGGAGCATACTTCAACAGTTCGTAAAGTATCAGCATAGTCTTGAACCGACATATTTCCTTGTTTCAAGTTATGGAATTCAGTTGATTTGGCACTATAGAATGATGGAGGACAATAACTTTCCCTGAACTTGAGCTTGAATACATCCCAAGATGGCGTTACTTTATGAGATTCCAAAGTCATCAAGGTAGTAGCCCACCACATCTTAGCACGATCCTTCAACTGATGGAGTGCTAGCTTCAAACGTTGCGCCGACGGATATTCAATCAAATCAAAGAGATCTTCAATCTCGGTAATCCAGATTTCAGCTTTTTCAGGTCCTTCATTACCAAAATAACGAGGTGGACGAATGGTATGGAAACGGGCAACTAACTCATCCATCCTAAGTTGTTCCAATCGTCCAGTAGCTTGATTAACCTCGGTATTAACATCAATGCGAGGTCTCCCACGACCACGACCACGACTAGCATTATTACCACTTTCAGCCATTCTATAAATATAAATCATAATAAGAATTAGAATAAAAATAAACATATCACATATGCACATAAACATGCTGAAAAGTAGCAACAACAAGCGCAAAAATCAACTTTAGTGTCTAGACTCGAGTGTCCTAGACTCTAGTTTGAGCATATCCCAGTTTATGCTCTGATACCATGATGTGAGGCCCGGTTACTCTAATTACATTTAATTATCATACAAACAAATAATTAGAAGTCAAAGCAGCGGAAAAACGATTTAAAATAAATTTTGGGCCTATAAAAATTTCGGCATGACCTCCCCGTAAGTAGGACATCCCAAAATACACAGACAGCAGTTTATTTAAAATAACTAAAACTAGGACCTCAACAAACTTAAACATCACACAACCATGTGCCGGCCAGGCACGAAAACAAATTAAAATAGTTAACACATACCTGAGCCGACAAGGCTTGATAATAATTTAAAACATAGCAGGAACTCTCAAATACAACACAAATACATCGGGGCATCTCCCCGGAGAATATAAAAATGACTCTAACATAATAGATAATATAACTCCGATAATACATAATATAACTGGGAGACAAGACATGATCCAACCTCCTCAACGAGCTCCGCCAGCGGACCCTCCGCCTGGTGCTGAAAAGTCACTTGGGTAGCCTACCATGGTGCCAAACAGCAGCCACAGTAGCCCCCCAAAATTAACTGAGGTTAGGATTCTGGTATGAAACAATTAGGCAACAACAACAAAACATATAAACTATGCATAAACACATTATAAAATGTAGTATGCAATGCATGAACTGGGCTCAAAGTAAACGGGATAACAGGAGCCAACAAACGGTACGATAACAATTGGAACAATGCTCGAGCTAGAACACAGGGGAGATACATCGTCATGTAACTAAACCGCCCTGCCAAGTATGCGAGGTATGTCGTGCTGGGTGAAATTAAACACCCACGACTCGGCCTCCATACAGTTGATAACGATACAACAGATAGGCACAATAACGAACAACATACGATGTCAAGATTCCAAGTGCATATCACACAGAAAATGCGTCAAGGAATAGACAATCATAATTTCGGTCTCAGGGATACTAGGCATAAAAAGCCACCAGCTGATTCCCAAAATAACAATACGTGTGCCCAGATTACAATACAACATGATAACGGGTAACAAGAATGATAGGGCTCAACGTGTGATGTAGTGAATATCATTCCATATTCTAAATGCTACAAAATATATCAAATAATTTAACATATAAACAACGAGGCATTTAAATACACATAATCCATATAGTTTACGTAATCAACATAATATCGGCAAAACAATATTTATATTTTTTACCGTTGTATGTTACCAACCGTAACATACCTATACCAATTCAAACGAAGGTCCAAAGCTCAATCTAAAATCCCATGTTTCGGCCTACAACACAATTTATATTCCATAATATATCAAAACAATGTCATTTAATCAACGAGATCAAATTAAATCGAAGCGGGTAAAAATTCCAAAGTTGGGCAGCCCACTTTACCTCAACAAAACTAGCTGGAAACTCACGCTCAAGGCTGGAAGAATGGATTAAAACATCACAACTCGAAGCTAAACTAGTTGGACCGGGACAGCCTTCGAGCTCGCCGGAAAACTCATCGGAAAAGGCTGGAAATGAACTGAATGAACAGGGGACGGTTCAGCTATCTATAAGCTTCAAAATACAGCAGAATTATTGTCTAAAAGACTCTGAGATCGAAGCTTTCTTACCTGAAGAAACGCAGCAGAAAATAACAGCACGTCTAGCTTCTGAAAGTAGCTCGATTTGGGCACAAACGGGCATCAAATTCATCGATTCTTAGCTTGAATCGAAGCCACGGATGTAAGGAAGAAAATCCAACAAACGAATCGAATTTTGGACTCCGAACGAAGAAGTTATGAGCAGTTTACCGGAGCTGCTCCAAGGGTGACGGGAATGACGGGATTTGGAATTAAGGAAGAACTTTTCTTTTCTTTTCTCTTTCTTTTCTTTATGCGTGTGATGTATATATGTAAGGGTGTGTGTTTGCCTCTATTTAATTATTATTTGGGCAACTTGACACAGTCCAGATATTTTAACGCTCGTGTATTATTTTAGCTGTAATATGTATTTTATATCGTTTAAATCTCGATATTCAAAAATACATATTTTTTTTAATACACTTTCTAATTTATTTGGCATAAATAATTATTTTTATTTAACATCTCAATAATTATTCTAATTATGTCAAATTACCAGATAATTAACTTTTGGGTCTTACACTTTTGATGTTTAATCCCGAGATTAGTTGTTTAGAATCGAGGTCTCACACCCGACCCCGGGCGCGCGTGACACTTGCCCTCTGTAGTAACCTGAAATTCATTTACGTGATTAAGTTAGCTAAGCATGTTCAGAATGGTAAAACATGATTGATAGATTTTAATATGATATAACGGAGCGAAAAATCGACTCCAGGATGTCTAAAAATGGTCCGTGGGACAAAATGGGTTCGGGTAATTTGGAACCACCAAACTTGGACCATAGGAAGATAGGAGGATCCAAATAGTTCGGATGATCAGGGTGTGGTTCGGAAGCACATGGCGAGTTTGGAAGCTTCGAACTCAAGATCGGGCCTTCCTAAGAGTTAGTTCATACACATTATCGAAGTGTCAAGTGTGTGTAGACACGTGGATGTTCATGCAGATCAGAGCTTCTGAAGTGGGAGCTCGGAACTTCCGAAGATGATCGAAACTTCCAAAGTGCAGATCGGAGCTTACAATCAGAGGCAGTTTAAGACGTGACAAACATGCAATTTCAGACCTTCCGAACTAGGGTTCGAACTTTCCAAACTCTGTCTATAAATATACCGCAGATTTCTCGCAATTGATGTGTGTTTGTATGTGTTTGAGTATGTATTAGTTTATATTATTAGTGTTTTAGCCTTATACTCGATGGTTGGGCGATAGCGATGTGTTACGGGGCTTGTTACAGAGCTATACTTGGGTCAGGGCCTTTGAGATCAGAAGGCTGACGACGGACGCAGGTATAATCCGAGATCTTAGTAGAAATAAGAAGTATTTATTAGCATAGTTAAGACTCTTAGATTGGTGTTAGTGATATAGTATTGTTTGAACGATGACTTTAGATGCATGCACATTTAGGCCAATTTTTGAGGTACATATGTATTATCCTCGTATCTTGGTTGAGTATGCATGTTCTATGTGTTGCATGTTTATTTGACATATTTTATGTGCATATATTATGTCATGATTATTATTCTGCATGCATTATCACGTTGAGCCCATATCTTATTATAGCCTGTAGTGGGGTCGCTCAACAACTTATTTCTTGGTGGATGGTTGGACCCGTTAGTACGGAATCAGGTTACCTATATCTACATATTCTTTCTAGTGTGTGAACCACCTCCTGATGCGACGACTCAGAGTGTTACATATCATGGCGCCACTTGATTGATCATATTTCTACTGTGATAGGTTTTTGATACCCTGTATATTTACATTCACATACTCATAGTATGTGTATATTCATATTTTCTTATTGAGCATTGTTATCACTCACGTTCTCGATTATGTATTGGACACCCATTAGACGGGGCAGTTGCAGGTTACTTAGGAGTTGGACCTGTGCGCAGTTGGTGACCATGTCTTGGGAGCAGGGGTTGCCATCAGATTAGTTAGCTTGATTTCAGTATTTATTTTGTATTCGATTGGGTTGATTACCGGTTGTACTCTTCAGGATCAATAGTTTGTTTAAGTTTTCATAGTTATCTCTGATTATGATTATCTGTTAAAGTTAATTACATACTTAGATTGTAGTGACCTGCACCGTGATCACCTACTAATCAGAAGCTTAAGCATACATTTAACTTAATTAAATAAATCAGAAATTAAACAGCGGAAAACTTAAACAACAATAAAATATTATTTACAACCATATTGAAATAAACCAGTGTATTAACCCAAATACAACTGAAACAAAAGCCTAGACAATAACTCTGCTGGTCCTCCATCGGCTAAGCTCTCCTGGAACCACCCGCCTCATCCAGCCGCAGACCTGCCCTATGGAATAGGGTGTCCAGATACAACAAAGTACGGGACGTGAGCATGATAAGCTCAGTACAAGAGTATGAGTATACGGTGTTATGTGTGCATGTATGCAAGTGAACTGGGTACCAAGACTCTCGGGTCAAGAAACATGCTCAAAGACCGGGCCCACGGTATATAGCATGCTGCGCCGTCGCATCAGGAGGTGGCTCATATACCCAGTGGATAGTGGTGACCTGATACTAGTACATGTGTCCAACCATCACGATGACCTGACACAAGACTTACGTATCCAACCATCCACAAACTTGTAGGGTGAGTGCCCTACTACAGGATAACTCTATGGTAAAAGTTCAATATGTTCATGTATGCAACATACAGTCATGACATGCTGTATATAAAGACATATAAACATGCAATCACATAATTCATGCAAACACATAATACATGCATACTCAATCTGGATATCTCGAATAACACTTCCGTACCTCATAAGCTAGGCAAGCTAGACCAGCACTATATCCAAGCCTATAATTCGCACTACAATGCAAAGTACTCATGCATTATAATCTTATTCTAAAAGCCTTAACTACGCTATAGCATACTCCCTATTTACTATAAGGAGCCAGAGCTATACCTGCGTCCTTCGTCTGCCCGCTGATGACGACTGCCCCAGAACTTGGGCACTGCTCCGCCGCAACCTCGGAGCACCTGGCCAACCTCCGGACCAAGCCTAGGAAGGCTAGAATCACTCCTAAACTCCTAAAACTAGGCTGAAACCAAGAGAGAAACTAAGCAAAAGGTGTGAGAAATGTGACCCTCGGAACCCATATTTATAGGCCACGATCGGAAGCTCCGATCACCTGATCGGAAGCTCCGATCGGTGCATGTTTGCCACGTTTTGGACGGTCGAGATCGGAAGCTCCGATCTCCTGCATCTAGCCACGTGTTTAAATATCCTTGACATCTGTTTCTGGTTGAGATCGGAAGCTCTGATCTAAGGATCGGAAGCTCCGATCCGTCCGGAAGCTCCGAACTGTTTCTCATGTTTTCGAACTGGTTTTGGTCCTCCGGGACCCTCGGGACTTACCCCACTATTTTTGGACGTTCCAGATCTGATTTTCCACTTATTTTAACCAAATAAGGACTTTTTAAACATGTTTTGACCCTTTTAAAATTATATGTCATTTTCTAACATGTTTAAAATCACTTAATCTTGTAAAATGGAATCGGGCTACTACATTCTCCCCCTACTTAAGATATTTTGTCCTTGAAAAATCTTAAGTACCGAATGCAGTAAAAATACTGAATAAACATCTTTTATTCAAAATGATTCATTTTACAAGTTATAATCTGAAAATACCACAATTCAAAATAGCTCTGGATAATCTGTACGCATACGACTCTCGAGTTCCCAAGTGGCCTCCTCAGTGCCTCGGCGCTGCCACTGAACTAGAACAAGAGGAATGGTTTTGTTGCATAACACCTTATCCTTATGACCTATGATACGCAAAGGTCTCTCCACGTATGTCAAATCCGAGTCCAACTGTACCTCAGACAGCTGTAAGATATGAGACTCATCTGTCACATACCGTCGTAACAGTAAAACATGGAACACATCATGGATACTTGACAAATACGGTGGTAATGCCAACCTGTAAGCCAGATCTCCAACACTCTCCAAAATCTCGAATGGACCAATGTACCTAGGAGATAGTTTGCCCTTGAGACCGAATCTCAAAATCCTGCGAAATGGTGAGACTTTCAGGAATGCAAGGTCTGAGCTTAACGTTCGCATAGCTAGCCTATCAATCCTGCGCAACCTTAATTCTCTTCTTGATCTGTCCAACAATATCAACAGCCTGCTGGGCTAACTCTGGTCCCTCAACCTGTCGCTCCCCCGCTTCTTCCCAGAACAGTGGAGTACGAAATCTTCGCCCGTACAATGCCTCAAACGGAGCCATCCCAATACTGCGATGGTAACTGTTGTTGTACGGGAACTCAATCAATGACAACTGATCTTGCCACATTGGACCCAAATCCATTGACCATGCTCGCAACATGTCTTCAAGAGTACGAATCGTGCGCTCTGACTGTCCGTCAGTCTCTGGGTGATAAGTTGTACTCAAACTGAGAGTAGTACCCATATCGCGCTGAAGACTCCCCCAAAACCTGGAAGTAAACCTTGGATCTCGATCACTGACAATGCTCGCAGGCACTCCGTGAAATCGAACAATCTTCTGGATGTACAACCGTGACATCCTATCAAAATTTTATTCTCGGTTATAAGGAATAAAATGTGCTGACTTGGTGAGTCGGTCCACCACAACCCAGATAGCATCACAATTCCTCAAGCTCACCGGTAAATGGGTCACGAAGTCCATCGTGATCAACTCCCATTTCCACTCAGGAATAGGTAAACTGTGAAGCAACCCTCCAGGTCGTCGGTGCTCTGCCTTGACCTGCTGACACGCTAAAAATCTAGAAACATATAGATACACACTCCTTTTCATTCCTTTCCACCAGAACCTAGTACGCAAATCCTTGTATATCTTGTTGCTCCCCTGATGAATACTAAACTTAGAACGATGAGCCTGGGATAAAATCTCCTCCCTCGGAGTATCATCCTTCGGAACAACAATACGACCAGATAAACAAGAAAACCATCTGACTGATAGTGGAATTCACACGAACTATCATCCCTAGCTAAACGAGCCAAACGCTGGGTCTTCGGATCAGCCATCTGAGCATATCGAATCCGAGAATACAAATCAGGATCAGATAAGATCGCAAACATCTGGATACTCTGCATACCTTTCTTATGCTTGAAGGTATACCCTGAAGAACAACAATCTTCAATTGCACTTGCCACAGAACAAGTCTGTAGTGCGGACAGTCGCACCTTGCGGCTCAAGGCATCAGCAGTAAGATTAGCAGCTCCTGGATGGTACTTGATTTCACAATCATAATTCTTAAGCAAATCCATCCAACATCTATGTCTCATGTTCAACTCTGCCTGAGTGAACAAATATTTGAGACTCTTATGGTATGTGAAGATCTCAAATCTCTCGCCATAGAGATAATGACGCCAAATCTTCAACGCAAAAACAATAGCTGCTAACTCAAGGTCATTCACTGGATAGTTATTCTCGTGAACTTTCAACTGTCTGGAGGCGTATGCAATCACATGCCCATTCTGAGTCAGGACACATCCCAGTCCATGAAGAGAAGCATCCGTGTATACTACATACCCTCCAGATCCAGACGGCAAAGCCAACATATTCGCAGAAGTAAACCGTCTACGAAGTTCATAGAAATTTTCTTCACATTCTGAGGACCATTCAAAATTCATGTTCTTCCGAGTAAGTTATGTCAAAGGTCGAGCTAGCTGCGAGAAATTCGCGATAAATCGACGATAATATCCTGCTAGATCCAGAAAACTACGGATCTCAGCTACCGTCATCGGACGCGACCAATTCATTACAGTCTCAATCTTGCTCGGATCAACATACACTCCATCTTTGGATATAATGTGGCCAAGAAATACCACCCGATCCAGCCAAAACTCACACTTACTCAGCTTGGCGTACAATTGTCGATCCCTCAGAGTCTGCAACACAAGCCTCAAATGATATGCGTGCTCATTCACATCATGTGAGTACACCAGGATATCATCGATAAATACAACGACAAACTTGTCTAGAAATTCTCGGATTACTCGATTCATTAGATCCATAAATACAGCCGGTGCATTAGTCAATCCAAATGGCATTACTAGAAACTCATAATGCCCATATCTGGTCCTGAATGCTGTCTTGGCTATATCCTGATCTCGGACTCTCATCTGATGATATCCATATCTCAAATCAATCTTCGAGTAAATCGAAGTACCCTGCAATTGATCAAACAGATCATCTATACGAGGCAAAAGATACTTATTCTTGATTGTTACTCTATTCAATTGGCGATAGTCAATGCATAGACGCATAGACCCATCCTTTTTCTTCACGAACAAAATAGGTGCTCCCCAAGGAGAAACACTAGGATGAATGTAACCTTTGTCCAACAGATCCTGAAGCTGCTGCTTCAACTCTCGCATCTCTGACGGAGCCAGACGATACGGTGCTCGAGAAATAGGTGAAGTCCCTGACATCAGTTCTATGCCAAACTCAACTTCGCGCGCTGGAGGAAATCCTGGAATCTCATCTGGAAATACATCTGGAAATTCATTCACAATAGGAATAGCTTCTATACCAACACTTCCAGCGAATGTATCAACTGCATAGATGAGGTAGCCTTCCGCGCCAGATTCCAAAGCTCAACAAGCTTTCAAAGCTGATACCAATGGTATCTGAGGTCGCGCTCCCTCACCATAAAAGAACCAGCTATCATCACCAACCGGATGAAATTTTAGCAATCTCTGGTAACAATCCATTGAAGCTCGGTATGTAGTTAATACATCAATTCCCAAAATGCAATCGAAATCCTCCATTGCTAATATCATGAGATTCACCATCAATACATTCCCTTCGAACTCTAAAGGGCAACCCATAACTAGACGCTTAGCCGACGCAGACTGACCCGTCGGGGTAGAAACAACAACCACCATGTCTAGTGAAATGTATGGCAACTTATATTTCTTAACAAAATGCACATATATGAAAGAATGAGACGCACCAGTGTCAATGAGTGCAAAAACATGTATATCAAATAACAAGAATGTACCCCCTATAACTTTCTCATTCTCATCCACCGCCTGATCATGTCTCAAGGCGAACACTTGACTGGAAGTACGAGGTTTCAGATTAGAACCTCCTGTCGACTGTCCCTGTGGTCTCTGCTGCACTAAAGCCTGAAAACCAGAACCTGAGCCATAACCAGCTCCCCCGGCCTATGGACAATCCTTCTTCAGGTGGCCAATTTCTCCACATCGAAAACACGCCCCTGAAACCTTCAGGCACCTTTTGGCAGGATGATTCCCACCACAATGCTTGCAAGGACCCTGATTCTTTCTGCCGAAACGCATCACCTCCCCGAATCCTGAGGAAGAATAAGTAGAACCAGACTTCTTGAATGATTGAGCATGGGGACCCAAGGAACTCGTGGGTCTAGTTGAGTAGAAGGATCTGTTATGGCGGATGTTGTTCTTTGCCTGGTGACATCGGCTCACTAATCCCTCGTAAGTCATGTCGTCTCCCACAGCAACTCGGTCATGAATCTCCGGATTAAGGCCTTGGAGGAACAGATTATACTTCGCCTCCGTGCTATCAGAAATCTGGGGGCAATAGGGCAATAGCTCAAAGAACTTCAACTGGTACTCATCGATCGACATCGATCCCTACCGTAATCTCAACAACTCACTTGTCTTCGTCTGTCGGAGAGCAGGAGGAAAATACAGCTTATTAAAAGCCGTGCGGAACTCATCCCAGGTAGCAACTCCTCGGGCTGCAAGAAAAGGCGCAGAAGTAGAATCCCACCACTTCCGAGCTCGTCCTTCGACCAGAAAATCAAGAGTCTCCATCCGCTGCTCTTAAGTGCATCGGAACTCCCAAAAACAAACTTCCATACGTCGTATCCAGTTTCCCGCATCCTCCAGTGACTCTCCTCCAATTAAAGGGTTCGGACCCATCTGCATAAATCTATGCATGCTAAAACTCCTGCGATCATCATGGCGATGGTATTGACGGCCATGACGATGCTCCCGATCGTTCTGATCCTCCCAGCGTCCACCTATGCTGCCGTGACTACTCTCGTCACCATGGTCTGCCATCTACACGATGATTAAAAGTTAATCCCAATTCCAAAAATCTAGATCCCAAGATTACTATGCATGTTCTGATACCATAAATATAGTGACCCGCACCGTGATCACCTACTAATCAGAGGCTTAAGCATGCATTTAACTTAATTAAATAAATCAGAAATTAAACAGCGAAAAACTTAAACAAAAATAAAATATTGTTTACAACCATATCGAAATAAACCAGTTTATTAACCCAAATACAACTGAAACAAAAGCCTAGACAATAACCCTGCTGGTCCTCCATCGCCTAAGCTCTCCTGGAACCACCCGCCTCATCCAGCCGCAGACCTGCCCCATGGAATAGGGGGTCCAGATACAACAAAGTACAGGACGTAAGCATGATAAGCTCAGTACAAGAGTATGAGTATACGGTGTTATGTGTGCATATATGCAAGTGAACTGGGTACCAAGACTCTCAGGTCAAGAAACATGCTCAAAGACCGGGCCCAGGGTATATAGCACGCTGCGCCGTCGCATCAGGATGACTCATATACCCAGTGGATAGTGGTGACCTGATACTAGTACATGTTTCCAACCATCACGGTGACCTGACACAAGATTTACGTATCCAACCATCCACAAACTTGTAGAGTGAGTGCCTTACTACAGGATAAATCTATGATAAAAGCTCAATATGCTTATGTATGCAACATACAATCATGACATGTTGTATATAAAGACATATAAACATGCAATCACATAATTCATGCAAACACATAATACATGCATACTCAATCTGGATATCTCGAATAACACTTCCGTACCTCATAAGCTAGGAAAGCTAGACCATCACTATGTCCAAGCCTATAATCCGCACTACAATGCAAAGTACTTATGCATTATAATCTTATTCTAAAAGCCTTAACTATGCTATAGCATACTCCCTATTTACTATAAGGAGTCAGAGCTATACCTGTGTCCGTCGTCAGCCCGCTGATGACGACTGCCCCAGACCTTGGGCATTGCTCCGCCGCAACCTCGGAGCACCTGGCCAACCTCCGGACCAAGCCTAGGAAGGCTAGAATCACTCCTAAACTCCTAAAACTAGGCTGAAACCGAGAGAGAAACTAAGCAAAAGTGTGAGAAATATGACCCTCGGAACCCATATTTATAGGCCACGATCGGAAGCTCCAATCACCTGATCGAAAGCTCCGATCAGTGCATGTTTGCCACGTTTTGGACGACCGAGATCGGAAGCTCTGATCTCCTGCATCTGACCACGTGTTTAATTCTCCTTGACACCTGTTTCTGGTTGAGATTGGAAGCTTTGATCTCAGGATCGAAAGCTCCGATCCGTCCGGAAGCTCCGAACTGTTTCTCATGTTTCCGAACTGGTTTTGGTTCTCCGGGACCCCCGGGACCTACCCCACCATTTTTGGACGTTCCGGATCTGATTTTCCACTTATTTTAACCAAATAAGGACTCCTTAAACATGTTTTGACCCTTTTAAAATTATATGTCATTTTTTAACATGCTTAAAATCACTTAAGCTTATAAAATGGAATCGGGCTACTGCATAGATTCTGAATAGTAGGTGATCTGGGTCGGGTCACTACATCATCTCTCTCTGCCCAAACCTTCAAAATATTTGGCGCGATTGTGGCCTGAACTTTGAGATGGATTTCGGTTCAACACCTCTCACATGGTTCCATCACCTTGGAAAACACTATCCCAAAGTTCAAATGGAAGCAGAATGTATGATCATGTGACGTGTTTGGAAGGATAGGAATGCCATAATCCGTAAGGGATGGTCGGATAAATATGGATTAAAACTTTTGAACTCATGGTGGAATTTTAGAAAACAAAGTCTACGGTGTCTCCTTGCGAGGCCCAAGGCTCTTCATTGACTTCGAGATGGAAAGCCCCGGAGCCAGGTGAACTAAAAATGAACACAAACACTTCTTTCCTACCTCATCTCAACAGTTGTGGCCTAGTGAAGTTATTAGAAACTCATAGGGGGACGTTGAGGCATGTTTCATCATCCAACACCAGGGTCGACTCTCTCTATTCTATGATGAATGTCTTGACAAACTTCAAATTGTGGATCATGGGCCTATGGTCCGTAATATTTAAATACTTTTGCAAATGATAGATGTAGTGCAACAGAATTCAAATATCTCCATAATGATATGATATTGTCTATTTTAGTTATAAATCCTCATAGGTTTGTTTTTGAACTTCACCCAAAAGTCTCGTACCAATGAAACAATGATGATATCATTCCATATATTAACTCATGATCTTTATATTGATCTCTATTGTGGGATTCCACCATTATTCTCATGGTCCGGACCTCTCCTTCAACTTATCCATCTTCCAATCAAGGTCACTCTTCTTCAATGCAATGAAGCGCACCCCTTAGATGAAATACCGGAAACATCACCCATCTCGAGAGGTTATTGATGGATTTACCGTGAGCCCTCACCTCCTTTGTTTAAGTATCCGAGAATTTCGTCCACATGGCTCGATCTAGACCATGGCTTTGATACCACTTGTAGGGTAACGAAATTCGAATATCTCTACAATGGTATGATATTGTCCATTTTGTATATAAACCTTCATGACTTTGTTTTTGTACTTCACCCAAAAGATCTCATACCAATGAAGATATTATTTCATATATTAACCTATGATCTTTATCTTGATATTTCAATGCGAAACTTTAGTTGAATATCCAATAGTAGGAGTAGTTGCTTGCAAACATGTCACGAGATCAGCTAAACGCCTATCAGATGCCTTAGCCCACGCGGCACTTAGGAATACCACTTGTGGCTTTTGGGCTGAAGCCATTCCATTTATAATATCTGAATTTGGTTTAATGTAAGTTTTATTTTCAAAAAATAAAAAATAAAATTGCACAATAAATTTCCTATATCGGTATTTCCTTCAAATGTTGTCCAATTGAAACTCTCAAATAATTATTGATATTGTTTACACAAAATTTTCTATAAACACTTGAAATCTTTAAGTCGTTTTCTTATTTTGTGTCCTACTTCCTTAAACTATGATGTCGATAATGCCCTGCTAAGAAGATCAATCACCTTATCTTCAATTGATGTTTATATATGGTTTCTTTAGGAGCAATTAGTTTTTTGTGCATTTAAATGATAAAAAAACTGTCAATGAATGCATGTAATATCTCTATTATCTTTATTATCTTATAATAGTTGAGGGTATTAGAAAAACTATTTTTTGGTGTGGCATGAACATACCAAATTTTTTTTCCTATTTTTCCCTTCGCTGATGTAAATTTATACAAAACTTCTACACTAAAAAAACTCAACAACCTTTAAAAAAATTATTTATGTATATATATATATATTTAAAATATTGCACATGCAAGACGTGTGCTGCGTCACTAATATCTTTATAAAGTATTTTAGTACATTGTTGTGTACTATGACTAATGAACATACATCCTTTATGGGAAACATCAAATTTGTAACTCAAAAGAGAATTTCTATTTTTCAAGTCTTTAATCTCACATTTATATTTCAAATACTCGACAATTCTAATAAACTATTCGGGAGTATGTACTATTATTTATGTAACTATCTCTTCAGGACGACCGACCTCCATAATTTTGACATATTAATCATTTTTTTCATTTCTTTTGAAGAGGTTATTGGTTTAGATTTAATCGTTTCATGGTTTAATTTTTTGAGACTGATATTCGATTCGATCAATGAAAAATTATTATTATTATTATTATTATTATTATTATTATTATTATCTACGTTAAAGTATTTATTTTCATTATAAATATAGATCGGAGTGACCCGTCTCACCCGTACAACTATTTCACAAGAGCGATACTCTTGTTGTAAATTGAATTTATTGATTTTATATGTGATTCACATGCTATGAAATTTTACGACTTGTAATAAAAATATAACGAGTTAAGCTCGAATATAATTTGGAATCAATTTTTTTTATTTAAATTCAACCATACACGATCAGTCACATATATATTTTCATGTTCTAAAGCAACGTGAATTATTCAGAAAAACGTTCTTACACACTATGTTGAGGAGTAGGTAAAGAGGGAGGGGGCGAGGTGGGGTTGGTGTTGCCTGGAGGATAGGAGAATATACTTAATAATAGATAGACACTAGATAGACACACTAGAAAGAAAACTTTGGTACTCCATTAGTTGGAAATGCATGGAGCTAATTTCACTCTTCCCTTCGACTCTGAAACCTCTTCCTCCGGTGGGAGCCTCTGTTGTCTTGCTCACTAGCTAGATGGATTAGTAGAGAGTCTAGATACTGTTTCACAGTTCAATTTTATAAAACATATGTTTGACTCAATCCGAATCATTAAAAATTATTACATTTTATGTCAAAAGTAGTATTTTTATCTGCATATATGAATCGGGTTGTTTCATATGAAACTTATTCAAAGAAAAAAAGGTTATGCGTGGGGATCACATTTTTTTAACTTTAAGCACGACTTGATGCGGAAGATTAAACATTGGTCCAATGTTTGTCTCAAGATCTACAAAGAATTAGTGTCATGTATCATTATCTTATCAAAATATTGATTTATTATCCTTATATTATAGATCATTTATTATCTCATTCACGAATCAAGCAGTACATTGTCATTCAATATAATAGACCCCATATATTACATATTAAAATTTTCTAAGTTTTAAAAGAAATGATTTCACTGTGTTTACCAAAGTTAAATAAATAGACTTAATTCAACATATGTGTGTATGTACTACGCGATTTTCGGCTTCAAATTTTTTCAAAACAAATCAATAATTATCCGAACAAAAACATATTAAAACAAATAGTACTTTTTAGCGTAAAAAAAAAAATTTCTAGTATATTAGGGAGTGTTTGCAAAATATTATACTTTTGTAGAAGTGATTAAAATTTATAGATTATAGAAAAGTTAAGAAAAATCAAAAGTTGGTAGTTTTTTTGAAACAAATGTGAAAAATCTAAAAATCAAAGTTGGATAGTTGATAAATAAGTGATTAGAGTGATTTTAATATGGATCTTTTTATTAGAATCACTTTTGGAGAATCATAATCACCATATGACTAGCTTTTAGATTTCAATTAAGTTAAATATAAGCTAACACATAATTTGTGTTTAAAAAACACACAAAAATAATTTTTTAAGCCAAAATCTAACCATCACTTTTTTTTAGTGATTGTATTACTCCCTTAGTAAGCTTAATTCTCCAAATGAATTCGACAATTTATACTCGCGAAAGAAAGAAAAATTAGAATTAATATTTTCTATAAAAAAATTTAAATTTAATTTTTTAGCAAAATTAAAATTAATTATAAGTATATATAAAGTGCAAATTGCTCAAAAATCCCCAATGCAAACATGTTTTGCTCTGCACTCCCTAGCCATTTTTTTATACCATAATTTTTGTTAATTTGTACCACATCTTGTATGGTGTTGTACCACATTTTGTATTGTTTTGTACCACATTTTATGATTAGGGATCCCAACACAAAACATGTTTGCATTTGGAAAGTTTTGAGCAAATTGCCCATATATAAACTGAGAAAATGAAACATTGAACTTAAAAATCTCAAAAAAAAAAAAAAAAGATAATTAAAAAGGAAAAATAGCCAAACACGGCCTTGTATCCCAAGCTGGTGGAGCTACTATTCTGCAACGCCACTAACAATTAGGTACAACCTCTCCATTGTTGGATTCTGTTTCAACTTTCACCTGCGCTTAGCTTAGGTAGTGCAGCTCATGGTTGTACTTTTTGGACACAAAATTTCAGCCAATATTATTTTAAAAAAGAAAACAATCTTGAAAATTAATTGTGTCTAAATGTGATAAAGCCGATGGGAATATCATTAAAACAATTTCCTAATGCGATATGTATAGGTAACATGTAATTATTACAATCACCTTTATTAATTTCTCACATAAAAAATGTTCATTACATAATATTTTTATCCCAAAAACAAAATAATCTAATTAAAGGTGGTTTTTTCACATTTTCACATGTAGTAACCCGAGTATCATTTTAAAGTCAATAAAATATTAAACATGATTAAGAGATCATTACTTAAGCAAATCAAGTGTTTAAATGAGTTCGGAATTAGCTTCAGACCCTCCAAAGGGTTCAGAACTTCCGAAGAACTCTAGCAGCCACACACACTAATGAGTTGTCAAAAAGAGGTTGCACTGGCAAGACTGGATCATTCGAACTAGGATCGGAACGTCCGATCAATGTTAGACCGTGTAGTTAGTGAGGTGTCAAGAGTACACAGTACACAAGAGATCGAAAACGTCAGAAGTGATGATCAGAGCTTTCGAAGACAAGTGTCCAGAAACGTGTCAAAACATGTAAGATAGGACCTTTCGAACTCGGGATCGGATCTTTCGAACTCTGTGTATAAATAGGCCACGAGAATTCATTTTTTAAGTCCCAATTCCAAATTCTCTCCCTCTAATATTGTCTTTTCTAAGTGTTTTAGTCTTGTACTCGAGGACTGGGTGATAACGAGGCGTTTCTGAGGTTGTAGCGAAGCTGTGCCAAAAAGTTGAAACTTTCGAATCGGCGGACTGACGACAAACGCGTGTACAGTTGGGTATCTATTAGTTTAGTTAAACCTTTTACATCAGTGTTAGTGATCTGAAATCACTTGACTGTAGGCTTGGACCCTAGACCCTAATTATACTCGACCTGTTTGGTAGATACATGTAAGTACTGACTGAGATATCCAGCGAGTATGCATGTTTATATGTTACATTATGTGTCATGATAAATGTTTTACTGTTTTATAATATGTTGCAATTGCATATTTCATGTTGAGACTGTATCTCGTTCGAGATAGGTGTTTTGCTATGGTCGCTCCGTCCTACACTCTTGTTATATTATTTGATACTGGGAGCTACAGTGATGAAGGAGACCGATGCTATGGTGCTCTATATGAGTGTGTGAGATATCCAACGGATTGGACCCCAAATGGTGCTACACACTCTTAGCTCCTAGTCTGAGCAGGATTGACATAGTTGACCAGTATCCAGTCACATCATTTGCATGCATCATATCGTTTGTATTCATACTATATGTACTGGATTTTAGTTGCTCACGTCTTTGGTGTTACCTTGAACACTCCATTCGACGGAGCATGACTCAGGTTAGACGAGACAGGAAGCTCGAGGTGGGGTTAGTCTTGGTGCTAGGGACCGTTTGAGGAGGCTCCATTTGTTTATGTTTTATCATTGTTGAGATACAGATATTTGATATGGTTGTATAACCATATTTGGTTTTTTCAATGATACAAGTTGTATTATGCCGATTTGGGTTGTTACTTGATTTTAAGTTTCCGTAGTATCTCTGACTAAATTTATCGTTTTAAGTTAAATTACATGCCTAATTTATAGTTAATATGTGATTCGGATCAGGTCACTACATCACATTTACTATGAAATATCGATTACTTTGAATCTTGTGTACTGTTTAAAGTAAGATATTCAGAAATTCAGGTACTGTTTGAACATGCATTTTAAAAATATTTTCAGTGTTTTATAAATGAAAAAAAAACTTAAAGTACATGTTTGGACAAGATTTTTGAAAAATATATTTTTTAAAATGTTATCCAATTATAGTTTTTAAAAAATAATTGAGAGTTTTTTTTAATGTAGAAGAATTATGAAAATCAAAACAACGTTACTTTTAATTTGAAATGTTAAAATACTTTTATACAATAATTGTCCACACACATTTATTCTTAAAACAACTTTTAAAACATTTTATAAATTTTTTTTAAAAAAACTTGTATAAAAACGTTTTTATAAATAATTGTCCAGACAAAACTTCAAAATCCACTTATCAAAAAAATCTTTGAAACATCATCAATGTCTCTGGATTCGAAAATCGAACCTAAGCTCTACTCATTAGAGATGACATCTCTTTTAATTCATTTCTGTATCCTCTCATATCATATCATATTTTATTTTATTTCCCAAAATATATCGTGTATATTCATAATTTAATTTAATTCTCAATTAATTTTAATAATTAGCGTGGGGGCGTGCTTCGACAGTTGTACGTTTGACGTGGCGTGGACTGTACTCCTTTTTCACCCACCGAAAAGCCAAACCTTTTTTGCGGTCATTTTCTTTTCTTTCTCATAGCGTAAATTTTCAGATCACCAACTCTTTCGGTCTTCTCTCTACTCCGTTTCCACTATTCCTGTTGCATTTCAATTTTCGTTTCGAATTTTGAATTTGAATTCGGATTGCTGCGAAACATCATCCAATTCGAAGTTCCCGAAGTGCAACAGCACCTTGTGAGTATCGTTTTTCATGATTCTCTAACTTTTTGTTTTTGATTTTTTTTTGTGTGTTTGTGTACGGTCTGAGTGATTTTCGTTCGACAAGGATCGATTTGGTGTTGTGATTGCGATTTGTGCTGGTGCTTGTTACTTGATGGACTTTGATGTTGAGTGATTCGGTTTCGGTGCCGAATTGTTTTAACTTTGAATCTACTGATGAAGTGGGGGGTTTTTCGAGACTAAGCGTACTTGTTTTTGGTGTCTGTGAAGTAAGGTACCTCGAGATGTGCTTATCTTTTTGGCTGGTTATCGTTGGAAAATGAAGTACATCAAAAGTTTACAGCACTTGGGAATGGAAAATTTAAAAATTTTATGAATTTATGGCTGCTTTTTTTAGTTAAAGATTTTTTTTTATTATATGGTTAATTTGTTACCAGTATCTTCACCAAATTCATTTAATTTTGAGAAGAATATATGTAAAAAAATTATGTTTTTTTGAAAACATTTCGGTTGTTTCGATTAAAGTAAAACTATCTGATGTTTTTTTTAAAAAAATATAATTATTCAGTTTACTTGCATTCTTACCTGGATGTTCTTTCAGCAAGTGAAGGAAATGCATTATTGTGAAGCTTACTTATTCTTGCTTTATTCAAGTTTTATTTAGTTGACTTTTTTTTTCCACTTTTTGTTTAAGGTGTGAAGAATTATGAAAACGCAGCTTGTAGAGATTTTGCCTCGGGAAATTAAATTCATATGTAAGTGATTAATTGCAAATGCTTGATGACCTTGATGATATGGATGGATAGTTATGGCACAATTACTGTTTCGCTTGATTGTTTGTCCTTTAATTTAATGCTTTCATCTACGTGTTTCAAAGCAAGGTGGTAAACAATAAATTTCAGGACAACTTATTCATCAAAGCAAGGTGGTAAACAATAAATTTCATGACAATTTATTCCCTGCGTTAGTAGATGTTCTTGGACTAAATTTATCTGGAATCAGAATTATCCATTAAAAATTACCTTTGGATGGTTGATGCATTTCTTTGATGAAAACTGAAGTGTTGGGTGCCACGGTATTGGGAATCTGGTTGCTGATTTTTTTTAAAGAAAGCAAACTACGTTAATCCAGATATAATGCTTCTTTTTTCTTCATGTTGAAAACTGGAAACCATATTTTCTGCGGATATGATTGAGCAATTAAGCTTTTCGTCATTTCACTGGACTGACTTTTTTTCTCTGAGAAATTTGTTAACTGATTTTTATACTGCGTCTCCATTTCAAATTTTCTATGCATTTGATGTACATATGAAATGGTTTGCTGGTCTGATGCTGCATTGACTCTTTAGTTGAGGTGAAGAAACAGAGTTCATGCACTGTTCACCTTACCAATGCCACCGAACAGTATGTAGCTTTCAAGGTTAGTTTTTTTTGGATCCTGTTATTGTATCCTATCTTTATGCAACTCTGACATCATTTGAAGGAACTCTTTTCTTTCGGTGTGATTATAAATCCTTTATAATCATATATGTTATAAAAATGGCTGAATGGTTGTCATGACAGGTGAAGACAACATCACCTAAAAAGTACTGTGTGAGACCTAATGTCGGTATAATCAAGCCAAGGTCTACATGTGATTTCGTAGGTACTTTATTTTACCGTATTCATATCTCACATTCATTCATCTTTTATCTTTTGTGTGGTGGAGTGGGGGATGGTTGGTATAAATGCTTTATTGTATGTTCATTGGAGTGGATGTATATGGACAAGTTATTTTTTGCTATAAGAAACTTGAGTTCTTTTGAGACGTGATAACTATATACATCGTAGATAATGCATATAAGCTTAATTCTGTAAAATAATTTTATTGATCTTCTACTTTATGTGGTGGTTGTGCTATTCTTCAGTATCTTTACAGGAAGTTTGATGTGAAGTAATCTATGATATGGCAACCTGCTTGACTTTTATTCCTAATCAGGTGGCTGAGGTGTCAATCTTTATTTCATGCTGTAGGCAGTAGTAATATCTGGACTGAGCCGACCTGAGGCTTAATTGATAAGGAAGGTTTATATAACTGATACCAGAGTATCACAAAATGATTCCTAACAAATCATCAGATGGAATTTTAATATGGGAACTTGGGCATGAAGAATATAAAATGGGGGCATTATGACGGATAAGAATTGTTTGAATCGATCATTAGATGTCATTCCTGAACTTTTTCTTCATTTAAACATGGATAAAACAGATAAAAAAATTTGTTGCCTTGCCTTTTGTTAATTGATATACCACGATGCATGTTTCAGTTTTTAGTTTTTGGGTAGTTTTTGACATGTACATCTAATACAGTCACAATGCAAGCTCAGAAATCCGCTCCCCTTGAGTTGCAATGCAAGGACAAATTTCTGATTCAGAGTACAGTGGTGCCATTTGGCACAACGGAAGAGGGGATTACATCTGACATGGTAGGATTTCAGATATTATTACTTTCGTACTATTTTCCTGTAGTTTCTCGTTCACTGTCGCGTTGCATCTCAGAGTATTGGTGGAAAACGTTGGGTCATCATGGCTATTTTATTATTCTTTTTCTTCTGGCAGTTTGCAAAAGATAGTGAAAATTATATCGAAGAGACGAAGATCCGGGTTGTTCTTACTAGTGCGCCCAATTCACCCGGCAAGCTACCAGTTCATGGAATTGTCAATCAAGAAGAATCTCACGAGCTTTTGTTCCCAGAAGAACCCCATTCTCCTGTTCTGCTGCCAGTTAATGGAATTTCTAAGCAAGAGCCAAATAATGAGCAGCCAGTGCCAGAGGCTAAATTGCTGTCTGGAGATGAGAATTTACCACCTCTTAATATGGTGAGACATTTTGACATTGCTTGTTTCATGGATGATTAATGACAAATTCCGGGCTGAGTTGTCCTATTCTTTTAGCATCAAGCATTTTTGACAATAGTGATACCTAATTATTTTCATGATTTTGCATTCTAGTAGATACAACTTGAAAACAATAAAATGCACTTGTCTCTTGGCACCTTGTTCCAAGTCTTAAAATGTTTTTATATCAGTCAATACCTGTGAATTATGGTTTTTCTTTCATGGACATAAATTATTACTTTTAATGTCCTGAAAGATCAACTGCATGCTTTTTGAGTAGGACAGGTTGCTAATTAAATCTAATGCCATTAACATTATCAAAGTATGAAGTTATTTGTCGTTTAGGTGCAGCCAATTAAGAAAGCGGATGCAATCAAGATTGTTAATAACATGGTAGAGTCTATATCACCAAAGGTTAAGGACAGTATGAAGTCAGTTCCTGCAAAGAGTGAGGAGTTCTACCCTGATAGGAATGACGAATCAAAACAAGCTAAAAACGTGGAAGCAATGGAGTTGAAGCTAACAACTGATATCAAGGAGTTACAGTTGAAGATTAGTTCCTTGGATTCAAAGCTAATTGAGGTTGGTACTTAATCATGTAATGTTGAAATTTGGGGGTCACATGCCCTTCGGATGCGCGAATTTCATTCGTGGGAACTTGGTGGTAAAGGAGCATCGTCTATGACTCTATTCTACATAATAGATACTTGGCACAAGTATTTGTTATATTTTCAAACATATATTTAATAATAGAATTCAAAATTTGTCATTTAATAATATAATTAAGTTAAGGTACATATCTGATATGAAATACGTGATTTAACTTGAATAGGTTATGAATAATGGTTAAATATGCGCCTGTTTTTCTGAATACTGACATCACTTTTTCCACATGTCCAAATATAGTGGATGGAGACTAAATTAATGTTCGATAAATAGATCTTTGAAATGGGAATGGTAACATAAAATTTCCCTTCTTTCTTATCTCCTCTTTTTATTTTAAATAAAATTTATTATTACAGGCTGATTGCACCATTTTGAAGCTAAAAGAAGAAAAGATGAATACCATTCGTGAGACGGAAACCCTAAGGCAAGAATTGGTGGGTGAATCTAGTACTCTAGTCCTTATCTTTGCATCTTCCTTTATTTCTTGTTTAAGTAATCTGTAATCCCATAGTCTCCTGCCGCCACTCTCTGTCATGACTGAACTGTAACTGAAACTATCCTATGTTTGTCCTCATCATTATTTTTAATCACTATGGTTTATTGCCGCTGAACATGACTTTTGATCAGGAAGATGACCTTATCAATTGTTTTTTTCTCGAAAAGTATTTCGCACGAGTTTGAACATTTTCATTTAAGGTGACTTTTGGTTGCCGGCTTCACATATAATAACATGATAGAACATAGGGACATCGCTTCTCGTTTTCCTCTGGACAAGACAGCCATTCTTTATCAGTTTGAACTAAGAATGTTTGACTATTGACTATACATCATTGGGGTTTTCGTTAGGAGGATTTCATGACTACATCCTTCTTGTTTTCGTAACTTTGCTTTCTGCTGACGTTTTTCCTTCACGCAGGCAATGTCAAGGAGAAAGAGCGGCGGAAGAAAAGTTCTAGTTGGTTTCCCACCACTCTTTGTATGCATGGTATCTCTGATTAGTCTGATGATAGGCTTCTTGTTTCGAGCTTAGCACGAGATTTTTTGTTGCACTGGCATTGGTCTAGAGATGAATTTCATTTTACCAGATCGAGGGGGTGTGATTTTTGTGCTAAGTTTGTTAATAATTTTAGTAGAAACCTTGAATATGGAAGGATATGTAAAGAACTGATTTTATCGAATATTGAATGAAAGAAGGAAAATTACGTGTGTTGGGTGAATGACATTCTGCTAAATGCATCAAATAAATGATGGAATGATTTTACAAAATTTAGGAATACAAATATGAAGTATTCATGTTCTACTTCACATTTTAAAAGTTCATAATATGTGCCAAATGCGTGAGCAACACTTGTATGTGGTAATATAACGTTATAACGATGACCGTAACATCATAGAACTAAAAATCCTGCAATCCACGCGTTTGTAGGGATGACAATGTATTTTGGTTTAAATGATATTCGACCCGGATCCAATTTGTTTGGGGGACGAGTATGAAAAAAATTGTCTCCGGTCGGGCATGAGTATTAAATTTTGGGTTCTAAGGTCATATCTGATCATAATTTTCATATTTTCATTCTCTATCATCTAAAATAGATATCTATGTTTTCTGTTTTAAGATTTTTTTTAACCCATATTATCTAAATTTTATCAAATTCTCTCTTTTATTTTTTTTTCAATACCAACCATACTATATATGAAATAAATAAATAATTATGTAACATATTACAAAACCAATTTCAATTAAATGTGTATTCTGGTCGTATTTTTTTTTTAAATAATGCATTTTGTTAGGATCGAAAACGTGTGTAGAGGGGGTAAATACACACTTTTAAAATATTTAAAGCTACAATAGCTCGTTCTTGAAATGTTAAAAAATGAACCGTGCATCGAGAGATTATATTGAGTTTGATTATAAAATCATGCGCAAGACACTCAACATAATCTTCTAAAAACCGATTAAGAATTTTGGAAATCGTTTGAAAATATTGCAAGTTGAGATAATAAAAATATTTTGATTGAAACATTTTATCAAACACTTTGTATGCAACATTTTGGTATTTTAAAGAACATATAAAATGCTTCAACAAATCATCCAAAAACAACAACAAAAAGTAAATGCGATAAAGTAAAGAGACAAGAATTTGTTCATGGATGTTCGGAGACTCAACCGCTCCTACGTCATCCTTTCTTCGGTTTTCGGAAGGATTCCACTAGAAAACTTCGAGTATTACAACTTCTTGTAACTATCCCACTCCAATCTTAGGACTTGCACACTGCCTAAATCGGAACTCCTAGTCTCTCACTCTCAAATGGACAACACGTCCAAAAACTCATTACAAAATTTACGAAGATTTGCACATTGTTTAACGTCTTTGCGCAAAGACTCTCACTCAACTAATTTATGAAGAACATCTCTCAAATGTGTGTGAGTGAGTTGGAGTGTGAAGAAATTGACTCTGAAAGCTCAAGAAATCTGTTGTGTTTTTTACACCAAGGGCAAACTCTCAACTAGCTGATAAATCTGTTTAGATGCCCTTCATCTCTCTTTGATTATCTGAATGATGTTGTATTTATAGGCTCCAAGAGAGATATATACGTTAGATTCAAGAATGTGATGGTTAGTAATGGTTTTGTACTATTTCTGTCATTGAAACGGTCATATTCATGCTTCTAGCCACGTTCCTCATCTTCTGCAGATTTTGGGTTCTACTAGTGCAGTAGCTACTGGTTGTCTACTGGTTTCAACAGCTACTGGTTTCATTGGCTACTGGTTTTCAGTGGCTACTTGTTTTTAGCGACTACTGGTTTGGTCTGAATTATGAATTGAAGCTTTTTGAGTTGGCTGTTTAGTAGTTTTGACCGCTGGTCATTTGGATCATCGAGCTATGAGATATCATCAAAATAATTTAACTCACCAGAAATTAAGGTGTGCTGAAATTTTGTTTCAGCAGCTTATCACTTCCAAAATGTGATGTATGAACTACACACTTAAATAAATATGTTAGAAACACAATAACACGTTTGTTATCATCAAAATTAAGATTGCTTGCATTTCCTGACTCAACATATTTATTTTGTCATCAAATTGCAAGCCACACACAACATTAAGTTTGCAAGCATAAAAAATAATCGAAATAATCATAAAATTTAACATTTCGAACTATTGTACTATTCCCACAAATGGTTAATTAGAGAATCCCGATTGTTATACAGTTGTATAGCATCCACAATATCTGAAAGATTTGTATGATTCCAGTTGTTGTGATACAATCGTATATCATCCACAATTTCAGATATTGTATGATTCTAGCTGCAGTGATACAGTCGTATATCATCCACAATATCTGAAATATTTGTACGATTCCAGCTGTTGTGATACAGTGGTATAATCTAGACCGTTGATCCATATTTCTTATCCAATGTCTCTTCTATAAATTGAAGTGTCATTTAAGATCATTGATGCAAATCATATACATTGAAATTTCATATACGATCAAATGAGTTCATCTAAAAGTGGTCCTGCTTTTTCAAATGAGGAGGACATACTCCTTGTTTCAACTTATTTTGACATCTCCCAGAATCCAATTATTGGATAAACCAATTGCAAGATAAGTTTTGGTCACGAGTAGTAGCTAGTTTTCACGAACAACTCACTACTCCATCACAAGATCGTTTGTGAAGACTTGAGTTTCAGTCAAAGAACAAAAACAGGCTAAAAGTCATTGAGCAGTCGAAGAAAAAAAGCAGTCTGAGTTGAGCAGCTGAACTTGACCAGTCAAAGAATAAAAGCAGTCAGACAACAGAAAAAGTTTGGGATTTTGTAGCCGATGTAATAACTCAAAATCAAGGCAATTCAAGGGCATTAAATGATGCGTAATAGCCATATTTGAGTCTATAAATAACACTCAAAATCCTGATTAAGAGTCGCACAAGATTTTGAGCAAATACACACATAAATTTGAGTGAGAAAATTCAGTGGAACGACCAGTCGAGCGTCCAGTCGGGAAAGAACAGAACCTCTAGGATAATCGAAATTTCTGATAGCAATCTACAGTAAGTGGGCTTTCGGTTTTAAATCTGATAATATGTTTTAAATCTGTTCCAGCATGTATATATGTTTTCAAAGTCTTAATATATGAAATATGTGATTTTGATGCACTGATGCTTGTGAACTAGTGGTATTAATATATATATTCTGAACATGCTCTGTTTTTGTTATGATTCCTCACCCTTTTGAGGATAAATACATAAGGGAATGATATTAATTAGCCACAAAAATCATGAGTAAACTGGTGCATAATTAGATTTAGTAATCCCGTTGAATATATATTATTTCAATTCTGCTATGATTCTGTCTATGTATAAGATTTCTGTTAAACTGATTTTAAAAGCTGTGAGGACCTCGGTTCTAATCATCTAATCAAAATAAATCATTAAATCTACGACAGAGAGTCAAGACAAAAAGGGGGTAATAAATTTTTTTTAAGGCATGCACGGACCCTGTGCACACCTCCGTGCCCAGGTCCGTGCAATAATCTGCAGCCAAGGATCAAGACTACAAAAAAAATACACAAACCCCGTGCACACCTCCGTGCCTGGGTTCGTGCACAACAAATGCACTAAAAACTCAATTCTCTGCCTGCTTACACGAACCCTTACACAAAAAGGGCACGGGATCCATGCAAGACTAAACTCCAGAGTGCACCCGGACCTTGGCAGAGTGCACCGGACCTTGGCATGGGGGTGTGCACGGGTTTTGTGCCTTGCTACACCAGCAAAATAAAAGGCAGGCAGCAAATCATGCAACTCAAATCCAATTCCAAAACTCATATTACAACATGCATTATACCACAATTCTAGTGTAAAACAATACATGAAGTTCCCAAGTTGTATAAATCATCGAACTAGGTAGAACATGCATCGGTTTTTGGTTTTACAACATAATACAAAACAAGTTCGAAAAGCTAATACAACTTTTAAATCAAGTCCTCACTTCTATCATTCCCAACTCGATCTAGTCATGCTGCCTCTGACTTGAACCTGCCCCACCTGTTGCCAAGCACACATACAAAGACAAGACAAAAGCCGGATAACTCCGGTGAGAATAATATTACCAGTAAAAGCAACAAACATGCAATTGTCTAGAAAGCAAAATCTTATATTTTCAAATAAATTAAGGGCCGAAAATATCAAGGAATAAAATTCCTTTCAATATCTATGTTGGAATTTGTGGAGTGTGTGTTCTTAGATAAAGATTGTTATGTGGAGGAAATATCAAATTTCTATCAATATCATGTAATTTTATTTGGTTGTTGAATGAAATCATTGAAATGGGACTGGTTAATGTGTTTAATCACAATCCAGCTTTTGTGCGGAAATTTTTGCATTTGCATATTTTTATGTTTTCTTTTAAGCACTGATGTGTGCATCTGCAAATCTGCTTTAAAATTTTGAACCCAAGCTCAAATTTATATTTAATTCTTGTTCTGAAAAGATATATGTTTACATTTCTTGATTATTAAAAAAAAGAAAGAAAAGATGTTTTTTTTTCTGGGCCCATCTTATTTTTAGGGAAGAAAATTTATATGAATCACTGAAAATATATTAATATATGATATCTACGTGTTTAACTGATTAGTTTTGATATAAAGGATGAGATTTTGAGTACAAAATTTGAACAATTTTATTATTATCAACATTTATAACACATGTTTGGGTATTCAAAAAATTATATGTTAGTACGAGATCTAAAAAAACAATTGGTAATCAAATATATATTATATATTGGTCTCATATATTCAATATTTTATACCGATTTTCATCCAAACAAAGATATGTGTCATTAATATCAATCTTGCATGCATACTTGAGTGCACAAAAATTTTAGTATCAAATTTGAAACAATTGATACTCTAAATATCATATGTTAGTTCTATATTTTCAATGTCTTGTACTGACATTCATCCGAGAAAAAAACATATGGATCTAAAGAGTGGAGAAACATTTGTTTGTGGATCAGAGTGTGGAAAATATATTTTTGACAGGTATAAATTTATCTTCGGTTTTGTTGATTCAAAGTAAATTTACCCATTAAAAGCCTAACAGGTCTTATCTGTTAGAGAAACTCCAACCGTTCTTAAAAGATGTCATTAATTATGAAAATGTCACCTTATAAAATGGCTAATTGGACCTTTAAAAAAAACATTATTTTTTGGTCTTTTTTTCAAATATTTGTTTGTTGTTTTCAGCCCCTATATTAAATTTTAGTGGGTCATTTGATTCAATTTTATTATTTGAGTGTTCTCTATTTTTATTGTAATTATAATATTTGGATCAAATCAAAGACAAGTAATAAACAATATCATTAAAAAAAAACCTTATATTATATATTTTGTTACAAAAAAAGACATCAAATTACTTAACTTAAGATATTTTTTTTAAAAAAAGCACACAACAAATAAAAAGTTCACACAACAACAAATAGAAAAACGCACGCAAAATAAAAATAGGCATTTTAATTTGTAGTTCACTGCAATCATGACAACATGCTAGTAGTATGGAAGGTCGGACCAGATGTCTTTGTTGCTCTTTGACCAAGTATGCACGAACTGATGCATCAACATACATGGAGTTGGTCTGTAGTATTTTTGTAACGCTCCAAAATTATCTTAATTGAGTTTATTTGAGATAATCAGAGATTTTAGAAGTCGAGGGCTGATTTTTATTTGATCAGGGACTATTTTGCAATTTTTGGAAATTTCAGGGACTAAAATACAAATATGAGATTTTATATAATATCTTAGCTCCTTTGACTTAGTCTCTTCACTCCATCTTCCTCCTCCATCTCGCCTCTCCTCCATTGAAGACGCCCAAAGCTCTCTTCAAGCTTTGTGATTTTATTTTTCGGTCGATCCGTCCGTTAGAATTTATTTTTGAAGGCAGATTCGTGATCCCGACAGCGAGAGCTTCGTTCTATAGTAAGTTTTTCTCTGATCAGTCATACTTCTATTTTCGGATGTTGTTAGAATCGATTGAGTTTCAGTTATGATGTTCTTGAACTAGTTCTTATCGTTTATTCTCAGTCGGTTTTGAAAAAGAGCGTCGTTCGAAATTGTTATGATTTTTGGAAGCTTATTTCGAAAATGAGAGTTTTGAGATTTGTTGGATTGGAATTGTTATTGATGTTTTAGCATTGTATTGAGTTGATTGCGATGCTATACTGCTATCTGTGTTTCTGGTTTGATCAGAATATAGCCGTTGTGCCGCCGGTTTGAGTTTTGGGATTTTGATTCGTTTGAATTGTCGAACTATTGGCAGTTGGGTTTGATTGTCGTTGTTGATCTTCTTTTGCCTTCGTACAGATTCATTTGAATTTGGTTGAGCCCAGAGTTAGCAGTAATCGAACGTCGAAGAGTTAGACGAGAGCGGTAAAGAGTTTACCTTGAGCCTTTGTTGTTTTTGGTTGTATGGATTTTGATATAACCTCTTATTGTAGCTTATCCAGAGTTGGAGCTTTTTGAATCGAAAGGTACAAGCAGTCATCGTTTAAGCGGGATAGAGCACTCAAGACAGATGGTTCTTGAGTTTCCCTTAAATCACATACTTGCATCAATACTTGTTCTAAAATGGGGAACTTGTATTTTGTTGTTTGAATTTTTGTTATATAGCTTAATGCTTTACTTTTTTCTTATGCATTCATCTCGAGCCTAAATTTTTTATTTCAGCAGTCTATACGCCCTTTTTGTTTAGACGTTTTGGGGGCTATATAGCGAGTGGTTTGGGTTGTATAAGTTTATCTAGTGTCAGCATACTCCTTATAGTCGCACCAAAGTCTAGAGGATGGAGACACGGGGCACCACCTCGATCGGGAGAGCCGGTGAGTTGTTACGTGGTCTCATCCTCAGGATCCCAAAATCATAGCAGCAATTCCTTGATTATCAGAGTTGATATCCCGATTTTTAAAGACATGCATTTCATTCGTATTAACATTAAATATGTTGTCTGTATTTCATGTTATTGAAATATTACTTGTTATTGCATGTTATGTTGCTTTTACTGGAAATATCATTCTCACCGGAGTTATCCGACTATTGCTTTGTTTTGTATGTGTATTTGGCAACAAGTGGGGCAGGATCGAGTCAGCTGAGACTTGGTTAGCATCAAGATCGAGAGATAAAAGTGGGACTCAGTTTAGAAGTCGAACATCATGTCAATCTAGTTTATATTTTGAAGCATGTTGATAACTCGAACTTGTTGATTATGTTGTATCGTTTATGTGAGTATTGAGGTTTGTATGATGTTGTTGCATGTATTTTGTACCTCGTTTTGTATTGAATGTATATTGAAGTTGAGTTTGGTTTGAGTTTATTTCTGGAAATTTGTTCAGAGCTGTCATCGCTCGATCGGTAGAGTTTGACTGATCGAGCGAGAGAGTTGTAGCCTCTTTTCTGTTTTTTAAAACCTTTGTCCGCTCGATCGGTTGAGTTTTACCGATCGAGCGGAGCTGGTCTTGAGGCGGGCAGCAGAGTGTGGAACTTTGCCCGCTCGATCGGTTGAGTTTTACCGATCGAGCGAGGCACTGTTCACCTAAATTTTTTTAAAAAAAATTTATTGCTATTTAATCTTGGATCTTGTATGCTTAGTTATCGATTTAATCCGATATTATATGTTTAAAACCGAGGTCTCACAATTTTATTTTCTTCTTTAAAAACAATTAATTCATTCCTTTATTTCTCAACATCAATGAACACTACTTGTCGATTGGCCTCGGTCTTCTCCATCGCAGCTACCATTTTGGCACTACATTGGGCCATGATGGAAATGTCCTCAGAGTATTCTTCATTATCTTTTCTTTTGGCTTTTGCTTTTTTGTATGTCTATTGGCCGCTGAGCACTTCCTGGTCAGATTTCTTCATCTAGGTTTAAATCAAACTCAGACAGTCCTGGAGAATCAGGCTTCGGAGATTTTGTGGTGGGAGAATAGTCTGATTGGGAGGAGTGAATATTCTCGCGATTTGGTATGAAATTAGGTAAGCCAGTGTTAGATGACCTAAACTTCTCCTGGTCTTCTAGCAAGTGCCAAACATGATCCAATTTCCAAAATGTCCCGGATAACTAAAGTTCTTCGCTTGATCCAGCAGTTGTAATCATGGTTGAATTTTATGTACATTAGACACTAAAAAAATTTGAAACAAATATGTTATCAAAATTACTCACAATGTCTTTCTCCAAAGCACCACTTGGGCGCCTAAGTTCCACCTGAGAATCACATCTAATAAAATGTTGCACACTCTTGTTTATGTTGGACCATCGACATTGAAGGGCTTTCATAGTACGACGATTTCATGTCCCGTAATTGGGTCTAGTTGACATCTACATTATTTAATGTTTTCACACTAAATAACAAGCCTCAGAGTACAGAATTTCGAAATAACTAGCTAGTCTTTCATTCATAAAATGAAATATATCGTCTTTTACAATGCTTGATCAAATAAAATGATTCTAAACTGATAACAAAATAATGCATCTGACATAGTATACTAAATCTAAATTTCAAAAGTCGGTCATCGTCTTATCAGCCCCAAAACTAGTTTTGCTCATCATCCTCGAGTTCTTCTTTGTTCTTATCTGAGAGGGTTTGGGTGAGTGAGTATTATGGGTGTTACTTAGTAAATGGGATAAATATCTCAGCATTTGTAACGCCCCAAAATTATCCTAATCTAGATTATAGGAGATTAATATTGATAATCAGATTTTATGAAATTCGAGGGTTGGACTGATATTTGATCAGGGACTGTTTTGCAATTTTTGAATAATGCAGGGACCAAAATGCGAATTGACTAGTTTGACTTGATATTTAAAGGTGATGAGGCGTGTTAGTCATAATTTCTTCTTCTCTTCTTCCTCCTTCACGCCTACTCCACCATTAAAGCGCCCCTCAAGCTTTTTTGATTTTGATTTTTGCACGATCCGTCCGATAGAATTTCAATCTGATGGTATATTCACGATCGCGGCATCGAGAGTTTCATTATACCGTAAGTTTTTCTTCGATCGACTATACTTCATTTTTGGGATGTTATTGGAATCGAATGATTTTCGGATATGTTGTTCTTGAGCTAGCATAGATCGTATATTTGAAGTCGGATCGAAAAAAAATGACGTTTGGATTTTTTATGATTTTATAGGCTAAATTCAAAAATAGGGATTTTGAGATTCGTTTGGATTGAGTTGAATTGGATGAATTGTTGTTGTTATGAGTTGTTTGGATCGATATGTTGTTATCTGTGTTTTTCGGTTGGCCGTTTTATAGTCGTTATGCCGCCGGTTTGAGATTTCAGAATTTAGGAGTTTGAATTAAGTTGTTGGGTTGATTTGTATTGGATTTTTGATATTGAGCTCTTTTGTATCTCCGTACAGATTTGGTTGAAGATTGTTGAGTTCAGAGTTTGTGGAATCCGAATCGTCGAAGAGTTGATCGAGAATTGGTAACAAGTTTACCTTAATCGTTGAATTACGATTGAATGGAATTTTGATTAGAATTCTCGTTCTTGTAGCTTGTCCAGATTGAAGCTGCATCGAATCGAAAAAAAGGTATAAGACGACGTCGACTTGAATGGGACGATTACTCGAATCCGAGTTGATTTCGAGTTTTCCTGAAATCACATACTTGCATGATTACTTGAATTACTTGGATTATGCTTGAATGTATTCGATTTTCATTTGCATTCATACCAAGCATGAACGATTGATTTTAAAAGGGCCGAGTCGCCTAGTCTTAATTAGATGTTTGAGGACTGTAATTGAGAGGCCTGGGATGTTGAGTCACACCTAGTGTCTGTATACTTATTATAGTTGCAGTCTAGAGAATAGAGATACGTGACACCACCCCGATCGGGAGTGTAGGTGAGTTGTCACGATATATTTTCCTCGGGATCCAAAAAAAAGAAACCAGATTCTTGGATTATCCGAGTCGATAATCTTGTTTTAAAGACATGTATTTCATATTTATCTATTGTCGAAAGAATATTTCTGTTATATCATAGCGTTGATATACTTGTTTGATAGATCAAATATTTGGTAAATATATTGTGTATATCTCGAATATGTTAAGATATATATTTACCATGCTTAAATCGGGTCTTGATAAAGTGATTATTAGATATAATAATATTTGATATTATCAAGATTTGATTGGCAATATTTGATAGAGTTTATTTCCTACTAAAACTTGTTTCCTTATTCATGTAGGACTCTATCTAAGGAAACCCTCAAGACTTGGATGCTAATCTATAAAAGGGGTTTTCACGCACAAGATTAAGATAGGCTTCAGACGATAATTCTCTGCGCATAGACTGAAGAATTCTGGTGAAGAATTTGAAGAATTCTGAAGCAAGGTTTGCAACCATCGTTGTTGCATGTCCCCGTGTTGCCGTTCGTGTTGAAGACATCAGAGACAATACTGTGGGAACTGTGTTGTTGAAGATCTTCTCGTGTCTCTTCAATTTAGGCTACGGGAGTTGCATCCGATTTCTTTTATACTCTGATTGTGTTTAGGATGCAAGTTTGATTTCTCAACTTGTTGAGAAATCAAGGATTTAATGACTTTTTGTAAAATCACTAGGATTACTTTGTAAGACTGATCTTACGTTTACTAGTGATATTTAGCTATAAGGCAACCGCAAGAGTTTTTATACTCGTGCAAAATTAATTACTTGTGTTTTATTTACGCTTTAAATTTTCGCTGCACTGTGTTGTCTGTAGTGTTATAACACGAAGTATAACACTGCATATTTTACATAACAAACCACGTACACTGTTTCTGTCACGTGGCATCAGAGCCACCACTTGACTTTACTAAGTGAGTTCCTGGTTTGTGTTACAGGTTAGTTATGGACACCTCGTACACAAGTGCAATTCGTCCACCTATTCTGGATGGAACAAATTACGGCCCTTGAAAATTGAAGATGAGCATGTACATTCAATCCATTGAGTCCAGGGCTTGGCAACGTGTTCTTGACGGTTGGACACCATCTATGAGAGATGATGATGTACCAGGACCAAAGCCAAGATCACAATGGACAACCGATGAGAATACTGCGGCTATTTATAATGCTAAATCTCTTATTGCTATGTTTGTTTATGTTGATATGAACATGTTTAATCTAATTGGTACTTGTACTTGTGCTAGGGATGCTTGGGAGAAACTTCAAACCCATTGTGAAGGCTCGGCAAGTGTCAAGAAGACAAGGATGCGTCTCATAACTTCAAAATTTGAGAAAATGAGAATGAAGGAATCAGAGACCATCATGGAATATAATGGTAGATTGAAGAGCCTTGCAAATGAAGCATATATTCTTGGTGACCCTATTTCAAACGAGAGAATTGTGTCCAAAGTGCTTCGTTCTGTCCCCAAAAGATTTTACACCAAGGTTTGTGCTATAGAGGAATCCAAAGATACATCAATAATGGGTTTGGATGAGTTAATTAGTTCTCTTCGCACTTATGAGATGGAGTTGGAAGTCGAAGATGACTCAAAAGGTAAGTCTATTTCCTTTCAAGTATCTAATGATGTATACAATGATTTTTCTGAAGTTCAACAGGAAGTAAAGGAATCTGATCTTGAAGAGAATTCGATTGCTTTGATCTCGAATAAGTTCACTGATTATCTCAAAGTGATGAAAGAAAAGAAAGATGTGAAAGGTGCACAACCTTCAAAATTTCCTAGACTGCCTACTTCAGAGAAGCCTCAAAAACCTGTTGTTACTCGAGGACCTCGTCAAAAGTATGAAGGTAAGGTTCAGTCCTCTAGTAAAAATTTTGATAATGTTCAATGTAGGGAATGTAAGGGATATGGCCACTATGCTTATGAATGCGCAAATCGCCTTCGGAAAGGTATGAATGTTTCTTTGAGTGATGATGATTTTGAAGAAGAACAAGAAAAGGTTGAACAGGCAGATCTCATATCCTTTACTGCTTTGCTGGAAAGTAAGAAAAATTTTCAGATCAATACTCTCGGTGTTGGCTCCAGTGTTGCAACACCTGGATGCAACACAGTTCAAAAATCTATTTGTTTTGTTGCTTCTAACCTTGATAATTCCAGTGATCATGAAGAACAGGTAGCTGATCCTTATACTCTGGAAGATATTCAAAAACTCTATGAAAAGTTGTACTGTGATTGGAACAAGAGGAATCAGTTGAACACAACCCTTACAAAAGAGAATACTGAATTGAAAGCTGCTGTGGCTAGATTGAAAATTCACATGAGCAAGAAAGATCTGGAATTAGGGTTGCTGAATTTGGAACTTGAAAGAGCAAAAACAACACTTGATAAATTTAATTCCAGTTCAAGCAAACTTGATTCTATTTTGACTATGGGTAAGAATGATAAGTTTGGTCTTGGTTTTAAAGAAAGTGTTTTTGACACTGTTGAATTTTCCAAAACACCAGTATTTGTGAAGGAAGGTAATGATTCCTTGAACCATCCTTCAACTATTTTGAAAGGAAAGAAACCCATTGTTGAGAATAATGTTTCTGTCCTAAATCCAAAACAATGGAAGCGTCCTTTTGTATGTCATTATTGTCTCAAACCTGATCACATCAGACCTTTTTGTTGAAAGCTTAAAAATGACTGTTTTGTGGGAATCTAAGCAGGTGTTGCCCCCCGTGTTGCCCAACACCAAGAGCAACACTGGCAAAAAAGAATCCACTGCGAAGAAATTTTGGGTACAGAAGTCTGATGTTAAAAGTTTTGTTATTTATACTTCCTTGAAAGCTAACACTGCAGGAAATTGGTACTTTGACAGTGAAAGCTCTCGGCACATGATAGGTTTGAAAAATCACCTCACGGACTACACTGAACAAAATGGTGGTTGAGTGACGTATGGAGGTGGTGCAAAAGGAAGAATTGTTGGCAAAGGAACACTCAACGTAGAAGGGTTTTCAAAGCTTCATAACGTCTTACACGTTGAAGGACTTAATACGAATTTAATTTCAATTAGTCAACTGTGTGATGATGACTTGCATGTGAAGTTTGATAAGAATACTTGTGAAGTTTTTGATAATGCTAATCGTTGTATTATGTCAGGTACAAGATCAGTTGATAATTGCTACCAACTTGGTGAGGAATTGGCATGTAGAAACTGAAAGGTTGATGAGTTTAGTCTATGGCACCAAAAGCTTGGACATGTGAATTTCAAGACTTTAAAGAATTTGAGTAAGTTTGAAGCTGTCAGAGGTTTTCCAAATCTAAAGTCTGGTATTCCATGTGTTTGTGGTGCATGTCAAAAAGGTAAGCAAACCCGTGTTTCGCACCCCGTGTTACAACACTGTGGGATGACACGGTGTCTTGAACTTTTACACATGGATTTGATGGGTCCCATGGAAGTTGAAAGCTATGGAGGTAAAAAGTATTCTTTGGTATGTGTTGATGATTTTTCTCGTTTTACATGGGTAAGATTTCTTAGAGAAAAATCAGACATTTTTGATGTTTTTAAGAAGTTGTTTACCAAGATTACTAACCTACATACGTTGACTGTAGCAAGGATTAGAACTGATCATGGAAAGGAATTTGAGAACTCATCTTTTTCTTCTTTGTGTGATAAAAAAGGCATCTCACAAGAGTTCTCTGCCCCAAAAACTCCTCAACAGAATGGAATTGCCGAAAGGAATAATAGGACATTGCAGGAGATGGCTAGGGTGATGATGAGCTCAAAAATATCTCCAAGTGATTTTGGGCAGAAGCATTAAACACAGCATGTCATATTTCCAATCGTGTGTATTTGAGAAGTGGTTCTTCGATGACTTCCTATGAAATTCTCATGGGAAAGAGACCAAATCTCAATTATTTTCATATCTTTGGCTGTGTATGCTATGTTTTGAATGATAGAAATCACCTAGAAAAATTTGATTCCAAAATTGATAAGTGTTTGTTCCTTGGTTATTCTACAAATAGTCGTGCATATAGGATGTATAACCTTAGGACCAGAACAATTATAGAATCTATTAATGTTGTTTTTGATGATGGTGCAGATCTCAAAGGAAAAACTGCTGAAGATGATGTTGAAGGATTGCTAGAAATTCCTCACGAAGAACACAGTGTTATTCCGGATGTTGCAACACCAAACACAACACTGGTTCCTCCAGAAACTGGCCATGAAGAAAATTCTCAAAATAATGAGGAAACTGAGGTATCTACTGAAAAGAACATTCCAAGCAAGATACAGAAGAATCATCCATAATCACATATTATTGAAGATGTTCATGGAACAAGGCAAACCCGAGCTAAGGACAAAGTTGACTATCGTAAGATGGTTGGGTTAGTATGCATGAGTTCCGTATACTCACAGGTAATGTATTCTTGTTTTATTTCCAATATTGAACCTAAGAATGTCAATGATACTTTGAATGATGAATTTTGGGTAAATTCCATGCATGAAGAACTTGAGCAATTTGTCCGAAATGATGTATGGTTTTTAGTTCCACCTCCTGATCATGGTAATGTCATTGGTACAAAATGGATTTTTAAAAATAAAACTGATGAATCAGGAAACATCATTAGGAACAAAACAAGGTTGGTTGCTCAAGGGTATACTCAGGTTGAGGGGGTTGATTTTGATGAGACCTTCGCTCCTGTTGCCCGCATTGATTCAGTCTGACTATTGCTAGCTATTTCATGTCATATGGGTATAAAACTTTACCAAATGGATGTGAAGAGTGCATTTTTGAATGGTATTGTAAATAAGAAAGTGTATGTGAAGCAACCCAAAGGCTTTGAGGATCCACACCACTTGGATCATGTTTACAAGTTGAAGAAGGCACTCTATGACTTGAAGCAAGCACCACGAGCATGGTATGGTAGGTTGACCGAGTATTTGCTCGAAATTGGCTTCAAACGAGGTGAGATTGACAAAACCCTTTTTATTCAAAATGCCAAAGGTGAAATTCTTATTTGTCAAGTTTATGTGGATGACATTATCTTTGGTGCTTCTTCTCAAAAGCATGTTGATAGTTTTGTTGAATGCATGTCTTCTACTTTTGAAATGAGCATGGTAGGAGAGTTAACTTTTTTTCTTGGATTGCAAGTTAAGCAAACAAATGATTCGATTTTTCTTTGTCAAAGTAAGTATGCAAAAACTTTGGTGAAAAAGTTTTGCAAAGAGAATGTTAAGAACATGAAAACTCATATGGGCTCAAGTGAAAAATTAGAAAAATACTGTGTCGCGGCTGGTGTTGACAACACTATGTATCGCATCATGATAGGGAGTCTTTTGTATTTGACTGCTAGTCGTCCTGATATCATGTTCAGTGTGTGTTTATGTGCTAGGTACCAATCTGATCCAAAGGTAACCCATTTAAAAGCTGTTATGAGAATTTTGAAATATGTTTCGGGTACATTGGATTTGGGATTGTGGTATACGAGAGAAACCAACACTAACCTTGTAGGTTTTAGTGATGCTGATTGGACTGGTGATGTGAATGATAGAAAGAGCACTACGGGTGGGTGTTTTTACCTTGGAAATAATTTGGTTTCATGGTATAGTCATAAGCAAAATTGTGTGTCACTTTCGACTGCTGAATCTGAATATGTGGCAGCAAGAAGTTGTGGTTCACAACTTCTTGGATGAACCAAATGATTGAAGACTATGGTTTTAAGAGTGAACCCTCCATTGTTTATTGTGATAATTCGAGTGCTATTGATATATCAAAGAATCCAGTTCAACACTCACGCACAAAATACATTGACATTTGTCATCACTTTATTCGAGATTTGGTAGAAAAAGATATGATTCGAATGGAGTTTGTTGGAACCAATAACCAATTGGCAGATATTTTTACTAAAGCATTAGATCATGAGAGATTCTCAACCCTTCGGAGGTCTCTCAGCATGTGTGCATTATAATCCTTTGCATGTGTTGTCTTCGGTGTTATAACACTACCGACAACACTGTTGTTTTTCTTGTCATGCATATTTAGGATTTTAAGCATTGTGCACTCACTCTGTTATGTGTAGTGTTTAAATCTCTGTTTCATTGATTCAATTGACGCCAAGTTTTTCTGCAAAATTTTTATTGAAACACACTGGCCCTTGCAAATCGAACTCTGACTAAACCACTAAGTAGTTGAGGGATGTACGTGTATTCCATGTTCTTATCCCATGTGAAAGGTGGTTTCGCAAATTCAGTGTTCAGCTTTTTAATAAAGTTTGATGACCAATGTCATATGTACAAGCTTTATAAATAATCGGAAGAAAATGGAAAAATATACCTAATTGAGTCCAATGAAGACTGTTCTTTTAGTGTGCAGACTACCACTTCTGGAAATTTTATGACATCAAGGGTAATCAAGTGTGTAAGTCTCAAATGCTTTTTGAAAAATTATGGTGTTGTTGATGATGTTGGCAACATGAGAGGCAACACTACACTTTTAAACATATCTTTTGCTTGTGATTGCATTTGTATTTTATGTTACACTCTGTTTAGGCATAAAATAGGTCATCCATATGCATTTTTTGCTAATAGGGTTCTGTTTTTGGTTAAGGTTCTAAATAGACGAATTTTGATGATTTACCCTATTTACTAAAAATTGAATTTTTGTGATTGATTTTTGTTTCAGTGGAGTTAAGCCGATGTGGAGTTAATCCTGGATGATTTGGGCTGAAATACGTATCTTGGATTATTGCCTTATTTATGAGATTTTATCTCTTAATCTCCGTGTTTTTAATTTTTGGTCATTGGGAAAAAGTTACCGTTGGTAACCTGGTGAGATAAGGAAAATAGAGTAATTATGAGTTTGTTAGGAAAATATTACCGTTTGTGATAAGGGTTCTATATATGAGTTTTCGTGATTATCGGGCATTATCATCTTTTCAATCCTCTTTATTTCCGATCAAGTTTTCTGCAAACCCTATCTCTCTCTCTCTCACTCTCAAATTTTTGATTGCAATGGCAAGCTTTGATCCACAGGATATTCGAAGTGAGATGGGTCATATGAAACCCGATGTTGCCGCCAGTGTTGCAACACCAGAGAACCCATCTTCCACCCCTTCTCTGCCGATCGTTCCAGTCCCCATGGAACCCGTTCCTCTTGCTGTTCTCATGCTTGCTGCACGAGGAAACGAGATCGATGTGGAGAATTTGCCCAATTTTGATGTCCTGAACCGTGTTCATCCTCCTCCACCAATGGCTCGCAGATAAAAAATGCAGGCAGGGTACGACCCTGATTTTACTCATCCAAAAGGTTCTATAAAGGTCCTCGCATCTCTGTAGTGACCCTGCATGGAATCACATACTAACTGGCAACTAATAGCATGCATTAAACTTAATACAGCAAAATACTTAACAGAGTAAAAACGTGCGGAAACACAACCATAATTTACATATCAGCTTAGTAAAACAAATTCAGGCTTAAATTTGTAGTGATACAACCAAATCGAAGAACTTAAAAGTAAACATTATACAGTTAAAACAAATCCTGCTGTATAAATTCCCCTGAAAAACTCCGGCTCCCTAGTCCTGCCTCGAACTACCAGCTCCGTCCATCCTGCGACCTGCCCCATGAAATAGGGTGTCCAAGATAACAACTAGGACGTGAGCGCTAATGCCCAGTACATAGACATGAGTAAACATATGTATATAATGCATGCAACATGATGACTGGTAACGGGTTATCCGAAAATCATGCTCAGTACCGGCGCCACATGAGTGCTGCCACCGCACGGATCAACCTCTAGGTGCAACCACACTCGTCTAGTACACCAGAGTAGATAGACATAACTGCCCCCACCGTCGCGGTACTCTCAGTGACAGACTATCGAGTATAGAGTTGAGCGACTCTATAGTCAGGTATAACAAGGTATAGGCTCAACGTGTATATGCACATGACATATGAATATAGAAAACGGTAAATCATATATCATGCCATATAATAATGCCAAATAAATGCAACATATAAACATGTATACTCGCTGGCAATCTCAGTCAATGTGTACGTACCTCTAGGCTAGTTCAAGTAAAGTAGGATCCTAGGTTCCAAGCCTATATTCAAAAATTCACCGTATCACTACATAAATTCTATAAGCCTTAACTAAGCTAATAAGTACTCCCAAAACTTAAATAGATTTCCGGACCATACCTTCGTCCGTAGATAGCCCTTTGGAGACGCTAGTCCCGGATGACTATAACCACAACTTGGTTATCCCAGAACCTCTATTATAACCGATAGGGCCCTCAAGTGTATAACTCACACTATATAACTGAAGAAGGAAACTCGGAAATTCGTATTTCAAAATGAAATCGAACGAGCATTATTTATAGGAAAATTTTTGGACGAGTTCGGATCCTCCGAAGCTGAGTTCGGATCGTCAGTTCCAACTCACTGTCTGCATGCGAGACACGTCGAGTTCGGACCGTTTGTACGTCTCTTCGGGTCGTCCGAAGTGGCCTAAATCCGACACTTGTCAAAACACCATGCTGAGTAATCCTGCTTGCTTGGCACAAGGGGGTTCGGGCCGTCCGAAGTCCTTTTCGGATTGTCCGAACATGCCGTAACTCCGAAGTCAACAAGCTCACTTTCGAAGCCCCCGGTGGTCAAGTTCGGGCCATCCGAAGTCCTCTTCGGATCGTCCAAACTGGCTCAGAAAATGAAATTTAAATTCTTAATTCTAAAGTCCGACTGAACCTCGGAATTGGTTAATTACCAACCCTTAATTATGTTTAACATATTATTATCTTAAAATGGTTTCTGGGTTACTACATTCTCCCCACCTTTAGACATTTCGTCCGCGAAATAACATCTAAAGACAAATCAAGATAACAATATGAAACATCAAACCATGTTTTATTACAACAACTGTAATTACATCTTACATGGTAAATCAAAAGTACAAAGCAAACAACTCAGGATATTCCGCTTGCATACGACTCTCAGTTTTCCAAGTTGCTTCTTCAACACCTCGGCGTTGCCACTGTACCATCACAAGTGGTATAGTCTTTTTTCGAAGAACTTTCTCCTTCCTGTCTAGCATACAGATTGGTCGTTCAACAAAAGACAGATCTGGCTCTAGCTGAATATCAGTAGACTCAATCACATGAGATTCATCAGCTATGTACTGTCGAAGTAACGACACATGAAAAACATTATGTATACTGGAAATATTTGGCAGTAAAGCCAAACGATATGCAACATCTCCGATCTTCTCCAGTATCTGGAAAGGTCCAATAAAACGAGGAGACAACTTGCCTTTCACGCCGAATCTCATCACCTTCCTGAAAGGTGATACTCGGAGAAAGACATATTCACCAGGCTCAAACTGAAGTGGCCTGCGATGAATATTAGCTTAACTGGCTTGTCTATCTTGAGCAACTTTGATCCTATGCTTGATCAAATCTACCTTGTCTAGAATCTGCTGCACCAATTCAGGACCCTCGACTTGTCATTTCCCGACTTCATTCCAGAATAACGGAGTACGACACCGTCGACCGTACAATGCCTCAAAAGGTGTCATATCAATACTACGATGATAACTGTTATTGTAGGCAAATTCGATCAAAGGTAACTGATCCTGCCAAGATATGTCAAAATCCATGACAGAAGAACGTAGCATATCCTCCAGCGTACGAATAGGGCGCTCTGTCTGTCCGTCAGTCTCCGGATGATATGCAGTGCTCAAACTCAGAGTGGTACCCAACGCCTCCTGAAAACTACCCCAAAAACGTGAGGTAAATCGCGGGTCTCTATCACTGACTATGCTCACTTGAATCCCATGTAATCGCACTATTTCCTGGATGTATAAACGTGTCATGCGATCATAAGAATACTCCCGGTTATAAGGAATAAAGTGTGCTGATTTCGTCAAACGGTCAACGACAACCCAGATAGCATCACACTGACGTGATGTCATAGGTAAATGGGTAACAAAATCCATAGTTACGTGCTCCCACTTCCATTCGGGAATTTCAAGATTCTGCAGTAATCCACCTGATCGTCGGTGTTCAGCCTTGACCTGTTGACAAACCAAACATCTTGAAACAAATTGATACACACCTCGCTTCATCCCTTTCCACCAGAATCTAGTTCGCAAGTCCTTATACATTTCCATGCTTTCAGGATGGACTGATAATCGACTCCTATGAGCTTGAGAAAGAATATCATTCCTGAGCTCCGTAACATTAGGTACAACCACTCAATTAGATAAGCACAATAAACCATCTGCCTGAAAATGAAATCCAGATGTATTAACTCCATTGGCTAAACGTGCCAAACGCTGAGTCTTAACATCAGATATCTGAGCTTCTCTGATCCGAGAATACAATGCTGGCTCAGACAAAATAGTATACAACCGAATCTCATTTCTCCCTTTCTTGTGTTTGAGCGTAAAATTCAATGAACAGCACTTTTGAATCATATGAGATATTTCACTAGTCTGAAGTGCAAAAAGTCTCACCTGCCGACTCAAGGCATCAGCAGTAAGATTGGCAGAACCTGGATGATATTTGATTTCACAATCATAATCTTTCAGAATATCCATCCAGCGTCTATGTCGCATATTCAACTCAGCCTGAGTGAGTAAATACTTCAAACTCTTATGATCCGTAAATATCTCAAATTTCTCGCCATAAAGATAATGCCTCCAAATCTTGAGCGCAAATACAATGGCGGCTAATTCGAGATCATGTACTGGATAATTACTCTTATGCGTCTTCAACTGTCGAGAAGCATAGGCAATAACATGTCCATGCTATGTCAGAACACATCCTAACCCTTGACCAGAGGCATCAGTATAGACAACATAACCTCCTGATTCAGAAGGTAGAGCTAGCACAGGTGCAGTAGTAAGACGGCCACGCAGCTCGTGAAATCACTCCTCACAATCCGAGGACCATATGAAGGCAACATCTTTCCGTGTAAGTTGTGTCAAAGGTCTGGCCAACTGTGCAAAATTCTTGATGAACCGACGGTAATATCATGCTAGACCCAAAAAACTACGAATCTCAGCAACCGTCGTCAGACGAGACCAGTTCAGCACTGCCTCTATCTTACTAGGATCAACAGATATCCCTTCATTAGAAATCACATGACCGAGAAACACTACCCGATCAAGCCAGAATTCACACTTGCTCAATTTCGCATACAGCTGCTTATCTCGTAACGTCTGTAAAACAATCCTCAAATGTTGTGCATGCTCATCCTTGTCATGAGAATAGACAAGAATATCATCAATGAAGACGATGAAAAATCTATCCAGATATTCTCGAAATACCTGATTCATCAGATTCATAAAGACTGCCGGTGCATTTGTCAAACCGAATGGCATCACCAGAAATACATAGTGCCCATATCTGGTCCTGAAAGCAGTCGTAGATATATCTGAGTCTCGTACCCGCATCTGGTGGTATCCAGATCTCAGATCTATCTTAGAATAGACAGAAGTACCCTGTAATTGATCGAACAGATAATCAATCCGTGGCAAAGGATACTTATTCTTGATGGTGACACGATTCAACTGCCTGTAATCAATACACAATCGCATCGATCCATCTTTCTTCTTGACGAACAAAACAGGTGCTCCCCACGGAGAAACACTCGGACGAATATATTTCTTATCAAGCAAATCCTGTAATTGCTGTTTCAATTCCCTCATCTCTGAAGGTGCTAGACGATAAGGTGCTCGGGATATAGGCGTAGTTCCTGGTACTAAATCAATACCAAATTCAACCTCTCGCACCGGAGGAAATCCAGGAATCTCATCAGGGAATACATCAGGAAACTCGCTGACAACCGGTAACTGATCAATACCCATACTACTCGTTGACATATCAACTGCATAGATGAGGTAGCCCTCCCCACCTGACTCCAAGACATGACATGCCTTCAGAGCTGAAACAAGTGGCATCGGAGGTCGCGCACCCTCACCATAAAAATACCAGCTATCACCCTCAACCGGATGAAACTGTACCAGACGCTGATAACAATCCACAGTAGCGTGATACAAAGTCAGCATATCTATTCCCAAGATACAGTCAAAATCTGTCATCGCTAATATCATCAAATTAGCTGCTAACACATTACCCTCAAACTCCAGAAGGCAACCCATCACTAGACGTTTAGTTACTATCTCTTGCTCCAACGGAGTAGATACAACTAAATCCATATCTAATGATACATAAGGTAATCTATGTCCCTTAACAAAGCGACTAGAAATAAAGGAATGCGATGCTCCAGTATCAATTAATACAAGTGCAGGAATACCACATAACAGAAAGGTATCTGCCAACATGCGATCGCTTTCCTCTGTAGCCTGCTTCTGAGACAGATCAAACACCTGCCCTTGAGTCTGGGGACGATAACCAGAAGAACTCTGGGGTGCTGGCTGCTGAAGTGGAAAAGTAGAAGCCTGAGATCCAACCTAGGATCCCGATCCACTTACAGAACCCATACGCTGAGGACAATCTCTCCGCAGATGTTCCTGCTGCCCACAAATATAACAAGCCTCAGTAGCTCTCCGACATGAAGCTGCAGGATGTTTCCCTCCACAATGGCTACAAAACTCCTCCTTCTTTCTTCTTCTTCCCAAAGCGGAATGTACCTCGTGAACCACGAGAACCAGACGAAGTACTAGGAGTAGAAGAAGACATAGGTACAGATTGCACAACAGATTGAGCGCGCGGCTCAAAAGATCCACTAGGCTGTCCTGGCATCATCAACTATGCCCGCCTGTTGCTAGTCTCCACAAGATGGCAACGGTTCACCAAAGTCTCAAAAGATATCGGGTCATCACATACGACAACCTGAGAGTAGATATCTTGGTTCAAACCTTGTAGAAAGATATCATAATTCGACGCATCACTCTCATTGATATGAGGACTGAAAGGTAGAAGATCAAGAAATCGTTGCTGATATTGATCAATAGTTATTGATCCTTGCCTCAGAGTAAGCAACTCCATAGATCGTGCTTGGCGAACAGCCGGAGAAAAATACAATTTCTGGAACTCCCGATAGAAATCCCCCCAAGTCACCTGTCCTCTCTCAGTACGTGCCTGAGCAGCTTTGGCATCCCACCAAAAACGTGCTCGATCCTCTAGAACAAATTCTAGAACTTCCAATTTCTGATCCTCAGTACAATCGAAAGCACGAAAAGTACTCTCGAGTTTAGACATCCAACTTCTTGCTTGTTCAGGATTCTCGCCTCCCACCAAAGGTTTCGGTCCTACTTGCATAAATTTATTGATAGAGTAGCGACGTCTACCCTCATAATGACGATGTTGATCATCATGATGGCGGTGATGATGATGATGATGACCATCTCCCTGGCCAACACTACCGCGACTCTCGTCAGCCATATCCTGAAAAGAATTGCACATTAAAATCCCAAATGCGCAAGAATTACTCAAAACTAATTCTAAATCCCAAGTACTAATCCCAAAATCTAAGCATGCTCTGATACCAAAAATGTAGTGACCCTGCATGGAATCACCTACTAACTGACAACTAATAGCATGCATTAAACTTAATACAGCAAAATACTTAACAGAGTAAAAACGTGCGGAAACACAACCATAATTTACATATCAGCTTAGTAAAACAAATTCAGGCTTAAATCTGTAGTGATACAACCAAATCGAAGAACTTAAAAGTAAACATTATACAGCTAAAACAAATCCTGCTGTATAAATTCCCCTGAAAAACTCCGGCTCCCTAGTCCTGCCTCGAACTACCAGCTCCATCCATCCTGCGACCTGCCCCATGAAATAGGGTGTCCAATATAACAACTAGAACGTGAGCGCTAACGCCCAGTACATAGACATGAGTAAACATATGTATATAATGCATGCAACATGATGACTGGTAACGGGTCATCCGAAAATCATGCTCAGTACCGGTGCCACATGAGTGCTGCCACCGCACGGATCAACCTCTGGGTGCAACCACACTCGTCTAGTACACCAGAGTAGACAGACATAAATGCCCCCGCCGTCGCGGTACTCTCAGTGACAGACTATCGAGTATAGAGCTGAGCGGCTCTATAGTCAGGTATAACAAGGTATAGGCTCAACGTGTATATGCACATGACATATGAATATAGAAAGCGGTAAATCATATATCATTCCATATGTGTACGTACCTCTAGGCTAGTTCAAGTAAAGTAGGATCCTAGGTTTCAAGCCTATATTCAAAAGTTTACCGTATCACTACATAAATTCTATAAGTCTTAACTAAGCTAATAAGTACTTCCAAAACTTAAATAGATTCCCGGACCATACCTTCGTCCGTAGATAGCCCTTTGGAGACGCTAGTCCCGGATGACTATAACAACAACTTGGTTATTCCAGAACCTCTATTATAACCTATAGGGCCCTCAAGTGTATAACTCACACTATATAACTGAAGAAGGAAACTCGAAAATTCGTATTTCAAAATGAAATCGAACGAGCCTTATTTATAGGAAAATTTCCGGACGAGTTCGGATCCTCCGAAGTTGAGTTCGGATCGTCCGTTCCAACTCACTGTCTGCATGCGAGACACATCGAGTTCGGACCGTCCGAACGTCTCTTCGGGTCGTCCGAAGTGGCCTAAATCCGACACTTGTCAAAACACCATGCTGAGTAATCCTGCTTGCTTGGCACAAGGGGGTTCGGGCCGTCCGAAGTCCTCTTCGGATCGTCCGAACGTGCCTTAACTCCGAAGTCAACAAGCTCACCTTCGGAGTCCCCGGTGGTAAAGTTCGGGCCGTCCGAAGTCCTCTTCGGATCGTCCGAACTGGCTCAGAAAATGAAATTTAAATTTTTAATTCTAAAGTCCGACTGAACCTCGGAATTGGTTAATTACCAACCCTTAATCATGTTTAACATATTAGTATCTTAAAATGGTTTCTGGGTTACTACAATCTCCATGGCCGAAGAAGATCAATCTTCGGGTGATGATTCTGAAGATGTGACTTACGAGTTTGTGGCTCGCAAAAATCCCTCATCTGCTGCTGCCTCTGCCTCTGCCTCCGCTCCAACTACTAAAGCTGCTTCTGACAACAGTGATTCGAGTTCTTTTGATGAAGTTCCTCCTCCTTCTCAAACAAAAAAAGCAGCTGGTGAACCATCCAATCCTCAAGAATTTGCTGGTTTCGATGAAGATGACACCTTGGCTCAAATTTTGGAAAGCCTTAAGCAAGGAAAGGCTTCCTCGTCTGTTCCTCCTTCTGCTCATCTCTCCAATGATGAGCCTGATGCTAAGATGATGGAAGTGTTTGCTGCAGGCAAAGCACATCAAGAAACTGTTTCTTCCTCTTCTTCTTCTTCTGACGACTCTGATACTGACTCTTCTGATAAGAGTGCAGATATCGGTGATGAAGAACCTCTGGATGCTGATGAAGAACCTCTGGACCAAGAGGATGGTTCTACTGCTGATGCCCGTGCTACTGTTGGTGTCGTCAACACCACAGACAATATTGTTGATGAGGACTATGACATGGATGCTGCTCATTCCCTCATGTTTTATTCTGGTAATGCTGCTGCTGTTTGGCCTCTCTTCGCTCATAGAGGTCTACTGGGAGTCCTTTCAATTTTGGGAAGCAAGTATTTCGCACAGTGCTCCAATTTTCTGATGGAGGACTCAAGTCTACGAAGCTCCCTTTCCCATCTTTGATATATGGCATTTTGGAATCTCAGGCATTCATCCGCAATATTACAGAAGATCTCACTGATCAACCTGAAATTTTGAAGTTAGCAGCTGGACTTCTCAAGGGAAATCGTGTTCTGGATTTTCCCTGGACTTCCACTCCTTCTCCTGTTGCTGATGTTACTGATGTTGCACCCGGTGTTGCTAACACGGGTGACAACACTGAAGAAACAGTGCCTACTCCTACTCCTCTGGAATTTACCACTTCCACTATTCAGCTGCTGATGACTCGTGCTGAGCAAAAGATTGCTCAAGCACATGAAGATATTGCCTTCTATAGCACGGTCTTAGCTGATTATCGGAGACAACTTGACATTTCTGGCCAAACAGGGGGAGATAGTGCACAAGATGAAGCTGTTGGTCCATATGGGACTAAAGATGATGAGGATGAAGCTACTGCTCAAGAGGGATCTGATAGTGATCAATTTTAGATTTTGTTTCTTCTCTCATCTTTGCTTAGTTGTTTAATTTTGATTTTAATATAAGTATTTTTGTGTGTTCTAGTTATGTGCCTCAAGTGCTCTTACATGCTTTAACTAGACTAACATCTTCTACCCCACTTATGCTCTGATATATGAATTATAGAATCTCATGTGTTATTATCCATGTTATCCACCGTGTTACGACACGGGGGACAACACTTCAGGGGGAGACTTAAAATTCAGGGGGAGAAGAATTTTTAAACTCAGGGGGAGTTTATGATTATGTTTGCTTGTGCAATGTTTTGTCCAGAAAGCAAAAAAAGGGAGATTGAAAGGAATTTTATTCCTTGATATTTTCGGCCCTTAATTTATTTGGAATTATAAGATTTTGCTTTCTAGACAAGATCAAATATTTGGTAAATATATTGTGTATATCTCGAATATGTTAAGATATATATTTACCATGCTTAAATCGGGTCTTGATAAAGTGATTATTAGATATAATATTATTTGATATTATCAAGATTTGATTGGCAAGATTTGATAGAATTTATTTCCTACTAAAACTTGTTTCCTTATTCATGTAAGACTCTATCTAAGGAAACCCTCAAGACTTGGATGCTAATCTATAAAAGGGGTTTTCATGCACAAGATTAAGAGAGGCTTCAGACGATAATTCTCTGCGCATAGACTGAAGAATTTTGAAGCAAGGTTTGCAACCATCGTTGTTGCATGTCCCCGTGTTGCCGTTCGTGTTGAAGACATCAGAGATAACACTGTGGGAACTGTGTTGTTGAAGATCTTTCCGTGTCTCTTCAATTTAGGCTACGGGAGTTGCATCCGATTTCTTTTATACTCTGATTTTGTTTAGGATGCAAGTTTGATTTCTCAACTTGTTGAGAAATTTAGGATTTAATGACTTTTTGTAAAATCATTAGGATTACTTTGTAAGGCCGATCTTACGTTTACTAGTGATATTTAGCCCTAAGGCAACCGCACGAGTTTTATACTCATGCAAAATTAATTACTTGTGTTTTATTTACGCTTTAAATTTCCGCTGCACTGTGTTGTCTATAGTGTTATAACACGAAGTACAACACTGTCTATTTTACATAACAAACCACGTACAGATATGGTACCTAAAGATCATCCGATATCAGCATGCCTATGAACCACAATCCCACTGGGATCCATCTTCCGGCAATCCACCGTGCTCTTCGCCATGGAATATTCTCCGTAATCCTCCCCACCCCGCCTTTCAACACGTTGTTCCCATACAAAAAAACTCATTTCAGAAGTGGGTTTCAACCAAACCTTGTGCTTCGCATTCGCAGCCAAAAGATTCAAGCTTTGGATGGTGAGGTGAAAGTTCCCCACATTGGTGAATTTACCGATCTGGGTCCCGAGGGAGATCAACTTTTCACGCTTGACCAGAGATTCGTAAATTGACGGACATACGAGATTAATTGAGCTACAAGTTCAGTCTCACAAGTGGGCTAGTTTTTTTTATCATACATTTTATTATCGATAAATTGATATTTTTTTTACTTTTTATGTTATGAAATTATTATGGGCTAAGCCGGTAGCTTTGATTCTATTCCATGGGTATTATCCCATGAGGTAGTTAGCAATCACTGGTTGGTTCAAATTATGTGGGTTTCACTGAATTATATGGAGCCCACATAATATGAACAAATAAAATACATCCACCTGTTTTATGGGATAATATCCATGTGTAGGTTGGAATTTTCCGGCTAAGCCTATGTTCTAATTTTTTAACTTTATAAAATAGGTAAATTTCAAATGTTAAAGCACAGGGGAGATTAATACAAATAATACATTATTATAGTTATGTCATTTAGAAAATAAATTTTACGATTCGAGACATGCTATTCTTATATGTTTAAATTATCAGAATCATTTTAGGAAATTTACGTAGGTCAAAGATCGCCTTGAATTAATGCAAATTGCTAAAAGAATGGACCCTCGACCACACACACAGAGAATGAAAATTTGATGTCTGGTTTAGGGAGATAAGATGAAGCAATTGCTAAAAGAATGGCACTTGAAAAAATCTCACAATCCATAATAATCTCATGTACAAAAAATTTTCCTTCACTTATTCTTGTTCACAAAAAACCATACCCTTGAAGAAACTAGCTGGGAGAAAAAGTAATCAGCTCCCCAATCACTGAGTCAACCCCACACCCTCACCTATAAACTTCAAAACTAATATATCCCACAAAACCTTGCCATCTACGCTAACTACATGCCAAAGAAAAAGAATTCTAGCAAAAGCTCAAAACTGGTTATGTGCAATACCGTTCGAACTCGAGGCAGAAAAACTTGCAATGTCCTTACGGTTGAGCTTCTACTTGCGAAAGATGCACACTTTCTTCAGTAGGTGAGCCTGGTGCATACGGAACGAAACCACGGCCACCAAAAACAGGACGCATGAAAGCATCATCGAATTTCCTCCAGTAGTGGTGGACAGTACGATGAGGGGTCCTCAGTAGCATCTTCAAGCTGTTTGGATGGAGAAGTGTTCTTGGGCCACCTTCATGAGTTCCAAAACAACTTTGCCCATTTTCAGCGAATAGTTCTGCTTCAGAATCCTGGTACTCGCCAAGAAGTGGGACGATGAAGGATTTCGGGGTGACTTGCTCTGAAGAAATCATACTGCTTAGAGGTCTTGATGAGGGCATCAGCAGCCTCACTAGAGGCTTTGTCATCAAACCGAATACCTGCATGGTGTGCATTTGTTGAAGAATGTTTTTGTAACAAGTCAAGTAAATAAAAGATAGTGTTGAAATAATAATTTCAATAGTAGGGAGTGAGTCCTGATTCCTGAACAATGAAATAAAGATGAGTCCATGTAATTTTTTGATAGAAAATTCGATTATGGATTCCCGTCAGATGTTGATTCGTTATATACTACTCAGTTATCATAAGATGCAAAGGAAAATGAATAATAATCTAAATGTGCAGCCATTGAAATACTTAGTCCTTATTCTTTCTTATATTTTGCCCTTATGACTAGTGACCACCTATTACACAGGTCAGACAAACAAAAGTGTAGCTTAATGTCAATAGAAGATTAAAATGTCTTACCACATTGCTGAAAAGCACTACTGTTATGGTACTTGTAATCAAGACAGCATTCCCCTGCAACTGGGTCTGACCAGCTCGAGTAAACTGCATGAGAAAAAAAATAATTAACTAGATGTGTATGCACATTTTTGGAACACATGTACACCACCACCACCACCCTTTATTTCTTAAAGTTACAAGAGGAACCAATATAAAATTTCCATGTAGCATACTGAATTCCTGTTCCCAGTTAGTAGATAGAGCTGAAATTTTACCTGGTTGTAAGCGAGGGCCATGGAAACAGCCCCTCGCATAAGACCGGCCCACCATATAGTAACCTGAAAAGCAAAATTAGCAGATAAATTTTCCTGTGTGAATGAATGTATTGTACGCTAGAAACGATAATTATTGAGTTCATACCTGCTGCTTGAAATCAATTTTCTCGTGTGGAGACTTCTTGGCCAAATTGGACAGGAAAGATAAGGGGAAAACAAAAGCTGCTCTTCCAATCAAAGTTAATCCCAGTAGGGTTAAACTAACATAAACTGATGTTTTAGGGCTGAAAAGGAAGACAAATGTTAACGAACTATGTTTATAACAGATAAATACAATGCTATCGTATTTCTCATGATGATGTTATGATGAGAAAATGTTTATGTTAGGTGCATCAACACATACACACGCACACGAACATGCCTCGTACCTGTTACTTACAACTCTCCATTTTTCAATGTCTAGAGCATCCATGCCAACATAAAGAAATATGAATATCTCTGCAACAAATGAAAGTGTGGCGAATGTGTGCCTGAAAAGGATTGAAGACATATACATCAATAAGGAAGGTAATTATACGAACGAAAAGAGTGAACTTTTTTTTTTAACTGTATGTATATATCATACTTGGTGGTAACTCTCGAGTTCTCAGTCACATTGTGCCACGTGTAATGCGACATCGCGATTCCACAAAAGAATACGGTGAGGATGCCACTTAAATAGAATAACTGAAAATAAACCCAGGTCAGAAAGTGATTTCACGCTTCAATTAAAGGGAAGATCAACTTATTTCAATCACAGACAAAATGCCAACTTCAAAAAGATTGTCTAAACACTTACTTCAGCCAACATGTATGAAAGGTAAGCCATAAGCATCATGATGGCAACCTCACGATCAGTGGAATGTCTGTAGTTGATCAGATAATCAGGTATGAAGATCAGATAATACTTAGTGGAGGTGTTAGGAACTTCATCATTATTAGTTCACAAGTGATTTGATAAATGACAATAAATTTATGTTATGAGGTACTTGTGATACCACCCAAGTAAGAAACACACACCTTCCTAAATAGAGCTTCTTGATGACGTATGCAGTAAGCAATCCAGTCTGCAACAGAAGACAAATGTGAAGATCAAATAATGCAGAGTAACTCTGAAACCTATATAGATGATCTGGAGGGAGGGAGAGGGAGAGATGGCTCATACTGCAATTCCCAAGACTGTGCTGGTGGTAAACAAATAAATAAAGTTCCCAATTAGCTCCAACGCTACACTGGCACTAATATTAGACAGGTCAAAGTTCTTGACTGCATTGAAAAGCACCACGGATGTTGCATCATTCACGACCCCTTCCCCAAATACCAAACTGTATAACAATGGCGTCTCATCCTGATTTAGCACCTGCAGCAATAGATGTATAGCATTAAGCCAGACGAAATCTTATGTCATCACAATGGGGGAAACGCTGCTAAAGATACCTGCAATGTGCAAACTGAATCTGTCGCAGCGAAAATTGCTCCAATTGCTGGAAACAAGCAGATATACTTAGAAACAGAGTAAACATGTATTGCACATGTGGGAAAAAGAGAGAGGGGCTACCAAGATAATCTCCAATTCCAAGACCAAGATCCATTTTCTGGAAGAAGGAATTAGCGCCTGCCAAAAGAATCATGAGATGTGTAAGAAACAATATAATTATTTATACTACACAAATGAGAACCGACTCGTTAGACAATTTAATACTCCAAAATTTGTTTGATGGCTAGTCATCTATCCTTTGTACCTCTGAATTGTTTTCTCTAGAAAAAATTTCTTCCCAAGTTCTTGAAACAGGTATCACTTGAGTGAAGACAAGTAAGAATACAAGTAAACCATGCTAGAGTAAATTGTTCCTCATGCAATAAAAAAAATAGTACAATGTGGCATTGCATTGAGAATCTAAAAGCAGGAGGGGCAATAAGAATGGAAGATAAGCACCAATCAAAAATTGAAACAGGGTGACATGTATATCCCAACAGTATCCCGTCTTTACCCCGTGTTTTTTCTCAATTGAGCAATGTCTTTATCAAAATCATTTAAAATGGCAAAAGAAAAATGGGATAAAAAAGCCTAGTAAGTCAAGTTAGAAAGGCAAGCATCAGCATGGTCCAATGTTTCTCATGGAAAAGGTTTAGCTCTGCACTTAAACATATAAAAGAGAGGATGACATAGGAACTGTACCGTACATATCAATTTAAGAGACACCAACATTTCCTTTTTTAGTGATGATGGATTTTCATTTACTAAACAAACTAAACTAATATAAAATATAAAACCGTACCTAACGATATGATGATGAAGGATACCAAGGTGCCAAGTGCTCCAAACATCATTATAGTTATGAAATTGCGAAAGAACTGTTTCTTCTTGACCTGAAACCTGATTAAAGATCAACGAAACATAATGAAACTAGAGAAGACTGCATTTACACATATTTAAAGCTCTCTTAAACCATGTTGGACAATTTTAACGTGAAATATATGCCAAAATAATAAACTCAATTCAGTTCCAATACAATGCTCTCAGCTGAAGTTTTGATTATGGAAAAAAGTATCATCCAGGCAAAACAATAACGCCCTGTTTGGTTGGACGCTCGAGTTCAACAGCCATTAATTGGTTACTATTTTCAAATGTCTTGTCCAGACGAAATTAATCTACTAATCCTATGTCAAATCAACCATTGAAAACATAATAATTGCACAAATATTTCATTTCCCTCTATTTTTCCCTACTAATTATTACATTATTTTACTCTTTCCATATATTTGTTACACCTAAAGATCTTTTCAACCATCTCAAAATCATTCTCAGATATTTTTGTTAAAACTTTTGACTTGGTTTTGATCGAAAGGCCAACCAAACATCATCATTAAACAATTATGTTGTACTTTAAATCAAAAGGATGAGACATCCATACCCAGCATTAAAAATAATTGGTGGGAGCAGATAGAAGAAGAAGAGGTCCTCGCTGAAAACCAAAAGGCGCGAGCTCTTCCCTCCACTTATAAGTAGAATCACAACTCCAGTGCATACACCCTGATTATTTAAAGGCTAGGAGTATTAATAATTTTTCGAATGCAAGTGTAAAAGCCAATGTTAAGAACAATATCATTTGCCGAAATCAGTGATCTTAAGCATCAAACGTACTAGGCATCACCTGTAAACTATATATGTGCAATACTTACAATTATGAGTGCAGTGATAGACTCATTCATCCAACGATTTTCCTCCAGCAAATGACCAATCACTATACATGCGCACAGGAGTGTGACAAATAAGGTAATTGAAACCACTGGAGTGTCGTCAGATGTTGACAAAATACCCAGGCTCTCTCGCATAATTCCCAAGTTGAACCCCATTTCATGTGATTGATGATTGAAAGTATGCTCGAGATATCTATCTTTCCTTTAAATAATTAGCTGCAAGCAATAAAATCCATTCAGCTCACAGGTAAATTATCCCTCCAAGGTAAGCACACTAACCAATAAAAGCTCGCACTTTCACAAACACATGATGCGTCAACTAGAGAAAACATAGTTTCCAAAAGTGACTCGGCCAACTAGAGAAAAAACATGTAAATTTAAATTTTTATGCGCAGTTAAATTCATTACAATTTACACATGATAGCCTCGAGGTTGTCCTTGAAAACTAGCATAGAATTAGAAAAGTGAAGTTACATGTTACGAACAAAAGGAAAGCCAGAGAAAAACCATTTGTTAAATTTACAAGAAGCAGATAGCTTGTAAACGTATGAAGTGGTTAATACTTAATATGCCAACAATCTTAACTAAATCCAGAAAATTCTCATGATAGAGCATTCATTATGTTTCTCGAGCGACTTCATTCGATGTTTGCTTGAATGATCCATCAATACTCAATGGGAGCAAAGATTTTCAAACATGAGAAAAATTAATCCCGAGATCAAACAAAATATGTTTATGCTCTTCTTCTGATCAGTCGTGACCTTGTCAAACTTTACACATAATGCATACATGTACACAAAATGGACAAAAAAATTAAACAAAAACGGAAAGAAATCCAATTAAATTGGAAAAACGAAAACGTATAAAAAAAAATACAAAACTTACTCCATGTTTTGCATCATTAAAACGAAAGCATGATTAGGAAAGATTCAGAATCGAACAGATGAACATTAGTCCATACCGCGGAAAAAGAAAAAAAAAAAACCATTTTCAGAAACGAAACACGGCAACTTTACCTCTTAATTATCAAGTTTAGATTTCTCAACGCTACCTGAATCACCAAAATATGCTTTCCCGAAATTCCTTTCGGAAAAGCACCTTTTCCTCTCTTAGATTATTCAATTCAAATACCTAAAAATCAAAACAACCAGACCTTATCAAATAACCCGAAACTAAACCACAGCATTCAACACGAAATTCAACCTGTCCTCCTACAAACTCTCAACAGAAACACAGAATCAAAAAACTGGGAAAAAAACAAATCAAGCGTTGAAAAAGGAAGAATTTTGAGACCTTTGAATATATAAACGATATTTCCCCAACAATATATATGCTTCAACAAGCTTGCAGATATATATGAGAGAGGGAATGGAATTTTGTAAGTGTGTGTTTTGTGTGAAAGAGAGGGAAAGTTAACCAAGTATCCGTAAACGTCGTTTATTTATTTATTTATATATAATATAATAACAGGAACGTGGAAATATTCTTACCGTTGATCAAATTGACTGATAGCCTGAAACTATCTGTGGCCGTTGATTTTGTTTCGAGTCCAAGTCGGAGTCCCCCTGTAAATAAATATATGTTGATGATGGTGTCGTTTCCAATTATTTAAATTTTTAGAGGGCTATTTTGATATTTTGGACTAATTTTATTCCAGGAAGACGTGAAAATAAATAGTGGATATTGTTGTAGATATTTTTTTTATTGTAGATAATTATTTTTATTTATAGATTTGGAATGTTTGCGGTCGAAATAAATATGACAAAATAATCTGTACTGTAAAAATTCGTATTATCTTTTTTTATTGAGTTCGATAAGAATTGCGCTTGAATATTAACTCTAATGAATTTTCTTTTTTTTCTGAATATCTCTTTTCTGATATATAATTATAAATATAATATAATATATATATATATATCCACTAATTTTTTAGTTTGTATTATATTACGAGAGATCGATCGATATACGTGGTGTATTTAAATCACAAAAATATTTTTTTTTTGTTTCACCGATTAATTTTTTGAGACTGATATCTCACTCGATAATGTCTATGAACAAATATTACTTTTTTAATAGGTCTCATGTGTTATATCTCGTGGATCTAGCTCTGTAATACGGACAACTCAATCATATTTACAATAAATAATAATAATTTGTTATTACAATGAAAAATAATAATCTAGTATAACAAGTAATATTTTTTCATGGATCGATCCGAATAGAAGATATGTCTCACAAAATTGACCATTGAGAATACTTCATAAGAGTTTTGTGATATTTTTTATGCCAAAAACATAAATTTTCACTCAATGTGCAAATCAGATTGATTTGTCTCATTCATATAAATCAATAAAATCGTCTCACAAAAAACCTTCATTATATATATTTAAATATACGAATACAATTCCCTTCTTTTTTCAATAAATACTAGTAACAATAGAATAAGAATAATAATAATAATAATAATAATAATAATAATAATAATAATAATAAGTATATTTCAATATAATGATTAATACTAAAATTAAACAAGACTCGCATGAAATTATTTTTAACTATCAAATAATATCTTAATTAAAATACAGAATAATAGCTGCAATAAAAAAAATACAGAATAATAGCTATCAACTACTCAAAATTATTATTATTATTATTATTACTATTATTATTATTATGATTATTATTATTATTATTATTAAATAATAAAAATTATAAGTTTTAATCCTCCATTAATTAGTATAAAATTCTTATTAGTATTAATTTTATTATTATTCTTATTTTATTAAAATAACCCTCCGTCAACAAATATTATCTTGATTATTCTTTGAGTATTATTTTACTGTATATTTTTATATTATTATTGCCATGTGATTATTAAATTATTATTTATTAATTTAATTTTTTTTAGAAACACTAATTTTAATTATTAATAGTATCAAGTTCATTATAGTATCATGTTTATTATAGTATTTTATGTCAATCAAGATTAATTTCAAGATAATGATATAATTTGAAATCTATTCGATTTTGTATCGTTGTAATGTATAAATAAGTACAACGTTGTTCGGGTGCAATAATTCTCCATGTAGCTTTGGTTAAAGCGGCAAGCGTTCAGTCCTACAATTGGTTTCAGATAGAACCAATGTCATTAGTTTGATTCTCATTGATTGCGAGATTATTGAGATACAATAATTATCTCTATTGATAGAGCGATGAAACTAATAATCGAAATCCATGGATTCTAAATCAATTCTAATACATTCTAACGAAAAAATATTACTATCCCTACATATAAGAAAAAAACTAGCCATTCATGAGATTCCACCGTAAGCAAAGTTAAATTGCAGTTGCTCTTTATCTTTGATTTTTCAAGTGTCGTATACTGATACCAATATATAAAAGATTCTCTTAATTTGAACATTGGATCGGACAACATTGAATATTCTTACGATAACAAAAAATTTGAAAAATTAAAAGTTAGAAAATATTCTCTTGATTTTAACGTACACACAATTAATTACAAATTCCGAAAAAAAAAATCACTTTCTGTCTTCTGACTTAATTTTAAAAAAAGTTCTCATGATTATATATACTCTTGTGAGGACTCATAGGTCATAGGTCATATTGCCCCCAAAATTTCAAATTTAAAATAAAATATTTGATTCGAAATCGATCGTAAATTCGTAACAAGCTCCTCGTTTAAAACAAGAAGGTTGTACTTGCACATATATAAGCAAACTAGCTTTTTATTCTTCACATGATAATTATTAAATTTTTTTTAGCTTAAATATCTAATTATTCTAGTTTGATCCATCTTAATATTTCTCAAATAATTTCACATGATTTAATTCACCTGGTAAGTGGTGTTTCGTCAAGTTTAAATATTTAATTATTCTTGTTTATCTTAATATATCTCTCATAATTTATCGTTATCGAATTTTACTCGAAATACATAACATATTTCTCGTTTTCATCCGATAGATTGATAGAAAAATATGTTAAATAATATTTTTAAAAATATATAAAATATTACCTGTTAATCTAGGCAGCCGCCTAGACGGATTTTGATGCGTCTAGGCGGCGGTAAGGCGATCTAAACGGTCAATTAATATAATAACTCCAAAAAACTTAAACTCTAAAAATCGGAACAGTGGGCAACTGTCTAGCGCCTAAACGTCGCATAAGAAGTCCTAGGTGCCCGCCTTTTAGAACAATGATATATATAAAGTATAAACAATATGTTCCCAAAAAAAAAAATATAATTACTTTGTTTATACTTTATATACATCAATGTTCTAAAAGACGAAAACAAAGTATAACAATATAATATTATGCTTAACAAATAATACGTTCAAACAATATTGTTTGATGTGAAAGATGAGTTGATTTTTTTTATATCATCTTATGTTTGATTCAAATTTTACAATAAAAAGTAACATAATGTTTTAAATTTATCTTTCCACATTTAATCATCTCAACCTACGAGCTAAGAGTGCTGGAGATTAAATTTTTTTTTTTTTTTTTTTGGGTTAGAGTGTGGGTATTTTAAGCTTATTATTGATCGCTTTGAGGTATCTTAATTCCGAGTTGAGCTCATAATTATTCACAAACTAAACAAAAAACCTATATTGAATGGGACAATCTTTTTTCTTGCAATTTCACATTGTCTTTTTCAAACTTTCAGTATTTGATGGGCGGAAACTTAAATAAAAAATTTTAATGGATAAAATATAATTTTTTTATTTTTTATATTATATATAAAAAATTTATAGGTAATGCTGTAAAAGTATGTCATTTTCAACATATATTAGGAAATATGAAAAATATTTATGGATCTTTGAAGTTTGAATAACTAAATTTGACTAATAAAAGTAATAAAGAAATTAAATTTTCAATTTTTATACATAATTATCAGTGTTGACTAATACAATTAATCAAGAGATTATTAAATAAGCACGGGACGGTCACCGTCCGCCATAGAACTGAGTAAACTTCAAATATCATTGTTGGACCAAAATAAATTGTTGATATTTTATTAATTGACTAATTACTAGATAATTAATAGTCGCCTCTACGACTTCTACTCTCTAATTTTTATTTTAAAAAAAAGTCTACTTTATTGGCAGAAGTTTTAATTTTTTTTTTCTTTTTTAATTTGATAACAATTCCCACGTTTTCGTATAAATGAAAAGTATTTTGTAATGGACAACACAAAAAAATTATCCGATGTTTTCATATTTTCATTGTCGAGCATATCTCTTGTGAAAAAGTCTCACAAATATATATCCCATAAGATTTTTCAAATTGATCCATATTTATAATATGAGATAAAAAAATATTTTTTATGAGTCATGTATCGGAGATCCGTTTCACAAAATTGACTTATGATATGAGACAATCTTTTATAATTGTCCCACATTGAATAATAAAACTAACAAAAAATGAGTTATAAACTCTTGAGGTAACCACACCCAATACGAAGTCTTTTGGGATGGACACCTCATAGATTTATAACCTAACATCGGTGCTCTCGTTGAAAGTTCGCGTAGCGGAAGATGGACGGTCTAGGAAAGAACTACCATCGGATCAGTCGCGGACGTCGGCTTCTCAAGAAGTTGGCAATGTTACAAATTATAATTGTCTCATATTGAATAATAAAACTAACAAAGAGTGAGTCCCTTGAGATTAACAATCACGAGTCCACGACTTGATTTCGGTAAATGTGGTAGCATGTATAAAAATATGTTATGATAGATATATCATCGAGTTATATTTTCGACTAATACAAATACTCCTATAGTATCAATTTATGAGTTAATTTTGTGAGAATATCTCATCAATATAACCCATAAAAAATTAAAATATTACTTTTCACTTTAAGCATTTTCTCTATCACGAATAAAACATTAGCATTTCCGTAAAAGCTTGATTTCGGTAATTATTCATGGCAATAATTCCGAAAAGCCAAAATTGGCTTTTGCATCGATTGATTTCTAAATTGTTGAACATTTCGGGTCAATATATAGTCAGTACTGGCATATCATAGATTAATAGCATACGTTATACGCGTGTTTTCTAGAAAAATGAGAGAATGAAATATTTTTTAAAAATGTTAAAATGAAATATATTAATTTTTAAGTTGAAATGATATGTTAAAAAATTAAATGCAAAAAAAATATGTGGTATATATAATTGGATGTTTATAGGTTGTTTTAGGGAATTTTTTTAAAAAAAAAAACTTTCAAGACTATACCAAAATTACTAAATTAGGTAGTAAAAGATATTTAATTTAATAAATAATATATATATATATATATATATATATATATATTAAAAATGTTATGATATGATTGTTAAATATAGATTCTCATCGAGAGATTTTTTTTCTTTCAATTATCTAATTTAGATTGAGTTTAGATAAAAAGATTTGACATCCATGGATTTAAATATAATTTTATTATTTAGATAACGTATTTTTTAGATAACTTACAATTGAAATCCAAATCTATGATGAGATTTATTATTGAGCTAATCCAAACGGATTTGAAATCCTTATAATATTAGAATCATACAGAATTCATTGTGATTAATATGAATAGTGTGTGAATAGGTAGATGGATTATTTGAGTTTTCACGGTTAAAGTGATTTAGCAATCAAAATGGATTTCAAATGCCTCAATCCAAATGTAATTTATTGTAGCTTAGATTAATAGTGTATGTTGGTGGGGCAAAGGCCCTGTTACTTATTTTTTATTAATTCGATTTCATATTATATTTTCTAAATAAACCTTATAATTTTTAATTTTTTTGACAAGTTAGTTATTTCGGATACCATCTGAATTCTGAAATATATAACTTAGCTTGGTTAGATTGATTCTATCAATTGAATTACAAATATCAGTTAATATCGGAAATAACCGAATTGATAATTATTTTTTTAACAAAATTAGAAATTCTATTTATAAAATATAATCTAAAACTGATTTTAATATTAATTAGATTGCCTGGTAAAAAAATAATTTCTATGATTAATTGGTTGTTTTCTTCGTAAAAATAACAAAAAATCAAATCAAATAAACGAAAAAAATAAGAAAATATGGGAGTAAATAATAATATTATTTTGATTTCTCATATCAAATATTACATTGTAGAAACCCATTAGTTTATGTGTATGCATCATTAATTTTGGGATGTTATTTTGTTTTGATAGATTTCTGGAAATTTAAAAAATATAGGTATCGTTTGACTCGTGGATCGGAAAATAAAAAATTCATAATATGAAAAAGATAAATCAATATATTTAGATAAAATAATGATGCACGACACTGATAATTTGTAGAAATTGAACCAAACATCAGATTAAACAAGGATAAGTAATCAATAAATGTCTTATCATTCGCACCAAACAGTGTTTATAATATTTTACTGTCAAATATCCCAAAGGAACAGTGATTTAGAACATGTTCCACAAAAAAACTGGTGCATCTCACTTTGGAAAACCAACATTACAGTTTTTTTGATAATTAGATTAGATACACACACCAGTATAAAACTGCTGAGCTTAAACTTCTGCTTACTTGTGCCAAATAATCTGCTACACTGATGGAATGTTAATTATACATGCCATATAGATTTGAAACGCAGACGACGTATTTACTTACATGAATAGATGATAATTATTCAAAGTTAAGCAACTTGCATCTTGAGATCCATACCATGGAGGGACTTGACAGTTTCGTCTCCTTCCGCCGGTAAGTCGTCTAAGCTCTGAATCGGTTGCTTTAGGCACCGCATGAATTGAGTGAACAAAGGGAAATGCTGAGGAGAAAAGAAATAAGCTCCCATTCTTTGATATGTGAACAAGTCCGTTGTTACATTTTCGTCTAACAGAACCTTCTTGATCTGTTCAAAACCTGAGGAATCACCCAAAGCTGATAAGTTTTGGCCAGATATTTTGACTCCATGATCTCTGCAAGAAGATGTTATTTGCTTGAGCAACATTTCTGGGCTCGAGAGAGACGCAGCTGACTGGTGGTCGTCTGATAGGTCAATTCCAGGGAGTATCATTTTGCATGAATTTCTTGAGAAGATTTCAGCAAAGGCATTGTAACCACCTCTGTTATCGGTGTTGTAGAATCCGGCTGCTAGCTCAGAAGGGTGGGATCGGGATCTATACCACGAATGGGTTAGAGGAACTTTACCAGAAATTGTAATAGGCACGTCATTGAAGGTTGATGCAGCGAGCGACAAGATTCGATCTCCATGAGATACCAAAAGGTTTGAGTACCAACAGAGAAAAAAATTGCCATACAGGCTCTCCCAAGATCCACCATTCTCCGCGAAGAAGCCAATAGAAATTGGATTATGGTCGTTGTAGCTGGGGGAATCATGGGGACCCCCAAGCCCCCATAGAGGGTTTCCATGTGTTTCGGCATGCTGCTTAAGATTGTTAAGCATAAATTTGTCGTAACACTGGAATTCTCCAGCTCCATTGCTATTGACTGAATGGTGGTGAGATGGGTATCGAAGCTCGCCTTCAGGTCCAAGACCAATTGATATGCCCTATAACACAAACACATTGATGAGAACAAAAACCAGCATTTCTTGTTACAAGCTAGACAAAAAAATGGTCTTTTGCTGCTACTCTATCAATATAAATGATCCTTACCGTGATTGTAGTACCCAAGAAAGCTGAGAATGTAGATTTGAAATTATCGCAAAATGCTTTATATACTTCAACTGGGGTATTTCCATCTAAAACAGGAAGATCATCCACAGCTAATGACAGACAATTTTTGTATTGCCGGCCTGACCGATCTGTGAAATAGATACCCGGTTCAGATTCACCGACTCGAGAAACCCATTCTGGAAGTTGGATTTCGTGTTCTTCTGATGAATGGAAACAGAGAGACACGTGGAGTTTAAGACCCAATTCTTGAACCATTTCCACAACAGTGAGGTAGCTTGTCCATTGATACTTTCCCATGGCTTCCTTTTCAGCTATCCCCCAGTACACTGGGAGTTCCACACCATCTATGCCCAATAATTTCAAAGCTTTCAGCCCAGTCGCGATTGCTCGTGCATGGTTTATCGTATTGCAGTTAGAGACAGTATCAAGTGGCAGTCCGACGTACAATTTCAGGCCATCAACCTGCAAGGATCGGCAAGAAATTACTTATTCAGACTTTCTACAATCATCGAACAATAAGATAATGCAGGATATAAGCATGATGGTTGTTATCAAGTCAAAAACAAATGGGAAAGAATCACCTTAAATAAATGTCTATAGAATCAATGCGGTTATAACAATGTCACTTGTGTTTTGAGTCCATTTCATGTTTTTTGCAAATATTTGATCAATGTTGCATCCCTTGATGCTTCAACCAATTTTTTGTCGCGTCTCTGCTTGATATTCGCACTTTACAACTCTCTTCTCTATATCTTTACTTCTATACCATACTAAACTAGAATGCGTTCGTGTCTCTTTTGGTATATCCTTCTCAATTTTAAAACATATCCCTCCTTGCAATAATCTTTTAGTTATCATGTCATCAACATTTAGAATAGTAGTTTCTTCGAACAAAGATACAAAATATTCTAAATTCTATAATTTAAACTTTAAAGTCATTTAACATTGATGTGTCCCACATACCACATATGTACAAAGTGTATGGATGCCAATATTTGCAGAAGACTTGCTTTGATTTAGGGTATAAATGTTGTCAAACAGAGCATATTCAAGATTTTGATTTTACAACTATATCTATAAACATTTTTTTTTGAAAAAAAAAAAAGAAAAGAAAAGAAAAGAAAGAAATGGAAGTTAATAGCAAAAACAGCCACGGTTCTTATTTAAAGCCTAAAGGAATCAAAACATGCTGCTAAAAATTCAAAATCAGGCATCAGAAATATACTGATTACAAAGAAATCAAATCCGTTTCCTCAGAAAAATGAATATTCCACCACAGTCTACACGAGTTGAACCATACAAAAGGATAAATAACCAAAAAAGGAACACATCAAAATAGAAACAAATATTCAGTCTAAAAAAACATAAGCAACACCCAGAATGTTATATATTAACATAATGGAACAAAATATTAAATATATGGATGATATGAGTAAGCTTACAGGAACTGTTCTTGAAATATTTGAAGCTTTCTCTGGAATAACCGAAACTCCATTTTCAGAAGTGCCAGAGGCTCTGAGAGTGAAACCAAAGGCAGATTTTGAAGGCCAAACCAAGCTACGACCAAAATTACACCCCTTTGAGTAATTATGATTGTTCCTCAAATTACACACCCCAGCATTCAAATTCTTGCTAAAACTAAACAATCCAACATCATTATTTCTTCCAAGATTCACCTGCAAGCTTCCCACCACCGAAACCTCCATATTTAGGAATCAAGTTTGCTAATAAGCAAAAAGATTGAATCTTTTTAGCTACTGTGCTCAAGAAAATGGACGAAGACTTGTACAGAGTGTTGGATTTCTTTAGGTTAATGGGTTTTGATTCAAGTGGAAGAAGAGAAAATAGGGTTCAGGGATTTGTGTGAAATTTGTGGGGATGAAATGCTCAGATATATATTGAACTGAAGTGGACAATGGACATCGTAGTGGATAAGGAGGAAAAGTGGATTTTATATTTAAAAAATATTAATATTTTATTAAAAAGTGAGTGGAGAAAGTCTTTTTAAGACACGTGGCAATTTGTGGTGAGACAAAACCTATCAACACCTAGACGATAATTTTTTTTACTTATAATAATAATAAAATAATGATAATAATAATAATAATGTAATATATCTTGCATTTATAGATTTTTACATGCAATAAATATTTAATTTTTCCATTAGGTCTATCATCAGGCTTTTAACTTTTTCCCCCGTTTTTTAGGTGTGATAAATTGGGAAGACTACATTTTCAATCATAAAATTTGCATGTTTATCATATTTGATTTGATGTTGATATCTATAAATTCACGATCTTAATCGAATAACATATATATATATATATATATATATATATATTCAATTTTAATCATTTTTTATCAAAATATTGACGTGACATTTGATACATTAACAATATTTATATCATTATTTTTTAGCATCACGTCAATACCCAAAAAAAAATGACAAATATCGAAAAAATTGGAAATAAATGAACTAACATAATGTAAATCTACCATCTCTTTCATTATAATTTAGTAGAAATAATAAAAATAATAATAATTATTATATAATATGCGTATAAAGAAAATTTGGCAAAAATTTTGTTTCCTAGTGAAAAATAAAAACCTTTGAACTTGGATCACAAGATATTTTGTGGATAACAGAAATTTTGGTGATGTGTAAAGAGAAAGAACCATTTTGAGATTGGACCATTTTATGCCAAACAATTTCACAGCCATCACAATATTATTATTAAAAAAAATTCCCATTTTAGTTAAATAATTGTGAGAATGAGTTGGTGACACGTGGCAGAAGCCAAGATGCCATATGAGTAGCTGCTGACTCATTTGCGGTGTTTCCGCATAATTAGCCAATCATTGAGCAGATTCTTTGACCATATGATTCATTTCCACCATGGAAAATGTTGTTATTGAAAGTTTGAACATTATGTCACAAAAACCATCCAAATTTCTTTTTTCTAAGTTGCAAGATGTGGATGAGGTTTTGCTTGTCTCATTTGTTGATTCTGCGTCGACAAGATCAATATAGGATTTGCGATTTGGATATGGATATACTTAAGTAGTGTTTGAGATAGCTTCTAAGAAGCACTTGTCGACTTTTCCTTCATAAAATTTCAAAAAATTTCAAAATTTTGTGAAGGAAAAACTGAAAAGGGCTTCCTAAAAGTTGTTCCAAACACTACCTTATTATTTATTGTTACAATTGTAAATCTACTTATCTTGAAATAGTTTTACGGATATTATTATCCATACATCTTTTTCTGATATGTTGTGAATATTTAAAAAAACTACTAGGTATAGAAACATCTCGGTTATATGTTTGACAAAAGTTTTTTGGTTGATTCGAAACGTGATTATAAATAATTGATTTTTATTTTTTGACGTTGATGTGATAGAAGCATACTAGTCAATCAAATTTTAGTTGAATTTTTAAATGACAACTCGAGCTATCGTATTTGTTAATATGCGGTTGATTTTAATTTAAAATCGGGTTCACATTGTAATATAATAGACAATGTTAGAAGGATCATGAGATTCAACGTTCATGCATCATCTTCAGTTTGATTTAAGTTTTACAATAATGAAAGTTCGTAGTCTCATCTCTGAGGAGCTGAGCGGTGCATGTGTATCTATACTAATACTGGTGAAATTCTAGTAAAAATTCAAACTTAAGAATTGTTCATGAAACGAGTAAATTTATCTTTCATTTTTATTGTTAATCACGAAGGATTTATTACGACCGAATCACTAGTGATTCATGTAAGAGGCCGATAGACTACGTCCATTTGTGCTCCACAAGCTGCATCTTGTGGGTGTGGCTACTTTGTAGAAACACCCAAGGAATGGATAAATACTCAAAATGCCATTGTGTATCAATCATAAACCACAAATGCTCATAAAATAATATTGATTCCGAATAGGTTTCTTGTGAGACGGAGATCGGTCAACCCTGTCAATATCTACAATAAAAAATAATATTTTGGCATAAAAAATAATACTTTTCATCGATGACCCGAATAAGATATTCATCTCACAAAAAATAAACCGTAAGAACGTCTCATAAAAGTTTTTGTAATAGATTTCACGGCGAATAGATTTGTGGTTAGGAAGTGGCTTTCATGCATTCACTGGCTAATATATATTTGTTTGGTGAACAAAAAAAGTGGCCTTTTAGATGCTGTCCTTTGCAAATAAATATTAGGAATGAGTTGTGTTATATATTGGTTTTGCTTTTGGCTTACTCCTAAAGATGCTCCATTGCCTAATATTCTGTGAAGGTGGTGTTAACGCCATAAATTTGACTGGGTAGAAGAAAACATGAAGGATTTGTTCGCAGCTGAACTCACTCTGGTAAGTATGAATTTGGTAGTCCAGTGAGTTGCAACACACTGACCCTACCGTCGAAGTGTTGACGCTTCCAACTGAGTCCTCGGCCTAATGCTCGACCACTAATCAGTTCACTCCATAGGTAGTCGCGAACAAAGGTCCAATTGTTCTACGAGTAGGTCTCACGTCTCCGGTGAGACGATCTCACAAATTCATATCCGTGAGACGAGTCGACTTGTTCCATATCTGGAGTGAAAAGTAATATTTTTAATGTAAAAAGTAATATTTCTTCATGGATCCGGTCGGATAGGAGACTGAGTGCAAGGTTCATACCGACACAAAGAAACATGAAAAAAAAAAAATCCAGGCAAAAAAGATGCTTTCAAATAGAATCATTCTGATGCAAATTGCATATAAAACTAGAAACTTCGTCAATAATAGGATGACAAAATTAAAAGCTTTAACAATGCATAAAAAAGTTCATCAGGATCCAAAAAATTAATAGCAACAAGAAAAAGCAGTAACATTTTTCAAAAAATAGAGAAAAAAATTTACCTCGTGTCGGTTTCCGACTCAGATATAACACACAAAACTGCAGTAACTGCATTTTCATGTGTTCATCTGATGATATAAGTATGTAAATAACTCTATATTACATGGTGTCTTTCTCGTTATTTCGCATATAATTCTTATCCTTTCGATAATCCTTCTTTGATGGATTCAACTTTCTTCTTGGAGCACCAACCCCAGCTGGATCGGCCAATGGACCGGACCATGTCTGAATTGGATCTTTCGAGTAGGAGAAGTTCATGGAACTGAAGGGTACATCAGGAGGATCAAAGGTTGGATCGACATGATTTGACGATCCTGAAGGAAAACCAAGCCCTCCATCTTGGTGGGGAGGAGGGAATTTTTCGCTTTTGCTCTTTGCGTTTGCATGAGTGATGAGTCGTCGTCTCTGTTTCATTGGGTTCAAATAAATTGTCACAAATACACAATTTACGAGTTTGACTCCATATATATCTTCCACTTTCATTTTCTTGAAAAGATGCATCTTCAAATTCGATTTCATGACAGTGGCATAGTTACAAACCGGTTCATATATATCAGTAGCGAAAGCACACAACAAATAATAACCAAACCACAGCTCTGTGGCCGAAGATTTTTGAATTTTTTGAAATATAGGGTGAAGGGCAAAAAAGGAAAAAACTTGTTTATAAGAGATGCACAAGTGAGGATGAAATTATGCATATCTAACGAGAGTGAATGCCGTACATCAATATTGGTTTGAAGCTCGGCATTGGCTTCAGGAGCAGCCATTGGCCGCATCCCTCGTTCACGAACACGAGCTTTCTTCCCACCATCGGCATGAGCTTTACCGGCAGCTCTTAACCTATGACCACATAACTCAAGTCAGATACTTAAACATAACTGATCTCAAAATTGCTCATCCGCATTACAGTAAGAAAGTATATATGTTGGCGTATAAATGCACAATCTTTCTTCAATCAGAAATAAAAATGTTATCTGAACCTTCGAGATTCTTCGTCACGACGCTTAGCATCCATTTCCTTACTCGGTGGATACTTTGGAAGGCTAGAAGGATCACATGCATAAGGCTTGGTTAAGAAGAACTGTAAAAAGACAAAAGGACCGCCCGTAATAAGTTTGATTTATATTCTAAAGGTTAGTTTCTTGATTTATCAAAAACCATGTGACAAAAGAATGACAGCAGGAGGAAGAGAGCTCACTTCACTCTCGAGTGCAGCTGTAGCAGTTTGACGTTCACTTGGATCGATTGAAAGTAACGTGTCGATTAAAGGCAATGAACATTGGGGGAAATCCTTAAAAGTCTCCTTAATGCATCTTTTATACGATTGTTGGGGTTTAAATATGGTTGCATGAGGAAGCCTTGACTTCTTCCAGTATTCTTCGGACGGAGAGCCGCATAACTTGAAAATCCTGTGCAGTTGTTCCACCTGAGCAACATGTACGTATTCAGTAATGGATACAAAGCCGGTGGTTGTATAACACACAAACCGACGAATGTACTTTGAAACATTTTCTAACGTCTTACAGACTAAAAAACAGCTAACAAAACTTCATGCTAAGCTATTGCAGTAATATCGTAGATGCACGGGACTGGGATTGTGGAGCAGCTAGACTCAAGCCCATTGAACCAAGTAATCAATTATTTATTTTAACACAACTATCACTAAATATTTTTCCGACACGGTATGCCTGAAGCTAACAAATTGTGATTAGATTTCTCTACTGACCATTACACATGCACATTATAATCTAACAGAAATTGCATGTCTTTACCAATGATTTTATTGAAAAAGAAGCCGTGTGATAATCCCAGACACATACTTAAAAACACATTGTTTATTCATATAAGTTCAAGGTTCTAAAAATTGCAACGCGTGATGAAATGTTACAATCAAGCTTCAAGTTCTACAAGTTTAAACGGGTTTAGTACAAGACTAATAGTAAAAAAGCAGTTTTTTTACTACAATTTTGATTATATCAAGTCAATCAATAGATTAAATAGCACATAAAAAATTAAAGAAAAAATGCATAAACTTTCAAATTCTGAAACACTAAGTCTCATATTTACAAATGATAACATAATATGCTCATAAGTAGTATGCTAGAGAACAAATAAATGGTTAAAAAGGAAGTACATTTAACTGCTACAGAATGTACCTCTGTGCGCCCGGTCATGATGGGCTTCCCAGCAAATAGCTCAGCCAAAATGCACCCGGCACTCCACAAGTCCACCCCTACACCATACTCCGTGGCACCAAGAAGAAGCTCTGGTGGCCTATACCAAAGAGTAACCACACGACTTGTCATTGGCTGCCTGTTATTAGGGTCAAAAGTTGAAGCCAATCCAAAATCAGCAATCTTGAGAACTCCTCCATCATCAATAAGGAGATTTGAACCCTTGATATCTCGGTGCAACACGTGCCGGTTGTGGCAGTGCTCAAGTCCAGACAATAACTGATGCATATAGCATTTCACCTACAATAATCAAGATAAAAAAATAAATAAAATAAAAAACTTACATGATTAACTCCAAAAGCACACTAAAATCTAAGCAATAAAAGCACAGAAAAGACTGCAGAGAAAAAAACATGGTATAAACCAAGAACGATGAAAATTGAATCCAACCTGAGGCTCTGTAAACTTGATCCCAGGTCTGGAAGCAAGGCCAGCCAAATCATGCTCCATGTAATCGAAAACCAAGTATAAACTACATGACATTCTTGATGTCACCAATCCATGCAACTTCAAGACGTTCGGATGATCCAGCCGTCGCAAAATCAAAATCTCCCTAGCCATAAACCTCACACTCTCAGGCTCCAGATTGTCAAATCTAACCTTCTTCAATGCCACGATCTTCCCTGATATGGCATCTCTAGCTTTATACACATTACTATAAGTACCTTGCCCAATCTAAACACAACAACAAAAAACATTAGAACATAACAAACTAGCATACTCAGATGTAGTAGCATCACTTTTTACCTTATCTATTTTTTCAAACGAATCTGCACGTCGAGGAGTCCATCCGTTGATCGCCTCTCCTGCCACAGCAGATAGCCAAGATGGCCATCCAGCAGCCACTTGCTCACCATGGATGTGCTTAGGGGGATTACTTAATCTAGGATTTGGCCTAGACCTCCTCCTCTCACCTTTTTGCCGCCGTCTGCTTCCCTCCTTCCGCTCTTCTTCCTTTGTATCCTCGCCATTCTGAACTTCGCCGCCGCCGCCGCCTTCTTCCTCAGATTTACTTACTGGGTCAACTACTACTTTCTCTTTCCTCCCAGAAGGCACAGACAGATCTTTTTCTCCTCCCTTACCTCTCCCCTTTCCAGCCACAACCTCGCCACTGGGCGGCCCAGAAGATGAAATCTCTCTCCCAAAAACACAACCCATATCTCGAGAACCCTAAAACTCATTTGTCACCTCATCACACTCCTGTACCTCATCCAGAACCCATTAACAGAAACCAATCAATCAAACTCTCAAGCACACACGAAGATTCAAACCTCCAAATCAGATCAATCCCATACTCTTCACTCAATCCACCAGAGGGCCACAAGATTATTCGAATTTGAGCAACTAAACCAAATGGGTAGAAATCAATCAACAAAATAAACACTTAGAAGTGTACATAACAAGCAATTAAACATAGCAATAATCTTGCAGGCTGCAGCACACAGGAAAAATCGTAGCTTTTCCCCCCAAAAAAGCAGAGTGGCAATAATAATACAGCTAAAGCCCGCGATTTATGGAAGTCGAGTACAATAAGCTAACTATCCAATATACCTCCAAAAAGCAAAAACAATAGTATACAGAACAAAAACATTAGCGTTTGACGATTTATTTGCCCGATAGCTGTGCTTTTTTCTTCTTTTTTTTTTTCCAAGTGGGAATGGAAAAAGATCAGACAGTGAATTAAAGCTCGCAAAGTTGAATTCCCACTTTCCAGTTCGGTCAAATATGGGGAAAATATTGTAATAAATGTCAAAAATCGAGTGGAAAAACGATCAAGATTCAAGCTATCAGATCTGTGTTTTTCAAGTGTATATCAGTATATGTGATTGGTCAGTAATTATGCTCAAGAATTAAATATTTTGAGTAAAATATTACAGTAAAAACTGAAGGGATCATGAAGAGCGTGCTGAAGTTCAAGTCAAAAAGAGTTTCCTTTTTATTTGTATTTTTATGCGATTTTTCTGATTAATTTGGATTATTATTTTATCATAATTTATTTGGGGGTAGTTGTTCCTATGTTTTGACTTAGTATATGATAAAATATTAGGGGTAACATAGAGTTTTACATTAATTAATACTCTACTTTACTAAAATAGTAAGATATATATAGACAGGAGAAAAGGAATGAATAAGTTATATATAATTTCTAAAACATGTTTGTCTACAAATTACAATATTGCATAACATTGGAAGAAAAAAAATTTGAATATATGTAACCTACTTGTTTGTTGAACTAAATTCACATAAAAATAAGATAAAATTACATTTTTGGTTTTTTATTTTTTTATTTTTATATTTGACTCTTTGTAATTTTGTCATTTTGATCAAATATTTATATTGTCAGATTTCAATTTTAGTTTTGTTTCTTCTGAATTTTATCAATTTTTTTTCATCGAAAATACTGATATGACATTGGTTTATTACATGTTTTTATTGATATCACGTCAGCACCATATAAAAATAGAACTAAAATTTTCGAAAATAAAAAAAAAATAGTGTATTCAGACTGTAGTTTGACAACATAAACGATGAACTTGTTATGATATTGCCTTCTAAACATAAGTTTACAATATATATGGTGTCACAAACTCGAGAAACCATCCTTTTAATTATTAGAACATTGGTGCGGGTGGGCGAAAGACGTGTGGCAATATGTTGTTTTTCAAACACTGTATAAAAAAGTAAAGTTCGATATATGATTTGGTTTGTAAGGACTAAGGTGCATTAATATATCGCATGAACGATTTTTCGTAATAATATTTACAAGTTTTGCTTTAAAAAAAAAAAGGTGCGGGTTCTATCATCATTAAAAAAAATCAACAAATTTACCTTAAAAGTTGACACATACATATATAATTTTGATATGATGCTCACTCGTCGTGCCCATCCATCGTGTCCATCATTGAGGTGACACTCACCTATTGAATTTGATGAATTTTACATCCAATAAGTAAGTATCACCTCAATTGTGGGCATCGTGGGTGGACAACATATCAAAACTCTATAAACATATATACATACAGTTTTGATCTCACGCACCTTGGTGTGCAGGATTTTCATGAGCGATCACTAAAACCCACTCATTGTTTCATTATTTTTTAATGGTCGCTCACAAAAATCATGCACACTAAAATGCGTAGTATCAAAACTATATATCATATAATGTGCAGGATTTTCGTGAGCAGCCACTAAAACCCACCAGGGGTTTAGTGTTTCATTTTTTTTTAGGAAATCAATAAAAACCAATATATACATATACTGGTGGGTTTTAGTGATCCGTGATCGTTCACGAAAATCACGCGCTCAAGGTGCATAGTATCAAAACTATATATATATATGTGTAATATGTGTGTGTGTGTAACAGTGTAAGTATTGTTAGAAGAGTGTATTCCGAATTCTGAAACCTTGTTTAAACAGCAGCAGCAATAACAGCGACAATAATGAACACAGTCGAGGCGAGAGAAACTCTCTATCCGCAAGACGAAATTGCCCGTTCCAAGTGCTAAACGTTAGCGACAATCGTCTCTAAGATACAACGACTTTCGATCGTGATATAGCAGCACAGCAAATATCACGAACTTCAACGAACGAAAATATGCTTTTAATTTTCTTTGAGAAAGTGAGGGAGAGATTTTGAGAATCAGAAATCTGAAATGTATGTTATCAGATGTTTCTGTATGTTTTCTGTGTTATAACCACCATATATATAGTCTTATACACGAAACAACACGTTTGAAGGCGTAAGGATGCAACCCATGACAGAAAAATACCAGAAACAGTCGTGACTGTTCATTCTGCAGAAGGTGCGCTCGGGCGGTAATTTTCTACCGCGCGAGCGCCCAAATAATTTACCGCTCGGGCATACTCAATAAAATAATAAAATATTATTTTAAATAAATTTTATTCAAAAAGAATAATCGGATCAGAAGACCATACCACATCACACCACGCCCCGCCGAGCCGGCCGGCCGCGCGCGCGCGTGTGTGTTTGTTGCATCGACTAGCGTCTTGCCCCTTTACAAAACATCCGATGCCCTAAGGGCCCAATCCCATAGTCCAATGTTGGACTAATTAAGGTGAACAACAAATTGGAGTTGTTCCAATGTGAGACTACCATTTTCCCATTTCCCTCCAATTTATTTCACCAAAATTTTGAATTTTCTAACACTTTGGACAAGGCTTTTACAAACAATTTGGGTTAATCAATTCAAACCCTTTCAAGCCCATTTCAATTGTAATTCATTCAATAATACAATTTCCAACAATCCCCCACATGAATGAATTTCACTTATAGTAACATTCTCACTAGAAAATCATTTTGAGTTATTGTTACATCAGGATAGGTAACTTGTGGCTTTGAACCTACCGTAGTAAAATACCATCAGATTTACTAGTTGCATAGTAACGCGATGTTTTGAACTAGTCAACTGTTTGTGTAAACCAAGACAATAGTACTTACATAACAATACTCTTACATATTTTGTTCTCACGTTGTGTCCATTTCGGCCCTGGACCATATCTTAGATTCATAAGTATTGCAATCAAAGCGGCCAATACTTTGCACTTATATAGGTGATCTCCTATCATGAGTATCCTGCATTACTCCACCTTATAGGTATAGGAATCATTAAAAGAAAAACTTAACCTCACCACATTTTGCAGGTTATGTCAACTTGGATGTTCCAGGAATGAGTAAGTAATTTTTCCAAGTACTCAAACTAATATTTATAACTTAGTTGTCCCATTGAACCAAGTTTTTGGGATCTCCAATTCTTAAGGTTGGGTTACCGCTATAAATATTTTATTTTGTGGATTTTAAACCCATTCCTCCAAGTAGTTTGTACATTTGATCTCTATTTATACTTTTTGTAAGCGGATCCGCAAGGTTTTCCTTTGACTTCACATAGTCAACCGAAATAACCCCATTCGAGATCAATTGTCTTATGGTATTATGTCTCCTACGAATATGTCGAGATTTACCATTGTACATACTACTTTGTGCTCTTCCTATTGCTGACTGACTGTCACAATGAATCGTAATGGAAGACACCGGTTTATTCCAACATGGAATATCTTCGAGAAAGTTTCGAAGCCACTCGGCTTTTTTCCAGCTTTATCTAGAGCAATAAACTCGGACTCCATAGTCGACCGAGCTATACAAGTTTGTTTAGAAGATCTCCATGACACCGCTCCTCCACCGATAGTGAACACATATCCACTCGTAGACTTGTAGTCTTTTGTGTCAGAAATCCAATTTGCATCACAATATCCTTCTAGGACCGCATGATATTTTGTATACATTATTCCAGAACTCAAAGTGTATTTCAAATATCCAAGCACTCTCATTAGTGCTTTCCAATGATCCTTACTTGGATTACTTGTGAATCGACTTAGCTTATTTACGGTATATGCAAGATCAGGACGGGTACAATTATTTAAATACATTAAACTTCCTATCACCCTTGCATATTCCACTTGTGAAACAGGTTCTCCTCTATTTTTGGCTAAATGTGTACCCAATTCCATAGGTGTTCTAGCAATAGGATGATTTGTGGCATTAAATCGTTCAAGAACCTTTTCTACATAATGAGTTTGGGATAACATAATTCCAGCAGGAAGTCTAGAGACTTTAATCCCTAGAATTATATCACACAATCCCAAATCCTTCATATCAAAATGTTGTCTCAACATTTTCTTGGTTTTCACAATCAATTCATGGTTGCTACCCATGATTAACATGTCATCTACATAAAAACAAACAATTACATATGCATTTGTAGTACCTTTAATGTAGACACATTTATCACATTCATTTATTGTGAAACCATTTGACAACATTGCAGTGTCAAACTTTTGATGCCACTGTTTAGGTGCTTGTTTAAGTCCATACAATGACTTGACAAGTTTACACACCTTTTGTTCTTTTTCGGGTACAACAAACCCTTCTGGTTGTTTTATATATATTTCTTCATCCAATTCTCCGTTCAAAAATGCAGTTTTAACATCCATTTGATGAATCTCAAGATCATGCAATGCTGCAATAGCTATGAGAACACGAATGGATGTTATTCTAGAAACCGGAGAGTAGGTATCAAAAAAATCATATCCTTCTTTTTGTCTAAAACCTTGAACCACGAGTCGAGCTTTATATTTATCTATAGATCCATCTTTTTTGTATTTCCTTTTAAGAATCCACTTGGATCCTAAAGGTTTACATCCCGGAGGGAGATCAACCAACTCCCATGTATGATTATGCATTATGGAATCTATTTCATTTTGTATGGCTTCCTTTCAAAATGGAGCCTCAGGATTTGATAAAGCTTCTTGAAGAGTTCTTGGTTCATTATCTAACATGTATGTTAGAAAATCAGGACCAAACGATTTTTCAACTCTTGCACGCTTGCTGCGTCGTGGTTCCTCGTTGTTTTGTGGAGTTTCAGTTGTGTTTTCATGAGTTCGCTTGTTCGAACTTATTTCTTTCTTTTTTTTACATGGAAAGATATTTTCAAATAATACAACATTCCTTGACTCCATAATTGTGCCTTCATGTATATCAGAATTCGTTGACTTATGTACTAAAAATTGATATGCACTACTATTGTATGCATAACCAATAAATATACAGTCAACCGTTTTAGGCCCAATTTTTATTTGTTTTGGCTTAGGTACTTCTACTTTCGCCAAACACCCTCACACTTTGAGGTATTGGTAAGAAGGTTTACGACCTTTCCATTGTTCATATGGTGTTTCATCTTTTCCTTTGATTGGAATCCGGTTTAGAATGTGAGTTGCTGAGAGAATCGCTTCACCCCACATATTTTGAGGTAAGCCAGAATTTATTAACAACGCGTTCATCATTTCCTTTAATGTTCGATTTTTGCATTCTGCAACGCCATTAGATTGAGGTGAGTAAGGGGCTGTCGTTTGATGAATGATGCCCGAAGTTGAGCAAAATTCTTCAAAAGGAGCCACATACTCTCCATCTCGATCACTTCGAATCATTTTAATTTTCGAACTTCGTTGATTTTCAATCTCAGTTTTATATTTCTTGAAAGCGTCGATCGCTTCATCTTTGCTTTTCAATAAATATACATAACAAAATCTGGTGCAATCATCAATGTATGTTATAAAGTACTTATTTCCACCTCGTGTTTGTACCATTTTTAAATCACATACATCAGTATGTATTAATTCAAGTGGCGTAGTACTTCTCGTGACATTATGAAATGGAGCTTTAACCATTTTCGCTTCAACACATATCTCACACTTGTTTTGTGGATTTCTTTTAAACATAGGTATTACATTTAAATTTGCAAGTCTTTGCAACGTGTTGAAGTTAACATGTCCTAATCGTTCATGCCATATATCATTACTTTCAGTCAAGTAAGCAGAACCAATAACTTTATTCTTTGCCTCAAGGCGGGAAACATTCATTACATTTAACTTAAAGAGACCACTATCTTGGTACCCTTTCCCAACAAATACACCAGATTTAGTTAACACAAATTTATCAGATTCAAATACCATTCTAAATCCAGCCTTGCTCAAGAGTGAACCAGAAACTAAGTTCTTCCAAATGTCTGGCACATGCAGCACATTTTTTAGCGTCACCTCTTTACCAGAGGTCATCTTCAACACCACATTTCCCACTCCCACAACTTCAGACGTTGCGGAGTTTCCCATGAACAACTTTCGATCCCCAACGGTGGCATAGGTGGAATACATGTCTTTCTCAGCACACACGTGACTCGTAGAGCCGGTATCGATCCACCATCCTCTTGGATCATCCACCATGTTGGTCTCACATATAACAGCACTAGCGTCTTGCCCCTTTACAAAACATCCGGTGCCCTAAGGGCCCAATCCCATAGTCCAATGTTGGACTAATTAAGGTGAACAACAAATTGGAGTTGTTCCAATGTGGGACTATCATTTTCCCATTTTTCTCCAATTTATTTCACCAAAATTTTGAATTTTCTAACACTTTGGACAAGGCTTTTACAAACAATTTGGGTTAATCAATTCAAACTCTTTCAAGCCCATTTCAATTGTAATTCATTCAATAATACAATTTCCAACAAGTATATACGATTGGACCGTAGAAATGGCACGTTGAAAGGGTTGTTGATCACGTAGAGCTTTGTAATTTGTTGAACCATGTAAGATTACGACTCCTCAATTTGTTCTCATTTTCACGTCTCCATCTTTATAGCGACTTGTGCTTCCATCTAGTTCATGGGATCCTTCCATTAACGACTTTTATTATTTATTAATTTATTTATACCAACTCCACTCCAGAATTAAAGCATAATCAAACAAAAAACAATCTAAGAATTGACATTTGGCAAACTAAATATTTGAAAAAGAAGGATCTCGTGTCTCGTATTGCAAAATGCAAGGCTTGACAAATCTTGTCAATTACACGATTTTTTTTAAATTACATAATTATTTCTCCACTTGATTTGGAATTTTTTTTAAAAAAATGTATATAGGATAATCATGTAATTTTAAGTATCATGTGTAACCCAACATGTAAGACTACGTGTACATGTAGTATTATTCTTTTTTATAATATTTATATATATTTAAATTTTTATGGTTTTATTTCTTTATTTATTATTATTATTTTTTTCATATTAAACAAATGGATTTTCATCGTATTTGTAAATTGCCAAGGAAATTTCGAAGTTATAATTTCATGTATTATGGGATTATTGAAAAGTGACACAAAATGGGGAAGAATTTTATAATAAACAATTTCATGTATTATGGGATTATTGAAAAGTGACACAAAATGGGGAAGAATTTTATAATCCAATTGTGAATTTAAATATGTTATTTCTAGTCTAGACCAGCAAAAGACACAAAGTGTGACTCGGGCCATTTAATTCCTCTTTCTTTTCCATTAAAAATATATTAAAGTGTAGACCATGGTTTCTTGTTCCTAGATGAGCAAACATTTTATAATATTCTAATGCAATGATAAATTTTATCGATTAAGCAAATTGGGAGTACTTCAACAAATCAAGTTTAGTGAAAAGAGCTTTCAATTGTGACAATTTTTTAAATTATATTTGGAGAAGTTTTCTATGAAAATTTTTATGACTTTGGTTCATGTGAAGATTTAATGTTTTGAGATTTTCCATATTCGTTACAATAATCCTTTTATTATTATTATTATTATTATTATTATTATTATTATTATTATTATTATTATTATTATTTAGTTAGGTGATAATTTGGTATTGTTGAGTTTCGAATTTGAAATTTTATTCTAAATTTGAGATATTGATGTCCGATATATTATAAAGGGTAGAAAAAAATATCGAATTTTCGGTATACAGAGGTTATCGTATTGAAAAAAATACGGAATTTTCAGTATACCGAAGATTTTCAAGTACAATAGTGATATCGAATTTTTCGGTATGATAACGATATGAAATTTGAAAATTTCAGTATATAACAAAATATTAAAATACCGAAATAATATATAAAAATTTAAAAATATGTAATATTTTTTAGAAATAAATTTATAAATTAAAAGATATAATGTTTTTTCAAGTATAAAATGGTTAAAGTGTCAAAATGGGCTAGCCCGTCGGGTTGACCCTCTCCGCCATACAAAATAGGTGGGTTGGATTGTCAATTTCTCAACCTGCCTAAAGGTGGGTCGCCCTGCCTAGTGGTGGGTTCAGGGTTGGCCCGTTAAATTATACGTTGATCCGCTGGGTTGACCCGCCCCGTTATCTAAAATAGGTGGGTTGGGTTGGTGTTTTCCCAACCCGCCTAAAAGATGAGCCGCCCTGCCTAATTGTAGGTTGCGATAGGTTGTTAGTGAAAGAGTGGGTGCCCAGTGAGCCAACTTGTGGCTATGGACTTTGATGACTCTTTGTACAAACGATCTTTTGTTTAATATAATTTACACTTTTATTAATGGCAATGACTTTATCTTTCTTCATATTGTTATATTGTGATATACTATTGTTGTTTTGATAAAGACCTTGAATATACTATAGTGTATGTAAGATGTGGTAGAACATGGGAATGTCTATCATGAAATACATCTTATAGTCACTGTATATTCTAAACTGTTCCTAGTCAATTGAGCCGTCCGATAATAAGGATAAGGATCGCTCGAGTTTGAGACTAGCATTTGCGATGCGGAGTACCACGTTTCATTGGTAGGGAACATGGAGATGTTCGAAGCATGCAAATGGATATTCATATGATGAATAATCGAACTACCCTATCCGGACTTTCCAAGTGGTTATCACTTATCGAGTGGATAAAGTCCGCGGTTTTGGTTGTACACCATTAGTCCTTACTACTTGAAACATCATAGAGACTCTATATGCTAGTACTGTGCTTTGACTCGTTTACCGACTCTATGGGGGTCATCAGGTGTCGGGATTGGGTACAGTTACAACACATATAGGAGTCGATGCATTGTTGTCAAGGATTCACCACATACTTGCGAGTGTGGATATCCTATGCGATCTGAGGAGATATTAGTGTGACGAATCTCTGGCCAGAGTACTTGATGTGATTTAAGAAATGGTTTCTTAGTAGCACATGCGATGTCACTAATTTGATCTTCAAGATGTATTGCATAGTTATCGAATCTTGAGCGACTCTCGATATACCAATGGTTGTTGATTCGATCGGGATATATGGATGAAGGGACCGTACTGTACGCGAACCAAAATCTACTGGTCATTGTAGGCACTATCAGTGATACCTAGGGAATCATGGGGCGATGTTGCTAGGCGCTTTACCATGATTCGTTGGGCAAGTCGGAAATCGTTGTTCCGAGTCACAAGGAGTTGTGAGCCCACGGCTAGCTGTATCCCTGAACCATTGAGGGTCACACAGTGTAATGGAGTTTTTAATCCCCGTTGAGATAGTTAAATTTAAAGAGTTAAATTTAATGAATAAAGAAGTTGGACTTCTTAAATAAGAGTAAGGGAGTAGGATTTCCTAAAATGACATAGGGATGTACATTTTTGGAAACCACTGAATTCGGATTCAGGAAAATTTATCTTGACTTTAAAATGTGCAGAAATGGTTTCTGTGCACATTGGTAAAATCGGTTTATCAATCGGAGTCACGATGAATTTTATATTAATTTTTGAACATGCGGGCTTTGCTTGTCGGGCCTCAACTTATGACTAATGGGCCCTAAGGTGTTAGTGGCCTGCATTATAAATAAGTTATTGCAGTACAGAAATTAGACACAACTGGTCATAATTTTGAGACAGGTTTTTCGAAAACCCTAGCCTCCTCTCTCTCAAATTCGGCCGCCCCCTCCCTTCTCTGCATGAGAAATTTCGGTCTGTGATTTTGAATTACAGTCTGGAATAGCGAATCAAATTCGTTTATTCTCTTCGTAGAAAACTTCTGATAGATTTTCTAGTGCAATCTATCAGAGGGATTAAACCTCTATTCGTGGACCTGATTGAAGGAAAGCTTGTTCATCAGTTCCAGGGAGATACAAGAAGCGCAGAGAAATCTGTGTGGTGTCCAATAATCTCGCTTCGAGATTGAAGGTAAAATTTAATAATAGTTATTTAATTTTACACACACTTATAATTTAATCGTTAAACGGTTGATACTCACACTATGGAATTGTTCCATAATAAAATTTTTAAACTTTCGCTGCACCGGGTATCAATCGTGATTGATCTGAGAGCCATGTTTTCCAACAGTGGTATCAGAGCCAGGTTGCTCAGATCAAACGATTAAATTAATCGATTGTACAAAAATTTTTGAGTCTCGGTTTTTGAAACAAAATAAATATTTTTAAATAAAAATAAAAAATTTTTTGGGGCAAAACCCGGGCAGCGATTGGATCGCTGCCCGGTGGGGCAGCAATTGTTGCTGCCCCGGGCGGCGCACGGCGCCGCCCAAAGGGGGCGCACGGCGTCGCCCAGGGGCTGCGCTCAGCGCCGCCAGGGCAGCAACTGTTGCTGCCCCGGCCCGCGCCCACGGGTGCGGGCCGGCCCGGGAGTGTCCCGGGCGGCCCGCGGGAAAAATTAAATTTTTATTTAAAATTAATTTTAATGTGTTAAAATTTTATTTTTGGTCCGGTCAAAAATTGTTTTTGATTGGTTCACGAGATTTCGGATCGAATTGTTCGAGTCCGTAAACTTTAAAATTTATTTTTGGATAAATTTGAATTTTTGGAAAATTTTAATATTTTATCCTTAAATTGAATTTTGAAATCAATTATTTTTGGTACAATTGATGATAAGATTTGATCTTATGAATATATTGAGTAAAATATGATTTTATCCATAAAATTGGATTTTGTAGATAAAATATGATTTTATTTGATAAAGAGATAAAATATGATTTTATATGTAAAATGAGATTTTATATATAAAATATGATTTTATCCTGTTTAAATTTGAATTGCCACTGCATGTTATCCAATAAATTAATTTTGAATTAAATGTTATTGGATAAGGATGATCGATAGCCATGACCAATTTTGTAGGTGTATGTTAGGAATTTACATTTGTTTTTATTGTTGTTGGTTTTATTAATGGGTCTGGTTTATGGCCAGTATGAATGTCATATGTAATAAAAGTGGGCTTGGTTTATGGCCCGTTCTCACCCCTAAAAATGTATCCCCTACTTGTCATTGTTATTTATTGTAAATACATTAGATTTAGTGGGAGATCAAGATTTGAAGATGGTGGGACCAGCAGACAATAAAGACAGAAGAAATGTAAATTGGAAGCACATGTAATAGGATTGCATTGCATACTGCATATTACCTAGGATTGGACTAAGACTCGTGATTGGCAACCACGGGTCAATTAGAAATGGAATCGATCATCCTATATAATATATGATATTATGATTGTATGCATGTTTTAGACATAATTGCGTGAATCCGGCAAGCATGCAATAATTTGAAATTGATGAGACAAATTTTTATAATTAAAAATCCCTCATTTTAAATATGATTTAAAATTGATATCAAGATAAATAAAGGAAATTTAAATTTGTTTAAATATTCCTACCTTCCATCAACGGTCAATGTATGAGATGCTACCCGCGGATACGGTCCGGCTCATATTATTGGGGGGGCCCGTTCGTCGGAAAGCTGTACATTGGATCGACAAATGTTGTAAGTTGGGTGGAACTCCCATGGGATCGGCTCATATTATTGGGGGATCCACATGGCGACCGTCCATCACAACTTAATATTGATGGGTCATCTTGACATGTCACTATAAACGGCGTCATATTATTGGGCCCTTATTGGACATGAGGTAAATACATGGGGGTTGCTTTGGAAGCAATTGGGCTCTACCTTTTGAGAATTATGGTTGGCTGATATTATTCGGGACCATAAGTTTGTCAATTGGACTCCATGTTCTCACTAAGGAAAAGTTTCCCGTTTTCACTAGAGGGTAGTGAAATCGTTAAAATAGTGGGAGTGAGATTCATAAAATTAAATTCGCCTATTTTATGTCTTAGTAAATTGCTTAAACAATCATCGATAATTGTCTGTTTCATCTCAGTAATCCACATGTTTCTATTCTCCAACAAAACAAACTTATTGGCGCAAACAATACAGAATGATTCCATAAGTTAAGATTGTCCTAAGTTCGGAAAAGATTTTCTAAAGTGTTAGAAAAGGCTTCTCCGAAAACAGCCCCGGCTGATGTAACTGCCGAAAGGTTGGCCGAACTAGAAAAATGGTTGAACCATGATCTCAAGGCCAAATGTTACATGCAAAATTGGACAAGTCTAAACAAGTTTGCCATCACTGCAAGAAACCCGGTCATTGGAAACGTAACTGCAAGGAATACCTCAAACAGTTGCGAACTGCAAAGGGTATGTTTTACATTAAAATGTTTTTCTTAATACTACTTCTTGGGTATTGGATACCAGATGTAGATCTCATATTTGCAATGAGTTGCAAATGATGACAAGAAGTAATAGGCTAAGGATGGGTGAGACCCAGTCAAGGCTCGAGAATGGTTCCAGAGATAAATCCAAAGCTATAGGAGACATTTTTGCAGAACGGTTTTACGTTATTTTTAAGAGATGTTTTATTTGTTCCGGATTTAATTAAAAACATTATTTCTGTTTCTATGCTAGATAGAGATGGTTATTCTTGCAATTTTGTGAATGGGATTTGCAATATTTACAAGAATGAATGTTTGATTGGAAATGGACAACTTGAAAACGATCTATACAACTTAAAACTGAAAGACGTTCCAATAAATTATATTGATAAACCGGCAACAACAAACAAAAGAAAAATCGATAGTCAAAACCCGGCGAACCTTTGGCATGCTAGGCTAGGTCATATTTCCTCAAGGAGGATGAACAAGCTAGTGGGAGAGGGCATGTTTGATATGTCTGATATTAACTCTCTACCTACTTGTGAATCCTGTCTAAAAGGGAAAATGACTAAATCTCCTTTTAAGGGGAAACCTGAGCGTAGTCAAAATCTGTTGGATTTGATCCATACAGATGTTTGTGGACCATTTAGAGTTGGGACTCAATATGGCCACACCTACTTCATTACCTTTACTGACGATTATTCAAGGTATGGGTATTTATATTTAATGAAATATAAGTCTGAAGCATTTGAAAAGTTCAAAGAATTCAAGGCTGAAGTAGAAAACAAGCTAGGTAAAAGTATTAAAGCACTTCGATCGGATCGAGGTGGAGAATACTTAAGTACCGAGTTTTTGGACTATCTAAAAGAGAATGGGATTCTCTCTCAGTGGACTCCTCCTATGACACCACAGCTGAATGGTGTATCGGAGCGTCGTAATCGAACTTTGTTGGACATGGTTCGATCTATGATGAGCTTCACTGAGCTTCCACCTTCGTTTTGGGGCTATGCGCTTGAAACGGCGGTATTGTTGTTGAACAACGTCCACACTAAAGCAGTGGACAAAACACCATACGAGTTATGGAATGGCAAAGCTCCTAAGTATTCGTACTTGAGGATTTGGGGATGTCCTGCTTACGTGAAGCGGACAGTGGGAGATAAGTTGGATAGTCGATCCAGCTTATGTTATTTTGTAGGGTATCCGAAGAATTCAATCGGATATTATTTCTATTATCCTGCTGAAACAAAGGTGTTTGTTTCTAGGAATGCCACCTTCTTGGAGAAGGAGTTCTTATTGGATAAGAAAGGCGAGATGATGGAACTCGAAGAAGTTCGAGAAGAACCCGAAATACAAAATAACGATCCTACGCCTCAGGAACCATTACTGGACACGCCTGAACCTAGAAGATCCGAGAGGACTTCTAGACCTCCTGTTCGATATGGTCTTCTTCTTGAAGGGGATCAAGATGAACCCGACATTGGATGTGATCCAAGAAACTTCAAGGAAGCAATTTCTGATGCGGATTCAAATTTATGGCTTGAAGCTATGCAGTCTGAATTGGATTCAATGCATACAAACCAAGTTTGGTCTTTAGTAGATCCTCCTGATGGAATTGTTCCAATAGGGTGTAAATGGATCTACAAGAGAAATCTTGGGTCTGATGGTAAGGTATTGACCTACAAGGCGCGATTGGTGGCGAAAGGTTACACTCAAAGACAAGGAGTTGACTATGATGAAACCTTTTCACCAGTTGCAATGTTCAAGTCCATAAGAATCCTTATTGCCATAGCTGCATGGTATGACTATGAGATATGGCAAATGGATGTGAAGACTGCTTTTCTTAATGGAGACATTAAGGAAGAAATCTATATGAAGCAGCCAGAGGGGTTCACATCCATGGGAAGCGAGCATAAGGTATGCAAGCTTCAGAGATCAATTTATGGTCTAAAACAAGCATCAAGAAGTTGGAACCAGAAATTTGATGAAACAATAAAAGATTTTGGTTTCATCAAGAACCCGGAGGAACAGTGCGTGTACAAGAAAGTAGTTAAGGATGCTGTGACATTCTTAGTACTTTATGTTGATGACATCCTACTCATTGGGAATGATGTAGGGATGTTGCAGTCAACAAAGATATGGTTATCAGGTAGATTCTCGATGAAGGATTTGGGTGAGGCATCCTACATTCTTGGGATACAGATCTATAGAGATAGATCTAAGAGAATGATAGGACTCACTCAATCAACCTACATCGACACCATATTGAAACGGTTTTCAATGGATGGGTCCAAGAGAGGACATCTACCCATGTGTCATGGAGTTTCTCTATCCAAGTCTATGTGTCCCAAGACTGATGAAGAGATAGAGAATATGACACATGTACCATATGCGTCAGCTATAGGTAGTATCATGTATGGGATGATATCTACCAGACCGGATGTAGCATTTGCTCTGAGTGTCACGAGCAGATATCAGGCTAATCCTGGTCAAATGCATTGGAAAGCCGTGAAGGACATTCTTAAGTACTTACGAAGGACTAAGAATATGTTCATGGTATATGGAGGACGAGATCTGAAATTGGAAGGATATACCGACTCTAGCTTCCAAAGTGACGTGGATGACTCGAAGTCAACCTCTGGATTTGTGTTCATGCTCAATGGCGGTGCTGTCTCTTGGAAAAGTTCCAAGCAGGACACCACAGCGGATTCCACCACTGAGGCTGAATACATTGCAGCATCAGCTGCTGCTAAAGAGGCCGTTTGGATGAGGAAGTTCGTCCAAGAGTTGGGCGTCATTCCTGAATTTGTTGGTCCAGTCCCGGTATACTGTGACAACACAGGTGCCGTTGCTCAAGCAAAGGAACCAAGGTCTCATCAAAGATCCAAACACGTACTGAGGAAATACCACATCATCCGGGAGATTGTGGAAAGAGGAGACATCACTGTCGAACGAGTGGCCTCTGCAGACAATATCGCTGATCCGCTTACTAAGCCCTTGCCAGGACCATTGTTTGACAAACATCGCGAAGCAATGAGTCTACGTAGTATGACTAGTTGGCTATAGGGCAAGTGGGAGATTGAAAGAGTGGGTGCCCAGTGAGCCAACTTGTGGCTATGGGCTTTGATGACTCTTTGTACAAACGATCTTTTGTTTAATATAATTTACACTTTTATTAATGGCAATGACTTTATCTTTATTCATATTGTTATATTGTGATATACTATTGTTGTTTTGATAAAGACCTTGAATATACTATAGTGTATGTAAGATGTGGTAGAACATGGGGATGTCTATCATGAAATACATCTTATAGTCACTGTATATTCTAAACTGTTCCTAGTCAATTGAGCCGTCCGATAATAAGGATAAGGATCGCTCGAGTTTGAGACTAGCATTTGCGATGCGGAGTACCACGTTTCATTGGTAGGGAACATGGAGATGTTCGAAGCATGCAAATGGATATTCATAGGATGAATAATCGAACTACCCTATCCGGACTTTCCAAGTGGTTATCACTTATCGAGTGGATAAAGTCCGCGGTTTTGGTTGTACACCATTAGTCCTTACTACTTGAAACATCATGGAGACTCTATATGCTAGTACTGTGCTTTGACTCGTTTACCGACTCTATGGGGGTCATCAGGTGTCGGGATTGGGTACAGTTACAACACATATAGGAGTCGATGCATTGTTGTCAAGGATTCACCACATACTTGCGAGTGTGGATATCCTATGCGATCTGAGGAGATATTAGTGTGACGAATCTCTGGCCAGAGTACTTGATGTGATTTAAGAAATGGTTTCTTAGTAGCACATGCGATGTCACTAATTTGATCTTCAAGATGTATTGCATAGTTATCGAATCTTGAGCGACTCTCGATATACCAATGGTTGTTGATTCGATCGGGATATATGGATGAAGGGACCGTACTGTACGCGAACCAAAATCTACTGGTTCTTGTAGGCACTATCAGTGATACCTAGGGAATCATGGGGCGATGTTGCTAGGCGCTTTACCATGATTCGTTGGGCAAGTCGGAAATCGTTGTTCCGAGTCACAAGGAGTTGTGAGCCCACGGCTAGCTGTATCCCTGAACCATTGAGGGTCACACAGTGTAATGGAGTTTTTAATCCCCGTTGAGATAGTTAAATTTAAAGAGTTAAATTTAATGAATAAAGAAGTTGGACTTCTTAAATAAGAGTAAGGGAGTAGGATTTCCTAAAATGACATAGGGATGTACATTTTTGGAAACCACTGAATTCGGATTCAGGAAAATTTATCTTGACTTTAAAATGTGCAGAAATGGTTTCTGTGCACATTGGTAAAATCGGTTTATCAATCGGAGTCACGATGAATTTTATATTAATTTCTGAACATGCGGGCTTTGCTTGTCGGGCCTCAACTTATGACTAATGGGCCCTAAGGTGTTAGTGGCCTGCATTATAAATAAGTTATTGCAGTACAGAAATTAGACACAACTGGTCATAATTTTGAGACAGGTTTTTCGAAAACCCTAGCCTCCTCTCTCTCAAATTCGGCCGCCCCCTCCCTTCTCTGCATGAGAAATTCCGGTCTGTGATTTTGAATTGCAGTCTGGAATAGCGAATCAAATTCGTTTATTCTCTTCGTAGAAAACTTCTGATAGATTTTCTAGTGCAATCTATCAGAGGGATTAAACCTCTATTCGTGGACCTGATTGAAGGAAAGCTTGTTCATCAGTTCCAGGGAGATACAAGAAGCGCAGAGAAATCTGTGTGGTGTCCAATAATCTCGCTTCGAGATTGAAGGTAAAATTTAATAATAGTTATTTAATTTTACACACACTTATAATTTAATCGTTAAACGGTTGATACTCACACTATGGAATTGTTCCATAATAAAATTTTTAAACTTCCGCTGCACCGGGTATCAATCGTGATTGATCTGAGAGCCGTGTTTTCCAACAGTTAGTCAGCCCGTCCCGCTAGCCCGTTTGACAACTCTAAAAATGGTACATATCAAAATTTTGGTATAATCGATATGCTAGTTATATTTATCGAAAATTTTGGCATACCGAAAACTTCAGTACAATATCAATATAAAATTTTCTTATACCGTAACACAACAGACAATATACATTTTTTGATACGATATATCATACCTAGTTATATACATGGACAAATTATTGGTGTTTAAAATTTATGATTCTCTATTTTTGGTTGGAACATAATCACATATGAAATCTTTGTATGCTCTGGCTGATGATTAAGCATGCAGCGTGCTTGTCATTTCATCACCATGCTTTGTAAATTATTATTGTTGATGACCTGCTAATAATTTCACATAACAATGCATGTTTTTTGGTAATATATTGTAGCTCAAGCTATAAGATATATAAATTTAAGGATTCAGCTATATCAAATATGTCTCACATATTTAGAGCACCCCTTCAAGGGGTGAGGATTTCGCATGCGGAACTCTTCGACGTGCGAGGATGTGGTGGGCCCTGCGCGGAGGAGTTCCGCGCCGCAAAGCTCACCACGAGCATTAAATTTTTTTATTATTATTAAATGGCCAGATAAATCAAAGGGCCAGAAAAATTTGGTCTTTTAATTTTTTTTAATTTTAAAAAAGGCGAAGAAAATAAAGAAGGGCTGGGTCAACGATCAGATCATGCCAACTTGATTTTTAAAAAAACAATTATTAAAAATCAAAAAAATATTTTAAAAAATCCGATTTATATTAAAATTTTCTGAACAAGTATAAACGGTCATATTTTCCAAATTCAATCATTCTTCTATAAATTAGTTTGAACACATCTAATAAAATTTACAATTTCTTCCACTTGAATTTCAAAAACCCAATATTCTCTTACTTTCATTTCATTTTCAATCTAGTTTCGAAAATGGATTCATGAAAAAATAATGATCTCAATACTCCTTCACCAAATAATTTCAATTCACCGACGAGCAAATGTTGAGTTTTATGTTCAACCAAACTCGATTCTCCCAAAATCTCATCGAAGTCTCGCTTCCTACTTTTGAAATTATGTTTACTAAATCTAGAAGGAAAGGGAAAAAAATTGTTGTTGGCGATGGTTGTGAAGGTATCAAAAGGAAACCTTGGACGAATGTTAATAATGAACGTCTCGCAAAGGCATGATGCAACGCTTCTACTAATCCGATACTTGGCAATGATCAAAGCAACGCGAGTTTTTAGCGATTGGTTTGGAATGAATATAACCTTGAGTTTCTAAATGGATGAAATGTACGCTCACCAGACAAAATGCGAGAGCATTGGAATGATGTTTCAAGACGAATGTTCGCATTCCAAAACAAAATGAACGAATTTGAAGCACTCAACCAAAACAGATCTTCATTTGATATGAGAGTATGAATACATAAATTTTTTTAAATTTAAATTCAACTTATTCGAACTTGATTTTTTTTAGTATGCTCAAACTCAGACGATGTACGAGCAAGATCATAACCATCTATGGTCCAATGCGAAAGCTTGGTTAGTGTTGAAGGATAAACCAAAATAAAATATATGTTCGTTCGATAAATTCGTAGGAGGTTCGACAAATGCTACGAAGAAGCTGAAAAATATTGATGGTGAATCCTTTCCATTTCCTTTCTCAACACCATCTGATACACAACCCGTCGAAAAAGAAGATGATGTGCAAGAAGTGAGCAAAACCACTAAACCGATGAGAAGGAAGGCCTTCAAAAGGGCAATAAGAGGAGAACGATTGAAATATGCAAACATGGTGAAAATATTGAAAACAATACACGAAGTAGAGAAAAAAATGATGATGAGAGGATTACTTTAACAAAAGAACATTATGCAACAATGACTCAAAATGTGAAAAAAAGTTTGAAATGAGGATGATGAAGCACGAGATGAGTATGGGAGAACAAAAAAGAATAAAGATGAAGCAAGAAAATCGAATCATGGAAAAAATGTTAACGCGCGATCCAAGGCTTATTGACATTCAACGTCAATATTACATGAAGATGCAAGAACAAATTATTCGAAAAAGATTCAATTGGTAATTTATTTCGGTGGTATTTCATTATATTTTATTTGGTTGTAATCTTTTAAATTTATTGTTTTTTTAATTTTATTTCTTGTCTTTTGTTATTGTGTGTAATTTTTATTTTGTGTGTTTTTATATTTCAACTAAGTTTTAAATTTAAATTATGTTTATTTTAAATTTATTATATCTATGTGAAATTTTATTATGTTTAAAGAAAAATATTAAATAAAATAAAAAATTATATTTCAACATCATCACTACAACATCAACACACCATTGTAGAAACGTACAATGAAATTATCAATGCTGACATCATCATGCGATCAACTTATATATCAACATCACTACATCAACTTCCTCACATTGTTGAACATGCTTTTAGTAATATAGTATATGAGAGTTGTTCATACGTATCGATTGAGTTGTTAATATGCTTGTTGGTTTCCCAGGGAAACAGACAATTGTTGCACTCGATAACCTCCTTTCCAATAATTGCACTTTTTGCAAATCAATAGGAATAAAACTCGTGACCTTGGATATGATTTGTAGTATCAAGTGCTTGTCGGTTTACAAAAACTTATAACTGGTTTTAACAATGTGCAACTCAAATATTTTAAACCACATAGCAACTCAAGAATCATGTTTCGATTGTTACCCGACAAGACAATTATTGTATCCAAAGTATAATTTTTGAAAAAAAAAGAAGAAAAATACTCGATTCTAAACTACTAATAAAAATTAAGATATATAATCTGTAATACCAAAATTCTTTTTCACGTATACAAGGGCCATCACCACATATATGTGCATAAAAAAAAATTATCGATGTGATCGAATGTGTGTATACACACACAAAAAATAAATTTTGATTTTTTAAAATAAATTATATGCTGAAATAATAAATAAAACTATATTATATATATATATATATCTATAAATTTCTTTGTGATTATATCAACATGCTGACTAATATTTGCAGGAAACACTTCACAAGTCAAAGGCCGATGGACCATATCTAATCATATTTACATAAATCAAAATATCATTATTTAAAGTAATTTGATTTTAAATAAAAAAACATGACAAAATTCATATCGTTGGTCCAGGTTGTCCCAGATCCCATTTCTAATCCTAATATAATCTCAAGTGAAATGAATTTAGATACTATTGAGTTTGTGCATAAAAATATATTTCACCTCTTAAACAAAATATTATAAAATAAAGTCTCTGACGGTAAATTATTTAAAATTGTTTATTTATGTAATGAATTTCACATAATTGATTCCAAAATTCTCTCACTTCCTAAGTTAGTTATTATTCACATGCAATTAATTTATTTAAATTCCACATGACGCGCAGCGTCACAATACTAATTATTAGATTTTAAATTTTATAATAATAATTTTTTAAAATAATATCAAATCACATATGAACACTCAAAAATTATATGAGACAGTTTCATGGGAAAATTTTGTTAGATGAATCTACGATCCGACCTAACTCATCAAAAATATTATTTTTTATGTTAAAAATAATATTTTTTTATTACATATATGAATTAAATCGACCATTCCACGAATATAGATTCGTGATATCATTTCATATATAAGACCTATACACACGCACACATTAATGTTGTTAATATACAACAATTATTCTTGTCGAAAAAGCGATCAATACGTAAAACTCAAGAAGTTGAACGATTTAAAATACTGAAATTACACCGTCATAACCAAAATTTCATTTCGGCAAAGCAAATCGTTTGTATCAGGATCTTGTCGAGTTCACGTGTAAACGATCACAATCTATGTATTTTTGGTAGAAAATAAATTAACTAGTAACAAATAAAAAAAACTATTTTAGGATTACAAATATGTGAGTATTGCAAAGTGGATGAATTTGAAGGTAGCTAGGAGTGGCAACGTCCACAACTTATTAATTATTATCAACGTTAATTAGGAGATTCGATAGCTTACTAAAAAATTATTTTTCAAGCAATTATTGGGAATAGGAGTGCGTTTTAAATATATCTAGCAATTGGGGACGAGTGAAGCCGATTTTATGGATTAGATTTAGCGCAAAAAAAATAAAATAAAAGAAAAGAACTTACATGTTTATTTTATTTAAATATTTATTATATATAAGAAATTTGTATTTGTAATGACGCAGTTCCAATAAAATAATAAATACAATTTAATCTGCGGCCTTGATGTCTGCAGAGAGGTGCAAAAATATATTAAGATATTTTTAAAATGAAATTTATTTATTTTCAATAAAATAAATAAATAAAAGGGTCGAATTTGGAGTCAATAGTAGGTCTACTAAACAGGGAGTAATGATAAAATTGATATTTTGCAGTCTTTGTAGTTGACTAGTATCTCATCTACCATCGACCCATTCCACAATTCCGTTATATTTCCCTATTTTTATGCTCAAATATATTCATTTACATAAACACAAAATTATAGAGTTTGCACTTTTAAGAACAAATAATTATGTTTATCAAACATCACTATTTTCGTGTATAATAGAACACATTATTTCGTAAATGGAATCTTCATTTTCAAACCGTGTTAAAATCACTTTTCTTTGTATAATTTTTATTTTTATATTTTTTTTGTGTGTATTAACCATGTAAAGTTCCTTCTACTATAAATCCAAACACACCGTAAAGCTCATTTTACTATTCACTTCATATAAATCATATGTATCATTCAATTTTTATTTTTCATCAAACAAGTTTTTCATAATCATCGCACATCCAACTCGTTTCATATGTATTCCTCATTCCTGCACGAAAATGGAAACTCTTTAGGAATCGAAAAAAATAGGAAAAATATGTTACAATTACAAAATTTTCAGATGCAAATTTAAAAAATAGGAAAAAAAAGATACAAGTACAAATTTTTCAAATGCAAATTACCTAAGGCTGAATTTAGATCGAAGGATTGGATTTCAAACACACATCTAAAATTCATGTATCCTTTTGGTTAAAAATTAGATAAAATGATTTGAAATCCCTTATGTTAGTCAAAAGCGTTTTTTTTTTCCTCCTTTAATTTCAACTTTTCAAATCCATAAAATTCAAACAAATCCATGAACTTAAAATACGTTGATACGAAGTCCTCCTACAAATGCAAATCTAACTCTATCCATTCAAACAACCTAAACTCACATGTTTAAATTTAAATAAAACTAACATAATCGCACACACGTGTTGCATGTGTATAAAATCATATAATATATTTAATATTATATGTTATGTATAAATATTATTTTTTTGATAATATTTAAATTTATTTTCTTTTCATTTATAAAATAATGTAAAAATAAATTTAAAATTTATTTATCAATTTATCTTATCTATAATGTTTAGTTAAGAAAAGTAAAAAAATTTGAAATATTGAAATAAAAAAAAATAAAATAATAAGGCACCGTTCTGTTCACGGTATTACTAATATATGTATAACTCATCTCATCTCATCCCACGTTCATCTCATCATATTATTTATCTATATATTAATTATTTATTTTATATCAATCAAATCATTAATTATTTATCTCACATCAATCAAATCATTGAATTCAAATTACTATATTACCCCTTATAAATAATATAATTTTTATTTTATTTATTATTAAAAGAACAAAATTGTCATTTAACATTTTTATATAAAATTTAATCAATCAAATCAAATAAACCATAATCTATCAATCAAATCCAATACAATTTTAAATATCATTTCTTATTTATTTTTTATTACATTATACTACTTATCTATATATTGCTTATACCATATCTCAAACCAAACAATGCTTAAAAATATAATATTTATATCACATAAAAGTAATTTCAACAAATGAAAAGATGTTTAATGGAGAAATCCTTTAATACAGGGAGAGATAATATAAAATCGCATTAAATATATTTCATCCAGTAAAATCCAAATTCTTGATCCACGAATCGTCTGTCAATCTACTCTCATATGTCCTACGGCGCGGGCTTTGGCCCAATAATGTGATGCGGACCAAAACCATCTCTACGTTTCCATAATTAATCGATTTTTTTTTTTTTTTTAAAACTTGTTTTAAAAATTAAATGTTTATTCTTCATCAAATTTTCTTTAAAACTGTTTCGAAAAAAAAAAATCTTTAAAACCTCATAATCTATATAGTATATATATATATATATTTAAAAATAAAAACCGTGTTAATCGACCCAGCTGAACTAAACAACATTGATATGTCTAAAGTTTTTTTTTTTTTAAAAAAATAAACTGTGATTTTCAAAAAATCATCGAGCCACACCACAATCAATGATCTGACGACCATTTCAGTAAGGTATAAGTTGGCATGTATAACAATACCTGTAGGCCAACCTATTTGGACTTCACTAGTTCTCAAAGCTAAAAATTCTCAATTTTTTTTTTTTTTTACTTTGAGCCGCTTCAATAATTTTTTGTCTCTCTTTCTCCTCTATACATATAGGTCCCGTTTGGTATCAAAAATCAAACCAAAAAATCATTTTTTTTTCAGTTAATAAGGTGTTTGGATGACTAAATAAGTGCTTAAAAAAGTACTTTTTAAAGTCAAAATTAGAGCCTTTTCAAAAGCAAAAAATTATAGCTTAAAAAAGTATTTTTTTAAAACATATCTACAAAATCCAAACGGGCTCATATTCAAGTTGTGTACCTTTTTTTTTTTTAAAAACAAAGTTTTCCCAATAATAATCAGCGTTATTTACCTATTTTTCTCAAACGAAGGAAGAATTACACTAAGTCATGCACGAGTAAGTCGTCTAACACCGACTGAATTCAATATATCTAAGTGTGTATTCATGCCCATTTACGATATCAGTCATAACTTAAAAGTCTGATTTCGAGTACTTGATCGGGTTCGAGGAGAAACCTGAATCCGAAATTATGAAGTTGGATTGGTATCAAGTTGTTTTTGGGTATCCGACCTATTTTTATTTTTATTTTTAAAAAATCTAAAATTAAGATTTAAAACATTTATTTGAGTTGGTGTCAGAAAGATTTACATGATTAAATTGGATCAGAAATTCAAGAATAGAGTGGGTGGGGTGGCTCTCTCTTTAGTTTGGTCCAAAACCTTTGGGCTTTCTTGGCAGCAAATCCCTCTTGATCGATCAAAAAAAAAAAAAAAGGGGAGAATCCTTAAAAATGTGCAGCAATGGCGTCGAGAAACTCGGCGGGAGTATGAATCAATTGAGCGTCACCGCTCAACCATCATGTCAAGGGTCTGGCGGCGTCCAAGTCACCAGCTTTTCTCAAGTGTCTGATGATGTTACCTTCCACTTTCAGATTATTCGGCTTCAAAAACAGGTTTCTTTTATGATTTTGAGCTGGATTTACTTGGGTTGGATTTGTTTCTTGTTGTTTTCGTTTCGTTTTTTCTTTTGGGAAATTTATGTTGCCGCTGGGGTTTTTTAAAGCGTTTTATTTTCTTTCCAACTTTGGTGTGTTTTTTCCTTGGTATTTTTATGGTTTTTTCTTTGTTTGATTGTGTGTTTTGTGATTGTACTTCTGCGAATTGCTTGGAATTGGAACATCGCTTTTCAAGTTCGAATTTTTTAGCTGCGATGGCAAATGAGAATCAGAATGGTTCATTGCTAATTTATAATATACCCGGATAATATTGTGGTTCTTGAATTTGAATTAGAAAACAAAAAAAGAAGAAGTTCAAACCATCGTATACTGTTGTCTGTGACTGGGAGTGAATTCTATCTATTGCTCTTGAAAGTGTGCAAAACATGACCTCTTATTGCTCCCTTCTCTACAGATTTACGCGTGGATTGGTTGCAATTCTGCAAAGTTTGGACATCTATATGCGGCTGCACCTACACGACAGGTTAAGTATACGCCTTCTCGGTTCGCAGATGGTGCTTTCTCTTCTTTGCCTAGTTAATTTTATTAGCAGTTCTTTTAAAAGTATTCATCATCGGCATGTAATATAGCATGCCATTTCAAGATCGTGAATGAGGAATGATTCGAAGAAATAAGTTTTATTGAATAGTTAACAAAGTTCTTGAATGTAGTCCATAACTTCATGTGTCGGAGTAGTTGTCCATCGATCATGTTTTGCATCTCATTTTTTCTGTTTTTGGATCATGAACAGAGTGATACAATCAGTGTGACCTCTCTAATTGGAGGGACTAGTGATAACACAGGATCTGGTATCGCACGTCGATTAGGTATAGCTTTTTTTTTTAAACATTTTTTGCTTCGTCTTCCTTTGGGTATTTTGGCTGATATGTGACTTGATTCTCAGTTCTAAAGACTGGTCTTAATATCGTACTCGCTTGTAATCTTCCAAAGAATAGCCCCATGCTTGAGGTTAGATACCTCTCTTCCTCTTTAACTCTCCCCATTTCATATTAGTCTTACACGTTTTTCTTTCTAATGGTATTTAGTTGACTAACTGACTATTTTCAAAGTTGTTCATACTTTGTTGATCTCATTACTGGTCATGTTAGCTTTGTCATTCTCGTTTCTCTTGTCTTCTGTAATGGGGTGTTCAGGCAAATGCTGAGAAGATCTTGATGCAAAAGCTAATCAGCCTGGGTTACACAAATCCAAAAACCTAATGGACCATCTTCATCGAGGACTTATTCTGAGTGCATATCCAGAGTATACATGATTCGCTTTGTTCTCCTAGTATCTGTATCTCTATTAGCATGTGTTTTTCGACAGTTGGCATATGTTTCATTTTCTTCATAACACATTTATTATAAAGACAGTCAATCATTGTTCCATTTAGTTGTTTTTGTACCTATAAGTGAACTATATACAATGGTCTTTAACTCTTTACATAATGTTTTGAGAATAAGCACTGTTGAAGTTCAACTTGTTATGGTAATTTTTGTGGAGCATTAGCAGCAACCACATGGAGATCGACATACCTCCGCATCAATTAGGCAGATGTTTTCCATCAGAAGCCTGTAAACCTTTACTCCAGTGATTGAAATAACCATGGAAGATGAGTCTTAGCTATCCATACACTGTTTGATATGCTGAAGCTAAACCAATGTTTAGTTGCAGGATAAGGCGAAAGAGTTTGAGTTTGGGCATGGTCATCAGTTTATCTTGAAGGATAAAACCTTCACACATTGATGATGTAGGTAAAATTTTTCTATTGCATTATTCTTTCGGAGGAGCTAAGTAGGATCGTCGCAATCGCTATCAAGCCTCAAGAAAAGTATGCTCGAAAGACGTCTTCTTAAGGTAAAGTTTAACTCCACATCATAGAAAGATAAGATGGAAAAATATCAGCTAGTAGCCTTTGATTTATTATTGGATGCTGATTATGTCTTTGTTGGAGGAATTCATTGCACACCATTATTATCTTGAAATGAATCGTTGAATTTCATGTGAAATATCATAGTTCTCATTTCTCAAGCCTTTGTTTGCACGTATTAAAACTGTACAATTAAGTAGTTCAATCCAGTACATGGTACAGCAACAAATATACACAGAACAAATTGACATACAGATTCTAGTTTGCTTAGTATTAGTATTTCAACTGCACAAGAAACACATCTAAATATGCACACCCCACAAACACGCAACACACATATGATTATTTGCGACCCTATTTTGGTATTTTCTTGGACAAGGAGTAAACAGAGAGCAAAACAAGCAACACGAGCACGATGGATCCGAACAAGGATATGGCGACAGAAGCCCCGACGTGCCTGCAGAACTTACCGTATTTGTCGCACACTTTCATCCAGAAAACATGGGAATTGCCCTTCAAACCTATGTAAGCAACTCCACCGGCAGCTCCAGTTGCTGAAGCCAAAATTCCTAGCAGCAGCTGCAAACACAAACATCTGTCATTTTTGCTGCATTCAATGTTTCCATGATTTTTTTCACAGACATCGTATTCATACTCTGTTCTACGAGAATATACAGATCAAATTACTGAATACATCGATTGTTACGGCTCGTAAAACGTTAGTGAAGCTATACGTATGACAATCGACATGCAGGGGTATTGTAACAAAACTTACCACATCCAGTATGACCAAATGAGACAGTGCCTTTGTGAAGCATCCAGGCTTGAGCAGAGAGTAGAAGGATAATAGCAAGGAGATGATGGCATAAAATCCCGTAATTGAGAGCGCTGCTGCCAAGTATCTGCACGGAGAACAGTATCTCTAAATTTTACTTTTCTTATTCCATATTTTTCGTGATGTATTACTTATCTAGCATCAAGGTTTTTCAAGTGTAGGACGAAATCTCGAGTCCGAGATCTCAATTATAACAAAAGCTTGTGCAACTAAAAAAAAAAACTACTTCAGTTTCTAGATATTTATTTAAGAATATATATATATATGATGAGATGGAAGCTCAATTTGTTAATTATTATAATAAGCCCAAATTTATGAGCCCAAGACACAATGACCCAAGCCCGCGAAGCACTCCTAAAACATCTATAAATAGATGTGTCTCTCTTATATCCAAGATAGATTCTCATTTTTCTCTCTAACTTGACCTTTCTTATTTTGGGAGATTATCATTGTGCTTTTTGCTGACTTGAGCGTCGGAGTGGCTACGTCGGGAAACCGCCCTGCGCCTCTCACGTTTGTTTGTTTGTGACGCAAGTGACGATCCACGAAGTTTCAGCTTACGCTACGTGTTACCTTACGCTGCAAGGTTCACCTTACGCTACGCGCTTACCTATGCTACGTGTTTACCTTACGCTGCAAGGTTCACCTTACGCTACGTAAGTACCCTACGTTGCAAGGTTCAGCCTACAGACCTTACGTACTGGTACTTGTGTTTTTTGGATACATCAATATATATATATATATATATATATATATATATCCCAATAATTCCATGAATACCAATCAATTGAAGGGTCCTTAGTGAAGACAAAATCTTGAATAGAAAGGTTGAGTAAGTCCAAAGTTTATTTGCGATATTTTTGGGGGCACATGTGTCTTCTAATGTGATCTCTCTCTTTTCAGGTGATGTCAAAATTTTGTGGCGGAATAAAGTTTATATTTAGGACAAAAAATTATGATTTGTCACTATATTCAAAATTTATTTTTATTTACCATAAAATTAAACTAGTCAAGCTTGATTGAGCAATGAGAATTTCAAGCTATTCTTTAGATGGACGGCTGGGTAGTATAGCATCTCTTTTCCAAACGTGAACTCGATTAATGACTTCCTATTCAAGCTCAAATTAAGTAATTAACGATTAACGAAATAAGAGACTTATTTAGCTTATAAATAATTTTAAATTCAGATAAATAATTATTTAAGACTCGAATTCAGATCAGGAATTAAGCTACATAAGCTTGTACCTTGATCAAATCATTATGAGCTAGTAAAGTATATTTAATTGGAGAATGAATAAGTAGTAGCCACAAAATGAAATTTGTCGAAGATTTAATAAATCTTTGGTGGAAATATCCCATCACTAATTTTTCTTCACAGTAACTAATCAAATTATTGCAGATTGGAATCTTTGGTTTGTTAAAAAACTTTTTCCCAAAAATTGAAATTTGCGCCAATAGTTTCGAGCACAAAGATTTAATGCAAGATGATGTATAACTTCGAAATTCGATTATAACAAAATTTTTTCAATCAAACATTATGTCAATTGTTTAGCATATACAACGTTAGTGAGAGGATTTCATAATTCAAAATACTGAAATCTATATATATATATATATATATTTATCAAACTTATATAAGTCACCATACGATAAATAATTTGAAATTAAAGTTTGTATAACATATTATTGTTACATGACGAACTTTAACACAAAATTTTCTATGAGACCAATCCAATGATCAATTTTGTAAGAGATTTTCGACCGAGCTCGATTTATGTAAAAGTATTAATTTTTTATGCTAAAAACATTAATTTTTCGATCCCTCTCGATATAGATATAATTGACACATCTAATAAAATCCGTAATATCGTTTCGTAAGAGACATGTTCTTTTCATAAACTTTGATTAAGACGCACGTAATCTAAATTAATAATGAAACAACCATCATAAATAAGTTTCAGGCATTATTTTTGATTGGTTTACTAAAATCTATTTTGTTTTAAAAAAATTAAATTTATTTAATTAAATAGCCAAATATTGTAATATTTCATAATATCTTATTTTTCGGATTTTTTTAATATTAATCAAAATATAATCTACTATTATATATGTTCCGTGCACCTTGCACTTTAAACATCTTTTTGATCTGGTCGATGCTGCCCTTTAGGTGGCTATTCAGAGGACAATCGAATGGACCAGATCTCTTTGCAGATCAATTGAATTGATCTGCAAAGATGATCTGGTCCATTGATGTTGGCAATCGGACAGTACTCGTTTGCCAGCATCGACCGATCCAGTTTGCACATACTACCGTAGTTAAAAAATAATTAAACTCCATGCATGTTTTATTTAGTCGAGAAAAAAGATTGTTACGATTGGATCTTACGTACTCGAGATCACGTCTTAAATTTGATGGGACGAAAATATAACTTACATAAGAGCTGGTGAGTGATTGAATTTGGCAGCCCTTGTAAACGGTATTGGAAATTGAGGAAACAGCAATATCTTCGTTTGTTTGCTAGTAACAAGCAACAAAACAGCCACAAGTGCCGAAGCAAACAGCAAGAACCTCAACACAAACTCAACCAATGCAAAGTACTTGGTAGCCACAGCATCTCCCGAGGTTTTCGCCTCCGACGCTGGTTCCGTCTTCTCGGGCTCTTGAACCACCTTTTCCGCCGTCTCTGTGGCGGCCATCGAAATATCTGCCTTTGTTCTTCTTGTTGATTTGTTTCAGACAAATTTTAGTTGCATAACATAAGTTTTAAGTGTGAAATGAAAGATGTTATGTTTATTGGATAAGAAATCATGTAATGTGTGGTGTTATATAGAAAGAGGTGTGTTTAATTGGTCGGAGGTTTACATCGCTGTAGCAGCCAGAGTTTGTTATTTTACTAAAAGTTGTAGCTTCACGTGTCATACTACTCTTCTTGTAACAAAGACTTGTATATTTGTTTTTTTTGCCAAACTATTTTCTGGTAAAAGTATATAATTGATAAAGTAGGGCTAATCGGAACTCAATAGAAAATGTGAAGATCAGTCGCTTTCACATAAGGATGAGTCTAATTTATATAGTGTTAGAACTTAGAAGACAATAATGACTGATCAAACCAAATCAGATCAACCAATATGGAGAATTTTTCGAGCCATCTAGCGTTATTATATTTAATGATATATAATTATTTATTTATTCTAACTAATTGAAATTTTGGAATCAAACAGAGACCTGATTTTGTTTATCATCAGTTGTACTTAATATACGCACAAAAACTCTGTTTTCTCTCCAACATGCATGAACTATTTGTAAACACAGCATAATCGTTGCGTTTTAGCTTATAAACTTTCTCGTTCGTCGACATACTAACCTCAAAACATACAAAAACATACTATATAAATCAATACGCAACCGCACATCTCGGTTTAATTTATTTCCAAATCGCTGTTGTTCATCGCCTGCTGTGATCCATATCCAGAGCTTGCTATACGAGGTTGAGGCTCGCTGGGCTTGGGGCGTGACAGTAACTTCAGTATTGCATAGTCTTATTGTGCTAAATATTTAAAATTTATTGAGATAACTGATTAGATACTTTCCAGACATTTTTTTCTTATAAATGGAAATGTTAACATATTAAAACTGCACAATCCAGTAGTTGAAGTTCAAGCAAGTACATGATACATCAACAAATATACAGAACAAATAAAATTAACATTTAATTTCTTGCTCTTTTCATTCTTCCAGTCCATAATGAACACATCTAAATATGCACACGCACACAACAAACAACACGCGATCATTCGCGGACCTATTTCGGTATTTTCTTGGACAAGGCGTAGACAGAGAGCAAAACAAGCAACACCAGCACGACGGATCCGAACAAGGAAACGGCCACAGAAGCTCCAATGTGCCTGCAGAACTTATCATATATGTTGCACACTTTCCTCCAGCCAGCATGGGAGTTGCCCTTCAAACCTATGTAAGCTACCGCACCGGCCGCTCCAGTCGCTGAGGCCAGGACTCCTAACAGCAGCTGCAGACCGAAACAATATCGCCACATTAATCAGCACATTAATTTCCAAATTTTTTTTGTCAAATATTTATGACTGTTAACGTCGCCTGCAAAGTCTAAATATAAACTATTTCGTATCTGTACACGTTACGTTATATATAAAGATTGGGGCATTGAAACGAAACTTACAACGTCGATTATGACGAAATGGGACAGTGCCTTTGTGAAGTAGCCAGGCTTGAGAAGGGAGTAGAAGGATATCAGAGTGGAGATGATTGCATAGAAGCCTGTAACTGAGAGTGCTGCTACAAAGTATCTGCACCCATAACATTATTCCTAAATTAGTGTTACAACAATTTTAAAAACCACTCCTTGGTTTTATATGTATATACATGTTTCCAGCCTGTCACAATTGTGGAGACTGCTATTCTAGTTTCAACGACATTTCGCAGAACGGTCGTGATCATCGTCGCATATCTTCTTTTAACACACTTGTTTTAGCCTAAAACTTTGTGATGACACTCGTTCCCGTTCCTAAACGGTCCTCCGGCGACCACGACGAACAGGATCCATGACGGTCGTGAATTTATAGGACAGGTTTTGAGTAAGCCTAAGTTTACTTGTGATATATTTGGGTGCACATGTATTTGTTAATGTTGTCTTGTCATTTTTAGTGATGACAATATTTTACACATTAAAAAAATCTCTCGTCAGCAAAAATTTATTGAATTATTGATTTAAGCATGGGCATGCCCATTATATATTATTCTATTAAAATTTCTTTCTATATATGGACCATTAAACGAGTAGATGAATAATATAATATATTCATATACTTGTTGAGTTAACTCAAGCAAACTCAATTATTTATGCGAAGTTCACAATAATGCAAGTTAAATTTTTTTTTTATATAAAATTAACTACTGTAAAATAAATTAAGCGATTACCGAAGCAATATGTAACTTAAATTGAAATCATTTTAAATTCAAAATAAAATAAAGATTTACAATTTGAAGTTTGAACTCGACTCAATTAATAGCTAGGCATGCAGAGTTGTATCTTAATAAATCGTAATTATGAGCTGATGAGTAATTGGATTTGTGCCTATACTTGGAATCTATCCGAGTTCAAGATTTCAAATATATCTCTTCTCCAACTTTAAATCACAATCACAAAATGAATCTTTTCAAAAATTTAGTAATGCTACGGTGGATTAATTTATCCCACCATTAATTAATAACTTTCTCCGCACAGTAACTAATCAAATTATTGAAGATCAGAATCTTTCCTTTTTCAAAACTCTTTTCATCGTCGGTTGAAATATGTGCCATTCATCTTTAAGGTTGCTTTAATTAATCTATTACCTTTTCTAGAATAAATTTTAAATTGAAAAAATAATAAATGAAAAAATATATCAAAAGAAAATGAATAATGCTAAAGATACACCATATATATATAATGTATAATAATATTTATAACAATTATATCATGAAATTTTGCTATTATATCTTGAGATCTCATATTCAATATATTATAAAAATTTGATAAATGAAATTTTGTATTGAATTTTTTTTTATCGTAAAAACTAATGTATAAATTTTGTTATACATACATCATTACTCAAAGAAAATATAGAGTTCGATAGTGCACTCTTACCAAAACTTGAATATTTTTAATAGAAATGATCAAAACAAATTATTATGTTCCAGCTGTTTAATTCCATTTAATATTTGGAAAAATCAACGACCGCAAAAAACGAAAAGAAAAGAAAAGCATTTAATATTTGGATTTAATATTTGAAGAAAAGAAAAGAAAAGCATTTAATATTTGAAAAGAAAAGAAACCAACGCACAAATTAGTGCATGCAAGAGAGAATTTGAAATTTAAAATTGAGTAACATATTTTCGTGAACGACTAAATTAAGGAAAAAAAACTGGAACGAGTTTCAATCTCCAATAATATGGATTTAGAATTAAAAAATAATTATCTTGTTCAAAGAAGTGCCCAGAAGAACAAGTGAAGAACTCTTTTTGATATATACAGATATATAAGAGAGACCAAAATTGTTTTATGCTTATGAATCAATAGAGAAAAAAATAATGATCATCCCTCATAATTATTAATTTATTATGATAATTTTTTAAAGTAAATATATATATATATATATATATATATATATATATATATTAGAACAAAAAATACAATCTTTTATACATGTTGCCTTTGATTTATACTTCATGTACTAGCTAGTTCATGTCTACTATATGGTTAATTAAAAATATGATTTATCTTCCATGCATTTTTAGATGAAATATATGTATATATAGTGTAAAAAACTTACATATAAGCCGGTGATTGATTAAATTTGGCATCCCTTGAAGCCAATGGAAACGGCGGAAATGGCGATATTGGAACAATCTTCGTTTGCTTGCTGGTGACGATCACCAACACAGCCACGAGTGCTGAAGCAAACAACAAGAATCTCAGCACAACTTCAAGCAATGCAAAGTACTTGGTAGGCACCGCATCGCCTGAAGTTTTCGCCTCCGGCGGCGGGGGCGCTGCCTTTTCGGTTGACTCTGTGGTGGCCATGGAAATTAATATTTGTGTTTTTTTTTTTTCGTTTTCCTTTGTGAGTTACTTCACTCTAAATTTGGTTGGATAATGCAAATTAGTGTGAAAGATTTGTGATTATGGGATAAGAATATGTATGTGTTATATAGAATGGGATGAGTTGTGTGTTTGTGTGTGTGTGTGTGTTTTTTTTTTTTTTTGGTTTAGAGTTTCCTACACGCCAAGCTAATGTTTTAAATAAATAAAATATATATATAATGATTTGATATCAAATTCGATCGGTACATATTCTTTTTTTATATATATATATATATATATATATATATATATATATTGATGATTGGACCCGCAATCTTATTTTTCAGCAGATTATTGATAAAGTTTTGAGCTAATGCAATAATATGCAAATCACATTAGTCAATGAACCATGTTAGTCAAATTATGTGTGACAAATTCATCTGAGAAATGTTAATAAGTAGAATCGAATTTATGATTATTGATTAAACATTCATCTATTTTATTGACTCGTGCACCTTGACTTTACCAATACATTTTCCTTCTAATTTTGGATTAGGATGGTTGCGTGTGAATGGTTTAGTCTAATTGAAGTAATATATTGATATTGGAGTATCTTCAAAATTTATATTTTTTTTGTAAAATTTGACTTATCTTTCATATGGAAGTGGTACATTAAAATTGTATTATGAGGGATGCGGACGTGATCATATACTAATTTACGTTACATAAGTTTATCCTTAGTTTAAATATGTAACATATATATTCAATATTTAAGAAAATAACTACACAAAATAATTTTTTTTATAATAAGAACTAGAAATTTTTGAGATTGTGATTAGATCGATGTATATGATTTAAAGAGAGTTATTTAATAGATGTATTTTAAACGACATTCATATTTAGTGTATTTTTAATTTATCGTAATTATTGTTGAAATTATGTGATTTGATATAAAGTAGATTGAAATTCACTTTAGTTTTTTTCCATCCATTAAAAGAAATTTGAAATTCATCGAGCACAATCAATTAGTAAGCATTCGATCCGTTTAGTTGCGGATCGATATTTTTGAACTATCGGAAATTTCCATCCTAGTTGAAATAAATTAATCGTTTCTTTAATTTTCGGGTGAGCTTGAACCAATATAATCAACCTAGCCCAGCGACCAAAATAGTCAAGAATTGAACCAATAAATAAATAAATAAATATATATATATATATATATATATATGTCTAAAAATAATTTTCTATCTTAAGTTGTATATTTTGAGTAGTTCAATTTTAACCCATAGATATAATTAAATAATTAATGACTACTTAACGCTAATATTAATAAATTTCTGAAATATTGTTAAAAAAAGACATGCACCATCGGGCAAGTTTCAATAATACATCGTAAATTCGTAATTTAAACTGTAATTAGGTAGAAAATATCATGATCATATCCTTAAAAAAATATTTGGCTAAATTATAAATTTTAGGATAGTTTCTTGTTCAAGGAAGCTTAACGTTAGTTCTTAGTTAGGGGCATAAATAATCGAGCCGACTAGAATATTTGATTTGAAATCGGGTCGAACTATAACTTTTTCCAAGCAATTTTTTCCTGATAAATAAATATATAATAAATATAATATGATTATATATTAAATAAATATATTTCAAGAAATTATATTTTCAAGTATCTCATGACCATATTTGAATATACCGAGCCAAAATAAAACTCGAACCTTGATTCGATCCGAATTCGTGCAGAACATATAAAATTTCGAGTTTTATATCGAACTCGAGCTCAAATATAACTAATCTGAGCCTTAAAATTTTCTTCTAGTTACACCCATCGTCTCAATCTCATTAAATCTAATTAATGAATCTTTAATTTTAATTTAAATGTATATAATTAAATATCTTTGAGGAAAAAATTATAATTTGGCCCTATATTAGCTGTCCGAATATGGTAGGACAAAATCAGTTAATGCCATTTGCCAGCGGCGCCAGCAACGAAAATAGATAATGGTCCCAAATTTGCTGTCTACATATTATATATAAATTGTTTTATTAAATGTATGAAATAAAATATATCCTACTGGATTTTTGTTCTATTTTTTAACCAACTTAAGAGATCAAACAACTAACTAAACCTAACTGATGTAATTGTATGGGCAGACCTAGTGAGTGTACTGCATAAATCACACTAATCAAATTAAATTAGAGAGCGACCGGGAATCATGCGATATATGTATAAGATGATAAATAAAAACTACGTAAATAAAATTTGAAGAAGATAAGAAATAAATTAATATATGAAGTGGAAAAAAATTGATAAATGTTTCCTATAATTTTTTATCAGACATTAGAGAGAGTTTAATTTTGATTTCGAACTATCTGCTCTTTAATAATAGAAATGAATGAATATTTTTATAGGACATACATATAATTTGACGTTAATATAACATTGACAAATCAAATCAATTAATATATGACGTGTCTCAAAATTTATATATAGTATTGATGTTTTTTTTCCAATAAATATATATTTATTATAACGTTTACCACATATAGTAGATTGATATTAATTAAATAATTAAATTTGGAATGTTAGCTCATGTTTGTATTTGTGGATTTTCTAAGATATATTTTAAATCTATTGATTTCAATTTTTTTATTTGTTAATTAGATGAACACAATTGCATAATGTATTATTTGGATGGAAGGATTTCAAATATATTGACTTCGATTGTATTTTATTATTAACAATGAAACAATATATCAAATTCTAAATTCATACAATATTTATTTACACATCAGTTATATAAAATAGAATGATGAAAATAGTGGATTTGAAGTTGATCATGATGTTATTGTTCTAAACAACACAATGGATGGAATGATTTCAAAATATATATTCAAATTTATTTTTGTCGTATAGAGAAATAACACTATGAATTTCAAAGCCTCTCTTTTTATGTTTATATAATATTATTTCATATTAATTATGATGTATTAGTTCACCCTATAATGGTATCTGTTAGGAATATTGGATATGATAAATAATATCAGATTAAGATGTCACAGATGTTGACAACATCTGACATAACATACAGCGAAACTATTAAAAAACTTGAATAAACCAGCAACAAATAAATAAACACACACACGAATGATTAAGCACAAGTACAAAGTACTCGTGAAGTGCCTCAGGGAAAAAACTTTACTAGAAAATTGTAAACAGTTTTACAAATCCATAATACTAGTGAATAACATTAAAAATCAATTTTCTCAAAACAAGTGAGAAAATAAACAATAAAAATAACTCCCTAAAAATCTACTGAAAGTAGAAAAGTAAAATAAAAAAAGGAGTTGGTCCTAGATACCAAAACACAAGAGCAACACAATCTTCAATCAACAAATGCTTTCAAATCTTCAAGGCATCGACGAAAAACAAAGCATCAAATTGACAAGAACTCTTTAACGTGTTAGCACTCCAGAAAGTCGAGTTCTCTGTCTCCAACGCTTAAGCTCTATCTCATTTATTTAAGCATGTACAACTTATCTCCAAAAGCTATTGATCTTGTTTCCTTAATTCAATCTTTAATTTACAAAGATAAGGAAATATTGATAAGTTAGGAGATAAAAATATATTATGAAAAATACATAATATCTCATATCAAATAATTAAGTAAATAAATCAATTGAGTACAAGATAATTCATATTTAAAATATCTCAATCAATTTAAAACTTGAAAAGATTTAAGGAAATAAATATTCCATTCAATCTCCCCCTTTTTGACTTTTTGAACAAAACACATTTAATCAATTCAGCACATATCACAACTCCCACTGAATTCGAGAATACAATCTCCCCCTTAATCTAAGCATAGATGTTATCGAGGATGTTACCAACATCTCCTCACAACACTTAATTCCCATATTACCAGAGCAGATAAAAAACCAACTTAGAACAAATCAGAGAGTTATAATCAAACAAACAAACTACCATAAATATTGATTATAAACAGATCGAAGCATAGAACAAAGAAATCAAATTCAGATAAGTTTTGAGAGAACTAAAAAACAAAAAACCAAAAAACAAACTAAACCACCAAAAACTAGAACTGATTGCTCTCAGATGAACCATCATTCTCTTCAAAAGAAACTTCTTCCCCCTCTTTTTGTCCAGAAGAGGAGCAAAATCCAAGGAGACTTCTGTATTGATTCAGTAGTGCTTCATAGTAAGCAATATCTATCTTAGCTTGATTGATCTTCTGCTCAGCATGCAACATCTGGGCTTGGATAGAGGCCGAGTCCTGTAGAAGATTAGAAGTGGGTGGTATAGATAAGACAATAACAAGTTCGGTGTTGCCAACATCTCGCACAACACCTGAATCTGTCCATGGGAGATCAAGCTTTCGTTTTCCTTTAAGCAAAACAGGGGCTAACTTCAGGACATCCACAAAAACAGAAAGAGGTTCATCATCATCTTTCTCAAATCCTTGAGATACCTGCATTGCGTATCAGAAATGGATAAGGGAGCTTGTAAGTGACTTGGCCACAATTTTCATTGGCCAGGATTGTGTCAAACACAAGTATGCCAAAATTAAAAGCTTCTCCAGTTCCAACAACATACAACATAGAAGCTTGATGTTTGGTCACGTTGGTGGAGTTTGAAGACGGTGTCCAAGTCTTCACTACAGTCTTGTGAAGCATAAAGTACATAGAGTAAGCTTTTTCGCAGACAATTTATGAGGATGAGTAGGAAAGCTGGTGACACGACCACCAATGATGAAAGAGGTCATCTCATTCAGAGAGGGTTGAGCAGCACATCCACATTTGTGGAATGGAAAAATCCATTGATCAAAGCAGGGATAAAATAAAATATTTGACCCCTCACATAAACCTTCCCATCCTTAACATATCGGGGGTCCTTCACAGTAGAAGTCAAATTACAATAAAATTCTAAGACAAGCTTCCTACAAAATGGGATACCTGAAGTAGCATAGCTAACATGTTCCGGAGTTGGAAACATTTTACCAGATTTTGAGCACCATATGATTCCAGATCAATGTTACGCTCTTCGATGAATTCTCGATTGGCATAGTGTTGCCAATCGTTTGCAGCACTCTTGGAGTAAAAATAAGAAGAAAATGTCTGACTGACCAAATATTCCTCATCGAGGGTGTAGTCATGGATGTCAGCAACATCTGAGTCAACATCTGCCTCAGAGTTAGATTCCTCATATTCTTCTTCATCATCAGATGCTTCAATGGAGTCACTAGAATCATAGGAAGAGTTATCTGTATCTTGGGGGCAGTTATCAGCAAAATTTTGAAGCATCTCCTCATCGGGTTTGTCGTCAGAGGCAGACGGAGATGCATTTCACTTTCTGGCCTTAGTTTGCTTTAAATCATTAAAAAAATTGGCAATAAAATATTCTTCATCATCAGAGAAAACTAGACCCATGTCCACAAAAGTTGTTATAGGAGGGGGAATCGATGTAGAAGCATCATCCTCAGAGTTTGAATCCTCAAGTGATTCACTTGCAGCAGCTTGCTCAGAAGAGTCAGCAGAAACTGTAGAAACAGATTGGGCCTTTGGACGAGACACCAGCTCAAAATCTTCATCAACACTATCATCACCAGAGGAGTACTCCGTGTCCACCAGAGAAGGACGTGATGATTGGACTTTTCGCTTTGACGGTGTGAAATCTGGATTGTACCTAGCCTGTCTTTTGGAACGACGAGTCAGTGGCTATGGGGGAAAGACTTCCTTCAAAAGGGATAGATCAGGAAGATTCTCAACATCCAGTGCGTTCCCAGTCTTTGGTGCAATAGTTTCCAGAGGCACAAGCTATTCAATTGCGGGAATGATTGCTTGCTCAATTTCTGGGTATGATGATGACGTTGTTGGCTCGTAGTGCGCAACATCTTCCTTATACCCCATCTCAGTGCAAGTATCATGCGAGTCGAAGCCCTTTTCTTCCATTGAATTTGTGGGATTGAAAAACAGAGGATTGTTAGGGCAGAAATATGAGGACAGAGAACAAAAATTTTTAGAAGAGAGTGAAGGGGATCAATTAAGGAAACGATGAATATTTTAAGAATTTGATCACAATTAAATACCAACCCTAGACTCCTTCACTTCCTAAACTCTCGGCCGAAGTGATTACCCCCCCAACGGTAATAAATCCAACGGTAAAAAAAATCTTCAAATTAATTTGGCAACAAAATTTCTAAATTATGGTAATAAATCAGGCCAAATAAATTCATAAAATATCCATAATTAAACTCCTCATCGAGTTTTAACTCCACTAGAGCAAAATTAATCACCTTCAAATTCAAAAAGGTAGTGGATAGGTCAAATCCCTAAATTTTTGTTTATTTCGAACTGCAAACCTTTCAACAAGATATATTCACAACAAAAATAAGTATGCATATCCTAAGTATATCTAACACAGAGTGTCACAATAAAATAAAGTGTTAACACATGCAAAAAGAATGTTGACAAGTGAAGTGTTATCGACGATGTTGGCAACATCTTGCAGCAACACTCAAGATTTTCAGAAAATTTTCATGACCAAACAACCATATAGAATTATTGCAACAAAAGTGGTAGTCTGCACACTAAAGGAACAATCTTCAAAGGAATCCTTTAGGTAGCTTTTTTTTCATTTCCTTCTAATTTTCTTATTCAAACTTGATGATCAATATGATTTTCATTGAGAAATTCATCAAATTGAGCTTCTGAATTTGCAAAATCACTGTTCACATGAGACAATATTATAGAATACACAAACATCCCTCAACTACTTAGTGATTTAGTCAAAGCTCTATTCAAATTAACAACTATTGGGTTGTAAAAACAATTTTGCATATAAACCTGAGTGTAAGCTGTTCGATGGTTACAAGGTATCAAACACTTCACAAAATAGTATGAATGCATGAATGCAGTATGTCTAAAGATCCTAGAATGTTCATGCATGTTAGGTGTTGGCGTGCAATATATACAAACATAGATGTTGTCTCAGGTGTTAGCAACAGTTGAGACAACATCTATGTCTGTATATATTGCACACATGCTGAGAGACTTCCTTAGATTGGAAAATCTCTCAAAATCCAATGCTTTAGTGAATATATCGGCTGATTGGTTGTTAGTTTTAATAAACTCAATGCAGATCATGCCTTTTTCGACCAAATTTCGAATGAAGTGATGTCTAATGTCAACATGTTTGGTTCGAGAGTGTTGTATTGGATTTTTGAAAATGTCAATGACACTTGAATTATCACAGTATACTATGGGAGTTTTAATTTTAATGCCATAATCCTCTAACATCTAATTCATCCAAAGGAGTTGTGAGCAACAACTTTCAGCTGCTATATATTCTGATTCAGCAGTTAAAAGAGATACACAATTTTGTTTTCTACTATACCAAGGTACTAAATTATTGCCCAAGTAGAAACAACCCCCCATGGTACTTTTTCTCTCATCTAAATCTCCCGCTCAATCAGCATCACTAAATCCTACCAAATTTATGTTGGTTTCTTTAGTGTACCACTGTATCGACCCAACCCATATCCACTACTAATCGGAAAATTGGAGCATAATTAAGCATGCATTTAACACTAATAAGAAATACGCTGCGTAACTTAAATAAATGCTGACCGATATAATACAACCGGTTAAATAAATTCGATATACAACCAAATCGAATAAATCTTAAACAATAAAACCTACAGCTAATCCTGATATTCTCTCTGGTCACCGACTACTCCAAGTCACCGAGCGCAATACCTGCACCTGCCCCATAGAATGAGGTGTCCAGTCATATACAAAACACTGGACGTGAGCGACTACACTCAGTACGAAAGCAATGATATATAAATATATGCAGCACATAAATGACTTTAAAATTCGGGTAAAACAGTCTGCTCAGGGGCTCCATGAATATATAATACCGTGTTGGATAGCTAGTCCGCGGGGCACTCGTATATTCCCCTATCACTATAGTGTCTACTCCACCGTTGTGGTCGCTCCTAGTGATAGCAAAATCGGGGGCTGAGCCTCCCCAAAACCAGACACATATCCATAAGGAGAAACTCATCGCATATGGAAACTGTCATGACTCACATCGTACGAGATGCAGTCCAGTGTAAAAACATGCATGTGATAAAGTAATAAAACATGGTAAATCACATAGCACATACTCATGAAACACATATATCATATATTGTAGTGACCCGTATCCAGAATTAACGATTAATAAGTAATTAATCGTGTAATCATGTTTGGATTAAGTAAAACATGATTAAGGAAATTCCAAATGGATTAACGGAGTCTGAAAATGGATCCAGGATATTCTAAAATGGTGGGTATGGTTCGGGAGGTTCGGATGCTCCGAACTTGAGTTCAGAGGACCCGAACATGGACGGAGCCAAGGATCAGAGGCCCGATGAGTTCGGACGATCCGATTAGTAGCCCAGCCAGCTGTCCTGAAATATTATGTCATTGGTGATGTCATAGGGGTGACTTCGGATGATCTGAAGAGCCAGTTCGGACGATCCAAACAGTGTATTGGAGAGGTGCATGGTTGTATGCGTTTGGATTGGCACGTGGCAGAGATCGGACGATCCGATGTGATGATCTGATGGCCCGAAGCAGATCGGAAGCTCAGAAGGTGTGATCGGACGGCCCGAACGTGTTCTATAAATATGTGGTCCGAGCTCCTCATTCGTGCAAATTCTGAAATCCTCTCCTTCGCCCGCGTGGCTCTATTTTAGGGCTTTTGGTACTCTTATTTTAGAGTTGGAGTAGGAAATATATTCTAGCATAGTCAGACAATGTCTGACATAGTAGTGGAGCAGTGTTCGTGTAGCGGAGCCGTGCTCGAGGTTGTGGAGCTGCAACAGGGGTGTACTCCTAGTTGCGGGGTAGTCGCCATCAAAGGGCTGACGACGGACGCATGTATAGCTATGATCTCCTTAAATTATTTAGGAGTATGCAATAGCTTAGTTAAGGCTTTTAGAGTTTAATTAATGATGCATGAGTATTTGCATTGTAGAGCTGATGTAGGCTTGGAACCTAGAGTGGGACTGCTAGTGCTGCCTGTAGAAGGTACGTAAGTACTGACTGAGATAGCCAGCGGGTTTTGCATGCTTATATGTTTGCATTTGTGTGTCATATTATTATGCGGCATGTGCATATCATATTGTGCCTGTACATCTTTTGAGATGAGCCATGTAGGGCTGCTCAACCCTGTTCGGACGATTGATGTCGAACGCCCCGCTACCGACGGGTTAGCCGACACTGGTATCTGTAAGACACAGTCTACCTCCGATAGGAATGAGCAGTGTACACAGGGTTTGCTCCCCGAGTTGTACCACTCATGTCCTAGGCGCCATTACTGAGCAGTTATATACAGTTATCCCAGATATGGATACCCTGTAATTTGCATGCATCATATTTGTATGTTTTACCCGTGCTTTTGTATTGAGCTTAGAGCTCACGTCCAGTCTTTTTTGTGTATCTGGATACCCCATTCGACGGGGCAGGTGTAGGATTGAGCACCAGGAGCTTGGAGTAGCCAGTGATCAGTGAAGACAACAGGATTAACTGTAGGTTTTGCCCTTTAGGCTTATTCATTCGATTGAGTTGTATAATCGAATTTGTTTAACCAGTTGTATTCTGCCGGTCTGTTTTTATTTAAGTCTTCCGCAGCGATTTATTTAAATGCATGCTTAATTATGCTCTTAACTCTGATTTGGTAGTAGATCTGGGTAGGGTCGCTATATTTATTGGTATCAGAGCGCATGCATGAAAGAGGCTTGGGAAATAGTAATGAGACTTTGGGTTATCCTTGAAGGATTGATGAGACCTTGGAAGAGGTGATGATGCGGCGATTAGGTTGCCTGAAGACTATCATCATCTGCAGGATTTCTAATGATTTGGCTTTTGGGATTCCAGCAAGTACGGGCAGGAGCGATGGATCATGTCCGAGAATTTGAGATTTCTACTCATGTGGATCCTAGCTTTGGATCGAGTACCGGATGCCAGAGGCAGTGGAAGAGGATTGGTGGGGACTTACTTGATGCTTGCATCTGTACAGTCATTACCATGATGACATTACTCTGAAGAATCTCCAGTCTTAGTTGGAGAGATTGTCAGATAGACCTTCACCAGGGAATGCCCCGAGTGTCTAAGGCATGACAGGTTTCGAGCGTAAGGTAATTGAACTCATGCAGAAAATAGTTTTGCCTGTATGCTTGTATCGATGCGTTCGGTAGGCAAACGGGAAACTTCATGTTCAAAAGAATGATTTGAATTCAAGAATAAAGCTGACGGTAGATCGTGAGCAGAATAGGTCGACTGACATGCACTGACGCAGAGCATAGCTGGTTAGCTATCACGTGCCATTTCTTCGGAGTTCTTTGTAGGAGGACATGTAGAGAGACTTGGGCGGGAGTACGCTTGCATCGATGCGTGTGTCTATTAGAAGCTTCATGCTCAAGGAACGAAGACTTGTACGATGATTTTAAATACTGTATTGATGTAATTTGTAAACAACATTTCAGTTATAATGAATCATCATACTTTGGTTGTATCATTTCAAGTTCGGTTGTACATTTCCTTGTATTTTGAATACTGTAATTGTATTACTTGGAATTGTAATAAAATAGAATTGTACATAATTTGAAGCAATGGTACATGTTTTATCCAGCAATTCGTGGATGATTGCATGATTGAGCGAAATGTTGGCTTGGTTTTAGTTGATTAGTGTTCAACTATTGTAGCTCATGGGATCTGAGTGGGCCGACTGTGACTGTTTGACTTGTGGTTAGTCTAGGTGTTTTCCTAGGATTGACCTAGTTAGTCAGAAGACTAAGATAGTGTCAGCGATGAGTGGACTCGTCTAGAGGCATTATCGGTATTGTTCGGTTTAGAACATTGGAATTTGTTCTAGGTTGTTTCCTTAGAACAGGTTGTCTGACCTTCGTTAGGCTGAGACTTGTGATGATGGGTTTTCATCGAGATGCCAGGTCCAGTATATGCCGAGAGTTGTGGACTATGACCATGACCAGACGTGATGGGGCGCGACCCTATGCCAGTGTTACTCTGGGAGTCTTTGTACTTCAAAGGTTACCTGGGAGCCTTCGTGCTTCAGGATTGGCAGTGGGAAGGCTACTCATTCTAGGGATTTGGTAGCAGTCACAACAGGGTATGACCTTGGATTATATATCAGGTTTGATATCGATGGTTCGATATCGTCTGGTGTGCCAGAGATATAGTTTGAGTCTTCTGCTATGGGAACCAGTATAGGAGGGATTTCCTTGACGAGTTTGTATTTTGAGCAGATAAGTTTTAACCTTTAAGTTATTGCTAGACGTGTGGATCTAGTAGGTGGACGGATTTCTACCAGCGATGACTAGGGGTTGTCATCAGAATTGTGATGAGGGTTTTCCTGCGATAGGAGTCATCCAAGAACTTGGATGGGATGCTATTTTAAGACTTCAACTCGAATACGAGGACTACTCCTTGATGATTGGCTTCATCAGTATTGGATTATATCAGATGTTGAGGATTGTACAGGACTATTTGAGATGAGAGGGAAGCATGGCCTATGACCGTGAAACCTTGGTGATTGTCCAGGTGGGTTATCGTGGTAAGCTACCTTAGTCTTAAATTGTTGTACAGTCTTAACAAGGAATATGATCGGGAGAGTGTTCGAAGATTGTGGAAATCTTTGGGATTCGTTAGTTATTATTTTTGGAATTGACGGGCCGTGATGTTCATCCTGAATGAACGAGACAAGGATAGTGAGTCCAGTGATTGCGCTAAGTGTTGTCTGATGTTTTCAGAAATTAGCGTAGGGATTTTCCATGGGATGGAAATGAGCTTAGTTTATCTTGATGTTTGCCTTGGGTGAACAAGACAACGATTGGTAGTGCTAAGGTGGCACAAGATTTGTGCTAATGACTACTAGTGGCTATTGGCTAACTCTGTCAGAGTTAGGTTGATTAAGTTCAGTATACGAGACAACTGTCAATAGTAAGGCACGAGTTTGTGACGATAAGATACTAATAGCTATTGTCTGGATTATCAAGTATGGGTGTGTTGAAATTAGAGCAATTTGGGTATTCCAAGTGTTTGGAAATAGTTCTTCATGACAACTGAGTCATGGTTATTGATTGAACCACGTAGGTTAGATGATCAGTGGTTGTTTGATCGAACGTGTGCGAGCATCAGTAGTTTGACGAAATCGATATGGTAAATCCAATCAGTGATGACTTGGATATAGCAATCGAGAAATACTTGGGATAGTATTTTGTCGCTTAGTGCTTAGGAGATGAGTACTGGGTACAGTCTCAGAGCATTCGGAAATTTGGATGATTTAGAGTCTCTAGGTTTGCCAGAGACGAATATACCGAAAGATTACAATTGACTTGTATGGTAAAGTTAGGTGTTAACTTGATAGGAGAAGCAAGAGAAGGAATTTATAAATTTTCGGATAGTGTTCTTGTGATGATGTCTTAGTATACCGTTGGGTTTGAGATCTAACGAGAATTGGGTACTCTTATGGACATCAGTTGTCTGAACGTGAGGTATGACATTAGCTGAGATCTAGTTCTCGAGATCCAGCAGGTTGTGTCATTAATCTTTCAGCGAGTGATGTGTGATAAGTGACTGAGATAGTAAAGGATCGACTTAGTAACCAACGAGGTTTGCCTTTGGGATCGAAGATTTCGCGAGATCGGGACGGATCGAATTTGTTCTTTCGAGTCAGTGAGTCACATCCATGCAGACTGTTTGTCAAAGATATTGCATTTTAGCAATGAACGACAATCAGAGGCGTTTTATGTGACAAGTTACTTCGAGCATAAGTGTTTCCCCGGAGTGACTAGGGAATAGATGAATTAGTACTTTCAGCGCTAAGGCTGATGCTTTCAGCAAAGAAGCGATTTGACTGCTAAGAATCCATTGGGATTTAGTTCCAGAAGCTTTTTGTTCAATCGTGGTAGGTTGGGACGAGAAATAATGGTATCATCAGAGACTCCGTGATGAGTAATACTAAGTGCAGTGACTGTCGAGTTTCGAGACGGAACAGGAAGCGTTCCATATATCTGTGTACTGTGGAATGTCCCAGTCGAGCATAGGTGGGAGCTTGCCTTAGTCTTGATGTGTGCACAGTGATTGCGAGTATGTATAACTATCAGGAGGATGTATATCGATTGAATTCGTGGGAGAATAACCTATGGTTGAGATGATGTAGATCATCAGAGGTGTGATAACTTCTATTGCAGTGTATGCGTGACTTCGCATGCCAATGGTTAAAGGATGACTTAACGTCATTATCGATGAACAATGATAGTTTTCATCAAGGCATAATGTTGAGTTATACTGAGAAACGTGAACTGTGATTCACACTGGACTTGGTAGATTGAATTCCCAGTATTACTTGGGAAGCTCATTTTCTTCGGTAGGGCATGGGAAGGATGACCAGTCTGGAAATCGTGATAAGCAGTTATGTTGAAGTATGACTTTGTAACAGCTAGATTCTCTTGAAGAGAAATTCGGGATTTGTTGTGTCGACACAATGCTGGGATTGGTGTTTCCTGACTAGAGGTGTTGAGCACCGAGAACTTTTGGAACCATTAGATGTTTAGATCTAGTTTGGGTGATTTGACGGATGCAGTAAACCAGTCAGGTTATGATTTGGTTTTCGTCAGTCTAAGATTTTTCCTTGAGATGATGATCTCGATCAAGGGGTGTTGGTATCTTCGTGATCCGAGAGATTGTGGTCAGTATGAAAGACGTATCAGTGTTGTGATACATTAGTGCCAGAGGAGTTTGACTGTCGACCAGTAACGTAGTAATCTTCAGCTGGGAGAATGTTAATACGGTTCAACATTATTGGAGCTTGTAGGGAATTCGACAAGAGTTTGAGTATGTCGGAAGCTATTCGACCAGACACTCAAGCAAGGATATCTAGTACGTTCTCGAGGTTTTACCCTAGATTTCGAGGACGAAATCTTTTAAGGGGGGGAGAATGTAGTGACCCGTATCCAGAATTAACGATTAATGAGTAATTAATCGTGTAATCATGTTTGGATTAAGTAAAACATGATTAATGAAATTCCAAATGGATTAACAGAGTTCGAAAATGGATCCAGGACATTCGAAAATGGTGGGTATGGTTCGGGAGGTTCGGAGGACCCGAACATGGACGGAGCCAAGGATCGGAGGCCCGATGAGTTCGGACGATCCGAAAAGTAGCCCAGCCAGCTTTCTTGAAATATTATGTCATTGGTGACGTCATAGGGGTGACATCGGACGATCCAAAGAGTCAGTTCGGACGATCCAAACAGTGTATTGGACAGGTGCATGGTTGAATGCATTTGGATTGACACGTGGCGGAGATCGAACGGCCCGAAGCAGATCGGACGCTCCAAAGGCGTGATCGGATGGCCTGAACGTGTTCTATAAATATGAGGTCCGAGCTCCTCATTTGTGCAAATTCCGAAATCCTCTCCTTCGCCCACGTGGCTCTATTTTTTAGGGCTTTGGGTACTCTTATTTTAGAGTTGGAGTAGGAAATATATTCTAGCATAGTCAGACAGTGTTTGACATAGTAGCGGAGCCATGCTCGAGGTTGTGGAGCTGCAACAGGGGTGTACTCCTAGTTGCGGGGTAGTCGCCATCAAAGGGCTGACGACGGACGCAAGTATAGATATGGTATCTTTAAATTATTTAGGAGTAAGCAATAGCTTAGTTAAGGTTTTTAGAGCTTAATTAATGATACATGGGTATTTGCATTGTAGAGCTAATGTAGGCTTGGAACCTAGAGTGGGACTGCTAGTGCTGCCTGTAGAAAGGTACGTAAGTACTGACTGAGATAGCTAGCGGGTTTTGCATGCTTATATGTTGCATTTGTGTGTCATATTATTTTGCGACATGTGCATATCATATTGTGCCTGTACATCTTTTGAGATTAGCCATGTAGGGCCGCTCAGCCCTGTTCGGACGGTTGATGTCGAGCGCCCCGCTACCGACGGGTTAGCCGACACTGGTATCTGTAAGACACGGTCTACGTCCAATAGGAATGAACATTTTACACATGGTTTGTTCCCCGGGTTGTACCACTCATGTCCTAGGCGCAATTACTGAGCAGTTGTACATAGTTATCCCAGATATGGATACCCTGTCATTTGCATGCATCATATTTGTATGTTTTACCCGTGCGTTCGTATTGAGCTTAGAGCTCAGGTCCAATTTTTTCTGTGTATATGGACACCCCATTCGACGGGGCAGGTGTAGGTGAAGGATTGAGCACCAGGAGCTTGGAGTAGCTAGTGATCAGTTAAGACAGCAGGATTAGCTGTAAGTTTTGCCCTTTAGGCTTATTCATTCGACTGGGTTGTATAATCGAATTTGTTTAACCGGTAGTATTCTGCCGATCTGTTTTTATTTAAGTCTTCTGCAACGATTTATTTAAATGCATGCTTAATTATGCTCTTAACTCTAATTTGGTAGTGGATCCAGGTAGGTTCGCTACATATATCATGCCGGCTATCTCGGTCAGTACTTACGTACCTCATTAAAGACAGTCTTAGAAGTCCCACTTTAGGTTCCAAGCCTATCATCATCTCTACAATGTAAAATACTCATGCATCAATATTTATGCTCTAAAAGCATTAACTAAGCTATTGCATACTCCTAAATATTTTTAGGAAGCAAAAACTATACCTGCGTCCGTCGTCAGCCCGCTGATGGCGATAGTCCCAAAACTTGGACACAGCTCCGCTACTATCCCCGTAGCGCCTAGACACTTCCATATTTCCAATAGGATGCCTAAAAAGCCACTAAAATGCTAAAAGACTAAATAGAAGAAGAGAGGATAAAGAGGAAATGTGCACTGAGAAATGAGCTCGGCACCCCTATTTATAGACAGAGATTGGAGCGTCCAATCCCATGTTCGGAGCCTCCGATCTTGATCAGAGCGTCCGATCCCTGCATCCGAACTCCCTCAGCCAACCGCGTGTCTAGCTTCTAGAGGACGCCTACCGACACTAGTTCGGAGCCTCTTTTTCACCTTTGGATCGTCCGAAGTCTCCTCAATGAATTTATTTGTAGAGACCCAATCCGGATCCACTACCTAATCAGAGTTATAGTAAAAGCGCACGCAATAAAAGCTTAAAGCGTAAAGTGCGGATAATTAAAATACAACAAATCCAATCGGCAGAATACAATCGACGCTATCACAAGTGTATAAATACTGTTATACAACCAAATCGAAGGTTCCGGGTAAATAAATCCCTACCCTCTACAACCTCGTACTCCCCAAGCTCAATCCTGCTGAGAGCCGCCTGGACCGTCCAGCCTCAAACCTGCCCCGCCACAAGGTACACAATACCCAAACACAGGGGCGTGAGCTAGAACGCTCAATACAAAGCAATGATATAAATACAAATATGCGCACACAGATGATTTAAAACTCAAGTGAAAACACTTGCTCATGGCGCCGGAAATATACAGTATCGGATAGAGAGCTACTCCGCGGGGTACTCGTATACTCCATATCAGGGCTGAGCCAACCCCATCCTGACCCGAATCCAAAACAGGATACAAGTCTCATATGGAAACTGTCATACCTGACTCGAGTCCAAAATAAGATCATTGCTCCCTATGGAGACTGTCAATGACTCATATCTCACCGGATGCAGTCACACGTAAAATCATGTATGTGCTAAGGCGGTAAAACATGCTAAAACATGATAAAACATATAGCACATACTCATGCAACATATAAGCAAATATATCATGCTGGCTATCTCGGTCAGTACTTATGTACCTCTAACACTGCTGGTCAAACCTAGCTCCACTGACCTAGACTCCAAGCCTACTAGTCCAGTCTACTGCTACTACAATGCAAATATCCATGCATCAATAATAAATCTCTAAAAGCCTTAACTAAGCTATTGCATACTCCTAAATATTTTTAGGATGACAAAGCTATACCTGCGTCCGTCGTTATCCCTTTGCTGACGATAGCCTCAAAACTAGGCCGTAGCTCCGCGACGACGTCTAGATCACTAAGCCACTTCCGGATTCCCCGTATGAAGCCTAGATCTCCCTATATCTGAGTTAGAAGGCTTAGGAATCAGAGAGAAGAGAGGAAATTGGTGCGAGAAAATGAATTCTCGGACCCTCTATATATAGGCAACGTTCGGAGCCTCCGAACCCGGTTCGAACCATCCGAACTCGATCGGAACCTTTGATCGCACCTTCGGAGCATCCGATCGCTCAATATTACGTCAGCCATGACGTCACCTTGCTGACGTAAGCGATGACGTGTGCCCTGGTCCAGATCGGAGCTTCCGATCTTGCCGACGGAGCGTCCGAACTCGTTCGGGGCCTCCGATCCTGGCACGGAGCTTCCGATCCACTTCGGATCGTCCGAACTTTCTCTTCGGACCATCCAATCCCGCTGAACCAATTCAACTAATTCGAGTGCTCTGAATCCATTTCTGAAGTCCGTTATCCCAACAGGAACTTACTTAATCATGTTTTACTTAATCTAAATATGATCACGTGATTAATTACTCATTTAATCACTAATCAGAGATGCGGGTTACTACATTCTCCCCCACTTAAGAAATTTCGTCCTCGAAATTTAAGTCTTAGAGGAAAACATAAATAGCCAACCAAATGTTCTTTATTACAACTGAACAAGTATAACTCGATACAAAGAAATACAAAATCTCAAAATAACTCGGGGTGCTCGGCTAACATCCGGCTCTCCAACTCCCAAGTAGCTTCCTCTGTCCCTCTGCGTTGCCACTGTACCATAACCAATGGTATGCGCTTGTTACAAAGTACCTTGTCCTTCCTGTCAAGAATCCGCAGGGGTTTCTCCACATACGATAGATTTCGATCTACCTTAACCTCGGTCGGATGCAAAATATGCGACTCGTCCGCCACATACTGCCTCAACAAAGACACGTGGAACACATCGTGGATCTCCGAAAGATCGGGTGGCAAGGCCAGACGATAAGCCACATCCCCAACCTTCTCGAGAATCTCGAAAGGACCAATAAATCTAGGTGTCAGCTTACCCTTGCGACCAAACCTAATCACTTTCCGAAAAGGTGACACACGCAAGAAAACATACTCTCCTACCTCAAAATAAAGTGGCCTGCGGTGAGTGTTCGCGTAGCTAGCCTGTCGATCCTGGGCTGCCTTAATCCTGCGTCGGATCAACTCTACTGCATCAATCATCTGAGGACCCTCAACCTGACGCTCGCCAACCTCGTCCCAAAACAAAGGTGTACGACAACGGCGTCCATAAAGAGCCTCAAACGGTGCCATGCCAATGCTGCGATGGAAACTATTGTTGTAAGCGAACTCCACCAAGGGTAAATGATCATGCCACGCTGGACCAAAATCCATCACTGCCGCGCGAAGCATATCCTCTAAAGTGCGAATAGTACGCTCCGACTGTCCGTCCATCTCTGGATGATAAGCCGTACTCAAGCTCAAAGTAGTACCAAGGGCTCGCTGGAAACTACCCCAAAATCTTGAGGTGAATCTCGAATCTTTATCGCTGACAATGCTCAACGGAATCCCATGCAATCGAACAATCTCCTGCACATACAATTGCGCCATCCTATCAAAGGTGTAATCGCAGTTATAGGGAAGAAAATGCGCTGACTTCGACAACCGATCCACGACAACCCAAATAGCATCACAATTCCTGGAAGACATGGGCAAGTGGGTGATAAGTCCATCGTCACATGCTCCCACTTCCATTCAGGAATCTCTAAGCTGTGAAGTAACCCTTCGGGTCGTCTAAACTCTGCCTTGACTTGTTGACACACAAGACATCGGGATACGAACTGATAAACGCTGCGCTTCATCCCTTTCCACCAAAATCGAGTGCGAAGATCCTTATATATCTTCATGCTGCCTGGATGTACAGAGAATCGACTGCGGTGAGCTTGCGATAAGATCTCATCCCTCAAAGTAGAATACTCGGGTACCACAACTCGATCAGAAAGACACAACAGACCGTCTCCTTGCAGATGAAAACCAGAAGTATTATCACCCTCAGCCAGGCGGGCCAACTTCTGAGTCTTTAGATCAGAATTCTGAGCTTTTCGGATTCGTCTGTATAGCGCTGGCTTTGCAAGCACAGAAGAGACACGAATCCCTTGTTGTTCTTTCTTATGACGGAGCGTGAATCCCAAAGAAAAACACTCCTCCACTGCCTTCGAAACTGAACTGGTACGAAGGGAACTCACATAAACCTTGCGACTAAGCGCATCAGCAACGGGATTAGAAGAACCTGGATGGTACTTGATCTCACAATCGTAATCCTTCAATAGATCCATCCAACGACGCTGCCGCATGTTCAACTCAGCCTGAGTGAATAGATACTTCAAACTCTTATGATCGGTGAAGATCTCGAATCGTTCTCCGTACAAATAGTGACGCCATATCTTAAGAGCAAAGACAATGGCTGCAAGCTCTAAATCATGTACGGGATAGTTCTCCTCGCGAGTCTTCAACTATCTGGAAGCATAAGCAATCACGTGGCCATTCTGAGTCAACACACACCCCAAACCCTGGAGAGAAGCATCAGTGAAGACTACAAAACCACCTGATCCAGACGGTAAAGCAAGAACTGGAGCTATCGTCAGACGACGTCTCAACTCACAAAAACTGTCTTCACAAGCATCAGACCAAATGAAAGAAACATCTTTCTTTGTCAACTGAGTCAAAGGCTTAGCTATCTGAGAGAAATTCTCCACAAAAAGACGATAGTATCCTGCTAAACCAAGAAAACTACGAATCTCAGAAGCTGTAGTCGGTCGTGACCAATTTAGAATAGCCTCTGTCTTGCTAGGATCAACAGATACGCCATCCCGAGAAATGACATGACCAAGGAACACAACTCGGTCAATCCAGAAGTCACACTTACTCATCTTTGCGTACAACTGTCTCTCTCTCAAGACTTGCAGTATAGTATAAAGATGGTAGGCATGCTCATCCATGCTGCGAGAATACACCAAAATATCATCGATGAACACCACCACGAACTTATCCAGAAAGTCGCGGAAAACTCTGTTCATCAGATCCATAAAAATAGCTGGATCATTCGTCAAACCAAACGGCATCACTAGAAACTCATAGTGTCCATACCGCGTACGAAATGCTGTCTTAGGAACATCCTCCTGTCGAACTCGCAACTGATGATACCCAGACCGAAGATCAATCTTCGAATAGACAGAAGTACCCTGTAACTGATCAAAGAGATCATCTATCCGCGGAAGAGGATACTTATTCTTCACTATCGCTTGATTCAATTGACGGTAGTCAATACACAACCGCATCGAACCGTCCTTCTTCTTGACAAACAGTACTGGGGCTCCCCATGGCGAAACGCTAGGTCGAATATAACCCTTATCAAGAAGGTCTTGCAACTGCTTCTGCAACTCTTTCATTTCTGACGGTGCCAATCGGTAAGGAGTTCTGGAAATTGGTGCAGTCCCTGACACTAACTCAATGCCAAACTCGATCTCCCTTACTGGTGGCAAACCTGAAATCTCCTCCGGAAACACATCTGGAAAGTCACGAACCACTGGTATCTCTTGGATATCTGGCTCTCCTAAGGATGCGTCAATGGCATAGATAAGGTAGCCTTCCCCGCCAGACTCTAAAGCACGCCGAGCCTTCAGAGCTGAAACCACAGGCATCGGGGGTCGCGCTCCCTCACCATAGAAATACCATGACTCATCATCCTCTGGACGAAACTGGACAAACCTCTGATAGCAATCCACTATCGCTCGGTAGGTAGTCAATAGATCTATCCCAATGATGCAATCGAAATCCTCCATTGCTAGAATCATTAGGTTAGCACTAAGCTGATGTCCCTCGAAATCCAAAACACAACCCCTAACTAGACGCTTGGCTAAAACCTCGCTTCCCATAGGAATATAAACCACTAGCAACACGTCTAAAGGAATAAACGGCAATCTATACTTCTTAGCAAAACGTGCTGAGACAAAAGAATGCGATGCACCGGTATCAATTAAAACATGTGCAGGAAAACCACATAAACTACAGATACCTGCAATCATCCGATCGCTGTCAGCCTCTGCCTGCTCCTAGTTAAGCGCAAAGACCTGACCCTGGGTATGTGGCCTCAAAGAAGAATGACCCCGAGAAGGAGTCTGAGTAGGCTGTCTCTGAGACTGCTGCGGATGCTGGCGCTACTGCGAATACTGCTGCTGGAAAGGTGGATGCTGGTACTGAGGTGGCTGAACAGATGCCTGAGAACCTCCAGAACCACTCGCTGCCCCAATCAGCATAGGACAATCTCTCTTCATGTGACCCTCCTGACCACACTGGAAACATGCAGTGGTTGACCGACCACACTGCCCTGGAGGATGTCTGCGTCGGCACTGAGTACACAGGTTCGGTCTCTGTCCACCAAAACGATGCACCCCACCAGATCCAGAGGAAGAAGAAGAAGTACCTCCTTGCTTCTTGAAGGACTGTCCTCTCGGACCCAAAGGACTAGAGCTTGCTGGCCTGGAAGAAGAAGAGTAAAGTCCCCTGTTCCTCCGAATACTGTCCTCAGCCTGGCGACAACGGTCCACCAAATCCTCGTAAGTCCCATCGCCGCCCACAGCAACCATACGATGAATGTCAGGGTTCAAACCCTGAAGGAAATGATCAAACTTTGCCATAGAACTATCAGCAATATGAGGACAAAAGGGTAGCAGATCAAAGAACTTCTGCTGGTACTCCTCAATCGTCATCGTCCCCTGTCGCAAACTCAACAACTCACTGGCTTTCGCCTGACGAAGAGCTGGAGGAAAATAAAATCTCTGATAAGCAGTACGGAACTCGACCCAAGTAGCTGCACCTCTAGCTGCTATGAATGGTGGGAAAGTAGATCTCCACCACTTCCTCGCTCTGCCCTCAAGCATAAAGGCAAGAATCTCCATCCTATCCTCAGCCGTGCAACGGAACTCCTGGAAGCACTGCTCCATCCTCTCCATCCAATCCTCCGCCTCTTCAGCTGTCTCACCACCCGTCAAAGGCTTCGGGCTAACTTCCTTAAATCTACGCATGCTCACTCGCCTGCGCTCCTCGGGCTGTCCCCGACGTCTGCGATCATCCGGATCGCACCAACGACCTCCGTCTATGCTACCGTGACTCTCGTCGTAATCTGCCATCTGTTACATAAGAACAGATAATTACTTAATCCGATTTACGATATTCCCAGTGCAATGCGTCGCTCTGATACCAAAAATGTAGTGACCCAACCCGGATCCACTACCTAATCAGAGTTATAGTAAAAGCGCATGCAATAAAAGCTTAAAGCGTAAAGTGCGGATAATTAAAATACAACAAATCCAATCGGCAGAATACAACCGACGCTATCACAAGTGTATAAATACTGTTATACAACCAAATCAAAGGTTCCGGGTAAATAAATCCCTACCCTCTACAACCTCGTACTCCCCAAGCTCAATCCTGCTGAGAGCCGCCTGGACCGTCCAGCCTCAAACCTGCCCCGCCACAAGGTACACAATACCCAAACACAGGGGCGTGAGCTAGAGCGCTCAATACGAAGCAATGATATAAATATAAATATGCGCACACAGATGATTTAAAACTCAAATGAAAACACTTTCTCATGGCATCGGGAATATACAGTACCGGCTAGAGAGCTACTCCGCGGGGTACTCGTATACTCCATATCAGGGCTGAGCCAACCCCATCCTGACCCGAATCCAAAATAGGATACAAGTCTCATATGGAAATTGTCATACCTGACTCGAGTCCAAAATAAGATCATTGCTCCCTATGGAGACTGTCAATGACTCACATATCACCGGATGCAGTCACACGTAAAATCATGTATGTGCTAAGGCGGTAAAACATGCTAAAACATGATAAAACATATAGCACATACTCATGCAACATATAAGAAAATATATCATGCCGGCTATCTTGGTCAGTACTTACGTACCTCTAACACTGCTGGTCAAACCTAGCTCCACTGACCTAGACTCCAAGCCTACTAGTCCAGTCTACTTCTACTACAATGCAAATATCCATGCATCAATAATAAATCTCTAAAAGCCTTAACTAAGCTATTGCATACTCCTAAATATTTTTAGGATGCCAAAGCTATACCTGCATCCGTCGTTAGCCCTTTGCTGATGATAGCCTCAAAACTAGGCCGTAGCTCCGCGACGACGTCTAGATCAGTAAGCCACTTCCGGATTCCCCGTAGGAAGCCTAGATCTCCCTAGATCTAAGTTAGAAGGCTTACGAATCAGAGAGAAGAGAGGAAATTGGTGCGAGAAAATGAATTCTCGGACCCTCTATTTATAGGCAACGTTCGGAGCCTCCGAACCCAGTTCGGACCGTCCGAACTCGATCGGAACCTCCGATCGCACCTTTGGAGCGTCCGATCGCTCAATATTACGTCAGCCATGATGTCACCTTGCTAACATAAGCGATGATGTGTGCCCTGGTCCAGATCGAAGCTTCCGATCTTGCCGACGGAGCGTCCGAACTCGATCGGGGCCTCCGATCCTGGCACGGAGCTTCCGATCCACTTCGGATCGTCCGAACTTCCTCTTCGGACCGTCCGATCCTGCTGAACCAATTCAACTAATTCGAGTGCTCTGAATCCATTTCTGAAGTCCGTTATCCCAACAAGAACTTACTTAATCATGTTTTACTTAATCTAAACATGATCACGTGATAAATTACTCATTTAATCACTAATCAAAGATGTGGGTTACTACATTATTGATGATGTAATATTTTCGACAGCTGGCCCTGAATGATCGGAACCTCCGATCTGAGTTCAGAGCCTCCGAACTCATCAGAGCTTCCAATCTTGGCTCTTGGCTCCGTTCCTGGTTCGGACCCTCCGAACCTTGTTCGGAGTCTCCGATCCCTCCGAGTACTTGGTACTTTTCCGGCTATTTCGAGTGTTTTGGATCAATTTTTGAACTTCTTAGACTCTTTTGGAAATCCATTAATCATGTTTTACTTAATCTAACATGATCTCTTGATTAATTATTCATTAATCATTAATTCCGGATACGGGTTACTACATTCTCTCCCCCTTAAAAGATTTCGTCCTCGAAATCTAAGGAAATCCCGTGAACGTACATTAGATCCTTCTTGAGCGTCTGGTCGAATAGCTTTCGACACACTCAAACTCTTGTCACAATTATGTAATATTCATTAATGCTGAACCGCTTTTAGTAATTTCCCAAACTTTTCAGTTTGGCTCTCGCAAAAACTGAAAACTACTGCGCTACTCGACAAAGGTCAAACTTACTTGACTCTCATGTATCTCAAAACTGATACATCTTTTGTCCTTAAAGCGTATTCCTCAAATATTCTTTTATCGAGCTAACACTTGCACGATCATATCTCGCAACTAGAGATATCTACACAATGACATTGGTTCCTCGTTGCATCCCGACGTCATCATGTCAAACCAGTATGTATCAAGAGAAGCCACTTTGACGATTTTAAAATATCGACAATATCTTAGAACATACAGTGTCCTTTGTTACTTGGTTTCCATACTGAAATCAATCAGACGATAGTTCATGAGTAATCCCTGGGCACTGATCTTGTACCAATTGAACTAAACACGATCTCACATATCATATAGAATACAAACACCTGCCTTTTCAAATTCACCAATCTAGGTGAGTCTTATACAGACAAATCCCAAGTCATAACCTAACTGGCTTGTGACATTCGTCGAATCACTAAATAGATTCATCCATCTAGTGGTTCTCAAAAAATCACTATATAAAACACTTGTAGTCGGGAAACACTCTCCCAACACTGCCTTGTTTCATCGAAACATGCATTACTCTGTGATGAGTGCATTTTGTATGCATTAGTTTGTGATAGGTTTATGTCTATTTTGTGTGCATTCATATTGTTTTTATGTGTTTTTATGTGTTTTAGTGCATGCTTGTGTATTTCACTCTCCGATTTAATTTTGTAGGAAAATGAATTTTTGAAGAATAAATTAAGCAGCCATGGTCAAAAATTCAAATTTAATTTTACAGAGACCCAAACCCGATCTACACCATTCAACATAAAGTTCAAGATGTTTTAAAGCTGCTGTCCAAATTTCAGCTCGATCCGACGGCTAGAACTCAAGATATGAATTTTTCAAAATTGTTGCGCAGAGCAAAATAATCCACTCGCTCGAGCAAGACTTGTGCTCGCTCGAGCGAGCGAGACATGCCAAAAATCTTCCGAGACAGAAAGTTGCTCGCTCAAGCGAGCCCAAAAATCCTTCGAAACAGAGTCATGCTCGCTTGAGCGAGACATGTGCTCGCTCGAGCAAGCAGAGCGTGCAGAATTTGTATTTTTGGAAACTCTTGCTCGGATTGGATGCTATCTTTTGAAGACCCTTGGGCATATAAATACAAATCTAATCATCAGATTAAAGAGTTCCAATACGCAGAGAACGCAGAGGGCGGCTGCTACAACTTGGGAGAGAAGATTTTTCGTTTCTTTTTTTTTATTATTTTTCTTTTTAGTTTATGATTAAAACATTGTTCGAATCATGATTTTGGTTCGTGATTAGTTTTTATTACGATCAAGGCCACGTGATTGGGCCAGACAAATTTATGTAGAAAACTTGGATGTTTGTTTGGGATTTTTTAGACTTGATTTTATTTTATTGATTATCAGATTTATATTTATCTCGTGAATAACTCGATCAACTGTTTGCTTGCATGTTAATCGATTCCAAGTCGACGGAGGAGGTTTCGATTTTGATCACTTTGATAATCAACATATTGTAAAACCAACTAGAAATAGAATTCGGTTTCAATGTGCGGTTTAGATGTTTACTGAATTCTCACAGTTATTCATGCATTCAAATTTGATTAGAATTACGAAAGATTAATCCGTCAATATTTGAATAGGTTTGATTGTTCTAGAAATAGTCATTTGAACAAATTAGGAGAATTCCCGTGAATTAAGATTAAATCTGAGTCTTGAATCGACTACTTGTTACATAATTTGTCTGGTACCTACATGTGTCCTTGATCAAGCTTTTCCCAAATTGAATTTTAATCCAAAATCTTTGCTGCGTATTTACTGAGTTGAATTTTATTTGCTATTTTATTTCTTATTTTAAAATCTGAAATCACTCTTATTCATTAGTCTAGATTAAGTAGGAATAATCATATTTTGGTATTCATAATTATACAGTCCCTGTGGGTTTGACATCTGGACCTTTGTCCACTTTACTATTACTTGACCTGATACGCTTGCCAGTAGATTCTTAAGCATATCGATTTAAGCGGTCAAGTTTTTGGCGGCGTTGCCGGGGACTGTTTGATATCAGAATTTTTATTTCGCTTGAGATTAGACTTAATTTTAATTTATTTTATTAAATTCTGAAATTTTCTTCTTTTCTTGGTGATTTTTAGGTACTCATCTGCTAGTGCATGCACCGATCTCGACACACCAAAGATCTCTTACCACTTGACTTGGAGATCGAGCGCACACTTAGCAGGATTCGGAGACCTAGGAGAGATATTAATTTGGAACTTGATTCAGAAATAGAAGAAGAGATGGCGGACAACCGTACTGTATGGGATCTGATTAGGCCGCCAGTTGAAGGTTATGGATCTAGCATAGTTCGCCCCGCTGTTGAGGCGAACAATTTTGAGCTGAAACCCTCTACTATTCAGCTGATCCAACTGCAAGCGATATTTGGGGGTACGTCTGTGGAGGACCCCTACGCTCATCTGGAGCATTTTCTGTCGATCTGCGATACGTTCAAGGTTAATGAGGTAACATCTGATGCAGTGCGACTGCGGTTATTCCCATTTTCTCTACAGGGAGATGCACTTGAGTGACTAGATGATCTGCCTACCGGTTCTATCACTACTTGGACTGAGCTTGTTCAAATTTTTTTGAACAAGTATTTTCCTCCTACAAAGATGGTGAAGTTATTTTCTGACATTATTTCTTACAGGCAAAAGGAGGGAGAGTCCTTACATGCAGCATGGACCAGATTTAAGAAGATGTTGAGGATGTGTCCTCAATATAATCTCACTCAGAGCCAGCAGACGCAGACATTCTATAATGGAGCTGATCCATTAGTGCGTTCTATGCTGGACGCTGCTGCTAATGGCTGCTTATTCAGGAAGACGCCAACATAAGCTTGGGAGATTATAGGTAATATGGAAGAGAGTAACATTGGGTGGCCGGATGTGAAGAAGAAGAAGAAGGCTGGAATTCCAGAGGTTGATGCTTTAATGACCCTGAATGCAAAGATTGACGCTCTGACACACCAAGTGGAATTTATGAAAGTAGCACCAACGACTCACGTACAAGGGAATATGCCAGAGGAACAACAATTATTTGAAGTTGAAGCAGTTAATTTTGCAGGAAACCAAGGACGGCAGCCGTTAAACTTCTACAATAACAACTACAATCAGAACTGGCAGCCCAAGCAAGAGGAGAAGAAGCCGAGTTTTGAGAAGATTATGATGAAATATGTGGCTGGTACTGAGGCTCGGCTACAGAATCAAGAAGTTATGCTGCAGAATTTGGAGACTCAGATGGCTCAGATAGCAACCCAACTGTCTACTCGTCCTACTGGAGCATTGCCGAGTAACACCAAAACAAATCCCAGAGGTGTGAATGCTATCATGGTAGTTAATAGATCATAATCTGAAAAACTTGAGCTGCAGATGGATGAAGAAAACACTATAGAGGGGCCGAAAAGTTCAGAATTAAAGAAGGATGCGCGTACTAAAAATTCCTCCATGGCAGGTAGGAAAGGTAAGACTTTAAAATTTGAGGTTAATGATAATGTTAATATTTATACTTTACCATTTCCTCAAAGAGCTAAGCAGTTATTGTTTGATTTTCAATTTAAAAAGTTTCTTGAAACTTTCAAGAAACTACATGTTAACATACCTTTTGCAGACGCTTTAGCTCAGATGCCAAACTATGCTAAATTTATGAAGGATTTACTGAGGAATAAAAAGAAGTTGAATGACGTGACGCAGGTCACAATGCATGAGGAGTGTTCGACTGTGCTTCAGAATAAACTCCCACAAAAATCTCAAGATCCGGAGAGTTTTTCTATACCTTGCCAAATTGGAAGTTTATCAGTTGATAATGTTTTGTGTGATTTAGGATCAAGTATTAATTTTATGCCTCATGCACTTGCTATGAAATTGGGTATATGCAACATTGAACCAGCAAATATTTCTCTTAAATTTGCTGATGGATCTATTAAATACCCAAGAGGAGTCGTGGAAAATATTTTAGTCAAGATAGACAAATTTATTTATCCTGTAGATTTTGTTATTCTTGACATAGATAAAAATTGTGAGGTGACTCTGATTTTTGGGCGTCCATTTTTAGCCATGAGTTGAGCCTTAGTGGATGTTAAAAACGGAGAGTTAGTTTTGAGGTTGAATGATGAGCAAGTAGTATTCCATATGTTTAAGTCGGCTAGTGATAGTTCAAATTTAAAATCTTGCTCTGCTGTTAATTTTATTGATGTGATTAATTATGTTGGAGACTTTCAGCAGGTTCAGGTCTCCGCAGGAATTGGTCCCTTGAAAAATCTCTATAGAAGTGAAGAATGCAGTTGCAGGACTGATATGAGTTTCTCCATGACGGTGGATAAGCCACCTTGAATGTCGCACTCAAGAGAGGACTATAGTCGGGCTATAGACTATAAATTTAGCGCTGACTGAGAGGCAACCCAGTGTTCATTACCTTGCTTTTTATTTTATTTTTGGTTTTTGGTTTGTGTTTCTTTTTGTTTTATTTTTATTTTTTTCTCATGCCAGTTTTCCGTGCCTGACTGATTTACCCAGCTTGCAGCTACCGTCCCAGTACTAAGAAGGAAGCGGATGAATCTGCAACCAGGGGAGTGTTACTTTTTCATTTGTTTTTGTTCATCTTGCATTTGTGTGTTTGTTATGCATTTTGTTCATTGTTTCTGAAGCATTGAGGGCAATTCTTTGGATAAGTATGGGGGGTGTTATTTAGTTTTGTTTCGTTCATCATTGTGTTTTGCATTCATATGGTTTGATTCTTTGCATATAGTTCGTAATCATGCCTATCAATGTGTTGTTGTTTGTGTTGTGGATATAAGTAGAATGATGACTGTTAGCCGATGAGGATAGAGTTGAAAAAAAAAATTATTTTTGGAAAATGTTGCTTTTGATTGAATATGAGAAACTGTTGGTTGAATCGTGAATCATCTTAAGCACGCATGTTAGATTGGTGTAGTATAGCAAAGTAATTGATGAAGTTCATGTTTGTTTGACCATTGCACGACAATAGATGCTTGTTGATCATGATGGTGTCTTTGGATTCTTGATGATTGTTAGACATTGCATGTGTGATCTTGGGTGTACCTATAAAATTTTTGAAAAAAAAACTTTTTTTGAAAATTAAGTTAACTCCATCCGAGTTACGAGCAGAGATTGAATCCTAATATCTTGTTCTTGACTAAGTATGCGGATTCCATGGGGTTAATAATTTTGAAATTTTAAAATAACAATTCCATCCAGGCGTGGACAATGATTGAAATCCTAATCATTGTTCCATAGCTAATTTTGCGGGTTAAATGGGATTGATGCTCCATCCGGGCTATAGACGAGGGGATTGAAATCCGAATCCTATCTTAGTTATAGCTAAGTTTGCAGGTAATTATTGAGTCTTATATAAAAAAATACCGGGTGCAAAATCCGAAGGTACGTAATTAATCTCAAGAAAGGACATGTTTTTTGTTTGGAATTGTTGAGATGACGGAGTGCTGGATTGTGATACTTGCATTGAATTGTCATAGGTCGCTAAACATTCTTAGGATGGATTCTTTTGAAGTTGCACAAAACTGGAATAACATGACACACACACACACGTTTACGTTAAACTGACAGTGTATTGTGAACAATCAAAAGTTTGTGGTTTTTAATTTTTGAAGTTGGATTTATGGGAGGCTATGTTGTTCATGATTCATTCTTACTTGTGTTTTTGTTTGCATATTATTTTTGTATGTCTTGCTCGAGGGCGAGCAAGAGTTAAGTATGAGGGTGTTGATGAGTGCATTTTGTATGCATTAGTTCGTGATAGGTTTATGTCAATTTTTTGTGCATTCATATTGTTTTCATGTATTTTTATGTGTTTTAGTGCATGCTTGTGTATTTCACTCTCCGGGTTAATTTTGTAGGAAAATGGATTTTTGAAGAATAAATTAAGCAGCCTTGGTCAAAAATTCAAATTTAATTTTATATAGACCCAAATCCAATCTCCACCGTTCAACATAAAGTTCAAAATTTTTAAGGCTTCTGTCCAAATTTCAGCTCGATCCGACGGCTAGAACTCAAGATATGAAGTTTTCAAAATCGTCGCGCAGAGCAGAAAAATCCACTCGATCGAGCAAGACTTGTGCTCGCTCGAGCGAACGAGACATGCCAAAAATATTCCGAGACAGAAAGTTGCTTGCTCGAGCGAGCGACGAGAGCCCAGAAATCCATTGGAACAGAGTCATGCTCGCTCGAGCGAGACATGTGCTCGCTCGAGCGAGCGGAGCGTGCAGAATTTGTATTTTTAGAAACTCTTGATCGGATTGGATGCTATCTTTTGAAGACCCTTGAGCATATAAATACAAATCTAATCAACAAATTATAGGGTTCCAATACGCAGAGGGCAGCTACTACAACTTGGGGGAGAAGATTTTTCGTTTCTTCTTCTTTTTTTATTTTTGTTTTTAATTCATGATTAAAACATTGTTTGAATCATGACTTTGGTTCGTGAGTACTTTTTTTTTTCGATCAAGGCCACGTGATTGGGCCAGACAAATTTATGTAGAAAACTTGGATGTTTGTTTGGGATTTTTTAGACTTGATTTTATTTTATTTATTATCAGATTTATATTTATCTTGTGAATGGCCTGATCAACTGTTTTTTTGCATGTTAATCGATTCCAAGTCGACGGAGGAGGTTTCGATTTCGATCACTTTGATAATTAATATATTGTAAAACCGACTAGAAATATAATTCGGTTTCAATGTGCGGTTTAGGTGTTTACTGAATTCTCACAGTTATTCATGAATTTAAATTTGATTAGAATTACGAAATATTAATCCGTCAATATTTGAATAGGTTTGATTGTTCTAGAAATAGTCCTTTGAACAAATTAGGAGAATTTCCGTGAATTAAGATTAAATCTGAGTCTTGAATCAAATACTTGTTACATAATTTGTCTGGTACCTACGTGTGTCCTTGATCGAGCTTTTCCCAAATTGAATTTTAATCCAAAATCTTTGCTGCGTATTTACTGAGTTGAATTTTATTTGCTATTTAATTTCTTAGTTTAAAATATGAAATCACTCTTATTCATTAGTCTAGATTAAGTAGGAATAATCATATTTTGGTATTCATAATTATACAGTCCCTGTGGGTTCGACATCTGGACCTTTGTCCACTTTACTATTACTTGATCTGGTACGCTTGCCAGTAGATTCTTAATCATTCCGATTTAAGCAGTCACTCTGCAAGGGAATCCAATTGACACCAAGCTATACTTCAACGTAACTGTTTACAACGATTTCTAGACTGTGGTAATCTTCCCATAATCCTATGAAGCACAACAAGCTTCTAGTGCAACATTGAAAACTCAAACCACCACGTCTATTACTAATATCAGTTCACGTCTCTCAGTATAACTCAATACTATGTCCTGAGGAAAACTGTCATCACTTGAAAACTATCTTGTAAGGTCAACCCTTAATCATTGGTTCTCGAAGCCATACGCCAACGCTGCAAGGGTAAAAATCGCATCTCTGACGAGCTACGCCATCTCGATCACAAGCTACTCACCTATGGCCCTACATCGATAGACTAGTCAAATCCCCTTGACACTATCCCAGCATCAAAACTAATAGGATTCAACTATGCTGGTCCTCTGAGCTATATCTCCTGCAGTAACTGTGCATATATCTAGACTTAGGAAAATTCCCTCCGCAATGCCTGACTGAAACAACTATCCACAGTACACCAACATATGGTAACACTTCCTGTTCTGTGTCGAAACATGACAGTCATTCGCACCTGACAACTCATCCATGAGTCCCTGATGGAAACCATTATCATTACTCACAACCTCGCAAGGTCAAAACAACTGATCTTAAAGAAAACTTATCCCAGCAGATTCTACGAAATCTCCAACTCGTGTCCTTGCTGAATGCATCAGTCTTGACAACGAATTGAATTGACTAAGGTTCCTGATGAACACGACATCTCTGGTATTATCGTAAGTCACCTAGTTACCAAGTTACTCTTTACGATATATCACATCTCCTGACTATTGTCTCTGGCTGGAACACAACAGTATCGACAATCAGTCTGCATTGATGTGACCCACTAACTGGAATGAACAAAATTGTTCTATCACGATCTTATGAAGTCTTCAATCCTAGCGACAATCTTGTTGGCTACAAAATCGATCATTGATTGTTTCAATCATCTCAATGGCATCGCGCATCACACACGCTGAAAGATTAGTGACAAAAATCCTGCTAGATCCCAAAAATTAGATATTAGCTATTGTCTCATCTCACAACCAGACAACTGGTGTTCATTTTCTAATGCCTTTTAGAATTTTCCAATACTCGCCTGATCTCAAATCATTGGTATAATCAAACATTCTTGCTGGAATATCTTAGCAAAGCATTCGGCTAACAACCCTCGTAATTGTCGTTCACTAATGCAATGGAGCAACTACGTGATCCCAATTACTAATCCTGAGTTCTTCATTGCTAATACTAAGCAATGCTTGGATCAACTCCGCCTCTCTTTAACAACAAGGTACTATCTTGGAGAGCTAACAATTCTCATGCTTGTTCTTACTACAAAGTTATCACCTAAACTTAACCAGACAATTTCAAATTGCAATTGTCCTCGATTAGCAGCAACTCAAAAAGACCCATCTCTGGAATTCCTAGAAGTTCTACATACACTTGAATCGCCATCTGCCCTGAGACGTTACCAAGGATCAATCTCTTAAGCACAATGCGTCAAAGTACCATCCCAAATACTTCTCGATCCACTACATCCTAATCATCACTGATTGGAATTAGTTTATCAACCACGTCGATCTTCTGTGGCTCGCACTAGACCTGTCAGTGACAATAAAATCAGACAATCATTGATTATTGAAAACCTACATGGCCTGATCAATAATATTGACCTAGTTGCCACAAGTCTTGCTGTTCCCAAACGCTTGGAATCGCAATAACTGCATCGGATATCGCACATCTATTTCTGACAGAGTCAGATAACTGTTAAGAGTAGTCTTATTGGCACAAGCACCACACCATCACATAACTAATGTTCCTCGTGTTGTCCATACAAACAAACACCAGACAAACTAAAACCGAAACTCTTTCCTCGATCTATCAACCCATATCATTTCCTTCACAAGGAACCCTATGCTTCATGCATGAAGACATCATATGATACTTCCGCGCAATTATGGATAAGAATCCGTCCACCTACTAGATCTATTCTTCTAGCAATATCTCATAGGTCAAAACCTATCTGCTCAGAGTACTCACTCGTCAAGGAAATCCTTCCAAGACTGTCTCTGTCAACAGAGATCTCAAACCAATACCTCTGACAATAGTCAGATGATAACTAATCCACTGATACCAACCTTGTATCTATCCACACCAAGGTCAAACCCCGCTATGACTGTTACCAGAATCCCTAGACTGAGTATCCTTCCCACCATCCCTTCCTGAAGCACAAAGGCTCCCAAGTAATACCGGCATATGGTCGCGCGGCTTGTGCCTCCTCACTTCTACTCCTGGTCACAACTCACAACTCACAACTCTTGGTATATACTTGACCTGGTATCTTGATGAAAACCCATCATTACATGGCAATAACCTAAGGGATCAAAACAACCCATTGTTCTAAGGGAAACAACCTAGAACAATACCCATGCTCCTGATGAATTACCTCATCCTGGCACTAACCATAGTCAAACGACTAACCAAATTATCCTAGAAAAACACCTAGAGTTAACCACATGGCAAGCAGTTACAATTGGATTGCTCAAAAACCTATGAATCACAACAGTTGAACACTAGTCAACTATGCACATGATCCAACCCAAGAAATTCCAAAATTAATACACATGTATAATCGTTATCAAGTTATGTACAATTCTTATTACAATCCCATGTAATACAAAATCACCCGAATCCAAATACACTGGAAATATGTACAATAAAACTTGAAATAATACAACAAGTGTCTCGAATCACTAATACATATGATTCAATGCTTACAACTGAAATACTATTTACAACAAAACTTAATACATTATTTAAACATGTCTGGATCGTTATGCACATCTTGATCTTGAGCATGAAGCTTCTCATCTGTCCAAACATCAATTCTAGCATACTGGCCAAACTCCTTCACAAGATCTCCTACAAAGACCTCCGAAAATATCTTTCTGCGAAATGATTTGTGCTCCTTTAATAGCACATAAGTCAAAATCTTGAACATGAAGTTTTCCGCCTGCCTACCGAAAGCATCGACACAAGCATACTGACAGGATCAACTTTTATCTGAGGTTAAAGACCTTACACCATTTACCAGTCATGCCTTAATTACTCGAGGCATTCCTGGGTCAAGGTATTTATGATAATCTCTCCAAATGCTAGTGGAGAATCTTCAAAGGAGTGCTATCCTGGCTGAGTGGAACGGGACGCAAACATAAAGTGTGTCCCAACCAATCCTCTGCCACTGCCTCCGATGTCTGGTACTCGATCCAAAGCTAAGATCCACATGAGTCGAAATCTTGATAACTCGGACACGATCCCTTGCTCCTGTTCGAACATGTTGGAATCCCTTAAGCCAAATCTTGAAAAATCATGCAGATGATGATAGTCCTCAGGCAACCTAATTGCCTCATCATCATCTATTTTAAGGTCTCATCATTCCTACAAGGATTACCAAAGTCTCAGTACTATGTCCCAAAAGTTTCTTTGCATGCGCTCTGGTACCAATAAATGTAGCGACCCAACCCGGATCCACTACTAATAAGAAAATTAGAGCATAATTAAGAATGCATTTTACACTAATAAAAAATATGCTGCGGAACTTAAATAAATGCTGACCGGAATAATACAACCGGTTAAATAAATTCGCTATACAACCCAATCGAAAAAATCTTAAACAATAAAACCTACAGCTAATCCTGCTGTCCTCTCTGGTCACCGACTACTCCAAGTCACCGGGTGCAATACCTGCACCTGCACTACCCCGTAGAATGAGGTGTCCAGACATATAGAAAACACTGGACGTGAGCGACTACGCTCAGTACGGAAGTAATGATATATAAAATATATGCAGCACATAAATGACTTTAAAACTCGGGTTAAACAGTCTGCTCAGGGGCGCCATGAATATACAGCGCCGTGCTGGATAGCTAGTCTACGGGGCACTCATATATTCCCCTATCACTATAGTGTCTACTCCACCGTCGTGGTTGCTCCTAGTGATAGCAAAACCGGGGGCTGAGCCTCCCCAAAACCAGACACGAATCCATAAGGATAAACTCATCGCATATGGAAACTTTCATGACTCACATCGTACGAGATGCAGTCCCGTGTAAAAACATGCATGTGCTAAAACAATAAAACATTGTAAATCACATAGCACATACTCATGCAACACATATATCATATATCATGCCGGCTATCTCGATCAGTACTTACTTACCTCACTAAAGAAAGTCCTAGAAGTCCCACTCTAGGTTCCAAACCTATCATCAGCTCTACAATGCAAAATACTCATGCATCAATATTTATGCTCTAAAAGACTTAACTAAGCTATTGCATACTCCTAAATATTTTTAGGAAGCAAAAGCTATACCTGCATCCGTCGTCAGCCCGCTGATGACGGTAGTCCCAAAACTTGGACACAGCTCCGCTACTTTTCCCGTAGCGCCTAGCCACTTCCATATTTCTAATAGAACGCCTAGAAAGCCCCTAAAATGCTAAAAGAGTAACTAGAAGAAGAGAGGAGAAAGAGGAAATGTGCACTGAGAAATGAGCTCTCCACCCCTATTTATAGACAGAGATTAGAGCGTCCGATCCCTGTGTCCGAACTCCCTCAGCCAACCACATGTATAACTTCCAGAGGATGCCTGCCGACACTAGTTCGGAGCCTCCGATCCACCTTCGGAGTGTCTGAAGTCTCCTCAGTGACGTCATTGACGACGTAATATTTCTGACAGCTGGCCCTGAACAATCGGAGCCTCCGATCTGAGTTTGGAGCCTCCGAACTCATTAGAGCTTCCGATCTTGGCTCTTGGATTCGTTTCTGGTATGGACCCTTCGAACCTTGTTCGGAGTCTCCGATCCCTCCGAGGATTCGGAACCTTACCATCTATTTCGAGTGTTTTGGATCCATTTTTAAAATCCTTAGACTCTTTTGGAAATCTCTTAATCATGTTTTAATTAATCTAACATGATCCCTTGATCAATTATTCATTAATCATTAATTTTTGATACGGGTTACTACAACTACAAATCCAAATCCAAAGTCCCTGCCACATATTTCAATATTCTTTTCACGACCTTAAGATGTGAAATTTTTGGGTTAGATTGGTATCTAGCACTCAAACATACACTAGACATGATATCTGGTCTAGTAGAACTTAAATACAAGAGACTCCCAATTATGCTACGGTAGAAGGTGTTGTCAACATCCTCAAAAACATCGTCCCTACATAGTTTTTCACTAGACCCCATGGGTGTACGCATGTGTTTAGTGTTGTCATTCAAAAAAAATTTCATAAGATTTCTAGCATACTTACTCTGACACAAAAATATACCATCATGCATTTGTTTGACTTGCAACCCCAAGAAATAACTCAATTCACCAACCATACTCATCTCAAAAGTAGAAGACATAAACTTGACAAATTCATCAACAAGTTTTTCAGAAAATGCACCAAAAATTATGTAATCTACATAAACTTAGCAAATGAGAATATTACCTTGAGATTTTTGCACAAACAGTGTTTTATCTACCTCACCTCTTTTGAAGCCAAGATTGAGCAAGTACTCTGTTAATCTTCCATACCAAGCACTAGGTGCTTGCTTCAATCTATATAATACCTTTTTCTAGGTGTTGTGGATCCTCAAACCCCTTGGGTTGTCTTACATACACCTCTTCATTCAAAGTGCCATTCAAAAATGCGCTTTTGACATCCATTTAAAAAAGTTTCATTCTCATATGACATGAAATTGCAAGCAAAAGTCAGACAGACTCAATGCGGGCTATAGGAGCGAAAGTCTCATCAAAATCAACCCCCTCAACCTGTGTATATCCTTGACCTACCAACCTTTCTTTGCTTCTTACAATGTTTCCCGATTCATCAGTCTTATTCTTAAAAATCTATTTTGTTCCTATTACATTACCATGATCAGGACACGGTACTAAGTACCAAACATCATTTCTAACAAATTGTTCTAGCTCTTCATGCATTGCATTGACCCAAAATTTATTTTTTAAGGCTTCAGTTACATTTTTGGGTTCAATGTCTGATACAAAGCACAAGTATCTTACCTGGGATATCATGAAGCTCATGCAAATCAGTCCAACCATCTTTCTGTAATCCACTTTTTCTTTCCTACGAGTTTGCTTGTTTCCATGTACATCACCAATGACCTGTGAAGCTGGATGGTCCTTTTGAATCTAGCTAGGAATGTTCTTACCAACTTCATGTACCACTGTCTTCCTTCTCATCATCATAAGTGGGCTGGTCAACTTTTGTTTCTGTAGGTTCTGATGAGGATGTTGTTGCAGGTGTTGTAACATCTCGAACAACATCTGAACTTCCAGAAATTTTCAGCAGATCATCAACTTCATTTTCGACAGTTTTCCTTTTTAGATCTGCAAAGTCATCAAAAACAACATTAATAGACTCAACAATTGTTCTAGTTCTTAGGTTAAACATATTGTAAGCTCGACTATTCAAAGCATAACATAAGAACAAGCACTTGTCACTTTGAGCATCGAACTTTGCAAGGTGATCTCTATCATTTAAAACGTAATATACACAGCCAAAAAGATGAAAGTACTTAAGGTTCGGCCTCTTTCCCATGAAAATTTCATATGAAGTCATATTAGAACTATTTCTCAAGTATACTCTATTTGAAATGTGACATGCTGTGTTTAAGGCTTCTGCACATAAACATTTTGAAATGTTTTTAGAACTCAACATCACTCTAACCATCTCTTGCAAAGTTCTATTCTTCCTCTCAGCAATTCCATTATGTTGTGGAGTTTTAGGAGCAGAGAATTCATGAGAAATGCCTTTTTTGTCACATAGATTCGCAAAAGAAGAGTTTTCGAACTTCTTAGCGTGATCAGTGCGAATTCTGGTTACCTTCAAGTTGTGAAGATTCACAATCCTTGTGAGCAACTTCTTAAAAGTATCAAAGGTATCTGATTTTTCTCTCAAAAATCATACCCAAATATATCGTGAAAAATCATCAACACAAACAAAAGAGTATTTCTTATCTCCAAAGCTTTCCACATCCATTGGACCCATCAAGTCCATATGTACAAGCTCAAGACACCGTGTTGTCTCAGATTTTGAAAACATTTGGTGCAACACCCTGGTTTGCTTCCCCTTTCGACATGCCTCACACACAAATGGAATTCCAGACTTTAAATTAGGCATGCCTCTAACAACATCAAGCTTAATTAAATTCTTCAGAGTCTTGAAGTTAGCATGTAGCGACCCAATCCGGATCCACTACCTAATCAGAGTTAGAGTATAATTAAGCATGCAATTAACACTAATCAGAATACACTGCGGAAAGCTTTAAATAAATGCTGGTTGGCAAAATACAACCGACTAAACAAATTCGATTATACAACGCAATCGAATAATTAATCATAATGGCAAATAAAACCTACAACTAAACCTGATGTCTTTACTGCTCGTTGGCCTCTCCAAGCTACTGGGCGCACTGGCCGCACCTGCATCTACCCCATCGAATGGGGTGTCCAGACATATGAAAAATACTGGACGTGAGAGACTACGTTCAATACGGAAGCAATTATATATAAAATATGTGCATCACATAAATGACTTTAAAACACGGGTAAAATAGTCTGCTCAGAGGCGCCATGAATATACAACGCCGTGTTGTGTAACTAGTCCACGGGGCACTCGTATATTCACCCATCAACTATAACGTCTACTCCACCATCGTGGTCGCTCTTAGTGATAGTAAAACCAGGGGCTGAGCCTTCCAAAAATAGACACGAATCCATAAGGAGTAACTCATCACCGATGAATACTGTCTTGACTCACATCAAACCAGATGCTGTCCAGTACGTATAAAAAACATGCATATGCTAAAACAGTAAAACATGGAAAACAAATAGCACATACTCATGCAATACATATATCATATATCATGTCGGCTAACTCGGTCAGCACTTACGTACCTCACTAAAGGCAGTCCTAGCAGTCTCACTCTAGGTTCCAAGCCTATCATCAGCTCTACAATAAAAAATATTCATGCATCATTATTTAAGATCTAAAAACCTTAACTAAGCTATTACACACCTCTAATTATTTTTAGGAATCAAAAGCTATACCTTCGTCCGTCTTCAGCCCGCTGATGGCGATAGTCCCAAAACTTAGGCACAGCTCCGGTACTAGTCTCGTAGCGCCTAGCCACTTCCGGCTCGCTAATAGGATGCATAGAAAGCCCCTAAAAAGCTAAAAGACTACAAGAAGAAGAAAAGAAAGGGAAAAAGGTACACTTGAAAATGTTCCTCGACACCCCCTTATATAGACGGACATCGGATCATCCGACCCCATCATCGGAGCATCCGTTCTCCATCGGACTGTCCGTTCGTGCTTTCGATCTCTCCTGTCCAACCACGTGTCCATGATACTGTTCGGAGAATCCGTTTGTCACCAACGGAGCGTCCGATGTCATCTCCTAGATGTAACTGCTTTCATCATCATGATGACATCACCCTGGACACCTGTCCGGTCCAGATCGAAGCGTCCGATCCTGCCGACGGATGGTTCGATCTGTCCATTGGATGGTCCGTTTTCTATCGGGCCGTCCGATCCTATGTGACCCTTCGGGCCACTTTCGATTGTCTTGAGTTCGATTCTCAACTCCTTAATCCCTTTAGGAAATTCCTTAATCACATTATTTTTAATCTAAACATGATCACTTGATTAATTATCAATTAATCATTAATTCAGGATACAGGTTACTACATAGCATGACCCAACTTTTGATGCATATGTTGAATTCATTCACTTTTTATGCCTACAAGCCATCTCCTCTCCAAGTTGGTAACAATTATCAACTGATATCGTACTTGTAATGACACAAGATTTAGAGTTATCAAAAGCTTTAAACACATTCTTATCAAACATTACATGCAAATTATTATCACAAAGTTGGAAAATGCTTATAAGATTTGCAGTTAATCCTTGAACATGTAACACGTTGTGAAGTTTAGGCAGTCCAACAACATTTAGTGTGTATTTTTCAACAATATTTCCCTTTGTTCCTCCTCCATAAGTCACTTTCCCACTATTCAATTTAACATAATCTGTGAGAAATTGTCTTGTTCCTGTCAATTAATGAGAGCTTCCACTATCAAAGTACCAAGAACCTGAAACATTAGTTCTTAAAGCATTATAAATCATATAACAGTGAATATCAGCTTTTGGTACCCAAACTTTTCTTACAGTAGATCTGTTCCTGGAGATGTTGTGGTGGATGTTGGGCAACATCTTAGGCAACATCTGAGATACAGACCTCTGTCTGTAGTCTTATTTCAACTTGAAACAGAAAGGTTTAATATGACCAGACATGTGACAATAATGGAACAAAAACAACACGCTTTCTTAGGTGTTGTTTAGGAACATATGGTTGTGGCTTTGATTGAGGCAGATTAGTTTTTGAGGCCTTTTTGGTGAGTAAACTAACTTGCAATGCTCCTTAACAAACACAGTAGATCTTGAAGTTTCACCAACTTCAAACTTACTGTTTTCAAATCCTAGTCCAGTCTTACCATCTCTTACCATCATGAGCAAAGAATTAAGTTTGTTTGTGCTTGAGTTGAATTTTTCCAGTGTGTTCTTAGATTTCCCTAGATCTTCCTTCAAGTGTGGACACAGTAGCCTTCAACTCAGAATTTTTCTTTGAGAGGATAATATTTATCTTGGTTCTTTCATATAGCATTTGCACATTTTCCAGAGTAATTCTTCCATCATCTGCATCAGGATTACTCAAACCATCAATAGTAGAAGAATCTAAACATACTTTCCTTTGGGAGATGTTGCGGCCAGGTATTGCAACACCTACGACAACACCTAAAGGATTGACTTGCAACATTTTTTCTTTCCATCAATTCTGTCAGGGCTGTGTGAATTTCTTCATCAGTCTGTTCTTCATCTTCTTAAGATTCTCTATCACTCAAGGATGTGTTCATCTCTTTCCAAAACCTATTTGCACATTCATTGGCATAATGACCATGGCCTTGACACTCATGACACTGTACCGTGTCAATCTTCTTTGTAGTGGACTTTTTATTTCCTTCCAGCATAAGTTCATGCTTTTCAGGATTAGAAAACTTCCTTGGTGATTTTTCAGGCCCGCTTATTCTCATAGGTTTGTTGGCTGTAGGAAACATTGGAGCTTTGAGTTTCTGATCAGACTTTTTTGTCTCCCTCATCATTTTCAGATAATCATCAAACTTCTTAGTGATGAGAGAGATGGAGTCATCTCCCAAATCCGATTCAAGGATTTCTTGACCGAACTAAACTATATCCTTGTACGTGTCATTCGACACTTGAAAGGCTATAGATTTCCCCTTGTATTTCTTCTGTGTGCTCGTGTTCATCTCAAATGAAAAATGTTTATCAATTCTGTTGACTTCATCTTTGATATATTTTTCACTTCTTCAAGAGCCCAAATTTTTTCGTTGAATGTTTCTGGAAAATATCTAAGAACTTTGTTCGCAAGTTTCTCATTCGCTATAGGTTCTCCAAGAGTAACGCTTCACTGGCTATCTTACACTGATCATAAGGAGCATTAGTTTCATCTTCTTCTATCACAAGGTTTTCAAATTTGGTATTCAGCAGCCTCATCCTCGTTCTTTTCACACTCTCAGTACTTTCACAATATTCTTGTAGAGCATCCCATGCATCCTTGACTGTGACACAATCTGCAATGAGTCCAAACATCCTCATATCCACGGTTGAGAAAATTGCATTCATGGCTTTAGCATTGAAGCCCGAAATCTGTGCCTCCTCAGTGGTCCATCTTGTTTCAGGTTTAGCAATATAATCACCATTAGAATCCCAACTTTTTGGAGGAGTCCACCCAGTGAGAATACTCTGCCATGCACGCTCATCCATCGTCTTAACAGTAAAACGCATCTTAGTCTTTCATAAGGCATAGTTTGTACCATCTAGAACTGGAGGTTTGAGAAAGGAGTTTGTAGTTGCTGAATCCATAATACCCCTGTATCAATAAATAACCAGGATCAGTCTTAGTGTATCAAGATTAGGCTCTGATGCCACTTGTTAAGAATATTGGGTATGATAAATATCAGATTAAGATGTTGTCACAGATGTTGAAAACATCTAACATAACATGCTAAATATTAAAAAGCATGAATAAACCAGCAAAAAATAAATAAACACACACGAATGATTAAACACAAGTACAAAGTACTCGTGGAGTGCCTCAAATCAAAAAGCTTCACTAGAAAATTGTAAACTATTTTACAAAACCCTAATACTAGTGAATAACATCAAAAATCAATTTTCTTAAAACAAGTGATAAAATAAACAATAAAAACAACTCCCTAAAAATTTGCTGAAAGTAGAAAAATAAAATAAGAAAAGAAGTTGGCCCTAGATGCCAAAACACAAGAGCAACACAATCTTCAATATTCAAATGCTCTCAAATCTTCAAGGCAACTACGGAAAACAAAACATCAAATTGACAAAAAACTCTTTAACGTGTTAGCACTCCAGAAAGTCAAGTTCTCTGTCTCCTATGCTTAGGCTCTATCTCGTTTATTTAAGTGTGTACAACTTTTCACCAAAAGCTGTTGATCTTTTCCTTAATTCAAACTTGAATCTACAAAGATAAGGAGATAAAAATATATTATGAAAAATACATAATATCTCTCAAACAATTAAGTAAATAAATCAATTTAGTAAAATATCTCAATCAATTTAAAAATTTCAATTCCAAAAAAGACAAAAGATTTAAATAAATCTTTTAAAACTTGAAAATATTTAAGGAAATAAATATTTCCTTTAGTATCATTTGAAATTCATTCTACTTTATATAAGTATTGTGTAAATAAATAGTGTATGGATTAAGAAATAACAATATTGATTCAATCTATTGTTTCATTGTTAATTATAAAATATAATCGAAATTCATGGATTTTAAAACCTTTCATGCATCCAAACGCAAATATCAAAATATGCAGTTTCAAGTACACAAAAAATGAGTATCATTTAAAATCTAATAATCAAATCCTTTCCAAGTTTCAAAATTCAAGGATTTATTTTCCTATTCTTATTTTTATATTTTTTCTCGTCTGAAGTAAATTGTATTAAGCAAACTTGTGGTATACATGTTTGACCGAGAAAATTTTGATAGGAAGAATCGATCTCATAACTACTTGACATCGCATATTCGCATTCATTTACTCCACAAATTAAACTATGACATCCATCCTGTGAGGGATTGCATAGTATTTTATATTTTTCTATAAATTATATATATATATTTAATTGTAAAGATGAAACTCATCTGTCTCTTGAGTCTTGACCATCTTATCCTATAAAAAAAATTAAAGAACATGGTTTTACGTACAGCTGTAGCACATGCATTTTAAGATTTACGATAAGTTTGCGGCAATAATGTCACATATATATACACACACGTTGAAAGGGATAACTTGCTATAAAATGCAAGCCAACAAAAAAATATAACTACTTTAATATATAGAGAGAGAATACATTAATTTATAGAAACACAATTGTCATAATTAATTCAATATTTAAAAAAAAATCCATACTGATATTTGATAAATTTAATATCCCCTTACTTAAAATTAAACGATTTATATGATGTATCAAAGTCCAATAATTAGATCGCAAGAAACATGTGTTGACTTTTAGCCACCTAATTTCCATTTTTGCGATATTCTTATTCTTTTTATTCAATCATGAGTGGTATCCCAGTAAATTTTTGCCCATTTGTTTCTAATACTTGGGCACCCTTTCATTGATGAAATAAGATTATGAACATTGTAACAATAAATTATAGATTGTTGTGAAAAAGTAAAAATTTAAAACTTCAAAACTCAAAATATATCAAACTCTACACTTTATAATATTTTTCTCTCAACTCAATTGTGTTTTTTTTTACAAAAATGGAGAGACCTATCTCATTTGGAGATTAATCCAAAAATTAAAACATCATCATCTGCATCATCACACACTAATTTTCAACATTTTATAACTCAATATTCAATATTCAATATTCAACATAATAATAATATATTTTTCAACACTCCCCCTTGTGATGATGATCGTGATATGATGACTGTCTTCATTACGTGTTTTATACTGACTCGTTAAAAACCTTACTAGGAAAAATCCAGTGGGATAAAAATCATAGCAAGGAAAAAAGAGTGCAACTACGTAAACTCCCCCTCATGTTAACATGAGTGATTCTTCACATATTCCGTAGATTGCGCATCCCAATGTTATATATATGTTTTTTGAATATTGTCGTAGGAAGTGCCTTTGTGAAGAGATTTGATGAGTTCTCACTTGATTGAATGTAACAGATATCAATATCTTTATTCTTCTCAAGCTCTTGAGCGTAGACAAAGAACTTTGGGGGGATATGTTTGGTTCTGTCACTTTTGATGTATCCTTCTTTCATTTGAGCAATACATGCAACATTATATTCATACAACGTCACATGCTTCTTGTTTACATATAATCCACAAGAAGTTTGAATATGTTGTGTCATTGATTTTAGCCAAACACATTCACGACTTGCTTCATGAAGCGCAATAATCTCGGCATGATTTGATGAAGTTGTTACGAGTGTTTGTTTCTGTGAATGCCAAGAAATTGCAGTGCCTCCACGAGTAAATACATATCCGGTTTGGAAACGTGCCTTATGTGGATCAGATAAATATCCAGCATCAGCATAACCAATGATACTTTGATTGGTGTCTTTTGAGTACAAAAGTCCCAAATATGTCATTCCTCGTAGATAACGAAATATATGTTTCATTCCGTTCCAGTGCCTCTTTGTTGGATATGAACTGAATCTTGCCAATAAATTTACAGCAAAAGATATATCAGGTCTAGTGCAATTTGCAAGATACATAAGGGCACCAATGACATTTAGATATGGTACTTCTGGACCAAGAATAACTTCATTTTCTTCACATGAACAGAATAGATCCTTTTCTATGTTTAATGATCTTACAACCATTGGAGTACTTAATGGATTTGATTTATCCATATTAAAATGTTTTAGGATCTTTTCTGTATAATTTTCCTGGTGAACAAAATTTCCCCATTCTTTTTGTTCGATTTGCAAACCAAGACAATACTTGATTTTTCCAAGATCCTTCATTTCGAAATTTCCTTCAAGTACATCATAACTTCTTGAATTTCTTTATTCGTTCCAATGATGTTTAAATCATCAATATATACAGCAATAATTACACATCTGGATGTTATTTTCTTGATGAAAACACAAGGACATATTGTATCATTTACAGATACCTTTTTCATCAAGTGCTCACTTAGCCGATTATACCATATTCGGCCGGATTGCTTCAACCCATATAATGATCTTTGCAATTTTACAGAATAAAATTCTCTGGGTTTTGAACTTTGTGCTTCAGGCATCTTAAATCCTTCAGGGATTTTTATGTATATATCACTATCAAGTGATCCGTATAAGTAAGCTGTAACAACATCCATAAGACACATTTCCAAATTTTCAGACACTGCCAAACTAATAAAATATCAAAACGTAATTGCATACATAACAGGAGAATACGTTTTTTCATAATCAATTCCAGGCTTTTGAGAAAAACCTTGTGCAACAAGTTTAGTTTTATATCTTACTATTTCATTTTTCTCATTTTGCTTTCGAATAAAAACCCATTTGTATCCAACAGGTTTTACACCTTCAGGTGTGAGGACTATAGGTTCAAAAACATTGCGTTTATTTAGCGAATCCAATTCAACCTGGATGACATCTTTCAATTTGTCCCAATCATGACGAGTTTTACATTCACCAAAATATTTTTGTTCATGATCCTTATTTTCATTTATAATGTCACATGCCACATTATAAGAAAATATCTCATCAATATCTTCTATATATTTTCGGTTCCATATTTTTCCAATATTAATCTAATTGATAGAGATTTCACGATTCTCGTCAGTTTGTGGTTCTGAGAGAACATTTTCTTCATCAAGTGTTTCTTCTGGAACACCATTTTCTATTTTATGATCATCGTGTTTCTCTATGCCTTTTTTTTCCGAGGATTTTTATCCTTGGAACCGACTGGCCTTCCATGCTTCAAGCGTTATATGACATCATGAGTGTCTTCAATTTGTTTTTTTGGAATTTCAATTCGAGCAGGGGCATTTACAACATGTATATATGATTTTGTTACCTCTTTTGTGTTTGCAAATGAATCTGACATTTGATTTTCAATTCTTTGCAAGTGCACATTTTGCTGTACATCTTTCTCACATTGTTTGGTCCTTGGATCCAAATGTAACAATGATGGTACATACCATGTGATTTCTTTATCGATGTGTTTCTTTTCTCCCCCTAACATTGAGAAGATTTCTTCATTAAAATGACAATCAGCAAAGCGTGCTGTAAACACATCGCCTGTCTGAGGCTCAAGATATCGAATGATTGATGGACTATCATAACCGATATAAATACCGATTTTTCTTTGAGGACCCATTTTTGATCGTTGTGGTGGTGCAATAGGCACATACACCATACATCCAAAAATTCTCAGATGAGAAATATTTGGTTCTTTACCAAATGCAAGCTGCAATGTGGAGAATTTATGATATGCACTTGGTCTGATGTGAATTAATGCCGCAGCATATAAAATTGCATGTCCCCATATAGAAATAGGGAGTTTTGTTCTCATAATCATTGGTCTAGAAATCAGTTGTAGACGTTTAATCAATGATTTAGCTAATCCATTCTGTGTATGAACACGAGCAACATGATGTTCAACAGTAATTTTCATTGACATACAATAGTCATTGAAAGTTTGGGAAGTAAATTCTCCAGTATTATCAAGTCTTATTTTCTTGATTGTATAATCGGAAAATTGATTCCGCAATTTTATTATTTGAGCCATTAATCTTGCAAATGCCACATTCTGAGTTGACAATAAGCGTACATGTGACCATCTGCTAGAGGCATCGATCAATACCATAAAATATCGAAATGGTCCACATGGTGGATGAATTGGCCCACAAATATCACCCTGAATAGGTTCAAGATATATGGGTGATTCTGTTTGGATTTTAGCTGGCGATGGTCTTATAATAAGTTTTCCAAGAGAACATGCTTTACATTAAAACTTATTATTCTGAAAGATCTTTTGGTCTTTCAATGGATGACCATGTGTATTTTCAATAATTCTTCGCATCATAATTGAACCAGGATGTCCCAATCGATCATGCCAATTGCTTAATATTGAAAAACTATTAACCACCATATTTGATTCGATTGACCTTATATGTGTATAATGCAATCCAATAGGGAGCATTGATAATTTTTCAACCACATATTTTTTTCCTGATTTATATGTGGTAAGACACATATATTTCTAATTTCCATGAGTTATCGTCTCAGTATCATACCCATGAGAATATATGTCATTAAAACTCAACAAATTTCTTTTTGATTCTGGTGAATATAAAACATCATTTATCAAAAATTTTGTACCATTAGGTAACAAAAAATGTGCTTTTCCACAACCTTCAATCAAGTCTACATGACCTTATATTGTATTCACCATTGTTTTTGTTGGTTTTAATTCCAAGAAATATCTTTTATCTCGGAGAATAGTATGCGTTGTACCACTATCGGGTATGCAAACTTCCATGAGATGATTTCCTTGTTTATCTTTGCTCATATCATTTTCCATTTTTAACTTTAAAAAAATATGCAATAAGAAAAATCAAAGACAATATATATATGCAAAACATAACATGTTTCATAAGAATGCATGAAAATATAACATGTTACATTCTAGTCCCACCAATATATTAATGAATGTTCTTGAAATCATTTGAAAAATCAACAGCATTGAAATAAATTGAACCTCTTAAATGGTTACTCTTTTCAACAAAATTGGTCTCTTTTTTTCTTTCCCCTTTATCGATGCTTTATAGAGCTTACATAGGTGCTCAGGGGTACGTGACAAATGTCCTGGAGTGCCACATCTATAACAAGCACTCTTATATCTTTTTGAGTGATTTTATTTTCACTCATATTTTCATGCTGCTTTTTGGTTGGTGATTCGTGACGTTCTTTTGAGATGAGTTATTGAAATAACTATCTCGATTTTTTTTCATATTCACTGTCGTGACCTCGACTGCGATAATTTCTACGTCCACGTTAATGCGGGCACCTCCTTGGCTCTCGACCAAAATCTAGTTTATGCTTTTGATTTTGGTTTTCATTTTTACTTACGACATTTGCTTCTGGAAATGCCGTAGATACAGTTGGTTGGGATTGATGATTTCTCATTAACAATTCTTTGTTCTTTTCTAGTGATATCGAGAGCAACGAATTTAAGCTTTGTCAAATTTGACATGGTGGTATTAAAAAAATAACAATGCATTTCATTAGTTAATTTTCATTAATATGATAATACAAAATAATGGATAAACGACGAGTACAAGTATGTTTAAAAATAGATGAAAAGTGTGCGGTGGATAATCGCCGGTGATTACAAGACTCGTGAGCATGATGATCATAATCGTTATGAAAAATAGCCTTAGAAATGCCATCATCTTCATCTTCGAAAAAAATCGAGGAGAAAATATTTTGAGAGAAAGAGTGAATTTTGATATGATTGAAAATGAGTTTGAGTGAACATATTTATAGGCTAAAAACTAGCCGTTTTGTTACCGTTTGTGACCGTTGGGGGTAAGGAAAAAAATCGAGTATGTGTTGAATAAAAATTCGTGATAATAATGTGATGCATATAATGATAATCATAATTAAATAATTATGTATATCATATCACATTATTATAATTTCGGTGTCATAGACATCCTTTTATATAATAATATGAGATTATACGAATATGATTAATATATAATACACAATAATATATATCATATCACGTTATTATAAGATCAGTGTCATAGACAACCTTTTATATAATAACATGAAATTATATATTAATACAGTTAGTATATAGACATAATAAATATATATCATATCACATTATTATAAGGTCAGTGTCATAAACAACCTTTTATATAATAACATGAAATTATATATTAATACAGTTAGTATATATACATTATAAATATATATCATATCACGTTATTATAAGATCAGTGTCATAGACAACCTTTTATATAATAACATGAAATTATATATTAATATAGTTAGTATATATATATATATATATATATATAATAAATATATATATCATATCACGTTATTATAAGGTCGGTGTCATAGACAGCCTTTTATATAATAACATGAAATTATATATTAATATATATACATAAAAAATATATAAACAATAAAATAAATATACTTACTTGTTGAATATTTTTAACTTCTCTTTGTGTTTTGGAGCGTCGGAAATTATAGAGAACCTTCGAGCGATCGTGCTGATAACGTGTTGTGAAAAAGTAAAAATTTATGATAAAAAGTAAAAATTACAAAACTCAAAATATATCAAACTCTACACTTTATAATATTTTTCTCTCAACTCAATTGTGTTTTTTTTTACACAAATGGAGAGACTTATTTATAGATCTCATTTGGAGATTAGTCCAAAAATTAAAACATCATCATCTACATCATCACACACTAATTTTCAACATTTTATAACTTAATATTCAATCTTCAATATTCAACATAATAATAATAATATATTTTTCAACAAAGATAAAGGTTTTATTTTTAATCATTGTTAAACTTCTCGGAAGATTGATATCACCATCATCATTTTGTTATATGCCTTTTAACTTCAAATTTTATTTATATTTCTGCTTTATTTAATTCAAATCCTTACATTTATTTAGATCAGTACACTTTAAATTTTTAGCTATTCCTTTAATTTGCACAGTTTCACGAAAGTGTATTTGAGAGATGAGTCTATCCAATTCACATTTTCAATGAAAAGTAATAATTTTGACATAAATAATAATATTTTTTTAATATTTTAGTTGATTAAGAGATATATATCTCACAAAAACGATCATTTAGACCGTCTCATAAGATTTCTTGTGAAATATAAATATGTTAGTAATATTATTTTTAAGCTTTGATTTTATTATATTTTATTTTTGAGTTGATAAAAAAAAATCACCATAGTTAATTATTTTTAGTGAAAGACACAACAAGAAACATGCATTTAGTGATCATTAATGCCATGCATATTTAATATATAGTATAAAATCATAAATATATTAAAAATATTTTTATACACAATATTTCTAAAATTAATAAATTTGAAGATTCTTTAGCATATATATTCATTTCCTATAATTATGATATCACAACAATCTTACGACATTAAACATATCAATATCATTATATTTAAAAGTATATTGTGTCAATACTTCTACACAAATAGTTTACTTTATGCATATTTAAAAAAAAAAATTCTACTATGTTTAAGATATCAAAACATCTTATTTAAAGCAGTAAAAAATCGGGATCAGGGCGTTCGAAGATGGTCCGAAGAAGTTCCAAGTGATTGGGAGTTTGGACGATCCAAACCAAGCAAGGCCAAGGGATCGGACCATCCGAACAGTTCGGAAGCTAGGATTGAGGTTCGGACGTTCCGAAGAAATCAGACGATCTGAAGTCAGGATCGGACGATCCGATCGCGTTCAGATAATAGATATGGATTTGATTTGACAACACGCATAGATCGGACGATCCGAAGGTTGGGATCGGACGATCCGATCCCCTGTCGGTAGCTGGCAGGACTCGTGTTCGGAGGGAGTTTATTGAGAGGGATCGGACGATCCGATCTCAAGGATCGGACCATCCGATCTCCGTCTATAAATAGAGGTCGAGGGTTGCCATTTTCAGTGTACCATTTCCTCTTCCTCTCATTCTAGCTCGATTTTAGGGGCTTTTAGGCGTTCTTCTTAGGGATGACAATGAGTCGGGTCTAAATCCGGCCCCGCATTAAACCAGGCCCGGCGGAGTGGGTCTAGACCCGATCAAGCGGGTCCACATGCGGGTCCGGGGTGGGTGCCGGGTTTGGACGGACCCAGCCGGACCTGCCCCGCCAAAAATATATATATTAATATATAAATATAAAATATATATGTATATATATTAATAATATATAATTATATTTTTATATTAAATAATAAAGACTTTATCCATAATTTGAGTTTATATTATTTTCGGATCGAAATGATTTTAATATATTATGATATTTTTAATATGAAAATATATTATTATAATTTTTATTTTGTTATTAATTATTAATTAAATAATAAATGATACATTTTAACTTGTGAGAATATTTTTTGTCATAAATATTGTTAATATAAATTTTAAAAATAAATTTAATGATATTTTGTTAATTTTTTAACTTATTTAAATTTTTTATTTAATAAAATATAAATTATATGAAATTTTGTGGGTCCAACGGGTCTAACCCAGATTGAACTCGCCGGGTTCACGGGGCGGGGCGGGGTGGGTCCAAGGAGAAGCAGGTCGGGTCCCGGGTTTTCCCAAAACCCGCCCAGTTGCCATTCCTAGTTCTTCTCGAGGGCCAAGGGGCGACGGAGTGCTGCCGAAGTTGTAGCGGAGTTGTGCACAAGTTGTGGGACTAACGCCATCAGTGGGCTAAATACGGACGTATGATACTACTAGACTCAGATTATATAAGTAAGTATATATTAGACTAGTTAAGACTTTTGGAGGATAAATAGTGATACAATAATTGTCTGCTTATAGGCTTGATCAACTAGAGGACTTGTATCACTAGGTTGCTTACTTTGAGGTACGGACGCACTATCCGAGATATCTTGGTTGAGTATGCATGTTTTATGTTTGTATTTTTATGTGGCATTGATTATATGTGCATTTATTATGTCACGAATATTATGACTGCATGCATTACACGTTGAGCATGTATTATTGTTATAACCAGTAGAGGGGTCGCTCAGCCCCGTTATATTTTGTGGATGGATACCATAGTTTTGGATCCGGATATGTCCACGGATTTATTGTATGAGAGTGCCTCCTGATGCGACGACCCAACGTACTACATACCATGCGCCTTTGATTGAGCAGTGATTTCTGGATAGGTTTCTGGTACAATTTATTTGCATTAGCATTCATAGCACCTGAATACTCATGTTTTCGTACTGAGCTTTTTATGCTCACATTCTCGGTTTTGTTCTGGACACCCCATTCTATGGGACAAGACTCAGGTTGGACGGACCCGGTGGTAGTGGTCATTGAGCTACAGCAGGGAGGATTGGTACTGTTCCAGGTTTCCGTTATAATTGAGATTCTATTTTTACCTTTGATGGGGTTGTATAACATTATTGGTTGTTATAGTATTTTGTTTAGACCAGTTGTATTCTGCCGATGGATTTTGGTTGTTTTAATTAAGTTTTAGTTGGATTTCTGATTTACCACTTTTAAGTTGAATTGCATGCTTTAAGCTTTGGTTAATTAGTGATTTCGGGTTGGGTCACTACATGATTTGACTTGGCTTTTATGATGTATCGAATGGTATTATGCGTATTTTGTTGTTGTTTTTGTCGTTTGTAGGAGATGAAGAAAGTTAGAGGTTTTAGTTTGCATATGGAGTACAAAAGAACATGAAAATGGAAAAAGAAAAAAAAAATAAAAAAAGAAGGCAGAAGCACCGGTGAACCCATGCCTAAACAAGAGTGCACCCGCGCCATTCAACATGAAAAAACAGAAGAAGCCGTGCAGCTACGCAGAAAGAAGAGCGCCCTGCGCTGTTGCAAAAAACAGGGCAGCGCCTTGGCGCCATTCTTCAGCGCCTAAGCGCTGCATACGTAGGTTTCTCCTTTGTTCATCATTATTTTCATTAATAATTTTTACATTAAAATTTCATGGCCCAGCGTAGCTAAGTATTAATTCTTTGTTGAGGAAGATGATACCTTGAAGTTTTATTTTTCTTGTGAGATTTTAATATGTTTCATTGTTTGATTTTTAGTTTGAATATCAAGAGTTATTTGAATTTATTTATTATGCTTGTGTGTTTGATTATTAGCTTGATCACTTAATATTTTTTCATACAATCTAAAGATAAATTAGATATCAAATCCGTAATTGTTTGATCTATCTAATTTGTGAAGCAACTACGATTGATAATTTATGCTTTTGAATTTATTAATTCGTAGGAACATCACTTGAATAAATTAAGTACAACCACTTGTGTTTGTATTGTTTAGATTCATCAATCTCACTAGTTTTAATACTACCTTGAATTTAAACCTTGATCGCTTGTATTTTAGTTGATTGATCGGTAAGAGTTAATTTAAAACACTTGTTTCTATTTAACTAAAAGTTAAGGTGAGGTAGAAATTGATATTTCAATGATGAATATTCAAATATAAATAAATTACAGAGAATCGATGATCGAGTTAATAAACTTCAAAGGTGTAGTCGATCAATACCAAGACTTGTTTAATTGATTGTTAGTGAATTTAAATTTTAATCTTGCATTCTAGTTAATGTGAATGTTATAGTTGGTATTTATTTTTTTTCGTTTTTAGAAGTTAATTTGAACAAACAAAAACCTCTCTTTGTTTATTTTTGGTATTTTTTAATTTGTAGCACAATAAATTTCAATCCTTTTCGTGGGAATGATCCCTATTCTCGCTACTATATATTTATTTATTTGATTTGAATCGGTTAATTTGTGCGTGACACGACTAAGCGTTGCCAACAAGTTGTCAAACAATCATAATGAAAATCATTCTTCATTTGATTGCAAAGTTTCGTCTTCATATGCTTCATTGCTGCAGCCACATCAGGTGAGATCAAATCGGGAATTCAATAAATCTATATTGACTAGCCACTGGTTTAATTTGATTTTGTCGCAGGTTAATGCCTTCCACATCTTCATGATTTCTTCATTAAATGTTCAAAACGTTGAAGACAGAACCGACAAACGAACCGCCTTTATAAGGTGCACATTTCTGTTTACTCATCAAACGTTAAATCTTTATTACACTTTATTTTTTTACTCTTACAATTTTGAATCTAAAAAAAAAATCTACACCCTCATATGAGTGCATAGTTCACAACAATAATATTGGAGATGAGGTAAAAGTATTAATGATAAAACAATCTATCTGTCACTGTGCAATCTACGTATTGGGACCATCATTAAACTAAAACATATATATTAATCAGATTGATTATGTTTATAAGAGTCAATAAATATTATCACACTCTTACTAATGGGATAATGAATATTAGAGCCTATAAAATTATAGGCTTATCAAATCCTATACAGTTAAATACATAAAATCAAATTTAGATAATATGATATTCTAATATATTAGCTTATTGTATCACATATAAACTAAAATAGCCTCTTTCTATAACATTAAAGTTGAACAATAGATGGTAACTACCTTGATATGAGGTTGGCTATTCAAATTTGCAAATATAACCCTTCAAAAGATGTACCAAAATGTCATTATTTTCTTACCCTTCCCACATCTTCACCAAAAATTTTTCCCTCTCAAAATGAATTTACACATTAATTGCTACTTTATATTTTTCATTCCCGCTGATTTCACTTCGCATTTCTTCTAGATTGTAATTTCCCAAGTTCTACTGCAGTACAAAGGGCCATCGCTTGGAAGCCATGAAAATTAAGGTTTTTTATTTTATATGGGGTTCATTTTTCATTTCTCGGCTGCCAAGATTCATATTTGATTTTAATTATAGAAAGCATACATTTCAAACTATGAGAAAACGTGTAGAAAAATTAGATCGAAATCAATCATTTATTAGATTATGTAGATTTTTAATTTTTAAAAACTATTTTTTTCATTGTGGCTTTGAAAATATGTCTTGACTCTTGAGAACACTTTTTTTTAAAATTAAAAATCTACATGATCTAATAAATGATTGATTTCGGTCTAATTTTTCTACACGTTTTCTCATAGTTTTGAAATGTATGTTTTCTATAATTAAAATCAAATATGAATCTTGGCAGCCGAGAAATGAAAAATGAACCACAAATAAAATACTTAATTTTCATGGCTTCCAAACGATGGCCCCCTGTACTGCAGTAGAAATTGCAATATAGAAAAAATGCGAAGTGCAGCGCCGCTGATGAAAAAGCAAGAATGAAAAATATAAAGTAGCAATTAATGTATAAATTCATTTTGAGAGGGAAAAGTTTTTGGTGAAGATGTAGGAGAGGAGTTTTTTTTTTTTTTTTTGACGATAGATGTGGGAGAGGAGTTATTTGTAGAAGAACTACGTGGGATGGGTAAGAAAATAATGACATTTTGGTACATCTTTCGATGGGTTATATTTGCAAATTTGAATAGTCATACCTCATATAAAAGAGTAACACTCCTGTGCAACGGTCTCATTCGTGAGACGGGTCAACCCTATCCATATTTATAATAATAAGTAATACTTTTGACATAAAATGTAATACTTTTTAATGGATAACCCATATAAGAGACCCGTCACACGAATATGACCCGTGCAACGGTTGCATACAAGTGTTTGCCCATATTAAAAATAGTTACTATCCATTGTTCAACTTTAATGATATAGAATAGAAAGAGATGATACAGTAAGTTATTCAATAAGCTTATATATTAGAATCTCATATTATATAAATCTGATTTTATGTATTTAACTGTATAAGATTTGATAAGCCTATAAATTTTATAGGCTCTGATATTCATTATCCCATTAGTAAGAGTGTATTAATATTTATTGACTTTGATAAACATAATCAATCTGATTAATATATATGTTTTAGTTTAATGTTGGTCCCAATACGTAGATTGCACAGTGACAGATAGATTGTTTTATCATTAATACTTTTACCTCATCTCCAATATTATTGTTGTGAACTATGCACGAATATGAATGTGTAGACTTTTTTTAGATTCAAAACTGTAAGAGTAAAAAAAAAATGAAAAGAAAGTGTAATGAAGATTCAAAGTTTGATGAGTAAATAGAAATGTGCACCTTATAAAGGTGGTTCGTCTGTCGGTTCTGTCTTCAACGTTTTGAAGATTTAATGAAAAAATCATGAAGCTGTGGAAGGCATTCATCTGCGACAAAATCAAATTAAACCAATGGATAGTCAGTATAGATTTATTGAATCTCTGGTTTGATCTCACCTAATGTGGTCCGTCTTTTGCCATTGTTGAGAAATCATATGTATTCGAACATCCAATTTAGTGGACGAAAAATTTTGTTGGCATCGACGGATGAACCTGCGAGTTTTGAAATGAAGGATTTGTGGCAACTAGAATTTTTTTGGTTGAAGTGGGAGGTAAAAACCTGTCTATGGTTATGGCTTCTTCTCTATCTCACCCACAATGGGTGAAGAGATGGGTGACGGTTTTAATTTCACGGAATGAGTGTTTTTTCTCCAATGGTTTTGCCCATATAGCAAATGGACGGACCTTACTTAAATGAGGTATTTTGTCTCTGTGTGTGTATATATATTTATTTATTGATTTGGCCATACCAAAATCTATGGGTCATACCAAACATACTAAACATTTACATCTTGACTCTTTATTAAATGGAAAGAGATATAAGCCACCGGACGGAGGACGAAGGTCCTATGCTGATGTTTTTCTTTCATCTTCCCCTCGAACGCTGCATAAGAGTTTTCTAGATGGCGAGGACTCGTTGCTTCCTGCTAAGCCGCCTATTTTCTACAAAAACAAACCAGGAATTTTATTCTCTGGGGACGAAATTAGCGCTATGGAGAATGATCATACTTTCTCTTTGATTGGTAAATTATTCAGTGGATGACCTTCTAGGGATCACACGCTACATGCTTTCGCTGCTGTAGGGTTTTCGGGGTCGTACGAGGTGAAATTCTTGCGCCTAGGTTTCTTATTTATCGAGTTCAAGCTGGAGGAAGATATGGATTGATTTTGGGGGAAGGGACGATGGTTCCTACAAGGATATGTGTTGCGCGCCTTTAAATGGACACCGAAATTTCATTATCAGAAGGAGTGTTCAATTGTTCCTGTTTGGGTTCGCTTCTCGGATTTGCCTATCTCACTATTTCAGAAGAATTGCTTGTATTTTGTGGCGAATTTAGTTGGCAAACCGTTGAAAATGGATGAATTAACATCGAAGTTAGAACGCTTAACGTTGGCTCGAGTTTGTGTAGAAGTGGATTTACTAAAGCTGAGACATGATAATTGAGCAGCGTGTGGTGTATGAATATATTCCAAAGTATTGCATGGATTGTTGTCATGTTGGCCATGGCAGGGAGGAATTTTTTGTGAGTGGCCGTGCTCCTCGCCCCCCTCCTAAATCAAGCTTTCAGGATCTGGTAGATAAAGTTCATGCTGCTTTATATGGACAAACCGAGGTTGACAGGAATACTTTGCATGGTGAATCATCTGTTGCTACTAATGGAGTATTCGGTGATGAGATTTTAATGGCGCATAACTATCCCCGTGTGGATAACAAAGTGCCCGTGGATACATGAGGTATTGGTATTGAGAGCGGAGTGTCCAAGTGTATTACTATTCTCGAAACTTTGCCTGAGGATTCGCAAGTTGAGGATAGGGCCAAGTTGATTAAATGGGGGCCTGGGCGACCTCCAAAACGAACAAGATCTGTACCTGCTTTGGGTAATCGTGGTAATTTAAATAAGATCGATACTTTGCCGTGAGATATTTCTCAATGATTGGTAAATTTGGAATGTTCGGGGTATTGAAAATCAGTCCGCTCAAAGAAGAATTAAGTTCCTGAAAGAGCTTCATAAGCTAATGTTTTTTGCGATTCTGGAACCTATGCATCTGTTGGATCATGTATGGTTGAATCATAAGTTTGGTTTTTCTGATGTTATTACTAATGTGAATAATAAATATTGGTTTTATAGTTCCACTGATGTGGAGGTTTCATTGGCAGTTTTTATTGGCTTTCATGATTTTATTGGCACCGAAACTAATAAGAGGGCAGAGTTATGTGTTATCCTTAAGGGGTTGCAGATCTATCAGTTGCTTAATTATTTTTCCATTATGGCTCGAAGTTGATTCGATGCAGCTTTAGCCATTATTGATGCAGACACTTCTAGTTGGGATCTTACTTCTATTTTGACGCAAATTCAGGGCATCCTTCATTCTTCCTTGGTGTGGAAAACTCATCTCTACAGAGTGGCTGCAGATGAGTTAGCTAATCTGGGTTTGACTAAAGGCTGGGATTTGTTGGGTCCGGATGAGATTTATGGACAACTAAAAGGGATTTGCAGATTGGATCATTCTGGTCTGAATTATATTCGGATATCTTAGTAGCTTATTTTATTAACCTTTCGATTTGTTGCTTTCAAATTCCTGCTTAATTCTTGTAATTTCTTGGGAGGTTTTGGTCTAGTCCCTCTTTCATGTATTTCTCATTTATTAATCTAATAAACAGGTAGGGGTCCACCTAACCCCTCCGCCACAAAAGACGGCTTTGAAAAAAAATAAAAGAGATATAACATCCACTTTTCCTTTTTTTTTTTTAAATCCTATTTCCCTCCTTTTAAACCTGTATTCAATCGTTAATGTTAAAGGTCTGGGCTTCGGTGCTGAAGCCTAAACTGATGGCTTTACTCAGATAATGAACTTACATGGTTACTAAAAAATGGGTTAGGTTGTAGCCCAGGATAGCCTTCCTGAAGATCCGTCTCTGCACATGATCATCTGAATTCAAAAAAAAAATGTGAGATACATTCAGATAATTATACGAACATTATGTATAAAGATATATTGGCCGGAACTAACACGTGTAACATAGAATGAACCGAAGATCGGTATCTAGTAAAACGAGAATTGGCGTGGATAGCTCGCATTGATGATAGTATTAGTGATATGTATTTATACAATAAGTTTTTTTTTTAAGTTATTGGTGTGAAAGTTTTCGGGGTCTCGAACTCGATGTCTATCTCATATTTGCGGACACAATGTCACTAGACATGGAGGCTTGTGGCATGCAAGCTAAGATTTCGAGTACAACGTAGAGCTGAATTTTTTATTTTTTATTTTTTGAAATAAACTACCATAGATATTACGACGACAAGTCAAGTTTTATAACATCAGCAAGCCATGATGGTATACAACCACTAACAAATTCAAAAGGTAGAGCTGAAATTAATAAGGACCTAGAGTTTAGCATGTCATTAAAATAATAGCTTTTACTAATTTTTTTTTATTTATATCATTTATGAAAAGAATATTTGAATTATTTTTCATAAGGATGATGTTTGTAACTATATTTATGCATTATTTTACATATGATCGACATTGATTTATTTTTTAAACTCTACATTTGGAGTCCTAAATTAAAATACTATCTCCGTCCCCATGGTTACATTTTTTTTTATCCATCCCAGATATATACTCAACTTTTTATATTTAATGTTATCTTTTCACTCTTTTATCAATTTAATTCTATTAAATTAATATCATTAATTACTTATATAATTATTTTATTTTATTAAAATCTTCATTAAATAAGGGTAAAATTGATATTTGCTTTCTAAAATTTACTTTCTCAAACATTTTTTAAATGTGTGAAAACACATATTTGTCTATATGAATGAGATGGATATGAGATAAATGCATGAAATACATTTGATCTCGAATATCATTAGCATGGGTTGGGTTATTTTTCAAAACCTAATATAAATCCCATATTTGAAAAATCCTTAAAAAGGATAGTTCTTGGCATAAAACAAACATATCAGAATTAGGGGTAATATAATCGAGTCCGTTTGTATTCAAATTCAAGCATTTCGAATTCGAGAAAAACTTTTTTTCGAGCCAAACTAAGCCTAAATTATTTTGTTTGATAGTTCGCGAGCTGATTGTGAACTTTAATATTTAATTAATATAATTTTATTATATATTAATGTTATGAATTTGAACGTCAAGAATGAATCTTAACTCTCATGATTATGAACAAACTTGTGAATGCTCGATGAATATGAACTTCAGTGTTAGATTCCGAATTTATGCAATGTATCTCTCAAGTTTAAAAATGCAGTAAACATGTATCGAAAGGAATAAGAAGATCACACGAGAATTTTACGTGGTCAGGTATGTGATATCTACTCCACGGAAGACAACAATCAAGAAATTCCAAATAATAATGGAAAGAGTGAATTGTTCAGTACATATACAACTTGAAAAACAAAGAATGGTTATACAATTGAATAAAGCTAACTGACTCCTAACAAACTAGCTAACTCCAAGTTAATGAACCCAACTCGGCTCTTCATCGAAACTGATTGAGTACTTATACCAAAGCAGGACCAAGTTTCATCAATGTCCAGCTTGGTTTTGCCTTTTGCTTCCTCTCTTGTATAATCCTTGTTAGCTGCATTTCCAGATTCTTTAAGGTTTTGTTACCTTGACCAAATCCAAGCACCTTTGAAACTTGGACAATGGTAAGATTTTAGTCATCACATTTGCCGGATTATCTTCTGATGCTATATTTTCTACCTTGATTGATCCTTTGGCCGCTACCTCTCAAACAAAATGAAGCCTGATATCAATGTGTTTTGATGTTTCATGAAACATTGGATTTTTGATAAGGTGTAAGGCAATTTGACTGTCATAGTGTATAACAACCTCTCTTTGACAACTCAAATTTCATTGATGAAGCCATGCAACCAAATACCTTCTTTTATTCCTTCTGTGGCTGCATATACTATGCCTCTGTGGTGTACAAGGCAACTACCTTTTGTAAGACGGCCCTCCAGCTTATATCTCCACCATATAGTAAATATGTAGCCTGAGAGTGAATTAGTTGAATCAAGGCAACCAGCATAATCACAGTCAACAAATACCTCAATCACATTCATGTTTCTATCTTCACCTCCATAACAAAGTCCTATGTCTTTTGATCCATTCAAGTATCTTAAAATCCACTTGAGTTCTTGCTAATGTTCTTTGCCTGTATTTTCCATGAACATGCTTACAATGCTTATTGTATAAGCTAAATCGGGTCTTGTACAGACCATGCAGTACATCAGACACCCTACAACATTTGCATATGTTACCTTTTCCATACACTCCACCTCATTAGCATTCTTGGGGGACTGAGTACTAGAGAGTTTAATATGCTGTCCTATGGGAGTGCTTACTGATTTTGAAGTAGCCATATCAAACCTGTGAAACAACTTTACAACATAACCCTCCCGAGATAGAAACAATCTTCTGTTATTTTTATATAGAATGATGTTAATTCCCAGAATCTTACTAGCACTTCACATATATTTCATTTCAAATTCTTACTTTAACTTTAATTTGAGTTCATTCATCTCCAGTCTATCCTTACTTGCTATAAGCATATCATCGACATAAAACAAGAGGTGTATTGGACAGCTTGAAATTTCCTTCTTGAAATACACACAAGTGGCATGCTTAGACCTCTCATACCCAACTTTCTCCATAAAGTTGTCAAACCTCAAATACCATTGCCGAGGGGCCTGCTTCAAGCCATAAATGGACTTTTTTTAACAAGCACACCTGATTTGAGTTCCCCTGTTCAAAACCATTAGGTTGTTTCATGTAGATAGTCTCCTCTAGACCACCATGCAATAAAGCTATCTTAACATCCATTTGATCAAACTCCATATCTTTTTGAGCAACCATTGAGAGTATCAATCAAATGGATGCTTGTTTTACCACTGGTGGCAAAATCTCAGTAAAATATACTTCTTATCTTTGTGTAAAGCCCTTAGTTACCAATCTTGCTTTGTACCTAACTCCTTCGAAACCCAGAATTCCTTCCTTCTTCTTAAAAATCCATTTGCAGCCAACTAGCTTATGATTTTTAGGTTTATCAAATAGATTCCATGTTCTATTTTTCTCCAAAGAAGACATTTCTTCTTTCATTGCTTGGAGCCATTTTGAACTTTCCTTGCTGTTCATTGTTGTTCAAAATCCAATGGCTCTACCTCATCAAGATCACTAGCTGTCACAAAGGCATATGCTAGTAGATATTCATAACCAAGTTTTTGGGAGCTTTAATAGTCCTCTTTGATCTGTCTCTTGTGGGCTGATAGTCAACATGATCTTTAGTGGCTTGATCTTGATCACTTGATGTAGTTTCTGGTGTCTCTTTATGTTTCTCTTGAATACAGCCATTTGAGGAATTCATTTCCATATGTAGCCTTGTCCCAATAGTACTAATTTTTTTCTGTGATAGATCTGATTTCTTATATGGAAATTCCTCTTCATTAAAGACAACATCTCTTCATATCATACACTTTTCACTCCCTTGTTCTATGCACCACAACCTGTACCCTTTCACACCATTAGTATAACCTAAGTAGATGCCCTTCTTAGCTCTTGGTTGAATCTTATCCTGCCTGACATGATCATATAATGTGCAACCAAAAATCTTTAGATTTGAGTAATCTGGTGCATTATTAGTCCACTTCTCTTGGGGAGTTTTGAAACTTATGGTATATTTATGAGTTAAGCTGCCATTTTAGTTACCTTTGCCCAGAATATAGGTGGAAGAGATGCATTTGACAACATATACCTTATGCTTTCAAGAATGATCATATTCATTCCTTTCACCAAGTCCAATTTTTTGAGGAGTTCTTACCACTTTCAAATTCCTTGAGACTCCTTCATCTATACATATCTGGTTGAATTTATACCAGTGATTTCCATTCTTTGAAGCCCTGAAAAGATTGGTCTTTGGTTCGTAGAATTGTGATCCAAACCTTCTTAAAGTAGTCATCGATCGATCATGGGTATAAAATACCCTGATCCCTGTATGCATTATTTCATGTTATTTTTATGTCTATTTTGTGTGCATTCATATTATTTTTATGTGTTTTTATGTGTTTTAGTGCATGTGTGTGTATTTCATTCCTTGGGTTAATTTTGTAGGAAAATGGATTTTTGAAGAGTGAATTACGGAGCAGCCTTGATCGAAAAATCATATTTAATTTTAGATACATTGGAATCCAATCTCCATCGTTCAGATTAAATTTAAAGATGTTTTGAAGCTTCTGTCCAAATTTCAGCTCAATCCGACGGCTAGATCTTGAGATTTGAATTTTTGAAAATTGTCGCTCGGCGCAGATTTTTTGTACTGCGCGCGCGAGAATCAAGCTCGCGCGCGCGCGAGTCCGATGTACAAGCCTCTGTTTTTATGTGCTGCACGCGCGCGCGTGTTCGAGGGTCATATGTGTTCCGAAAAATCCTTGTTTTGAGAGGAAATTAACTGATAGGCGTTCCGGACCATATATATACAAGATATAACATATTTTTGAGAGTTTTTCGGAAGCTCCAGAGCGCAGAACACAGAGGAGGCGGCTACAAGGCTTGGGAGAGAAGATTTTTTCTTTCTTTTCTTCTTTTTATTTTTATTTTTGAATTATTGTTTTTAATTATTAAGTAGTTTATTTTCAACCAAGACGGCGTGATTGGGCCGAACAAATTCATGTAGAAAACTTGGATGTTTGTTTGGGATTTTTTAGAGTTGATTTTATTTTATTGATTGTCAGATTTATATTTATCTTGTGAATAGTCTGATCAACTGTTTGCTTGCATGTTAATCAATTCCAAATCGACAGAGGAGGTTTTGATTTTGATCACTCTGATAATTAACATATTGTAAAACCGACTAGAAATAGAATTCGGTTTCAGTGTGCGGTTTAGGTGTAAACTGAATTTTCACAAATATTTAATGCATTCAAATTTGATTAGAATTACGAAAGATTAGTTCATCAATATTTGAATAGGTTTGATTGTTCTAGAAATAGACCTTTGAACAAATTAGGAGAATTCACGTGAATTAAGATTAAATCTGAGTCCTGAATCGACTACATGTTACAAAATTTGTTCGGTACCTACGTGTGTCTTGGTTGTCTTTGTCTTAATTATTTTTATCTTCAGTTATTTTTATTCTTATTTTTTAATCAATTTTTATTTTATATTCTTATTTTATTTAATTCAAAATCCTTCTATTATTTTGTCTAGATTAAGTAAAATAATTAATTTTTGAGAATTGACTGCAGTCCCTGTGGGATCGATACTTGGACTCTCTGTCCACTTTACTATTACTTGACCTGGTACGCTTGCCAGTAGATTTATATCACACCGATTTAGCTGGTCAAGTTTTTGGCGCCGTTGCCGGGGACTGTTTAGTTGATATTAGGATAGATTATTTGCTTGAGGCTAGACATTTTTTTTTATTTCTATCTTTTCGTTTTTTTTTTATTTTATTTTATTTTAATTTTGATTTTTTTTTCTTTTCTTTTTCTTGTGAGGTACTTGGAGATGGATCATCATCAGGTGTTCACAAGATTTGGCCAGCAATACTTGGAGCCATTCTATGCTGTTTGGGGGAGATTCAATGATTTGGCGAACAGATTTCGATGCCATAAATTTTCGAGCTACACCCTCACTCAATTTTTTTATGGTGGTTTGGATGAGATTACAAGAAGTTGGGTGGATTATGGAGCGTTGGCCACTGGCAGTCAATTGTTTAGAAGAGATGAAGACAATGCGATGCACTTGTTAAATGATATGACAGATTTTGACTACCATTGGCATTGTGATCCTTCACTGCAGGGTTGGAGTCACCAATATCCTTCAGATATCAACTCTAAAAATTTTGCGAACCAGCCATCGGAGCATCAAGAAGAGTGCATAGGGCATTCCGAAGATTATGTGGCTCAGTTGGAAAATCTTGTGCGACAGCAGACAGAGTCAAATAAATTCTTAGAAAGCCACATGAGTCTTTTGGATGAACAGATTGCGCTTCTTAGAGAACTAATTTTTGAGATCTGTCAAGAGAGTGAAGTAACTGAGCCAGAGCATGAAGAAATCATTTTTGAGGAATCTTCTTGTGAAGAAGAGCCAAACGTAATAGTGGAGGAGGAAGAACTATACAAGGAGAGAGATTTTACCTCGTCAGTGGTCGTTTTATGTACACCGTTAGAAGATACTTTTTTGCCATTGACGCCACCTCCGCAGTATTACATCCTCTTTGAGCTTCAGCCTAGAATCAGAGTCTCTTTCCAAAGGAAAAATTTCATGCCGAGTACTGTTGGACCGACAAGCTTAAACTTCAAATATCACGCCAAGCTTGAGGGCGAAGAAATTTAAAACCCATACGTAGAATCATATGATTCTAACTATGGGCGGCAGCCACTCTTTGATGGTGGCTTCTGCATAGTCGGGCTATAGACTATAATTTTAGCGCTGACTGGGAGGCAACCCAGTGTTTTTGCTTTTGTTTTTATTTTGTTTTTTTTTATATTTTGTTTTTATTTGATTTTGTTTTCTTTCCCATGCCAGTTGGTCATGCCTGCCGATATATCTAGACTGATGCTACTGTCCCAGCTGATGTCGTCAAGAAGGAACAGAATGAAACGAAAACCAGGGGAGTGTTATTTCTGTTTTCATTGTGTTTTTCTGTACGTCGGACTCGCGCGCGCACGAGCTTGATTCTCGCGCGCGCGCAGTACAAAAAATCTGCGCCAAGCGACAATTTTCAAAAATTCATATCTCAAGATCTAGCCGTCGGATTGAGCTGAAATTTGGACAGCAGCTTCAAAACATCTTTAATTTAATCTGAACGGTGGAGATTGGATTTTAATGTCTCTAAAATTAAATATTATTTTTCGATCAAGGCTGCTCCGTAATTCACTCTTCAAAAATCCATTTTCCTACAAAATTAACCCAAGGAGTGAAATACACACACATGCACTAAAAACATAAAAACACATAAAAATAATATGAATGCACACTAAATAGACATAAAAATAACATGAAATAATGCATACAAAATGCACTTATCAATCCCCCTCTGGATTGTACTCTTGAAAGCACCCACAAATCTGAGTGAATATAGTCCAAGATAGATTTGCTTTTCGTATTTGAAGATTTAAACTTTACTCTGGTCGAATTGCCAAGTACACATTCTTCAGAGAAACCAATTTTACCAATAGTGTCACTGCATAAGAGTCCCTGTTTGTAAAATTCTTGAAGACCTATTTCACTGACATGGGCAAGCCTTTGATGCCATAGCTTAGCTTTATCACTCACATCAGCTGTGGAGTCTACTGATCCAACTACAGTTCTTCCTTGTAGTCTATAAAGTCCATTTTGTTTGATTCCCTTCATTATAATCAAGGATCTCTTTAATACTTTCATGACTCCATTCTCAATTTTAACATGTAGACCATTTGACTCTAGCATTCCAACAGATATGAGATTCCCCTTCAATTCAGGAATATATCTGACAGAAGAAAGTAACCTTTCAAAACCATCATCAATTTTCAATTTGATGTTTCCGATTACCACAACTTTACAAGCTTTATTATTTCCTTGCAGTACTGAACCTCTTTCACCTCTTGGTAATCCCGAAACAAGTTTTGATGTGGGATCATATGGAAATAAAAACGTGAGTCCATGATCCAATATTCATTGGATTCAGTAATGGCAGCTAGTAGGACATCTAATGTTTCATATCTATCACTTGCTACTGATGCATCACCATTTTATTTTGTTCTTTCTTGTTCTTTATTGTTCTAATCAGGGAATTTTATTTTGTAATGCCCTTTTTTGTGAAAAATAAAACATCTCAACTTGCCTTTGAACTTTGAGCGAGATCTAATCCTGTTGGATCTTGATTCTTCTCTTGAATCATTTCTGAAATCTCTTCTAGAACTCATGCCTCTGATCATCAACCCTTCTCCACTAATTTTTTTGTTGATTACATGTTTCCTCTGCAACTCCTTGGGTATGAGTTCAGATTTAACTTCTTCCATGGTCATGGTTTGTTTCTATATAACATAGTGTCAACAATGTGTTTATACGGCTTAGGAAAGGAACTCAGCAGTAGAATGTCTTTATCCTCCTCATCGGTTTTAATATATATGTTCTTAAGATCCATAATTATCTTATTAAAATCATCTACATGTTTCCTCAAATCCTTTCCATCCTCTTTATGGATCGAATACAATGACTTCTTGAGCTAGAATCTGTTCGCTAAGGATTTCTTGAGATAAAATCCTCTAAGCTTATTCCAAACTTCCATTGCAGTTCCTGAAAGAGTGGGTGCCCGGTTAGCCAACTTGTGGCTAAGGGCTTTTGTGACTCTATGTATAAACAATCGTTTGTTTAATATAATTTACACTTTTATAATGGCATTGACTTTATCTTTCTTCATAATGTTATATTATGATATACTATTGTTGTTTTGATAAAGACCTTGAATAAACTATAGTGTATGTAAGATGTGGTAGCACATGGGGATGGCTATCATGAAACACATCTTATAGTCACTGTATATTCTAAACTGTTCCTAGTCAATTGAGCCATCCGCAAATAAGGATAAGGATCGCTCGAGATTGAGACTAGCATTTGCGATGCCGAGTACCACGTTTCATTGGTATGGAAAATAGAGATGTTCAAAGCATGCAAATGGATATTCATATGATGAATGATCGAACTACCCTATTTGGACTTTCCAAGTGGTTATCACTTATCGAGTGGATAAAGTCCGCGGTTTTGGTTGTACACCATTAGTCCTTATTACTTGAAACATCATTGAGACTCTATATGCTAGTACTGTACTTTGACTCGTTTACCGACTCTATTGGGGTCATCAGGTGTCGAGATTGGGTACAGTTACGACACATATAAGAGTCGATGCTTTGTTGTCAATGATTCACTACATACTTGCGAGTGTGGATATCCTATGTGATCTGAGGAGATATTAGTGTGACGAATCTCTGGCCAGAGTACATGATGTGTTTTAGGTTAATGGGTTTTCCTAGTAACACATGCGATGTCACTATTTGATCTCCAAGATGTAATGCATAGTTATCGAATCTCGAACGACTCTCGATATACCAATGGTTGTTGATTCGATCGGGATATATGGATGAAGGGACCGTACTGTACGCTAACCAAAATCTACTGGTTCTTGTAGGCACTATCAGTAATACCTAGGGAATCATGGGGCGATGTTGCTAGGCGCTCTTACCATGATTCGATGGGTAAGTCGGAAATTGTTGTTTCGAGTCACAAGGAGTTGTGAGCCCACGGCTAGCTGTATTCCTGAACCATTGAGGGTTACACAAGTAATAGATTACTAAAACCCCGTAGAGATAGTTAAATTTAAAGAGTTAAATTTAATGAAAGAGAAGTTGGACTTCTTAACTAAAGGGAGTGGGATTTCCTAAAATGACATAGGGATGGACATTTTTGGAAATCACTGAATTCGGATTCAGAAAAATTATCTTGACTCTAAAAGATGCAGAAATGGTTTCTGTGCACATTGGTGAAATCAGTTTATCAATCGGAGTCACGATGAATTTTATATTAATTTTATAACAACAGGCTTGGCTTGTTGGGCTTAAGTTATGGATTGTGGACTTTAAGGAGTTAGAGTCCTGATACAATTATAACTAGAAATTATCTATAAATAGAGGTGTTGGGTTCGAAAATTACACACATTGAATACTGCAATTTTCGAAATTCACTCTATACTATTCAAGAGGATTTTTCGAAAATTCCTCTGTCCCTTTTGGAGAAAATTCGACTTGTGATTTTTGTGAAAAATTACAAATTGAATTAACAGATCATATCTGTTTATTCTCTACGTAAAACTTCTGATTGATTTCTAGTGGAGTCAATCAGAGGGTTTCTGTTTTTCATTCGTGGATCTAATTCCGGAGTTAGATCGTGACTGTCATCGGTTTCCGGGATTTACTAGAAGAGCAGATTAAATTCTGTTGGAGTCCACGATCAAGCCTTTGCTTGACGAGGTAAAAATTTAAATGTGTTTTATTTTTACTTGAACAAATTTAATCGTAAAAGTTTTGATACCCATATATGGAATCGTTCCATATAATAAAATAAAAATTTTAAACTTTCGCTGCATCGGTATCAATTCTTAATTGATCTGAACACGTTTTCCAACAGTTCCTTCCTTACCAACCTCACGCAAGACTTCATCACCCAAACACAACAGGATCGGACTATGTGCCTTAGAATAAACTCCCTCCAGTTTCTTCGAATCAGTGCTGGTAGATATGGTTCTTTGTTTATCGCATCTGAAATTCCTTGATGCAACAATAGAGCTTTCATTTTGATTCACCAAAGGCTGAAGTCATTCGTTCCTGTAAATTTTTCAATCTTGAAATTTGTCATCGTCGCAATTCTAGAATCAAACCCAGGCTCTTGATTCCACATGTTATCAATTTGAACCTCAAGAATGAATCTTAACTCTCAAAATTATGAACAAACTTGTGAATGCTTGATGAATATGAAACTTTAATGTTAGATTTCGAATTTATGCAATGTATCTCTCAAGTTTAAAAATGCAGTAAACATGTATCGAAAAGAATAAAAAGATCACAAGAGAATTTTACGTGGTTCGGTATGTGATACCTACTCCACGACAGCCAACAATAAAGAAATTCCAAATAATAATGGCAAGAGTGAATTGTTCAGTACGTATACAACTTGAAGAATGAAGAATGATTATACAGTTGACTAAAGCTAAGTGACTCCTAACCACCTAGCTAACTCCAAGTTAATGAACCCAATTCAGCTCTTCACCAAAACTGATTGAATACTTATATCAGAAGCAGGATCAAGTTTCATCAATTAAATAAATAAATTTTGAACCTTTTGAATACTTATTTTTTAGTAATATAGTTCAAATAGTTCACGAACATGTTGGATCTTTTGAAACGAACTCGAATTCGAGTAAAACTTTTTTAAAAATATATTCGATATTTGAATCGACCTCGAATTCAAATAGAACCAATTCGGCTATTTGGTTTTTCGTCAACCCATAAAATTCTCTCGTTCTTGGTTTTCTTTTGTTCTCTTGTTCTCTTGGTGCAATACCAGCGAATCCAATGATATAGAGTGTAATAAATACTTAAATATTGCAAGAGGGACCGAGGGAGGGGGAACAAAAGAAATAGAAAAGATGATTACATGAAATCTTCCATTACATACATGTAGGGATAAAAGTGGGCTTTTGCCCAAAAGTTTTTAAGCCCATAATTGTTTTAATTCTCCCAACTGAAATTTTTCTAAAAAGCCCGCATCTGCCTTCTATTGAAATTTCACGTAATATTACATATTATATCGAGAGTTTTACTTTTAATATAACCTTATTCGTTACATTGCACAGTGCATGATTTCATGTGGTGCCCATTTATTTTTAAGAGTTGGGATGTCTTGTCAGATAGATTAACCCTTGGTAATATTTAAAATAAAAAGTAATATTTTTAATATAAAGAATAATATTTTTTTTATGGTGATCAAAATAATACAGATAACGCGTATCATCTACTATCGTGAATACGTTTTCATGCTCACGTTGCTTGATATACTAGTGAAATATTGAAAATGCACACTTCTCCCATTTGAAATTTTAATAGGCATCTTCAACCCTGACCTTTTAAAAAATTAGCACACTCGCCCCTTCAAATGAGTGATTGTTGCGCACGCACCCCTCATACGACTGGACAAAGATTTTGATATTTTTTTTGTTCCAAATACCTCTGTGAAATATTAAAAATGCATATTTGACCCCTATGAAAATAATTTTTAAATATATTCAACCCATAATACACGATTTTTATTAAAATCCAATTATAAAATATTTATCAAACATTTTTCGTTTTATTAATTTTAATTTTAATTTTAAATTTATTATGATTATATAATTGTTTTCTAAAAAATATTATTATTTTATCTTGTTATAATTATTTTATTAAACTTTCTTCTTGTTTCCAACTTCTCCATTAAAAATGCATTCATAAACGAGATTTAAATACCTAAAAGTTCCAAAATATTAAATAAAAATGATAAGTGCATGATAAGTACCAAAAATTTTTAATTTTATTTGTTTTTATTTTTTATTTTAAATTTTAAATTTATAATTAATTTATTTCTAAAAAAATATTACTTTATCTCGTTATCATTATTTTATCAAATCACTTCGTGTTTTCAACTTCTACATTAAACATGATTCATAAATAAAGATTTAAATATCTAAAAATACTAGAATATTGAACCAAATGATAAGTTAATGAATGTTACTTTTTCAATTTAGAATTATATAAGCATGTTATTTTTTATTATTTATTACAAATCGTACAATGCATATTCTCGAAAAATTTAAATTTTGATTCAATAATATATAATCGTAAATCGAAAAAACAATATGTTTGAACTTAACTAAATATTTTGGTACTTGAAATTATTTAAATACTTGTTTATGAATGCATGTTTAATGAAGTTGAAAATACGAAGTGAGTTTAATAAAATAATGATAACATGATAAAGTAATAATATTTTTTAAAAAATAATTAATTAATGATAATATATTTAAAATAAAAAATAAAAAATAATAAAACAAAAAAAATTTTCTAAATATTTATAATTGGATTTTATTAAAAATTGTGTATTATGGGCTGAATAGATTTAAAAATTATTTTCACAGGGGTCAAATATGCATTTTTAATATTTCACAGGGGTATTTGGTGCAAAAAAAATATCAAAATCTTTGCCAAGTCGCATGAGGGACGCGTGTACAACAATCACGCATCTGAAGGGGCGAGTGTGCTAATTTTTTTAAAGGTTAGGGTTGAAGATGCCTATTAAAATTTCACAGGGAAAAATTATGCATTTTTAATATTTTATAGAGGTGGTTGATGCAAATAACTCTATCATTACATATTATATCGAGAGTTTTACTTTTAATATAACCTTATTCGTTACATTGCACAGCGCAAGATTTCTTGTGGTGCCCATTTATTTTTAAGATTAGGGATGTCTTGTGAGATAGATTAACTCTTGGTAATATTTAAAATAAAAAGTAATATTTTTAATATAAAAAATAATATTTTTTTATGGTGATCAAAATAATACAAATAACGCGTATGATCTACTATCGTCAATATGTTGTCGTGCTCACGTTGCTTAATATACTAGTAAATTCCCATTACTTTTTCCATGGTAAGGCGACGTGAATTCTCAATTCACGTGATGTTAATTATATCCAATTCCACCGAATCTCAAAAGTTACGTTTTCAGGTATCAAATTCAAAATTGAATTCACTTTGTGCATTGCATTACGTGAATTCTCAACTCACGTCACACTGCACTTTCCCTTCCTTTTCACATACAAAATTCTGAACAACAACAACAACAATAATTATTGTTATTATTTTGAGAGGATAATATATAATATATATTATTATTTAAAAAACGAAAGATATCCTATTATATTAAACATTCAAACAAACTGCAAAATCATACATTCCTTTAGCTTCTGAAATCCCAAAGTAACTCTTATCGTCCCATGATCAGAAATAATAGGCTCTTAATCCTATACGTTTTTTTAAAAGAAGTGCACTCAAATAAAATCATGTAAAAAATTGACCTGTAAGATGATCTTCATAAGAATTTTGGTGAAATAAAAATAAATGATATCATAAACATTGTTAATATTTGAATAAAAGATTATTCAAAAAAGATAACTAATATAAATAAGCCGTCGTTTAACTTGAATAACATACATAGTCATATTCCAACACTCCTCTTCATATGAGCCAGGCTTATGTTTCAGCAACCGAGTGGTGGTTAAGTTATGCAGTGGGAAAATGATTTTTTTGGTCTTAGTATTCGATATGTTTAAAGTTGATATTTTTGTTTTTTGGTTCAGTCTTTTTTCGTCATAGTGCTATCATATGTGATACTGGGAAATATTGATATGACTCGTAACTTGCTGACGTAGAGTTAAAAATACTTAGTACTTTTTTGGCACATGTCATAAATTGGATAAAACAATAGCCGGAAATTAAAATAGTACACCAGAACCATGCAGTCACACGAATGAATGAACTAATTATAAAACTAAAAATCGGACAAATTTATCACAAAAATTCTTGTAAAATAATCTCACGAATCAATTACGTGAATCTCTTATTTGGAAAAACCTATGGACGGAACCATGTAGGTCCAAGGGAGTGCATTAATCACGCTTCGAAGGAGGGAATTAAGTAAGACCAATTTTCTTCCCCTCAAAATTTTACATAAATTATTATTATATACTTATATTAATTAATTAATTAAATAAAATTAAAGTTGGTACATGTCAATTCTGAGTAGAGGTGTCAAAATGGGTTAGACCCGTTGGGTTGGCCCGTCCCATCATACAAAATTAGTGGGTTGGGTTGACAATTTCTCAACCCGCTTAAAAGGTGGGCCGGCCCGCACCGCCCCGCCTAAAGATGGGTTGTGGTGGGTTGCGGGTTGGCCCGCAAAAACCCACCAATTTACATATGAACCCGCTGGGTTGGCCCGCCCTGCCACCTAAAATAGGTGGGTTGGATTGATGTTTTCCCAACCCGCCTAAAAGGTGGGCCGCCCCGCCCCGCCCCTCCTAATGGTGGGTTGCGACGGGTTGTGGGTCGGCCCGACCCCTTGGCCCGTTTTGACACCTCTAATTCTGAGTTACATTGCTGTTATATAGTGAAAAATATACGTTTAGTTACTTATCAAATAATTGTATTATGAATTGTTATGATCATTTGATGATAATATTTTAACTTTTATGTCCATCTTTCAATTGATATAAATTATGGATTTGTGATTTTTTTATGAATTGTATCCAATAACAAAGTTAGATTTTTATTTCTACCTGAAATAAAATTTTCTGAGAACTCTATTTTTTACGTGTTGAGTTTGCATCTTTTTTATTTTTAAATTGTTCATCGAGATATCAACAAAGCATGGACTAAATTTAATATAAAAATAGGGAAAAAAAATCTTAAGTCACCCAAGTTACCACCCGGACGGACTACGTAGCAACACATAGCTCCGTCTTTAATTGAGCCATCGCTGAATAGAATTTCTAGGTCTGTTCCAGGCCAGATTCAATGAAAAAAATATTATTTTTGTGTCAAAAGTATTGTTTTTCATTGTAAATTTGGATTGATTTGATCTATCTCACATATATAGAAGAAAAATTCTCTCAAAAAAAAGTAAAAAACCTACTCAATTCATTTGCTCTTATATATATATTTTTATATATGTGCAACTTCACCTCGGGTACGCAAGCGTGGATTTTTATGTATCTACTTTATATAAATTTTTATTCCTTTTGTTATTCTCGTCATGACGAAGTTTAGCTCATTCATGAGAACGTAATCTGCCCAAGTTCATGCCGTTATCTGATTATAAACTACGATTTTGGTTGAACATGGAGAATTATATAGAAATTAATGTAATCATGTTAATATTTGTAGATATATTTTAAAATGATTGCCATAATATGATCGAGATTATTTTATTATTGGTGGGTTTGTATTCATAATTACGTTGATATCACGCGTTACACGTACACAAAAATTAGTTTTTATTCTTCCCACTATATTTTGAAACCAAGCCCCAAGCTAATAGTTGCTATTGCAAAATGTATTAAACAAGTTTTGTGTGATATGTTCGCTTGAGAAAGTGATAGAGAGAATCAAAATCTCGATCACGATCAAACACTCACATCCTTAATCAACTCAGACAACTCCATATTACAACTCCTCATAGCGCAAATCAATCTTATTTTTGAATGGATTCATCTATACTCTGCCACAGATCACTAACTATTTTTGGTGACTTGATGTAACAATTTTTAAGTACAATAAATATCCATATCAAATAAAAAAATCAATTTTATTTAATAAAAAATATGATAAAAAATTTGATGATGTTTAGATAATTATTTCAACTGCATTAACACGTTAGACGCGCACACACACATGCATGTGTGTCCCGTATATATAAATGAAAAATAGCCTGGACTTGCTTGATGCCTCCTGTTAAGTCATGTGCATTAACTTCTAGAACTCTCATTTTTGCACAATACCTGGTCAAGTCGCCCTCAATCATTTCAAACTAGCTAGCTACGCATACCAATCAAACTAACGAACTTTTATTCGTCTTCTTCTTCTTCTCTGTTTCCGTTTCTGTTTCTGTTTCTTTTCTTTTCCATTTTTATTTATTTTTAAAAATATTCAATTTTATTTTCTTACGCGTCTTAGATAAATATCTATCATTATCGAATGTTGACCGACGATTTCCGTTGAGAAAAATTCTAGCAAGTGAATTAGGTCAAGTTATAATATAGTTGGACAGAGTCCAAGTCGATCCCACAGAGACTAATGTTTAAATACTAAGATATAGATTATTTAAATTAATCTAGGCTATTTAAATAAGGGATTTTTACGAATTATTAAACTAATGAAAATAAACTAAATTATTCTAAAGCCGAAAGTTTAATTAACTTAAAACGCAGAGTAAATTTAAGACGGATTCAAATTTCAGGAAAATGACCAGGAACACACAACGGTACCAGACATCGATGATTGCCACGTATTGGATTTAATCAACCAAGAATCATTAATATTCACGACGAAATTCCCTAGAATAATTATTAATCTATTTCTAGAATTAATAACCCTATTTTTATTTAACAGTCCAATTATTTCTAATTGAATTTAATTAAACAAAAATGCATTCACGAGTTATGGAATTTCAGCTTTCGCCTAAAATCGCACACTGAAATCGAATAATATTTTTAGTCGGTTTAACCCTGTGTTGATTAATATTTTTGAAGCTAATTTCAATCTTTTATTTTTCAAGTCCAGATCGAACAACAGACATGCAATTAATTGGCCAGATTAAAAGCAAGAATTATGCACAAATATTAATCAATAAATATTTCAAAAATCAAAAATCAATCAATCTATGCATGAACAAAAATGAATAGTCTGACCCTATCGTGGCCCCGGTTAAAGGACGACTACTCCATAATAATAAAATCAATCAAAAGTTTCATGTTTAAATTCATAATAAAATAAAACAGAAAAATAAGAATAGAAAATTCTCAGCAATAGTGCCGAATCTTGCTTGCGTTGTGCGTTTCTTCTCTTCCAAGCTCTTAGCCGTCAAATCCCGAAATCTGGCCAAAGTCTAAGCGTCCAAAAGTCCTTTTCAATTAGGGCTTGATTCCCTTTTATATGTCTCCCAAAAAGCCTTCAATATTGCCCAAAATAATCAAAATCCCGAAATTTCTAAATTCTGGCAATATAATTTTTTTCCAAATTCGCGAATAGCACGGACCCTGGACAACATCCGTGCCAACCTCCGGATATTTTTTCAAGTTGTGAACATTAAACACACGGACCCCGGATAAGGGTCTCTGTACCCCTCCGGATGTCTTCTGCCTCAGATTTCTTTGTTTACAAAAGCACGGGGGTGTTTCCAGAAAGGTTCCGGGGTCCGGACATTAAACTGGGCCGACTCCTTCTTTTTCTCTAAAATGCACGGACGTCCTTCCAGAAGCAGCACGGGGTCCGTGTGTTTTTCTTCTCTTCAATCTTCTTGGCTTTCTAGGATTTTTTCGTGTCTTTCGGCCAAGTTCCGATGTGGCATCACATTGTTTGACTTTTTCATCAATATTTAAGCCTTCTCAACTTTTAGTCAAACCTGCAAACACATAAAAGTATGACGATTTAAGCGCAAAATTCGGAATAAAAATGCCAGATAAGCACGAATACGACAAAATAAAGTGCCAAATAAGTTATAAAATTCGTGCTTATCAAGCGTCTTGCTTCTGAATTTGTATTATATAATTCTGTATAAACTATAAAATTATAGAATAAAAGGTATTTAGTACACAAATTATTGATAAATTGATGCATGAACTATTATAATGATTTAAATAGTACATGATCCAACTAAATATATATATATATATGGAAAAACCTCAATATAGGCAAAATTGGAGAGGAATCACTTGGAATTGGCAATTGAAATTGAAGAATTAAAACAATGAATTCGAAAACACTTTGTAATCCAACACTAATTAACGACAACAGAAGATTCGAAGATATCACACAACCACTAACCCAATGTTGAACCACATCTTATCCAAATCACCAAGAACACAATCAATTATATGGAAAAAAAACTCGAAAGAACAATAAAGAGCACATTCAATTACGTGATTAAGCCATTTACATGACCTACATCCACGGAGGAACCAAGAATCAACTTTATTGAATCACCCGAGAAGTTTACAATACAAGTTTTCAGAATGTATAAACCAAGAATACAACAAGACCCCTTTTACTCTTGGCTCCTATTCTTGCTTCGATCCACTGCCTTGTATCTCTTTCTCTCGAGAGTATTATGATTAGCATGACATCTATATCTGTACTTATGTGTATCTCAATAGTAATTCCTAGAAGCTTATATCACTTCAATATGACCGGCAGCCTCCCTCATTCCCTAGCAATCCATGCATCGGTTGGATCAGTAAGACGGTTACCAAGCTAACTGTTACAACTAACTTGCCAACTGCATTATGAGGCCTGAGTTTTATCCAGTCCAATATACAAGATGATTTTGGGCCGCCGCCACATATTAAGGTACTCCACACAAAACTTGGAGACACAGTCCAAACCCAACATAAAATGAGCCTCGACTGTCCTATTTATAAGCGGAGTTCAGACGCTCCGAACTCCTGTTAGGTCTTTCCAAACTCTGCATGGTTGCCACGCTTCCGATCGTCTGACTTCGGAGGTTCCGATCTCTTCTTTCGTATATATGCTCCGATCAATGCATGCAGTGATGTGTTTTTTGTGTCTTGAAACCTCAGTGGAGAATTGCTTTCGGACCCTCTAAACTCATGATCGGACCTTCCAATATCCCACGTATCGGTGCACTCTTGACAACTCACTGATATGCATGGCCTAGCTCTGATCAGATCTTTTGATCCATGTTCGGACATTCCAAACTTGTCCTCTGCTTCCGAACTCAACACTAATCAGTTTTGTGATTCCGAACTACACTTTGGACCTTCTGAGCCCTTCGGTGGTTCCATAGAAATATTTTTGGTTCTGAACTCTATTAAACACTTGATTTGATTGATGACTTTTAATCATGTGTAATATTTAATTGCCTTTAAATGGTAGTCGGATTACTAAAAAAACAAGATGTATGTATATGCAACAGATGTATAAAATAGTAAACATGTATTATGACTCATAAATGCAACATATAATCATACATAGTCACTGAATATCTCAGTCAGTACTTACGTACTTCTACTAGACATGTCGAGTGTACTCAGGATCTATGGTCCAAGCCTACATTCATGTGATCACAATATTATTAAAAATATAAAAAATTCTTAACTAAGCTAATTGATATTCTCAATAACTACTAAAGATCTCGCAATATATAATCATGTAGTAACCTTAATTTCGTTTTACGAGATGAAATGATAAAAAAAATGATTAAAGAAATATTATTTAAACTAACCAAGTGGACACACAACTGAGAAATAACGAACTAATCATTGGGCCCTCCGAAGAGTTCGGACCATCCAAAGACAGTTCGGAAGCAGTGAAATGGTAGGAAGTATAGGAAGTCCAGAAGCAAGGATGAGATCGGAATGTCCGAACGTGAGATAGGATATTGCAATCAGATTTAGGCCATGCATATTTGAGGTGTCAAGAGTGTACATATGTGTGGAGACCGGAACGTCCAATGGAAGTATCAGAGCCTCCGAAGTCAAGCATCCAAAAATTTGGCATGCATGCAGGTTCGGACCTTCCAAACTGGGGTTTGGATCTTCCAAATACCGTATATAAACAGTCCGTGGATTCTAATTCTAAGTATGTGTTTGAGGTTTTTGGTGTGTGTTTGAAACATCCGCTAAAATGTTTTTATATTTACTTTAAAATAATGATGCTACATATACGCTCATACATATATGTATATATACTTAAAATATTTTTTCATAAAATATAATACATAATATACTCGTTTTCATGCAATTAATTTAAATACTCAAGCATAATTAAAATCTCATGCATGCAAGTTTTATAACGTAAATACGTAAGTCATAGTCCATCGTAAAATCCCATGCATACGTCTAAAAACGTAAGTCATAGTCCATCGTAAAATCCCATGCATACGTATAAAACCTCAAAATCATGCAAATCAGTGAAAAGTGGTAATCATGTGCGGAAATAAAATAATGTATAAAAAATCCCATAATAAATCGTATCATAAAAGTGCAATGGTCACGAGTGCTAGTTGCCATGGATGCTTAGACGTCCTCACCACCAGTAGGGACCACATCCTCAACTATAGTATCATCCTCATTTGCACACTATTTAAATCTAATGAGCCTAGAGGCTCCGTATACTCTATCCAATACTAACAAATATCATATAATAAGATCGCATGCAAGCACGTATCGTACAAAATATCATGAGGGTGTCTTATGCATGATCGTAAAAACATATGTGTACTGTTGAGTCATAAAATAATGAGAATCATAATATTAATACATAACATAAATACGGCATGTCATAATCGTAAATTCATCAGTATGAGTCTTATCAGTGATGTGTGGTCATAAACACAAGCGATTGGTCAATCTAGAAACCAACGTACGCGGCGACGGGGTTCACTAGCCCTTACCGCTGGATTCCTTTTGCCTTTGTGCTGCCACTTCACCAGCCCTTACCGCTGGATCTATAAGGTCGTAAACATAAGTGGAAAGGTCATCAGGCCCGGTATCCCAATTTCCAATCCCATGAGTTGCCACAATCACATCAATTTCTCAAAAATATTTTATTTACATGCCCTTAATCGTTTCATAAAATAAATGCATGAGTCATGAGCTTAAAAATAATCTTCTTTATCATTAAAATTTGCTCGTAAATATATATTCATTAAAATAATACATATAAAATACACATATATATATATATATATATTAAATATATATTTACGGACTATTTTACTTTCCACGGACTCGTTCGAGTTGCTGTCCCTTTAACTTAAGCTCATTAAACTAGACTGGCCCATTAACAACTTAGCCCAACATAAATAAGCCCGATATCTCTCATCGGTCACAAGGCCCATGAAAAGCTAATGGGTTCACTTAAATTACTAACCTAAGCCTATTAGTACATTTTAATCACTCAAGAATATTATCATTTAATTAAAACACTTAGGCCTCTAATTAAATTACCCGAGCCCGAAATAAAATAACCTGGACCCATACCCATATGACACAGCCCAAATAACATCCAGACCTCTTACGCCCTTGACTGAGCTACCCGAAATCTTGTAAAACCCTAACCCTGACTCTACCCTGCAGCTCGCTTTCCTCCCACTCGTGCGCCCTGCTCAGGCCACCACTGGCCGGAACCTCACCGGCAAGACCTCCCCAGGGTCCTGTTAGACTTCATGGACCAGGCCCTGGCCTAAGCCATGCAGTTCATGGCTCGGCCATGGCTTCTCTTCCAAGCCATGTGCACGGCCGGTGGGTGCTTTATCCATTCGGCCGTCCAGTCGCTCTTTAAACCTGAACTTAAGGGACCCTACTCAACCCTTGAAACATGGTGCATCCCTTCGAACCAGCCATGATCAGAAAACATGCACAAACAAGCCATCAAGTGTAAAACATGAGCATATGATGCATGAATCATGAAGTTTTGTTCCTAGATCAAACACAAAGCCTTCATCAGATTTAAAAGTCATAAAACACTGTAAATATGATTTAAATGGTGAGAAAATATGAATAAAAACATGTCTTTGCATTTTTAACGCACGAAAAACTTATGCGGTTGCGTAGATCGTGGCTCGGGACGAACGGAACGCCAAATCTCTTGAATGATCCTCAAATTTTCGTGTAGGGGTGTGTGTTTGTGTGTGTGTGTGTGTGTGTGAGGGGTGGCTACTCCTTTAGCTTATCCTCTAGGTTTTCGAAAATTTGGATGAAGGATGAATGAAAACTAGTTCTTGGTACTTATTTTTTTAAATAACAGGCTTGGATTTTTTTATTAAATAATTAATAAGGCTTATCCAATTAATTATCAAATTTAAAAATTATAATTTGAAATTAAAATATCCTAATTTCGTACATAATAAAGGCTTGATTTTTAAAATTCTCTAAAAGCCCTTAAAATGGCCTAATTAGGTGAAAAATGGGTTTTTTATTATATATATATATATATATATATATTTATATATATATATATATATATATATAATCCATACTTTTCTATAAGTTAAGTCGTAAAATAATTATTTAGGACTCTTGAAAACTATAGGCATTAATTTCGATGAAATTTTTTACCTCGTTCGTCCACGGTCCCGTCTTCGCGATTGTAATTCGACTTTTCTTTAAAAATTCATAACTCTCATAATAATTGGGTTAAATTTCATAATTAAATTTAAAACATATAAACATGTCACATAATTCACATAAAAATATCATTTAACCCATTTAATTTATTTTTAAATTAATTAATTCTCTAATTATGCATGCGGTTTTACGTAAACGAATTTCTAGGCGTTACAGTGTTAGTATGTATTTTCAGTGATTATAATCATCTTATCGAAATCCAGACGATAGTTCAAGTTCTCACATTTTTAAGATACGTTCTCTATCCATTTGAGTCCAATATTATTTAATTAATTATTTATTTGAATACTTTATCAAGGCTTATAAATTCTTAAAAGCCCATAAGAGACTTAAGCCCATGAAACTCTCCAACTATCTATAAATAGTTCAAGTTCTCTCATTTTTAAGATACACTCTCTATAGTCACTTTGTTAAAACTTTACATAGTTTTGATATTTGCGAAACTGATCAAACTAAGTAATTGATAACCTACACTCACTTGACAACCAAAACCAAAGAGGAAAAATGGTCAAGTCGCGGAGCTAAATCGTAAGACATCAACTGAGTTGACTTTGACTGAGAGCTAAACTGAAGACCATCAAGCTATCAAGAGGTTTCAGGCAGTCGAGTAAGTAAACTATCTTCACATAGCAAACTGTATTCAGTTTAGAGAGCTAAACTGAATAAATTCTATAAGGCCAAGCTGCATCAAAGCTCAACTAAAGATTTGAAGTAAAATGCATTCAGTTTACGAAATTAAACTAATGCCCGACTCAACTAACCATGATAATGAGCAAGCAAGACTGAATCAACGCAAACCATTTGGATAGAATTTTTCTTACAAGATCAGATGCCGCATTTACAGAACATATCAGTGTACTATGATGTCAGGGAATATATGCGGAAAAGACAAGTTAAGGACTATATTTGAATTTGAAAGAGTCATTGTCCGCCGAGTATAAATACCCATCAAGGGCATTAGAAATATCATCCGGTTTCTTCGAAAAGTAATCGCACATATATCTTCATTATCAGAGGTAAACTAAATACCCTTAGTTTACCCATACACAATCAGTAGAGGAGCAAAGATCTTATTTCAAGATCATATTAAAAGAGCCGAAGAACGGGAGCGAGCATAGCATTATATCAAATCAATTAGGATCATATATTTCTCAAGTAGGGAGTTGTAGTTCAAGTGTTGTAATTCCAGTATTATCAGTTGAGGTGTTGCAAAACTCGTTGTAACAAGAATCAGTCAAGAGCTGAGTTTTTGAGTGTCTAGGAGTTTTTGGATAGGCGATTGTGTGTAAGTCCTAGTCTTGGAGTGCGCTGTTGCAAGTTGATTGTAATAGTCAAATTCTTATAGAGTGAATCTTTCCGAGGTGGAATAAGGAATGACGTAAGATTATTTGAAATCTCCAAACATCCAGAAATAATTCTCCGTGTTTCTTACTTTCAATTTAACACTCACCCACTCACCACTCTGATTAATCCATTGATTTACTCGTTCAATCTGTTAGTTGACCTCATTCCGCATTTATCAAGTTGGTCAATTAACATCGACACACGAGAAGGTAAATAGCTCAGTTGACCAACCTCAACTGAACTCCATATTCAAAGATTTAGGGATCAACTTTTACAGTAACACTTAGAAGATTCAAGAAAGATGTTTAACCCCCCTCAATTCCAATCCTAACAAGTGGTATCAGAGCGAGGTCTCTTATCGTTTATGAAATTATTTCTATGGACGCATTTGGAGAGATAGACAAAAACTTCTGGAACACAACCATGTCAACTGCACTGCTAGAACTGCTGAGGCATGTTCAACAGCCAAGACTATTCGGTAGCAGTTTGAGCTAGGCGATGAGGATATAAAAACCAAAGAGAGCGAGAGTCAAATAATTAAATCCATTGAAGAACCCTGCTGCTCAGAACAATCCATGAAAAATAGAGAAGAGAACTGTTTCATGGCTCATGATGATCAATTTTCCATCAATGAGCAAGTTAGTGATGAAGCATCGGAGCTATCCTCCACGAGTGGACATTTAATTGACTTTAATTCATATAATTTTACACGAGAGGAGTTAGCAGAGGCATTGCATGACATGGCTAATGAGTAACAGAGACTGTACTTAGCATTCGAAAAAGTCAAAGCAAAGCAAAATGACTTTTCACACTGTTCAACTAGTTGAGAAGATCAGTCTAGAGGCAGAGATTGTAAAGCTTAAGCGAAGAATGATAAGATACAAGTTGAGAATTATCAGTTGAAATCAAAAAATCTGAGGATGATTAAACTGATTCAAACTTGGAATAAGTCCTCAGTTTTTTTGACAGAATTGCAGGAGTCACATCCAATAAGAGACAAATATGGTCTCGGGTTTAGTGATAAGTACTGCAAACCAACTGAGGTTAGTACTCAACCTAAACTGAATATGTGCAAAGGGAAGTACATTCACTTTGTCAAGTCCAGTTTGGGATGTAAACATAGTAGTCCTACCCAAACGATTGATGAAACTGTTGAGACTTGGAACAATGTCCAGAAGTTTGGAATTGGAAATGTGCCTGAGAGCTTTTGTAGAAATAAAGACTAGAAATCCAGTAAAGCTAAACACATCTCGAGGATGGAGCGCCACAGCCGTAGACCTTAAAGAATGCTTGATCTAAAAGACAAAAGAGAAATTCATGATGATGGAAAGACTAAAGCACACACTACTTCACAAGCATACTCACGAACCCATCACTCACCACACAAAATTCATTATGCATACCACTCACAGCATAGTACATATGATTTACCTCACAAGAACACAAAACACAAAGCGCGAACCTTATGGAATGCATGAAAAAATCGACCAGTTAGTTTGATTCAAGTTTAGATCCCTAAAGGATTAATCCATCGAGGACCCACTTAGATTTGGGTACCATAGTCTAGTTTGATTTTGTGTTTGCAGGTAACAAGGAGCTGAAGAAGTCAAGGAATCAGTTTAGCACAAATAGCTAAACTGACAGTTTATCTCAAATTGTAGTAGCGTAAACTGAAAAAGAGTATCAGTTTAGGAGAGAAACTGAAGTGATGGGGAACATCAGTTGCAAAAGTTTTTTTTTTTGCACGAAACTGTTCAAATCATGAAGATCTCAACTGAATCAATCATTAGACTAAGACTTCTGATATGTCGGCATTTTACTATGTTTACTTGGATTAAATTGTGAGGATTAGGTGCGTTTTGATTGATTAAATTTATTTTATAGTTCCTAATCGTTTTATGTGACTTGATGAAGGTAAAGAGAATAAATGGAGTAAAGGATGGAAGAAAAGCGCAGAAAAAATGAAGAATTTGGAGTAGGAGAAGAACTGCAAGAATGAATTACGGAGCAGCAATGGTCAAAAATTAATTTTTAATGTTAGAGAGATCAAATCCGATCTCACCATTCGAAATGAATTTTAAGATGTTTTGAAGCTGATGTCCAAATTTTGGCTCGATCCAACGGCTAAAACTCGAGATATGAGTTTTTCAAATAAACTGCGCGCTGGAAGAGAGGTATGCACGGACCTGGAACGGGGTCCGTGCATGTCACGAAATTTTAAAATTTGGGACAGAAATTTTCTCGCTCAATCGATAAGTTTCAACAGATTGAGTGAGATGCGGATTTCGGGAAATATTATATGAGAAGAAAACTTTTGTGGGAAGGACTCTAGCCTTAATTATAATATATTATCTCAATTTTTAGAGCTGGAAATCAGTTTTGAGACAACTAGAAGGGAGAAGAACTCTTTGGCGGCTTGGTTTTATCTTTCTTGTTCTTAGATTTAATTTTTTTCTTCAATTATTGTAAGTTTTAATTCTTGTTAGAGGAAGACAAACCCTTCGAAGTTTTATTTATCTTGTGAAATTCAGATTTTTATTATTTAATTTTTATTTGAGTATCAAAAGTTGTTTGAGATTTATTTTATGCTTATAGGTGAGATTATTGGTTTGATCACCCATGATTTTATTATACAATCTACCGCTAAATTAAAAATAAAATCCCTAATTGTTTGATCTATATAATTTGTAAAGCAACTATGATTAATATTTTCCGCTTGTGAATTTTTTAATTCGTAGGAACAACATTTGGCTAGATTAAATACATCCGCTTGTGTATGTGTTGTGTAGATTCATCACTCACTAGTTTGAATGTTGTTTTGGGTTTAAATCTTGATCTCTTGTATCTTGATTGATTTATTAGTAAGAGTTAATTTAAAACGCTTGTGTCTAATTAACTAAAATTAAGGTGAGATATGAATTAAATTTTCAATGATGAATATTCAATTAGAATTAATTATTTTTAGAGAATCGATGATCGAGTGAATAACTTCAAGGGTGTAGTTGACCGTTACCAAGGATTGTTAATTAATTGTTTTTCCATAATTTTGATTTTTGCATGATAGTTAATAAAATTTATTTTAATTTGTTTTTAATTTTTAGTAGTTAATTTCAAAATTCAAAAAACCCCTTTTTAATTATTTTCAGTATTTTTAAGAACACAAATAAATTTCACCTTCCTCGTGGGAATGATCCCTACTCTTGCTACTACATGTTTATTTAGTTAATCTGAGTTGGGTTAATTTGGGCATGACACGACTAAGCATTACCAAATTTTGGCGTCGTTGCTGGGGAAAACGTTTAATTTATTTGTGTTTTTGTTTTTTTTTATTCACCGTTTTCTAATCTGTTTTTGCAAGAATTCTTATGGTGTAATACTTCGAGATGTCAAATCAACAAGTATTCACAAGTTTTATACAGCAACACGGAGAGCCATTCTACGCAGCATGAGAGAGATTCAAAGATTTGGAAACCATCTTCCGGTATCATGATTTTTCTAACTTTTCTATCCTTACATTTTTTTGAGGGTTTGGATGCAATAACAAGAAGATGGGTAATTGATGGAGCTTTCACAAGCGGTAGTTCACTATTTTGCCGAGATAATTATAGTATGATACACATGTCAAATGATATGGCAGAATTTGACTATCACCGATGTTGGGATCTTACACCACATGTATGGAGCCACCAATACCCACAAGATACTCAATACGCAGATTTTACAGACCAACCATTCAAGCTTCAAAAGGAGAAGGGAAGTTGTTCTCAATTGATCTTACATCCGCTAGAGGATATAATGAGCAAGCTTGTGGCATCGACTGAGGCAGCTATAGAAGATCAAATCAATTCTAGATGTCACCTTGTGGAGAAAATGGAGAATATCAAGATATCAATTCTCCATGAACACCAAGAACAGAAAGTGAAGCAATATACTCAAGCAGTGACCAAACCATTTTGGTTCGATGATGATGACTAAGAGAACCAAGATTAGGAGTGCGAATCAAATCATGTTGAAGATTTAGAGGTGTTCGAGTCTTCTCTTCTTATTGAACCTCAGTCGAAAGATGTTCTGGGAAAAATAGGGTATGATGGAAATATGTTGCCACTCAAGTGTGAGGATGACGGAATTCAAGAGTCTATTGATTTGAGCTCATCGATAGTATTATCATACACACATCCCCAAGATCCTTCCCTTCCATCAATACCAGTTTCAAAAGATTTTGGCTTTCGAGAGCCCACGGAGATGTTCTCTTCCCATGTTTACCAGCTACTATGGAGTGTTGTTGAGGTGACAAACTTAAACTGTATACATCTAGCCAAGCTTGAGGGCACATGGAACAAAGACTCATTTGTGTTGTCATATGACACTTATTTTGGGCGCCAATCGCTCTTTGAGGAGTGCTTCTGAGGTTCAAGCTGAAAACTGAAAATCAGGCGCTGCTTGGGAGGCAACCCAAGGGGAGTGTTTTCTTCCATATCTTTTATTTTATTTGTTTCTTTTTTGTTTTTATTTAGTGTTATTTTTACTTACATTGGGGACAATGTAAGATCTTAAGTATGGGGGAGAAAACTTAACCAATCATTGAGAGGATGTAGCTGGTTTTAGGGAAAAAAAAATTTTAGAGCTCATAGTTAACGATGAATATGAATGTTTCACTAGCCTATAATGATGAAGTTTTGTTAAAAAATTATTTTTGTGAAAATTTTTTACTCTTGGTTGGATATGAGGAACCGTAGGTTGAGTAGTGAATATTTTTAAGCACATATTTGACTAGTGAAATGTAGCGATGTATTAGATAATGTTTGTGTCTGTTGGACCATTGCACGGCAATAGGTGTCTGTGGAACTTGATAGTTTCTTGAATCTTGATAATATTTTTGACATGGAATATACGATCTTGGGTGCACCTGTTGTAATATCTTATTTTATAAAAATTTTATGAAAATCCAATTAACTCCATTCGGGTTATGAACTAGGGATTGAAATCCTAGTCGCCTTGTTCTTGACTAAGTATGCGGATTAAATGAGGTTAAAATTTTAAAATAACAATTCCATCTGGGCCTGAAAAGCGATTGAAATTCTAATCACTTTTCCATGGCTAAGTTTGCGGGTTCAATGGGATTGTAGCTCCATCCGGGATATAGACGAGGGGGTTGAAATTCGAATCCTATCTTAGTTATAGTTAAGTTTGCGGGTAATTATTGGGGCTTAAGAAAAACCTGGTGCAAAATCCGGAGGTGCGTAATTATATCTCAAGAGAGTTGTGTTGTGTTTAAACATTGTTGGTAGGAAGGGGCTCTTGATGAAAATACACACTGATGTGTCATAGGTTGGCGAAAAGTCTTAAAACTATGTCTTTTGAAGTTGCATGTAGCTGGAATAACATGACACACACATGTTCACACTTGACTGGAGGTGTATTGTGGAAAATCAAGAGTATTCGTAAGTTTGTTTTTGTATGTTGGAACTATTCAGAGGCTATGATGTCATTATTCATCTTTGCTTATGTTTTTGTTATGTTTGCATATTGTTTTTGCATGACTTGCTCGAGGGCGAGCAAAGGTTTAAGTATGGGGGAGTTTGGTATATATGTCGACATTTTCCTATGTTTACTTGGATTAAATTGTGAGAATTAGGTGCGTTTTGATTTATTAAATTCATTTTATAGTTTCTAATCATTGTATATGATTTGATGAAGGTAAAGAGAATAAATGGAGCAAAGGATGGAAGAAAAGCACAGAAAAAAAAAGAATTTTGAGTAGGAGAAGAGCCGCAAGAATGAATTACGGAGCAGCATTTGTCAAAAATTAATTTTTAATGGTAGAGATATCCAAATCCAATCTTCACCGTTCAAAATGAATTCCAAGATGTTTTAAAGCTTCTGTCCAAATTTTGGTTCGATCCAACGACTAGAACATGAGATATGAATTTTTCCAGAAAATTGCGCGCTGGAATGGGGGTATGCACGGACCTGGCACGGGGTCCGTGCATGTCGTGAAATTTTAAAATTTGGGACAGAACTTTTCTTGCTCGATCGGTAAGTTTCAACCGATCGAGCGAGATGCGGATTTCGAAAAATATTATATGAGAAGGAAACATTTGTGGGAAGGACTTTAGCCGTAAGTATAATATATTATCTCGATTTTTATAGCTGGAAATCAGTTTTGAGACGGCTAGAAAAGAGAAAAACTCTTTGGCGGCTTGGTTTTATCTTTCTTGTTCTTAAATTTAATTTCTTCTTCAATTCTTGTAAGTTTTAATTCTTGTTAGAGGAAGACAAACCCTTTGAAGTTTTGAGATTCAGATTTTTATTGTTTAATTTTTATTTGAGTATCAAAAGTTTTTTGATATTTATTTTATGCTTGTATGTGAGATTATTGGTTTGATCACCCTGTGATTTTATCATACAATCTACCGCTAAATTAGAAATCAAATTCGTACTTGTTTGATCTATCTAATTTGTGAAGCAACTATGATTAATATTTTTCGCTTGTAAATTTGTTAATTCGTAGAAACAACAATTGACTAGATTACATACATCAGCTTATGTATGTGTTGTCTAGATTCATCAGTCTCGAGTTTGAATGCTGCCTTGGGTTTAAATCTTGATCGTTTGTATCTTGATTGATTTATTGAGAAGAGTTAATTTAGAACACTTGTGTCTAATTAACTAAAATTAAGGTGAGATAGGAATTAAATTTTCAATGAGAATTAATTATTTTTAAAGAATCGATGATCGATTGAATAACTTCAAGGGTGTAGTCGACCGATACCAAGACTCGTTAATTAATTGTTTTTTCATAATTTTGATTCTTGCATGATAGTTAATAAAATTTATTTTAAATTATTTTTAATTTTTAGTAGTTAATTTCAAATTTCAAAAAACCCCTTTTTAATTATTTTCAGTTTTTTTAAGAACGCAAATAAATTTCACCTTTCTCGTGGAAATGATCCCTACTCTCGCTACTACATGTTTATTTAGTTAATCTGAGTTGAGTTAATTTGGGCGCGACACGACTAAGCGTTACCAACTTCACATTCTTTTAAATTCATGAAAGCTTTAATTGATTTTAGTTGTTATTATTTCGCAATTGCTGACTCGCATGTTGCTGATAATTTAATTACGTTTGCAATAATATAAATGCGTAAATGGAAGGAAACAACACAGTAAAAAAAACAGATTCTATTTATATATGCTTTTTTGAAATACATATTTCGCATTCTACTTCCATCATCCAGCAACCCATCCAGAAGAACAACTCATCAGTTGCAGCCTCCTGGTAGTCTGGTGAGGCAGTATTCCTTTTTAGAGTCCAAAACTCGTTAATGAGCATCAGTAGAGTGATGCCTTCATATCTGAAGACATCCTCAGATTTGGTTGTACCAAGTCGTAGTTTATAATTTTCCAACATCCTGTCCTCACACTGAGGAAGAGGAGCCGGAACCTTCTGTAGTATCTCTATCTTGTTCCTCATTGGCTCTGCCTTGGCTACAACTTTTTCTTCATACCTCTTCCTTAGCACCTCCATAATAAGTTCTTCTTCTTAAATTGGTATTGTGGTTGAGATCAAGTATATGAGCGTTTCTTTTATAAAAAATACTAAAAATACGAAGAGTCACTCACGCGCTCACGTTTCTCCATAAATTTTTCAGGTAATCATGAGAATATGTAGAGATAGCACGATTCCCAACGCATTTACTGCCACCATTTCATTGATCAAATGAAAATCAAGACGTGTTGTGAAATCCAAATCTATTTATACTGAACAAATCTTAACAGTTGAGATTCATCATAGACAAGGACAACGAGCTCAACAAATCCCATCAGTCCAGCTATCCCAAAGCATTAAAGGATATCATTAATTAAGGGGGAATACTACACTCAAAAGAGAACGGCCAAAGGCACAGACAAAAGATCAGTCGAGCACTAAAAATTCTCAATATCATAAAGGAAAATTGTTGGAACATTCTGTCAAAAGAGAAATTGTTCAGAGTTTCGTTAAATATCAAAAAGAGAGAAATTCTTGGAATTTTACACAATTTTGATATTTTCGAAACTGATCAAACTAAGTCATTGATAAAATGCACTCACTCAACAAGCAAAACTAAAGAGGAAAAATGGTCAAGTCGCGGAGCTAAATCATAAGACATCAAATGAGTTGACTTTGACCAAGAGCTAAATTGAAGACCATCAAGCTATCAAGTGGTTTCAAGCAGTCGAGTAAATAAACTATCTTCACATAGCAAATTGCATTCAGTTTAGGGAGCTAAACTGAATGATTCTATAAGGCCAAGCTGCATCAAAGATGAACTGAAGATTTGAAGTAAAATGCATTCAGTTTACGAAACTAAACTAATGCCCAACTCAGCTGACCAATAGAGTGAGCAAGCAAGACAGAATCAATGCAACCCATTTGGATAGACTTTTCCATACAAGACCAGATGCCGCATTTACAGAACATATCAGTATACTATGATGTCAGGGAATGTCTGGAGAAAAGACAAGGTAACGGCCATTGATTTGAATTTGAAAGAGTCGTTACCCGCCGAGTATAAATACCCATCAAGGGCATCAGAAATACCATCCGGATTCTTAGAAAAGTAATCGCATATATATCTTCATTATCAGAGGTAAAACTGAATACCCTCAGTTTACCCATACACAATCAGTCGAGGAGCAAATAGCTTACTTCAAGATCATATTAAAAGAGAAGAAAAACACGAACGGGCATAGCATTATATCATATCAATTAGGATCATATATTGCTCAAGTGTTGAGTTGTATTTCAAGTATTGTAATTCCAGTATTATCAGTTGAGGTGTTTCAAATCTCGTTGTAACAAGAATCAGTTGAAAGCTGATTTCTTGAGTGTTTAGGAGTTCTGAGTTTTCTGTGTAAATCTTAGTCTTGGAGTGAACTATTATAAGTTGATTGTAATAGTCAAAGTCTTCTAGAATAAATTCTTCGAGGTAGAAAAAAGTTGGCGTAGGAGTATTTGAAATCTCCAAACATTCAGAAACAATTCTCCGTGTTTCTTACTTTTAGTTTAACACTCACCCACTCACCGCTCTGATTAATCCATTGATTTACTAGTTCAATATGTTAGTTGACCTCATTTCGTATTTATCAAGTTGGTAAATTAACATCGATACGGGAGAAGGTAAATAGCTCAGTTGACCAACAACCTCAACTGAACTCCATATTCGAAGATTTAGGGGTCAACTAGCAGATTCAAGAAAGCAGTACAACAAACCCTTTGAAGTTGTGAGATTCAGATTTTTATTGTTTAATTTTTATTTGAGTATCAAAAGTTTTTTGATATTTATTTTATGCTTGTATGTGAGATTATTGGTTTGATCACCCTGTGATTTTATCATACAATCTACCGCTAAATTAGAAATCAAATTCGTACTTGTTTGATCTATCTAATTTGTGAAGCAACTATGATTAATATTTTTCGCTTGTAAATTTGTTAATTTGTAGAAACAACAATTGACTAGATTACATACATCAGCTTGTGTATGTGTTGTCTAGATTCATCAGTCTCGAGTTTGAATGCTGCCTTGGGTTTAAATCTTGATCGTTTGTATCTTGATTGATTTATTGAGAAGAGTTAATTTAGAACACTTGTGTCTAATTAACTAAAATTAAGGTGAGATAGGAATTAAATTTTCAATGAGAATTAATTATTTTTAAAGAATCGATGATCGATTGAATAACTTCAAGGGTGTAGTCGACCGATACCAAGACTCGTTAATTAATTGTTTTTTCATAATTTTGATTCTTGCATGATAGTTAATAAAATTTATTTTAAATTATTTTTAATTTTTAGTAGTTAATTTCAAATTTCAAAAAACCCCTTTTTAATTATTTTCAGTATTTTTAAGAACGCAAATAAATTTCACCTTTCTCGTGAAAATGATCCCTACTCTCGCTACTACATGTTTATTTAGTTAATATGAGGTGAGTTAATTTGGGCGCGACACGACTAAGCGCTACCAACTTCACATTCTTTTAAATTCATGAAAGCTTTAATTGATTTTAGTTGTTATTATTTCGCAATTGCTGACTCGCATGTTGCTTGATAATTTAATTACGTTTGCAATAATATAAATGCGTAAATGGAAGGAAACAACACAGTAAAAAAAACAGATTCTATTTATATATGCTTTTTTGAAATACATATTTCGCATTCTACTTCCATCATCCAGCAACCCATCCAGAAGAACAACTCATCAGTTGCAGCCTCCTGGTAGTCTGGTAAGGCAGTATTCCTTTCTAGAGTCCAAAACTCGTTAATGAGCATCAGTAGAGTGATTCCTTCATATCTGAAGACATCCTCAGATTTGGTTGTACCAAGTCGTAGTTTATAATTTTCCAACCTCCTGTCCTCACACTGAGGAAGAGGAGCCGGAACCTTCTGTAGTATCTCTATCTTGTTCCTCATTGGCTCTGCCTTGGCTACAACTTTTTCTTCATACCTCTTCCTTAGCACCTCCATAATAAGTTCTTCTTCTTAAATTGGTATTGTGGTTGAGATCAAGTATATGAGCGTTTCTTTTATAAAAAATACTAAAAATACGAAGAGTCACTCACGCGCTCACGTTTCTCCATAAATTTTTCAGGTAATCATGAGAATATGTAGAGACAGCACGATTCCCAACGCATTTACTGCCACCATTTCATTGATCAAATGAAAATCAAGACGTGTTGTGAAATCCAAATCTATTTATACTGAACAAATCTTATCAGTTGAGATTCATCATAGACAAGGACAACGAGCTCAACAAATCCCATCAGTCCAGCTGTCCCAAAGACTTAAAGGATATCATTAATTAAGGGGGAATACTACACTCAAAAGAGAACGGCCAAAGGCACAGACAAAAGATCAGTCGAGCACTAAAAATTCTCAATATCATAAAGGAAAATTGTTGGAACATTCTGTCAAAAGAGAAATTGTTCAGAGTTTCGTTAAATATCAAAAAGAGAGAAATTCTTGGAATTTTACACAATTTTGATATTTTCGAAACTGATCAAACTAAGTCATTGATAAAATGCACTCACTCAACAAGAAAAACTAAAGAGGAAAAATGGTCAAGTCGCGGAGCTAAATCATAAGACATCAAATGAGTTGACTTTGACCAAGAGCTAAATTGAAGACCATCAAGCTATCAAGTGGTTTCAAGCAGTCGAGTAAATAAACTATCTTCACATAGCAAATTGCATTCAGTTTAGGGAGCTAAACTGAATGATTCTATAAGGCCAAGCTGCATCAAAGATGAACTGAAGATTTGAAGTAAAATGCATTCAGTTTACGAAACTAAACTAATGCCCAACTCAGCTGACCAATAGAGTGAGCAAGCAAGACAGAATCAATGCAACCCATTTGGATAGACTTTTCCATACAAGACCAGATGCCGCATTTACAGAACATATCAGTATACTATGATGTCAGGGAATGCCTGGAGAAAAGACAAGGTAACGGCCATTGATTTGAATTTGAAAGAGTCGTTACCCGCCGAGTATAAATACCCATCAAGGGCATCAGAAATACCATCCGGGTTCTTAGAAAAGTAATCGCATATATATCTTCATTATCAGAGGTAAAACTGAATACCCTCAGTTTACCCATACACAATCAGTCGAGGAGCAAATAGCTTACTTCAAGATCATATTAAAAGAGAAGAAAAACACGAACGGGCATAGCATTATATCATATCAATTAGGATCATATATTGCTCAAGTGTTGAGTTGTATTTCAAGTATTGTAATTCCAGTATTATCAGTTGAGGTGTTTCAAATCTCGTTGTAACAAGAATCAGTTGAAAGCTGATTTCTTGAGTGTTTAGGAGTTCTGAGTTTTCTGTGTAAATCTTAGTCTTGGAGTGAAATATTATAAGTTGATTGTAATAGTCAAAGTCTTCTAGAATAAATTCTTCGAGGTAGAAAAAAGTTGGCGTAGGAGTATTTGAAATCTCCGAACATTCAGAAACAATTCTCCGTGTTTCTTACTTTTAGTTTAACACTCACCCACTCACCGCTCTGATTAATCCATTGATTTACTAGTTCAATATGTTAGTTGACCTCATTTCGTATTTATCAAGTTGGTAAATTAACATCGATACGGGAGAAGGTAAATAGCTCAGTTGACCAACAACCTCAACTGAACTCCATATTCGAAGATTTAGGGGTCAACTAGCAGATTCAAGAAAGCAGTACAACAAACCCCCCCACCCCCACCCCCCCCCCCCCTACAAAATCATGATCCTAGCACACATGCTCTAGTTATCTAGAACTTTTATCGGACAAATACTTACTTGAGCATCGGAGTATCTTCGCAGGGCAACCCCCGACGCCACTCACTTTGTTTTGTGATGCAGATAACAACCCATGAAGTTCTTTCTCTGAAACTGTTAGAGTATGAATCCGGCCACCCAGATCTCTACAAATTACCCAGATTTTTTCCTATCGATTAATATCAATTTTTGGCTACATTAGTCGCGCTTCCTAAAATGTCAAAAGATAATCGTTCCTTAATTAGCGAATTATTAAAATACAGTCCGCATTACTTGATATCCCTCAATCTTTGCCTATGATGTAGTTAATCATGATTGGCAACAATCAACAAAATCAGATACTTAATTTACTTGCTCTATAACACTTCCTAGAAAAAATCTAATGAAAAAAAACACTTCCTGGAACAATCAATATTATTTTTTATTATCAATATTGTTAAAATATATTTTAACTGTATACATAATATTCTTATTCAGGTTAAATATTATTGATTTATTTTATATCTATAAATATTTTTAAATTATATTATAAATGAATATATAATTTATTAGTCGATAATTCTAACATCTTTATAAAAAGCACGTTATTAAAATATAATTTTAATTTTTTTAATATTTTAAATCAATAAATAATCTTGGAAAATATTATATGTATCTAATTGAATGATTTGAAAACAGTTTAGATTAGGGGAAAAATTGATTTTTTGTTAAGTCATAATTCGTGTATAAAATTATTATTTACTCTTAAATTATACAAGAAGAACTTAAAAAAAAAAATAAAGTTCCGTTTGGATATGTATTTATAAAATTTTTTATAAAAATGTTTTTTTAAATATTATAAAAGTTTTTAAAGAATAAATATATGTTCGGAAAACTATTCTAAAAATATTTTTAACATTTCAAAAATAATTTTGTTCATCTTTGTCTTCCATAGTTCCATTCTAAAAATAATTTAAAACACCTCTGAAATGTTTTTAAAAACTATATCTAGAGAATATTTTTTTAAAAAAATTTTCAAAACATTTTACAAAAAATTTGCTCAAACATATACTTTAGGTTTTTTCGCTTATAAAACAAAACTAACGTTTTTAAAGTAATTGTCCAACAAAACCTAATATTTTAAGAAAATTGAATATGTAGTGTTTGTTATTCTTGAGAAGCATTTAACACCGCACGATTCGACAACGTGTAATCAATGAGATGCTTAAATAAAAATCTACCTCTCTAAAATTTCAAATCAAATATAATCATTCAAATTTTAAATCTACACCAATTATAAAAGAGTGAATCAATGTCAAAGTTTTTCATTAATTTTCAATTTTGTCATTGGTTTGCACACACTTGATAAATCCCGTGAAGATGCTTTTGTAAGATCAATTATTATGATAAGGTAAAAATTGACAAATTGTGTGCATATTAGATAATGATTTTGTTTTCAAAAAGATTGAAATACCAAAATACTTTGATTTTTATTTTCTTGTAGATAAAGTGAGCAAATTTTTTCCACAAATATTTTAAAAAAAATTCCACAAAAATGTTAATTAAATACTATTCAGTTTCCTAAAAGATTGAAATACCAAAATACTTTATTTTTTTTATTTTTATTTTTTTGTAGATTGAATGAACAAAATTTTTCAAAAATTTTTTTTATGTATTTAAATTTGTGTAAGACCCTATTGAGCTAAATAATTATATCATGACTTCATAAATAGAAGACGATAACATGCCAAAATGCAGTTGAGAATGATGAAATTATTGTTATTATTGCAAGTAAAAATTTTTAGTAATAAAAAGTGTCTGTTCAACCAAAAAAAATAAAATAATAACGATACAAAAAAATATTATGTATTTAAATTTGTGTAAGATCATATTGAGATAAATAATTGTATCATTACTTTATAAATAGAAGACGAAAACATACCAGAATGCAGTTGAGAATGATGAAATTATTGTTATTATTGCAAGTAAATATTTTTAGTAATAAAAAGTGTTAGTCCAACAAAAAAATAAAATAATAACAATATAAAAATATAAATGATTGATGGAGACATTATCACAAGAACTGCTATTAACGATGATGAGAATATTGATTCTTTCATAGAGAATAAAAAACGAATGGTAAATGAAAAAATAAAGAAATAGAGAAAAGGATAATTTAAATTAAGGTTTAGAATGCATTATCTATATTACATTTTTTCCTATAAATCAATAGTTACAAAATAAGTAATCAACACATAAGATAGAAAATTACAAAACAAATATTTAATTTATTTGATTAACTTATCTCACTTATTAACAAATAAATAATATATCATATTGCTTCAAATCATACATATATGAGATAGAAAATAAGAAGAATTCATGGTGTTAGGATCGGTTTAGAGTGTAGAAGAGGTGAATACACTCAAAAATTGTTCCAATTGGATGATAGCGAATTCAATCGTTTTGGTGATTGAATTCTAGATATATCTTGGTGTCTAATGCAAGTTGACATACAATATATGTGCGGAAATATGTCAAGAGGCAGATTCTAAAAACTTGATGTAAATGTGTATGCAAGATTGATAGTATGTAAGTAAAATGATGAAAAACACAGTGAAATGTTTATGGATGTTCGGAGATTTTAATCACTCCTATGCACCACTTCTTCCTCTTCGAAAGAATATCACTAGAAGACTTTGACTGTTACAAGTAATTTACAAAAGCCCGATCCAAGACTAGGACTTACACACTACTTCTTATCTCAGAACTCTAGTTACAATTCAGTTTCAGTCCTAGACTGATAAGATACAAATGTTACAAATCGATTTGACCTTGCAGAAAAAATGATCCTTGAATGATCAGAATAACAATTTTAGTGTTGTGCTTCGAGTGTCTTGATAAAAAAGCTTCACAGACTTGAAGGCTTGAATGTTCAAATATTCGCAAAAGCAAGAATTTGGCCAAAAGTTGTTCTTCGTCTGATCAAGATGCCTATTTATAGGCTTTGGATTACAACGGCCATTAATTTAAAATATCTCTGATAGGATTTGAAATATACCCGTTGCTTCGTCTCTTTCACCGACATAATCTGAGGTCGACATTCTCTTGGATCACGGCACTACATTGCAGAGGGTGTCAGAGTACGAAAAACCTTATCCAATTCAAATCGCGATGGAAAACTGATAATCGCGATTGGTAGACTGATATAGTGTGAGGCGTTCAAAAGATCAGTTCTCTACCTTGGTAAAGTCTTTGCGATAATAGTTGATGACTCAGCTTAGTATCTTCAGTCTAGTTGATCTTCGAAGGGATCAGTTTAGCTAGCTTAAAATCGTGATTTTCAGTTTGGCGCTTTTCTTCATAAAATCGCTCTTCTCCTTGAAGACTCGGTTAGACGATTTTACTCATAAAATCACACTTCTCTTTTCGAGACATTTTATCCCTAGAATTTATCTTTAGTTTGGCTCGTACCAGTTTGGCTCGCATCAGTTTATCTCTTATAAGCACCAAAACTTAATTCTCAACACATGGTACGAATCAAGCCATAATTGTTCAAGATTAATCAACAAAACAATAAAAAAAACACGAGCTTTAATAATTTATAAGTTTCAATATCAATATTGTGTCAAGATAAAACTACATCAAACACTATATTTAGAAACTTACACGAGTTATTGGTAATGTCTTATTCTAAACTGTTAATGCAGATATAGAATAATGATGACCATAAATGATAAAAAAAAAATATTGAAACTGCGATGTTTACATTGTTCGAAAATATTACAAATGTTTTTATTAGTTGCAATGTTAAAGATTATTTTGATTCTATCACTAAGACATTTAATAGTTTTTTTTCAAATAATATATATTATTATAAATTATTAATAAAATCTACATTATTTAAATAAGGACAACACTTCAATAAAAGAATGATAATGGACCGGGTCTAAACACATCCCGTATTAAACCGGCCCTGGCGAGACGAGTCCACAAGAAGGTTCGGGTGGGTCTTCGGGTTTGGCCAAATCCACCATAGGAATTTCTATTAAAGATGATGAGAGTATTGACTCTTTCATAAAGAAGAAACAATGCATGTTGAAAAAAATCGTGAAAAATAGAAAAATTCAACATATAAAGGAAAAAAAAACATTCATTAATAATTTAAATTAAGGTTTAGAATAAATTATCTATGTTATTATTTTTTTTACATAAATCAATACTCGTAAAATAAGTAATCAACACATAATATAGGACATTAAAAATGAATATTTTATTTAATTTTTAACTTATCTCACTTATTAACAAATATATAATAAATTATATCGATTTAGAGCATACATACATAAGAAAGAAAATAAGACAAATTCATAGTACGAATCATGCCATAATTGCTCAATATTAATCAACAAAATTATGGAAAACCCGAGTTTTAATAATTGGCACATAAGCTTCAATATCATTATTGTGTCAAGGTACGTAAAAATATATTAAACATTATATCTATAGGCTAACATGAATTATTGATAATTTATTATTTTAAACTGTTAATATAACTATATAATAACGATGACCGTAAGTGATGAACATTGAAACTGTAACAGTTACATTATTCAAAAATATTGCAAATATTTTTATTAGTTGAAACGTTGAAAATTATATTGAATTTATCACTAAGGCATGTAAAAAAAATTTAATTCAAAGAGTATATATTATTATAAATTATTAATTAATAAAATTTTCTTTATCTATAGGACAACAACATTTCAATATACTACAAAATTTTAGAGACACCAAACAAAAAAGAATATATATTTATTCTCAAAATAGACAATACGGTTGAAATAAAAGACTAAATGTTAACATCTTTAATCGAAAGCATTCAAAATTCAAGCAAAAAAATAATTACAATAGTAGATTTCGAACAACTTAACATGAAATTAAAAATAAAAGAGAACGTCCAATAATATCAATATTAATCATTAACTATATCGACTTACAAGTAATAGAAGACAATAACACAAGAATAGACATTGTAGACAATGAAATTATTTCTACTCTTGCGAAGAATGATTTTCAGCATAAAAAGAAAAGGAAAAAAAAATAAAAAAAGGTCATCCAACAAAAGAATCAAATAATAAAGATATAAAAATGCAAATAATTGAAGACAACATCACAAGAATTATTATTGAAGAAGATGAGAAAATTGTTTTTTTTTTATATAAAGAATAAAAAACGGATATCAAGCGAAAAAATCGTGAAAGAAAGAAAAGTGGTTATATAAAGAAAGAAAAGACACTGGAATTTAATTTAAGATTTAGAATGCATTATCAATATTATTATTTTTTTCTCATAATCAGTAGTGGTAAAATAAATTAACACTATGTATTAATTATTATATTTTTTTCTTAAAATTTTATTTATTAAATATTTCATGGTATCAAATTATATATTTTCTCAATGTCTAATTTATACAAAATTATAATATTTATTACAACCATTATTTACAACAACTATAAATTTAATTAATTTTGTAACATATAAAATTTTGATCAAAGATTGTTCGCACTCGTGTTATAATACATGTTGAAAGTATTATATTACATTGAATTTTACTAATTACTAAAATATCATGAAAGTTATTAATTAACTTCACGTTTTTCTCTTCTCATCTCAGCTCATGTATTTAACGACGCTTATCAATAATAAAAAGTATTTCTCACGTGCGATGCGTGCATCACACGTGAATTTTACTAGTAATTAAAAAAGGTTAAAAATCAGCCTATGAATCGGTCTGAATAGACATATCCTTAGTGATTGATTTTTTTTTTATTACATGGAATTCGCCGTCGATAATTTTCGATTATCATTGAGTAAACCTTGTTCTTTTTATTTAAAGAGGTCCTATTTCTCCTGTTCAAATGGGATAAATTATTAAATATATATTTTTTCAAAAAAAAAAAAAAAAACCAAATGTTCGGGGTCAAGAAGCAACAACGAACAAGTTGTGGATATCTTAATGTTTTTGCGATAGTGTTTTTTTGACCCAATGCAACTGGATAAACACTTTCACATTATTCGGGACCACGAAATATTATATTAGCAGACACGAAATATTATATTAGCAGACACACATATTTAAAATTTTTAAGTATACATACAAATATTTTTTTAAAAAAAAATCCCAAAAATTTTAATTTTCCACTTTTCAGTGTAAAATATTTAAATTTTCATCACACCGGGTATTCAAACTCGTGAAGTTGGTGAGCGATTAGTTAATAATCTGGAGTTCGATTATTTTCATCAAACACTTTCCTAGGTGAGCTGGTAGCATAGAGTTTTCTTAACACGGTTTACCTAATTAACGTATTTGACATGCAATTGCGTCAATCCGAAAGTTTGCGCACAACAAAAGGTAGTGAGTCTAGTGACTGCGAGTTTTTTCATCATAATTATTAATTTATTTATCATTTATCAAAATTCTTAAATTCACGACCCCTTAAATTATTCCGAATGTTCAAATCTTCTCATCTACAAATTTGTAAGACTTAATTGCGGTCAAACAACCCCTTTCATGGAAAATACCATATCTTGTGCAGTTGTGCTTATCCAATATCCATCCATTTGCTTTATTATTAATAATTCTCACGGTTGAAAAGAGGAATTAAATTCTGGTCTATATAAAGCCTGGGCTGTCTGACCTATGTATAATAATGTCCAACTCATAATTTATTTTTTGTAAAAAAACATATTATTAAATTTTATCTTTTTGGCCGTCGCTCAAAATTTCACCTATCGTGGTACAATAATTATTTTTATTAAGAAAGCGAATATTATATCGTGTTGTTTGAAGGGTTTTTATTAAATGTAATTTAAAAAAACATTTTAATTGCACAAATAATTCATGGTGGGGGTGAATAAAAAATACTTTAAAACGCTAACTTGAAGAGCGGACGCTGCATTATTTTAATGGCAGCGTCCGTTCTTCAAAGAAGCGGACGCTGCCACATAGGCAGCGTCCGCTACTGTCAGCAGCGGACACTGCAATTGCAGCGTCCGCTGCTGACAGTAGCGGACGCTGCCTATGTGGCAGCGTCCCATATGCATACAATGCATGCCCTAGTATATTTTATTATTATAATATCAGCGTCCGCTAAGGCCAATTGCGGACGTTGATTATTCACCATCCGCCTTCCTCTCCTGCGGATGTGATTTTTAGAGACACACGAATAATTAAATTATCGAGCACGCATAAAATCCCCACAATAATATACAGCCTCCCACAATAATATACAACCTTCCGAAAAACACTGAACTCACTTTTCTTTTTACTATTGAACATCATGCTTCTGACAAGATTCCCACACAACTTTTGACCACATTAAATAGCGTGTTTAAGCCTTACAAAATTTGAAATTCAATCCTTCAATTATTCTATATAACTAGAAACAATTTGTTGAATCTCAGTGTCTCTCACTCTCTTTTACTTGAAGAAGTTCTTCACAATTTCTGAAAAATATTATTTTCGTTCTTCTTTCCTCCTTCCTCCTTCTGTCTTTGTAATATTTTTTCCTGAAATTTCATCTTCGGAATGGATAACATTGATGTGCTTCTATATTTTGGTGGGCATGTTAGTGTTGAGAATGGGTCGGTTGAATATAGTATCCCGTATATTAGACCGATTCGAGTATTGAGATCAATTTCTTTGTTCGAGTTGGTTAAATATGTGCATAGAATATTGGTCATTGATCCGACGTATTTTAATCAGAAGCTGTCGACGAAATACTCATTTATGGAGAAATCAATATGGCATGAAATTCCAGTCGACCTTATGCTGACGCTCTGGAGTTTGTAATGCAATGCCCAAATATAAATGTATTGCATTTGTACGTTGAAGCAAATCAAATTGATCAGGATGAAGAATCATATATTCCACATGTTACAGAAGGATTGAGCAATATGCAGTTTGACCGTGAAGGCGGTCCGTGGGATCAACATATCACTGGTCCTTTTGAACATGTTCCTCCATGCTGGACAAATACGGGTCTGAGTTGGGATCAAAACGTCGGTGCAACAAATTTGTTTTCAAACAACCAGAATTTTGCTCAACACGATGATGTTCCTAGAATTGATGATGGAGATGTTCCTAGAAGTGCTAGTGATACTGAACCAGAGATGTCATATGGGGAGTCTAGAGAAGATGACAACGACGCTGATGATTTGAATGATGATGAACGTGTGAACCCACATAAAAATATCGATGAAGGGACGTCATCTCGTCCACCACCTCGCCAAACATTACAGAGGCAAGTCGTACCATTTATCTCCACTGATTCTGAGATGCCCTCATTTTTCAATAAATACTTTGGAGAAGAGACTCCGGATTCCATCGGTGTACCTGTCGGGGCACGAGCAAGTTATTACAATCCGGAAAGAGGAGAACTTGGTGTACACATGTTATTTAAAGATAAGAATGATCTCATTGCTTCTGTGAAAGATTATTCAGTCAGAATTTCCAGGCGTGAGTATCGTGTAGTCGATAGCACACGCATTCTGTGGAAGGTACAGTGTAGAATTGATTCTTCTACCGCCCGATGTCGTTGGTGTCTTCGAGCTTCTTTCAAAGAGAAAACCGGCTACTGGAAAATAACAAGATATGGCGGTCTTCACACGTGTATATCTACCAACGTGGGCATAGATCATCATAACCTGAATAGCGATATGGTCGCACAGACGTTGTTGGGTATTGTACGTTGTGATCCTTCGTACGAGATTAAATATATCATGGAGAGCGTGAAGGATAAATACGGATACCAAATCTCGTATACGAAGGCGTGGCGAAGTCTAAAACGCGCAGTGGAAATTGTTTATGGGACTTGGGAGAGTTCTGTGCAACTGCTTCCGAAATATACGCATGCTCTGTGCAAATATAATCCCGGAACAGTTGTTGAGTGGAAGCATCTTAGATCGAACAACGAATCAATAAAAATATTGAACTATGTTTTTTGGGCATTCAGGCCTTCTATAGATGGATTTCGCCACTGTCGGAAAATCATCAGCATTGACGGCACACATTTGTATACAAAATATAAGCACAAAATGCTGATCGCAGTCACTCTGGATGCGAACAATCAGGTGTTGCCGCTGGCATTTGCAATCGTGGATGAAGAGACGTCGGATTCCTGAAAATGGTTCTTGGAAAATGTTGGTCAGTATGTTGTTTGTGGTGAAAGTGGAATATGCCTAATTTCTGATAGGCATAAGGGTATTGTTCGAGCAGCTGAGAATCTCCACTATTTTAAACCTCCGCATGGTGTGCATCGTTTTTGTTTGAGACATGTGTGCTCAAATTTTAATGCGAGATTCAAAGATGTGCATTTGAAAGATTTATGTTGGGAGGCGGGCAAACAACATCAAGTCTGTAAGTTCGACGCAACAATGGAGGCCATCAGGAATAAAAATATTTTAGCACACAGGTACTTGGCTGGAATCTCAAAGGAGAAATGGAGTATGGCTCATGATGGAGGTTGGCGTCGTGGTGTGATGACGACAAATATGTCTGAATGTTTGAACAGTGTGTTAAAGGGAGCTCGTAGACTCCCTATATCTGCGATAGTGCACTTGACTCTTTTAAGATGCGTACAATACTTCATTGAACGTGTGGCAAAGGGTCAACGCATGGTTCAGGAAAATCAGCTGTGGTCGGACTATGCATGTCGCAAATATGAAGAATGGGCAAGAAAATCAAGCAAACATCGTGTTGTTAAATATGATGTACGGACTCAAACTGCTTCAGTTGCGACCGGGGGCAGACCAAGTCGCGGCCAACATATACAAGTGGTGAGGTTATCAACGAGTGATTGTTCATGTGGTAAATGGACAATTTTTGGAATCCCATGTTCTCACGCTATTTGCACTGCGAAATATCATTCGTTAGATCCGACAACCCTAGTTCAGTCATGGTACAACATATCGAACTACCTCGCGGCGTATGAAGGTAGATTTGAACCTCTTGCCGATGAACGCTATTGGGATCCTCCTACCTTTGAGCTGCATCACAACCCGGTTAGACGTAAAAGAAGAAGAGCTGGTAGGGATACAACAACTCGAGTGAGGAATGAGATGGATAGACCGATGGTCAGGGAGAGACAACGACGGGCACAATAATTGGTAAACATTATATTTAATTTATCGCTTACATTATTATGATATGTGTATTTTGGAATTTTGAAATTAATTTTCATATTTTTTTTTCCAGGAACATCAGATATGAAGATTGTTGTATCGCGTGATATTAATATTATAATAATATTTTTCGTTCGTGTTTTCATAATAAATGTGTACCTTGTTTTGTTTGTACAGTTTTCATGTATGAGTTTAAATAATAAATATTAAATTTATTACTACTAAATTATATGTTATTAAACGATATAAATCTTAAAGTGTAGATAAATGAGTTTAAATAAAATAATAGTTGTATGCATTTTATTTTATTTGTATATTTGTTTTTTTTAAATAAACAATATATTATAAAAATGATATATAATTTCAAATAATAAATATTAAATTTATTACTACTAAATTATATGTTATTAGACGATATAAATCTTAAAGTGTAGATAAATGAGTTTAAATAAAATAATAGATGTATGCATTTTATTGTATTTGTATATTTGTTTTTTTTTTTAAATAAACAATATATTATAAAAATGATATATAATTTCAAATAATAAATATTAAATTTATTACTACTAAATTATATGTTATTAAACGATATAAATCTTAAAGGGTAGATAAATGAGTTTAAATAAAATAATAGATGTATGCATTTTATTGTATTTGTATATTTGTTTTTTTAAATAAACAATATATTATAAAAATGATATATAATTTCAAATAATAAATATTAAATTTATTACTACTAAATTATATGTTATTAAACGATATAAATCTTAAAGTGTAGATAAATGAGTTTAAATAAAATAATAGATGTATGCATGTTATTGTATTTGTATATTTGTTTTTTTTTTAAATAAACAATATATTATAAAAATGATATATAATTTAAAATTATAAGTATTAAATTTATTACTACTAAATTATATGTTATTAAACGATATAAATCTTAAAGTGTAGATAAATGAGTTTAAATAAAATAATAGATGTATGCATTTTATTGTATTTGTATATTTGTTTTTTTTAAAATAAACAATATATTATAAAAATGATATATAATTTCAAATAATAAATATTAAATTTATTACTACTAAATTATATGTTATTAAACGATATAAATCTTAAAGTGTAGATAAATGAGTTTAAATAAAATAATAGATGTATGCATTTTATTGTATTTGTATATTTGTTTTTTTTTAAATAAACAATATATTATAAAAATGATATATAATTTCAAATAATAAATATTAAATTTATTACTACTAAATTATATGTTATTAAACGATATAAATCTTAAAGTGTAGATAAATGAGTTTAAATAAAATAATAGATGTATGCATTTTATTGTATTTGTATATTTGTTTTTTTTAAAATAAACAATATATTATAAAAATGATATATAATTTCAAATAATAAATATTAAATTTATTACTACTAAATTATATGTTATTAAACGATATAAATCTTAAAGTGTAGATAAATGAGTTTAAATAAAATAATAGATGTATGCATTTTATTGTATTTGTATATTTGTTTTTTTTTAAATAAACAATATATTATAAAAATGATATATAATTTCAAATAATAAGTATTAAATTTATTACCAATAAATTATATGTTATTAAAAAATATAAATCTTAAAGTGTAGATAAATCACATTAACAAATATATCACGATAGGTGGTTACAATTACAATTACGTAAATGACCATCTGTTCCACAACCACGTGGCCTACGTCTACGCGAACCTCTACGCGGTACAAAACCTTGAGGATTATTTTGGACCACATCGTCATTGTCCTCACTGCTCTGATTTTGTTCATTTGAATAACCTGTAAAAATAACTGGTGAAACAACATTTCTTTGAGGTGCCGACGTGTTAGGAAAACCAGGTGGCTGATCGCTGATCAATTCGGTAATACTTTGGATATGGCTCTGAAATGGCGTCCGATAATCCTCGTCATCATATGCACCAGATGGCCCCGTGTTATCAAAAACACCAGATGGCCCTGCATTTTCAAAATCACCAGAAGACCCTGCACCGTCTTGCCAACCAGATGACCCTTGAACATATCCTAAAGGTGACTGATAGGGATCAATAGGAGGCGTACCGAAATGTTGTGGAATATCATGTGGTACAGGAGCAAACAAATTCTGGGGATATGGTCGAAAACCAATCCCGCTGACTGTGGGAGAAATAGTGCGAACAGTTATGCGCTCATACCATCGAAAGTAGTCATCATCTGTCTGCCTAGATCTTCCATGCAATTGACCTTGGACAACATAATTCAACCTTCTGTTCCAAATATTAATTGCATTTTCATGATATTCCCTCCAGTCTGTGTTGCGATGACCTGATCTGTTGATGTTGTGGAGGTCATCGTTGTCAACTGCAGGTCTTGGAATAGGTTGACGCATTTCAAATTGCCTTAACACTCGATTCGGACGATGCATCTCCACAATTTCAAAGCAAATCAAAGGACAAACGCATCGCCAAATATTATTGTCGTATGAATCCATTATTATTCTGACATCTGGATCGTTTCTGTCGTACACTATCCAGTTAAACTACAAAATAAAAACTAAAAAAAATTACTTAAAATTTTCTATAAACAAGTTCATTGTTGCAGTGTTTATATATTTTGCATAGTATACCTCATCATGATTCATACGATCAAATGAGTCTCTTATAATTCGAAAAGAGTGTGTCGGTGCATGAGTATAACTAAAAACATTGTTCCACCTACAATAAAAAAATGATTAAATATCGAGTAAATTAATCAGAGTTCATGTTATGACAATAATTTTTTTACCGAGCACCGTAGGGAGAAAATGGCATAATATCATCAGCAGGATTCGGGGCCACAAAATGAGATAAGCCAGTTCGATCAGGATTAACACATTTAATCCTGCTCCATGCCCATACCTGTCATGAGTATAAAATATAATTAAATAAATATTAATTTAATCTCATTTAATCATTAAAAATTATACCTGCAAAATATATAGAGGTCCGACTATTTTAGATTTTCCTATACGCGTTGTATTGCACAACTCACGATATAGGAATGCTAAAACTGCACCTCCCCATCTGTAAGATTTTATTCGATCAATGTTCCGGAGCAGTTGTAAAAAAATCAATCTAGCCGATCCTCCTTGATAATCTGGTAGCATTATTCCTCCGATAATCATCAATGCTACACACCGACTATATTTCACAACATCAACCTCGGAACTATTATCATCAATGTATGTGGAGGTGCAGTGTTCGTATAAAGAGGTCATCAACAAGTGACCGCCTTTGAAATGTGTCGCTAATGGCGTATATCCCAATAAATTTAAACATATGTGTTGTCATTCTCCGACTTTATGCGACACATCTATACCAGATATAACCTCACCATGAATTGGTAAACCCCAAATAACTGAAATATCCTGCAACGTGATAGTCGCCTCACCACATCTAAAATGAAATGTGTGGGTTTCACATCGCCATCGTTCAACCAGAGCAGTGATCAAATGATTATCATAAACACGATATCCACACTGCAAAACACCGAAAAATCCCATATGATGTAAAAATGCTTTAACACGGCTATGTAACCCATTCTCCGTATATAATTTCCAAATCAAGTTGTCCGATCGTTTCGCTCGAATAATTTCATCAATATTTTCCGAATAAACTACTGATGATATATGTGATGCCTGCAAATGCAACACGCTCGAATCTTGTACTGTTGCCATTCTGAAAAAAAAATGACAATCATTAATCAATAAGTTAACTAATTATAACAATCAATTATACTTATAATAAATACACTAAAAAATAATACACATCACGATCGAATAATAATCTTCATGCTATTTGGAAATAAAATATTAAATATGAATTACATTAATTATTTTATTTGTTTCAAATAAAAATAAAACAATAAAAATAAAATTAATAATAATAATAATAACAAAAGATTACTAAAAATTATTTCAATCATCTTTGTAATACTATATTTTATATAAAATAAATACGTTAATAATAATAACAAATTTGTCCTTAAACTAACTTTTCTTATATTTTAAATTTTTTATTTACTTAAAAAATTACTCAAAATGCAATATTTTTGTGTATTCATACAACTAAAATTAAATATTTTAAAAAACTATCATATTTTTTTATCATATATAAATACAATAAAGAATATCAAAAAAATATATGTTTAATTAATCTAAAAATGTGATATTATAAATATTTTATATCACATTTTAATAAGAACACAAAATATTAAATATTTTATATATAAAATCTTGTTTGACATTCCAAACTTATACTTTTACATGTATTATGAAAATTATTATGTTTATATCATTAATATTTTTATTTTACATATAATCAAAAAATAAAAATTTAACAATTCAAGTGCACATATATATTAATATTTGTTTTATATCAAATTTTACAAAATATTATAAAACTTTATATTTATGTACACTGAAATTTTGATAAATCTGTTTAAATCAAATTAAATATTAATTATATTATATAAATTTGTGTATAGTTTGATTTGGTTATATCATGATTATCTCGATTATTAATTTTAAAAACATATATTATCTTATGTCAATTCATTAAATATTCAAAAATTTGACAAATAAATAAATTAAAGTATTAGGAAGATATTTTTTATTCTTATTCTTATTTTTATTTTTTTATAAAATATTTCAATTGTATTTGTTTATTGAAAATATTCACTTAAATTTATTATTTAGAATTCAAATTTATTATCACTTTAATTATTTTCTCTTATTGGTTCTCAAATAAAGTGATTACACAATATTATATACATTATTTAATTTATACTTTTAACTAATATTACAAATTCAAGACATATATGTAAAAAATAAAAATAAATATGATATCTACCTTTTTAATATAATATATTATTATTAAAAATATATATTATTTCTTTGATAAACAAAGTATTAATTAAGTGGTATAAACTAATGTAATTAAATGCGTAGAAATTTTTACTACATCAATATTTAACAATTCATTTAAATTTTAAATATTAATTCTATTGTATTAAAAAAATTAAAATTCTTAAAAGTCATTCAATATTATGAATTAGTTGTAGGCGATTTACTAATATAAATGTTTTTCTATTTTGAACATTATATATTAAAACTTTCTATAAATGGTTAATATTTTAGGTAACTTAATTTAGGAATTAATACTATTGACCAACTTAGTAAAAATAAGGGATATCAAATAAAGATTACAATTACAGAGCGTGAATGATTAACCAAAATATTATATAATATAAAAATATAATATAGTAACATAACCAACAAACTATAGTCAACATTTAACTTAAAAAACATGAATAATAATAGTATTATTTAAAATATACACAAAACTTAATATTGTTATAATAATATTAAAACACACCTCTATGTTATTTCACGTTTGATATCAAATTTATCTGCAAAAATAATATGAACAAAAATTCATATGAATAATAACACAATTTTTGATAGAATTTATTTTGCATGCAAAATTTAAAAAGAATTAAAACGATAACATTATAAAGTTACCTAATTCAAAAAACAACGCGGAAAATATTTCAAAAAGCTTCGGTGGTTGCTCAAAAAAAAATATTTGCTTCGGTCCTTCTTCTATAAAATAAAAAAAAGAAAGCATTTAAGGAAAGAAAGAGAAGGAAAGCTTCGGTCTCCTGCAAAATAAAAATGAGAAAGCATCATAATGATCTCAAGTTCGCAGCATGCATATTTAATAGCACAATCACAATAATTTTGCATCACGGGCCAAAACGCCCGTGATGCAAAATAACAAAGCAGACGCTGGCGCTGCTTTGGCAGAGTCTGCTTCTGCAAATAGCGGACGCTGCCAAAGCAGCGTCCGCTATCTTTAACAACGGACCCTGCAATTTCAATGCAGGGTCCGCTATTGGCAGGAGCCTTTTGCAGTATTACTGCAAAAGGCCCCACCATGCATTATTTGTGCAATTAAAATATTTTTTTAAATTACTTATAATAAAAACCCGTTGTTTGAAATATCGTATGATTTAAAATATTAATATAATTAATTATTATTTAAATTATAATTTTAAGTAAAACGACTTATTTTCTGGTTTCAAAACATTATGAAAATAACTTACTTGATCATTTCCAACTGTGTTCATATGTACGTGTTTAGTCTTCACGACGATTTTTATATAGTACTGAATATTAGATCATAATTAATGCTGTATAAACCTCATTTTACCGAAATAACTAATTAAGGTCTTTATATTGAATATTAGATCATAATAGCATTGCATGCACTTCATTTTTAACGAAGATTTTGCTTCTTCTGCTTTTCTTTTCTTTTTTTTTTTTTTTTTACGTGGGAATCCGCAGCCGCTATCTTCGGTGCGCACTGGGTAAACCCTCGAACTAACGCAATAGCCTCCAAACTTCGTTAGCCAGGTAAACCACACTAGGCAAGCCCTGTGTGACAGGCTAGTCCAAGAAGGTGTTGGTAGGGGGAATCGATGGCTGGTATTCCATATGCTAATGGAGTGGGGAGTTTCATATATGGAATGGTGTGTAGTAGACTTGATCTGACATACGCAATCAGTGTAGTGTCAAGATTTATGGCTAATCCGGGAACATATCATTGGGAAACTCTGAAATGAATTCTCCGATATCTCATAAATACAATTGGGCTGGGATTGAAGTTTGAAAAATAGCAAGATGAGATTGATCCGGTAGTTGGATATGTGGATTCAGATTTTGCTGGGATCTTAGACACGATAAAGTCATTGAATGGTTATGTGTTCACCTTTTATGGCACAACGATCACGTAGAAGTCAAATTTACAGTCAGTGGTTGCCCTTTCTACCACTGAGACAGAATTCATAGCTGTTACCGAGGCCATAAAAGAAGGATTGTGGTTAAAAGGTATGATAGCGGAGCTTGGTGTAAAACAAGATCAAGTTGTAGTACACTATGACAATCAAAGTGCAATACACTTGACGAAACATCAAGTCTATCATGAACGATCGAAATACATAGATGTGAAGATGCATTTCATCATAGATGTGATTGAAAAAGGAGATGTGATCCTTGTGAAGATAGCATCGAAGAAAACCCTGCAGATGTTATGACGAAGTTACTGCCGTATGCTAAGTTCAAGAAATGTTTGAACATAGTTAATGCGGTAATTGAAAAGTAGCCAAGGAGGCTAGGATGGAGAGCAGCATTCAACCTGAAAGAATCAAGGTGGAGATTGTTGAAGTATGCTTCTATCAGATTGAATAAGAATAGAGAAGAGATTAAATTGTAATGCCCGAAAATATTAACTTATTAATTATGGGATTTGAGAATTTAATTCCATATCTTGGGAAAATATTGGTTTGAGAAGTTATGGGAATTATAGATTTAATTTTCGAGCCGAAAATATTTAATTTGAGGATTGACGGATTTTGAGAATTAAATTCCGAGAATTCTTAAAGTAAAAGATTAAATATTCGATTTGAATATTTATGCAATTTAAGATTAAATTCCAAGTTTTGGGAATGAATATGATTTAATTTGAAGAGGAAACCCGATCAGGGGCTGATTTGAGAATATTGAAGTTTCGAGGACTAAAGTGCAAACAGCTGGGATTATGTAAGGTAATCCGAACTTATTTAATTTTAATCCAAGTATATTTAATTTGGGAATATTTAGAGTTTTGATTTAAATTTTAATATTCTTAAATTATTTAGGATTGAAATTGAATTAGAAAGAGGGCCGAGGACTGAATTGCAATTTACGAAGGTTCAGGGACTACATGACAAATTATGCAATACATATATGATGTTAAATTAGATTATCAGCATGTACACGTGCATATTTTGTAATGAATTCAGAAAGTTGGAACAGAGGAAGTCGAGCTCTTCAATTTCTTTTGCTTTTCGATTTTCAAATCGCCGTAACTTTTTATCCGATCGTTCGATTTCAATTCCGAAAAGTGTTCTGGAATCCTTGCGACGAAGACTTCGATTTGATGTAAGTATTTTGAGGTTTCTGATAGATTTCGAAATCAGTATGTTGGAAAGATCAGTCGTTGAGCATGAATCTTGATTTTGATGGTTTATATCTTTCCATATCGAGGTCGACTCGGTTATTTGATGTCGTATGAGTTCTAAGGAGTTTTCACAGCATGTATCTTGAATGTATAAGACAACATCGAGAGTCATGAACTTGTTACTCAAGGATGATACTTCTTGAGTTGTTCCGAACAAATCACATACTTGTTATTGGTGTTTCTATTTTATTGATGTTGTTGATCCATCACAGGTAGTGGATCTTTATTGCTTATGATATGATATGATGTGATATTGAATTGATTCTAATGCCAAGGTCAGATGGGCCTTATTTTCTAGTCTGATAAGACGACGATAGATGGATATCCATGTCAAGATCGGATACGAATCTTGATGGCAACGAAGTGATAAGAATCAATTCTTGAGATAGCGCGCTATAGAAATTCGAAGGATAAAATTGAGAGATTTTGATTTTATATCTTGAATTGATATGTTATTGAATTGAGAGATATATATGTTTCTTATACTGAGAATTATATTCTCACCGGAGGTTTCCGGATATTGTCTTATTTGTATGTGTGCATGAAAATAGGAGGTCTGGAGCGAGTCGAACGAGATTTAGATGGCTCGAGATTGAGAGATTTAGAGTGGAGACTCGGGTTAAGAAGTTAATGTTACAGCTGATGCATGTTAGAAGGTTGTTGGTCTAGTTTGAGATTCGAACTAGATGTATAAATGTTGTATTATACATTTAGACACTTGTATATGATTATGGTGATGTCTAAATATGCATAAGATTATGTTTAGAACTTGTTTTGTTCCTCAATGCATGTTTTAGACTTGATAATCCATGATTTGGAGGAATGGAAGGATCACAATTTGAGCTACAAAAACAGAGCAGGTGGCTGCCCAGATTTGTGCTCGGTCTGCTTTTTTTAGCAGACCGAGCGCAGCTCATTTTGCCCCAACCCGAGAGTTGTGTAGGGGAGGGCGCTCGATCTGCTGTTTTTAGCGGACCTCGCGCACCCCTTTTTGAAAAAAAAATATTTTTTTTGTTTTTTGATCTTCTTCCTTCCTTTGTTCATTAATGATGTTTAATGACTAATTGCCCTAATAATGAGATTAGCAACCCGAGACCCCACAACAGGTGGTATTAGAGCGTAAGTTTCTTGGACTGAGATAGAAGCTGAGCGGGGTAGATTGAGTCGCATGCATGTATAGTATTGCATGATTATGCCTTACTTGATTTGATGATTTGATGATTTGATGAATTGCATGTGAGCATGATCTATTTTTGAAATTCAACTATCTGATTTACTGAGTTGTAAATTTTTAAATCTCTTATTGATTTTATTATAAGATTCCCCGGGTGATGTAAGCACCCAGAAATGAAGAGAACAGTGTTCTTTGGGTGACGTAAGCACCCTAGACTGAATAGACCTGTATGGCTCAACTGAAAGAAGTATTTTCGATTGAACAAAACAGTATATCCACGAATGAATAAATGATATTGCAGGTTGAAGTTGGCTTGAATAACTTGATCAGTTGTCCACATACTTTACAGATACAGATGAATGTTTTATCATATTGATTGTATCCAACTTCGAGACCTAGCAACCAACTGGTAGATTGTGATGAAGAAATTTTGAAAGAGCAGAGGTACATTGATTTGTTGGTAAGTGCTTAGAATAGAGATTTATTAACGGTTCTTTGCCACATCAGATAGAAAATATACCAACTACAAATTGAATACTTTGAATACTGAAGAATACCCTATTAGATTTTCAAGCCTACTACGATTATTTGAATTGTAGATGATAACGAAGCTCAAGATTGAATTGTTTATTCATGGCTTGAATTCGAAGATTATGTCTAAGTAAATGTTGACGACTGAAATATTTTATGAAAGACATAGACAGGGCTAAGAAAACTGAAGCTGAATGAGGAGGCATAAAGAATGAAATTATAGATATACTATAGTGTGTGAGATTAACACAACTGTAGCTACAATTTCTATTACAGAGCAGATATGAAGGCAACGATATGAAAGTAGTTCTTTAACTCTAATGAACCGAGACAAATTGTTCTGGGTCTGAATACAGAGTATGTTAGAGATTATTTCACTTATTGTGGAGGGAGAAATCCTAGCAATCAATACAAAGATATTTCAAGCGGTTATGCTCGAATATGTTCGAAGCAAATTAGATTCTGAGAACAATGAATAAAGAACAGTTCCAGAAGTATACAGAGGATCAGAATGAAATTGCACCTGAGAATGAAATTGTAGGTAACAGATTTATTTTGTTTTAACATGTTTATGTTATTGGTGCAATAGATATATGATAGCTGAAAACTTATTATATGTACACCTCTGTATCAAAAAAGAGAATTTGTGAATTGAACTAAAGAATGGATCTACTGAATTGATGAAATGAGACTGAACATGATTTTGCTTCGAAGAAATGAAACTGAATATGATTGTGTTCGTATTTGAGATATCTGTTAGATTGCATGATAGATGATGATGCAATAACCTATTACAGATTGTTAGAAAATTGATGATAAGAAATGATTGAATTAAATCAGCCAGAACATAATGTGCATATGAATAAGATGATATGATATGGGATCTAGAAGTAATATTCTTTGATTTCGGTTGTATATATGATGTTTGATTATAGAATATTCCAAAATAAGTATATTCAATGCACTAGATATGTTCAAGATCTAAATCAGCATTGATAGATATGTCGATGAATAGAGATGACAGATATATTCCAGTAAGATTTCGACTTTAGTTTAAGTTGTGAACTGGAATTTTATAGAGACTTGATGAATTGATGAATTGAATGCTGCTTTTGAGTTTTATAAGATAGACGATGATATGAAAATCAGTTACAGTTGAGTCTTTTCTTTGATTATGCTGAATCGATTACATCAATTGGTAATATGATTCTTGAAATGATTGAATACTGATTGGCTCTCATGGCACATTGCTTTCGTTTAGAGCTTGTGTTGATTCACTCATTCTGAGTTGGGTGATGCAAGTGAGTTGTTTTCACTTTGCAGAGTTTGTTATCCAGAAGATTTGATTTTGGATGACCTTGATTGAGGGATTTTCTCAATCTTGATTTATTTCTTTTGATTTTGAGAATTTTAATCCTTTGATGGATATTTCAGCATATTTTAAGATGGTTGGCTCGTAACTGATAGAATAATTTGAATATGATCCAGAGTTTGAGTTAATGACATGAATTGTCAGTATTTTGGAGATAGAAATGAGGAATGAAATAGGCATTCGATAAATTGATTTCAGATTTCTGTGCATTCTGGTTCGAGTATTCAGACGAATGCATAAAAATCAGGATGAATCTCAATTGAAAATGAGCCAGAACTATTCAGAAGATGAAAAAAAACCATAGAAAGTAAATTGAAACGATGAGTATTCAGTAAAGAATGTCAAATTGAGATATGAATTGAAGCCTCAGATCAGAATGGATGAATTCGTTTGTGACTGATTATCTGATTGTGCCTGATATTTTCGAAAAGAGATATCAGAATTTGAAGAATTGCACAAAAATGAATTCAATATTTGTTCAATAATTGTTTTATCAGAAGATAAAGCAAACATATGTAACAGAATTAGTACGTTTTCGAAGTTAAACGTATAGAGAGTTTATGATGAAGTTGAAAATCGTTGACCAGATGAGTTCAGTGATAGTTTAGAAACTCCAGAAATTGAAACGAAATTATGATTTGAAAGAATATTTTGCGAAACTACCATGATGAAGCAGTATAGATGAGGTAAACAGGTGGTAGTTATGATCAGATTGATTGAAGTTACTGAATAAGATGATCTGTCTGTAAGAATGAATCACTGATCCATGATCAGAATTGTGTGAGATGTCACAGTAAGACAATAATTATTGTTTCAAATTGAGACATTAGGTTTACTAGTGAATTGTAATACATACGATCAGAAGGCTCTGAGTACTTTTTGGATGTGAAAGTACAAGATGTTATTCTTGAATTGAAGAATAGTCAGAGCAGATGAATCGAATTTCGAGAATGAACTATATCTAACATGATACCGATTATCAACAACTCTGAATATTTTAAAATCTGTGAATATAGCCTATTATTTTCTGATTAATAGATAGTCTGAACAAACTAATCAGATTTTCAGAATACGCTGTATAAGATGTGGTACAGATATGAACAGATAACTGTTAAAAAGACAAGGATATGATGAAATTGCAGGAATGATTAGAATCTATTGTCATGATTAAGACTTTAGATTTATTCGATAGATGTGGCATCGATTGATTGATGTTCTGGGTATTGGTTATATGTGATTGCATTATACCATTATCCAATTGATGGATTATCTGACTTGATTATCCAGAATTTTTGAGAATATTCTCAGAATTTTAATACCTGATTCGGTATTAATTGAATTGATGTATTGCCACTTGATAATTATAATTCCTATAGCAGCTATCGAATTGATATTGAAGTGGTGATGTGATGATGTGATGAGAAGAAATCAGATTTCTTTGTGTTGAAATGATACTACCGAAGTATACGACATTAGATCAGACATGATTTGCCGACATCAGATCAGATTTGATTTGAGGAACACAAAGATGATAAATATGAATCTGTATGAAGCGAGAACAATGAAGAAGAATCAGAGTAAGTAATTGAATGATAGATATAACTTTTGAAGCTGAAACTGATTCGTTAAGCGAAAGAGTTATTCTTGAAACATCATTCAATTTAGAATTGAGAAAGAGCAGAGTTGTTTTACAGATTCAGAATATGAATGAGAATACTGATTTTGAAGTGATGAACAGAATGACAGTGTAGACTTGATATATGTTCTATGCGGAGCATGGAATAATATAGAGAAAGAAACAAGTCAACACAAAAAGCTGAAATTCATTGAATGAGATGTCCGACAGAATTGATGATTTGATTGAAAGATTTATTCTTTTCAGCTCGATACAATGGGTCCGAATTGTTCCATCTAAATAAGAGAAGAAAGTATCAGTAGATTCTTCTTATATACTTTAATCCGATGAGATAGATATTGAAAAGATTCTGAGTTAAGTCGAATATTCGATAGATCCTTGATTGAGGAAAGAAACAACTCAGAAAAAATTCTTTTCAGTTAATTAAAGTACAAGGAAATAGAAGCACATTCGAAGAAATAGTCTGATAAGAAATGAAGAGATGAGATACGAAGACCAGAGTTGGATGATTGAAGTGAGAATTATTTCAGATAACCATTCAGTCTATCAGATTGAATAGTTCGATTGAATACGATTTCGAGGACGAAACCATTTCTTAGAGGGGAGGAATTGTAAGGCCCGAAAATATTAACTTATTAATTATGGGATTTGAGAATTTAATTCCATATCTTGGGCAAATATTGGTTTGAGAAGTTATGGGAATTAATTTTCGAGCCGAAAATATTTAATTTGAGGATTGACGGATTTTGAGAATTAAATTCCGAGAATTCTTAAAGTAAAAGATTAAATATTCGATTTGAATATTTATGGAATTTAAGATTAAATTCCAAGTTTTGGGAATGAATATGATTTAATTTGAAGATGAAACCCGATCAGGTACTGATTTGAGAATATCAAAGTTTCGAGGACTAAAGTGAAAACAGCCGGGATTATGTAAGGTAATCCGAACTTATTTAATTTTAATCCGAGTATATTTAATTTGGGAATATTTAGAGTTTTGATTTAAATTCTAATATTCTTAAATTATTTAGGATTGAAATTGAATTAAAAAGAGGGCCGATGACTGAATTGCAATTTACGAAGGTTCAGGGACTAAATGGCAAATTAGGCAATACATATCTGATGTTAAATTAGATTATCAGCATGTACACGTGCATATTTTGTAATGAATTCAGAAAGTTGGAACAGAGGAAGTCGAGCTCTTCAATTTCTTTTGCTTTCCGATTTTCAAATCGCTGTAACTTTTGATCCGATCGTCCGATTTCAATTCCGAAAAGTGTTCTGGAATCCTTGCGATGAAGACTTCAATTTGATGAAAGTATTGTGAGGTTTCTAATAGATTTTGAAATTAGTATGTTGGAAAGATCAGTCGTTGAGCATGAATCTTGATTTTGATGGTTTATATCTTTCCATATCGAGGTCGACTCGGTTATTTGATGTCGTATGAATTCTAAGTCGTTTTCATAGCATGTATCTCGAATGTATACTTCTGATATGCTGGGAATATGCTGTTATTTTGCTGATATGTTGATTAGAAGCCATAATTGAAGTTGAAAATGTTTTCGATTTTTCGTCGGTTACCGATTTTCAATCGCTACGCCATCGATTAATGATTTGAAGCTGTTTTGATAGCCTATGACTGAGATGAGATGTTCTTTTAGATGCTATCGATGATATAGCAATTTTATTTCTCAGTTTCAGACTGGTTTTAAAGGCTACAGACTCAAGACGCCAAATTCGATCCGAAGAAGAAGAAGTGAGGTTTGAAATGATTTTGATTGAATATATATTGATGATTTTGACTCGATTCTAAAATTATTGAATAGAATGAAGTTTGATATGAATGTTTTGATGCTATGTTTCAGATTTGAAGAGTTCAAAACCGAAGAATACGAAGGTATAAGACAATATCGAGAGTCAGGAACTTGTTACTCAAGGATGATACTTCTTGAGTTGTTCCGAACAAATCACATACTTGTTATTGTTGTTTCTATTTGATTGATGTTGTTGATCCATCACAGGTAGTGGATCTTTATTGCTTATGATATGATATGATGTGATATTGAATTGATTCTAATGCCAAGGTCAGATGGACCTTATTTTCTAGTCTGATGAGACGACGATAGATGGATATACATGTCAAGATCGGATACGAATCTTGATGGCAACAAAGTGATAAGAATCAATTTTTGAGATAGCGCGCTATAGAAATTCGAAGGATAGAATTGAGAGATTTTGATTTTATATCTTGAATTGATATGTTATTGAATTGAGATATATATATATGTTTCTTATACTGAGAATTATATTCTCACCGGAGGTTTCCGGCTATTGTCTTGTTTGTATGTGTGCATGACAATAGGAAGGGCTGGAGCGAGTCGACGAGATTTGGATAGCTCGAGATTGAGAGATTTAGAGTGGAGAATCGGGTTAAGAAGTTGATGTTACAGCTGATGCATGTTAGAAGGTTGTTGGTCTAGTTTGAGATTCGAACTAGATGTATAAGTGTTGTATTATACTTTTAGACACTTGTATATGATTATGGTGATGTCTAAATATGCATGAGATTATGTTTAGAACATTTTTTGTTCCTCAATGCATGTTTTAGACTTGATAATCCATGATTTGTAGGAATGGAAGGATCACGATTTGAGCTACAAAAACAGAGCAGGTGGCTTCCCAGAGTTGTGCTCGGTCTGCTCTTTTTAGCAGACCAACGCAGCCCATTTTTCCCCAACCCGAGAGTTGGGTGGGGGAGGGCGCTCAGTCCGCTATTTTTAGCGGACCTCGCGCACCCCTGTTTGAAAAAACAAATTTTTTTTTTGATCTTCTTCCTTCCTTTGTTCATTAATGATTTTTAATGACTAATTGCCCTAATAATGAGATTAGCAACCCAAGGCCCCACAGATCAAATAGTGCAGATCAGATGAGTTCAGTGATCAGTTGAATTCATGGTCCAGATCAAATACTGGGATCAGATCGAAGTGATGGTCAGATGAGTCTTCGGATGAGTTCATGTAGATCGATTGCTCGAGTACTGTGACTTGGTTAGAAGTCAGATGAAGTGTCCGAGAAGCTATAAGCTTGAAGGAAGATCAAAGCAGATCGAAGTACAAGAGCAGATCAGACTAATGAATGAAGACTTATCGGATTGGACCATGTTGACTTTATAATTGGTTCGTAAGTTGTTGACCTAAAGCCCAAGATGAAAGTCGGTGTAATTCTCTATATAAGCAGATGGAATCTGGGCGCAACGAACATAACAGAAAATCAAAATTTTTCAGAATATATTGAGAGAGAAGAAGGAGAGATTTCGGAGGAGAAAACTAAGCGAAGATTGTGATGGGAAGAACAAGGATTGAAAGCTTGAATTGAGTCTGTATCTAGCTTGAGAGTTTATCTTAATCCATCTCTGCAATAAGCTCTGTTGATTGAGCTTGGATTTGTTTTGTTGGTGATTAATAAAGTGGTTGTGTTGCTCTCCCATGGATGTAGGCAAATTCCTTGCCGAACCACGTAAACACTTGTATCGTTTATTTGCTTTCGCGTGAGTTGGTGTGTGATCTGAGTTGTGTGTTCTTATTTGGGATTGTGTTCTTGTTGCTGCGTTCGTGTTTATCTGTTAACTTTCTCGAAATATCAAAAAACTTACGGATTGATTCTTAACAAGTGGCGTCATCCGTGGAAAACTAAGCAAAGATGGTGAGATCAATGAAGTTTGATATTGAGAAGTTTACGGGCAAGAACGATTTCTCGCTCTGGAGAATTAAGATGCGGACAATCTTTATACAACAAGGATTGGTGGAAGATCTTAAAAAGAAGGAGGAGATGTCTGATGATATCAAGAACAAGGATGAATTACTCGAGAAAGCACACAGTGCAATTATTTTCTGTCTGGGAGATAGACCTCTTCGGGAGGTGGCCAGAGAAGAATCTGCAGTGACTGTATGGCTTAAACTTGAGAATTGATACATGACAAAATCCCTGGAAAACCGTCTGTAAATGAAACAGAGCTTGTATTCCTTTGTGATTAAGGATGAGAAGAACCTTGAAGACCAGATCGAAGAATTCACCAAGATATTAGATGACTTGGAGAATACTGAAGTAAAGCTTGAGGATGAAGATCGGGCTTTGGTACTTCTGAATGCTCTTCCTAAAGCATATAAAAATTTCAGGGATGCATTGCTATATGGAAGAGAACAGACAATAACCTTGGAAGAAGTTATGTCTTCTATTCAATCCAAGGAACTTCAGAGAAAGTCAAACACAAACACTGAATCACATGGAGAAGGTCTTACGGCGAGGGGCAGAAGTGATAGGAGGACATCCAATAGAAAATACAGGCCAAAATCAAGATCGAAGAGTCAAAGAAGATACAAGAACAGAAATTTGGGTAATATGAAGTGATATGCATGTCAGAAGGTTGGGCATCTAAGAAGAGATTTCTCAAAAAGGAAAGGGAAGCAAAAGAAAAAACCCAAAGAATATGGTACTCTTGCCGTAGCTTCAGATGGATATGACTCTGCAGAAGTATTGGTGGTTTCTAAACGTGATCAAAACCACGAATGGATATTGGATTCAGGATGCTCTTTTCACATGTGTCCGATAAGATCTTGGTTTGAAAAGCTGGAAGAAGCTGATCAGGGCATGGTACTGTTGGGGAATAATCTGTAGCGATCCGACCCGAATCCACTACCTAATTAGAGTTAGAGCATAATTAAGCATGCATTTAAAATAAATCACTGCGAAAGACTTAAATATAAGTAGCCCGGCACAATACAACCGGTTAAATAAGCCAATATACAACCCAATCAAATTACAAATAATCCTAAGGGTAAAGACCTACAGCTAATCCTGATGTCTTCACTAGTCACTGGCTACTCCAAACTCCTGGTGCTCAATCCTGCACCTACGCCTGTCCCGTCGAATGTGGTGTCCAGACATACAGAAAATACTGGACTTGAGCTCTAAGTTCAATACAAAATCAATGATATATATAATATATGCAGCACATAAGTGTATTTAAAACGAGGGTAAAAACAATACTCAGAGGCACCATGAATATACATGGCAATGTCGGATAGCAAGTCCGCGGTTCCGCTCCTATATTCACCTATCAACTATAATGTCTGCCCCACCATCGTGGTCGCTCCTAGTGATAGCAAAACCCAGAGGCTAAGTTTCCCCTGACATGAATCCATAAGGAGTAACTTATCACCGATGGAAACTATCTGGACTCAAATCATACCAGATGCAGTCTGCCGTAAAAACATGCATGTGCTAAAGCCGCAAAACATAAAAAAAACAAGTAGCACATACTCATGCAGCACATATAATATATATCATGCTGGTCATCTCAGTCAGTGCTTACGTACATTACTACAAGCAGTCTTAGCAGTCCCACTCTAGGTTCCAAGTCTATGATCAGTTCTACAATGCAAATACTCATGCATCATTCATTAAGCTCTAAAACCTTAACTAAGCTATTGCATACTCCTAAATAATTGAAGGAGACCATAGCTATACCTGCGTCCGTCGTCAGCCCGCTGATGGCGACTATCCCGCAACTAGGGTCTTACCCCTGCTGCAGCTCCACAGCCTTGAGCACGGCTCCACTACACGAGCACTGATCCGCTACTATGTCAGACACTGTCTGACTATACGAAAGTATAATTCCTACTTCAACTCTAAAATAAGAGTACCCAAAGCCCTAAAATAGAGGCACGCGGGAAAAAGAGAGTATTCAGAATTGGAAAGAAATGAAAGCCTCGGACCTTATATTTATAGGACATGATCAAAAGCTCCGTTCCACTATCGGAACCTCCGAACGCCGCAGATCGGAAGCTCCGTTCCTGCTTCGGAAGCTCCGATCACCATGCGTTAATTCCTTTACATGCAACCACACACCTGTCACTGACAACAGATAGGAAGCTCCGATTACTGATCGGAAGCTCCGATCGTCCTGCTTTCGGTTTGGTTCTGAACTTACCAAGATCGGAAGCTCCTATCCTGGATTGGCGGCTCCACTCCCACTCGAGTCTTGGGACTTTCTGGACCATTTTCGAGTGTTCTGGATCCATTTCCGAACTCCGTTAACTCATCTAATATCTCCTTAATCTCAACATGATCACACGATTAATATACTAATTAATCGCTAATTATAGATACGGGTCACTACATTCTCCCCCCTAAAAGATTTCGTCCTCGAAATCTAGGGTAAAACCTCGAGAACGTATTAAAAATCATTATTGCGCGCCTGGTCAAATAGCTTTCGACATACTCAGACTCTTGTCTAAATTCCTATAAGCTCCATTAATGCTGAACCGCATTAGCATTCTCCCAATTGAAGATTACTGCGCTACTTGTCGACAATCTAACTTCTCTGGCGCTAAACAACACTGATACATCTTCCATCCTAACCACGATCTCACTGAACACGAAAGATACAAATACCCGCTCGATCGAGATTATCATCCCAAGGAAAAGCCTTAGACTGACAAAGACCAAGTCATAACCTGACTGGTTTACAAAATTCGTCGAATCACTAACTGAATTTAACCATCTAATGGTTCCAAAAGCTCTTGGTGCATAACACCTCTAGTCAGGAAATACCGATCCCAACACTACATCATGAAGGAACTCTCATCACATGTCAATCATGTCACAAAATACTCCCTTGAACCATTGGTCTACAAAGTCATATGCATATGCCGCAATGGCAATCATCGCGTCTTTGATGATCTATATCATCTCGACCATTGGTAATTCTCCCATGAATTCAATCGATGGACATCCTCCTGATAGTAATACATACTTGCAATCACTGTACACACAAAAAGACTAAGGCAAGCTCCCACCAATATGCTCGACTGGGAAATTCCACAGTGCACAGACATATGGAAACACTTCATATTCCGTCTCAAAACTCGACATTCATTGCACTTGATATAACTCGCTACGGATCCTATGATGATACCATCATAGCTCGTCCCAACCTCACAAGGTGGAACTTATTGATCCTGAAAACTAAATCCCAACGGATTCAAACAGTCAACTCGTGCCTTTGCTGAACGCATCAGCCTTATCGCTTAGAGGACTAAATCATCAGTCTTCGAGTCACTCCTGAAGACACTATTCGCTTGAAGTAACATGTCGCACAAAACACAACCGACCATCTTCCATTGCTGAAACACAATATTCCTGACATACAATCCACGGATGTGACTTGTTGACTGGAAAGAATGTATTCAATTTGTCACGATCTTCTGAAGTCTTCAATTCCAAAGTCAAACCTTGTTGGCTACTAAGTCGATCATAGACTATCTCAGTCCTTTAAGAGATATCGCTCATCACTTGTTGAAAAATTAGTGACACAACCTGCTAGATCTCGAGAACTAGATCCTAGCTAATGTCACATATTACGATCAGACAACTGATGTCCCCTTGCTAATGTTCATTAGCTTTTCCAACACTCGTCAGATTCAACATTACGGTTCAACAAAAGAACACTCCGTAGAAATGTTCTGTTGACACCCTTAATATCTTGTTAGTGGAAAACTCTCGCACGATGAAGAAATTTTGATCCCTTCCGTTACTCAACCTGAGTATACGATCGCTATCACTAAGCAATTGCTGGAATCAATATCAGCTTCTTCTTAACAAGAATGCATAATCCTGGGAAACCTACCAACTCCCTTGCTTGTCTCCACTGTCAAGTTATCGCCTAACTTGACCATAAAATTACAATTGCAATCGTCCCCTGATTACAACAATCCCAAATTATACATCTCCGACAACCCTAGAGATTAAATTACCCAAATCACCGACTGCCCTGAGATCGTAGCAAGTACAAACCCCTTAAGCATTACGCGACAAAATACTATTCCAAGTATTTCTTAATTGCTGCACCCTGTTCATTACAGATTGGCTCAACTTATCGAACTTGTCGATTCTACTGTGGCTCACACTTAGCTCAACAGTGAAACTCAAATCGGATTACCACTGATCATCAAAACCTAAGTGGCTCGATCAATACTCTTGACTCGGCTGCCACAAGTCTACTATTCCCAACACTTGGAATATCCAAATTGCTCTGAACACACCTATACTCGATAGCCATACAACAACTATTAGTAGTCTATTGACACCATCTCGCGCCTTACTATTGACAGCTTCCTCGTACACTGGAATCGAATATTAAGGCAAACTAAACCCAAGAAATGCTCGTGATCTATCAACCTAGATCATTTTCATCTCACGAAAAATCATAAGCTTAATTCTGAATGCATAAGATGATACATAGCGCAATCACTGGACTCATTATCCATTGCCTCATTCATTCAGAAAGAACGTCGCGGCTAATCAAGTTCAAAATTATACCTAAAGAATCCCAAAGATTTCCAAAGTTTTGGACACGCTCCTGATTATATCCCTTGCTAATACTGTACAACAATTCAAGACTGAGGCAGCTTACCACGATAACCCACCTTGACAACCACCAAGGCTTCACGTTATAGACCACGCTTCCCTCGCGCCTTAAATAGTTCTATACAATCCTTAGCGTCTGATATAATTTATTACTGATGAAGTCAATCATCATGGAGTAGTTCTCCTATTCGAGTCGAAGTCTCGAAACAGCATCCCATCCAGTATCTTGGATAACTCCTATCACCAGGAAAACCTACTCATAACTATGATGACAATCCCTACTCATCACTTGTAGATATCCGTCTACCTACTAGATCGATCTATCTAGCAGTATCCCATAGGCTAAAACTATCTGCTTAGAGTACACGCTCGTCAAGGAAATCCCTCCAATGACTAGTCCTCACGGCAGAAACCCAAACCAAAATCCCTGACAAAAGCCAAACGATATCTAAATCATGATACCAAACTAGGCATCTAATCCAAGGTCATACCTCGTCGCGACTGTTACCAAAACTCTAGACTAAGTAGCCTTCCCACCGCCATCCCCTGAAGCACAAAGGCTCCCAGGTAATCCTCTGAAGTACGAAGACTCCTAGAGTAACACTAGCATAGGGTCGCGCCCCATCACGTCTAGTCATGTCATAGTCCACAACTCTCGGCATATAATCGACCTGACCTGCTGATGAAAACTCATCATCACGAAGTCTTAACCTACGAAGGTTAACATACTACTTGTAAGGCCCGAAAATATTAAGTTCTAATGACGGGATTTAAGATTTAAATTCCGAATATGAGAAAATATTAATTGGAAACTTTACGAAATTAGAGATTTATATTTCGGGTCGAAAATATTTAATTCGAGGATTCTCGGATTGTACAATTTTAATATCCGGAATTCTTAAATTAAAATATAAACATATATGAATTAAAGATTTATGGAATTTAAGATTTAAATTCCAAGATTATAAGTATCAAGGATTTAATTCGAGGATGAAATCCCAGCAAGGACCAATTTGCAAATATGGAGAAGTTCAAGGACTAAAATGCGATAATGCCCGATTTTATTTAATTTTAATCCAAGAATATTTAATTTGAGAATATTCAGAGTTTAGAATTAAATTCTAATATTCTTAAATTATTTAGGACTAAAATTAAATTAAATCGCTTGTCCGGGGATTAATTTGCAATTTTCCAAAATCTCAAGGACTAAAGTGAAATTTTTCTAGTGGGACACTTTGTCATTTCCTATCAAATATAGATGCATATAAGTGTATTAGAGGGGAGATATCAGAATGGTTAAGGAAAGAAACGAGAGTTATCAGATTTCTTTTGATTCCGTCACTCCAAATTTTATTTAGACACAATTCGCCCGGTAGAATTTTAAATAGATCGTATATTTGCGATCACAGCTCCAAGTGCTACGTTTTGACGTAAGTTTTAACGAAGTTTTACCATGTTTGCATTTTATGATGTTGTTAGAATTAATATTTGATTGTATAAACATGTTCTAGTATATACGACGATAGCATATCTAAGACGGATCGAAAAAAGATCGTCGTTTGGACATGTTTTCGAATTATGAAGAATTTCGAGAAATCTGAATTTTCTTGATTGATATGTATGTGTATGTACTGCAAATTTGATGAGGTTATAGTGTTAAGGTGATGATGATATTGATTCTAATGTGTTTGGATTTTCGATTTCGAACCGTTACGCCGCCTGTTTTGATTTTGGATTGAATAATCAAGTCTTATAGTGGTTTCAGATTTGATGAGATCGAAATGATATTGAAAGTGGATATTGAAGTTTATATCAATGTATTTCAGATTTGAATTGCAAAATATCAAGTTCGAGTCGGCGAGCTCGAGTTAGTTTAAACTGAATCAAAGTTTGAATCAAGTAGAGTTTGAACAATCCTGATGAGATTGAGCAGATTTTGAAGAGAAAAATATTGATAACTTGTGATTGATCAAGACTTTCACAAGTTCAGATATTTGAATCAGAATACAGGTATGAATCGACATTATCCTCGCCAGGTTGAACAACTCGAGAATGTGGTGGTTTTCGAGTTTTCCTAAAATCACATACATATTTGTTTAGGTGCTCTTATGTGATTTACTTGCTATTGTTGCTATGAATGATTATTTAATTGTGTGTTCAAGATGTTTATCTGTATTTGTATGATTTAATGCATCAAGATTATGTTGTATTCATCTTGAACCCTACCTCAAAAAGCACAGAGGGCTGATTAGCCTAGAGTGCATATGACATTTGGAGGGCTGTAGTTGAGTGGCACAGAATGTAGATTTACTTCCAAAGCTAGAAGACTCACTATAGTTGCACCAAAGTCAGGGGAATTGAGATATTTAACGCCATCTCGATTGGGTAAGTTGGTGGTCGGTAAAAGATTTTATTTCCCCGGGATCCCAAGAACTAAGATTTATTGGTATCAGATTTGATAGTCTATTCCTTGAAACATGCATTGCATTTATGCATTAACCTAGAGATTTCTATGGTTTATAATATGTAGTTATAAATGATAGCATGTTGTGATATGTCATTCTAGATATGAATGTATTGATATTGCTTGATATGATATTGCTTTAGATGAATAGCTATGCTTTAAGGGTTTAAGAATGGAGTATATTTCTATGATTACATGTTGTTACATGTTTTGATGATTTAGAATTCTTATAGTATATAGATTCAATATGCTTATATGGTGTATATGCATGTTTTTCATACTGAGATTTATTCTCACCGGAGCTATTCAGCTGTTGCTTTGTTTGTATGTATGCATTGCATCAGGTTGGGGCAGGAGCTGGTTAGACTTGACATGGATAGCTTGGGATAGAGTTTTAGCATGTGGTGACTCGGGTTTTAGCAGATGATGTACCTTATTAGTTGATAAACATGTGATAAAAGAAACAAGAACTTTGTATATATGTTCTACTTGTTGTATTTTTGTTTCTAATCTAGCTTTTCTTGTATTCGGATCACTAGATGGATGTGATATAAACTTATGAACATGTTTACAACTTGTTGGTAATGATTATCCATGTTTTAGACTTAATATAACATGTTGGAAAGAAATTTTGAGATCAAAGTTTGAGCTGCAAAAATAGGACCATTTTTCGCCCAGATCAGCGACCGATCTGCTCTTTTTGGCAGACCGGGCGCAGCCCAAAAACCCCCAACCCAAGAGTTGGGTTAGGGGGGGCGCTCGGTCGGCTATTTTTGACTGACCAGGCGCACCCTTATTTAAAAAAAAATTGGTTCTTTTTGCGACGTGATTTTACGTCGCCAAATGTATAGTTTTGCGTCGCCAAATGTTCTGATTTATTTTATTCAAATTGAATTATTCTTGTTTCATTACTGATGCTTATTCATTAATTGCTCCTTAAGATTAGATTAGCACCCGAGGTCCCCACAACAGGTGGTATCAGAGCGTAAAGTCTTGGACTAAGATAGAATGTGAATGGGGTAGATTGAGTCGCATGCATTTATAATATTGCATGATTATGCTTTACTTGTTTTAAGGAATTGTATGCGACCATGATTTATTGATTAAATAGTGCTTTCTTCTTACATGCTTATATGATCAGATGAATAAGTGAATTCATTAAAAGCATGTATTAGCTGAAAAGCATGAGAATTTGCAAGCATGTATTATATTCAAAATCTTGAGATTACATGCGATACTGAATTGTATTTTATAATCTCTGCAATATATATTGCTTCTGTTTTAGAGTAAAACAGATTTTGCAGACAGAATGAGAACCTCAGACAGAACAGAGCAGTATTGTGGTACCTTTGTGAACAACCGCTGGATACGATGATTGCATTGAGGATTATGTTAGTTGAAAAACTCCAGAGCTATTATTCACCAACACAAAAAGATAAAGAATGTGCTATGGCTAGAAAGAGTTTGAGTTGAAGAGCTGGATCAGTTGTTCAAGTGAAGAATATTCAGATGAACATAGAACCAACCTGATTATATATCAACTTCATGCCTTAATAAAAGTTGGTGTATTGTGAAGAAAAGATAACTGAAAAGCAAAGCTACTGAAATGGTTTGGCAGGTAAGTAAACAGAATTGTTTCGTTATGTATTTGATAGAGAAGATAGAAAAGCAGAATTTGCAGAATAGAAGCATAACAACTTGAATGAGTTTATTGAAGCCAGTGACAGAATAAAGAAACCACAAACCGGTAGTACGAGGCAGAGTTGAATTTTAGTCACTCCTCTGTAGTTGCGACAACTATGATCATCACCTTCACTACAGATTCCATAGCAGTATAGCTATGAAGAAAGAGATAGTGACAACAGCAGCAAAGATCAATTCAGCCTAAAATACAACAGATGAAGAAATATAAGAATAACTTCCCTAGCTGAAACAGATCAAGAGGACATTTGAATGGCAGATAATCTCATAGGCAATAAGCAAGTATAGACGATTGGGCTCAAGTTGCACCAAATAATGAGATTGCAGGTAATTGAGTAATTTAATTAATCTGCTTATATCTTGATTGCATAGCAGATACTCATAGATCAGTGATTTGGTATGCTACAATCTTTATCTGTTGAGCCTTGATTAATTCTATTTGCTTCGAATGTGCCTTGCATAGATGGAACGCATCTGAATGATTAGATAGAGAAGATGGAATACAGATTTGAGGAAATAAGATTGACTTTGATCATATAAAATTTGGGGTACTAAGCTAAGATGTGTTAACTATATTAATGCAAGAACTGGGTACCAATTAGCAGCTGATTGAATCCGTTGAATGATTAAGCAATAAAAAAATGACTAGATATTTATGATATGAGTTTCAGCAAGTAATATTTCTTTTATTTCGGTACTGGTTATATCAAGATTAAAGTAGATAAATGTCGGAAGAATTCTAGTTGATGTACTGAATGAGCATAGAACTAACATAGAATTGACAGATATGTCAGAGGTTAGAATGTATAGAAATATGTGGATGAAATATTCCGACTTTTCTATGACATAAACGAAGTTCTATATAGAGTAATGTCTAGTACGAAGATCTTATGACAAATCGTATAGAAAAGCACTACTTGAACTGAAGAACTTCAGAAATAGCTAGAAGAGTAATGAACAAAGAATTATCCGAGTACCGAATTGATTATTAATTCTATGACAATAAATTAAGTCGAAAAGATAATATTAGACTATTTTAAAAAGGGAATTAATAGCTAAACTCATGTCAATAGCGAATAAGAAAAATCAGTTACAGTCGAGCTTTCTCTTCAATTTTGTTGAAGCTACTACATCATAGAAATCACGAATTCTTGAATTTCTTGATATCAATTCTGAGGTTTTTGTATTCGACCTCGATCGATTTTGATTGACTCTTATTCCTTTTTCTAGAGTCTGATTTGATGTACTCACTTTAAGTTTTGATATGCAAGTGAGTTGTTTTCACTGTGCAGATTTTGTCATTCAGAATATTTGATTTTGGATGACCTTGACTTGAGAGAGTTCCTTTGATTTGAAATTTGAGAATTATTGATTATTTTATGTGTCTATTCAGTGTATCTTGAAGTATTTGGCTCGTAACTGATAGAAATTTAGATTCAGAGTATCAACAAGATTTATGGGTTGATTGCATGATTTACCATTCACTTGGGAAATAGAAAGAAGAAATTAGATGAGTGCTTGATCAATTGTGTACAAATTTGTAATTTTTGTACTTTGGTGCTTGAGTTTCTAGACAGATACTCAAACAATCAGAATTGTTGCAATCCAAGCTAAACTTGATTGGTTTGGAAAGATAAAAGAAACATTGATATGAGATCAAGCACTTAAAATTCGATTGAGAATGTTAAAGTAAGATATGAGAAAATAAAGCAGATCCGAGTGGATGAATTTTGCGGAGAACATTCGTTGGCTTCTGCCAGATATTCTAGAAATGAATTATCAGAGTCTGAAAGAATCATACTACAACAGATTTTCTATCTATCACGTTATTTGAAAATGCATGAATTACATGTATGCACTACCTGGAATGTGGTTTTGGTGAAAGAAAAGAAAAGCAGATATGACAGAATTGGAATTGCCAATACTAAATTTCCAGTATAAGAAACAAGAAAGAAGAACCCAAGTGGTTTCGGTAACTGATTAGTTACATAAGGGCTTAAAGAAGATCAACTTTTCGAAAGATTTTAGTTCGAAACTACTGAAATCGTCATGATTTTATGATTTAGCTTGTAGTAGATTTCGGCAGATTCAAAAATATGTTGTATTAGATGTGATATAGATATGAAGAGGTAGTTGTTAATAAGTTAACAAGATGATAAAATTACAGGAATTACTGGAATCTATTATCAAGATAGAGAATGTAGATTTATTTTCTAGATTGTGGCACTGATGTTCAGATGTTTTGAGTGTTTGGTAGTATGCGATTTCATTATACCATCCTTCGATAGATGGACTATCAGATATGATTATCCAGATTTTCGAGGATATGCTCAGAACTATAGTACTAGATTCGGTACTAGTTGATTGACTTTCTGCCACTTGCTTACGATACTTCCTGTGAAAATTATCTGCTAAATATAGAGACAGTGTTTTGGTTCTTAGATGATACGAAATGCAGAATTGTCTTTATATATTTCAGAAATATCATCTATCAAATCAGATATGATTCAAGAAAAGATAGAGAATGTGAAGATGTATCCGAACAGAACAAGTAAAAAGCAGAATCAACAGAGATAGCAGAAGAAAAACAAATACAAATTTTGATCTGGGAACATAATGATTAGCAAGAAAATTTCTTTTCAGATCATTATCCAATTCAGAAATAGATTTCAGAAATGATCTAAATATGGATCTTTATGCGTATTCAATCTAGCTTAATAGTAAATACTCACTCCAGAATGATCAGATATACGAAATGTGATCCATACACCTAAGCTGAAGAACATAAGCTAGAATATGTTGTGTGTTTGTCAGTCGCTAAAGCAGAAGTTGATAATAGTTTAAGAGAAGCAAACTAACCGATGCAGAGTTAGATCACGAGAAAGAGCAACTCATTTATAAGTTGACTCAGTGATTACATGTTAATGAGACTAGATATGATTGCAGAAGAGATCAAAAAGAAGAGAAGATATCAAAATAGATATCTGAAGCTCACAGAATTGAAGTAAGGATTACTTCAGTTAGCTATACAGTTTACGAGAGTCAGTAATAAGCTCAGTAATAAGATCGAATGCGATTTCGAAGACGAAATCATTCCTCGGAGGGGAGGAATTGTAAGGCCCAAAAATATAAAAGTTCTAATGATGGGATTTAAGATTTAAATTCCAAATATTAGAAAATATTAATTGGAAACTTTACGGAATTAGATATTTATATTTTGGGTCGAAAATATTTAATTTGAGGATTCTCGGATTGTACGATTTTAATATCCGGAATTCTTAAATTAAAATATAAACATATTTGAATTAAAGATTTATAGAATTTAAGATGTAAATTCCAAGATTATAAATATCAAGGATTTAATTTGAGAATGAAATTCGAGCAAGGACCAATTTGCAAATATGAAGAAGTTCAAGGACTAAAATGCGATAATGCCCGATATTATTTAATTTTAATTCAAAAATATTTAATTTGAGAATATTTAGAGTTTAGAATTAAATTCTAATATTTTTAAATTATTTAGGATTGAAATTAAATTAAATCGCTTGTTCGAGGATTAATTTGCAATTTTCCAAAATATCAGGGACTAAAGTGAAATTTTGCTAGTGGGACACTTGTCATTTCCTATCAAATATAGATGCATATACGTGTATTAGAGGGGAGATATCAGAATGGTTAAGGAAAGGAACGAGAGTTATCAGATTTCTTTTGATTCCGTCACTCCAAATTTTATTTAGACACAATCCACCCGGTAGAATTTTAAATAGATCGTATATTTGCGATCACAGCTCCAAGTGCTACGTTTTAACGTAAGTTTTACGAAGTTTTACCATGTTTGCATTTTATGATGTTGTTAGAATTAAGATTTGATTGTATAAACATGTTCTAGTATATACAACAATAGGATATCTAAGACGGATCAAGAAAAGATCGTCGTTTGGACATGTTTTCGAATTATGAATAATTTTGAAAAATCTGAATTTTCTTGATTGATATGTACGTGTATGTACTACAAATTTGATGAGGTTATAGTGTTAAGGAGATGATGATATTGATGTTAATGTGTTTGGATTTTCGGTTTCGAACCGTTACGTCGCCGGTTTTGATTTTGAATTGAATAATCAAGTCTTATAGTGGTTCAGATGATGAGATCGAAATGATATTGAAAGTGGATATTGAAGTGCACATCAATGTATTTCAGATTTGAATTGCAAAATATCGAGTTTGAGTCGGCGAGCTAGAGTTAGTTTAAATTGAATCAAAGTTTGAATCAAGTAGAGTTTGAACAATCTTGATGAGATTGATCAGATTTTGAAGAGCAAAATATTGATAACTTGTGATTGATCAAGACTTGCACAAGTTCAGATATTTGAATCAGAATACAGGTATGAATTGAAATTATCCTCGCCAGGTAGAACAACTCGAGAACGTGGTGGTTTTCGAGTTTTCCTAAAATCACATACATATTTGTTTAGGTAATCTTATGTGATTTACTTGCTATTGTTGCTATGAATGATTATTTAATTGTGTGTTCAAGATGTTTATCTGTATTTGTATGATTTAATGCATCAAGATTATGTTGTATTCATCTTGAACCCTACCTCAAAAAGCACAGAGGGCTGATTGGCCTAGAGAGCACATGACGTTTGAAGGGCTGTAGTTGAGTGGCACAAAATGTAGATTTACTTCCAGAGCTAGAAGACTCACTATAGTTGCACCAAAGTCAGGGAAATTGAGATATTTAACGCCACCTCGATTGGGTAAGTTGGTGGTCAGTAAAAGATTTTATTTCCCCGGGATCCCAAGAACTAAGATTTATTGGTATCAGATTTGATAGCCTATTCCTTGAAACATGCATTGCATTTATGCATTAACCTAGAGATTTCTATGGTTTAGAATATGCAGTTATAAATGCTAGCATATTGTGATATGTCATTCTAGATATGAATGTATTGATATGCTTGATATGATATTGCTTTAGATGAATAGCTATGCTTTAAGGATTTAAGAATGGAGTCTATTTCTATGATCACATATTGTTACATGTTTTGATGATTTAGAATTCTTATAGCATATAGATTCAATATGCTTATATGGTGTATATGCATGTCTTTCATACTGAGATTTATTCTCACCGGAGTTATCCGGCTATTGCTTTGTTTGTATATGTGCATTGCATCAGGTTGGGGCAGGAGCTGGTTAGACTTGACATGGATAGCTTGGGATAGAGTTTTAGCATGTGGTGACTCGGGTTTTAGCAGATGATGTACCTTATGAGTTGATAAACATGTGAGAAAAGAAACAAGAACTTTGTATATATGTTCTACTTGTTGTATATTTGTTTCTAATCTAGCTTTTCTTGTATTCGAATCACTAGATGGATGTGATATGAATTATGAACATGTTTACAACTTGTTGGTAATGATTATGCATGTTTTAGACTCAATATAACATGTTGGAAAGGAATTTTGAGATCAAAGTTTGAGCTGCAAAAATAGGGCCATTTTCTGCCCAGATCAGCGATCGATCTGCTCTTTTTGGCTGATCGGGCGCAGCCCAAAAACCCCCAAACCGAGAGTTGGGTTGGGGGGGGGGGGGGGCGCTCGGTCGGCTGTTTTTGACCGACCGGGCGCACCCCTATTTGAAAAAAAAATTGGTTCTTTTTGCGACGTGTTTTTGCGTCGCCAAATGTTTTGATTTATTTTATTTTGATTGAATTATTCTTGTTTCATTACTGATGCTTATTCATTAATTGACCCTTAAGATTAGATTAGCACCCGAGGTCCCCACACTACTGTTCTAAGGAAACAACCTAGAACAAAACTCATGTTCCAGACCGAATAATATTCCCATGCCTCCAGATGAATCACCTCATCACTGGCACTAACTCAGCCTGCTGATTAACTAGGTCAACCCTAGGAAAACACCTAGACTAACCACAAGTCAAATAGTTACAGCTGGTTTACTCAAAACCCATGAGCTACAATAGTTGAACACTAATCAACCAAAACAATGCCAATCTTAGCAAAATCACTTGCAATCATTCATAATTGCTGGATAAATAATACATGTATCATTACTTCAAGTTATGTACAATTTCTTTATTACAATCTCATGTAATACATACAGTATTCAAAATACAATGAAAATGTACAACCATTAACTTGAAATGATACAACCAAAGTATGATGATTCATTACAACTGAAATACTGTTTACAACTACAACAATACAGTATTTAAAATCATCGTACTAGTCTTAGTTTATTTGAGTATGAAGCTTCTAATCGACACCTGCATCAATGCAAGCGTAATCCTGCCCAATATCTCTCGGCATCTCGTCCTGCCACGACTTTTGGAAAAATAACTCGAGCTCGCTAACCAGCTATGCTCTGCATCAGTGCCTGTCAGTCGACCTCTTCTGGTCATGATCTACCTTCAGCGTTCTTCTTGTATTCATATCATACTTTTGAACATGAAGTTTCCCATGTGCATACCAAAAGAATCGATACATGCATACCGACAAAACCATGTTTTGCATGAGTTTAAAGACCTTACCTTCAAAACCAGTCATACCTTAGCCACTTGAGACATTTCCTGGAGAAGGTCTTTATGAAAATCTCTCCAACTACGAGCGGAGAATCTCTTCGGACTGGAACCACATGAGTCATTACACACCATTCGTTCCAAAAAGTCCTCAAAGGTATTTGACGCGATATACTCGTTCTTCTCTTCCAGTCTTTTTCGGCTGAAATCTATATGTTCTTCGATCAGCATCCCAATGCATCGAATGATTAACCGCCCACAGCAGTCAACCTATCTATCGATATGCTACTACTGGTGTTCTCATCACTGTTGCATTCTTTATAGTAAAGACTTCTGCCGCAAAGCTTGACAATCTAGAACCAAATCATCCTTCGTTAGGTCTCACCAATCCTAAAAGGATAATCCAAAGTCTCAGTACTATATCCCAAGTCTCTTGCATGCAGCTCTTATACCAATAAATGTAGCGACACGACCCGGATCCACTACCTAATTAGAGTTAGAGCATAATTAAGCATGTATTTAAAATAAATCGCTGCGAAAGACTTAAATATAAGTAGACCGACAGAATACAACCGGTTAAATAATCCAATATACAACCCAATCGAATTAAAAATAATCCTAAGGGTAAAGACCTACAGCTAATCCTGATGTCTTCACTGGTCACTGGCTACTCCAAACTCCTGGTGCTCAATCCTGTACCTATGCCTGCCCTGTCAAATTGGGTGTCCAGACATACAGAAAATTCTGGACGTGAGCTCTAAGCTCAATACAAAAGCAATGATATATATAATATATGCAGCACATAAGTGTATTTAAAACGAGGGTAAAAACAGTACTCAGAGGCGCCATGAATATACAGGGCAATGTCGGATAGCAAGTCCGCAGTGTAGCTCATATATTCACCTATCAACTATAGTGTCTGCCCCACCGTCGTGGTCTCTCCTAGTGATTGCAAAACCCAGGGGCTGAGTGTCCCCAGACACAAATCCATAAGGAGTAACTTATCACCGATGAAAACTATTGTTGGAACGCGTGTTCTCGGATCAAACGGATGTGATACCCGGAGCATCGGAAGTTTAAAAATTTTTATATGGAACAATTTCATATCGTGGGTATCAAATCCTACGATTAAAATATACAAGTAAAATAATAATTACAATTAAATATTTTACCTCTTCAAGCTATAGCTTGATTATGGACTCCAACAGATTAAATCTGCTCTTGTTGTAAATCCCAGGAACCGATGACTACTCGATCAATCTTCGGAATTAGGTCCACAAACAGAAAACTAAAACCTTCTGATTGATTGCACTAGAAATCAATCAGATGTTTATCGTAGAGATTAAACAGATTTGATCTGTCAATTCAGAATGTAATTTTTCAGAAAAATCACAGACTGAATTTTCTCAAAAGGAGAGAGAGAATTTCGAAAATCCCCTTTTATTTTATAAGTGTGATTTTCAAAAATTTCTAGATGGAATGAATCATTAATTTCGAAAATTACACTTATATATATATATATATAATTTTTAGACTAGATTAAGTTATATCTCTATTAGGACTCTAACTCCTTAGGGCCCATAATCCATAACTTAAGCCCAACAAGCCAAACCCGTTATTATAGAAATTAATATAAAATTCATCATGACTCCGATTGATAAACTGATTTCACCAATGTGCACAGAAACCATTTCTGCACCTTTTAAAGTCAAGATAATTTTTCTGAATCCGAATTCAATGATTTCCAAAAATGCCCATCCTTATGTCATTTTAGGAAATTCCACTCCCTTTAGTTAAGAAGTCCAACTTCTCTTTCATTAAATTTAACTCTTTAAATTTAACTATCTCAACGGGGTTTAGTAATCCATTACTTGTGTAACCCTCAATGGTTCAGGGATACAGCTAGCCGTGGGTTCACAACTCCTTGTGACTCGGAACAACAATTTTCGGCTTACCCATCGAATCATGGTATGAGCGCCTAGCAACATCGCCCCATGATTCCCTAGGTACACTGATAGTGCCTGCAAGAACCAGTAGATTTTGGTTAGCGTACAGTACGGTCCCTTCATCCATATATCCCGATCGAATCAACAACCATTGGTACATCGAGAGTCGTTCGAGATTCAATAACTATGCAATGCATCTTGAAGATCAAATAGTGGCATCGCATGTGCTATTATGCACTCGATAAGTGATAACCACTTGGAAAGTCCGGATAGGGTAGTTCGATCATTCATCATATGAATATCCATTTGCATGCTTTGAACATCTCTATGTTCCATACCAATGAAACGTGGTACTCGGCATCGCAAATGCTAGTCTCAATCTCAAGCGATCCTTATCCTTATTTGCGGACGGCTCAATTGACTAGGAACTATTTAGAATATACAGTGACTATAAGATGCGTTTCATGATAGTGATCTCTCTATATTCACTATCTCATCTTACTTACACTATAGTATATTCAAGATCTTTATCAAAACAACAATAGTATATCACAATATAACAATATGAAGAAAGATAAAGAAAACGCCAATATAAAAATGTAAATTATATTAAACAAAGATTGTTTATACATAGAGTCATAAAAGCCCTTAGCCACAAGTTGGCTAACCGGGCACCCACTCTTTCAATCTCCCACTTGCCCTAAAGCCAACTAGTCATACTACGTAGTCCCATTACTTCACGATGTTTTTCAAATAATGGACCTGGCAAGGGCTTAGTAAGTGGATCAGCGATATTGTCTGCAGAGGCCACTCTCTCGACAGTGATGTCTCCTCTTTCCACGATCTCCCGGATGATGTGGTATTTCCTCAGTATGTGTTTGGATCTTTGATGAGACCTTGGTTCCTTTGCCTGAGCAACGACTAGTGTTGTTGCAGTACACCGGAACTGGACCAACAGCTTCAGGAATTACGCCCAACTCTTGGACGAAATTCCTCATCCAAACGGCCTCTTTAGCAGCAGCTGATGCTGCAATGTATTCTGCCTCAGTGTTGGAATCCGTTGTGGTGTCCTGCTTGGAACTCTTCTAAGAGACAGCACCGCCATTGAGCATGAATACAAATCCAGAGATTGACTTCGAGTCATCTACGTCACTTTGGAAGCTAGAGTCGGTATAGCCTTCCAATTTCAATTCTCTTCCTCCATAAATCATGAATATATTCTTAGTCCTTCTCAAGTACTTAAGAATATCCTTCACGGCTTTCCAATGAATTTGACCGGGGTTGGCTTGATATCTGCTCGTGACACTCAGAGCAAATGCTACATCCGATCTGGTAGATATCATCACATACATGATATTACCTATGGCTGACGCATATGGTACGTGTGTCATTTTCTCTATCTCTTCGTCAGTCTTGGGAGACATAGACTTGGATAAAGAAACTCCATGACACATAGGTAGATGTCTTCTCTTTGACTCATCCATTAAAAACCTTTTTAATATGATGTCAATGTAGGTCGCTTGAGTGAGTCCTATCATTCTCTTAGATCTATCTCTATAGATCTGTATTCCTAGAATATAGGACGCCTCACCCAAGTCCTTCATCGAGAATCTACCTGACAACCATATCTTTGTTGACTGCAACATCCCTACTTCATTCCCAATGAGTAGGATGTCATCAACATAAAGTACTAAGAATGTCACAGCATCCTTAACTACTTTCTTGTACACGCATGGTTCCTCCGGGTTCTTGATGAAACCAAAGTCATTTATTATTTCATCAAATTTCTGGTTCCAACTTCTTGATGCTTGTTTGAGACCATAAATTGATCTCTGAAGCTTGCATACCTTATGCTCACTTCCCATGGATGTGAATCCCTCGAGCTGCATCATATAGATCTCTTCCTTAATGTTTCTATTAAGAAATGCAGTCTTCACATCCATTTGTCATATCTCTTAGTCATACCAAGCTGCTATGGCAATAAGAATTCTTATGAACTTGAACATTGCTACTGGTGAAAAGGTTTCATCATAGTCAACTCCTTGTCTTTGAGTATAACCTTTTGCGATCAATCGTGCCTTGTAGGTCAGTACCTTACCATAAATCCCAAGTTTTCTCTTGTAGATCCATTTACACCCTATTGGAACAATTTCATCGGGAGGATCTACTAAAGACCAAACTTGGTTTTTATGCATCGAATCCATTTCTGACTGCATAGCTTCAAGCCATAAATTCGAATCCGCATCGAAAATTGCTTCCTTGAAGTTTCATGGATCACATCCAATGTCGGGTTCACTTTGATCCCCTTCAAGAAGCAGACCATATCGAATAGGAGGTCTAGAAGTCCTCTCGGATCTTCTAGGAATAGGCATGTCCTCTTGAGGTGTGGGATCGTTATTTTGTATCTCTGGTTCTTCTCGAATTTCTTCGAGTTCCATCATCTTGCCTTTCTTATCAAGTAAGAACTTCTCCATGAAGGTGGCATTCCTCGAAACAAACACTTTTGTTTCAGTAGGATGCTAGAAATAATATCCGATTGAATTCTTCTGATATCCTACAAAATAACATAAGGTGGATCGACTATCCAACTTATCTCCCACTATCTACTTCACGTAAGCAGGACATCCCCAAATCCTCAAGTACGAATACTTAGAATCTTTGCCATTCCATAACTCATATGGAGTTTTGTTCACTGCTTTGGTGTGGACATTGTTCAATAACAATACCACTGTTTCAAGTGCATAGCCCCAAAACGAAGGAGGGAGCTCAGTGAAGCTCATCATAGATCGAACCATGTCCAACAAAGTTCGATTGCGACGCTCCGAAACACCATTTAGCTGAGGTGTTATAGGAGGAGTCCACTGAGAGAGAATCTCATTCTCTTTTAGATAGCTCAAAAACTCGGTACTTAAGTATTCTCCACCTCGATCCGATCGAAGTGCTTTAATACTTCTACCTAGTTTGTTTTCTAATTCAGCCTTGAATTCTTTGAACTTTTCAAATGATTCAGACTTATATTTCATTAAATATAAATACTCATACCTAGAATAATCATCAGTAAAGGTAATGAAGTAGGTGTCACAAAATTTAGTACCAATACTAAATGGGCCGCAAACATCTGTATGGATCAAATCCAATAGATTTTGACTACGCTCAGGTTTTTCTTTAAAAGGAGATTTAGTCATTTTTTCTTTTAGGAAGGACTCACAAGTAGGTAGAGAGTTAATATCAGACATATCAAACATGCCCTCTCCCACTAGCTTGTTCATCCTCCTTGAGGAAATATGACCTATCCTAGCATGCCAAAGGTTTGCCGGGTTTTGACTATCGATTTTCCTTTTGTTTGTTGTTACCGGTTTATCAACATAATTAATTGGAACGTCTTTTAATTTTAAGTTATATAGATCATTTTCAAGTTATCCACATCCAATCAAACATTCATTCTTGTAAATATTGCAAATTCCATTCATAAAATTACAAGAAAAACCATCTCTATCAAGCATAGAAACAGAAATAATGTTTTAATGAAATCTTGGTACAAATAAAAACATCTCTCTCAAAATATAGCTTAAAATCGTTTTGCAGAATTAAACAAATGTTCCCATAGCTTTTGGATTCAACTCTGGAACTATTCCCGAGTTTTAACTGGGTCTCACCTATCCTAAGCTTATGACTTCTTGTCAACATCTGCAACTCATTGCAAATGTGAGATCTACATCTGGTATCCAATACCCAAGAAATAGTATTAAGTGAAACATTTATAAAATATATCCTTTGTAGTTCGTAACTACTCGATATACATTCTTTGCAGTTGCGCTTCCAGTAACCGGGTTTCTTGCAGTGATGACAAACTTATTTAGACTTGTCCATCTTTGCATGTAACATTTGGCCTTGAGATCATGGTCCTACCATTTCTCTAGTTTGGCCAACCTTTCCGAAGTTACATCAGCCGGGGCTGTTTTTCGGAGGAACCTTTTCTAACACTTAGAAAATCTTTTCCGAACTCAGGACAATCTTAACTTATGGAACCATTCCGTATAGTTTGCTCTAGAAAGTTTGTTTTGTTCGAGAATTGAAACATGTGGATTACGAAGATTCATCATAATGATATACTGAGATGAAACAGACAATAATCGATGATTGTTTAATTAATTTACTAAGACATAAAATATGGCGAGATTTAATTTTATGAATTTCACTCCCACTATTTTAACGATTTCACTACCCTCTAGTGAAAATGGAAAACTGGTTTCCTTAGTGGGAACATGGAGTCCAATTGACAAAATCTAGTCCCGAATAATATCACCCAATCATAATTTTCAAAAGGTAGAGCCCAATTTCTTCCAAAGCAACCCCCATGTTTTACCTCATGTCCAATAAGGGCCCAATAATATGACGTCGTTTATTGTGACATGTCAAGATAACCCATCAATATTAAGTTGTGATGGACGGTCGTCATGTGGATCCCCAATAATATGAGCCAATCCCATGGGAGTTTCACCCAACTTACAACATGTGTCGATCCAATATACAGCTTTCCGACGAACGGGCCCCCCAATAATATGAGCCGGACCGTGCCCGCGGGTAGCATCTCATACATTGATCGTTGATGGAAGGTAGGAACATTTAAACAATATTAAAATTCCCTTTTGTTAATCTTGATATCAATTTTAAATCATATTTAAAATGAGGGATTTTTAATTTTGAAAAATTGTCTCATCATTTTAATGTTTGTATGCTTGCGTCATTCATACAATTTAGTCTAAACATGCATACAACAATATAATCATATATTATATAAAGGATGATCGACCCCAATAACTAATCGACATGTGGTTGCCAATCACGAGTCTAAGTCCAATCCTAGGTGATATGCAAGTATGCAATGCAATCCTATTACATTGAGCTTCCAATTTACATTTCTTCGGTTTTTATTGTCTGCTAGGCCCACCTTTGTCTTCAAATCTTTATCTGCCACTAAGTCTAATAAATTTACAATAAATTTCGATGACAAGTAGGGGATACATATTTAAGGGTGGGAACGGGCCATAAACCAGGCCCACTTTTTATTACAAATGGCAATTCAAATTGGGCCATAAACCAAGCCCATTAATAAAACCCAATAATAATAAAAACAATTGTAAATATCCTAACATACACCTACAAAATTGTTCATGGCAATCAATCATCCTTTTATCCAATAATTAATTCAATAATTAAATAATTGGATAACATGCAATGACATCATAATTAAAAAGATAAAATCAAATTTTATCTCATCATTTCATAAGATCATATTTTATCATCAATTGTACCAAAATAATTAATTTTATAAAATCTAATTTAACGGATAAAATTTATAAATTTTCCAAAAATTCAAATTTATCCAAAAATCAATTTTAAAAATTTCAGACTCAAACAATTTGATCCGATGCCTCGTGGATCAATCAAAAACAATTTTCGATTGGGCCAAAAACTAAAATTTCAAATTCTTAAAAAATCGGATTTTAATTTTTCGGGCTGCCCGGGACATTCTCGGGCTGCCCCGACTCCACGTGGGATAGGGCTGCCCACGTGGAGCTGGGCAGCTCGTCGCTGCCCTTGGGCAACGACGATCGCTGCCCGTGATGCCCTCGTTTCCTTCAAAATTTATTTTAAAAAATTTTCGTTTTGTTTCAAAAATTGAGGCGAAAAATTTTGTACAATCGATTAATTTTAACCGTTTGATCAAAGAACGACCTGTCTCTGACGCCACTGTTGGAACGCGTGTTCTCGGATCAAACGGATGTGATACCCGGTGCAGCGGAAGTTTAAAAATTTTTATATGGAACATTCCATATCGTGGGTATCAAATCCTACGATTAAAATATACAAGTAAAATAATAATTACAATTAAATATTTTACCTCTTCAAAGTATGGCTTGATTATGGACTCCAACAGATTAAATCTGCTCTTGTTGTAAATCCCAGGAACCGATGACTACTCGATCAATCTCCGGAATCAGGTCCACGAACAGAAAACTAAAACCTTCTGATTGATTGCACTAGAAATCAATCAGATGTTTATCGTAGAGATTAAACAGATTTGATCTGTCAATTCAGAATGTAATTTTTCAAAAAAATCACAGACTGAATTTTCTCAAAATGAGAGAGAGGATTTCGAAAATCCCCTTTTATTTTATAAGTGTGATTTTCGAAAATTGCTAGATAGAATGAATCATTAATTTCAAAAATTACACTTATATATATATATAATTTCTAGACTAGATTAAGTTATATCTCTATTAGGACTCTAACTTCTTAGGGCCCATAATCCATAACTTAAGCCCAACAAGCCAAGCCCGTTATTATGGAAATTAAAATAAAATTCATCATGACTCCGATTGATAAACTGATTTCACCAATGTGCACAAAAACCATTTCTGCACCTTTTAAAATCAAGATAATTTTTCTGAATCCGAATTCAGTGATTTCCAAAAATCCTCATCCCTATGTCATTTTAAGAAATTCCACTTTCTTTAGTTATGAAGTCCAACTTCTCTTTCATTAAATTTAACTCTTTAAATTTAAATATCTCAACGAGGTTTAGTAATCCATTACTTGTGTAACCCTCAATGGTTCAGGGATACAGCTAGCCGTGGGTTCACAACTCCTTGTGACTCGGAACAACAATTTTCGGCTTACCCATCGAATCATGGTATGAGCGCCTAGCAACATCGCCCCATGATTCCCTAGGTACACTGATAGTGCCTGCAAGAACCAGTAGATTTTGGTTAGCGTACAGTACGGTCCCTTCATCCATATATCCCGTTCGAATCAACAACCATTGGTACATCGAGAGTCGTTCGAGATTCGATAACTATGCAATGCATCTTAAAGATCAAATAGTGACATCGCATGTGCCACTAGGAAACCAAGTAACCTAAAGCACATCATGTACTCTGGCCAGAGATTTGTCACACTAATATCTCTTCAGATCGCATAGGATATCCACACTCGCAAGCATGTGGTGAATCCTTGACAACAAAGCATCGACTCCTATATGTATCGTAACTGTACCCAATCCCGACACCTGATGACCCCAATATAGTCGGTAAATGAGCCAAAGTACAGTACTAGCATATAGAGTCTCCATGATGTTTCAAGTAGTAAGGACTAATGGTGTACAACCAAAACCGCGGACTTTATCCACTCGATAAGTGATAACCACTTGGAATGTTCGGATAGGGTAGTTCGATCATTCATCATATGAATATCCATTTGCATGCTTTGAACATCTCTATGTTCCATACCAATGAAACGTGGTACTCGGCATCGCAAATGCTAGTCTCAATCTCAAGCGATCCTTATCCTTATTTGCGGACAGCTCAATTGACTAGGAACTATTTAGAATATACAGTGACTATGAGATGCGTTTCATGATAGTGATCTCTCTATATTCACTATCTCATCTTACTTACACTATAGTATATTCAAGTTCTTTATCAAAACAACAATAGTATATCACAATATAACAATATGAAGAAAGATAAAGAAAACGCCAATATAAAAGTGTAAATTATATTAAACAAAGATTGTTTATACATAGAGTCAAAAAAGCCCTTAGCCACAAGTTGGCTAGCCGGGCACCCACTCTTTCAACTGTCTAGACTCAAATCATACCAGATGCAGTCTACCGTAAAAACATGCATGTGCTAAAGCCGTAAAACAAACAAAAACAAGTAGCACATACTCATGCAACACATATAATATATATCATGCTGGTCATCTCAGTCAGTACTTACGTACCTTACTACAGGCAGTCCTAGCAGTCCCACTTTAGGTTCCATGCCTATCATCAGTTCTATAATGCAAATACTCATGCATCATTCATTAAGTTTTAAAAGCCTTAACTAAGATATTTCATACTCCTAAATAATTTAAGGAGACCATAGCTATAACTATGTCCATCGTCAGCCCGCTGATGGCGACTATCCCGCAACTAGGGTCACACCCCTGCTGCAGCTCCACAGCCTTGAGCACGGCTCCACTACATGAGCATTGCTCCGTTATTATGTCAGACGCTGTTTGACCATATTAAAGTATATTTCCTACTCCAACTCTAAAATAAGAGTACCCAAAGCCCTAAAATAGAGTCACGCGGGCGAAGGAGAGGATTCGGAATTTGCAAGAAATGAAAGCCTCGGACTTTATATTTATAGGACTCGATCGGAAGCTCCGTTCCACGATCGGAACCTCCGAATGCCGCAGATCGGAAGCTCCGTTCCTCCTTCGGAAGCTCCATTCCTGCTTCGGAACCTCCGATTTACACGCGTCAATTCCTTTACATGCAACCACAAACCTGTCACTGACAACAGATTGGAAGCTCCGTTTGCTGATCGGAAGCTTCGATCGTCCTGCTTCCGGTGTGGTTCCAAACTCACCAAGATCGGAAGCTCCGATCCTTGATCGGTGGCTCTGATCCCATTCGAGTTTTGGCACTCTCTGGACCATTTTTGAGTGTTCTGGATCCATTTTCGAACTACGTTAACTCATCTAATATATCTTTAATCATGTTTTACTTAATCTCAACATGATCACACGATTAATATACTCATTAATTGCTAATTACGGATACGGGTCACTACATAATCAATCATACAGAATAAAAGGCTCTGGAAATATCAGAATAAGGATGCATGATGGGATTGACATAGTACTTACTAAGGTGAGGTATGTGCCCGAGTTAAAGAGAAACTTGATATCATTGGGAACACTTGATGCTCATGGATATTCATCTAAATCAGGAGCATGAAGTATATCAGTGTCAAAAGGATCTCTGGTTGTTATGAAGTCTGTCAAAAGGAACCTCCTATATGTACTACAAGTTGAAACGATAATTGGAAGTACAACAAGTATTCAGGAACAGCAAGAAAAAATCAAGCTATGGCATCTAGGACTTGGACATGTAAGTGAGAAGGGATTACATGAGCTGTCTAAACAGGGTTTGTTAGGTGGAGATAAGATAGATTCACTGGAGTCGTGTGATAGCTGTACTCTTGGGAAATCAAAAAGAGTATCGTTTGGTCAAGGAAGTCACATAACTGAGCAACCATCGGCCTACATTCATTCAGATCTATGGGGTCCTTCTCGAAAAAAAACTCATGGTGGAGGCAGATACTTCATGTATTTGATAGATGATTACTCAAGGAGAGTATGGATATTCATCTTAAAGACTAAGGATGAAGAATATGACAAGGTCAGAGAATGGCTGCTGGAAGTTTAGAATAAGAGTGATCAAAGAGTTAAACACTTGAGAACAGATAATGGGCTGGAATACTTATCAGATAAGTTTGTGAAGCTATGTAAGAATAAAGGCATTACTAGACACAGAACAGTGGTAGGAACACCATAGCAGAATGGCCTAGCAGAGAGAATGAACGGAACTCTTTTGGAAAGGGTCAGATGTATGTTGATTAATGCTTTTATTCCTAAGTCCTTCTGGGGAGAAGCATTATCTACTGCATGCTATTTTGTCAATAGGTGCCCATCCAGTGCGATTGCTTTCAAGACACCAATGTAAAAATGGAGTGGAACACCTGTAGACTATTCAAACTTGAGGGTATTCGGATGTCTTGCATATGCTCATCCGAAATAGGACAAGTTGGAAGCAAGAGCAGTCAGATGTATATTCATTGGGTATCCGGATGTGTGAAGGGTTATAAAGTTCGGAACCTGGAGTCAAGAGGTCCAAAGTGTTTCAACACCAGGGATGTGAATTTTGATGAATCCAAACTGGGATATAAAATGAATACATATAGAAAGGACAGTTAGATCAGTGTGAATGATAAACTACCGTTTGAGTTGGAGTCTTCTGTGCCAAATAAAGAGTCAGAAGAGATGCAAGATGATAATGTGACAGCGAGTGATCCAAAATAGGATTTGAGTACTTATAATTTGCAAGGTACAGAACCAGAAGGGAGATCAAAGCTCCTAAGAGGTTTGGTGAAGCTGATCTGGATTGGTATGCACTTACAGTAGCTGAGGAGGTAGAGTATTCAGATCCAAATACATATGATAAAGCTATGGCGAGTACACATAAAAACAAGTGGATTGAAGCTATGAATGAAGAAATGAACTCTCTTGAGAATAATCAAACCTGGACACTAGTAAATAGACCGAAGCATCAGAAGACATTGAGATGCAAGTGGATCTACAAACAGAAGAAAGGATCTCCTGGTACAGATCAAATCAAGTATAAAACTAGGTTGGTTGCAAAGGGTTTTTGTAAGTTAGAAGGAATAGATTTTAATGAATTCTATTCTCCAGTGGTCAAACATTGTTCCATCCGAATTACGTTAGCACTAGTGAACCAGCTCGACTTGGAGCTTGAGAAGATGGATGTGAAAACTTCTTTCCTACATGGTGACCTGGAAGAAACCATTTATATGGAACAAACTAAGGGCTTCATACGTCAGAAAACACAAGATAAGGTCATCTTACTGAGAAAATCATTGTATGGGCCAAAGAAAAATCCGAGGCAGTGGAATAGGAGGTTTGATGAGTTCATGATTGGTATTGATTTTCTAAGAAGCAAATATGATAGATGTGTCTATTTGAAGAAGGATGAAGGGCAGGTTATCTTGTATCTACTGATTTACGTTGATGATATATTGATTGCAAGTAAAAGTAGGACAGAGATATCATGCATCCTTGAAACAACAGCTCAACTCAGAGTTTGAGATGAAAGATATGGGAGAAGAGAAGAGGATTTTGAGCATGGACATAATGAGAAATAGAAAAAGACATGAGATTCATCTGAGTCAGAAGAACTACTTGAAGAAGGTTGTTCTGAGGTATAACATGAATCAAGAAAAATCTCTCTTGACCCCTCTAGGACAACATTTGAAGCTATCTGCGAATCAGTCACCTGAAAGTGAGGAGGACAAGATGAAGATGGCTGGTATTCCATATGCTAGTGGAGTGGGAAGTCTCATATATGAAATGATGTGTAGTAGGCCTGATCTAGCATACGCCATCAGTGTAGTGTCAAGATTTATGGATAATCCGGGAACATATCATTGGGTAGCTCTGAAATGGATTTTCCGATATCTCATAAATACAACTGGGCTGGGATTGAAGGTTGAAACAGCAAGATGAGATTGATCCGGTAGTTGGATATGTGGATTCAGATTTTGCTGGGAACTTAGACACGCGAAAGTCATTGAATGGTTATGTGTTCACCTTTTATGGCACAGCGATCACCTTGAAGTCAAATTTACAGTCAATGGTTGCCCTTTCTACCACTGAGGCAGAATTCATAGATGTTACCGAGGCTATAAAAGAAGGATTGTGGTCAAAAGGGATGAAAGCGGAGCTTGGTTTAAAACAAGATCAAGTTGTAGTACACTGTGACAATCAAAGTGAAATACACTTGACGAAACATCAAAGTTGCATGTTCTAGCCTTGTGCGTAGTTGATCCACTCCAGAACTTGATGTATTAATCGAAGAATTTGTGATTGTAATGCATGATTGTATTTTGAATGTATTAGACTTGAGTTTCTAGCATGTTTTCTGCTGTTTTTGCTTCAGAACTGTCACCGCTCGATCGGTGAGATCTTACCAATCGATCGGAGGACTTTTTGCTGAGTTTCTGTTTCTGGAATTGTTTGCCCGCTCGATCGGTTGAATATTACCGATTGAGCGGCGATGGTATTCTTCGGGCAGTGAGTTACAATTTCTTGCTCGCTCGATTGGTTAGATCTTACCGATCGAGCGAGGCACTATTCATTTCAAAAAAAAAAAATTTATTGCTTTTAATCTTGGATCTTGTATGCTTAATTATTGTTTAACTCGTGATTAGACATTTAGAACCGAGGTCTTACACACATACTCATGCAACACATATAATATATATCATGTTGGCCATCTCAGTCAGTACTTACGTACCTTACTACAGGCAGTCCTAGCAGTCTCACTCTAGGTTCCACGCCTATCATCAGTTCTACAATGCAAATACTCGTGCATCATTCATTAAGCTCTAAAAGCTTTAACTAAGCTATTTCATACTCCTAAATAATTTAAGGAGACCATAGCTATATCTGCATCCGTCGACAGCCCGCTGATGGCGACTATCCCGCAACTTGGGGAACACCCCTGCTGCAGCTCCACAGCCTTGAGCACGGCTCCACTACACGAGCACTGCTCCACTACTATGTCAGACACTGTCTGACTATACTAAAGTATATTTTCTACTCCAACTCTAAAATAAGAGTACCCAAAGCCCTAAAATAGAGGCATGCGGGCGAAGGAGAGGATTCGGAAGTGGCAAGAAATGAAATCCTCGGACTTTATATTTATAGGACACGATCGGAAGCTCCGTTCCACCATCGGAACCTCCGAATGCCGCAGATCGGAAGCTCCGTTCCGGCTTCGGAAGATCCGATCGCCACGCGTCAATTCCTTTACATGCAACCACACACCTATCACCAACAACAGATTGGAAGCTCCGATTGCTGATCGGAAGCTCCGATCGTGTTGCTTCCAGTATGGTTCCGAACTCACCAAGATCGGAAGCTCCGATCCTGGATCGGAGGCTCCGATCCCACTCGAGTCTTGGGACTCTCTGGACCATTTTCGAGTGTTCTGGATCCATTTCCGAACTCCGTTAACTCATCTAAAATCTCTTTAATCATGTTTTACTTAATCTCAACAATATCACGCGATTAATATACTCATTAATTGCTAATTACGAATACGGGTCTCTACATTCTCCCCCCTTAAAATATTTCTTCCTCGAAATCTAGGGTAAAACCTCGAGAACGTATTAAAAACGTTATTGTGCATCTGGTCGAATAGATTTTGACATACTCAGACTCTTGTTTAAATTCCTGTAAGCTCCATTAATGCTGAACCGCATTAGCATTCTCCCAATTGAAGATTACTGCGCTACTTGTCGACAATCTAACTTCTCTGGCGCTAATGTATCACAGCACTGATACATCTTCCATCCTAACCACAATCTCACTGAGCACGAAAGATACAAATACCCGCTCGATCGAGATTATCCTCCCAAGGAAAAGCCTTAGACTGACGAAGACCAAGTCTTAACCTGACTGGTTTATGACATTCGTCGAATCACTAACTGAATTTAACCATCTAATGGTTCCAAAAGCTCTTGGTGCATAACACCTCTAGTCAAGAAATACCGATCCCAACACTGCGTCATGAAGGAACTCTCATCATATGTCAATCATGTCACAAAATCCTCCCTTGAACCATTGGTCTACGAAGTCATATGCATATGCCGCAATGGCAATCATCGCGTCTCTGATGATCTATATCATCTCGACCATAGGTTATTCTCCCATGAATTCAATCGATGGACATCCTCCTGATAGTTATACATACTCGCAATCACTGTACACACATAAAGACTAAGGCAAGCTCCCACCAATATGTTCGACTGGGACATTCCACAGTGCACAGACATATGGAAACGCTTCATATTCCATCTCGAAACTCGACATTTATTGCACTTGATATAACTCGCTACGGATCCTATGATGATACCATCGTCGCTCGTCCCAACCTCACAAGGTGGAACTTATTGATCCTAAAAACTAAATCCCAACGGATTCAAACAGTCAACTCATGTCTTTGCTGAACGCATCAGCCTTATCACTTAGAGGACTAAATCATCGGTCTTCGAGTCACTCCTGAAGAAACTATGCGCTTGAAGTAACTGTCACACAAAACACAACCAACCATCGTCCATTGCTGAAACGCAATATTCCTGACATACAATCCACGGATGTGACTTGCTGACTGGAAAGAACGAATTCAATTTGTCACGATCTTGCGAAGTCTTCAATTCCAAAGGCAAACCTTGTTGGCTACTAAGTCGATCATAGACTATCTCAGTCCTTTCAGAGACATCGCGCATCACTTACTGAAAAATTAGTGACACAACTTGCTAGATCTCGAGAACTAGATCCTAGCTAATGTCACATATTACGATCAGACAACTGATGTCCCCTTGCTAATGTCCATTAGCTTTTCCAACACTCGTCGGATTCAACATTACGATTCAACACAAGAACACTCCGTAGAAATGTTCTGTTGACACCCTTAGTATCTTGTTAGTGGACAACTCTCGCACGAAGCAGAAATCTTGATCCCTTCCGTTACTCAACTCGAGTATACGATTGCTATCACTAAGAAATTGTTGGAATCAATATCAGCTTCTTCTTAACAAGAATGCATAATCCTGGGAAACCTATCAACTCCCTTGCTTGTCACCACTGTCAAGTTATCACCTAACTTGACCATACAAGTTCAATTGCAATCGTCCCCTGATTACAGAAATCCCAAATTATACATCTCCGGCAACCCTAGAGACTAAATTACCCAAATCGCCGACTCTCCTGAGATCGTACCAAGTACAAATCTCCTTAAGCACTACGCGACAAAATACTATTCCAAGTATTTCTTAATTGTTGTACCCTGATCATTACAGATTGGCTAAACTCATCGACCTCGTCGATTCTACTGTGGCTCACACTTAGCTAAACAGTGAAACTCAAATCGGATTACCACTGATCATCAATACCTATGTGGCTCGATCAATACTCTTGACTCAGCTGCCACAAGTCTACTATTCCCAACACTTGGAATATCCAAATTGCTCTAGTTCAACACACCTATACTCGATAGCCATAAAACAGCTATTAGTAGTCTATTGACATCATCTTGCGCCTTACTACTGACAGCTTCCTCGTACACTGGAATCGAATATTAAGGCAAACTTAACCCAAGAAATGCTCGTGATTTATCAACCTAGATCATTTCCATCTCACGGAAAATCATACGCTTAATTCTGAATGCATCAGACAATACATAGCGCAATCACTGGACTCATTATCCATTGCCTCGTTCATTCAAAAAGAATGCCATGGCTAATCAAGTCCAAAATTATACCTAAAGAATCCCAAAGATTTCCAAAGTCTTCGGACACGCTCCTGATTATATCCCTTGATAATACTGTACAATAATTCAATACTAAGGCAGCTTGCCACGATAACCCACCTGGACAACCACCAAGGCTTCATGGTATAGGCCACGCTTCCCTCGCGCCTTAAATAGTTCGGTACAATCCTTAGTGTCTGATATAATCCATTACTGATGAAGTCAATCATCATGGATTAGTTCTCCTATTCGAGTCGAAGTCTCGAAACAGCATCCCATCCAGTATCTTGGATAACTCCTATCACCAGGAAAACCTACTCATAACTTTGATGACAATCCCTAGCCATCACTGGTAGATATCCGTCTACCTACTAGATCGATCCATCTAGCAGTATCCCATAGACTAAAACTATCTGCTTAGAGTACACGCTCATCATGGAGGATCGAGTGTTTGTCACTTTATCTAAAATTATAGTTGGTTGTAATGGTGTAATTCAAATCTTTTAAACCGCACAGCATCCTGGTGGTAATGGTTCAATTCAAATATTTTACCTCACAGAAGCCCAAACGTCGTAATTCGATCGCTTTACCCAGCAGATATAATTATTGTGCTCCAACAATCTCCCTCCTAATAATTGAACTCATTACAATCAACTCAAATCTTTTAAACTGCACAGCAGCCCAAGTACCATGATTCGATATTCTAGCCAGCAGAGACAATTAGTACCCTCCAATATCACCCTCTCAATAATTTCACTCATTGCAATCAATGTGAATCGAACCCATGATCTTGAATATAATCTATTACCAATTGTAAGATCGATTGTTTGTCATTTTAACAAAATCTATTGATGGTTGTAATGATGCAACTCAAATATTTTAAACCGCACAATAACCCAAGCGCAGTGGTTCGATCATTAGTACTCTACCCAACATGAACAATTATTGTGCCCCAATACCTAGTCAAGAAGGTTCGTTGCAGGTCTTGAAATTTATAAACCCTACGTGATTGCCATTATATATATGTGTGTGTATCGGAAAAACTCTTGTGAGATGATCTTTCGAGTAAATTTGTGAGACATATATCTTAATTATAATTAGGTCACCCATTAAAAAATACTATTTTTTATGTCAAAAGTATTACTTTTTATTGTAAATATGAACAAGATTCATCCATCCAACCGATAATGATCCGTCAAACCGTCTCACGAAACACACTAATATATAAACATTTGTATATACATTTATATTACTAATAATCTTATAGTTCATAATATTTTGAAATGATTTTATTTTTTATTATGATATGTTTAATATGAATATATATAATTATGATGTTTCTTTTGTTATGAGTTGAATATAAATTAGTAGTTAATATTATAAATAAAAACTCATAAAGTAAATTTTGATGATTTATTAATTTTCAAATTTTTTTATTACGCAGTGACTAAAATTAAAAAAAAAACAACAACAAATAATTTTAAGTAGATCCGATCGGGATGAGACCGCACGGTTTCACAGGCAGAGTTGTCTAAAAGTGAGGCACTCCAAGTCTTGAGTTTGGCCAGATTCATCTCAGCTTCGTCCCACAGCTATCTCTACTGACTCCAATTTCTCAAATTTGAGATAAAATATTAAATTTCAGTTGTAATCACTAACAATTTCGTCCCCCCGGATAAAATGGAAGAACAATCTCCTTGCACTACATATAAAGCAATATGAAAGCTCTTTGAGACAGTCTCACAAGTCAATTTTATGAGATCGATATCTTATTTGGACAACTAATGAAAAATTATTATTTTTTATGTCAAAAATATTATTTTTTATTGTAAATATTGACATAGTTGACCCTTCTTGCAGATAAATATCCATGAGGTCATCTCATAAGAGATAACATACTCATCAATTAATTATTATATATATTGTAGTGACCGAACTCGGATCTTTAATAGCTTATTACGTATGTAATTAACTTAAACAGTAAACTTAATCCGAGAAATAAACTTGCGGAACTAAACCACATAAAATATCTCAAGAAACATCGGCATAATACAACCAAAAACATGTAAACAACTGAAACACTATATTCAATTATACAACCATACAAAATAATCTTAATCTGAACCCAAAAAGAACTACGGTACCAAAACAAGAAAACCTCCACAGAGGTACTAGCTCTTCTCTTAAACCTGCCTCAAGTTTCCGGCCTCATCCAACCTGAGACATGTTCCGTCAAATAAGGTTTCCAAGATAACACTAAGGATGTGAGCGACTAATGCCCAATATGTAAATATGAGTATACAAACTAATATGATGCATGCAAATGATATGACTGAGTAACTTGTTGACTATCGAATCTTGCTCAGAACTAGGCACCAAGCGTGAGTAGTACCATCTGAGGTCACTCTAAAAAAAAAAAAGTACCCTCTGAGGTCCAATCCGCTGGGTATCTCACACACTCACCTAGATGATCGTAACCTTGATCCACATCATCACGGTATATCCTGGTATCAGATAATATAATAATAGTGTATGGCTGAACGACCCTACTAGAACACTATCTCGAATGAGACACATGATCAATATGAAATATGCACGTGCAACATATGTATATAACAGTAAAATATGTATCATGTCACATAAAATTCTACATATAAGCATGCATAGTCACCGTATATCTCAGTCAGTACTTACGTATCTTTACTAGACAAGTCGAGTAAAATCAGGGTTTAGGGACCAAGCCAACAGTCAAGTGATTATCATATTACTAACATTGCTCTAAAATCTTTAACTAAGCTAATAGATACTCTCCAAAACTACTGGGTATCTCGAACTATACCTGTGTTCATCGTCTTTTCGTTGATGTCTTAGGGCCCAACTCTTAGGCACATCTTTGCTACGATCCCAAAAGAGTCTTGATATCGCCCGATCCTCACTTATATGGCTAGAAACCCTCAGAAAACACAAGATTCGAGGGAGAAAGTTCGGACTTGGCACTTGAAAATGAAATTCTCACGGCCAATTTATTGACAGGGTTCGGAAGCTTCGATGTCTGGTTCGAAAGGACCGAACCTGCATGTATGCTACGTCTCTGGTCATCTATCTTCGGAAACTCCGATAATCTTCGGATGGTCTGATAAGCATTTTGGATGTTCCAAACTCACATGCAACCCACATGTCATCACACGTTGACACCTAGCATTTTGTATGACCTAACTCTGATCGGACGCTCCGATTCACGTTCAGAAGATCTGATCTCTCTGGTGTCTCCGAACTCACTTCCGATCAGTTCGGTGCTTTCGACCTATACTTTGAAAGGTCTGATACATTCGGAGGGTCTGATGTTAAATTATTTGATCTCGAAATCACATAAACACGTGATTTTCTTAAGTAATAATCCCACAAACATGTTTTACATTTTAATCTTGTAAAACGAACTAGGGTTACTACTTAAATTAATTTATCTAGGAAGGTTAGGGAACTCTCGCATTCAAAACATAACGTGTTCACATTTCAATTAGGTTTCATTACAAAACAGCGCAGACGTATTTCACTTTTCCATCCAACCTTCCAAAAGTGGAAACTCTCTTCTTAAAAATTAGTGAGCAAAAAAACTCTTTCGATTTTAAATTAATAATCCAAAACATTGAATTAAGAAAATTTACATGTTTTAAAATGTATGGAAATTAAGTACTTATAGTTTAAATAAATAAAAACAAGGTTATCATGAGTATTTATGTTATTTTAATTTCATACTTGATTTTAGCAAAATATCCCCAAAAAATGTTTGAAACTTTTGATGTATGCTATAGAATATGGAAGAAAAAGACACACAATGTGTGTATATTTGAAATTGTGGGATAAAATGTTGACTTGTTGACTTGAGCATTAGTTGTATTCAACGGCTTAGATCAGTCTAATGGAGTCAAGATGTTATTCAACAGATTAGATTAGCTCAGTTAGTTAGGGTAGTTAATTAGTTGAGTTAGTTTAAGTAGAGCTTGGATCTGGGGGGTTAATCGACACAGAAAAAGTAAAATAGATCTGGGTGCTCTTCTCCTTCTTGAGTCGTCGAACAGTTCTTATCCTTGAAGATTATTAGGGATCTTCTTCTTGATATTAGAGTGAAGATTGAAGGGTTCCTGATTGGAGCTGAAACTTCGGTGATTGTGTCCCTGATGTTCTTGTTCGTTTTATGCCTGATTTACTTGTTTTAGTTCGTGGCATAACATCGATTGAAAGGATTGTATTGAACTGGTTTTTTTGTCTTGATTCTTAGTGAATTCTTTGGGAGTTTCCCAGAACCTTGGATGTAGGATTGATCTCAATCCGAACCAAGTAAATTGCTGTGTTGTTATTGTTTCTCTTGCGTGTGTTCTTATTCTTTGAATGTTGGCTGGATTTTGGTGAATCGTCTATTGATAGTGGTTGCCGTGAATGATATAAATTGCTCTCCTTGTGCTCTGAAATACAACAAGTGGTATCAAAGCCTCAAGGTAAAAATCTTGGGGCGAAAAGATCTTGAGAGGGTGTTCTGATCTATCTTCCTCTTGTTTGAATCATTGGATTATCCTGTCTCGGGTGTGTGTGGAATTATTGTTGAAGCATGTCTACTGGCCAGGGACACTCTCTAGCAATGTCCACCTCAAGATTTGAGGTAGAGAAATTCGATGGAAAAAATGACTTCAACCTATGGAGGGAGAAGATGATAGCACATCTAGGAAATCTTGGTCTTGATGATGCATTATTAGGAGAGTCTAAGATTCCAGATTCGAAGGAGAACAAATCAGAGATATTAAAGAAGGCAAGAAACACAATTGTTCTCAGTCTAAGTGATCAGATCCTTAGAAACGTTGTAAGAGAGAAAACTGCTGCCGATATGTGGCTCAAACTGGAGCAATTGTATATGACAAAAGCATTACCAAATAGGATATACTTGAAGCAGAGATTTTACAGCTTTAAGATGGAGGAACACAAATCGATAGATGAGAACATTGATGATTTTTTTTACTAAGCTGTTATCAGATCTCGAGAATATGGAGGTCAATATTGATGAGGAAGATCAGGCAATCTTTCTTCTAATCTCCCTGCCAAGAGCATATGATCAACTGAGGGACACCTTGAAATATGGCAGGGAGACTCTTACACTTGAAGAAGTGACAGGAGCAGCTTATTCCAAGGAACTAGACTTGAAGGCAAATGGAAAGCTTCAAAAGCCTGATGGAGAAGGCCTAAATATAAGAGGAAGATCACTTGAGAAAAGAGGACCTGCCAGTAGGCCAAAATCAAGGTCTAGATCTAAGTCAAGACCAAAGAGAACATGTTGGTCTTGCAAGAAGGAAGGCCACATCAGGAGGTTCTGTCCTTTGAGAAAATCCAATCAAGGACAGGAGGTCACTCATACAACTGATGCAGCAAATATTCTTGAGAGTTATGAAGAGGCTGAGGTCCTAACCATCTCAATGGATGACCCAAAAGAAGAATGGATTCTTGATTCAGGATGCACCTATCATATGTCCCCTAGAAAGGACTGGTTCTCAGATTTCGTTGAGACACAAACAGGCTATGTGCTTCTAGGAAACAATGAGTCTTGCAAAATTCATGGGGTTGGATCAATAAAGCTAAAGATGTGGGATGGATCAGTGAAGATTCTATCTGACGTAACGTACATTCCTGAGCTAAAAAGGAATTTGATCTCTTTAGGTACCTTGGATCAGAAGGGGATGAGTTACAAAGCTCAAGGTGGCACTCTTAAAGTAGTGAAAGGTTCACTAGTGATAATGAAAGCCATTCTGAAACAAGGGCTGTATATACTTCAGGGATCAACTCTATTATCTGAAACTCATCTAACCATGTCTGATAAAGATCAAACTCTTCTTTGGCATCAAAGGCTCGGGCATATGAGCTTAAAGGGGTTACAAGAGTTGTGCAAGCAGGGACTTCTGGATGCAAAATACATCAGTAATCTGAACTTCTGTGAGAATTGTGTTTTAGGTAAAACACATAGATTGAGTTTCAATACAGCTACTCATAACACTAAGTCACCTCTGGATTATATACATGCTGACCTGTGGGGATCTCCTAAGGTACCTCTATCACTCTCTAAATGTCAATATTTCATTTCCTTTATTGATGACTATTCTCGAAAAGTTTGGATATATTTTCTGAAAACAAAAGATCAAGCTTTTAGCAAGTTTATAGAGTGGAAAATCTTAGTTGAGAACAAATCTGGAAATAAAATCAAGACTTTAAGAACTGATAATGGCTTGGAATTTTGTAATCATGATTTTGATGAATATTGTACTAAGTATGGCATTACTAGAAATAAGACTTGCACTTATACACCACAACAAAATGGAGTTGCGGAACGTATGAATAGAACTATCATGAATAAAGTTAGATGCATGCTTAGTGAGAGTGGATTGCCACAAAGATTCTGGGCAGAAGCTGCCTCCACAGCTTGTTACTTGATCAATTTATCACCATCTTCTGCCATCGAGTTTATGGTTCCAGAACAGAAATGGTCTAGCATAAAACCAAGTTATACACATCTAAGGACTTTTGGTTGTGTTGTATATATTCATGCAAATCAAGGGAAGTTAAGTCCTAGAGCTAAGAAGGGCATCTTCTTGGGGTATCCTACTGGCGTAAAAGGGTATAGAATCTGGCTTTTAGATGAACAAAAGTGCATTATCAGTAGAGATGTGGTATTTAATGAGTCTAATTTTTATGCTAACAAAGTTGTTCCAGGAGCAGCCAGCTCTAAACAAGCTGAGCAGCCTTTTCACAATGAAAATCAGACTCAAACATCCAGCAATGCACTGTATAAGGATGAAGGTGGAGCTAACCAAGACTCACCTGAAGATTCTTATGATATATGTCACAATGAAATTCAAAAGTCAGAGGTCTCAAATGAAAACAAAGATGAACAAGATGTTGATACAGATTCTGAACACAATTTGGAAGACTATAAACTAGCAAGAGACAGAATAAGAAGAGAAATCAGGCTTCCCTCAAGATTTGCATCATCTGAGTTCACTGCTTTTGCTCTTAATATGGCTGAATTAATGGAAGTAAATGAACCTACAACATATGAAGAGGCAATGAAAGGTAAAGATAGAGCACTCTGGCAGAATGCTATGCAAGAAGAGTATAAGTCATTGATCAAGAATGACACATGGACATTAGTCAATAAACCAGAAGATAAGAGGGTGATTGGATGCAAATGGATATACAAAAGAAAACCTGGAATCCCAGGAGTTGAAAAACCGAGATACAAGGCTAGATTAGTTGCAAAAGGATTCTCTCAGATTGAAGGTATAGACTACCATGAAGTGTTTTCTCCAGTCGTGAAGCACACTTCTATCAGAATTTTGCTTGCCATTACAGCTATGGAAGATCTTGAATTAGAACAACTAGATGTTAAAACAGCGTTCTTACATGGAAATCTAGAAGAAGAGATTCTGATGACACAGCCTAAAGGTTTTGAGATTAATCCTCGAGCAGGACAAGTTTGTATGCTGAAAAAATCCTTGTATGGTCTTAAACAATCACCAAGACAATGGTATAAACGTTTTGATGATTTTATGCTCCAGCAAGGTTATGAAAGGTCCAAATTTGACAGTTGTGTTTATTTCAAGAAGCTTCATGATCAGTGTTTTATCTATCTGTTGATTTATGTGGATGACATGCTTATAGCATGTAAAGAGCTTAAGGAAATTCAGAAACTAAAGCAGCAGCTTAATATTGCATTTGAAATGAAAGATCTTGGTCCAGCAAAGAAAATACTAGGAGTTGAAATTCAAAGAGATAGAAGGACAAGGATTTTGTGTTTGACTCAAGAAAGTTACATAAACAAGGTCCTAGAAACTTTCAATATGGCAGAAGCTAGATCAGTAACTACTCCTATTGGTGCTCATTTCAAGTTAAAAGCAATGAAGGAAGATCAAGAAGAGTTAGAGGCTTTGCATATGAAGAATGTTTCATATTCTAATGTTGTAGGAAGCATCATGTATATGATGGTTTCAACTCGTCCAGATATTACTTATAGTTTGGGTCTTGTTAGTAGGTTCATGAGTAAACCAAGTCGAGATCATTGGAAGGCTGTACAGTGGTTACTAAAATACCTTAAGGGAACTAAAAGATTAAAGCTGAAGTATTCAGAACCTGCATTGAAACCATATGAAGTCACTGGTTATTGTGATTCAGATTATGCAGCTGATTTGGATAAACGGAGGTCAATTTTAGGATATGTGTTCACTTTTGGAGGAAATGTAGTGAGCTGGAAGTCAAATTTGCAAAGTGTGGTTGCGTTATCTACTACTGAAGCAGAGTATATAAGCTTAACAGAAGCTGTAAAAGAAGGTCTTTGGATCTCAGGATTTGTGACAGAAATTGGATTCAAGGAGAAAGGTGTTACAATATTCTGTGATTCACAAAGTGCTATACATCTATCGAAAAATTCTGTCTTTCACGAAAGGACAAAGCATATAGATGTAAGGTTGCATTTTGTAAGGGACATTGTATCAAAAGGATTGATTAAAATTTTGAAAATTGATACAAATGTTAATCCGGCAGATATGTTAACTAAAGTAATACCGGTTGGCAAGCTCAATCAAGCTTTGAGCATGCTGCAGCTTGTGGAGTGATCTAATCTCTGTTGAAATGGGAACTCATTGAATTCATTTTTTTTTGGAGCAACGAATCTGTCAAAGGTGGAGATTTGTGGGATAAAATGTTGACTTGTTGACTTGAGCATTAGTTGTATTCAACGGCTTAGATCAGTCTAATGGAGTCAAGATGTTATTCAACAGATTAGATTAGCTCTGTCAGTTAGGGTAGTTAATTAGTTGAGTTAGTTTAAGTAGAGCTTGGATCTGGGGGGTTAATCGACACAGAAAAAGTAAAATAGATCTGGGTGCTCTTCTCCTTCTTGAGTCGTCGAACAGTTCTTATCCTTGAAGATTATTAGGGATCTTCTTCTTGATATTAGAGTGAAGATTGAAGGGTTCCTGATTGGAGCTGAAACTTCGGTGATTGTGTCCCTGATGTTCTTGTTCGTTTTATGCCTGATTTACTTGTTTTAGTTCGTGGCATAACATCGATTGAGAGGATTGTATTGAACTGGTTTTTTTGTCTCGATTCTTAGTGAATTCTTTGGGAGTTTCCCAGAACCTTGGATGTAGGATTGATCTCAATCCGAACCAAGTAAATTGCCGTGTTGTTATTGTTTCTCTTGCGTGTGTTCTTATTCTTCGAATGTTGGCTGGATTTTGGTGAATCGTCTATTGATAGTGGTTGCCGTGAATGATATAAATTGCTCTCCTTGTGCTCTGAAATACAACAGAAATGCCATCTTCAAATTTGAGAATTTCAATGTATAGCATAAGAGCCAACAAAGTCTACATTAAAAAAATTGTCAACAAAATGTTTTAATTACAAATTTACTGATTTAGTAATTTGAGAATTTTCAGCTACCAATATAAGACAGTTTTATCTGTTTAATTTTTTCCAAAAATAATTCCAGCTACAAATTCAGAGCAACGACAAAAATTTTCTAGCTTATTAACTAATTTCACATACAATTTTAAAGAATTTAAATAATCACATAAAAACATTCATGTGAGTTCGTTTCCGATTCAAGAGATGGATCTAGGAATTTTATCAAGAGAGGACAAAAATTTCAAGGAGAACACACACATATGTATATATATACATGTATATATAATCATTGATAATAAAAATTAAAATATATTTAATTTTAGATCTAACTAACAATGTCTCTTACAATTTAAAATTTTTCGAAAATAATTAATACTAACAATATCCGAGATGATACAATTAAAAAATATAATATTTTTAATATAAATAATTAATTACACTATCATTCAAATATTCATCTTTTGTTCGATTGATTGATCAAGACATTGGTTAGAGTAAGTGAGTAACAACAAAGATGAATTAAATTAATTATGAAGAAAAAAAATTATTGTCACTCTTCAAACATGGATTTTTGGTTAATAATATAGAGTTTTGAACAATATTTTAATGTTTTATTAACAATAATTTATGTGTGCCCCTACATGGATCGGAGCCGTCGATTCATACAACCCGAGTCATAAAATAATTGTATGTATAAACTAGATCTTATGTGTCTATCTCATAGAAGACCTACTTTTAAATAAGAGAACATTATAATTTTAGTCGCGTAAATTGGCTTGTTTTTTTTTAGTTCTATAACTTTTCAAAGTTTAGTCTCAGTTCAGTAACTTGTATTTGCTTTTTTTTTTTTGGATTTCGGTCTTTTAATTAAAAGTCATTAAATCAGTCGAATATTACTTATTTGGCTTCAATGTTCTTTTATAAGAGTCGTGTGGTTAGAATTAAACTTATATTATACATATTAAAATTACCTAATCAAAATAAAACAAAAGAACAATATTAAGTTTTCCCTCCGATTTGTGAATAGTGAGTGTCGTTTTTTCTTTATTTTCTTCCTTAATTTTTGCGTAATGGATTTTAATTGTGTAACTTTTGATTAATTAATTCTTGTCGAATAAGTCTTATTGGAGAACTTCGAAGCCAAATAAGTAATATTCGATTGATTTAGTGACTTCGGATAAAAAAAACCCAAAAGCCAAAAAAAAAAATTTAGTTACTGGATTAAGACCAAACTATACCCTAAAATCGTGGTTGGTCCATTTTATTCAACTTGAAAATAAATTTTGTAGGTGATTATTTTCCCTTTCCAACTTGATCGAAAAAACCTTTATCATTTATTTTTGTTTTTTTGGAACGAGGAAGCTTTAGAAAATGAAAATTTTTACATTTTGCTCTCAGATGTCGTCATTTAGCAGAAACACCTTTATTATCTTATTAATTTTAAACCTTCCACCCCAAAGTAAATTAAATCATAAGTTGGAAGTACAAAATTGGCCCACTTGTTCGAAAATACTTTAATAAATTCTCACATCCTTGATTTTGAAACTTCGGCCATAAAAAACTTAAAACTAAAGTTTTATTAAAATAAATACCACATTTATATATATTATGTCGATGATAAACCACAATCTTTATATTTCGATGCTCTATATAATTCGAGAACACGTAATAACTTATAAATATCGATAACCGGCTATAAATCGTATTGATATACCTCAATAAAGTGATCTCCTTGTATGAGCTGAAGAAATTCCTCCAAATAAAAGATGAACTGGTACTGACCTGAAATCACGAACAAGAGTGTTAAGGGGGGCCGGAAGGTGCTCCGGCGTATCCCCTCTGACGCTCAAGTCAGAAGCTAGGATAGCGAAATATAGAGAGTGGTGTGTGCGCACAAGTGAAAATTAGGATCCAAATAATGAAAGTGAACCTGTTATTTATAGGAGAGAGCTCCGCATTTAGCGCTTACCTTCCTTATCAAGAACCCGAAAATCTCGGGATCACGATCCTGAATATCTAGGCTGAGATCTCGCCCGCAACCTGAAACACTGATCCTAACATCCTAGCTGGCTCACCAAGGTTGCCGAGCAAATCTACGAAGCTAACTCCCTACTGACATTAGGGCTGAGCTGAGCTCCCAAATTCCCGAGCTGAGCTCCCGACCTGAACTGGCAAATATGGTGGGGGAGCTCGGCCGAGCTCCCGAGCTGAGTTCCCGACCCGAGCTGGGAATTATGGTGAGGGAGCTAGGCCGAGCTCCTGACCCGAGCTGATAATTATAAGGGTGGAGCTTGGCCGAGCTTCCAAGATCCCGAGACCGAGCTCCCTACCCAAACTGGTCATTATAAGGGTGGAGCTTGGCCGAGTTTCCAAGATCCCGAGACCGAGCTCCCTACCCGAACTGGTTTTAGTCGATTAGGGATGTTCTTTTTACCTTAGGGTTATCTACGAGCTGAGGTGATTTACTCCCCAGGATATCACAAGTCCCTCCCATAAAAGTCGAATTGAGGTCAAAAACTCGAAATTCATTTTTATTCTGAGATGACCCTAAATGGATGCCGAGTTGAGGTGTCTTACCAAGCCTGGCTGTCATTATGGCATGTACTATGTAACGGTAACTTTTTGAATTCCACTCGATCTGAGCCGTCCACCTGTCCTACAATCAACGGCCTGAATTGATCCGAGCTTTCTATAAATAGGCCTCGCGGTAAAATTTAATTTCACTCTCACTTTTATTCCTCTTGCATATTTTCTCTCTCTAGCTTTTACTCCCGAGCTTCCCTCAATTTCTTACCACCCTTTCCTCGCCACTTTCCGAGCTTCCTACGTAAGTAAATACCTTTCATGGCTACTTCTTTCCGAGCTCACTCTGGGAGTTCAGACGAAGTGTTCCGTGAGGTGGATCAATTTGATTCCCTCGCTCTTACTCCCGCGGGAGAGCCCCTAGGCTAGGACCTTGCTCGCCCCTCCATGTCAGCTCGGGATGATGACTTGGGCAATGGCCCTGATGTCCCCATGGTGTCGTGGTTCGAGCTATACCCTTCTGAGCTAGATGCCTCGGACGAGGGTAAAATAAGGGCTCTTTCCCACGCTCCTGCGGACTATGAGTTCATTATCCCTGATCTCGATGAACGAGCTGATAATCCCCCAGAGGGATACTACACCTTTTATGTAGATCAGTTAGAAGCCGGCCTAAGGTTTCCCTTGCCCCTCCTTTTTCAACAGCTCAACCGTTACTACGAGCTTCACTTAGGGCAATTCACCCCCAACTCCTTCCGAACCTTGTGCAGCTTCGTAGTTCTCTTTAGAACACTAGGCTTTGAAGTGACTTGTTTTACCATCTGCAATTTTTTGCTCCCCAAACGTTCTGAAGAGGGCCCCTTTTATTTCTCCTGCCGTCCCAATTGTAAATTCTTCAAGGGTTCTCCTAGCTCAAACAAGAACTGGAAGAACTCCTTTTTCTTTGTTCATCCCTCCGATGACTGGGATATATGCTCAGTCTGAAGGGATGCTCTCCCCCTCTTACCTGTCCCCGCCCCGGGCTTTCGGCAGGGGAATTGTTCACTGGAGCCCTAAGGGCTATCAGGGGAAGGTGCTTTGATACTGCTGCCCTGGTAGCGGAGGATCTGCTCTGCCACCATGGGCTCAGCTCGGCCGATGTTTCGATTCGAGGAAACTTAGGTACGGCCCTTCCCCTGCCCTGGCTCCCTTTCTATTATTATTGTTATTTTACTGATCTTCCCATTTATTTATTCAGAAAAAGGGTCATGGATGCTGCCATGAAGAGAATGATAGAGAAGAAGAAAACAACAGCTCAGCCAGGGAGCAAGGCCGAAGGAAGTTCTGCCAAACCTACAACTGCTTCTTCTCGAGCTGCTGCTGATGTCTCCGAGCCTTCCGCTTTTCTTTCCAAAGGCTCCAAGAGGCGTGCTACCTCCAGCCTCCACCCCGAAGTAGTAGAGCTGGATTCGGGAAAATCTACTATTCCCGAGGTAGCGCCTTTTCGATAGTTCAGGTCGGAGAAGCCCCAAACTCCCGTGGTCCGATGCCGCTCCAACTTCTTCGACATGTATCATGATGATCTTAGGATAGTGGGGCTAGGACCTACCCCAACAGCCGGCTCAGTCCTTCGAGACATGCTCTCTCAAGACGATGCTGACTATGTAAAGAACCTTGGTTGGGCTGAGCTCTTACAACGCTCCAATACTGCTTCTGTCGAGGTGACTTATACTTTATTCACTTTGATTAGTATATTACGCTCAGTTGATAACATTTTCTCTTTTTCTTATGCCAGGCTGCCGCTCTGAATGCCAAAGTGTCCCTCCGAGCTTCTATTGCTCGAAAGCAACTTATCAGGGACACCAAAATCTATGAGGCTCACGTTGCTGACCTGACCCAAATACTGGAGGACACTAACCTCTCTTATGACAAGAAATTGGCCAACCTTCAAGCTCAGCTGGAGGAGATGAGGATGGGTTTCCAGGCCGAGAGGCTGAAGTATCAGAGTGACCTCCGAGTCTCTGAAGTGCAGAATGAAGTCCTCAAAGGGGAACTCAAGGGAGCACAGGATCAGCTCGCCCAAGCCGTTCAAGAATTGGAAACGTCCCAGACTGAGCTGACCAAAGGAATTGAGGGTTTTAAGGAAATCTTCCTGAAGTCAGATGAGTATATGGACGAAGTGGCTGTCCAAGCCTACGGCTATCTGGCCAAAGGATTCCAGGGCGGCTGGCTATCCTCCTGAAGGGACCCCCTTAGACTTCCTCGACTTGGATGGGTTTGCCCTTGCTGTCACTTTCGGAGAGGCAACAAAGGAGGATGAGGGCGAGGCTGAGAGGGGCGAGGGTGAGGGTGAAAATGAACATTAATTTTTTGTACTAATAGATGTAAACACTTTTGATTTCCTTATGCTATTATGAGTGCCCTTGTTTTATTATTACTATTATTTCTGAGCTGACCTCACCAAAGGGATTCCCGCAGTATTCCCAACTGATTGTCCTTGAATACGAGCTGAGCTAACCTCCTTGATACGAGACACCATAAACACTTAAAAATAAACCAACACCCGAAGGTGAGCAGAGCTGAGCTCTTGAAGGGAGATAAGATTACCATTTAAAAATAAACCAACACCCAAAGGTGTTGAGCTGAGCTGAGCTCCCTAAGGAGATGTGAAACTATCCCCTAAAAATAAACTAACACCCGGAGGCATTGAACTGAGCTGAGATCCTTAAGGGAAGCCAAGTACTTATTTAAAAATAAATCAACACCCGGAGGCATTGAATTGAACTGAGCTCCTTAAGGGGAGAAAAGTACGTATTTAAAAATAAACTAACACCCGGAGGTATTGGACTGAGCTGAGCTCCTTAAGGGGAGCAAAGTACGTATTTAAAAATAAACCAACATCCAAAGGCATTGAACTGAGCTGAGCTCCTTAAGGGGAGAAAAGTACGTATTTAAAAATAAACCAACACCCGGAGGTATTGGACTGAGCTGAGCTCCTTAAGGGGAGCAAAGTATGTATTTAAAAATAAACTAACACCCGGAGGTATTGGACTGAGCTGAGCTCCATAAGGGGAGCAAAGTACGTATTTAAAAATAAACCAACACCCGGAGGCATTGAACTGAGCTGAGCTCCTTAAGGGGAGCAAAGTACGTATTTAAAAATAAACCAACACCCGGAGGCATTGCACTGAGCTGAGCTCCTTAAGGGGAGCAAAGTACGTATTTAAAAATAAATCAACACCCGGAGGTATTGGACTGAGCTGAGCTTCAGGAGCCGAGCTGAGCTTTCGGAACCGAGCTGAGCTGCCCGAGCCAAACTTCCGACCTAACCTGACATATGTTCTCAGATCGCCTAAATAAGCTCCCGAGCTCCCAAGACAAATTGCCTTGACTACTAGCTCATCTAAATGGGAGCAATGTAAAGTGACCCCTCATAATTACCAAGTGCTTGTTTAATTGACCTGCTAAAACCATTTGTACTTGAGTATCTAAAATGAGCTAAGGGCTGAAATCAAAGGGTTGTACCTGAGATGAGCCCAAAAATCAGGGTCGAGGTGACGTGACTAAGGTAGAGAGCTGAAACAAAGTCAGGGGCCTAAGAGGCATGACTAAGGTAGTGAGCTGAGCCAAAGTCAGGGGCCTAAGAAGCGTGACAAAGGTGACGAGCTGAACCAAAGTCAGGGGCCTAAGAGGCGTGACTAAGGTGATGAGCTGAATCAAAGTCAGGGGCCTAGGAGGCGTGACTAAGGTAATGAGCTTAGTCAAAGTCAGGGCCTAAGAGGCGTGACTAAGGTGATGAGCTGAACCAAAGTCAGGGGCCTAAGAGGCGTGACTAAGGTAGTGAGCTGAGCCAATGTCAGGGGCCTAGGAGGCATGAATAAGGTAATGAGCTGAACCAAAGTCACGGGCCTAAGAGGCGTGACTAAGGTGATGAGCTGAACCAAAGTCAGGGGCCTACGAGGCATGACTAAGGTAATGAGTTGAGCCAAAGTCAGGGGCCTAAGAGGCGTGACTAAGGTGATGAGCTGAACCAAAGTCAGGGGTCTAAGAGGCATGACTAAGGTGATGAGCTGAACCAAAGTCAGGGGCCTAAGAGGCGTGACTAAGGTAGTGAGCTGAGGCATGTCTTCATCAATATTTTCGAAAGAACAACTGCTTATAGATAAAATTAAAATGTAGCTTGCATGAATTACAATTGAAAGGAAAATTGTTCTTGCAACATTTAAGAATAATATTTGCGTAAATTGTAAGCACTCCAAGGTCTCTTCAGCATCTTCCCATTTGAATCTTCTAAGTAGTAAGCATCCGAACTGAGCCTCATCACCACCTTGTATGGTCCTTCCCATTTAGGGTCAAGCTTCCCTACAACCGCATCTTGAACTCTACTGAGTACCAAATCTCCTACCTGAAATCCCTTCCTGTGCACCTGATGATTATAGGATCGAGCTATCCTGCTCTTGTATGCCTCCATTCTGATGGCAGCAGCTTCTCTCTTTTCCTTCAGAAATTCTAAGTCTTCCATTCTCCTTTCTCCATTTTTCTCATCATAGAAAATGATCCGTGCTGACTCTTCTCCAATCTCTACTTGTAGGACTGCCTCATTTCCATATACTAGAATAAATGGAGTCTCTCCAGTCCCAATTCTCGGTGTAGTACGAAATGACCATAACACACTAGAAAGCTCTTCCACCCAATTTCCTTGGGCTTTTCCCAAGCGCGTCTTCAAGCTTTGCACCAAAGACCGGTTAGTCACCTCCACTTGACCATTGCTTTGAGGATAATGGATAGATGTGAAGTGCTATTGAATTTTCATCTCTTTACACCAGGCTTGTACCCGAGCCCCCTGAAATTGTCTTCCATTGTCAGAAATGAGCTTTCTAGGTACTCCAAACCTGCAAACGGTATTCTTCCATAGAAACTTCAGAACTTCTCCTTCAGTAATTCGCGCCAAGGCCTCCGCCTCTACCCACTTGGAGAAATATTCAATGGCAACCAACAAGAATTTTTTCTGAGCTGGGGCTGGAGGAAAAGAACCCACAATATCAATTCCCCACTGGTCAAAGGGACATGCAGCCACTATCCCTTTCATCAATGCTGCGGGTTGGTGCTGGAGTCTGCTATGCCATTGACAACTTTCACAAGAGATCACCAAGGCTAGAGCATCATTTAAAATAGTAGGCCAAAAGTATCCCGCTAAGAGCACCTTGCGAGCTAGAGAGTAAGAGCCCAAATGATTTTTGCAACACCCCTCATGTATCTCCCTCAGAACATAACTAGACTCCTTAGGACCCAAGCATTTGAGAAGAGGTCCAGAGAATGACCTCTTGTAAAGAATTCCTTCCACCATCACAAAGCGAAAGCTCTTCTGTTTCAACCGGTATGCTTTTTTTCGGATCCCTTGATAACTCTCCCTTCTCCATATATCCCAAGAGTTCTTTTCTCCAATCACTCTCTTCCTGAGCCTCTGGTATGAGCTCAGTAGAGGGCGTTAACTCCACTTGCACAACTATCTCCCTTGTTTTCCAGCTATGAAGTGAGCTGGCCATCTTGGCAAGAGGATCTGCTTTCTCATTATTCTCTCTAGGGATCTGCTCAAGCATTACCTCATCAAAGAGGCCTGATAAGTGCATTTTGTATGCATTAATTTGTGTTATTTTTATGTCTATTTTATGTGCATTCATATTTCTTTTATGTGTTTTTATGTGTTTTAGTTCATCTATGTGTATTTCACTCCTCGGGTTAATTTTGTAGGAAATTGGATTTGTGAAGAGTGAATTATGGATCAGCTTTGGTAGAAAAATCATATTTAATTTTAGAGAGATCCAAATCCGATCTCCACCGTTCAGAATGAATTCAAGATATTTTGAAGCTGCTGTCCAAATTTCAGGTCAATCCGACGGCTGGAACTCGAGATATGATTTTTGCAAAAAAACTGCGCGCGGGAAAGAACACATACACGAACCTAGACACGGACCTGGCACGGGGTCCATGCATATCGCGAAAATTTCAGAATTTGGGCAGAAACATGCTCGCTCGAGCGAGAGGTGGTGCTTGCTCGAGCGAGCGAGACGTGATTTTAATTTTTCGGGACAGAAGAGTGCTCGCTCGAGCGAGACCCTATGCTCGCTCGAGCGAGCCGCGGAACCAGAGTTTTATTTTTGGAAAATTCTTGCTCGGGAAGGATTTTATCTTTTTAATATTTGGGACCTATAAATATATTTTTTAGCATCAGAATAAGGGTTCCAGTTCCAGATTTTCAGAGACGGCGGCTACTACAACTTGGGAGAGAAGATTTCTCGTTTCTTCTTCTTTTCTTATTTTTATTTTCAATTCATGATCAAAAACTTTGTTTGAATTATGAAATTGATTTTTGAGTAGTTTTCTCTTTCGATCAAGGCCACGTGATTGGGCCAGACAATTTATGTATAAAACTCGTTTGTTTATTTGAGATTTTTAGACTTGATTGATTTTATTGTTTATCGAATTTATATTTGTCTTACAAATTTTTTGGCCAGTTATTTGTTTGCTTGTTAATCGATTCCAAGTCGACAGAGGAGGTTTCGAATTCGATCACTTTGATTTTCAACATAGTGTAAAACTGACTAGAAATAAAATTCGGTTTCATTATGCGGTTTGGGTGTAAACTGAATTTTCACAGTTATTCATGCATTCAATTTTGATTAGAATTACGAAAGATTAGTTCATCAATATTTGAATAGGTTTTATTGTTCTAGAAATAGTCCTTCGAACGAATTAGAAAAATTCCCGTGAATTAAGATTAAGTCTGATGTCTTAGATCGACTTCTTGTTACATGAGTTGTCTGGTACCTACGTGAGTCATTGATCAAACTTTTCTCAAATTTGAAGTAATCCAAAGTTTTCTGCTGCGTTTTAATTAATTTAATTTTAATTAAAATTTTATTTATTAGTTAAAAATCTGAATCATCTTTATTCATTAGTCTAGATTAAGTAGAAATAAATATATTTTGGTAATCATATATTTACAGTCCCTGTGGGTTCGACACTTGGACCTTTGTCTACTATATTATTACTTGACCTGGTACGCTTGCCAGTTGGATTTATTCACACCGATTAACGCGGTCAAGGCCCCGAGCTTCCTCTATTTCCTTCGTGTACTCCTTTAACTTCTCACTTTTCACCTCATAAAATCCATTCACCTGTTGAGCTACCAATTGCGAATCAGAATAAAGGTGGACCCGGGTTGCCCCAACTTGTTTAGCTGCCCGAAGGCCAGTTAACACGGCCTCATATTCTGCTTCATTATTGGAAGCTCAAAAATCCAACCTGACTGCCAACCTGATCTCATCTCCATGAGGGGATATCAGAAACACCCCCACTCCACTTCCTTTACTATTAGAAAAACCATCCAAATTTACTTTCGTTAAGCCCTGTCCTTCCATGTGTTTTGTTTCGGCTAGGAAATCGGCCAATGCTTGAGCTTTAATAGCTGCTCTTGGTTCATACTGAATATCATATTCACTGAGTTTAGTAGTCCACTTCACCAATCGTCCCGAAATGTCAGCATGAGTTAATATCCTTCCAATAGTACTATTGGTTAACACCACAATAGGATGTGTTAGAAAATAAGGTCGGAGCTTCCTGGCCGTCATAACAAGAGCAAGTGCCAACTTTTCAACCTCTGAATACCGGAGCTCAGCACCTTTAAGAGCATGTGAGAAGAAGTAGATGGGGTACTGAACTATACTCTCCTGTCTGATGAGAACTGAGCTGACAGCCCCTTCCAAAGCAGATAGGTAGATGAACAACGGTTCACCCGGAACCGCCTTAGCCAACACAGGAAGTTCGGCTAAATAATTTTTTAGATCCTCAAACGCCTTCCCACATTCAGCATCCCACTCAAACTTCTTAGCTTTTCGAAGAACCCTGAAGAAAAGTAAACTTCTATGAGCTGATCTGGATATGAACCGAGATAGAGCCGCTATCCTCCCTGCCAACCTTTGAACTTCCTGCAGATTTCTAGGATGAGGCATGGATCGGATAGCTTGCACTTTCTTCGGGTTAGCCTCAATTCCCCTTTCAGTAACCATGTACCCCAAAAACTTGCCTCCTCTTACTCCAAACACACATTTCTCAGGATTAAGCTTTATTCCGTAAGACCTGAGCGTGGCAAAGGTCTCCCTCAAGTCGGTCATCAAACCCGCATCATTCTGAGACTTCACCAGGATATCATCAACATAAACTTCCACATTTCTGCCAATCTGGGAAGCAAACACTCTGTCCATGAGCCTCTGATAAGTAGCCCCTGCATTCTTCAAACCAAAAGGCATCACTCGATAACATAAAGTTCCATGAGAGGTAGTGAAACTTGCTTTATCCTGATCTTCCTCAGCCAAAGGAATTTGGTGGTACCCTTGATATGCATCCATGAAACACAAATATTGATGACCTGCCGTAGAGTCAACCAACTGATCAATTCGAGGAAATTGATAGCAATCTTTCGGGCACGCCTTATTTAAGTGTCGGAAATCAACACACATCCTCCATTTGCCTGAACTCTTAGGGACAAGGACCACATTCGACAACCAAGTAGGGAACTGCACTTCCCTAATGTGACCTGCCCTGAGGAGCTCATTCACCTCTTTCTTAATAACTTTATCCTTTTCAGGTCCAAAGTGTCTCTTCTTCTGCTTTACCTATTTTGCTCCCGCAAAAATGTTGAGTCGATGAACCATAATTTCTGCACTAACTCCCGTGAGCTCTGTAACAGACCAAGCAAAAATATCTTTGTTCTCCTTCAAGCAGTCAACCAAGCTTAGCTTCACTGAGGAACTGAGATCAGCAGCTAACTTCACAATCTGAGCTCCAGGACTTAACTCCACCTTCTCATGACCTTCTTCAGACATTAAAAACACCTTTTGACCAAACACCCTGGGTGCCCGGCCTATCGAAACCATTCCTACTTCCCTCCTACTTCTCTTTGCATCAATCTTTACTTCGTTCACATAGCACAACCTTGCTGCCTTTTGATCACCCCGAACTACCCCCACTTCCTTTCCACTTGGGAACTTCAATTTCTGGTGGTAAGTGGAAGCCACAGCTCGGAAATCACTCAGGGAGGGCGTCCCAAGATCCCATTGAAAGAGGATGGTGCATCCACCACCGTGAAGCTGTCCATCTTGGTTACTCTCTGCTCCCCACTTCCAAGAGATAAGGGAGCACTATTTGTCCTAGGGGTTGCAAAGCATGACCTGTGAATCCATACAATGCCATGGTGATTGGGTCTAACTCAAATCCTTCCAATTTCATTTGGTCAAGGGTTTCTTTGAAGATAATATTCACTGAGCTTCCAGTGTCCACAAAGATGCGAGCCACATCATAATTGGATATGGTCAAGGTGACTAATAAAGGATCATTATGAGGTATCATCACATCCTTTAAATCTTACCTTCCAAAACTGATGTTCGGATCAGTAGGACAGCTGAGCTGAGAATTCACTTCAAAATTCTCCAATCTACGCCCGTGAGCTTTGCGAGCCCTTCCTGAATCTCCATCCGTAGTGCCCCCTGAAATCATATGGATCATACCCCTATGAGGGTGATTTGAAATTTGTTGAACCCTCTCTCCCTGACCATTTTGAGGAGCTCTTCCTTGATGATCACCTTGACCCCCTCCAACTTCGTTCCTCTGATTCCTCCATTGTGGAGCTCGACCTTGGCGAGGAGGATTTGCTCTTCGAGTCAGCTCAGCTCTGATTCAAGGATCATCGTACATGATCCTCTGAACCTCCTCACCTAGCCTTTGACAATCATTGGTGACATGCCCATACTCTTGATGAAAATCGCAAAACTTGTTAGACGGTGGTAACCGCGGGCCTTTCTCAGCATTTCGGGGCCTCACAAGTGCTAGTCTATCCTCACATACTTGCATTGCCTTCTCCAGGCTTACTGAGAGTGGTACGTAGGGGTAGGGTCCCTTAACCCTGTTCAACTCTTCTACAACCCTTTTCCTTCCTCCTTCTGTCTTCCCCTCTGCCTTTGTTCCCAACTTGTTACTTGGTTTACTTTCAGAAGTTCCTTCCTGTCTCCTTTGCCTCTGTGCATCCTCCAAGTTCACATACTTCTCAGCTCGGTTAAGGAGTTCATCATAAGTCAAAGGAGGCTTCTTGACCAAGGATTTGAAAAACTCTCCTCCCCTCATCCCTTGAGTGAAAGAGTTAACCACTGTATCAGCAGTAGCAGCAGGTACTTCCAGAGCTGCTATATTGAAATGCTGAATATACTCCCTCAATGGTTCCACCTCAGATTGCTTCAGATTAAACAAGCTGAGGGCTCGCATACTGGTGTAAAAAGTCCGAACTGAAATCATTGAAATTCCGGATGCTACCAGGCTGTACGAGGTTGAACCATTGTTGAGCTGACCTCACCAGAGTAGTGAGGAAAACCCGACACTTAATTGCATCTGAGTATCTGTGCAACAGAGCTGCATTTTCAAATCTTCCCAAATGCTCCTTCGGATCTGAGCTCCCATCATATTCCCCTAAAGTAGGCTGCTTAAAATTTGCAAGGAGTTCTTCATCTAGAATAGCCCGAGCAAAAGGGCTTTCTCTCTGTATAGGCCCTGGCCGACCTCCGACTTGCCGACCCAGTCTCCTGATCTCTTCCCACACCGCATCCATTGGATTCGGCTGACCTACGGGTGGAGGTGGAGGTGGTGGTGGATTCTGATTCATGGCCGCTTGCACCGTTTGAGTGATGAACTGGCTGAGCTGATCTACAGTCATGTCCGCCACATTCCCTCTTCCCCTTCCTCTTTCTCTTCCTGCCATATCTACGCCTTAGCTTGAACTTCCCACGGACGGCGCCAATTGATATACCTCAATAAAGTGATCTCCTTGGATGAGCTGAAGAAATTCCTCCAAATAAAAGATGAACTGGTACTGACCTGAAATCACGAACAAGAGTGTTAAGGGGGGCCGGAAGGTACTCCGGCGTATTCCCTCCGACGCTCAAGTCAGATGCTAGGATAGCGAAATATAGAGAGTGGTGTGTGCGCACAAGTGAAAATTAGGATCCAAATAATGAAAGTGAACCTGGTATTTATAGGAGAGAGCTCCGCATTTAGCGCTTACCTTTCTTATCAAGAACCCGAGAATCCCGGAATCACGATCTTGAATATGTAGGCTGAGATCTCGCCCACATCCTGAAACACTGATCCTAACATCCTAGCTGGCTCACCAAGGTTGCCGAGCAAATCTACGAAGCGAACTCCCTACTGACATTAGGGCTGAGCTGAGCTCCCAAATTCCCGAGCGGAGCTCCCGACCTGAACTGAAAAATATGGTGGGGGAGCTCGGCCGAGCTCCCGAGCTGAGTTCCCGATCCGAGCTGGGAATTATGGTGAGGGAGCTAGGCCGAGCTCCCGAGCTCCCGACCCGAGCTGATAATTATAAGGGTGGAGCTTGGCCGAGCTTCCAAGCTCCCGAGACCGAGCTCCCTACCCGAATTGGTCATTATAAGGGTGGAGCTTGGCCGAGCTTCCAAGCTCCCGAGACCGAGCTCCCTACCCGAACTGGTTTTAGTCGATTAGAGATGTTCTTTTTACCTTAGGGTCATCTATGAGCTGAAGTGATTTATTTCCCGGATATCACGTATTGACATTTCCTATGAAATAGTATCGTCCGAAAAAATATTTTAAAAAAAATACCAACTAATTCAGTAGCTCAAACACAATACTACGTTCATGGTGAGAACAGAAGAGAGGTCAACTCTTTGGACAACTCACAAAATCAACCCATCTGTCAAAGAAATCTTCGAAAATGGGTCAAATATAATATTATAATTCGTTTAATAATAATATCTCATGCTCCATTCCCATCATCATTATTTGATTGTAATTTATTTTATATTATTATAATTTATATATATGTGAACTAAACGAGTAGCATATGCCGTAAAATCACACGTCTATGTTTTGTATTGTATTTAACGCGTACCCACGTCTCATGCTTTAATTTCTTAAGCCATATTTTATTATTCACACCAGCGGTCGACTAAATATTGAAATGCGTGCATAATTATTATATATAAATTTAAATAAACATTATTCCATGATTTCCTCTCCTCAAAATAATTATTTCTCACGTAACGCCAACTCATACAAATAATGTTTTCTCCATGTCAGTTATATAATGTTGTACATTCAAAGGGTAAAATGAAAATTAAAAATAGTTTATAAACACTTGTAATGAAATACTTTTATTCGATTAAAGATTTTTGTAAAGAAAAACGAATAAAAATAATTATTATAATTAATGATTCATTGTACAATCGTCATCCCAATACTTGGATTCGAGACGTGACAAATATTATGAGTTATATAGTATATTTTACTCAACGTATTTATATGGTTGCTATATCGACGATGGATAGCTGAGAACGCAAGAGGGACCGCCACCTCTGAAGTTACAAATAATTTTAATTTTGAATTCGCCTTTCCAAATAAAATAAAATTTATTTGAAAATAATTATTTGAGATTAAATCTAACCAATTAAGTAATTAAATTGTTCCATAAATTATAAATAAATTTTGGTTTAAGTATCAATATAATACTAATTAATTAATACAGAAATCAGTTACATATATAATCTACGTACCATCTATATTCATCCAATTCAATTATTTAAAAAAGCATAACGTTTAAGGATCGAGTTTGCGGTCAAACTACATTTATTTTGAATTAAGTTGACAAGAAAATTTCCAAACAAAATTAATGGAGAGTTTTGATAAGTCTTTTTGGTATGAACAGATCTTAAATTTTTTATTTTTATTTTTAAAATACAATTGGTTTTTAAATAAATGAAAAGCTATCAGAGTTGTATATTTTTCAGTTGGTGTTTAATTCTCAAGTAATTTGACGTTATATTATTATATATATATATTTTTTATGATTGGTAAAATTCGCATCGACCACCTTCAATACATACTAGAAAATGAAAAACAAGTTATCGTTGTTTTATTTATGGATAGGTTTTTCATTCATAAAATGAGTTAAATAAACTTTTGACGTGAAAAAAGAGTGTATGCTTATTTTACTGTTGGTTGATTGATCGTTACTTCTGACATGTAGATAACTTATTAGTTATTTAAAATAATAATTCTTAGGTAAAATAATAGGCCAAATTGGATCCGTCAACGGTGTAAGGATTTTTATATATTAAATAAAAATACAAAAATTTATGCATACGCTGGGTTTTCTTCTGTCTCCATGACTTATCTACGCCACGTACTTTGATTACACCATAGTAAAGCCAAAAATAAAAGAATCACAAATAGTCATGTTTTCACACTTCTCCCCTAGCTATATAAATCCCTCCAATTCTCTGTTTTGTTCCTCACAAATTAAAAACTTAATTTTCTCTTTTTCTTGGAAAATATTCACAATATTTGAATATATAATTAGCAAGAAGAAAAGAAAAAGAAAAGAGTGAGATCGAAAAATGGAGTCCCAATACAAAAATAGCAACAATGGAGGAATAGAGAGCGGCGGCGCAAATACGACATACGGCAGAGGAAGCGAAGTGGCGGTGGCTAACAAGAAGAGCTTCAGAGGTTGGGACTTTGTTCTGCGGGTTCTTGCGCTCGCTCTCTGCCTCGCGGCGGCGGTGGTTCTCGGCGTTAACAAGCAGAACACGACGGTGCCGGTGTCTTTGGTCCCCACGCTGCCGCCGGTCAATGTTCCCGTCACCGCTAAATTCCACTACTTGTCCGCCTTTACGTAAGTATATATATATATATATATATGACTTCCATCGATACATTATTTTTGCAAATCATATATATATACTACCCAATGGATAACTAATTTTCAATTTTGATTTTTTTCTTTTTTTTTTTTTAGGAAATATTGGTTTCAAAAAATACATTGATTCGACTAATTTTTCTCGAATGAGAATTCAAAATTATATATAAAATCAAGTGAAATATTATATATGTCTTAAAATCTGAGTTTATATTCTATGATTTGGTAGAATAATTTAATTAGATTTTTTTAACCAAGAATTAATAGATTTGAATTCAATTATAAATTATATATATCGAGACATATTCTAATTAAAGTTGATTATGATTATATTTAAGGGGAACGAAATACATTCTAACTTATCAACGGTCATCATAATCTCAAACTTTAGAGAATTTATAATCACATGCACGTATTCGCATAAATATTTTCTTGAAACGATAAATACTTTTAGTACCTAGCTTATGTAAATTATTTAAATTATAATGTAAAATTAATATTAAGTTTTTTTTAGAGAAATACTATAAACTTCTTTTATATCATATATAATTTTTGAGTTATATATATGAATAATTAGTGTAGAGAACTATGCAAAAAAATTTGTGATCTCGTAGACGTTGAAGTTTGATTTCCTTGCTAAATTGAAAATAATATTTTGTCAAATAAGTTTAATTATTGTGTGTGAAATCTGATACGTTGATACGAACTATCTAGCTATCAGCTTTTTTAAGCATCAATTTGTACAAAATTATTCACTCTCCATAGAGTTTTAACTTCTAACTACTATTCGACCAACCAACCACCTGTGTCTACAATTGCACTATTAAATGTGGTAACACACAACTTGCTTATTATTTGATTTATTAATGTCAACCTGGGATATATATATTTGAAATAATTATTATTGTTTAACATAAATAAAAAGAAAAATTTTAGACTTGGCGAGTAGCTAGCTAGCTTTAATATTGTTTAAATGTAATTTCAAAACTTGCAATTTGTGCCTATTACTTCTTAAATTATCCCCTATTTTTATGATGTAGTATTTATAATTTTGTGACATGTGTCATGGTCCTCACACCCATTAATCTCTACTTAGCTTTAGAAAACTATATAGTATAATCGTGTCATGTTAAAACAATTTACTGCCTACCCCCATTAATTTTCATTTATATAGTTTGACTAATATATTTGAAATTTTCGTACCATTCGAGATACTTTGACTTGGTGTAAAGTAGAGAGGGGGACAGAGAGGCAAAGCATTGTGTGGAATGTGGATGCCCATCTTCCATTAATTACCTATTCTCACTTTTATGAACTTTTTTTGTCGCAAATAATTGGGTCTCGAATACGAGATTTTATGTTAAATTTGAGATCTAAGTGTCAGGTAAACTATAAAATATGCACGATAAAAAATTTATGGTCGAAATTGCCCCAAGTCATTGAAATATTTTCCCCTTTTCTAGGTACCTTGTGGTAGCAAATGCTATAGCATGTGCATATGCTGCCGTTTCATTGCTCCTGGCATTGGCAAATAAGGGTGGGAAGAAGGGTATTTCCCTTGTTATCATGATTCTTGACCTAGCAATGGTGGCACTACTTTTCTCCGCCATCGGAGCCTCGCTCGCGGTCGGTCTTATCGGCTACAAAGGCAACTCACACGTCCGTTGGGCCAAGGTGTGCAACGTGTTCGGAAGATTTTGCAATCAGGTGGCCGCCTCCATAGGTCTCACCGGTGCGGCGGCGGGAATATTCTTTCTGCTTGTGATCCTCATCGTGTTTAACTTGCACAAAAGATGCTAAACATTTATGTCTTATATATACCTTGAACGAATGGTATAGGGAAGTGTGTGTGCATGTGTCGATGTGTGTGTGAGTTTAATTTGTTGGTATTTTACACTTTATGTAATTTTAGATTAATGTTTGAAATTAATGTTTGAAAAAGATTTTTTTTCTTAATTACTCGTAATGCGCTGTTAATATTCGTGTTTATTGTAAGGGTGTTTTATGATTTAAAGATGAATTCTAAGATTTTATTATAAATGTGTGGGGGCAATGTGGCTGTGTTATAATTATTTCGATTTTTCTTAACTGCAGAGAATGGAATTTCACTTTGAATTAGACTTTTAAGGAAAAAAACACTTTCGTTGCTTATTCCTTTCGCTATCTAGCTTATTCACATTTATGGGCTCTTCTACAACCACAAAATTATATAATTATCGCACTACGAATAGAGATAATTATAAATATTGATTTCGTATTGCTATGATTTCGTATTGGAAAAACTGCATTTTTTATTTAATTCGTATGTATTTATGGATTATTTTATGTTAAATCTAAGTATTTCTCCGTTAAGATCTGGTGAAATGATGGCCCTTAGATTATCAAAAGATATATCAACTTTCATAAAAATTTGGAGGATATGCACGTGATCTAATGATATTGAAATAAGAGGATAAATACTCCCGAAGTAACATAGACTAACTTTGTTTTGACTTTTTTTTTATTTCAGTCTTAGTCGATTATTTATTTTTAGTAATTTTTCGGACGTTCCATTGACATGGCAAAAATGAGATGTTAGTGTGGCGTTTACGTTTAGTGACACATAACATTCTCAATTAAAAAACAAAAACAAAATAAAATGCAAAAAATTGAAATTAAAGACTCGTATATTATTAATACTGAAATTTGATAACACTCATTAAAAAAAAAAAAGGCAAAAAAGAAGCCAGCACACATGACAAAAAATGCAAAATTTCCTTTATTTCACCTTAAGTTCCAACATTAATTAAGGGAAAAAAACTTGCACTTGAAATATGCTCATTCACCAACAAAAAAACTCGTGTAATTGCGTCATAAAAATAACCAATAACATCCTCAAGTCTGTTGCTTATACTTCATACAAAGCTGCAACAGCTCCTCTGCTGCTTTATTCATTGCATCTTCTTCTTCATTTTTCATCTTCTCACTCAATTCCATAGCCCTAAACCTCAATTTTTCGCCACTCCTCTTCGCCATGACCTCATTTATCGCATTCGCAACCCCGTCACTCTTGAAATTTCCTTCCTCATCTCTTGCAACCTCAACACCAGCACCAGCCTCCACCACAAGCCTAGCATTCAAAGGCTGGTCGAACTTCAACGGCACCGCTATAACCGGAACGCCGAAACAAAAGCTTTCCATCACGGAATTCATCCCACAGTGACTCATAAAAGCACCTACACTTTTGTGTGCCAAGATTTTAGCTTGTGGCACCCATCCTTGCACAACAACACCCCTTTCTTTAACTCTGTCTAGAAATCCATTTGGCATTGCCTCGTTTATATTAATCGTCTCCGTGCCGGGAGATCTCACGACCCATATGAAGTTCACATCACACAGCTCCAACCCTTTTGCTATCTCCTCCATTTGATCTTTACACAAGTAGTTCTCACTGCCAAAGGAAATGAGCACGGTCGAAAGCTCGGGTTTCTTACTTAGCCATTCCACAATCTCCGAACCGTCTTCTTCATTGTTAGATTGTACAATAAGTGGACCGACGGGTACGATGTTTTTCTTGCACAAATCAGACAAATAATCCACGTACTTCCCTTCAATTCCCCTGCATGTCTTCATCAGTATGATGTCACGAGACATTGTGAAGTGGCCAAATGACAAATCTTTTCCACCCTCATGATCTCTTGTAATTAGTTGACCAACGGCAGCCTTCAATCCCTTCCTTTCGTAGTGTTTAAGGTACAGTTCCGGATAAGGGAAAGCAGAGTCTCTAACGGTGAAGCTATGATAGAAAAACGAATACCCCGCGGCCCCTGTGGTGGCGAAATGGATGGCGGGAATGTTCAACGACGAGGCCTTCCTCGCAGCCCACGGTTGGAAAACATCGTATACGAGCAAATCGGGCCTCAGATTGGCGATGATATCAGAAAAGCAGGGGATGGACATTTGAAAGGCTTGGAAAAGCCTTGGCATGAGCTCCGGGGGGACGTTTTTCGTCGTGTGGAAGTGCGGAGGAAGATCAGGGAATGATGGTAACTGGAGTTCAACTAGTTGGATTGATGAATCAGATTGTTGTTGAAGTGAGTTTTTGATTGAATCCAGGATGATTGCTGTGGAACAGAAGTATATATTGAAGTTGTTGTTTGACAAGTTCTTGGCTAGCTCAAGAAATGGGAACACATGGCCATGTGCGATCCATGGAAACATAAGGATGCTGAATCTACTCTCACCTTTCGCCTCCATTGATGGAAACTTCTTGCTCTGTAAATCAGAACTTTGTTCCAAGGGTTGAAGCTTTGTTTTTGTTTTTGTTTTCCCAAGCAAAATCAGGCATTAGACTTACCTACCATGTGATGCTTTCCAGGTAGAAATTGTAAAATATTTACACCTGAATCATGCACTATATATATATATATATATATATTTATAAATAGTCTAAATTGTCCTTGCTTTAATTATTATGTTTATTTGTATGTGAAAAGTCAAGGGGTAGTTTAAGTCATTTTCACAAAATTTAATAAAGCTAATTTAATTCTTCGTTGTTGCATTGATTATGGTCTTATTATTACTATTATTACTAAAAATTACACATGTTTAAACCATGTTATCAAATTAGATTGGATTAATAATAACCATTACTATTTTATTTAAAATATTATTATTCAAATATGTCTAATTGTTCTTTTAAAATTGTTTAATATTTATAATTAATTATGTAGGAAGAAACATGATTTGCATAAATGATTTCGAGAATGAATATTTAAATCATATTAATACCGGATTTATTTGAAATTTAACTTATTTCATAACATGTTAATTTTAAATAAATTAATGTTCATTAACAAATATTAATATAAACTAAAATTTAAAATTTTATTTTATTTTATTTCATTTTTTTACATTTTATTCAAACCCCTAAATTTATAATCTAATTTAGAATGGAATAATCCGGAATGTCTTATCAATTGTCTTTTAAATACAACAATATTTAACAACATTTATTAAAAATTAGTCACATTATCTTATTTTGTAATATATTTTTCCCCGAAACTTCTTTTGTAAAATTTTAGTATAAATATTTATTGAATTATGTTAACATATGCGTATTTATGATCTCATAAAATATATCTAAAATGTAGCTTTTTGAAAGAACTTTTGAATCATGAACATATGTATCACAATAAAATATTTTTAAAGAAAAATACAGTTGCTTTTTCTCGAATGACGATTGTTTCAAATATATTTTTCTCTCATCTAAACATATATTCATTCCTAATTACAAAGAGTACTTTGTGTTAATCTATTAACTTCTTTTGTACTGTCATATATCTTCACTTAATTAATTTTTATATCACATAATTATATTAATTTAAAATTTTTATATACATCTAATTTAATATTAATTAATCAATTTTGAACTGTACGTATTTTAATAACTTTTACTTCAAAATTGAAGAGCAAGGTTTATCTATTAAAAGTAAATTTTATGCGCTTATTATGTTTGAAAAAACTGCATTTTTTATCCTGTGATTATGTCATTTTTGTAATTTTGGTCGTTATGTTATCACATTTTAGTTTTAGATCTACAACTTTTATTTTTGACAATTTTTGTCATATTTAATTGGTAGTGATAATGTAACATTGTATTCGTCAACGCTTCATCAGCACTGTATTTGTTCAATTTCAATACCAAGTCGGAAAAATGACTAAAATTACCATTAAAAAAACAAAGATATCAGACTAAAATTGAAATTTTAATGCTCACAAGAAATTGAATATTAATTTACAAAAGATCTGTTCTGAATCTTTCGATATAAAATTAACTATCCATAATATGTAATTCTATTAAGCATAGCAGGAAAGGTACCCAAAATCCAGAAGAAGTTAAAATTTGGCGAAAACATAATTAAATATCAAATTTAATGAATAATTTTTGTGGTTTTATTTTTCAGTAGTAGGATAATTTTGTTACATAATATCAAATTTAATGAATAATTATTGTGGTTTTATTTTGCAGTACTAAGATAATTTTGTTACATAAGATAATTTTAATTGATAATAATTTGTCATTATTTGTGTTTTATTTGAATCTATTGTGGTGGTTTGGGTTGGTCAAATTATTTAATGTGAATTTATTTTATTGTTTTCTTTCGGATGGAAAAATGTACTTTTTGATTTTTAAACTATACATGTTCATATATATATATATATATATATATAAACTACGCATGTATTTTGTGTGTATATGTTGGGGATCGGGTGTGTGTGTAGGGGTGAATACACACTTTTAAAATATTTTGAACTACAATAGCTCGTTCTTGAAATGTTCAAAAATGAACTGAGCATCGAGAAATTATATCGAGTTTGGTTACAAAGCCAAACGGAAAACACTCGAAATAATCCCTTTAAAAACTGATTAAGCATTTGAGAAATTGTCTGAAAAGATTGCAAGAGTAGATAATAAAAACATTTTGGTTGAACCATTTTGTCAAACACTTTTGAATGAAATATTTTGGTATTTTAAAGAACACATAAAATGCTTCAACAAATCAACCAAAACAGCAACAACAAGTAAATGCGATAAAGTAAAGATGCACGAATTTTTTTACGGATGTCGGAGACTCAACGCTCTTACGTCATCCTTTCTTCTACATAGGAAAGGATACACTAGAAAACTGTGGATATTACGTCGTCTTGTAATACACCTACTCCAACCTTAGTACTTATCTCACTACCTAAGTAGGAACTCCTAAATTCTCAACTCTCTTCAATGACATAACACTGAAGATACAAAATTTACACATCTTTAATGTCTTTGTGCAAAAACTCTCACTCAACTAATCTATACAAATCATCTAACAAATGTGTGTGACTGAGTTGGAGTGTGAAGAATTTGACTGTGAAAGCTCAAGAAATCTGTCATGTTCTTTGTACCAAGGGCAAACTCTTGACTTAGCTAAACAATCTGTTTTGACGCCTCCTATTGATGTGAAAAAACTCTAACTAGCTGAATAATCTTAGGTCGTTCCCTCTTTCTTTTTCTTAATCTCCAAATCTTGTATTTATAGCATCCAAAAATGATATAGACGTTAGACACAAGAATATGATTGTTGGAAATAATAAAACGATAATATTTACATTTTTGGAAAGTAGTTTTGACTGGTTGACTAGATCTGGATCTGGAGGAGTCAACTGGATAGAGCAGGTGACAAGCTTAGTTAGCAATCGAGTGAGAGCACGTGATAAGCTTGGTGAGGGGTCGAGTGAGAGCAGGTGACAGTACCTCGACCAGTTGAGAGACCAAGTGAGAGCATCTCTACTGCTTGAATAAATTTTGTCTGTTCATGTACTTATAAATCTTGCTGCATTAATTTCTCGGCAAAGTAAAAAACATAAAAGTTGTAGCCCTTTGTCTTGGCTTTCCAACAAAACAAAAATCACTCATTTTGGAGTTCAAATGAGAGAGTAATGCTTGAAATATTAGAGCTGCTAAAAACGGTCGAGGAGAGCTTGAGAAGTCGAGGGCTTATAGATCTTGATGCATTGATTTTTGGCAAAGGCAATGAACATAAAAGTTGTAGCCACTTCTCTTGGCTTTCCAACACATCAAAAATCCCTCCATTTGGATTTTATATGAGAGAGAATACTCAAACTACCAAACCATGTACAGACTCAAGTTCTGTTATCAAACTATGCAGAACCAGAAACTTCAACGTGATTTATCATATTCTTAAGCTCCGATTCAGACTTTGACATGTGAAGAGGATTTGTAGATAGTATTTTTATACTTCGAACGCATACTGAATCATTCAATTTGGATCACGGAGCTGAGATGTATGACCATTAAACAAGAATTAGTTTGACATTCCATCTGCTGCTACAAGTTCATCCATCTCAGTTTTGAGACGATGGTTTGACCTATATATCATCCGAATTGGTCCACCTGACATGAGATATGACTTGTAGACTTTTGTGTTGGCTACGCAACTGTTTTGGCGGCTGGTTATTTGGATCATTGGGCTATGAGATATGCTTGAGTCAAACAGCTACGCTAGAAACTAAGTTGAACTAAGATTGTATTCCAACAACTTAGCACTTCCAATTTGTGATCTATAAGCTGCATACCTACTAAATTTGTTAGAAGCACAATAACAACTTTTGTTATCATCAAAATCAAGATTGCTTGTATTTTCGGATCCAACGGTATATATTCTTAATTAGTTATTGAATTATGTAAATGTATATGCATCTTTTGTCATGTATTTACTATTTTACAGCTTAGATCTGAACGGTAATTTTTACTAACTTTAGAAATATTAATTTATGTATCTAATGATTATGATGTGTCACTGTAATTTTTTTTTTGAAAGGAGAAACTACGCTTATTTCAATGAACTTTCTCAATTATAAATTCTTTGAATATTTTTGTCTCCTGTCAAATAATGTATATATACTTTATTTTATCACAATAGTTTTTTTAAATCTATTAATTAACTACGCTTGAATTCTCATTTAGATTTACCTAATTTTTATGTCAAGTACTTAAATAAATATTTTTGAAAATATTATGTACATTTATTTTAATCACTTCATTTTTGCAAATGTTTTCATTCAAATAATAAATTCTGTCATTATCTACGCTATATAATTAAAATGGAGCAAAACTTTAGACTAAAGGGTACATTTTTTTAAAAATATATATATTATTCTACATATTTCTTATATAAGCATAATATATTTTAGGAAAAAATGTTATTTTCCTGTAAGTTGGGTTGTTTTGATTTTTTTGCACATAAATTGTTAAAGTTTGGATTTCATCCTAAAAGTTGTTGTTGTTTTTGTTTTGGCTTTTTTGGTTACCCAAAATTACTAAATACACTAGAGATTGCTTATTTGACATCGATGCTCTTTTACGTCTCTAATGTTATAAAAATAAAGCTTACGTTTCAAATTAAAAATTTTATCTAATGGTCATTCACGTTCTCACATTTCAGTTTCAGTCCCGTGTGCTTTGATTTTAAGCAATTTTAGTCTATTTTCGTTGAAAATATTGGTGTTACAATGTACACGCTAGCTCCACATCAGCACTGCATTGATGATGTAATAGCGTCACATTCGAGAAATGACTAAAATTGCTAAAAAAAAAAAAAAAAAGAAGAAGAAGAAGAAGAAGAAGAAGAAGAAGAAGAAAAGATAGAAAACTAAAACCGAAATCTTACAGCATAAAAGACCGAAATCACAAATTGACAAATTTAAGGGATTAAAAATGAAAATTTCCCAAACAAAAATAAGGGAAACAACAAATTTTTTCCCTCCTATTTTGATGTTTTGAGGATCATTTTGCTTTATTTTTCTCATTTTTTTTACCCAGATAAATTTTAATGTATGTAACATAAACTTTATTTCAACACACGTGCTATGTAGGAAACCACCAGTTTCAAATAAACCATATTTTATAGATATAGAGGTTTTATACAAAAAAAAGACAAAAAACTAAAATTTATTTTATAAAAACCATATTTTGATAAGCCACATAACTAAAAGTCAAAATATGCTAACTTACAAGACTAAAATTGTAAATTTTTTGTATCTTTCGTTTTTGAGTTTATTTCCCTTATGTTTAATTTTGAAACTTAATAAAGTACCTATAATAAATATTATGGTTTTTCAGTTATTGGTTTTATATCGTTTTGTTTAGTTTGAAAATAATATTTATGACCATTGTCGATCAGATATCTGTAATATTTATGTTAATATATAATTTTAGATTCATCACGTGCATCGCACGTGTACGTACCTTCGTAGTACATATATATATGAGTTCTTTTAGGGTGTCTAACACTATGCATGTGCCCACTTCATGCCCACCATGTACAATAGATGAGTTGATTTGTACATGGTGGGTATGAAGTGAGCATATAATGTTGAGCACCATAAAAAAACTATATATATATATATATATATATATATATATATATATATATATATATATATATATATATATATAGAAATTTTCAGCTGCCCAACCAATGATATTCAACTCGTCCCCGACAACTAAAGCCCGGTAGTGGGTTTTAGTGATACGGATTTTTTTTAAAAAAAACAACTAAAACCCGATAGTGGGTTTTAGTGGTCGAAGACGAGTTGGGCATGAATGATTGGGCATCTGAAAATTACTCTACATATATATATATATTAGGGAAGAAATGTGGCCGTCCGAAAATTTTTTTAATAACACTAATACTATATAAGAATTTTTTGTTTCTAGTATATATAATATTTGGCCCACAAATTTTAAATGAATACAATAAGTTTGGCGCTTAGACTCAAGTTCTGACTGTTCCAGATCTCTAGATCATAATTTTTTCCCCTCACTATATTTCTCACACTAAATAAAAAATCTTCCTCTTTTGATAATATAATAATTTTAATTTTGAGTATTCTATTTATTTTTTAATTATTTTATTTTTGTTATTGAAAGTTACATACAACTTAACATATAACAATTATTTTCGTTACTTAACATACGATCTCTCCTGTATCCGCCCATACACACATATATATATACTAGAAAGGTGTACATGCATTGCACGTAGAACAGCTTATTGATGAAAACATTTAAACATATGTATGAAATTAAAATCATATTTAAAGATGTTTGAAGAATGACATATCTAGGAGAACTTGTCAATTGATGAGACAAATCATATCCCAAAAATAAAGAAATCATCGTCATAAGCGATATATGAATCAGAGACGACGTTCTTTTATCCACATGACTCATTTTACAATCCAATTCTAGCTTGATTTTGACGACCGACAATTCATTGTGTACTTCGGTATAATCACGAAGTACTTCAACATCTATTCTGTCTTTCTCTCCATTAATCCTACTCCGAGACACGTTTCTCTGACATATATTCTCGTAACCATCATCACTTTTTTCGGCATTGTTTTTATCCGATGATCACCCGAGAAACACAAATTTACATTCTTTTAAGGTTAACCTCTCAATTAGATATTGTTAATCAAATGCATGCAATATTTTTTTTATGTACATATTTCCTCTCTATATATCTATTCTATTATTGATTTCAAAAACATACTCTACTTGATATTTTGAGCGTTTACCCGCATACCATGGGAAACATAATGTTGTCACTATTTAAATATGTTTTTTATAACTATTTCCTTATTCTACGAAATTTGAAATATGTTTTAATATATTATTTACGAATTAAATTATAACTTTGCTACTCATCTTGAAGTAAATTTTCTGTAACGCTTAGTTCATATCAGTCAATTAAAAAAATTCCATCAATTTAGAAAATGTTAATGTTGTGACATAAAATATTGAACTAAATTACATGATATCCAACCGTACTTATTTCTTATTGATCTCTATCTAACATATACATAATTTATTGTTTAATTACGGGTGATTGAATAATCTAGAATTTTAGCCACATAAAAATTTCATTGCTTGCAGAATATCTTTAACTTACTGACTTATGTGTACTTGTCTTCTCTGTGTTACTTCTCAAGTTCAAGGTTTAGATCCAACCTCAAATTTCTTTAAGCAGGATGATTTCTATAAGTTCAAGTTTTATCAATCTTGATCTCCCATCGGCTCTCAAGAATTAATAGACATTCGACATGCCTCAATAGTTATCCATTTCAAGCCTTGTTTCACATATTTTTGGATTATATGATTCATTATCATGATTTTAATAAATTATAATGTCACTCAATCATGTCATTGAAAACTTCAATTATGAAAACATATAGGTAAGTCCATCATTGATAACCAATTTCTTGACCCTGCATGATTACTTTAGCCTAGTCTCATTTCACAAATCCTTACCCTTATTTTCCACTTAGATAGATTAGATTAGACCTAAACATGCTAACGAGTCTTCATGATCTGAGAGACCTAAAAATTATGGTTCCAAAAGTTAGTCCCCATGTTATCTGTGGTGACATCCATTGTTCCAAAATCCCAAGTGTATACATGTTTTTCTATTGCACCAGTTTCAGTTGTTAACCTCAAATTCTTAAGCAAAAGATTTCCTAAATATGTACGTACGTGTAAGAATTCTACGAACATCCTTTAACGGAAATTAAAAAAAAAATCATTCCTAGTTTGCTTCAATCCTCACCTAGGCTTTGGTTGAATTTCCATTTCCCTTGGTATGAATTTGTTTGTCGATTTTGCTACTATGATGCTCTTCTTCCTTTGGTTTCACTGCCACAACTTGACTCTAATACATCTTAGAGATGTTGATTTGAATAAATAAGAGATTGGATTCGATTATATTGATAATTAAATCCGAAACACCTATACTCTGCAACACCTACATACGTCGGTGTCATGCACACATATACCCTGCAACACATATATAATATATATGTCGGTGTAATGCCTTACCAGTTCAATTTTCTCCTAACACGTCTTAGCTAATATTCTAATCAAACTGGATTGAAATTCCAGTTTTTATTTGGTTATATATGAAGAGTGAAATTTTTTCAGGACACACGACACCACAAAAAGTAGGTAAAACCTATGAAAAAACCTATTAACCACACTTTGACATCACAAAATAACACAGTAGAACAAAGTTTAACAATCAGACCTGAGAATGGACCCATCTGTCGTTAAAAAAAGGAAAAAATATAGGGAAAATTGCTTTTTTGGTCATTTATGTTTGTCACTTTGCGATTTCAGTCCTTTATATTTTCAGATTTCAGTTTTAGTCCGATATCTTTATTTTTTTTTGGCAATTTTTGTCCTTTTTCCGACGTGGCGCTGACGTGGCACCAATTCAATGCTGACGTGTACAGTGCCACGTAAGCATTTTTTAATAAAAAGAACCGAAATTGCCAAAAATCAAAACATACAGGACTAAAACTGAAATGTGAAAACATAGAGGACCAAAATCGCAAAGTGACAAACATACATGATTAAATTTGCAATTTTCCCAAAAATATATAATAGATGTTATACAAACAATAACAAGAACATAGTAAAACGAAATGGACAAATATTGATAAAAAACCAAACCAAACCAAAAAAAATAAAAAAAAAAAAAAAAAAAAAGACAGATGCACACACGACACTTGAAACCACAAAACAACATATATTAATTAAGATGAGATAAGAAAAAATAAAAAATAAAAATAAAAACACCAAAACAATCAAGATTATCCATCATAACAGAAACTCGACGCATGGAAAAGAAAACAAGGAAATTAGATACACGAACAAACAATAATAACGACCAAGTAAAATGAAGTGACCAAATATATACTTAAAAAAAGATTTGAAAAAATAACCTATAAGAGCTATGATCCTTCGATGTTTTAATGAATTCATTAGTCTCAACTTCATCATGTTGATGGTGCGTTAGGTTGAAGTAACCAATATCTCTTTCGTTATACCAAGCACATCGGCATCGACCTTTTTCCGTGTTTCTTTTCCTTGCCCAATGCTAGGTATAAGATATAAGAGGGGTGTAAAAAAATGAACAAAACAATGTTATAAGCAAATTATCAAACACGTAGTGAGCACCCGGAGCGCAGAAATGGGACAAACAACCCATCTAAAAAGAACAACCACCTGGCTAGAAACAGAAACATGAAACAAAGAAAATGAAGAAGTTAGCATATAAGATAAGATAAGATGGTTAGTAAATGAACGTAAAACAAGGAAAAAGAAGGATGTAAATAAAATATATATATATATGTTAGTGGGATTTTTCTTCAATGGAAACCATGGATGCGATTGTTTTTCTTAGTGTTGAATTTATTTTAGGGGCTGTCATGTAGAGAAACCGTTTTCCTTTACAAGATGCTTTAAAACGGAAAGTTGGACCCTACCCATGGATATTATCCCATGGAGTAAATGACACTCCTTAATTAGTTTTAATTATGTGGACCACACTCAATCATGTAGGGTTCACATGATTTGAACTAATAAAATATTTTCACATACTTTATGAGATAAGGTCGAATTTTTTCTTTAAAACCATGGTGAAGTTGGTTAAGATGAAGAAGATAAAATATTGCCTTGGTGGCTTTTGAATTGTGGTTGGAGAAGACAATCGGTCATCTAAATCATTATGATGACAATGATGACCAATAGTAATGTAGTAAATGTGATTAAATAAAACTATATGACAAACACTACCCCTAATTTTGGTATTTGAAGAAACAACACAAATCAGGACAACAAAGAAGACAATATCACAATTCAAAACTCATATATTTATAATAGGGGTATATATTTTAGGATTGAAAATCATTCAAGCATATTTTCATATAAAAAAAATTAATTATGACTTTAAAATCTAAAATTTATTGCCTATTATTTATCACTTCAAACTTTATTTTATTTCTATAATAATAATTATTTGATAACTCTGTGTGGCTCTATATATAATTTTACAAGGGAATTTTACAGATTGGATTAATAGAATTTCTAGGGGAATGACATTGGATCAGAATCTCTAGTCATAAAAGGGCTCTATTCAAATATATGTAGGAAAACAGTAATGTTTGAAGTACCCAACATCAAATCCAAATTCACTGGAAACAACATATATAAGAGTGTAATTAACCATAATATTTGTAATCATAACTTATACATAGAAGAATTTTTCCCCTTCCTGTCAAGGGATCTGTCGATGCTATCCCACCCGGATAGCGTCCGGAAGGGATATGGACGGCCCGAATCTTTTTGCAGGTCAAATCAATGATGATCCGAGCTCTTCGATCTAGTGTCCTGAAGCCAACATCGACAGATCCCCTATCAAGATTCAAGTGTAAAAGTATCCCATGCTATATCCTCAAAAGCTAAGTTTGTTGCTTATATTTGATGCAAACCTGCAACAGCTGCTCCGCTGCTTGATCCATGTACTCTTCTTCTTCATGTTTCATCTTCTCACTCAATTCCTTCGCCCTCAGCCTCAACTTTTCGCCACTCGGCTCCGCAATAACCTTATTTATCGCGTCCGCAAACTCATCTCCCCTGAAATTTCCATCCTCATCTCTTGCAACCTCAACACCAACACCAGCCTCTACCAGAAGCCTAGCATTCAGAGGCTGGTCGAGTTTCAATGGTATGGCGATAACCGGCACGCCGAAATAAGAGCTTTCGATTGTAGAACTCATCCCACAGTGACTCACAAAAGCGCCTACACTATTGTGTGCCAAGATTTTAGCTTGTGGCGCCCATCCCTGCACAATCATGCCTCTTTTCTTAACTATATCCAGAAACACCTTCGGCATTGCCTCTTCGATGTTCATCGTCTTTCCGAGAGGAGATCTTACGACCCATATGAAGTTAACGTTGCAAAGCTCCAACCCTTTTGCTATCTCCTCCATTTGATCTTTAGACAAGTAGTTTTCACTGCCAAAAGAAATGAACACCGTCGAAAGCTCGGGTTTGCTACTTAGCCATTCCATGATCTCTGAACAATTTTCATCCTTGTTAGATTGTGTAATGAGAGGACCAGCTGGTAAAACGTTTTTCTTGCACAGAGCAGACAAATAATCCACATACTTCCCTTCAATTCCCCTGCATGTCTTCATCAAAATGATGTCATAAGATAGTTCAAAGTGGCCAAACAGTGAATTCTTGTCTTTCTCATCTCTTTCAATTCTAGCAATCGTAGCCTGCACCGCCCTCCTTTCGAAGTCTTGAAGGTACATCGCCGGATAAGGGAAGGCCGAATCTTTAACGAAGAAGTTATGATAAAAGAATGAATAAGCCGCAGCCCCCGTGGTGGCGAAATGGATTGCCGGAATGTTCATTGACGAGGCAATTTCGGCAGCCCACGGTTGGAAAACGTCGTATATCAACGAGTCCGGCTTCAGATGGGTGATGATATCAGTGAAGCTGGAGATGGACATTTGAAAGGCCTTGGAAAGCGTTGGCATGAGATTCGGGGGCACGTTTTTCGTCGTGTGGAAGTGCGGAGGAAGATCGGGGAAGGATGGTAATCGAAGTTCAACTAGTTGGATTGAATCAGAATATTGTTGTTGAATTGAGTTTTTGATTGAATCAAGGTTGATTGCTGTGGAACAGAAGTATACGTGGAAGTTCTTGTTTGCAAGATTCTTGGATAGTTGAAGATATGGGAATACATGGCCATGTGCAATCCATGGAAACATAAGGATACTGAGTTTGTTTCCATTTTTCATCTCCATTAATAATGGGAATTACCTTTTGCTCTGCAATTCGAGGTCTGAATTTTGATCTTGTTTATAGCGAGTCAAGAGAAATATATATATATAGTTCTTTTTTCGTTTTTGGACAGATGTAATTTGCACAAACATCTAACTCTGCAAACCAAAAATGTTGAAATCCGTTAATATTATTTTGTTCCACATTAATTGAAATAAAATAGAATTTCTCAGGACTCGCGTCGTTTATAGTTTATTGTTTTTCGCCTGCATGATTACGTATCAGACTTCACTACTATTTGATTATTCAAGGTAGAAGATTTAAACAAATGGCGCTAGCTGTTTGATTTGTCTTATATCAATGAATGGGGAAGATTGAACAAATCTGATTTAATATTTTTTAAAACTAAGTGGTTGGATTTGAATATTGATTTTGAAAGCATAATCCATTATTTATTTTATTTTATCTAACACACACTTATAAATATACCACTTTGAATTCTGAATTCTCTTTTTGTTTTGTTTTGTTTTTTTTATAAGTTAGGAAATTTTTTTCTTTAGAGGTTTTCTAAAAATTTCGCATATTCTGATGAATATGTGACAATTAATATACATTAACTAATATTTTATTATCTTTATATTTTCAAATTATATTATTATCTTGAATTATATTCTATTGATAAATAACACAAATTTTAATATTTAAATAAAATAAATTGAATCTTTTTTATTTTCATTAGAAATATATTATAAATTAATACATACTATTTATCTGTACATTTAAAAAAAAAAATTTAATGAATTTTCTAATAAATTTTAGATGCACTAATTAATATTAATATAATAATTAATTGAGCGATATTTGTAATACATTTTTTGTATTTCACTACTCTAATAGTGACTTTTCTTTTGGATTATTTTAGGAAATTTTAAACGGAACAACATCAATTAAAAATATAGTGGCATTAGTTTAATTGGTTTTGAAATATTTTTCATTGGTCACAATATTGTTATGCTATATTTAATTTTTTAAAAATTATTACATATATTGTGTGTGTATTATGTGAACTTATGGCCATATTTGTTATTATTTATGATTTTATGACTAAAATCTTAAAGGTAAATTTTACTGTCCTTTGAAATATGGAATACCTGTAGTTATGATTATGGGGTGTGACTGAGTTTTTTAAAAAAATTACAGTTATTGTTGGGTTGTGAAACACAATAATTTTTATTTTGATGATAACAAAACTTGTGTTTTTAAATTTAAGATGGAAGCTAAAACTCAAATTTAGCTAAATTGATTTTCTAGCGAGTTCCAGTGTTTCGATGATATCTCATGGCTTATTGCTCAATTGCTACAGTACCCAAACAGCTCCAAGATCAGTTTCGCACCAAACTTCAGTTGATCCCCAACATCAGTTGAGCACCTGAGCTCCAATATCAGTTAATATCAAAGATCAGTTTAGTACTCCAAAAGCAGTACATAATTTTTTAAAGGCTCCATTTATGTGTCTAACGGCCATATGCAGGAACGTATATTCATTGGGGAGCAAAAGTGGGCTGCAGACCCGCAGTTGTTTTTTAGCCCAATTATTATATTATATTATATATATATATATGTATATATATATATATATATATATATATTCTATCAATTTTTTAATGTTAGTGCAAAACCAATCATAAATTGAAGCCTTTAAATTATTTGCGTGCGTTAAAAGCCCAACAATCCAAATCCCTACAAATTACACAACATATACAATTGACCTCACTATTGCAATTCTGAAAACTACAGTCAATTCAACTGGCAATCTCATGATAACAATTTTAAATTTGCAGGTATGATTTTCTTTTAAAAAATTTATCTATTGAGTTCGAATATTATATGCCCGCCCTGGGTTTTTTTTATATATAATTTTAAAAAATATATATTTTGCACAAATAATGCCGGCAAAACACTCATGCCAACAGCGGACCCTGTATTTTAATGCAGGGTCCGCTTGCTGCATAAACGGACGCTGCCAAAGCAGCGTCCGCTTCTGCAAAAAGCGGACGCTGCTTTTGGCAGCGTCGGCTCCTGCAAAAAGCGGACGCTGCCTTGGCAGCGTCCGCTTTGTTATTTTGCATCACGGGCGAAATTAAACGTCCATGATGCAAAATTATTGCGATTGTGATAATAAATAGGCATGCTGTGTGTTGCTCTCATTATTATGCACCGAAAGCATCTCATTTTTATTTTGCTGGAGAAGAGCCGAAGCTTTTCTTCCCTTTCCTTAAATGCTTTCTTTTTTTATTTTATAGAAGAAGCACCGAAGCTTTTTTTTTTTTTTGAGCAACACCGAAACTTTTTGAAATCTTCTCTGCGTTGTTTCTGAATTAGGTACGTTCGTAATGTTATCGTTTTAATTCTTTATATATTTTTCATGCAAAATAATTTCTTTAAAAAATTGTGTTATTATTCATATGAATTTTTGTTCATATTGTTTTTGCAGGTAAATTTGATATTAAACGTGAAATAACATAGAGGTACGTATTAATATTATTATAACAAATATTAAGTTTTGTGAATATTTTAAATAATTTTATTATTCATGTTTTTTAAGTTAAATGTTGACTATAGTTTGTTGGTTATGTTAATATATTATATTTTTATATTATATAATATTTTGGTTAATCCTTCACGCTCTATAATTGTACTATTTATTTGATTGCCCTTGTTTTTAGTAAGTTCGTCAATAGTATTAATTCCTAAATTAAGTTACTTAAAATATTAAACATTTATAATTATCGTTCAATTTGTGATATTACGTAAATAAAAATTCAAGATAGATAGTAATAGTATGTTACTATGTTTAACTTAACTAATTATTGGTTTTTTAATCTTAATTAATATATTATTTTATTTATTTACGATTATTTGAAACAAGATATGTTACTTTTAGCTAATTCTAACGTTTGAAATATGTTATTTAATCTCTAATTATTTTTCATTATACTTTTACATATATAAATATATATATATATATATATATATATATATATTTAATTAATCATAATATGTTATAATGATATATTGCTAATAAATTGAAAATTTGAAATAATATATCATCGATCAAAATTATAGTTGAAATATTTTTAAAATAATATTTCTTTAAAATAAATAACAATATATAAATATATATATAATATAATATAATAATTTTTATTTATTATTTATTTACATAAAATTCATAGAGTTAAAATAAAAAAAAATATCTTATAAATATAACGTTGATAATGACTTCATATTTTTATTAAATATTATAAAAAAATAATATTCATACAACATTATTTTTAATCTCAAATTGATATCCCAATATTTTATATTTTGTGTTCATATTAAAATGTGATATAAAATATTTAAAATATAAAAAAAGTTAGTTTAAGGACAAATTTGTGATTGTTATTAACGTATTTATTTTATATAAAATATAGTATTACAAAGATGATTGAAATAATTTTTAGTAATCTTTTGTTATTATTATTATTATTAATTTTATTTTTATTGTTTTTATTTTTATTTGAAACAAATAAAATAATTAATGTAATTCATATTTAATATTTTATTTTATTTCCAAATAGCATGAAGATTATTATTCGATCATGATATGTATTATTTTTAGTGTATTTATTATAATTATAATTGATTGTTATAATTATCTAACTTATTGATTAGTGATTGTCATTATTTTTTTTCAGAATGGCAACAGTACAAGATTCGAGCGTGTTATATTTGCAGGCATCACATATATCATCAGTAGTTTCTTCGGGAAATATTGATGAAATTATTCGGGCCAAACGATCGGACAACTTGATTTGGAAATTATATACGGAGAATGGGTTACATAGCCGTGTTAAAGCATTTTTACATCATATGGGATTTTTCGATGTTTTGCAGTGTGGATTTCGTGTTTATGATAATCATTTGATCACTGCTCTGGTTGAACGATGGCGACGTGAAACACACACATTTCATTTTAGATGTGGTGAGGCGACTATCACGTTGCAGGATATTTCAGTTATTTGGGGTTTACCAATTCATGGTGAGGTTATATCTGGTATAGATGTGTCGCATAAAGTGGGAGAATGGCAACACATATGTTTAAATTTATTGGGATATACGCCATTAGCGACGCATTTCAAAGGCGGTCACTTGTCGATGACCTCTTTATACGAACACTGCACCTCCACATACATTGATGATAATAGTTCCGAGGTTGATGTTGTGAAATATAGTTGGTGTGTAGCATTGATGATTATCGAAGGAATAATGCTACCAGATTATCAAGGAGGATCGGCTAGATTGATTTTTTTACAACTGCTCCGAAACATTGATCGAATAAAATCTTACAGTTGGGGAGGTGCAGTTTTAGCGTTCCTATATCGTGAGTTGTGCAATGCAACACGTATAGGAAAATCTAAAATAGCCGGGCCTCTATATATTTTGCAGGTATAATTTATAATGATTAAATGAGATTAAATTAATATTTATTTAATTATATTTTATACTCATGACAGGTATGGGCATGGAGCAGGATTAAATGTGTTAATTCTGATCGAGCTGGCTTATCCCATTTTGTGGCCCCGAATCCTGCTGAAGATATTATGCCATTTTCTCCCTACGGTGCTCGGTAAAAACATTATTGTCATAATATGAACTCTGATTAATTTACTCGATATTTAATCATATTTTTATTGTAGGTGGAACAATGTTTTCAGTTATACTTATGCACCGACACACTCTCTTCGAATTATAAGAGACTCATTTGATCGTATGAATCATGATGAGGTATACTATGAAAATATATGAACAGTGCAACAATGAACTTGTTTATAGAAGATTTTAAGTAATTTTTTTAATTTTTATTTTGTAGTTTAACTGGATAGTATACGACAGAAACGATCCAGATTTCAGAATAATTATGGATTCATACGACAATAATATTTGGCGATGCGTTTGTCCTTTGATTTGCTTTGAAATTTTGGAGATGCATCGTCCGAATCGAGTGTTAAGGCAATTTGAAATGCGTCAACCTATTCCAAGACCTGTAGTTGACAACGATGACCTCCACAACATCAACAGATCAGGTCATCGCAACACAGACTGGAGGGAATATCATGAAAATACAATTAATGTTTGGAACAGAAGGTTGCATTATGTTGTCCAAGGTCAATTGCATGGAAGATCTAGGCAGACAGATGATGACTACTTTCGATGGTATGAGCGCATAACTGTTCGCACTATTTCTCCCACGGTCAGCGGGATTGGTTTTCGACCATATCCCCAAAATATTTTTGCTCCTGGACCACATGATATTCCAAGGTCACCTTTAGGATATGTTCCAAGGTCATCTGGTTGGCAAGACGATGCAGGGCCTTCTGGTGGTTTTGAAAATGCAGGGCCATCTGGTGTTTTTGAAAACACGGGGCCATTTGGTGCATATGATGACGAGAATTATCGGACGCCATTTCAGAGCCATATCCAAAGTATTATCGAATTGATCAGCGATCAGCCACCTGGTTTTCCTAACACGTCGGCACCTCAAAGAAATGTTGTTTCACCAGTTATTTTTACAGGTTATTCAAATGAACAAAATCAAATCAGTGAGGACAATGACGATGTGGTCCAAAATAATCCTCAAGGTTTTGTACCGCGTAGAGGTTTGCGTAGACGTAGGCCACGTGGTTGTGGAACAGAGGGTCATTTACGTAATTGTAATTGTAACCACCTATCGTGATATATTTGTTAATGTGATTTATCTACAGTTTAAGATTTATATCGTTTAATAAAAATAATGTATTAGTAATAAATTTAATATTTAACATTTGAAATTATATAGCATTTTTTTAATATATTGTATATTTACAAAAACAAATATACAAATACAATAAAATGCATCTATTATTTTATTTAAACTCATTTATCTACACTTTAAGATTTATATCGTTTAATAACATATAATTTATTAGTAATAAATTTAATATTTAATATTTGAAATTATATAGCATTTTTTTAATATATTGTATATTTACAAAAAAACAATATACAAATACAATAAAATGCATCTATTATTTTATTTAAACTCATTTATCTACACTTTAAGATTTATATCGTTTAATAACATATAATTTATTAGTAATAAATTTAATATTTGAAATTATATAGCATTTTTATAATATATTGTATATTTACAAAAAACAAATATACAAATATAATAAAATGCATCTATTATTTTATTTAAACTTATTTATCTACACTTTAAGATTTATATCGTTTAATAACATATAATTTATTAGTAATAAATTTAATATTTGAAATTATATAGCATTTTTTTAATATATTGTATATTTACAAAAAACAAATATACAAATACAATAAAATGCATCTATTATTTTATTTAAACTTATTTATCTACACTTTAAGATTTATATCGTTTAATAACATATAATTTATTAGTAATAAATTTAATATTTAATATTTGAAATTATATAGCATTTTTATAATATATTGTATATTTACAAAAAACAAATATACAAATACAATAAAATGCATCTATTATTTTATTTAAACTCATTTATCTACACTTTAAGATTTATATCGTTTAATAACATATAATTTATTAGTAATAAATTTAATATTTATTATTTGAAATTATATAGCATTTTTATAATATATTGTATATTTAAAAAAAAACAAATATACAAATACAATAAAATGCATCTATTATTTTATTTAAACTCATTTATCTACACTTTAAGATTTATATCGTTTAATAACATATAATTTATTAGTAATAAATTTAATATTTATTATTTGAAATTATATAGAATTTTTATAATATATTGTATATTTAAAAAAAATATACAAATACAATAAAATGCATACATATATTATTTTATTTAAACTCATACATGAAAAATGTACAAACAAAACAATGTACACATTTATTATGAAAACACGAACGAAAAAAATTATTATAATATTAATATCACAAGATACAACAGTCTTCATATATGATGTTCCTGGAAAAAAAATATATGAAAATTAATTCCAAAATTCCAAAATACACATATCATAATAATGTAAGCGATAAATTAAATATAATGTTTACCAATTATTGTCCCCGTCGTTGTCTCTCCCTGACCATCGGTCTGTCCATCTCATTCCTCACTCGAGTTGTTGTATCCCTGCCAGCTCTTCTTCTTTCACGTCTAACCGGGTTGTGATGCAGCTCAAAGGTAGGTGGATCCCAATATCATTCATCGGCAAGAGGTTCAAATCTACCTTCATACGCGCGAGGTAGTTCGATATGTTGTACCATGACTGAACTAGGTTTGTCGGATCTAAAGAATGGTATTTCGCGGTGCAAATAACGTGAGAACATGGGATTCCAAAAATTATCCATTTACCACATGAACAATTACTAGTTGATAACCTCACCACTTGTATATGTTGACCGCGACTTGGTCTGCCCCCGGTCGCAACTGAATCAGTTTGAGTACGTACATCATATTTGACAACACTATGTTCGCTAGATTTTCTTGCCCATTCTTCATATTTGCGACATGCATAGTCCGACCACAGCTGATTTTTCTGAACCATGCGTTGACCCTTTGCCACACGTTCAATGAAGTATTGTACACATCTTAAAAGAGTCAAGTGCACTATCGCAGATATAGGGAGTCTACGAGCTCCCTTCAACACACTGTTAAAGCATTCAGACATGTTTGTCGTCATCACCCCACGACGCCAACCTCCGTCATGAGCCATACTCCATTTCTCCTTTGAGATTCCAGCCAAGTACCTGTGTGCTAAAATATTTTTATTCCTGATGGACTCCATTGTTGCGTCGAACTTACAGACTTGATGTTGTTTGCCCTCCTCCCAACATAAATCTTTCAAATGCACATCTTTAAATCTCGCATTAAAATTTGAGCACACATGTCTCAAACAAAAACGATGCACACCATGCGGAGGTTTAAAATAGTGGAGATCCTCAGCTGCTCGAACAATACCCTTATGCCTATCAGAAATTAGGCATATTCCACTTTCACCACAAACAACATACTGACCAACATTTTCCAAGAACCATTTCCAGGAATCCGACGTCTCTTCATCCACGATTGCAAATGCCAACGGCAACACCTGATTGTTCGCATCCATAGTGACTGTGATCAGCATTTTGTGCTTATATTTTGTATACAAATGTGTGCCGTCAACGCTAATGATTTTCCGACAGTGGCGAAATCCATCTATAGAAGGCCTGAATGCCCAAAAAGCATAGTTCAATGTTTTTATTGATCCGTTGTTTGATCTAAGATGCTTTCACTCGACAATTGTTCCGAGATTATATTTGCACAGAGCATGCATATATTTCGGAAGCAGTTGCACAGAACTCTCCCAAGTCCCATAAACAATTTCCACTGCACGTTTCAGACTTCGCCACGCCTTCGTATACGAGATTTGGTATCCGTATATCCTTCACGCTCTCCATGATATATTTAATTTCGTACGAAGGATCACAACGTACAATACCCAACAACGTCTGTGCGACCATATCGCTATTCAGGTTATGATGGTCTATGCCCACGTTGGTAGATATACACGTGTGAGGACCGCCATATCTAGTTATTTTCCAGTAACCGGTTTTCTCTTTGAAAGAAGCTCGAAGACCCCAATGACATCGAGCGATAGAAGAATCATTTCTACACTGTACCTTCCACAGAATGCGTGTGCTATCGACTACACGATATTCACGCCTGGAAACTCTGACTGAATAATCTTTCACATAAGCAATGAGATCATTCTTATCTTTAAATAACATGTTTACACCAAGTTCTCCTCTTTCCGGATTGTAATAACTTGCTCGTGCCCCGACTGGTACACCGATGGAATCCGGAGTCTCTTCTCCAAAGTATTTATTGAAAAATGAGGGCATCTCAGAATCAGTGGAGATAAATGGTACGACTTGTCTCTGTAATGTTTGACGAGGTGGTGGACGAGATGACGTCCCTTCATCGATATTTGCATGTGTGTTCACACGTTCATCATCATTCAAATCATCAGCGTCGTTGTCATCTTCTCCAGACTCCCCATATGACATCTCTGGTTCAGTATCACTAGCACTTCTAGGAACATCTCCATCATCAATTCTAGGAACATCATCGTGTTGAGCAAAATTCTTGTTGTTTGAATACAAATTTGTTGCACCGACGTTTTGATCCCAACTCAGACCCGTATTTTTCCAGCATGGAGGAACATGTTCAAAAGGACCAATGATATGTTGATCCCACGAACCACCCTCACGATTCAACTCCATATTGCTCAATCCTTCTGTAACATGTGGAATATATGATTCTTCATTATGATGAATTTGATTTGCTTCAACATACAAATGCAATACATTTATATTGGGGCATTGCATTACAAACTCCAGAGCGTCAACATCAGCAAGGTCGACTAGAATTTCATGCCATAATGATTTATCCAGGAATGAGTATTTCGTAGAAAGCTTCAGACTAAAATTCATCGGATCAATGACCAACATTTTATGCACATATTCAACCAACTCGAACAAAGAAATTGATCGCAATACTTGAATCGGTCTAATATACGGGATACTATATTCAACCGACCCATTCTCAACAACAACGTGACCACCAAAATATAAAAGAACATCAATGTTATCCATACTGGAGATGAAGTTTCAAGAAAAGTATTACGAAGAGAGAAGGAGAGAGGAGGAAAAAAGGAAAGGAAAGAATAATTTTTTATAAATTGTGAAGAATTTCTTCAAGTAAAAGAGAGTGATAGACATTATGATTCTTTAAAATGTTTGTTATTATATATAAAGTTGAACGATTGGATTTTAAATTTTGAAAAGCTTAAACACATTATTCAATGTGGTCAAAAGCTATATGAGAATCTTGTCAGGATCATGTTACTGAATTAGTTGTCTGATAAAGTTGGGAATCTTGCTGGAAATATCACGATTTATTGTCGGGAGGTTGTGTGTATTATTGTGGTGATTTTATACGTACTTGATAATTTTGTGTATTATTGTGATGATTTTTACATGCTTGATAATTTAATTATTTTGAGTGTCTCGAATCACGTCCGCATTAGGAGGTAGCGGACGATATGAATCAACGCCCGCTTTTATTAAAAGCGGACCTTGGTATTATATTATTAATATAATTAGCATGCTCATCGCTTGCTCACAGAAGGGGACGCTGCCTATGCTTCTGTCAGAAGTGGACGCTGCAATTTGCAGCGTCCGCTGTTGACAGAAGCGGACGCTGCCTATGTGGCAGCGTCCCCTTCTGTGAGCAAGCGGACGCTGACATTATTTTAATTAAAATAATGTGAGCGTCCGCTTGCTTCAATAGCGGACCCTGAATTTTACTGCAGGGTCCGCTATTGGCAGGGGAATTTTGCAGTATTACTGCAAAACCCCATGCCATGCATTATTTGTGCAAAATATAATTTTTTTTAAATTACATATAAAAAAAACCCGCCCTTCTTTGAAGTTTTCAAATGCATTGTTTTATGGATTTGTTGTTTTCATTTTATTTTTATTATTATTTTCTGGTTAAATTTATTGTTGTCATTTTTTATGGTTGTCTATTGATTATTTTATTTTCATGTTTTTTTTATTTTGATTAATTTTGATATTTTACTTGAGTTATAACAAATATATATCAATCCATAAAATTTCTTTGATGAATTAAAAAAACCCTGAATTGTGTAGATATAATTTAACTTCATAGATTTGAATGATATAAATCTTGTGATTGATTCGCATACTACTAATTTCATTTGAATGAATTTATTTTGTAATTTAAAAAAAAATTATAATTCAATTTGAATACAGGTATACTTAAATGAAAAATCAAAATATTATTGATTTCTTCAAGAAGAAAGATGATGCATCAACAAGTAATCCAAATGGTCCAAAATATTCTTCTGTTTCGAATTCAAAATTGACATCAAATACTAAAAACCCAGAGTGAAAATGAAATTGATGTTAGACCAATTGACAATAATTCTTTCAATTATGAACCCGATCCTTGGGAAACGTATTCCAATATTACAATATCCGATTGAGATACAGGATGAGGTGATAAGAACATACATTGATCAAGGACCAAGTCAACCTATATATAATTATCCTTCAACTGATTGTAGCGGTCAAAATCTTAGATTTCAATCCTCTTGGTTCCTAAAATATCCATGGCTCGAGTTTTCTATACAAAAAGTGTAAGGTTCAAAAAGTGCACTAGTTTAATCACAATAAATTAATTAAATTATATGATTTATTGCATGTTATGTTAAAATAGTTAATTGTTATGTTTAATTATGTGATTTATTTGAATGCCTGAAAAATTTATGTGATATGTATGATTTTTTAAGTTTTCAGGTTGTTATTTATTTTGGGTCATAGGGACGAGTCTAGTCTTGCAACGAGTTAAAAAATTATTTTATTTAAATTAATTTTAAGGGGATGCAGTGTATTTTTACTTTAATGAAAAGAGTTAAAGTTTTTAAGACTTTTTAATAATTATTAATGGGTCGTGATAAGAACCCACTAGTCATAAAATAGATCTGACGTTCAAGTTTCTTTCTCTCATTTAGAACGCTCTCGTTCTCCTCTCCAAACTCACGTTCCAATGCTGCATCTAGGCTAGGGTTCGTTTGTCTCAAGGCTAGATCATCCTTTTCGCCCAGGTTAATTCCAATCAAATGATTCAGACAAGTTTTTACTGTTTTCAAACACATTCAAGAACATATGTATTTTCAAGGTAAAATCCTATGTGTATGAATTAAAAGGAATTTTAATTACTTGAAAATCTTTTCCTAAAGCGTGTTAATTAATATTGAATTTTTCCTTCTAGACAAAAGATTTGATATGATATGGTAAATATTATATGATCTCGATAATATATTTATGATAGATATTTAATTTGATTAAATTATATCTTGATATCTAATTGAAGAGTTTTATGGTTATTAAATATTATCAAGATATATGTGTTTATACTTAATAGAGTTATATTTTTAATAAACACTTGTTTCCTTAATTGTGTACAAGAAAATCCCTTCTATGTGTGGACACTTATCTATAAGTAAAGGGATTTTGTGCACAAACAGAACAACGCTTCAGACGTATAATTCTCAGAGCATCTACTAAAGAAATCCGGTTGAAGAATTGTAGATTTCTGAAGCAAGGTTTTGCAACCTTCGTTGTTGCATGTCCCCGTATTGCCGTTAATGTTGAAGACATCAGAGACAACACTGTTGGAATAGTGTAGTTCAAAGATATTTGTTGTTCTTCAAATTTAGGCTACGAGAGTTGCATCTGATTTGTTTTACTCTGATTTATTTAGGATGTAAGTTTGATTTCTCAACCTGTTGAGAAATTTAGGATTTATTGATTTTTCGTAAAATCACTAGTATTGCTTTGTAAGACTAATCTTAATTTTTATAATTATATTTAGCCCTAAGGCACCCGCGCGCACAAGTTTTTATACTCGTGCAAAATTATTTACTTGTGTTTTATTTTACGCTTTAATTTCTGCTGCACTGTGTTGTCGTTGGTGTTATAACACCAAGTACAACACTGCCTGTTTTTACATAACAAACTATGTACACTGTTTCTTTCACGTGGCATCAGAGCCACCACTTTACTTTACTAAGTGAGTTCCTGTTTTTTGTTACAGGTTTTTTATGGATACTCCGTACACAAATGTTGCAATTCGTCCACCAATTTTGTATGGTACAAATTACGGCCCATGGAAACTGAAGATGAGCATATACATATAATATATTGATTCCAGGGCCTGACAACGTATTCTTGATGCTTGGTCACCACCAATAATAGATGAAGAAGGAGATGGACCCAAACCAAGAGCACAATGGATAACCGATGAGATCTCTTTATCTAATTATAATGCTAAATCCATTAATGCTATTTTTACTTCTTTGGACATGAATATGTTTAATCTTATTGGTACTTGTGTTTGTGCAAGGGATTCTTGGGATAAACTTCAAACTTATTGTGAAGGCTCAGCAAGTGTCAAGAATACAAGGATGTGTATCTTAACTTCAAAGTTTGAAAAATTGAGAATGGAAGAAAACGAGTGTTGCGTGTTTTTTTGCTCGCAAGCGCACGATGTCAAGTTATAATACAGGAATTTAAGTCCAGATCGTTCCCACGGAGAATGAATAAATGATATTATATCAAATATTTGCAACTAATATAATCCTAATCCTATGTAGAACTACGAAGTTGATTTGATTTTTATAAAACTAAAATTTGCAAGAAACAAAACTAAATAAACACGAGTTCACGAGAAAAAATTCAATAAGTGATGAATGCTAGAGGTTCGACTTCACTTGACTGTACACCAAAATTTATTTCTAATGATTGTTCAATTATAAAATCTTCTAGTTTATTAGCCAAGAATCCCTATTATTTTCTACTACCTCTCTTGAGTGTCAAGCAGAAATTCGTATTCAATAACAAACTCAATATCTCTATCAAAGTTCAATTATTAAATTCGTTAAATAGCACAAGAATTCTTATAACGACTTCTATGGAGTTATATGCCTCTCGAACAGTATAAACACCAAAGATGTATTTTCCTATGTCGTATTCAAAATCTCCTCTCTCGAGTGATAGATTCTAAATAAAATATCATTCAATCTATGGCCAGTAAATTGAAAGCATTAAGATCAGGAAAACACACATAAACTGTGTGAAGAAATTTAAATATATAAATCAAAATATGTCAATCATGGTTTCCAGTCAAGATTCGTCTACCTCTAGACTAAGAAATTAGTTCATAACGCAATTCAAGATCAAATAACTCATGTTTTTCCAACAATCCATAAACTAAGAAAAATAGAGTTCAAAGAGAAACTAGAACGAATTAGAATGAAGCTTCTCCGTCGCCGGATGCCGCCGTCTTCCATCTTCGTACCGAATTCTCAAGCTCTTGTGCACTTCCAATCGCTCAATAGCCGTCTTATGCTCTGAAAAATTCTCTCTAACCCTCGTATCCCTCAGAATCAGCCTTAAAATCCTTTCTTAAACTCGATCAAAAACTTTCCAAATTTTAGGATTGCGCAGCGCTGGAGCGCTAGTCATTGGCGCTGGAGCGCCCGTCCAATTTCCTCAACAGTGCTGGAGCGCTGATTTGATAGCGCTGGAGTGCTATTTCTTCGACTTTTCACCCTTCGGAAAGCTCCGTGTAGCGCTGGAGCGCTTGGCTTGTAGCGCTGGGGCGCTAGTCTGGGCAATTTTATTTCTTTGTTCTTCAACTCTTTTTCACCTCCTTTTCACTTCTTTTGGCCGATTAAAATGAATAACACTTAAATTCCTGCAAACAACACAAACAACAAGGAAAATGCATAATATCGCTCAAAACACAACAAAAGCCAAGCTAAATCATATAAAATATAAGTGCATAAATTGCATTCATCAAATCCCCCCAAACTTGAACTTTTGCTAGTCCCGAGCAAAACAAAACAACACAAACAAAATACTAAGACGCACAGGGAATTAAAACACACAAGAAAACAGTAAAACTTATTAACCCAACTGGCCTCAGATGTTCAACAATTAATCCATGTGTAGCTAATTTTCTCAAGAGTTCTCGTGTGTGTGTGATTAGCCAATCTTGTCTACCCACCTAACTTTCGGTCAAATCATGCAATCAGTAAGCCTCAAAGAGTCATTAACCACGCTCTCTAGTTTCAACACACTCTCCACCAAGTTCAACCGTTACTCCCAAAGATCAACAGGACTTATCAGGGAGTTCTTTTAGGCAAGCACTTTTTATAGCAGAGAAGTATCCATAGTCAATGTAAGCATATAAGATTCAAGCAAAGAGAATTGGATATTTATAATTTTCTGCGGTATTGAGTAGGCTAGGTTTATCAGTTGCAGGGCATTGTCAGACATTTGTCTGACTCCTCTACTCCATACATTCTACACCTTTTTGCATTTTCTTTGGACTCAAATTTCAGTCCATTTTCAATGCCTCCCCTCACCTTACTTTCTCCATCTTTTTCTATCTTTTCTTTTTCATCCAATTGGATTTTTCTTTTTTTTTTTTCGCAAGGCTACAAATGAAAGACTAACAAATCAAAGGCTTGCAGGCTCAAAAACAAAGTTGCCTAAATCATTTCTCTGTTTGTAAAAATCTACCTCAGTTTCAAGTATGTATCACCAAAGTTAAGAATCAAATCAGCTAATCTTCTCACAAAATCCACACAATTTTCTCTACTTATCAGGAGTATCGACAGTCAAGGCTATAGTGCAGAAAAAGTGAGAACTCAAGATCCAATGTCGCCAACACTAGATTATATATATATTTTTTTTTTCAATTTCATCGTCATAGGCCATTTTTCTTTTTTTTTTTTTCTCATTTTCATATTTTTGTTTTTGTTTTCTCAAATAAACAACCACACCACCGAACACAGACAACATTAAAATAAAACGAACAACTGAACAATAAAACTGACACAAAACAAAACAAGCAAAAACATAATACGAACGAGAAACTAAAAACACAGATGCAGGAACTAGTGACTGATTCAGCATGCAACAACAACTATCCAAATTTCATACTACGTTTCAACCCAACCACTTTCGCCAACCCAACAATTCAACAACCACATAAACATCAAACATTGTACATCCAAATCACAACCAACATAACAGTTCAAGACCCCCCCAAACTTAGATTCGTGCATTGTCCCTAATGTACAATGAATCGATAAAAGAACAAGGGAAGACACGTACCTATGGCGACGGCCATCAGTGGTCATCGCCCATGTCATCATCCTGGGGTTGCCACGTAGGAGGTGGGGGAAACTGCGGATCCTCACTGGAGCCAGGAAAGCGCTGGGCTAGAGTCGTCGTGAAATCCACCATATAATCCATGAAAATATCAGTCCGACGACAATGAAGGTCTAGCCGCTGCTCCACACGTGTCAATCGCTCATCAAAATGCTCATACGCTCCAGTAAGTGGTAGTGGTGGTGGCTGGCTGCTACTCGTCGGGCGATCTCGAGGTGCGGCTGCTCGCGGAGGGGGTGGTATATTCTCTCGTGTAGTCCCAGTAATAGGTCCTTGAACCTTAAAAAGCTCTTCATCTGCACCCCATGTAACGCCAGCATGTGCACAAAGCGCGGTGATCAGAGCAGGGTGCGGCAATCCACCAGTCGTGGTGCCCTTTACCGCCGAAATAATGGAATCCTGAATGATGTTCCCCAAGTTCACCGTCTTTCCTGTGACAATACTGTAAGTCAGCACAGCCCGTTTCGCTGTCACCTCAGAAGTGTGGCCAGTGGGCAGCACACGAGCAGCTATCAGAAAAAACCAAGTCCTCGCGTCTTGCTTCATTTTCCCGGAAGGAAAATGTACCACTGCTTCATTCTTCATCTTCCATTGTGCCCCTTCTTCACAAAGAGTGGCAATAATCTCATCATAGTCCACATCACTCGCCTTGAATGCCGAATACTCATCCTCATCTATAGATGGCATACCATAGAGGGTATTAATGGTGTGCCCATCAAATGCCACTCGCTTACCTCGCACTAGAACATGGAATTGCTCATGCTTACATTTTAGATTGGCATAAAATTCCCGGACCAAAGAAATCACAGCATCACCGGGATGTTGGACAAAATTCGTCCATCTTCGCGCAACAGCTGCTTGTCGCACATCCCACAAAGGTAGAGGAGAATTAGGATCAAACCCTCTTTCTCTAACCATGCTCTTGCTCACCATGAGAGAATAATTCTTGGCGGCCTCTTCATCCCAAAACCGATGGGCATCAAAAGTACCGGACGAAGATGCACCCTGCTTTTGTTTCTTTCTCGGAGCCATTACAATAGTGCAATCTCAATTGAACCAAGCAATACTTCAATACAACAGTACACCACCGCCCACTATGCCGATTAATCTCCAACCAATCTAAACAATTTACCACGCCGCACAACCAACAATAACAAGTCTACCAACCCGATATAACCGCACAAATCGCAAATCTTCAACAGAACAACAATGTCACATAAATTGGCCCTTCCAATAACAAATAAGCAAATATTATGCACCACCAAATGATCAACTTCCAATCCATGTACGAATTTCTCACAACAATTTCGGATGATCAATTCTAAAAGCACCATAAACATGTAAATAAGACTCAGCACGGAGCTCTTCCAAAATAAAAAATCGGCAGAATTTTTCAGCCCCAAAATGTTCAATTTACCTCGGCTGGTGTCGAGTCCGGCGGAATAGAGAAAGTTTGACAAGATATAGAACAACTCGGCTTCGCCCCTCAATGAATTCGAAGCTCACTTCTTCGACAGAAATAATAGAAATCGACGCCCCTTTTCTCGAAATCCCTAGCTGCGAAAATATTGAAACCCGGATGACGAAAATTTGAACAAGAAACGAGGAAAGGATGAATTTGTGCGATGTATGGTGTAGCCGAGAGTTTCAGGTGGGAGTTTTTCTTGAATTGCAAGGGCCAATTTCTTGGAGGCGGCGAACAAGGCTAGAAAATTTGAAGGATTATGACTGAATGAATTCTGAGATCCCCTTTTATTTTTCAAAATTTTCGCGATAGCGCTGGATATTGAGAGCGCTGGGGCGCTATATCTTCGACTTTGATGCTCACATACTAGCGCTGGAGCGCCTGGACGATAGCGTTGGAGCGCTAAACTTTCGACTTTTCGAAAAAAAAATCCAACGTAAGAACAGCGCTGGAGCGCTATATTCTCGAATTTCATACTCCAAAATGTGATTTTTGTGAAGAACAGAACCTGCAATAAAACTCCGAATTAGGACCAAAATTAGTAAAATAACTGAAATTCAATAAAAGTAACTAAAAAAAATAAAATAAAATAAAACAAAATTTAAAAAAATAAAATAATAATAATAAATTTGGGTTGCCTCCTAAAGAGCGCTTGGTTTAACGTCGTCAGCCCGAATTTTCTGGAGTGTTTATGCAGGGTCTATCAAAGCAACTTTCTCCATGTTCCGCACTTCATTGCCAAAATAATGTTTCAACCTCTGCCCATTGACTTGGAATGTCTGACCATCTTGACAGCTCAGTTCAATGGCGCCATAGGAATGCACTTTCACCACGGTGAACGGACCAGACCATCTTGATTTCAACTTACCTGGAAATAAGCGGAGACGAGAGTTAAATAATAATACATGTTGTCCAGGCTCGAACTCCCTCTTCAGTAATATTTTGTCATGCCACTTTTTGGTTTGTTCTTTGTAGAGCATGGCATTTTCGTAAGAATGATTACGAAACTCCTCAATTTCATGCAACTGCAACAATCGCTCTTCTCCAGCAGCTTTCATATCAAAATTCAACTTTTTCACCGCCCAATACGCTCGATGCTCTAACTCCACTGGCAGATGGCATGCTTTACCAAAGACCAACCTGTATGGAGACATGCCAATAGGAGTTTTGAACGCGGTCCGGTATGCCCATAGTGCATCATCCAACTTAACTGCCCAATCCTTCCGGTTCGTGTTGACAGTCTTTTCCAGAATTTGCTTAATTTCCCGGTTGGATACTTCAGCTTGCCCATTTGTTTGTGGATGGTATGCACATTCCACTTTATGCCTAACACCATATTTTGTCAGCAATGAATTAAAGATTTTATTGCAAAAATGCGTACCTTCATCACTGATAATGGCCCTTGGTGTTCCAAACCTCGTGAAAATATTTTTCTGCACAAACTGCACCACTACACGAGCATCATTAGTGGAGGTGGCGATTGCTTCCACCCATTTCGAAACATAATCAACAGCCAATAAAATATACGATTGCCCAAAGGATATAGGAAATGGTCCCATAAAATCAATACCCCACACATCAAATAATTCAACCTCTAAAATATTTGTGAGCGGTAATTCATGACGCCTAGATATATTCCCTATCCTTTGACATCTATCACATGATTTTACCAAGGTATAACTGTCTTTGAATAAATTTGGCCAATAAAAACCAGACTGAAGTACCTTGGCGGCTGTCCGTGTGGCTCCAAAGTGACCACCATATGGTGCAGAATGACATTGTTCCAAAATCTCTTTTGCTTCAGCTTCATCCACGCATCTCCTTATCACTTGGTCCGAACACTTCTTGTACACAAACGGATCATCCCACAGATAAAACTTGACATCATGAAAGAATTTCTTCCTTTGGTGATGATTGAGATCTGGAGGCATAACACCACACGAAAGAAAATTAGCAAAATCTGCAAACCAAGGAAGTTTAGAATTTACCTCAAAAAGATGTTCATCAGGAAATTGCTCCTTAATGAGTTCATGTTCAACTTTTCCTTCCAACTGCAAGCGAGACAGATGATCTGCTACTAAATTTTCACTCCCTTTCTTGTCTCTAATTTCGAAATCAAACTCTTGTAGTAAGAGTATCCACCGAATCAATCTTGGCTTGGAATCCTTCTTGGCAAAGAGATAACGAATAGCTGCATGGTCAGTATAAACAATTACTTTTGAGCCTATGAGATACGACCTGAATTTTTCGAAGGAGAACACCACAGCCAGCATCTCTTTTTCAGTAGTGGTGTAATTTTGTTGTGCTCCGTCAAGAGTGCGGTTGGCGTAGTAAATCGCCCAAAACATCTTATCTTTTCGTTGTCCCAAAACTGCTCCTACAGCATAATCGCTGGCATCACACATTACTTCAAACGGCTCCTTCCAGTTAGGCACAATCATAATAGGCGCAGAAATTAGTGCCTCCTTGATTTTCGTGAACGCCTGCAAATACGCATTATCAAAAATAAATGATGTATCTTTTTCTAACAAATTACATAAAGGCTTAGTAATTTTAGAAAAATCTTTAATAAAGCGACGATAAAACCCGGCGTGTCCCAAGAAACTTCTAATGGCTTTCACATTATTTGGTGGTGGAAGCTTTTCAATCGCAACCACTTTTGCTCGATCCACCTCAAGCCCATTAGATGACACTTTATGCCCAAGTACGATGCCTTCTTGCACCATGAAGTGACATTTTTCCCAGTTAAGCACTAGATTTTTCTCTTGACAACGCTGCAAAACAAGGGTCAGATTGTGCAAACAATGATCAAACGAAGACCCAAACACAGAAAAATCATCCATAAAAATTTCCATGACTTCTTCCACCATGTCGGAAAAAATTGCCATCATGCACCGCTGAAAAGTAGTCGGTGCATTACACAAACCAAATGGCATTCTCCTAAAAGCATAAGTACCATAGGGACATGTGAAAGTTGTTTTCTCTTGATCCTCTGGCGCTATAGCAATTTGATTATAGCCAGAATAACCATCTAAAAAACAGTAATGTTTATAACCTGCCAACCTGTCAAGCATCTGATCAATAAAAAGAAGAGGAAAATGATCTTTTCTAGTAGCCTTATTCAACCTTCTATAATCAATGCAAACTCTCCAACCAGTAACAGTACGAGTTGAAATCAACTCGTTTTTCTCATTTTTAACTACAGTCATACCTCCCTTTTTCGGCACAACCTGTACTGGTGACACCCAAGAACTGTCAGAAATAGCATAAATAATACCCGCATTCAATAATTTCAACACCTCAGCTTTTACCACTTCTTTCATCGCAGGATTTAACCTCCTTTGATGATCAACATAGGGATTATATGACTCCTCCATTAAAATCTTATGCATGCAAATATTGGGACTAATTCCCTTGATATCAGAAATTGACCAACCCAACGCAGATTTAAATTTTCTCAAAACTCTTAATAATTTATCTTTTTCATCATGAGTAAGAGAAGATGAAATAATTACCGGGTTAGTCGAATTTTCTCCCAAAAATGCATAACATAAATGACCAGGCAGTTCTTTCAATTCAGGAGTAGAAACTGATACCTCTTTTTCGACTTCCGAAGACAATGATTCAATTTTTTCTTGGCCATCTTTTTCCTTTGGCAAACTTTCAAGAGCGAGAAATTGCTCTCTAAGTTTCCAATCATCCCCATCAAATTGGGTTATGGAATTAATTAAGCACCTCGCCAAAACGTCCTCCAATTCCAATCCTGCACAAAAATTATTCTCATAAGAATTAGATAAATCAATGCGATTACAAGAATGTACCTCCTCTTGGTATTTCATGGTTTTATAGATATTGAAAGTGACAACATCACCACCAACTCGTAGAGTTAGTTCACCCTCCTGCACATCAATTAACGCTCTGCCAGTCGCCAAGAATGGTCTCCCCAAAATTAGAGGGACATCTTGATCTTCTTCCATATCAAGCACTACAAAGTCGGCAGGAAAAATAAACTTATCTACTTTTACCAGTACATCTTCCACAACTTCTCTAGGATAAGTAAGAGAACGATCAGCCAATTTCAGAGTAATCGTGGTTGGTTTCACCTCGCCAAGCTCCAAAGACCTGAAAATAGACAAAGACATTAAATTAATACTTGCACCTAAATCACATAATGCCCTATTAACAGTCGCACCACCAATAATACAAGGAATAGTGAAACTCCCTGGGTCTTTCAGTTTCTGTGGCAATTTCTTTTGTAGGATGGCGCTGCACTCCTCTGTCAACTTCACTGTTTCAAACTCTTCAAGCTTTCTCTTCCTCGCCATCACATCCTTCATGAATTTAGCATAGTGTGGCATCTGCTCCAAAGCATCAGCGAATGGAATATTAATATGAATTTTCTTGAAAATGTCAAGAAACTTAGAAAACCTCTCATCTAACGCTTTCTTCTTGAACCGCTGAGGATATGGTAGAACAGGTTTTGACACAAGCGGTTTCTCAGGAACAACTGCAGACTTGCTGGAATTTTTGCTATCAGAATTTTCGGACTCCACCACAATCTCATCAACTTCCTCATCATCCACTGCCTTTGGATTATCAATCCCAATTTCTTTACCACTTCTAAGAGTAACAACCTTACATTGCTCCATAGGATTAACCTCAGTATTGCTAGGAAACACACCTCTCTGCTGATTATTCAATGCATTAGCCAGTTGACCAATTTGTGTTTCAAGATTTTTCATAGAAGCGCTCACATTGGTCAAGTGTGTCTCCATACTGTCAAGCCTATTTTCATTCCTCTTAAATCTTGTGGATGATTCTGCAATAAAACTACCCACCAAATCTTCCAACGATGCCTTACCCTCACCATTCTGAGTATTGAACCCCGGTGGAGGATTCAACACATTCTTATTGTTTGCATAAGAAAAATTCTCGTGATTACGCAAAATAGGATGATACTGATTGGGTACAGGATTACCTCGATAATTGTTGTAATTCCTGTTGTTCACATATTGAGCTTGCTCCACACTCTCAAATCCATCAGCAGAATTTACGGCAGTCGCCAGTGATGCTGTCTCATTAGAACTTTGATTCCCTTTGGTCAGTGCAGCCAACTGTGTAGAAATAGTAGCCATCTGAGCGGTCAAAGCAGTGAATGCATCCACTTCATGAATTCCAGCAGCAGGCTTCCTTATTGCAGATCTCTCACTCGGCCACTGATAACTGTTAACAGTCATTTGCTCAAGCATCTCATAAGCCTGTTCAGGAAATTTAGAAAATATCGAACCTCCAGCTGCAGCATCCACAGAAATACGAGTTGGCCCATTCAAACCATTGTAGAATAATTCAATCTGTTCCCAGTCCGGAAAATTATGGTTTGGACACTTTCTAAGCAACTCCTTGTACCGCTCCAGGCTTCATACAACTGCTCAAAATCTTGCTGTTTGAATGTAGTAATCTCTATTTTCAACTGAGCCGACTTAGCACGTGGAAAATACTTAGCCAGAAATTTGGAATCCATATCATCCCATGTAGTGATACTCCCAAGCGGTAGTGATTGCAACCAACTAAGAGCATTGTCCCTAAGAGAGAACGGGAACAATCGTAGTTTGATGGTGTCCTCAGTAACACCATGAATTTTTACTGTGTCAGCAATCTCCAAAAAAGTGCGCAGGTGCAAATTTGGATCTTCAGTAGCTGCACCCCTGAACTAATTCTGCTGCACCATATTAATCAGAGCTGGCTTCAATTCAAAGTTATTCGCCGTGATGTTCTGCCGAGCAATCCCAGAATAATGTGTATTGATCACCGGTCGAAAGTGATCTCTGATCGGCACCTGAGCATTATTGACAGCTCTTTCCCTTTCTCTTTCTTCAGCCATTTGTTGCAACTCTTCTCTTCTAGATTTTCGCAAAGCTTTAGCAGTTTTCTCGATTTCCGGATCAAAGAGCAGTGAGTCGTAACTTTGGCTTTTTCGCATAAACTGCATAGACAAAAATAAAAAAAAAATTTAAAATTAGAACCAACAAATAAAATAAAATTCTCTAAATCAAAATTAAGACTAATTAGCACAATTTAATATAAATCAAATAAAATTCAATCCCCGGCAACGGCGCCAAAAACTTGTTGCGTGTTTTTTTGCTCGCAAGCGCACGATGTCAAGTTATAATACAGGAATTTAAGTCCAGATCGTTCCCACGGAGAATGAATAAATGATATTATATCAAATATTTGCAACTAATATAATCCTAATCCTATGTAGAACTACGAAGTTGATTTGATTTTTATAAAACTAAAATTTGCAAGAAACAAAACTAAATAACCACGAGTTCACGAGAAAAAATTCAATAAGTGATGAATGCTAGAGGTTCGACTTCACTTGACTGTACACCACAATTTATTTCTAATGATTGTTCAATTATAAAATCTTCTAGTTTATTAGCCAAGAATCCCTATTATTTTCTACTACCTCTCTCGAGTGTCAAGCAGAAATTCGTATTCAATAACAAACTCAATATCTCTATCAAATTTCAATTATTAAATCCGTTAAATAGCACAAGAATTCTTATAACGACTTCTATGGAGTTATATGCCTCTCGAACAGTATAAACACCAAAGATGTATTTTCCTATGTCGTATTCAAAATCTCCTCTCTCGAGTGATAGATTCTAAATAAAATATCATTCAATCTATGGCCAGTAAATTGAAAGCATTAAGATCAGGAAAACACACATAAACTGTTTGAAGAAATTTAAATATATAAATCAAAATATGTCAATCATGGTTTCCAGTCAAGATTCGTCTACCTCTAGACTAAGAAATTAGTTCATAACGCAATTCAAGATCAAATAACTCATGTTTTTCCAACAATCCATAAACTAAGAAAAACAGAGTTCAAAGAGAAACTAGAACGAAATAGAATGAAGCTTCTCCGTCGCCGGATGCCGCCGTCTTCCGTCTTCGTACCGAATTCTCAAGCTCTTGTTCACTTCCAATCGCTCAATAGCCGTCTTATGCTCTGAAAAATTCTCTCTAACCCTCGTATCCCTCAGAATCAGCCTTAAAATCCTTTCTTAAACTCGATCAAAAACTTTCCAAATTTTAGGATTGCGCAGCGCTGGAGCGCTATTCATTGGCGCTGGAGCGCCCGTCCAATTTCCTCAACAGCGCTGGAGTGCTGATTTGATAGCGCTGGAGCGCTATTTCTTCGACTTTTCACCCTTCGAAAAGCTCCGTGTAGCGCTGGAGCGCTTGGCTTGTAGCGCTGGGGCGCTAGTCTGGGCAATTTTATTTCTTTGTTCTTCAACTCTTTTTCACCTCCTTTTCACTTCTTTTGGCCGATTAAAATGAATAACACTTAAATTCCTGCAAACAACACAAACAACAAGGAAAATGCATAATATCGCTCAAAACACAACAAAAGCCAAGCTAAATCATATAAAATATAAGTGCATAAATTGCACTCATCAACGAGACCATCATGCAATACAATACTAGATTGAAGAGCCTTGCTAATGAAGCATCTGTCCTTGATGATCCTATTTCGAACGAAAGACTTGTGTCCAAAGTACTTCATTCTATCCCAAACATATTTCACACCAAAGTTTGTGCTATAGATGAATCTAAGGATACATCTATAATGAGTTTGGATGAATTAATCAGCTCTCTTCGCACATATGAGATGTAGAAAAGATGATTATAAAGGCAAGTCCATTTCTTTTCAAGTGTCTAATGATACTTACAATTATTTTTTCTGAGATGAAGCAGAAAGTGAAGAAATCAGATCTAGAAGATGACTATATTGCCTTGATCACAAAAAAATTTGGTGATTATCTTAAGGCGATGAAAGAAAAGAAGAAAAGTGAGAAAGGTGCACAACCTTTGAAATTTCCTAGTCTACCTACTTCAGAAAAACCTCAGAAATCAGCGACTACTCGAGGACCTCATCCAAAGTATGAGAGTAAGAATCATTCCTCTAGTAAGAATTTTGATAATATTCAATGCAGGGAATGTCGTGGATATGCACACTATGCATATGAGTGTGCCAATCGTCTTCGGAAAGGTATGAATGTTTCTCTGAGTGATGAGGATTCTGAGGAAGAACATGAGAACAATGAACATGTAGATCTTATTTCATTTACTGCTTTGCTGGAAGGTAAGAGAAATTTTCAGGTAAATCCACTTGGTGTTGGCTCCGATGTTGCAACATCTGGGCACAACACAGTTCAAAAATATATTTTTCTTGTGGCTTCTAACTTTGATAATTCCAGTGATCTTGAAGAACAGGTAGCATATACTCTAGAAGGTATACAGAAACTCTATGAGAAGTTGTACAATGATTGGATTAAGAGGAATCAGTTGAACACAACTCTCTCCAAAGAGAATACTGAATTGAAAGCTGCTGTGGCTAGGCTGGAGGTTCTCATGAGCAAGAAAGACCTGGAATTAGGATTACTGAATAGTGAACTTGAAAAGGCAAAAACAACTCTTTCCAGATTTAATTCAAGTTCGAACAAACTTGATTCTCTTTTGACTATGGGCAAAGATGATAAGTTTGGACTTGTGTTTAAAGACTGTGTTGGAAAACCGTGTTCAGATGAATTGAATCGATACCCGGTGCAGCGAAAGTTTAAAAATTTTATTTTTCTTTGATATGAAACAATTTCATATCATGGGTATCAAAACGTTTAACGATTAAATCACACAAGTAAAATAAATAATAATTAATTAAATATTTTACCTCCAATCTCAAAGCGAGATTATGGACACCAACAGAATTTAATCTGCTCTTCTTGTATATCCCGGGAACCGATGGCGTCACGATCAATCACCGAAATAAGGTCCACGAACAGAAAACAAAAACCCTCTGATTGACTGCACTAGAAATCAATCAGAAGTTTTGCGTAGAGAATAAACAGATATGATCTGTTAATTCAGAATTGTAATTTTTCACAAAAATCACAAGTCTGAATTTTCTCCGGGAGGGACAAGGATTTCGAAAAACCCTTAGAATATTTATATTGTAATTTCAAAAATTATAAGACACAAAAGTGTTTGATTTTCGAACCCAACACCTCTATTTATAGATAATTTCTAGTTATAATTGTATCAGGACTCTAACTCCTTAAAGCCCACAATCCATAACTTAAGCCCAACAAGCCAAGCCCGTTGTTATAGAAATTAATATAAAATTCATCGTGACTCCGATTGATAAACTGATTTCACCAATGTGCACAGAAACCATTTCTGCATCTTTTAGAGTCAAGATAATTTTTCTGAATCCGAATTCAGTGATTTCCAAAAATGCCCATCACTATGTCATTTTAGGAAATTCCACTCCCTTTAGTTGAGAAATTCAATTTCTCTTTCATTAAATTTAATTCTTTAAATTTAACTATCTCTACGGGGTTTTAGTAATCCATTACTTGTGTAACCCTCAATGGTTCAGGAATACAGCTAGCCGTGGGCTCACAACTCCTTGTGACTCGGAACAACAATTTCCGACTTACCCAACGAATCATGGTAAGAGCGTCTAGCAACATCGCCCCATGATTTCCTAGGTATTACTGATAGTGCCTGCAAGAACCGGTAGATTTTGGTTAGCGTACAGTACGGTCCCTTCAACCAAATATCCCGATCGAATCAACAACCATTGGTACATCGAGAGTCGTTCGAGATTCGATAACTATGCATAACATCTTGGAGATCTATTAGTGACATCGCATGTGTTACTAGGATAACCATTAACCTAAAACACATCATGTACTCTGGCCAGAGATTCGTCACACTAATATCTCCTCAGATCGGATAGGATATCCACACTCGCAAGTATGTGGTGAATCCTTAACAACAAAGCATCGACTCCTATATGCGTCGTAACTGTACCCAATCCCGACACCTGATGACCCCCATAGAGTCGGTAAACGAGTCAAAGCACAGTACTAGCATATAGAGTCTCAATGATGTTTCAAGTAATAAGGACTAATGGTGTACAACCAAAACCGCGGACTTTATCCACTCGATAAGTGATAACCACTTGGAAAGTCCGAATAGGGTAGTTCGATCATTCATCATATGAATATCCATTTTCATGCTTCGAACATCTCTATGTTTCCTACCAATGAAACGTGGTACTCTGCATCGCAAATGCTAGTCTCAAACTCGAGCGATCCTTATCCTTATTTTCGGACGGCTCAATCGACTAGGAACTGTTTAGAATATACAGTGACTATAAGATGTGTTTCATGATAGTAATCCCCATGTACTACCACATCTTACATACACTATAGTATATTCAAGGTCTTTATCAAAACAACAATAGTATATCATAATATAACATTATGAAGAAAGATAAAGTCAATGCCATTATAAAAGTGTAAATTATATTAAACAAAAGATTGTTTTACATAGAGTCATAAAAGCCCTTAGCCACAAGTTGGCTAACCGGGCACCCACTCTTTCAGACTGTGTGTTTGAAATTGGTGAATCTTCTAAATCACCAGTGTTTGTGAAGGATGGTAGCAGCAATACTTCTAACCAACCTTCAGTGGCATCCCAAGGTAAGAAACCTATATAAGAGAAAAATGTTCCTGTCCCGAAGCCAAAACAATGGAAGCGTCCTTTTGTGTGTCATTACTGTCTCAAACCTAGTCACATCAGGTCGTTTTGTCGTAAGCTCAAAAATGACTATCTAGTGTGGGAATCCAAGCAGGTGTTGCCTCCCGTGTTGGACAACACCAAGCGCAACACTGGCGAAAGAGGACCTACTATGAAGAAAATTTGGGTACAAAATTCTGATCTTAAGTGTTTTGTTATTTATACTTCCTTGAAAGCTAACACTTAGGAAATTGGTATTTTGATAGTGGAAGTTCTCGGCACATGAAAGGTTTGAAATATCACCTCATGGACTACGTTGAACAAAATGGTGGTAAGGTGACATATGGAGGTGGTGCAAAAGGAAGAATTGTTGGCAAGGGAACACTCAATGTGGAAGGATTTCCAAAGCTTCATAATGTGCTATATGTTGAAGGACTAAATTCGAATCTAATTTCGATTAGTCAATTATGTGATGATGACTTGCATGTGAAGTTTGATAAGAATACTTGTGAAGTGTTTGAAAATGCTAACAGATGTATTATTACAGGTACAAGATCATCAGATAATTTCTACCAACTCGGTGAGAAATTGGCCTGTAGAGACTCAAAGGTTGATGATTTTAGTTTATGGCACCAAAAGCTTGGTCATGTGAATTTCAAGACTCTAAAGAATTTGAGTAAGTTTGAAGCTGTCAGAGGATTGTCAAATCTAAAATCTAGTGTTCCATACATCTGTGGTGCATTCCAAAAAGGTAAGCAAACACATGTGTCGCACCCCGTGTTACAACACTATGGGACAACACGGTATCTTGAACTTTTACATATGGATTTGATGGGTCCTATGGAAGTTGAGAGTTATGGAGGTAAGAAATATTCTTTGTTATGTGTAAATGATTTTTCTCGTTTTACATGGGTAAGATTTATTAGAGAAAAGTCAGGAAATTTTGATGTTTTTAAGAAATGTTTAATAAGATCACATAATTTTCGTAGACAGGTAACAAAAACCAAGTATATAATATGGAGTAGAATATGATTTATTAATTTATAGTCATATTATTTGTAATCTGGCAATGATATGTGAAATTGAATGGGAATTAAACAGTAATATTTTGGTCTTGTAGGGCCAAATGTTGACACTGGTTGAGTACACATTGCTGATGTACCGTGCATTATTTCCAGCCCCTGTGTGGTATAGATTTTTCCTAAACAAAGTCTATGGGAGTCTGTTTTCATCACAAATAACAGGGTTGTATTTAACTTTTTAGCTAACTTCACTTGTTGAGAAGGTATGTTATTTAACAAGTTACTTGATGTCTTACCTATCTTGTTCTTGAATCTTGAAAGTCAACCTTATCTAATCACTTAATTTCTTTCTTCCTTCAGGTTCGGTCATTCTTGACTCCAATAAAAGCATTATCTAAAAAATAAATTCATTATGGGTGTCATGCGAAATCAGAGCAGGTTTGATGCTTCTTCTGACCTTCCAAAGTTACATTTATTTGTGCACTTTAGCATGAAAAGTTCTTCTTGTCATACCATTAGACAGGGCTTAATTTTCAAGGTCGCTCAAGTGCCTGGCTCGGCATTTGGCAAATATATTGTCATTGATGAGCCTTTCTTTCATACTGCTAAAATACAAGTTTCTCTGAGTCACTTTCAGGGTCATTTCCTTTAAAAAAATAAAAAAAAATCTTTATGGTTCTTTTGATCTTACTCAATCATCTGAATTGTTCTAAAATTAACTAATTCTCTCACAAGGCAAATACTGATAGTTTTGATTGAGCTCAATCTGGCCTACAACTTAGTATTTCATTCAATTATTATTATATTCCTCACCTCACCCTAACCTACAACTTAATGTTTCATTCAGTTATTATTATATTCCTCTGAGTTTAGAAAACTATTTCAAGGTATTTATGATGTGATCAACTGTATTCTATTGTTCTTTGCCACTAGCTGATAATTGGTTTCCCACTGTTAGCAGGGAGACAATTTTTGCCTCATGTTTTCTTTTTCTAGTTTGTGATAAGTTTTAGTATCACGAGTTTTATGTTCCTACTTTGTGAAATTGCCTCATGATCTGCTTAATAAGTTTACTGAGGTTTAAAAAATAAGACATCTTCTTATGGAACTTTTATTCATCGTACTTAGGTTAATGCAGCTGGAGATCTGTGTGCTATATGCCAGGAGAAGAAGCACTCCCCAATTTTGTTGCGCTGCAAGCATATCTTCTGTGAAGACTGTGTTTCTGAATGGTTGGTTTTCACTTCTAAGATTATCATATTTATGTGCCTCACCTACTGTTAATGGCGGGCTCAATGTTTGTGAACTTTTGACGCATGAAACTGTAAAGATTATAGACTTCTATATTCGCACAGTCCCTTCAGAAATTACTAAAATGTTGTATTTCAGAAGATTATAGTCTTCTATAGTCTTCTATATTGTTTTCCTCTGTTGTGTTATAATTAACCTGTGTTATCTAATGTCGTATTTCAGAAGTCTGGTTCTTACTGGTGGCGGAGATCGCCGCTGACTGTGGTTGCCATTCCCTTGGGCATCATCAACAGTTCCTTCTGTAGTCACTTGTTTCGTATTCATTTAGAGATACTGCATTGTTAGGATTGGCACACAGTCCACACATGTTATGACACAAATATTACCAAGATTTTTAGTATGAAATGTGTTTTAGTGTGATTTGGGTACATATCTTGTACTTTTTATGAGAATATTTCGCCCCACAGCTTTGCACTTTCATATATTTTAATGATGTTATTTATATAGACATTTAAATTTGCAAAAAAATTTGAAAACAACGTTTTTAACGACAACGTTTTTTCACCCAAATTAACAACGAAGCACAACGCTTTTTTAAAGCCATCTCTAGAAAGCACAACGCTTTTTTACACTTAAAAAGCGTTGTCCTAGCTCAGATCTACAACGCTTTTTACGTGTTGTAATTTCTAGAAACAACAACGCTTTTTCAGCGTTGCCTTTTATTCAATCTACAACGCTTTTAAGCGTTGTCTATTCCAAATACCACAACGCTTTTAAAGCGTTGTCTTTTCTAAATAACACAACGCTTTTTAAGCGTTGTCTTTTCCGAATACCACAACACTTTCAAAGCGTTGTCTTTTCTAAATACCACAACGCTTTTTGCGCGTTGTCTTTGACCGCGGTCTTTTATAATACTGCCTACGACAACGCTTTTTTTGGGACAACAACAACGCGGAAAAAGCGTTGTGGTTTGCCTTTTTCTTGTAGTGGCCCTAAAGTATTCGCACAAAACAATTAGTAGTGCAGTTACTTTTCTTGATAATACAGGATGAAGAGTGATTGGCAGAAATTGTTCCATTATGATATGAAAATCATGACTTTTTAGACCCATAATCTTAGAGCGTCCAACATCCAAACACTTGGAAATATTAGATGACATGCCATCAGGGACAAATGTTTCTCAACACCAAACAAGATATTTTTATTTTCTTATTTCCTCATACAATAACATGCAGGTGGCATGTATTTGGTACCATCTGGTTGTGTCTGTGGCCATAACTGTCTCATAAACCTAACATTTTCAAATCTATACGAGCGACACCATTATCTTTGATCTTATTCGAATCATTTTGAAGTGTCCCAAGGATGTTATCACAAAAATTTTTCTCAATGTGCATAGGATCCAAATTATTCCTGATCAAATTAAACTCCCAATATAGTAGATTGAAGAATATGCTTTGTTTTCTCCACATTTGTTCAATTGATCCGGTTTGAACTTATGTAGATGGTTTAGATGCATTACTTTTACCAAACACCACATTTTTATTTTGGGTCATTAGCAGAACATCAGATCCAGAAAATGGCATTAGATCTAAATGGTGTTGCTTTGGCTTTCCATAACTTGTCATTGTTCGAATGTGCGAGTCTAAAGGCAAAAAATGGTGATGCCATCTAAATGACCATTTCTTTCCATGCTTCAAATACAATATATTTTTCTTATCAACAAAACTTCGACAAGCATTCTTGGCATATGTATTCCATCTAGAAAAACATCCCAAACCAGAAAAATCACTAATTGTCCAAAGTAATGCAACCCGCATTTGAAACATTTTGTAATTGCAAGCATCATAAGTGGCAATCCATTGTCCCATAAGTCTTTCAATTCAGTCAATAAGGGACGTAAATACACATAAATATCATTTTCAGGTATTTTTGTACCTGGAATTAAAGTGGATAAAATAATTGAATGAGGTTTCATGGATTTCCAAGGGTGGTAAATTGTATGGCATCAAAACGATGGGCCAAGTACTATGTGAAGTACTTTGATTTTTGAATGGATTAAATCCATCTGTGGCGAGTCCCAAACGCACGTTTCTAGGATCTGATGCAAACTTTCGGCGTTCATCAAACGCTCTCCAAGCCGGTGAGTCAGCTGGATGCCTTAGATTTCCATCCGAAACTCTTTTCTTAAAATGCCATTGCATACTTTCTGAAGTCTTAGAAGACATGAATAACCGTTGTAATCTTGGTTTCAATGGAAAATACCAAAAAATCTTTTGCAAGAGTTTTCACTTGAAGACGTTTTTTTCCTCCTTGACGAGATCTCTTCTGCTGTTTCAGTAAGGTTTTCTATCTCGAAAGATTACATACTTTGCAAGTTTGTTGTTTTTCATCTTCACCCTAATAAATCATGCAATCATTTGGGCAAGCATGAAGTTTTTCATAATGCAGTCCTAATTTAGAAATTAGTTTCTTTGCTTCATAAAAAAAATAGGTATTTGTGCTTCAGAGGGAAGTACTCATCGAAGAAATTCCAATAACATCGTAAAGGATTTATTGCTCCATTTTCCGCTCACTTTAAACTGAAATTAACTCAACAAGGAAATCCAATTTGCAAATTTTATTGCATCCATCATATAAAGGTTGTTTTCCTTCTTCTATCAATCAATAGAAATATTTCACATTAGGATCCATTGATATATGACTCTCGCGAATGCACCAATGCAATCGTCATTATTCATAGTCGATCATTCATCTATTTGAAACTCTTCACATAATGTTTCTTGTCCCATTGGTTCACTGTTATTCACCCCAGATACATTCTTATCGAAAACCTCAAGCCCACTGATCATGCTATCACATGACAGTACAATCTTTTTTCTCCATGAAAAGTTCAAACATTTATGATAATCAGATAAGATACTGTTTCAGATGTTCATATACTTTCTCACGATTATGGTTCAATGAATTTATGCATTTACAACAAGGGCACAATTTTGTTAATTCATGAGACATGTCAGAAAATGCATGACGCAAAAAATGTAGGAACCCCACCCGATATTCTAGACTGCCACGAGGGTAGCTCATCCATGCCCTTTGCATTTTAGATCCTGTAGAATTATTTTTAAAATTTTAAATATCTATATCTATATAATATCAAAGATTCATAAAAATAAAAGGACAATCTGCTCAAAAATCTCCAAATCCAAACATGTTTTGCTTTGGGTCCCTAGTCATAAAATGTGGTACAAAACAATACAAGATGTGGTACAAAAACATACAAAATGTGGTACAAATTAACAAAAATTGTGGTACAAAAAAGTGGCCAAGAAGTGCAGAGTAAAACATGTTTGCATTTGGGATTTTTGAGCAATTTGCACAAAATAAAATAATATAATATAAAAAACTTTGTATATCTAAACATACATTGCACATATAAATATCAAATTTACTGTGAAATGTCTTTTCTCCCTTTAGTACTTTGTCTTCTTGTCAATGAAGATCAATGTAAAGTTTTATGTTACTAACATTATTTTCTTGTCAAAATATCTCCATTCTTCAAAAAATAATCTATTTGTTATTTTTTCCTGTACATAATCTGATCATCAATGGCATAGCAACAATCAGTTTATTCGTTTATGAAATGAAACATATAAACAATCCTAATATTACAAACTTGATTCTCATATTTGCATTGAAAACAAAAATATATTCATGAATTCTCTTCAAAATAAGAATACAAAAAAAAAAAAAAAATCCCCAAATGACAGATTCTTGGAAATAAATTAAATTACAAATCCGAAACATTTATTTAAATACATCATCAATTCTGTATTATTTGGTAAAACGAAAATTAAATTGAGAAGAAAGAGTGGAACTGAATCGGTTCTTAAACACCGCTTCCATACAACTTGAATTCGTTGGGCTTCCTAAAGGATTCTACATGATGAAGATAAAAAATGTGGGGTGCGGAATTTATACTTGCTTTAGAAACGTTTAGATATTATTATCCGCAATAGATATGAAGATTTCGAACCGGTTTACCATCGATACTAAAAGTTAACCAGAAGATTGTGTGGACAGAACCGTCCCTATAAGTGGTCATTAGAAATAGTAATTCGGGACCGCTTCGAAAATACCGATTCTAAAACACCCTTTTTTGGTAGTGATATATCTATACATATCTAGTAATCTAAATATGAAATCTAAATATGAAATTAACCATTATTTATGAGTGACTCAAATAATGGGATTGATGTGCTTCAAGGCTCCTTAATTATGGAATGAGATCATGGGAGCAGAACGATGCTCTGTACCCTTCCTCCTTACCATGATCAACAATGGAATTGAAGGCTAAAATTTATTATAGATGGTGAAGGTTATATATTTATGAAAATCTCATCACTTTAAATTATATATATATATATATATATATTTCACAATTTACGAATTGATCATATATAGTAATTATTATTTTTATTTGTTTCTCGACGATTATTCGTATATTAATGATTCGGTCGCTTTGTTCTTCTATGTTCGATTTCAGACTTGTTATACTACAGTCTATATCTGTGTACTACTTTTGTACAAGATCTGGATTTATAAACCAAAAATATGTCACAAATATACTGCTCGATCGCCCAACAACATGCATAGGAATTTTATTCCGTCATAATTTATATAATATAATAGAGAAGACAGGATTACACTTGAAACACAAGACAAGACATATTTCAAATAAATGAAAACTGAACTTGACACAGAGTAGTCGCGATATATATCGGTTTGATGATGCCGATTTCAGAATTATTACAAACACCTGTAACCCAAAATAATCTCAAGTTTACATGAACTACCGGAACAACAAGTTGCACCAGTGGCAGCGCAAGAGTCAAGGAAAGGTACGCAATCAAGCAATTTCCTCGAGGAGAGAGTCGTTGTTACCACGGTCGACGATGTCACTTTTATGAATTCTGAACCTGCAATTACAAACACAATTCTATAAAAATAATACATAGAGAATCATCATTTGATCGTGTTTAATTTAGTTGTCACAATCATAAAATGACTCCAATCACATGTACCATATTGTTTTCATGATCAAATCGAAACCATAAATACAGGATGCATATGATATATATATATCATCGACACTACTTTTTATATTAAAAAAAGAAGAAGAAGAAGAAGTTTTAAGGATGTTAAAAGAAAGACAGTTACTTGGTGTGCAAAGCACAAGGAAACAGAATAAGACTAGCTTAATGAATGCTTTCTCCATTGGTTAGTTTTAATTGAATTTGAAGGTCCAATGAGACCTTTTATAGGAGGAGAGCCAAGTTTTTAGGGTATTAAATTAATATTGAGCCCAAATAAATAATTAAATGAAGTTTTTTTAAATTTACATGCGAATCATGGTGTGACTAAATTATTACAACCTTGTTTGACTGCACAAATGATATCAAATTTTATTTAATACTAGGGTTCTTGTTATATTTCATGTTTAATATTATATTGGGCTTGTATAGCCTTGTTCAAATTTAAATCCAAAGTGATCGATTAATCTATTAATATGCCATTTCATCATGTATTTGAGTAAAACATAATATATTTTTAAAGAGAAAATAAAATTTTAATCGTAATACATATCAGGCTATATTTTGGAATTTCATTTTTCTGAGATGAAACCATTTCATTAATTATATAGTCTGACATAAAATAATTTTTTTATATCTAATTAAAATTTTCTAACTGATGATTATTTAGGTAATTATGTTAAACAGTCGCTTAGTCGATAATGTTTTAACACGTTTAAAGATTTGAACAGAGATCGAAGCACGGTATTATATTAAAACAAGCAAGCTAATTATGCATTGATCAAGTACATATTGTTAATATATGAATTCACGAGTATCACAACTCATTGACTATAACTAAAATAATTATTATCTTGTTGTCAATTCATTTTTGGATGCATCCTCTTGCATAAAATATAATTACTGTGCATTAATCATTTAAAACAATATTTCATAATCAGACCGATGATCGAATCGGTTTACCTTGAAAAAACGGTCCAATCGGTCGGTCGAACCGGAAAACCGATATATAATATAATATAATTATTAATAATATATTTTAAAATTTAAAACCTAAAAAATGTATATAAATAGACAAAAAAAATATTTATCCTGAACAAGTTATCGGTTACAATGGATTATTCTATGCTACACTTAGAGTACTTCTCCCCCCATGATGTGGTCAAATATCAACTATTGGATCATCAATACATATGTCAATTTTCATAAAAATATAGGGATCCCACGTGATCTAATGGTATTGAAATAGGGGGAGAAACACTCCCGGTGTAGTATAGACTAACCCGGTTACAAGCAAGAGGATAAGATCAGCCAAAATCGATGAATTTCATAAAGTCAATATAGTAATCGATGAATTTCATAAAGCCAAAATCTATTAGTAGTTTGCATTGGTCGTGTCGGGTTAATCTCAAAAAAATGAGACGTGAGACCGTTTTATTAGTTTTTTTTTTTAAAAAAAATTGTGGTGAACCGGACAATCATTTTTTTAAAAAAAATCTTTAATTTGAAATATTAGGTAATTTAATTTTTAAAAAATTGAGTCCTTTTATATTTCTAAAAAAAGAATTTATTTAACTTGTTTAAATATGATTGGTTTAGTTTTTTTAAAAAATAAAGGTATATGTGTATCCACTATAATTTTATTATCTTTTTAATAGTAATATATTTTATAGTAGTAATAATAATAATAGTTGGAATACGTGAAATTACAGTAAAAAAATAAATTAAGAAAGGTGTGTATAAGTGTGTGTCTAATTTTTTTTACTACTAATATGATTAATTAAAAAATAATAATTATAATTGGAATTATAATAATTGAAATATGGAAAATTCTAAAAAATTGTGCACGCGAAATTCTTGAATTTTTCTTTTTTATTGTTTTAAAAAAATTAATTTATTAATTTAAATATATAGGTTTAGTTTTTTTAAAAAAATAAAAAAATGTGAACATGCGAGTTTCACTAATTTGAAAGACAAATAATAATTTTAAAAAAGTATGTATCTTGTGACAAGCTCTTTACAATCTTTTTTCCCGTAAGATGGATCACCCGGTTCATACCTACAATAAAATTAAACTGGACCGACTCATGTACATACAATGTCTTATTATTATTTTGAAAACTAGCTAAACCAATAATATTAAAATAAGTTAAATTTTTTTTTGATATATAAAAAAAAACAAAATTTTTTTGAAAGATAAATTACCTAATATTTCAAAATAAATAATTTTTTCTTAAAAAAAATGGTTTTTCGGTTTACTACCATTTTAAAATAAAAAACCTATAATGAGATTCTCACATATCATTTTTTTGAATTTGATCTCCCATCAGACAAAATCCATTAAAAAATATTAATTTTTTTTGTTAAAAGTATTAGTTTTCATTATATGTATGGACCGAGTCGATCTGTCTTACGATAAAGATCCATGAACTATTTTCTTATTACCGCGATTTCATAAATATGATGAATAAGCTTGTGACATTTAATCGGTAGACATAATTATTGGTACGAAATATTTTCTTACTTCTTTACTTTTAAAATACATGAGTTGTTGGATCAACACCGCATCGATAAAAGTATGATTTCTTTCCTACTTCTTTCCTACATCCATTCAAAATTATTTTCATGTATATGAAATAGGTAACGAATTGTGTGACATAACTGTTACGGAATTAAAGCCATAATAACCGATGACCGACGGACAATAAATGCTTAAAAAATTACGAAATAAAATAATCAACAAGAACAACAAGGATTTACGTGGTTCACCTAATATAGGCTATGTCCATGGAACTACTGCAAATATTTATTATCGGAAGAAATATTACAAGTGTATACAAAACACTTTCTCTCACCAACCCAAACCCCGAGTATTATCGAGAAAATAATTTCTCTCACTCACAAGAGATCACCAAAAAACTCTCTTTCCCTTTTTTTTTTTTCTCTCTTATTTAAGAAGCTTTTTTTTGCTTTTGCGCTGGGATGGGATACTTGAAATGAGAATGGGGGAGCTCTATTTATAGAGCTCCCAAAACATATAGCATTTAATTCACACTCCTCCAACCACTAACTCCCACCTGTCATCATCCCACCAATCATTTAACAAATCTCTCACTTGAAGACTTGATTTCAATCATGGCTTCACATAGTCAATGCAGCAGCTCATGCCTCCTCTCTTATATTTGCATTCCAACTGAAGTTGAGCATAACTTCAGTTTGTCAATAGTCACCACCTTCGTGAACATATCAGCTGGATTTCTACTACCAGAAATCTTCTCAAGCATCCAGATTCCATCTTTCAGAACCGATCTGATGAAATGGTACCGAACCTGTATATGCTTCGTCCTAGCATGATAAACAGGATTCTTTGCCAAATGAATAACACTCTGAATGTTACAGTATAACGTACTATCCTCAATCTTTTGACCTAATTCTTCCATAAACGATCTCAACCATATCATCTCCTTGATAGCTTCTGTCACTGCAACATATTCAGCTTCAGTAGTCGAAAGTGCAACAATCTTTTGTAACTTCGACACTCATCTTACAGCCGTACCACCCAATGTGAACACATATCCATTAGTCGTCTTCTTGCCGTCTAGATCACCACCCATGTCGGCATCTAAAAAACCTTGTAAGCCTGAATTTGTCCTCCTGAAGCATAAAGATAAAGCAACAGTACCTTTCAAATACCTGAGAATCCACTTCACTGCTTCCCAATGTTGTTTTCCCAGATTGCTCATAAACATGCTCACAACTCCCACTGCATGTGCTATGTCTGGTCTGGTGCACACCATTTCATACATGAGGCTTCCGACAGTAGAGGCATAAGGAACCTTATTCATATAAGCATGCTCTTTCTCCGTCGATGGTGATTGGGCTTTGGTTAGTTTGAAATGAATAGCCAAAGGAGTACTAACCGGTTTAGCTTCATCCATGTTGAATCTGCTAAGAACATTTTTCACGTACCCTGCCTGAGATAACTTCAAGACTCCGTTCACCCAATCTCTCCAGATCCTTATACCAAGAATTTGTTTTGCAGCTCCCAAATCCTTAATTGCAAATTCTTTTGATAACTCTCTCTTGAGCTTATCAATCACTTTCAGACAAGATCCTGCTATCAACATGTCATCCACATATAGTAGTAGAATTATATAAGAACCATCAATCTTCTTCACATAACAACAGTGATCCGCTTGGCACCTCAGGAAACCGTTGTTATTCATGAATCCATCAAACTTCTTGTACCGCTGTCTTGGAGCTTGTTTGAGACCATACAATCTCTTATGAAGTTTTCAAACCATTCTCTGTCCCACGTACTTCAAATCCCTGTGGCTGCTTCATATATATTTCTTCATCTAAGTCACCATGAAGAAACGTTGTCTTTACATCCATCTACTCCACATGTAAGTTTTCATTCGCCACTAATCCAAGTACAGTTCTGATAGTGGCCAGCTTCACCACTGGAGAAAAAATCTCGGTGTAATCAACGTCTTCTCTTTGTTGAAAGCCTTTTACAACAAGTCTTGCCTTGTACTGTTTACTGCCATCAACTTCTTCTTTGATCTGGTACACCCAGTTGTTGTGTAATGCCTTTTTGCCTTTCGAAAGTTCTGTTAACTCTCAAGTCTGATTGGATGACAGTGAATCCATCTCATCTTTCATGGCTAACTCCCACTTGATTGACTAATCATTTTGCATCGCTATATCATAAGTCTCCGGTTCACCTTTATCTGTCAGCAAAATATAGTAAAGTGCAGGGGAGTATTTCTGAGGTGGTCTGATTGTTATAGAAGATCTTTTGAGTTCAATTTCCGGAATTTGTGGGTCATCATCTTGTGCAGCATTTTCTTTATCCTCAAGTTACTAGCTTCTGACTCATTCACAGGAATATCCATCAATGACACTTCATCCGTCTTCTTGACTTCAGGACATTCATCTCCAGCTTCAATGCTTGACTTGTCCTTATACATCTCATACTCATTAAAGATTACATCTCTGCTTCGAATGATCTTCCGATTTTGGTCATCCCAGAAACGATAACCAAACTCATTATCTCCATAACCAATAAAGAAACATTTCTTGGATTTTGGATCAAGTTTTGTTCTGCTAGCTGAATCAATGTGAACATATGATAAACATCCAAACACTTTCAAGAAAGAAAGGTTTAATTCTTTGCCGCGCCAGACTTCTTCAGGTATTCTGTAACCAAGCGGTACCAAAGGTCCCTTGTTGATCAGATATGCTGCAGTGTTAACTGCATCAACCCAGAATGATTTCGGCAGCCCAACATGCAATCTCATGCTCCTAGCTCGCTCATTCAGGGTCCTGTTCATCTTCTCAGCTACACCATTCTGTTGAGGAGTACCTGGAATGGTTTTCTTCATATTGATCCAGTTCAGCGCACAAGACTTCTTGAACTCATCATCTTCATATTCTCCTCCATTATCAGATCGTAAGCACTTCATCTTCAAGTTGGTCTCAGTCTCCACCATGACTTTCCACCTCTTAAAGGTTTCGTAAACATCAGATTTATTTTTTAAAAAATAAACCCAAACCTTCCTACTTGAATCATCGATAAATGTGACATAATATCGTGAGCCTCCAAGGGATGTCATAGGATATGGACCCCATACATCAGTATGAACTAGCTCCAACTTGGATGTCTTTGGTTCTCTGTCGCCTTTTGAAAAGCTCAACTTTTTCTGCTTTCCAAGTATACAACTTTCACTTAGCTTGTGTTTGATGGACTTTAATTTCAGCATCTTCCCATTTGATAACAACAACTTCATTCCCTTCTCGCTCATATGTCCAAGTCTACAGTGCCATAGACTTGAGTTAGTTCCAGCATTCACAGCTGCTAAAGTATCTCTGCAACTGGAAGTCATGTAGAGCGTTCCAGTTTTCTGTCCTCAAGCAACAATCATGGCTCCTTTGCTCACTTTCCAGGAACCATCACCGAAGGTCACATTATGGCCTTCGTCATCGAGCTGTCCCACTGAGATCAGATTCCGCGTCAGTCTTGGTACATGTCTGACTTTATTGATTTTCTAGACAGATCCATTTGACATTTTCAACTCGACATCTCCCATACCAAAAATCTCCAAAGGTTTTCCATCTGCCAGAAAAACTTTTCCGTAATCGCCAGCAATGTAATTATCGAATACATTGCGATTACCCGTGGTATGAAACGAGGCTCCAGAATCCATAACCCAAGAGTCAACAGGGCTTTCCATGGATTGTACTAAAGCATCGTGTACCTCCTCAGTCACAACATTTGTGTTTTTTGTTTCTTTGCAGTTTCTTTTTAGGTGGCCAATCTCACCTGAGCTCCAGCACTTCAAATTCTTTTCAAATGTGATTTTATCTTTACCATTCCTTGACTTGGACCTGCTCCACCATTTGTTAGAATTCTTTTCGACATTCCTTCCCCTACCTCTGTTATCTAGATTAAGAGCAGAACTCGATGATGCTTTTTCACCAGAATCCAACCTGCAAACTTCTTTGGCAAGAATCCGGTCTCTGACATTATTGAATTGTAATTTTCCCTTGCCAACAGAATTGCTAACTGCTGCCCGCAACGGCTCCCAAGTATTTGGCAAAGACGCCGAATAAGTGCACGAATCTCATCATCAAAATTTATTTCAATCGATGTCAATTGAGAAACAATCGTGTTGAATTCATTGATATGTGCTGCTATTGAACCGCCTTCACCCTTCTTTAAGTTAAATAACTTTTTCATCAGATGTACTTTATTATTGGCTGATGACTTCTCGTACATGTCTGATAGGATGGACATAATCTCCTCCGTGATATGTGCCTCTTCCACATTATGTGCCACGTTCTTTGTTAGGGTCAATCGAATAACCCCCAAAAACTGTCGGTCAAGAAGCTCCCACTCATCGGCCTCCATTTTTTCCGACTTTTTTTCCAATAGAGGTTTATGTAGCTTCTTGCTATACAAATAATCTCTAATCTGTAAATGCCAGAACTTAAAGTCTGAACCATCAAACTTGTTGATGCCAGGGCCAGATCCGTTATTTCTGACCATTATTTTTGCCTTAAAAAATTTCAAAAAATCTTTTTTGATGTGGAAATTCAGACAGATCTACAAACACAGAGCATACTCAAAATTTTAGGAAATTTTACACCAACTCTCTGATACCAGTTGTTACGGAATTAAAGCCATAATAACCGATGACCGACGGACAATAAATGCCCAAAAAATTGTGGAATAAAATAATCAACAAGAACACCAAGGATTTGTGTGTTTCACCTAATATAGGATACGTCCACGGAGCTACTGCAAATATTTATTACTGGGAGAAATATTACAAGTGTATACAAAACACTTTCTCTCACCAACCCAAACCCCGAGTATTATCGAGAAAATAATTTCTCTAACTCACAAAAGATCACAAAAAAAAACTCTATTTTCTTTTTTTTTCTCTCTTATTTAAGAAGCTATGTTTTGCTTCTGCTTTGTGATGGGATACTTGAAATGGGAATGGGGGAGCTCTATTTATAGAGCTCCCAAAACGTGTAGCATTTAATTCATACTCCTCCAACCACTAACTCCCACATGTCATCATCCCACCAATCACCTAGCAATAACATCATTGCTCCTCTACCAAATATTAAGATTTGTCTACATCAATATATTTTGTTGTCTAAACATTTCTGCTTAAGAACATATAAAAAAATATCACCATTAAGTATCAAACTTTTTAAAAACCTCATTATACTGTTTCATACAATGATTTTTATTTACTAATAAAACATTAATATAAGAAAAGTATTATTGACACAAAATATGCTAATATCGAGATACTTTAATGTGACTTCAGTATTATTCAATTTAAATTTGGTACATGACTTGGAAATTTGAGTATAAATTTTGAGAGCCATCATCGTTGTCTTGATCAAAATTCATATGTATACTTCATGAGTGAGGGGTGTGAAAACAAACTTCTTGGCATAAATTTAATATACAAATTAAACAACACTAACAACACCATTATTGACATAAAATATGATAATTTTGGGATAATATAATGTGAATTCCGTATTATTAGTTTGAAATTAGGTACATTGGAAATTTGAGTATAAATTCTGAGAGATAGTGCTGTCATTGTTGTGATCCAAGTTCATATGTATACTTAATGTGTGTGATAGGATCGGTTTTGTGTAAGAGGGGGGGGGGGGGGGATACACTTCAAAAAATTACTCGACTGATAACAACTAGAATTCAATCGGATTAGCGACTGAATTCTTACTACCTTGGTTTCTATGCAAATTGACAAACAAGTATGATGTGTGGAAAAATTCCAAAGTGCATATTCTGAACACTGAATAAAAATGTATGTAAAACTGAAAGAAGGACACATAGGGATGTTCTGGATGTTCGGAGATTTCAATGACTCCTACGTCACCCCTTATTCCTCCTTGGAAGGATAGTACTAAAAAACTTTGAATTTTACAGTCAACTTACAAAACCCAACTCCAAGACTATGACTTATTCTCAATTGCATATCTCAGAACTCCTAGTTACAACACAAATAACAGTCCTCGACTAAGAGTATAACAAAATATTACAACTCGATAATAGCTGCACAAATTGATCCTTAAATGATCGAATAATATCTGTGAATGTGCGCTTCGAGTTTCTTGATCAGTTTTTTGCTAAGTGCTTTGAAAGCTTTGAATCAACTGGTTAGATTAAAGTTCGTAAAACTGTGAGCGAGAGAGCTTTCCTCAACTGATCAAACTGCCTATTTATAATCTTGGGTGCCAACAGTCATAAATTTGAATATCATCAGAAATCTTTAAATTATTCCTGGTGCATTGCTTCTATCTGCCATGTCAACATTATTATGCAAAAAGGTAAATTTTGGGATCGCGACGTTAGTTGCACAAATGTCAGTGTCAGTGTATGGATAATATTATCCACTGAAGTAAACTGAGTGTCATTCTGACTATTCTCTTAATGTTGGTAAATGAACTTCATTTGACAGATCGATTACAGTTTAGTGGTCAAATAGATAGACTGATAGAGAACACCTGAGCGTAATCTCGTTGAGTAAACTGATACAACGTAGCAACTAAGTATGCGAGCAGTTTACTTCCCAATACTTTAGACGTGATCAATTTAGCAACTCCTGAGTGGTTTCTCAATACCAGTTCAGTTTGTTTGGCGATCATTTTAGCATTTGATGTCGTTTATTCAGTTTAGTTCTAAGATTGCAAAACACCGAAAATTAAATATTCAACAATTTTTCTTTTTTTGGTGTTTGACAAAACTTATATTCATCAAGTCTAGATTTTATCTGAGATAAAATGATAAACTTAGCTAATTTCCCCCTTTTTGACAAACATAACACATGAAAAGTTTGTTTAAGAAGCCAAAGTCAATTAATAATAATCAATCAGCAAACAAGTTTGGATAAAATAATCAGTGCTGAAAGTCTATCTTTGACTCGGATGGTGTCGATGAGTGCTGTGAGGGCGAATGGTAGAGGCATGTATGGTGGACTGGACCTGATGGCCATCTCTAGACCGAACAGATTGCGAAAGTTCTTGATAGTACAAAAGTTTTCTGGTGAGTGAGGAGAGAGACTCGATCTGATTTGTCATGCCCTGAATATTAGTGGCAAATGATACTCTAAGAAAGTGAACTTCTGTGGAGAGATTGTCTAACTTGGTATCAAGAGAGGAATGAGATTGCTGCACTTGGGATAGAGAAGATCCTATGACCGGCTAAATCGATATGATATAAATCTACTGGAAAGTGTACCAGGTCAAGTAATAGTAAAGTGGACAGAGAGTCCAAGTATCGATCCCACAGGGACTGCAGTCAATTCTCAAGAATTAATTATTTAGCTTAATCTAGACAAAAGCATAAAAAGCAATTTGATTTAAATAAAATAAGAATATATAATAAAAACTTCTGAAGAAATAAGAATTAAAATAGTTGAAAAGAAAATTTAATTAAAACGAGACAACCAAGACACACGTAGGTACCGAACAAATCATGTAACATGTAGCCGATTCAGGACTCAGATTTATTCTTAGATTAGGGGAATTCTCTTAACTTATTCAAATGTCTATTTCTAGAACAATCAAACCTACTCAAATATTGACGGATTAATCTTTCGTAATTCTAATCAAATTTGAATGCATTAAATATTTGTGAAAATTCAGTTTACACCCAAACCGCACACTGAAACAGAATTCTATTTCTAGTCGGTTTTACCATGTGTTAATTATCAGAGTGATCGAAATCAATACCTTCTCTGTATACTTGGAATCGATTAACATGCAAGCAAACAGTTTATCAGACTATTCACAAGACAAATATAAATCTGACAATCAATAAAATAAAATCAAGTCTGAAAAATCCCAAACAAACATCCAAGTTTTCTACATAAATTTTTTCGGCCCAATCACGTCGTCTTGGTTCAAAACAAACTACTCAATAATTGAAACTAGAATTCAAACAAAAAGAAGAAAGAAAGAAAAACTCTGATGACGATGGAGCAAATCTCCAATCTCCAAGCCTAGCCACCTCTCGCCTCTTGTCTGCGTTTTCTGCGTGTTAGAACCCTTTAATCTGAAAAATTCATATCTTAAGTTCTAGCCGTCAGATCGACCTGAAATTTTGACAGCAGCTTCAAAACATCTTGAAATTATATCGGAACGGTGAGATCGGATTTGGATCAATATAAAATTAAATTTGATTTTTTTTAACAAAACTGCTCCGTAATTCATTCTTCAACAATTCATTTTCCTACAAAATTAACCCGAGGAGTGAAATACTCACGCATGCACTAAAACACATAAAAACACATAAAAATAATATGAATGCACACAAAATAGACATAAACCTATCACAAAATAATACACACAAAATGAACTTATCAACACCCCCATACTTAAAACTTGCTCGCCCTCGAGCAAGATATGCAAAAAACACATGCAAACAAAAACATAAGTGAGGAAAAATCATGAATGTTCACAGCCTCCAAGAAGTTCAATCACAAAAAAAAATCACACACACTCTTTACTTTTCATAATACAACTTCGGTATAACATGAACGTGTGTATGTGAACTGTCATTCCTGTTTCATATTACTTAGACCGAATTTATTTCAAAACTGTTTAGAGACCTATGACAAATTAGTGCAAGTTTTACTCTTCAAGTGCCCATTCCTTCAAACGACCTCTAGACTAAACCCACCTCCCTTGAGATAATGAATTACACACCTCCGGATTTTGCACCCGGTATTGCTTTTAGCCCCAATAATTACCCACTGACTTAGCTATAACTGGATAGGATACGAAAAATCTTTTTTCTTTTTTTTAATCCCCTCGTCTATAGCCCGGATGGAGCATCAACCCCATTTTACCCGCAAACATAGCTATGGAGCAATGATTAGGATTTCAATCATTGTCCAAGCCCAAATGGAGTTGTAAAATTTTTTTTTTCTAGGTGCGCCCAAAATCATAAGTGTAAACTAGAGCCTCATCAAAATTCATAGAACACAATCAAGATCCACAAATCACCTATTGTCTTGCAATGGTCAAACAGACATAAACTTCATTAAATCTTTCGTTACACTCCACTGGTCTAACATAAGTGCTTATAAATATTCACAGTTCAACCTACAGTTTCTCATGTCCAGTCAAGAGAAATTTTTTTCAAAAATCCATTTTTTTTTTCAAATAAACTTCATCATCATAGGCTACCATGACTCATCCTACTCATGCAAGACAACACAAACAACAACAAAATGATATGCATGATTACGAACCAAACACAAAAACTAAACCAAATGAATGCAAACAGAATGAACACAAAATATAATAACCAATGCAATAAACTAGTCTACCCCCCATACTTATCCAAAGCATTGCCCTCAATGCTTCAGAATAATGAACAGAATGCATAAAAACACGCAAATGGAAATACTAACAAAAACACAATGAAAACAACAATAACACTCCCCTGGTTTTCGATTCATCCTCTTCCTTCTTCTTTGGCAGCATCTGTTGGGATGACAATAGCAGAATGGGTATAGCGGCAGGCATGGAAAACTGGCATAGGAAAGAAAAAAAATTCAAATAAAAAGAAATATAAACAAAAATTAAAATAAAGAGAAAGAGAAAGGAAAAGAACACTGGGTTGCCTCCCAGTCAGCGCTAAGTTTATAGTCTACAGTCTGACTATGCAGAAGAAACCATCAAAGAGCGGCTGCCGCCCATAGTAAGAATCATAAGACTCTACGTATGGGTTTTGATTTCCTTCGCCCTCAAGCTTGGCGTGATATATACTTTGTAAGCTCATCGGTCCAACAACACTTGGTTTGAAAATTTTCTTTTGGAAGGAGACTCCGAATCTAGGCTGCAGCACATAGAGGATGAAATATGCTGGAGGTAGCGTCAATGGAAAGAAAGAATCTTCTAACGGTGTACATGGAACGACCATTGACGATGTCAAATCTTTCTCCTTGTATGTTTCTTCCTCCTCCATTATCACTTTTGGCTCCTCGTCACATGACGATTCTTCAAGAAATAGTTCTTCTTGCTTTGGCTCAATTGCTTCATTCTCTTGGCAGATCTCAAAAATTGATTCTCTAATAAGCGCAATATGTTCATCCAAAAGACTCAAAGACTTGATGCGGCTTTCTAAGAACGGGTTTGTCTCTTCTTGCCTTTTCACAAAATTCTCCAACTGAGCCACATGATCCTCAAAATACCCTACACACTCTTCTTGATGCTCCGGTGGTTGGTTCGCAAAATTTGTGGAGTTAAATTCTGGAGGATATTTGTACTCCAAACTTGCAATGAAGGATCACAATGTCAATGGTAGTAGAAATCCGCCATATCATTTAACAAGTGCATATCACTATCTTCATCTCTTCTGAATAGGTGACTGCCAGTGGCCAAAGCTCCATAATCCACCCAACTTCTTGTAGTCTCATCCAAACCACCGTAAAAAATCTGAGTGAGCGTGTAGTTCGAAAAATTATGGCATCGAAATTTATTCGCCAAATCATTGAATCTTCCCCAAGAAGCATAGAAAGGCTCCGAATATTGTTGGCCAAACCTTGTGAACACCTGTCGATGATCCATCTCCAAGTACCTCACAAGTAAGAAACAATAAAATTAAAAATAAATAATTAAAAACTAAAAATAATAAAATATCTAGTCTCAAGCAAATAATCTATCCTAATATTAATTAAACAGTCCCCGGCAACGGCGCCAAAAACTTGACCGGCTAAATCGGTGTGATATAAATCTACTGGCAGGCGTACCAGGTCAAGTAATAGTAAAGTGGACAGAGATTCCAAGTATCGATCCCACAGGAACTGCAGTCAATTCTCAAAAATTAATTATTTAGCTTAATCTAGACAAAATCATAAAAAGCAATTTGATTTAAATAAAATAAGAATATATAATAAAAAATTCTGAAGAAATAAGAATTAAAATAGTTGAAAAAAAAATTTAATTCAAACGAGACAACCAAGACACACGTAGGTACCGAACAAATCATATAACATGTAGCCGATTCACGACTCAGATTTAATCTTAGATTACGGGAATTCTCTTAACTTGTTCAAATGTATATTTCTAGAACAATCACACCTACTCAAATATTGACGGATTAATCTTTCGTAATTCTAATCAAATTTGAATGCATTAAATATTTGTGAAAATTCAGTTTACACCCAAACCGCACACTGAAACCGAATTCTATTTCTAGTCGGTTTTACCATGTGTTAATTATCATAGTGATCAAAATCAATACCTTCTCTGTCGACTTGGAATCGATTAACATGCAAGAAAACAGTTGATCATACTATTCACAAGACAAATATAAATCTGACAATCAATAAAATAAAATCATGTCTGAAAAATCCCAAACAAACATCCAAGTTTTATACATAAATTTTTTCGGCCCAATCACGTCGTCTTGGTTCAAAACAAACTACTCAATAATTGAAACTAGAATTCAAACAAAAAGAAGAAAAAAAGAAAAACTCTGATGACGATGGAGCAAATCTCCAATCTACAAGCCTAGCCGCCTCTCGCCTCTTGTCTGCGTTCTCTGCGTTGGAACCCTTTAATCTGATGATTAGATTTGTATTTATATGCCCAAGGGTATTCAAAAGATAGCATCCAATTCGAGCAAGAGTTTCCAAAATAAAAATTCTGCACGCTCCGCTCGCTCGAGCGAGCACAGGTCTCGCTCGAGCGAGCAACTTTCTGTCTCGGAAGTTTTTTTGCACGTCTCGCTCGCTCGAGCAAGCATAGACTCTCGCTCGAGCGAGTGGATTTTTCTGCTCCGCGCGACGATCCTGAAAAATTCATATCTTAAGTTCTAGCCGTTAGATCGACCTGAAATTTTGACAGCAGCTTCAAAACATCTTGAAATTCATTCGGAACGGTAGAGATCGGATTTGGATCTCTATAAAATTAACTTTGAGTTTTTTAACAAAACTACTCCGTAATTCATACTTCAACAATTCATTTTCCTATAAAATTAACCCGAGGAGTGAAATACTCACGCATGCACTAAAACACATAAAAACACATAAAAATAATATGAATGCACACAAAATAGACATAAACCTATCACAAAATAATGCACACAAAATGAACTTATCAACACCCTCATACTTAAACCTTGCTCGCCCTCGAGCAAGATATGCAAAAAACACATGCAAACAAAAACATAAGTTAGGAAAAATCATGAATGTTCACAGCCTCCGAGAAGTTCAATCACAAAACAAAATCACACACGCTCTCAACTTTTCATAATACACCTTCGGTTTAACGTGAACATGTGTGTGTGAACTGTCATTCCAGTTTCATACAACTTAGACCGAATTCATTTCAAAACTGTTTAGCGACCTATGACAAATTAGTGAAAGTTTTACTCTTCAAGTGCACATTCCTTCCAACGACCTCTAGACTAAACCCACCTCCCTTGAGATAATAAATTACACACCTCCGGATTTTGCACCCGGTATTTCTTTTAGCCCCAATAATTACCCACTGACTTAGCTATAACTGGCTAGGATACGAAAAATCTTTTTTCTTTTTTTTTATCCCCTCGTCTATAGCCCGGATGGAGCATCAAACCCATTTTACCCGCAAACTTAGCTATGGAGCAATGATTAGGATTTCAATCATTGTCCAAGCCCGGATCGAGTTGTAAAATTTTTTTTTTCTAGGTGCGCCCAAAATCATAAGTGTAAACTAGAGCCTCATCAAAATTCATAGAACACAATCAAGATCCACAAACCACCTATTGTCGTGCAATGGTCAAGCAGAAAGAAACTTCATTAAATCTTTCGTTACACTCCACTGGTCTAACATAAGTGCTTATAAATATTCACAGTTCAACCTACAGTTTCTCATGTCCGGTCAAGAGAATTTTTTTTCAAAAATCCATTTTTTTTTTCAAATAAACTTCATCATCATAGGCTACCATGACTTATCCTACTCATGCAAGACAACACAAACAACAACAAAATGATATGCATGATTACGAACCAAACACAAAAACTAAACCAAATGAATGCAAATAGAATGAACACAAAATATAATAACCAATGCAATAAACTAGTCTACCCCCCATACTTATCCAAAGCATTGCCCTCAATGCTTCAGAACAATGAATAGAATGCATAAAAACACGCAAATGGAAATACTAACAAAAACACAATGAAAAAAACAATAACACTCCCCTGGTTTTTGATTCATCCTCTTCCTTCTTCTTTGGCAGCATCTGTTGGGATGACAAAAGCAGAATGGGTATAGCGGCAGGCATGGAAAACTGGCATAGGAAAGAAAAAAAATTCAAATAAAAAAAACATAAACAAAAATTAAAATAAAGAGAAAGAGAGAGGAAAAGAACACTGGGTTGCCTCCCAGTCAGCGCTAAGTTTATAGTCTATAGCCCGACTATGCAGAAGCAACCATCAAAGAGCGGCTGTCACCCATAGTAAGAATCATAAGGCTCTACGTATGGGTCTTGATTTCCTTCGCCCTCAAGCTTGGCGTGATATATACTTTGTAAGCTCATCGGTCCAACAACACTTGGTTTGAAAATTTTCTTTTGGAAGGAGACTCCGAATCTAGGCTGCAGCACATAGAGGATGAAATATGCTGGAGGTAGCGTCAATGGAAAGAAAAAATCTTCTAACGGTGTACATGGAACGACCATTGACGATGTCAAATCTTTCTCCTTGTATGTTTTTTCCTCCTCCACTATCACTTTTGGCTCCTCGTCACATGACGATTCTTCAAGAAATAGTTCTTCTTGCTTTGGCTCAATTGCTTCATTCTCTTGGCAGATCTCAAAAATTGATTCTCTAATAAGCGCAATATGTTCATCCAAAAGACTCAAAGACTTGATGCGGCTTTCTAAGAACGGGTTTGTCTCTTCCTGCCTTTTCACAAAATTCTCCAACTGAGCCACATGATCCTCAAAATACCCTACACACTCTTTTTGATGCTCCGGTGGTTGGTTCGCAAAATTTGTGGAGTTGAATTCTGGAGGATATTTGTACTCCAAACTTGCAATGAAGGATCAAAATGTCAATGGTAGTCGAAATCCGCCATATCATTTAACAAGTGCATATCACTGTCTTCATCTCTTCTGAACTGGTGACTGCCAGTGGCCAAAGCTCCATAATCCACCCAACTTCTTGTAGTCTCATCCAAACCACCATAAAAAATCTGAGTGAGCGTGTAGTTCGAAAAATTATGGCATCGAAATCTGTTCGCCAAATCATTGAATATCCCCCAAGAAGCATAGAAAGGCTCCAAATATTGTTGGCCAAACCTTGTTAACACCTGTCGATGATCCATCTCCATGTACCTCACAAGTAAGAAACAATAAAATTAAAAATAAATAATTAAAAACTAAAAATAATAAAATATCTAGTCTCAAGCAAATAATCTATCCTAATAACTAAACAGTCCCCGACGACGGCGCCAAAAACTTGACCGGCTAAATCGGTGTGATATAAATCTACTGGCAGGCGTACCAGGTCAAGTAATAGTAAAGTGAACAGAGATTCCAAGTATTGATCCCATAGGGACTGCAGTCAATTCTCAAAAATTAATTATTTAGCTTAATCTAAACAAAATCATAAAAAAAAATTTGATTTAAATAAAATAAGAATATATAATAAAAAATTCTGAAGAAATAAGAATTAAAATAGTTGAAATGAAAATTTAATTAAAACGAGACAACCAAGACACACGTAGGTACCGAACAAATCATGTAACATGTAGCCGATTCAGGACTCAGATTTATTCTTAGATTATGGGAATTCTCTTAACTTGTTCAAATGTCTATTTCTAGAACAATCACACCTACTCAAATATTGACGGATTAATCTTTCGTAATTCTAATCAAATTTGAATGCATTAAATATTTGTGAAAATTCAGTTTACACCCAAACCGCACACTGAAACCGAATTCTATTTTTAGTCGGTTTTACCATGTGTTAATTATCAGAGTGATCAAAATCAATACCTTCTCTGTCGACTTGGAATCGATTAACATGCAAGAAAATAGTTGATCAGACTATTCACAAGACAAATATAAATCTGACAATCAATAAAATAAAATCAAGTCTGAAAAATCCCAAACAAACATCCAAGTTTTATACATAAATTTTTTCGGCCCAATCACGTCGTCTTGGTTCAAAACAAACTACTCAATAATTGAAACTAGAATTCAAACAAAAAGAAGAAAGAAAGAAAAACTCTGATGACGATGGAGCAAATCTCCAATCTACAAGCCTAGCCGCCTCTCGCCTCTTGTCTGCGTTCTCTGCGTTGGAACCCTTTAATCTGATGATTAGATTTGTATTTATATGCCCAAGGGTATTCAAAAGATAGCATCCAATTCGAGCAAGAGTTTCCAAAAATAAAAATTCTGCACTCTCCGCTCGCTCGAGCGAGCACAGGTCTCGCTCGAGCAAGCAACTTTCTGTCTCGGAAGTTTTTTGCACGTCTCGCTCGCTCGAGCGAGCATAGACTCTCGCTCGAGCGAGTGGATTTTTCTTCTCCGCGCGACGATTCTTAAAAATTTATATCTTAATTTTTAGCCGTTGGATCAACCTGAAATTTTGACAGAAGCTTAAAAACATCTTGAACATTTATTCTGAACGGTGAAGATCGGATTTGGATCTCTATAAAATTAAATTTGATTTTTTTTAACAAAGCTGCTCCGTAATTCATTCTTCAACAATTCATTTTCCTACAAAATTAACCCGAGGAGTGAAATACTCACACATGCACTAAAACACATAAAAACACATAAAAACAATATGAATGCACACAAAATAGACATAAACCTATCACAAAATAATGCACACAAAATGAACTTATCACCCTACCAAAGATTGATGTAATAAAGTAAACTGTCTCTGTAACATAACCAGTTCGCTGGTTATTGAATTTCGGATGATTGTAATGTTCTCTCCTATTTTGCTTTGGTTGTTTTTTTTTCTCTTGAACATCCTTGGAGAGAGCAAGCAACGAAGAATCTATATCATTCAGAACACAATTTAATTCATCATTTGCATCCTCTTTAGGTGACTTAACTACTGCCATTTAATTTCTTCATAAACATAAAATGAGGGTCCTTCTTGACATCTTTCATTGAAAAAGATCGAATGTTGTGCCTTGGTCACAAAGAATTCATCTTCTTCTTACTCAATTACCAACATCTCAGATTTTGATCCTTCAGCCACTGATATTTCTTCAACAATTTGCGTTCCACGGTGGTTTTGATCTCACTTCTTCAGATTTTGGAGCATTGATATGTACAGATGAAAGTGTGACAAACTGAGTAACGACTTCAGCTTCAAAGGAGTCATCAGTACTTATATTGTCACTTGGACTTTGTGGTTGAACTATTGAAGAGGCAATTTCCAACTAATATCCATCGGTTATGAATTAATATGTCGGAATGTAGACAGTCTCTGACTTAGTTATTGAGTGTTGATAGACAAATAGAGCCAAACTGTGTTCCTAAACATCTTCTAGTGCGCTTAATTCTTCAGCTGGACTTGGCATGTTAAGAGCTGGTTCAAAGATGTGTATCATCTCTTCCTCAAGTTGTTCTTCAAAATGTTCTTCTGATTCAATGTGAGTGATCAACTACTGCAATGCTTCATCCAAGTTCATCAGAGTAAGTTTTGGTAACACTGAATCGTGTTCGTGAAGTATGTGAACTGGACTTAGAAATCGCTTAGAGTGGTCAACTGCTGATTTACCATGGGTTTGATTAGATTCCTTTTCAGCTTCCTCAAGTACTTGGTCAATGGTTTGTTCGAAAGATGCAGTGGTCTGTGGAACTAGTTGAACTGACTTGGATTTAGACTTGGATTTGCGAATGGGAGGAACGTAAGCTTCTGGAATGACAAGCTCCTTATCCCCTTCCCAGACTCTGATTCTCCATTGTAACATTGAAAGATCTGAGTCTAACTGAGTGAAGATAGACCTATCTTAATATGCAGCCCTAGAAGTTGGATCATAGTTCTTTTGAAGTTCATCATGAATTTGTGAAAGCTTCTTGATCCTCATTAACTAAAAGAAGTACTGTCTTCGATCCAATGCTTCTGATATATCAATGGTTTTGACAGTCCTTAAGACCAGTTCTTCATAATAGATATAGTTCTTTAATTTCCCTTTCTTCTGAAATTTTCTAGCCAGAATGGATGTCCTGAATTTTTACCACTCATCAAATACTGCTTCAGTGGTGTTTTTAACATATTCCAAAACCTCATCCATAGTCAAATCAATTTGAAGTTGAATAGCATTAGTTGGCCTATCAACATCATAAGAGGAGGTGACAATTGATTTGTCTTTACCAGCCATTACATCAAGACTGGAGTGAGTATACTCAATAATTTTCTTTGTGCAGAGACCTCCAAAGTGTTTGGATGGTGGCATGTTGGAGGGGGAAAAAACTTTTTGAAGTGGAGCCCGACTGCTTTTGATGCAATCATCGTCTTCTTCCGCTGAGATAGCTGGTTGTGATGCTTAATGGACTGAATGGGCACAATCATCATTGGTACGCTGCTCGTGAAATGCCTATCAAAAGAGGTTGGACCAGTTTGAGTCGTGGTGACTTTAGCTTTGGGAGCCAGATGAATGATCAGTTTGGTAGGAGAAATAATAGGCTTCGATTTGGAAGTCCTGGACTTCTTGCTAAGTGGCTTGATAGTCACATCCTTCTTCTGATTATCATTGTCCTCATCATCACTTTGATGGATAATCAATTTTCTCTTTATCTTGGAAACCTTTTTGACTACGGATTTGGTTATCTTAGAAGTGTTGATGTTGTCAACTATTTTCTTGGTAGAACCAGGAACAGTTGACTTCTCAGTTGCGGCCTTTGAGCAAAAATCATTAAGGTACTGAGCATTCAAGATTCTGTACTTGTGAAGAGTAGTAGATTTCTTACAGATTTACGCCCATGTGATCAAGAAGTCTACTTATCTGAATTGCATATCCTGAATATTTCTTGGTTGCAGTAATCATATTGTAGAAAATCCTGATAAGAACAGATGCCCAGTTCACCTTAATTTCCTTTGAGATAGCTGTCATGACTCAAAATTTCTCATTTGTCAGTATAACAAAAGACCCAGCTTTAGCGAGAAGGCCTTTGCAACTACGTCAGCCAAAATTTAAAATTCTAAATTCACGGCTCTTTTGAAGGCAGAGAGACTGATTGGTTTGTCGGAGTTTGAAAAGATTGTCTGCATCTCCGTCAAGTCATGAGCAGAAATAGTATTGAATTTAATGATGCATTCAGTTGGTAAAATTAATGTTTGAGAGAAATAGGCTTCATCAATCCTAACCAAATGTCCTCCAATAGATAGTTGCACGGCTCCGTATTCCGTCTTAGTACACTTCTGATAAAGAGATATGAGATCCTGCTTGTATATATTGTATCGATAAGAACTGTCGCAGTCCTGAGCTTTCAATCTTCTGAAACACTGAAGTGATTCCTTCATCATTCATCTCGTACAGTGACTCAAAGTCCACTGTGAGTGTGTTTAGAATATACGCAGAAGATGAGTTGGCCATGGAAATGTTGGAATATGTAAAATTGATAGAGCTTAGGGTTTTTGTGATTTCGTTGAGCGTCACAAAAGAGAGAAAGAGTAATTTTAAATGAATATGAGAAATTGAATGAGTCACGATTGTGATACATATGTACGATGACATGTTTCAAATTCCCTGACATGACACCTGGCGGTCACAAATAGGGGAAAGAATTTTAAAAACAACAAAGTAATTTAGAGAAAGGCGGGATAAAGTTATTAAAAATAACTAATTTGAATTTAAAATAAGTTTACTGGGTTTATCCGAATTTATGTGGAATAAAATAAATTTCTAAATAACCAACGTAAATGATAATATCAGTTGACCAAGAATTCAGTTGACCAACTTCAGGAATTCAATTGACCAACTTCAGTTTACTAACTGGACTTGGTCAGTTGATCAATCCAGTTTTGAAACATCATTTGAGTCTCCCAAGCTCGAGGGCAATTGACGGTTGGATTATCAGTTGATCCTTTACAACTATAAATTCCCTCTAAATGCATGCTTAAGATAAATCAATGAGTCCAAAAATATTTTTAAAGTAAGAAATCTTAGTCTCCGAGAGTGGTTTTGTGAAGATTTCTGCAGCTTATTGTTCCGTCGAAATATGTTCCAATCGAATTTCTTTCTTCAATGCATGATCACGGATGAAGTGGTTACTAACATCGATATGCTTAGTCCTTGAGTGAAGAATGAGATTATATGTGATCGCGATTGTGCTTGTGTTGTCATAAAACATTGGTGACTCCTTACCCTCTATCCCATAATCTCTCAACTATTGTTGCATCCAGAGTATTTGAGCACAACAACTGCCTGCGGCTAGATACTCTACTTCAATTGTGGAGGTTGTAATGGACGTTTGCTTCTTCCTAAACCAAAAGATCAGTCAGTCTCCTAGAAACTAACATGATCCACTTGTGATTTTTCTATCCAGTTTGCATCTTGCATAATCTGCATCTGAATAGACAATTAAATTGAAAGAGTTATCCTTAGCATACCATAACCCTACATTTTGGGTGTCTTTAAGATATTTCAATATTCGCTTGGCAGCTAAGTAATGAGACAGTTTAGGATCAGACTGAAACATAGTACAAAGACAAACATCAAATACAATATCGAGTCTACTAGCAGTTAGGTAAAGAAATGATCCTATGAGACCTAGATACATTGTTACCTAAACTGGAATCCCCCTTTCATCTTTGTCAAGATTAATTGATGAGCTATAGGGGTAGTAGCAGCTGAGAAATTTTCCATACCAAATTTCTTATAAAGTTCTTTGGTGTATTTGGTTTGACTAATGAATGTCCAATTTTCCAACTGTTTGACTTGTAGACTGAGAAAGTATGTCAGTTCACCCATCATGCTCATCTAGAACTTTTCCTGCAACAACTTAGAAAATTCCTTGCACAACTTGGGGTTAGTTTACCTAAAGATGATATCATCAAAATAGATTTGAACAAGTAGAGTATGATCATCTTTGGTAAATTTAAAAATTTGTTTATCTACTTTGCCTATCGTGAAATCGTGTTTGAGTAAGAATTTAGTTAGAGTGTCTGTAGTAGCCCGTGCCCTAATTGAGTAATTAAAGGATTAATGCTAATTAATTGAATTGGGTATCGGACGGATCGGAAGCTCCGAAGGCACGATCGGAAGCTCCGAACAGGATCGGAAGCTCCGATGAGCGATCGGAGGCACCAATGTTATTACGTCAGGCATGACGTGTGGTTGGATCGGAAGCTCCGATCAGGACTGGAAGCTCCGATCACCCCCATCCGGAGTCAACAAGTGATATTTTGACACGTGGCAGATCAGGATCTTCGGAAGCTCCGATGGCAGGATCGGACGTTCCGATCGGGGTTCGGACGTTCCGATCAAGGATCGGAAGTTCCGATCGTTGTCTATAAATAGAAGGCCGAGGCTTCACTTTCATTTGCCAATTCCGAGTTCTCCTTTCCCTTCTAGTCCTTTTGGAGCTGTTCTAGTCTTCTTAGGCTTGGTCCGGAGGTCGGCGAGGCGTTCGGTAGTCGTAGCGGAGTTGTGCCCAAGTTCTGGAGGCATCGACATCAAAGGGCTAACGACGGACGAAGGTATAGCTTTTGCTTCCTATAAATATTCAGGAGTATGCAATAGCTTAGTTAAGGCTTTTAGAGTACTTTAATGATAGTAGTATCATTTGGCAGTGTAGAGCAGACTATAGGCGTGAACCTAGAGTTGGTAGAGCTTGCTCTGTTTTGAGGTACGAAAGTACTGTTCGAGATATCGTGACTGAGTATACATGTATTATGTGACTGCATGATTTATATGCCATGATATTATGCTGCATTCATTTGCATCTTGCTGTATCTCTTTCGAGATGTCTGTTAGTAGGGTTGTACCCTATCCTGTTAGTGGATGGACTTCCATCGATTTTGGTCCGGCGTATCCACGGTTATCTCGGTATGGGAGCCACCTCCCGAAGCGACGGCACAGCGTGCTACATACCAGGGCCCGGTCTGTCTCTGTTATCTGATCCTTGACCTCGAGTCTATAGGGAGTTCACTTTACATGCATGTATACTCATACTCTCGCACTGAGCGTTTTATGCTCATGTCTCGTACTCTGTGTTTTCTGGACACCCTATTCCATGGGGCAGGTTTGCGATTGGACGAGGAGGGTGGATCCAGGAGGGGCTAGTCAGTGGTTGGCCAGCTGGAGCTTCGTCTAGGTTTTATTACTGTTGTTTGGGTTTATACAGCTATTCGATTTGGTTGTATATTATTGGATAAATTACAGATTCCTTTACTTGGGATTGTATATTGCTTGTGGATTCCGCAGTTTTATTCTGATATCTATTTAATTAAGTTAATTGCATGCCTAAGTTCTGTTTAGTAGGTGATCCAGGTAAGGGTCACTACATTTATGGTATCAGAGCATGCAAAAGAATTCTTGGGATTTAGTCTCATCTTGAGGTATTTTTGTAGATGTCAAATAGTGACGACCAGAGTTCTCATGGCAGTGTTGGTGGGCGTTGGGGTGATGCCGACCTGGAGCCTCGTCGAGAACGGCGTCATCGTCATCATGACGACGAGCGTTTCACTGTACGTCGATTCTTAGCTATGGGTCCTAAGCCCTTAGTTGGAGGTGAGTCTCCGGAGGATGCGGAGAACTGGTTAGACCGCATGGAGACGACTTTTCAGACTTTCCAATGCACCGAGGAGCAGAAGGTGGAGACCCTTGGCTATCTTCTGGATGGGCGTGCGCGCAGGTGGTGGAGGTTTACTTCTGCACCTTTTGTTGCGGCGAGAGGAGTGGCCACCTGGGCCGAGTTCCGCACAGCTTTCCAAAAGCGGTATTTTCCTCCTGCACTCCGTCAGTCAAAGGCAGGCGAGCTACTGAGTCTGCGACAGGGAACCATGTCCATTGATGAGTATCAGCAGAGGTTCTTTGATCTGCTATCCTATTGCCCCAAGATTGCTGATAGCTCAGAGATGAAGTATAATCTGTTCCTTCAGGGCCTTAACCCTGAGATCCATGACCGTGTGGCGGTTGGTGACGACATGTCCTATGAGGGTTTGGTGAGCCGTTGTCACCAAGCGGAGGACAGCATTCGGCGGAACAGGTCTTTCTCTCAGTCGAGACCTGCTAGTTCTTTGGGTCCCCGTGCCCAAACTTTCAAGAAGTCTGGATCATCTTCTTCTTCCTCTGGTTCTGGAGGTGTTGTCCGTTTCGGTAAGAAGGACAAGTGTTATCACTGTGGGAAGAACCATCCATCCGACAAGTGCCGCAGAGCTTCTGGAGCTTGTTTCCGTTGTGGAGAAACTGGTCATATCCGGAGGGATTGTCCACTATCTGGGGGAGGCGGTTCTGGATCTGGTTCAGGATCGGGTTCTCAGGCCACCGTACAGCAGAGGTCGCAGGGACAGTCTGCTGGGAGTTCTCATTTGAGGCCACGAGCTTCTGGCCAGGTGTTCACCCTGAGACATGATCAGGCTGTGGAGGAGAATGAGAAAGTCATCGCAGGTACATTTCTGCTTTATGGTATACCTGCTCTTGTACTTATTGACACGGGTGCATCTCATTCCTTCATTTTTGCACGTTTTGTTAAGAGGCATAAGTTACCATGCATTGCACTAGACGTAGTGATGTCTGTTTCTACTCCGACGGGCCAATCTGCTTTGGCTAAGCGTCTAGTGATGGGTTGCCCTTTAGAGTTCGAAGGGAACATTCTGTTGGCGAATGTCATGGTCCTGGCGATGGACGACTTTGATTGCATTCTGGGAATAGATGTGTTGACTACCTATCGAGCTTCAGTGGACTGCTATCAGAGATTAGTACGCTTTCATCCGGAGGGGAGTGAGAGTTGGTTTTTCTATGGTGAGGGAGCGCGACCCCCGATGCCTTTGGTATCAGCTTTGAGAGCCTGTCGAGCTCTGGAGTCTGGCGGGGAAGGCTACCTTATCTATGCAGTTGATTTGTCCGCTGAGAGTATTGGGATAGAGAGCATTCCTGTTGTGGATGAATTTCCAGATGTATTTCCTGATGAGATTCCGGGTTTTCCTCCTGCTAGGGAAGTCGAGTTTGGCATAGAGTTGATGCCGGATACTTCGCCTATTTCTAGAGCACCGTATCGTCTGGCTCCGTCAGAGATGCGTGAGTTGAAGAATCAACTACAGGATCTTTTGTACAAGGGGTACATTCGTCCTAGTGTATCTCCTTGGGGAGCTCCTGTTCTCTTTGTGAAGAAGAAAGATGGGTCGATGCGGCTGTGCATTGACTATCGGCAGCTAAATCGAGTCATTGTGAAGAACAAGTATCCGTTGCCTCTTATTGATGACTTGTTTGACCAGCTGCAGGGCACGTTAGTTTACTCCAAGATTGACTTGAGATCTGGGTATCATCAGTTGAGAGTCCGTGATCAGGACGTAGCCAAGACTGCATTCCGTACTCGCTATGGGCATTACGAGTTCCTAGTGATGCCATTTGGTTTGACTAATGCGCCGGCTATATTCATGGATTTGATGAACCGTGTTTTCAGGGAGTATTTGGACAAGTTTGTCGTGGTCTTTATTGACAACATCTTGGTGTATTCGCGTAATACGGAAGAGCATGTTTCTCACTTGCGGTTGGTACTGCAGACTCTTCGAGATGAGCAATTGTACGCTAAGCTGAGTAAGTGTGAGTTCTGGATGGATAGAGTGGTCTTTCTTGGCCATATCATATCCAGGGAGGGTATTTCTGTTGATCCAATCAAGATTGAAGCGGTACTTAATTGGTCGCGTCCGACGACAGTTGCTGAGATCCGTAGTTTCCTGGGACTAGCAGGGTATTATCGTCGCTTCATTCTGAACTTCTCTCAGTTAGCTCGACCGTTGACGCAGCTTACCCGCAAGGGTGTGGATTTCGAGTGGTCCTCCGAGTGCGAGGAGAATTTCCGTGAGCTTTGACGGCGGTTGACTTCTGCGCCGGTGTTGGCATTACCGTCAGGATCTGGAGGGTATGTAGTTTACACGGATGCTTCTCTTCAGGGGTTAGGTTGTGTCCTGACTCAGAATGGGCATGTGATCGCATACGCTTCTAGACGGCTGAAGCTTCACGAGGACAACTACCCAGTCCATGATATGGAATTGGCAGCCATTGTGTTCGCTTTGAAGATCTGGCGTCATTATCTTTATGGCGAGAAATTTGAGATCTTCACCGACCATAAGAGTCTCAAGTATTTGTTCACTGAGGCGGAGTTGAACATGAGGCAGAGACGTTGGATGGACTTGCTTAAGGACTATGATTGCGAGATTAAGTACCATCCGGGAGCTGTTAATCTCACCGCTGATGCTTTGAGTCGCAAGGTGCGACTATCCGCACTTCAGACTTGTTCGATGTCTAGTGCGATCAGTGACTGTTGTACTTCAGGTTTTACCTTCAAGCATAAGAAAGGTATGCAGAGTATCCAGATGTTTGTGATATTATCTGAGCCAGCCTTGTATTCGCGGATCCGAGATGCTCAGATGTCTGATTCGAATACCCAGCGTTTAGCTCGTCTAGCTAACGAGGGTAGCTCGTCTGGATTTCATTATCAGTCAGATGGCTTTCTGTGTTTGTCTGGTAGGCTTGTGATTCCACAGGATGAAGAGTTGCGAGAGGAGATTTTGTCTCAGGCACATCGCACTAAGTTGAGTATTCATTCTGGGAGCAACAAGATGTACAAGGATCTACGTACTCGTTTCTGGTGGAAGGGAATGAAACGCAGTGTTTATCAGTTTGTTTCGAGATGTTTGGTGTGTCAACAGGTCAAGGTAGAGCACCGACGACCTGGAGGATTGCTTCACAGTCTGCCTATTCCTGAATGGAAATGGGAGTTTATCACCATGGACTTTGTGACCCATTTGCCGGTATCCCCGAAGAACTGTGATGCTATCTGGGTTGTGGTGGACCGACTCACCAAGTCAGCGCATTTCATTGCCTATAGCCGAGAGTACTCTGTGGATCGCATGGCACGGATGTACATTCAGGAGATCGTCCGACTTCATGGAGTGCCGGTGAGCATTGTCAGCGATCGGGACCCCAGGTTTACTTCTAGATTATGGGGGAGTATTCAGCGTGCGATGGGTACTACTCTCAGTTTGAGTACAACCTATCATCCGGAGACTGATGGTCAGTCAGAGCGCACTATCCGTACGTTAGAGGATATGCTTAGAGCGTGCGTCATGGATTTTGGTTCAGCCTGGCAGGATCATTTGCCGTTGATCGAGTTCGCTTACAACAATAGCTATCACACTAGTATTGGGATGGCACCTTTTGAGGCGTTGTATGGGCGACGTTATCGTACTCCACTCTTCTGGGAAGAAGTGGGGGAGAGACAGGCTGAGAGACCGGAGTTTATCCAGCAAGCGATAGACATTGTTGATCAAATCAAGAAACGGATTAAGACTGCACAGGATCGTCAGACCAGTTATGCTAATATCAAGCGTAGGCCCTTGCAGTTCGAGGTCGGGGAGAAAGTGTTTTTGAGAGTATCACCTTTCCGCAAGATTCTCAGATTTGGCCTTAAGGGCAAGTTGTCTCCCAGATTTATCGGTCCGTTTGAGATCTTGGAGAGCATTGGTGATTTGGCTTATCGACTAGCTTTTCCACCGCATCTATCCAGTATTCACAACGTGTTCCACGTATCTCTGTTGCGATGGTATGTGGCGGATGAATCTCATATTCTGCAGCGGTCTGAGGTTCAGGTAGACAAGGATTTGACTTATGTTGAGAAACCTCTTCGCATCCTTGATTATAAGGATAAGGTTTTACGGAACAAAGTCATTCCTTTGGTTTTAGTTCAGTGGCAGCGCCGAGGCACTGAGGAAGCTACTTGGGAGCTTGAGGACAGGATGCGTAAAGACCATCCTGAGTTGTTTTTATTTCATTCTTTGAGTTGTATTCAGTTGCAAACTCTGTAAACGTTTGATTTGAATAAAGAATGTTTCTGATTTCTGTATTTGCATTCGGTACTTAAGATCTTATTTCGAGGACGAAATATCTTAAGTGGGGGAGAATGTAGTAGCCCGTGCCCTAATTGAGTAATTAAAGGATTAATACTAATTAATTGAATTGGGTATCGGACGGATCGGAAGCTCCGAAGGCACGATCGAAAGCTCCGAACAGGATCGGAAGCTCCGATGAGCGATCGGAGGCACCGATGTTATTACGTCAGGCATGACGTGTGATTGGATCGGAAGCTCCGATCAGCACCGGAAGCTCCGATCACCCCCATCCGGAGTCAACAAGTGATATTTTGACACGTGGTAGATCAGGATCTTCGGATGCTCCGATGGCAGGATCGGACGTTCCGATCGGGGTTCGGACGTTCCGATCAAGGATCGGAAGTTCCGATCGTTGTATATAAATAGAAGGCCGAGGCTTCACTTTCATTTGCCAATTCCGAGTTCTCCTTTCCCTTCTAGTCCTTTTGGAGCTGTTCTAGTCTTCTTAGGCTTGGTCCATAGGTCGGCGAGGCGTTCGGTAGTCGTAGCGGAGTTGTGCCCAAGTTCTGGAGGCATCGACATCAAAGGGCTAACGACGGACGAAGGTATAGCTTTTGCTTCCTATAAATATTCAGGAGTATGCAATAGCTTAGTTAAGGCTTTTAGAGCACTTTAATGATAGTAGTATCATTTGGCAGTGTAGAGCAGACTATAGGCGTGGACCTAGAGTTGGTAGAGCTTGCTCTGTTTTGAGGTACGAAAGTACTGTTCGAGATATCCTGACTGAGTATACATGTATTATGTGACTGCATGATTTATATGCCATGATATTATGCTGCATTCATTTGCATCTTGCTGTATCTCTTTCGAGATGTCTGTTAGTAGGGTTGTACCCTATCCTGTTAGTGGATGGACTTCCATCGATTTGGGTCCGGCGTATCCACGGTTATCTCGGTATGGGAGCCACCTCCTGAAGCGACGGCACAGCGTGCTACATACCAGGGCCCGGTCTGTCTCTGTTATCTGATCCTTGACCTCGAGTCTATAGGGAGTTCACTTTACATGCATGTATACTCATACTCTCGCACTGAGCGTTTTATGCTCACGTCTCGTACTCTGTGTTTTCTGGACACCCTATTCCATGGGGCAGATTTGCGATTGGATGAGGAGGGTGGATCCAGGAGGGGCTAGTCAGTGGTTGGCCAGCTGGAGCTTCGTCTAGGTTTTATTACTGTTGTTTGGGTTTATACAGCTATTCGATTTGGTTGTATATTATTGGATAAATTACAGATTCCTTTACTTGGGATTGTATATTGCTTGTGGATTCCGCAGTTTTATTCTGATATCAGTTTAATTAAGTTAATTGCATGCCTGAGTTCTGTTTAGTAGGTGATCCAGGTAAGGGTCACTACAGTGTCATACCAAGCTCTCGGAGCTTGTTTCAGTCTGTACAGAGCTTTGTTAAGATAATATACATGATCAGAGGACTGGTGAATGACAAAGCCAGATGTTTGCTCCACAAAAACTTCTTCTTGAATATTGTCATTTAGGAAGGCACTCTTGACATCCATTTGATAGACCTTGATGTTTTTGAAAGATGCATAGGCGCAAGGAACATCCGAATGGCTTCCAGTCTAGCTACTGGAATATAAGTTTCATCATAATCAATTCCTTCCTCTTGCCTATAGCTTTTAGAAACTAGTCTTGCTTTGTTTCTAATCACAATATCATCTTCATTGAGTTTGTTCATGTACACCCATCGAGTACCAATAACAGTTTGATGAGAAGGTCTTGGAACTAAGTTCCAGACTGAATTTCTAGTAAACTGGTTGAGCTAATCTTGCATAGCTTCAATCCAACTACTATCGGTTAGCGCATCATCAATTTTCTTTGGTTCTAATTGAAATATAAATGTTGCATGTAAGAACTCATTAATCATCTGACCCCAAGTTTGCAAGAGTGCAAATGGATTACCTATCACCAAATTTGGGGAATGACTTTTGGACCACTTGTAGCTTGGTCCAAATGGATCTTATTACTCTGTTTGCATTGATTGGGTTATATCTTCAGATAAATATTGATCAGTTTCAACCTCAGTATTAGGCTGATGATTTTCTTGCGTTTCTTGTTGATGAAGTTCCTCGAACTCAACTGATTCAGTTGGGTGATCCTCAACTGCATGAGAAACTGGATCTGTACCCTCGACTGGTGGATCTACCAAATCCGGTTCTGGATATTGAAGTGTTCGTCTAATTTTTGACATATCATCTTCACTGTCATCTTCCAGATTGATTTCTTGAAAGTGGTTGGTCAGTTGAATAACATCAGTTGGCTTTTCTGAGGAAACTGTTTCATCAAAGATTACATGCATGGTTTCTTTAACGTTTAGCATTCTTTTGTTAAATCTGATAAGCTTTGATAATGGAAGAACAACCAAGGAAGATAACCTCATATGACTTTGCATCAAATGCAGTCAGATGAGTTTTACTGTTTTTGTGAATGTAGCACTTGAACCCAAACACCTTGATGTAAGAGATAATAGGTTGCATGTCATTCCAGATCACATATGGAGTTTTCATATGCTTCTTATTTATCATCGATCTGTTATGAGTACAAGAATCGGTGTTCACAGCCTCTTCCCAAAATCTCTAAGACACCCCAGATTCAACCAACATAGTTCTAGAAGCTTTCTTAAGAGTAGGATTTCTCTTTTCTGCAACACCATTTTGCTGTTGTGTTCTAGCTGCTGAGAACTCATGTCTGATTCCATGGTGCTCTAAAAATGAAGACAAAGTTTGATCGACAAATTCAGTTCCTCTGTCACTCCTGATTTTGTAATCTTGTTTGATTTTTCATTGAAAAGTCTTTTGAAAATCTTGATCAGTTGAGGAGCAGTTTGGTCTTTTGATTTTAAAAATATGACCCAGATGAACCGAGAATAGTCATTGATAACTACTTTTTGTGTGCTTATTTTGGTGTTGTTTTTATATTTATTTTACATGCATTTATAGTGTTTTATAATTTTTATTCATGATTTATTGCATGTGTGTGCATTTCACTCCTTGGGTTACTTTTTGTAGGAAAAGTGGGCAGAGAACTTCTCTCTTGAGCGTAATTTCTTGCCGCTTGAGCGAGACCAGTTGAAGAAGAAAAAAATTACTGAGTGTTCCTCTCTTGAGCGCAACTTCTTGCCGCTCGAGCGAGGTGAAAAAAGAAAACATTGGCAGAGAGTTTCTCGCTCGAGCGCAACTTCTTGTCGCTCGAGAGAGAACACGTGCAGAGTCCTATTTTTGGAAATTTGTTACTCGAAAGGGAATCCATATTTTCGAGATCATGGACATATAAATAGGACTTTTACCATCTTTTGAAGGGTTCCGAACATCACAACACACGGAGAAGGTGGCTACAACAGCTTTGTAGTGAATATTTCTCCCATATTCTTCCTTTCTTTTTATTTTCACTTTTTATTCGTACTTTTGGTTGAAAAAACTCTAGTTAGGAATTATGTTTAGTTTTAAGTAGTCGTTCTTTTCAATCGAGGCCACGAGATTGGGCCGAAAATATTGCTGTTGAATATTTGGATGTTTATTTGGGATTTTTCAGATTTCTATCAAAATCATTGATTATTAGATTTATATTTTGTCTTGTGAAAGATTTGGCCAATTATTTGCGTGCATGTTAATTGATTATGAGTCGACCGATTAGGAATTGATTTTGATCACCCCAAAAATTGACATATGGTTAAACCGACTAGAAATAGTAATCGATTTCAGTATGCGGTTTTAGTGAAAACTGAATTATCACAAATATTTAATGCATTCATGTGTGATTAGAATTATTAATTAATCCGTCAATAATTGAATAGGTTTAACAAATTCTAGACATAGACTGTTAAACAAGATAGGATAATTCACTGTGATTTAATATTAAATCTGGATCCTAGATCTGCCATTTGCTTGCATGATTTGTTCAGTACCCGTGTGCGCCTTGATCGAATCTTTCTCTATTGAATTTGTTACCCAATTGCTTGATGCATTTTTATCTATTTAATTATTAATTTATTTCTGAATTTTTAGTTTAATTGAATTAATCAAATCAAATTTTATTGGTTGGACTAGATTAAGTTTAAATAATCATATTTTGGTAATCTATAAGTCAGTCCCTGTGGGTTCGACATCTGGACTCTTTATCCACTTTCTATAACTTGACCTGCTTTTCAGTATTATTTTTAAACCAAATTTTAAGCGGTCAAGTTTTTGGCGTTGTTGTCGGGGACTGGTATTGATATCAAAATTTTTATTTTACCTGAGACTAGACTTATATTTTTAGTATTTATTCATTAAATTCTGAACTTTTCTTTTGTCTTTGATTTTCAAGCACTTTCTGCTCGTGTATGCATAGTACTCGACCGTCCAAGGATCTTGTGCCACTTGACTTGGAGATCGAATGCACGTTCAGCAGAATTCGGAGAGCAAAGAGAAATATTAATCTAGAAATTGAATCAGAGTCAGAGTCAGAAGAAGAGATGGCTGATAATCGCACAGTTTTGGACCTCATTCTCCCACCTGTTGAAGGTTATGGATCAAGCATCGTTCGCCCTGCTATTGAGGCGAATAACTTTGAGCTGAAGCCCTCTATTATTTAGATGATCCAGATTCAAGCACGTTTTGGAGGCACGACTGTGGAGGATCTTTACGCTCATCTGCAGAGATTCCTGTCGATCTGTGACACGTTAAATTTCAATGGGGTAACATCTGATGCAGTGAGACTGCAGTTATTCCCAATTTCTATACAGGGAGATGCACTCGAGTGGTTGGATGATCTTCCTGTTGGCTCTATTACCACCTGGACAGGGTCTGTTCAAACTTTTTTGAACAAGTACTTCCCACCTACCAAGATGACTAAACTATTTTATGATATTATCTCATTTAATCAGAAGGATGGGGAGTCTTTGCATGCAGCATGGACCAGATTTAAAAGGATGTTGATCAGGTTGTGTCCTCAACATAATCTTACACAAATCTAGCAGACTCAGACATTCTATAATGGAGCCGATCCATCAGCGCATTCTATGTTGGATGCTACAGCCAATGGAAGTCTATTCAGGAAGACGCCAACAGATGCATGGGAGATCATTGGCAATATGGAATAGAGTAATGTGGGATGGCCAGACATGAAAAAGAATAAGAAAGTTGGGGTTCTAGAGGTCGACGCATTGATATCTTTGAATGCAAAGATTGATGCTCTCACACACCAGATGTTTCTTATGCAGACAACACCAGTGAATCAAGTAAATGAGAACACGTCAGAGGAAAAACAGTTGTGTGAGGTTGATGCAGCGAATTTTGCAAGAAATCAAGGGAGGCAGCCGTACAAACCTTACAGCAATACATACAATCCTGGCTGGGAAAATCATCCAAATTTTTCTTGGAAACTTGGCGAGAATTTGACCAATACTTCCAAACCATTTGAGAAGAAGTCAAGTTTTGAGGTGATTATGATGAAGTATGTGGCTGGTACTGAGACTCGGTTGCAAAATCAGGAAGTGATGCTGCAAAATCTAGAGACACAGATGAGCCAGATAACAACCCAACTGTCAACTAGACCAACAGGAGCTTTTCCTAGCAATACTGAGAAAAATCCTAGAGACATGAATGCTATCATGGCGATAACAAGGTCAAAGGCTAAATGAAAGGAAAAAAATATGGATGATGAGGAGGAAATGGAGCCGAGCACTGACAAGAGGAAGGAGGATGAACCCAAATCTGCAGAGTCATTGCCTACAGGAAAAAGAGGTAAGTATTCTAACTCAAATATTAATGAAAATATTGATTTGAGTAAGCTTCCCTTTCCCCAAAGAGCGAAGCAACTGCAATTGGATAATCAATCTGCTAAATTTCCGAAAATTTTCAAAAAACTTCATATTAATATTCCATTTGCAGAGGCTTTGGCTCAAATGCCCAGTTATGCCAAAGTTTTGGAAGAAATTTTGTCTAATAAGAGAAAATTGGTGGATTTTGAAACTGTTAAGTTTTTTCGGAGGAATGTTATGTTATTTTACAAAATAAAATCCCTCCGAAACTTAAGGACTCAGGTAGTTTTTCAATTCCTTGCACCTTAGAAAAATCTTTCTTTAGAAAAGCGTTGTGTGATCTTGGTGCAAATATTAATCTTATGTCTTATTCATGTTTTCAAAAGCTTGAAATTGGTGAAGTTAGACCAACCACAATTTCCCTACAATTGGCTGATAGATCTATTAAATATCCTAGGAAATTGTAGAAGATGTGTTGGTGAAAGTAGATACGTTTATCTTTCCAGTTGACTTTGTTGTGCTTGACATGGAAGAGGATCGTGAGACACCTCTTATTTTAAGAAGACCATTCCTAGACACTGGAAAAGCTCAAATTGATGTGCATAAAGGAGAATCGATCTTGCGTATGAATGATGAAAGTGTGGTTTTTAATGTGTTTCAGGGCCTTAGATATCTTGTGGACAATTCTGATTGTTTCAGAATTGATGTTACTGATGAGTTGGTTGATCATGCACTTTGCAGGAACAGTTGTCTACAGACCCACTTGAATTTGTCTGACAGGAACAACACATGCGGGAGCGAGTGTGAAGAATTTGAAGAGTTTGCAAGATATTTGGATGGAATTAGGCCTCTTTCCAGATCCATTAATTCAAAAATAGGGGAGTTGGGACATGTCCCAAAGCCATTGAAGCCATCAATTGAAGAACCCCCTACTCTTGAACTCACTTCCTTCTACTTTGAAGTATTTTTCATCACTAGCCCAGTCTGAATCACAGTAATCATGGAGTGATAGAGAATTGTGATGCTGGATAAGAAGACAATAAAAACTCATACCATTGAGGTAGCGCAGGAGCCGCTTGACTGCCCCCCAATGCACAGAGTATGGAGAGTGCATAAACTGAGATAACTTGTTAACAACAAAAGCAATATCCGAGCGAGTAAACGAGAGATACTATTGAATACCAACAATCAGACGATACATAGTGGCATTGGCAGGGGACGAGCCATCAAACTTGTGGAGTGCAGGGGACGAAGCCATAGGTGACTGCATCGGCTTTGCGTCTGCCATGTTAACTCATGTAAGGATATGAAGCAGATAATTTTATAAGAGAGACGGAGGCCCCCTGAATAGGAATCCACTTCAACACCAAGAAAGTAAGACAAGGAGCCAAGATCCTTCATAGAGAACCGACGGCTTAACTGCCCTCTGGAAATTTTTAGTCAGTCTTGGCTTTACTACCTCCCATGCTGACACATCTCTATTTATTTACTATTCTCGGGGTGTTACTATGTATCTTCTTGTCTATGTTGATGACTTGATTCTCACAGGAAATAATTCTAGCGCCATCTAGGACTTCATTTTCTATAATCAATGCACAGACGTCATCCCATAACAGTTCGTGTAGGGATTAATTCATTATTCTCATTTTCTACCAGATTTATTCCTCCCTTTTTAGGGACAACCTGTATCGGACTTACCCACTCACTGTCAGAAATAGGATAGATAATACCTGTATCCAGTAGTTTGATCACCTCTTTATTCACCAAGGGCTAATTGCATTAATCTCCCTTGTGAAAAGTCTAGAAATCATAAAACCTATTAATAGGCTAATGCATCCCTCAGTTTTTTAAAATGTAGCATATTTAACCCCTATGTTATATAAACCCGGGCACATTTATACCCTCTCATAGGGGTTTTATGCTAATTTTTTAAAAACATAGGGTCTAACATGCTATAAATTTTACACAGGGTGTTTTATGCCTTTTAGAATTTTCACAGGGGGTGTGAATGCAATTAGCCCCCTCTTGCATAGCAGAATTTAGACGTCTCTGCGGCTGAGTAGAGGTTTTGTGCTCCGCTTCCATCAACATCTTGTGCATGCACATGGATGGGCTGATCCCCTTTATATCGGCAATAATCCATCCTATGGCTTTGTTGTGCTCCCTAATCACTCTCAACAATGTTTCTTCCTCGCTTCCTGTCAATGAAGAGGAACAAATTATTGGAAATTATACATAATCATAATTTATGAAATAACATGGACCTATTAGTTCAAAGCTTCTTGCCAGATATTCGAATATATATGGCCTAGAGTTTTCAAATAAAATTCTCAACTCCATATTATCACCGGTTAGTAAATGTGTTTCAAGGTAACGTTTTCTCTCATGGAGTTGGAATACAGATAAACACTTGAGAAAATGGTCTTAAAATACAGACAGACAAATGAGCCAATGTGAGACCTCGGTTCTAAACATCTAATAAAGGAGTAAACTAACTAACAAGCAAGGAAAGGCCAAGACATTTTTTTTTCTAACAGGGCGCGCACGGCCGCGCCTCATCAGGCACGGGCGCGCACGGCGCCCTGGCTCATGCACGGCCGCGCCCTTTCGAGGCGCGGGCGCGAATGACGCCCTACCCGAAAAGGGGCGCAGGCACGCGGGCGCGCCTCCCTGGCTGCTCCGGTGCTAGAAATTGCCAAAATCAAGAACATCAAGCCATACAATACTTCGAAACATAAACATGCGTTACAAACTTGATTCCTCAAATTAAAACATGAGTTCTGGAGTTCAACAACCAAACCAAAGTCGAGAACATGCAACAACAATATAACGATGAAGTTCGATAGCTAGACATGTTCTAACATAACTAGATTGACATGTTGAAATCGACTTCTAAACCGAGTCTCACTTCTACATCTTTTCCTCGAAGCTAACCATGCCTCTTCTGACTTGTTCCTGACCCACCTGTTGCCAAGTACACATACAAAACAAAGCAACAGCCGGCTAACCGGTGAGAATGATAATTCCAGTAAAAGCAACATATCAAGTATTACAACAATAAACATGCTTTCAAGACAACAGCGTAATCAATAACAATAAAATGAAATGCATGTCTTTAAACCGGGATATCAAATCTGATAAACGAGGGATTGTTACTGTGCTTTTGGGATCCCGAGGATGAGATCACGTAACGACTCACCGACTCTCCCAATCGAGGTGGTGCCACGTATCCCACTCCTCTAGACTTTGAGCAACTATAATGAGTATGCTACCACTAGGCGAAACGACTACGACCTAGGCCACTCAATTATAGTTCCCAAACGTCTAAACAAAAAGGGCTATTCTGCCCGCTGAAATCAAAGTTGGCTCAAGATGAATGCATAACAGAACATAAAACATAGCCATATAATAAAAGCTCAAGCAAATCAACAAGACACAGTTTCTCATGCTAGAACAAGTGTAGATGCAAGTATGTGCTTTTAAGGGAAACTCGAGAACCAACTGTCCCGAGTATGCTATCCCGCTATCGATGACTGCTTTTACCTTACAAGGAAGTAGTTCCAACATCTGGGAAGCTACAACAAAAGATTGTATCAAAGTCTAACCAATCTAAACAACAACAAGGCTCAAGGTAATTCTCTATACCGTTCTTCGTCCAAATCTCTGAAACGAACAAATGTTGTTAACCCTGGGCTTGACAAACTCCAAACGAATCTGTTCAGATACAAATCAAAGATCAATAACCATGATCAACTTACAAGCCAAGTTCAACAACTCAAAAACGGTTCGAAATCCCAAAACTCAAACCGACAGCATAACGGCTAAAAACTGAACAAACCGGAACTGCAGACAGCAGTTCATTACCGATATCAACTCAATTCAATGCTAATACAACAACAACAAGGCAATCCCAACAAATCTCAAAACCCACATTTTCGAAAATGGTTTCAAAAAATCATAACAATTCCGAACGTCGCTCTATTTCAAAATCGACAGATAATAAACGACCAGAACTCCGCCAAGAACAACATACTAGAATCTAAATCGATTCTAACAACCTCCGAAAAACAAACATATCCGATCGGAGAAATACTTACGGTATAACGGAGCTCTCACTGCAGTGATCACTAATCTGCCTTCAGAAATAATTTCCAACGGCCGGATCGAGCTCGGAATGAAATTTCAAGGCTTGGAGAAAACTTGGAGCGCCTCTAATGGAGTTTAGGCGTGAAGGGGAAGAAGAAGCAAGGAAGGAGACCAATCATTCCTTTTTCCCAAGTGTAGATAATATATTAAACTCAAAATTTGCATTTTAGTCCCTGAAATTTCCAAAATTTTCAAAAAGGACCCTGATCAAAATCAAGTCGGCTCTTGAACTCTGCAATCTCCGATTAACTCAAATAAACTCATTTAAGATAAAAACGGGGCGTTACAATTCTCCCCCACTAAGAAGAGATTTCGTCCTCGAAATCAACGAGAACCACAACTCATAAGATAGAATAAAGAACTAAAGACAGTAAGAAAAACTCACGCCATCCGAATAAATCCGAAAATTGCTGTCTAATGTCAGATTCTGTCTCCCAAGTCGCTTCCTCGACTCCGTGACGGCTCTACTGCACTTTCACCAACGGAATCAACTTGGTTCTGAGTTGCTTTTCTTTCCAATCAAGGATCTGAATCGGTCATTCAAAATAGCTTAGAGTCTCGTCTAACTCGGCTTCATCAGGCTGAAGGATATGAGAAGGATCTGGATAATACTTTCGCAGCATAGAGACGTGAAAAACGTCGTGAATACCAGATAAAGACGGAGGAAGTGCAAGTCTGTAGGCAAGATCGCCTATCTTCTCGAGAATCTCATACGGACCAATGAATCTCGGAGATAACTTTCCTCTCTTCCCAAATCTAACAGTTCCTCTGAAAGGTTAAATCTTCAGAAAGACTCGGTCTCCCAGATCAAAACTCAGAGGTCTACGCCTGACATTCGCATACTTCGTCTGCCTATCCTGAACTGACTTCATTCTAGACTGAATGACCTTAACCTGCTCTGCCATATCTCTAAGCATATCCGGCCCCAAATCTGGTGACTCGGACAAATCATCCCAAAACAGCGGAGATCGGCATTTCTTACCGTACAATGCCTCAAAAGGCGCCATACCGATACTCGCTTGGAAGCTGTTGTTGTAAGAAAACTCGACAAGAGGCAAAGAATCCTGCCAACTAGTTCCAAAGTCTAGCACTACCGCTCGCAGCATATCCTCTAACGTCTGAATAGTCCGCTCTGACTGTCCATCTGTCTGCGGATGATAAGCTGTACTCAGATGCAATCGAGTACCAAGTGCCTCCTGAAGACTGTGCCAGAAGTGCGAAGTGAATCTAGGGTCTCTGTCTGAAATGATCGACTTCGGCACCCGATGCAATCTCACAACATTGCTAACATACAACCCAGCCATCTGATCATGACGATACGTCATCCTGTATGGAATAAAACAAGCAGAATTCATCAATCGGTCAATCACTACCCAAATAGCATCGCATCCTCGAACGGATCATGGTAGCTTCGTGACAAAATCCATAGAAATGTGATCCCATTTCCATTCAGGAACAGATAGACTGTGCAACAGACCTCCTGGTCGCTTCCGCTCTGCTTTCACCTGCTGACAATTCAAACATCGAGATACAAACCTCGCTACGTCGCTCTTTATTCTCTTCCACCAAAACTGAATCTTCAAATCGTTGTACATCTTGCGACCTCCAGGATGAATACTAAACCGACTGCAATGAGCCTCTCAGAGAATACGCTGTCTCAACTCCGAAATACCAGGCACAACAACACGTTTATTCACAAACAAAACATCATCTCTAACCTGGAATTCAGACTGATGTCCCGATCTAACTTTCTCTACTGAAATCTGAATGCTCGGCTTAGAATTCTGTGCTTCTCTGATGGCAACAAACAACTCCGGCTCGGCTTGAATAGCAAACACTCTGATAGTCTCCCTATCTGTTTCAAACTCTAAACCAGAAGTGCAACAATCATCGATCAACTGAGAAACACCGATAGTAGAAAGAGATAAAGAACAAAGCTTTCGGCTCAAGGCATCTGCAACTGCATTAGAATTCCCCGGATAGTACTTGATTTCGCAGTCGAAATCCTTCAACAAGAACAGCCATCTTCTCTATCTCATATTCAGCTCTGCCTGTGAAAACAAGTACTTAATACTCTTATGATCAGAAAAGATCTCGAAAGACTCACCATAAAGATAGTGACGCCAGATCTTCAGAGCAAATACAATCGCAGCTAGTTCTAGATCATGAACCGGATAACGAGTCTCATGCGGTTTCAGCTGCTCGATGCATACGCTATCACATGCTTATGATGCATAAAAACACAACCCAAGCCTCGGTTAGAAGCATCACAATAGACTGTGAAACCTCCAGTACCCTTCGGAATAGAAAGAATTGGAGCACTGGTCAGTCTCCTTTTCAGATCAACAAAGCTAGCCTCACAATCTGGAGTCCAAACAAAAGGCGCATTATTCTGAGTCAGCTGGGTAATTGGCTTGGCAATAGACGAGAAACCCTCGATGAAATGACGTTAATAACCAGCTAAACCCATGAAGCTTCGAATCTCCGGCACTGAAGTAGGTCTAGGCCAATTCATAACCGCTTCGATCTTGCTGCGATCGACAGAAATCCCATCTTCAGAAATAATATGACCGAGAAAGACAACTCGATCTAACCAGAATTCACACTTAGACAGCTTGGTAAACAACTGCTCAACTCGCAAAATCTGCAATACGGTCCTCAAGTGCTCTACATGGTCAGTACGGTTCTTCGAGTAGATAAGAATATCATCGATAAAGATAACGACGAACTCATCTAAATAACGCTGAAAGTACGGTTCATCAAACCCATAAAAACCGCTGGAGCATTAGTCAAACCGAATGGCATGACTATAAACTCGAAATGACCATACCTCATTTTGAATGCGGTCTTAAGAACGTCTTCCTCTCGCACTCTCAACTGGTGATAACCTGACCTCAGATCAATCTTAGAGTAGACAGAAGAACCCTGCAGTTGATCAAAAAGGTCATCTATTTGGGGTAAAGGATAACTGTTCTTAACTGTAGCCTGATTCAATTGGCGGTAGTCGATACAGAGCCGCATAGAACCATCCTTCTTCCGAACAAAAAGTACAGGAGCACCCCAAGGCGATACACTAGGTCTGATGTATCCCTTGGCAATCAAATCCTCAAGCTGCCCCTTCAACTCTCTCAATTCAATAAGTGTCATACGATACGGAGCTTTTGAAATAGGTTGAGTACCTGGAACTAAGTCAATACTGAATTCGATTTCTCGAATAGGTGGCAAACTAGGAACATCTTCCGGGAACACATCAGCAAATTCTCTAACCACCGGTAAATCTACCAAAGCTGGGCTAGATTTCAATACATCAACTGCATACACAAAAAATCCTTCTGCACCTTTCTGTAGCAAACGAGTCATAGATAACACTGAAATCAAAAGAATTCTAGATCGAGAACCGTTACCAAAGAATTTCCACTCGTCTGCCATTTCAGGTCTGAACCTGACAACTTTCAAAAAACAATCGACGGTTGCCCTATACTTGGTTAAAGCACCTATACCGACAATACAATCAAAATCTGACAGTCCAAGTACAATACAGTCAAATTCTAACATATTTCCTTCAAAACACAGTTCACAGTTCCTGACTAATCTGACAGAAACAATTCCTTCACCCAAAGGTGAAGTAACAGCTACTACTGTAGGCAACAACTCAGTAGGCAAAGCATGCAATAACACAAATTTATCAGAGATAAAGGAATGGAAAGCACCTGTATCTATCAAAACATGAGCAGAATGACCAAAAATAGAACAGTTACCTGCTATAACATCATCAAGTGCTGCCTGAGTCTGATCCTCTGTCAAGGCAAAAACTCGTGCCTGTTGTCTTGGGGGCTGGTTTGCAGTAGGGTTACCTTCCTGTCTGTTCTGCTGCTGGGGCTGGAAAGAGTGCACTGCAGAAAACTACTTCTCGGGTTGAGCTGTAGGTCGAGATGAACTCCCACTCTGAGCTCGATCTCTAAAACGCTGAGGGCACACCTTAGAGAAGTGTCCCGGTTGCTGACAGGTGTTACAATTACCGAAGACTCCCACACACTGATCCGGTGAGTATCTTCCCCCACACTTGCTGCAGTACAAGGATGATGATCCAGAACTCTGTCTTGAACCAAATTGATTCGAACCACTGGAACTAGAAGAACTGTTCCCCTGCCTCTTAAACTGTTTCCTCTTGCCTTAAACTGATCCCTTCTGTTTCCCCCACTGCTTCCACCTTCATACCTCTGCTGCTGGTTCTGATGCTGAGGTGGCTGATTCTGTAGTACCTCGTACCCGAAATTGGTAATTTAGAGATTAATTATGTTAATTAACCAATTTGGTATCGGACGGATCGGAAGCTCCGAAGGTGAGATCGGAAGCTCCGATGCAGGATCGGAAGTCCCGATCGATATTACGTCATGCATGACGTGTGGCAGGATCGGAAGCTCTGATCAGGACCGGAAGCTCCGATCGCCCTATCCGAAGTCAATAAGTGATATTTTGACATGTGGCAGATCAGGATCTTCGGAAGCTCCGATGGCAGGATCGGACGTTCCGATCGAGGTTCGGACGTTCCGATCGAGGATCGGAAGTTCCGATCGTTGTCTATAAATAGAGGGCCGAGGCTTCATTTCCAATTGCCAATTCCGAGTATTTCTCTCTCCTTTCTAGTCTATTCGAGTTGTTCTAGCCTTCCTAGGCTTGACCCGACGGTCGGCGAGGCGTTCGATAGTCGTAGCAGAGTTGTGCTCAAGTTCTGGAGGCATCGACATTAAAGGGCTAACGACGGACGAAGGTATAGCTTTTGCTTCCTATAAATATTTAGGAGTATGAAATAGCTTAGTTAAGGCTTTTAGAGCACTTTAATGATAGTAGTATCATTTGGCAGTATAGAGCAGACTATAGGCGTGGACCTAGAGTTGGTAGAGCTTGCACTGATTTGAAGTACGAAAGTACTGTTCGAGATATCCTGACTGAGTATGCATGTATTATGTGACTGCATGGTTTATATGTCATTGATTTATGCTGCATTCATTTGCATACTGAGCTATCTCCTTCGAGATATCTGTTAGTAAGGTTTTTCCCTATCCTGTTAGTGGATGGACTTCCATGGCTTTGAGTCCGGTAAATCCACTGGTATTTGGTATGGGAGCCACCTCCTGAAGCGACGGCACAGCGTGCTACATACCAGGGCCTGGTCTGTCTCTGTTATCTGATCCTTGACCTCGAGTTTATAGGGAGTTCACTTTGCATGCATGTATACTCATACTCTCGTACTGAGCGTTTTATGCTCACGTCTCGTACTCTGTGTTTTTGGACACCCTATTCCATGGGGCAGGTTTGCGATTGGATGAGGTGGGTGGATCCAAGAGGGGCTAGTCAGTGGTTGACCAGTTGGAGCTTCGTCTAGGTTTTATTTCTATTGTTTGAGGTTGATATAGCTATTCGATTTGGTTGTATAATATTTGGATAAATTACAGATTCCTTTACTTGGGATTGTATAATGTTTATGGTTTCCGCAGTTTATTCTGATATCTGTTTTATTAAGTTAATTGCATGCCTAAGTTTTGTTAGTAGGTGATCCGGGTAAGGCTCACTACATTTATGGTATCAGAGCATGCATAGTATTCTTGGGATTTAGACTCTGCATAAGGTAACCGTGAGGTACTTCTGTAGATGGCAGATCATGACGACCGGAGTTCTCATGGCAGTATTGGTGGGCGTTGGGGTGATGCCGACCAAGAGCATCATCGAGAACGGCGTCATCGTCATCATGACGACGAGCGTTTCACTGTGCATCGATTCTTAGCTATGGGTCCTAAGCCCTTAGTTGGAGGTGAGTCTCCGGAGGATGCGGAGAACTGGTTAGACCGCATGGCGTTGACTTTTCAGACTTTCCAGTGCACCGAGGAGTAGAAGATGGAGACCCTGGGTTATCTTCTGGATGGACGTGCACGCAGGTGGTGGAGGTTTACTTCTGCACCTTTTGTTGCGGCGAGAGGAGTGGCCACCTGGGCCGAGTTTCGCACAGCTTTCCAAAAACGGTATTTTCCTCCTGCACTCCGTCAATCGAAGGCAGGCGAGCTACTGAGTCTGCGACAAGGAGCCATGTCTATTGATGAGTATCAGCAGAGGTTCTTTGATCTGCTATCCTATTACCCCGAGATTGCTGATAGCTCAGAGATGAAGTATAATCTATTCCTTCAGGGCCTTAACCCTGAGATCCATGACCGTGTGGCGGTTGGCGACGACATGTCCTACGAGGGTTTGGTGAGCCGTTGTCACCAGGCGGAGGACAGCATTCGGCGGAACAGGTCTTTCTCTAAGTCGAGACCTGCTAGTTCTTTTGGTCCCCGTACCCAATCTTTCAAGAAGTCTGGATCTACTTCTTCCTCTGGTTCTGGAGGTGTTGTCCGTTTCGGTAAGAAGGACAAGTGTGATCACTGTGGGAAGAACCATCCATCCGACAAGTGCCGTAGAGCTTCTGGAGCTTGTTTCCGTTGTGGAGAGACTGGTCACATCCGGAGAGATTGTACACTATCTGCGGGAGGCGGTTCTGGTTCTGGTTCAGGATCTGGTTCTCAGGCCACCATTCAGTAGAGGTCGCAGGGACAGCCTGCTGGGAGTTCTCATTTGAGGCCACGAGCTTCTGGCCAGGTGTTTGCCCTGAGACATGACCAGGCAGTGGAGGAGAATGAGAAAGTCATCGCAGGTAAATTTCTGCTTTATGGTATACCTGCTCTTGTACTTATTGACACTGGTGCATCTCATTCCTTCATTTCTGCACGTTTTGTTAAGAGGCATAAGTTACCATGCATTGCACTAGACGTAGTGATGTCTGTTTCTACTCCGATGGGCCAATCTGCTTTGGCTAAGCGTCTAGTGATGGGTTGCCCTTTAGAGTTCGAAGGGAACATTCTGTTAGCGAATCTCATGGTCCTGGCGATGGACGACTTTGATTGCATTCTGGGAATAGATATGTTGAATACCTATCGAGCTTCAGTGGACTGCTATCAGAGATTAGTACGCTTTCATCCGGAGGGGAGTGAGAGCTAGTTTTTCTATGGTGAGGGAGCGCAACCCCCGATGCCTTTGGTATCAGCTTTGAGAGCCTGTCGAGCTCTAGAGTCTGGCGGGGAAGGCTGCCTTATCTATGCAGTTGATTTGTCCGCTGAGAGCGTTGGGATAGAGAGTATTCCGGTCGTGGATGAATTTCCAGATGTATTTACTGATGAGATTCCGGGTTTTCCTCCTGCTAGGGAAGTCGAGTTTGGCATAGAGTTGATGCCGGGTACTTCATCTATTTCTCGAGCACCGTATCGTCTGGCTCTGTCAGAGATGCGCGAGTTGAAGAATCAGCTACAGGATCTTTTGGACAAGGGATACATTCGTCCTAGTGTATCTCCTTGGGGAGCTCCTGTTCTCTTCGTGAAGAAGAAGGATGGGTCGATGCGGCTGTGCATTGACTATCGGCAGCTGAATCGAGTCACTGTGAAGAACAAGTATCCGTTGCCTCGTATTGATGACTTGTTTGATCAGCTGCAGGGCACGTCAATTTACTCCAAGATTGACTTGAGATCTGGTTATCATCAGTTGAGAGTCCGTGATCAGGACGTAGCCAAGACTGCATTCCGTACTCGCTATGGGCATTACGAGTTCCTAGTGATGCCATTTGGTTTGACTAATGCGTTGGCTATATTCATGGATTTGATGAACCGTGTCTTCAGGGAGTATTTGGACAAGTTTGTCGTGGTCTTCATTGACGACATCTTGGTGTATTCGCGTAATACGGAAGAGCATGTTTCTCACTTACGGTTGGTACTGCAGACTCTTCGAGATGAGCAGTTGTACGCCAAGCTGAGCAAGTGTGAGTTCTGGATGGATAGAGTGGTCTTTCTTGGCCATATCATATCCAGGGAGGGGATTTATGTTGATCCAAGCAAGATTGAAGCGGTACTTAATTGGTCGCGTCCGACGACAGTTGCTGAGATCCGTAGTTTTCTGGGTCTATCAGGGTATTATCGTCGCTTCATTCTGAACTTCTCTCAACTAGCTCGACCTTTGATGCAGCTTACCCGCAAGGGTGTGGATTTCGAGTGGTCCTCCGAGTGTGAGGAGAATTTCTGTGAGCTTCGATGGCGGTTGACTTCTGCGTCGGTATTGGCATTACCGTCAGGATCTGGAGGGTATGTGGTATACACGGATGCTTCTATTCAGGGGTTAGGTTGTGTCCTGACTCAAAATGGGCATGTGATCGCATACGCTTCTAGACAGCTGAAGCTTCACGAGGACAACTACCCAGTTCATGATTTGGAGTTAGCAGCCATTGTGTTCGCTTTGAAGATCTGGCGTCATTATCTGTATGGCGAGAAATTTGAGATCTTCACCGACCATAGGAGTCTCAAATATTTGTTCACTCAGGCGGAGTTGAACATGAGGCAGAGACGTTGGATGGACTTGCTTAAGGACTATGATTGCGAAATTAAGTACCATCCGGGAGCTGCTAATCTCACCGCTAATGCCTTGAGTCGCAAGGTACGACTATCCACACTTCAGACTTGTTCGATGTCTAGTGCGATCAGTGACTGTTGTACTTCGGAATATACCTTCAAGCATAAGAAAGGTATGCAGAGTATCCAGATGTTTGCGATACTATCTGAGCCAGCTTTGTATTCGCGGATCCGAGATGCTCAGATGTCTGATTCAAAGACCCAGCGTTTAGCTCGTCTAGCTAACAAGGATAGCTCGTCTGGATTTCATTATCAGTCAGATGGCTTTCTGTGTTTGTCTGGTAGGCTTGTGATTCCGCAGGATGAAGAGTTGCGAGAGGAGATTTTGTCTCAGGCGCATCGCACTAAGTTGAGTATTCATCCTGGGAGCAACAAGATGTACAAGGATCTACGTACTCGTTTCTAGTGGAAGGGAATGAAACGCAGTGTTTATCAGTTTGTTTCGAGATGTTTGGTGTGTCAACAGGTCAAGGTAGAGCACTGACGACCTGGAGGATTGCTTCACAGTCTGCCTATTCCTGAATGGAAATGAGAGTTTATCACAATGGACTTTGTGACCCATTTGCCGGTATCTCCGAAGAACTGTGATGCTATCTGGGTTGTGGTGGATCGACTCACCAAGTCCGCGCATTTCATTGCCTATAGCCGGGAGTACAATGTGGGTCGTATGGAACGGTTGTACATTCAGGAGATCGTTCGACTTCATGGAGTGCCTGTGAGCATTGTCAGCGATCGGGACCCTAGGTTTACTTCTAGATTCTGGGGGAGTGTTCAGCGTGCGATGGGTACTACTCTCAGTTTGAGTACTGCCTATCATCCGGAGACTGATGGTCAGCCAGAGCGCACTATCCGTACTTTGGAGGATATGCTTAGAGTGTGCGTCATGGATTTTGGTTCAGCCTGGCAGGATCATTTGCCGTTAATCGAGTTCGCGTACAACAATAGCTATCATACTAGTATTGGGATGGCACCTTTTGAGGCGTTGTATGGGCGACGTTGTCGTACTCCACTCTTCTGGAAAGAAGTGGGGGAGAGACAGGCTGAGGGATCGGAGTTTATCCAACAGGCGATAGACATTGTTGATCAGATCAAGAAACGGATTAAAACTGCACAGGATCGTCAGGCCAGCTATGCTAATATCAAGCGTAGGCCTTTGCAGTTCGATGTCGGGGGGAAAGTGTTTCTGAGAGTGTCACCTTTCCGCAAGATTCTCAGATTTGGCCTTAAGGGCAAGTTGTCTCCCAGGTTTATCGGTTCGTTTGAGATCTTGGAGAGCATTGGAGATTTGGCTTATTGACTAGCTTTACCACCGCATCTATCCAGTATTCATGACGTGTTTTACGTATCTCTGTTTCTGCAGTGGTCTGAGGTTCAGGTGAGCAAGGATTTGACTTATGTTGAGAAACCTATTCGTATCCTGGATTATAAGGATAAGGTTTTGTGGAACAAAGTCATTCCTCTGGTTTTAGTTCAGTGGCAGCGCTGAGGCACTGAGGAAGCTACTTGGGAGCTTGAGGACAGGATGTGTGAAGACCATCCTGAGTTGTTTTGATTTCATTATTAAGTTGTATTCAGTTGCAAACTCAGTAAACGTTTGATTTGAATAAAGAATGTTTCTGATTTCTGTATTACATTCAGTACTTAAGATCTGATTTCGAGGACGAAATATCTTAAGTGAGGGAGAATGTAGTACCCCGTACCCGAAATTGGTAATTTAGAGATTAATTATGTTAATTAACCAATTTGGTATCGGACGGATCGGAAGCTCCGAAGGTGAGATTGGAAGCTCCGATCAGGATCGGAAGCTCCGATGCAGGATCGGAAGTCCCGATCGATATTACGTCATGCATGACGTGTGGCAGGATCGAAAGCTCCGATCAGGACCGGAAGCTCCGATCGCCCTATCTGAAGTCAACAAGTGATATTTTAACACGTGGCAGATCAGGATCTTCGAAAGCTCCGATGGCAGGATCGGACGTTCCGATCGAGGTTCGGACGTTCCGATCGAGGTTCGGACGTTCCGATCGAGGATCAGAAGTTCCGATCGTTGTCTATAAATAAAGGACCGAGGCTTCATTTCCAATTGCCAATTCCAAGTATTTTCCTCTCTTTTCTAGTCTATTCGAGTTGTTCTAGCCTTCATAGGCTTGACCCGGCGGTCGGCGAGGCATTCGATAGTCGTAGCGGAGTTGTGCCCAAGTTCTGGAGGCATCGACATCAAAGGGCTAACGACGGACGAAAGTATAGCTTTTGCTTCCTATAAATATTTAGGAGTATGCAATAGCTTAGTTAAGGCTTTTAGAGCACTTTAATGATAGTAGTATCATTTGGCAGTGTAGAGCAGACTATAGGCGTGGACCTAGAGTTGGTAGAGCTTGCACTGATTTGAGGTACGAAAGTACTGTTCGAGATATCCTGACTGAGTATGCATGTATTATGTGACTGCATGGTTTATATGTCATTGATTTATGCTGCATTCATTTGCATACTGAGCTATCTCCTTCGAGATATCTGTTAGTAAGGTTTTTCCCTATCCTGTTAGTGGATGGACTTCCATGGCTTTGGGTCCGGTAAATCCACTGGTATTTGGTATGGGAGCCACCTCCTGAAGCGACGGCACAGCGTGCTACATACCAGGGCCCGGTCTGTCTCTGTTATCTGATCCTTGACCTCGAGTTTATAGGGAGTTGACTTTGCATGCATGTATACTCATACTCTCATACTGAGCGTTTTATGCTCACATCTCATACTCTGTGTTTCTGGACACCCTATTCCATGGGGCAGGTTTGCGATTGGACGAGGCGGGTGGATCCAAGAGGGGCTAGTCAGTGGTTGACCAGTTGGAGCTTCGTCTAGGTTTTATTTCTGATGTTTGAGGTTGATACAGCTATTCGATTTGGTTGTATAATATTTGGATAAATTACAGATTCCTTTACTTGGGATTGTATAATGTTTATGGTTTCCGCAGTTTATTCTGATATCTGTTTTATTAAGTTAATTGCATGCCTAAGTTTTGTTAGTAGGTGATCCGGGTAAGGGTCACTACAGATTCTGATACTGAGATGGTTGGTTCTGATACTACCTCTGTTGCTGAGGTGCCACCTGATTACCTCTTTGCCTCAACAAGCCTGCTTCTGCTCCCTTTGCGTTATTCATGGCATCCGCAAAGTTGTTAGGCCTGTTCGTGTTTAACAACGTGAAGACGTCGGGGTTCAAACCATTGATGAACTGATCTGCCTTAGCTTCTTCATCTCCGGCAATTAGCGGTGCAAAACGCAACAGACTATCAAAATTAGCTACATACTCTTCAATATTCAGATTCCCTTTTCTCAGATTGGCAAACTCTGCTCCCTTATCTTTGCGATACGAGATAAGGAAAAACCTCTTATAGAATTCAGAATTAAAAAGAGTCCAAGTAACTTTCGTACCTCTACTCTTAAATGCTTTCTTCGTCATGATCCACCAGCTCTTAGCAACCCCACGTAGCTGATGAATGACTAACCTGATTCTGCGATCATCTGTGTAATCAATGGAATCGAACAGCTGATCAATATCATCCAACCAACTCTCACAGTCAACTGGATTTTCTGAACCCAACAACAACGGCGGATTGAACGACTGAAACCTCTTCAGCAAGGTTTCCATAGGCGTCGCTGTAGCATCCATCTCAACCGTTTCAGTACTAGCTTGCACAGTTGTAGGAATAACTGGCGGTATGTTTCTGTTTATCACTCGACGAGGACCCATCTGATAATCAAAGGTTAGGACACGAGATATCTCAATCGCTACAATCAGTGCCCTTACAACCGCTTGGAATACCGGATACCAGTAGATAACAGAAACAATTATATCTCAAGTAGATCATGCTTTATAAATTAAATCACATAACCATGTAATTCAATAATTCTCAATAATAAAGCATGCTCGCATGGAATTAAGTACACAGTTAAATAATTTAAACACATGCGAGGAGCCAATACACGCAGACTCGATTTACCACGCTCACTCTAGTTCGACCAAGAATCTTAACTCTCTGATACCACTTAATGTGAGACCTCAGTTCTAAACATCTAATAAAGGAGTAAACTAACTAACAAGCAAGGAAAGGCCAAGACATTTTTTTTTCTAACAGGGCCCGCGCGGCCGTGCCCTTTCAAGGCCCGGGCGCGCATGATGCCCTGCCCGAAAAGGGGCGCAGGTGCGTGCTACTATGCGTGGGCGCACCTCCCTGGCTGCTCCGATGCTAGAAATTGCCAAAATCAAGAACATCAAGCCATACAATACTCCGAAACATAAACATGCGTTACAAACTTGATTCCTCAAATTAAAACATGAGTTCTGGAGTTCAACAACCAAACCAAAGTCGAGAACATGCAACAACAATATAACGATGAAGTTTGATAGCTAGACATGTTCTAACATAACTAGATTGACATGTTGAAATCGAATTCTAAACCGAGTCTCACTTCTACATCTTTCCCTCGAAGCTAACCATGCCTCTTATGACTTGTTCCTGACCCACCTGTTGCCAAGTACACATACAAAACAAAGCAACAGCCGGCTAACTGGTGAGAATGATAATTCCAGTAAAAGCAACATATCAAGTATTATAACAATAAACATGCTTTCAAGACAACAACATAATCAATAACAATGAAATGAAATGCATGTCTTTAAACCGGGATATCAAATCTGATAAACGAGGGATTGCTGTTGTGCTTTTGAGATCCCGAGGATGAGATCACGTAACGACTCATCGACTCTCCCAATCGAGGTGGTGCCACGTATCCCACTCCTCTAGACTTTGAGCAACTATAATGAGTATGCTACCACTAGGAGAAACGACTACGACCTAGGCCACTCAATTATAGTTCCCAAACGTCTAAACAAAAAGGGTTATTCTGCCCGCTGAAATCAAAGTTGGCTCAAGATGAATGCATAACAGAACATAAAACATAGCCATATAATAAAAAAGCTCAAGCAAATCAACAAGACACAAGTTCCTCATGCTAGAACAAGTGTAGATGCAAGTATGTGCTTTTAAGGGAAACTCGAGAACCAACTATCCCGAGTATGCTATCCTGCTATCGATGACTGCTTTTACCTTACAAGCAGTAGTTCCAACTTCTGGGAAGCTACAACAAAAGATTGTATCAAAGTCTAACCAATCTAAACAACAACAAGGCTCAAGGTAATTCTCTATACCGTTCTTCGTCCAAATCTCTGAAACGAACAAATGCTGTTAACTCTGGGCATTGACAAACTCCAAACGAATCTGTTCAGATACAAATCAAAGATCAATAACCATGATCAACTTACAAGCCAAGTTCAAAAACTCAAAAACGGTTCAAAATCCCAAAACTCAAACCGACGGCATAACGGCTAAAAACTGAACAAACCGGAACCACAGACAGCAGTTCATTACCGATATCAACTCAATTCAATGCTAATACAACAACAACAAGGCAATCCCAAAAAATCTCAAAACCCACATTTTCGAAAATGGTTTCCAAAAATCATAACAATTCCGAATGTCGCTCTATTTCAAAACCGACAGATAATAAATTACCAGAACTCCGCCAAGAACAACATACTAGAATCTAAATCGATTCTAACAACATCCAAAAAACAAAAAATATCCGATCGGAGAAATACTTACGGTATAACGGAGCTCTCACTGCAGTGATCACTAATCTGCCTTCAGAAATAATTTCCAACGGCCGGATCGAGCTCGGAATGAAATTTCAAGGCTTGGAGAAAACTTGGAGCGCCTCTAATGGAGTTTAGGCGTGAAGGGGAAGAAGAAGCAAGGAAGGAGACCAATCATTCCTTTTTCCCAAGTGTAGATAATATATTAAACTCAAAATTTGCGTTTTAGTCCCTGAAATTTCCAAAATTTGCTAAAAAGACCCTGATCAAAATTAAGTCGGCTCTTGAACTCTGCAATCTCCGATTAACTCAAATAAACTCATTTAAGATAAAAATGGGGCGTTACAATTCTCCCCCACTAAGAAGAGATTTCGTCCTCGAAATCAACGAGAACCACAACTCACAAAATAGAATAAAGAACTAAAGACAGTAAGAAGAACTCACGCCATCCGAATAACTCCGAAAATCGCTGTCTCATGTCAGATTCTGTCTCCCAAGTTGCTTCCTCGACTCCGTGACGGCTCCACTGCACTTTCTGTTGGAAAACGCGGCTCTCAGATCAATCGGTATTGATACCCGGTGCAGCGGAAGTTTAAAATTTTGTATGGAACAATTCCATAGTGTGGGTATCAATCCTTTTACGATTAAATTATTTGTGTGTGTAAAAATTAAATAACTGTTATGTAATTTTTACCTTCAATCTCAAAGCGAGATTATTGGACACCAACAGATTTAATCTGCTCTTGTTGTCTCTCCCTGGAACTGATGAATATTCTGTCCTTCAATCAGGTCCACGAATGGAGGTTTAATCCCTCTGATAGATTGCACTAGAAAATCTATCAGAAGTTTTCTACGAAGAGAATAAACGAATTTGATTCGCTATTCCAGACTGCAATTCAAAATCACAGACCGGAATTTCTCACGCAGAGAAGGGAGGGGGCGGCCGAATTTCTTTTGAGAGAGAGCTAGGGTTTTCGATTTTCTGTCTCTCAAATTATGACCAATTGTCTGTAATTTCTGTACTGCAATAACTTATTTATAATGCAGGCCACTAACACCTTAGGGCCCATTAGTCATAAGTTGAGGCCCGACAAGCAAAGCCCGCATGTTCAGAAATTAATATAAAATTCATCGTGACTCCGATTGATGAACCGATTTCACCAATGTGCACAGAAACCATTTCTGCACATTTTAAAGTCAAGATAAATTTTCCTGAATCCGAATTCAGTGATTTCCAAAAAATGTCCATCCCTATGTCATTTTAGGAAATCCTACTCCCTTACTCTTATTTAAGAAGTCCAACTTCTTTATTCATTAAATTTAACTCTTTAAATTTAACTATCTCAACGGGGATTAAAACTCCATTACACTGTGTGACCCTCAATGGTTCAGGGATACAGCTAGCCGTAGGCTCACAACTCTTTGTGACTCGGAACAACGATTTCCGACTTGCCCAACGAATCATGGTAAAGCGCCTAGCAACATCGCCCCATGATTCCCTAGGTATCACTGATAGTGCCTACAAGAACCAGTAGATTTTGGTTAGCGTACAGTACGGTCCCTTCATCCATATATCCCGATCGAATCAACAACCATTGGTATATCGAGAGTCGCTCAAGATTCGATAACTATGCAATACATCTTGAAGATCAAATTAGTGACATTGCATGTGCTACTAAGAAACCATTTCTTAAATCACATCAAGTACTCTGGCCAGAGATTCGTCACACTAATATCTCCTCAGATCGCATAGGATATCCACACTCGCAAGTATGTGGTGAATCCTTGACAACAATGCATCGACTCCTATATGTGTTGTAACTGTACCCAATCCCGACACCTGATGACCCCCATAGAGTCGGTAAACGAGTCAAAGCACAGTACTAGCATATAGAGTCTCCATGATGTTTCAAGTAGTAAGGACTAATGGTGTACAACCAAAACCGCGGACTTTATCCACTCGATAAGTGATAACCACTTGGAAAGTCCGGATAGGGTAGTTCGATTATTCATCCTATGAATATCCATTTGCATGCTTCGAACATCTCCATGTTCCCTACCAATGAAACGTGGTACTCTCCGCATCGCAAATGCTAGTCTCAAACTCGAGCGATCCTTATCCTTATTATCGGACGGCTCAATCGACTAGGAACAGTTTAGAATATACAGTGACTATAAGATGTATTTCATGATAGACATCCCCATGTTCTACCACATCTTACATACACTATAGTATATTCAAGGTCTTTATCAAAACAACAATAGTATATCACAATATAACAATATGAAGAAAGATAAAGTCATTGCCATTAATAAAAGTGTAAATTATATTAAACAAAAGATCGTTTGTACAAAGAGTCATCAAAGCCCATAGCCACAAGTTGGCTCACTGGGCACCCACTCTTTCAATCTCCCACTTGCCCTATAGCCAACTAGTCATACTACGTAGACCCATTGCTTCGCGATGTTTGTCAAACAATGGTCCTGGCAAGGGCTTATTAAGCGGATCAGCGATATTGTCTGCAGAGGCCACTCGTTCGACAGTGATGTCTCCTCTTTCCACAATCTCCCGGATGATGTGGTATTTCCTCAGTACGTGTTTGGATCTTTGATGAGACCTTGGTTCCTTTGCTTGAGCAACGGCACCCGTGTTGTCACAGTACACCGGGACTGGACCAACAAATTCAGGAATGACGCCCAACTCTTGGACGAACTTCCTCATCCAAACGGCCTCTTTAGCAGCAGCTGATGCTGCAATGTATTCAGCCTCAGTGGTGGAATCCGCTGTGGTGTCCTGCTTGGAACTCTTCCAAGAGACAGCACCGCCATTGAGCATGAACACAAATCCAGAGGTTGACTTCGAGTCATCCACGTCACTTTGGAAGCTAGAGTCGGTATAGCCTTCCAATTTCAGATCTCGTCCTCCATATACCATGAACATATTCTTAGTCCTTCGTAAGTACTTAAGAATGTCCTTCACGGCTTTCCAATGCATTTGACCAGGATTAGCCTGATATCTGCTCGTGACACTCAGAGCAAATGCTACATCCGGTCTGGTAGATATCATCCCATACATGATACTACCTATAGCTGACGCATATGGTACATGTGTCATATTCTCTATCTCTGCATCAGTCTTGGGACACATAGACTTGGATAAAGAAACTCCATGACACATGGGTAGATGTCCTCTCTTGGACCCATCCATTGAAAACCGTTTCAATATGGTGTCGATGTAGGTTGATTGAGTGAGTCCTATCATTCTCTTAGATCTATCTCTATAGATCTGTATCCCAAGAATGTAGGATGCCTCACCCAAATCCTTCATCGAGAATCTACCTGATAACCATATCTTTGTTGACTGCAACATCCCTACATCATTCCCAATGAGTAGGATGTCATCAACATAAAGTACTAAGAATGTCACAGCATCCTTAACTACTTTCTTGTACACGCACGGTTCCTCCGGGTTCTTGATGAAACCAAAATCTTTTATTGTTTCATCAAATTTCTGGTTCCAACTTCTTGATGCTTGTTTTAGACCATAAATTGATCTCTGAAGCTTGCATACCTTATGCTCGCTTCCCATGGATGTGAACCCCTCTGGCTGCTTCATATAGATTTCTTCCTTAATGTCTCCATTAAGAAAAGCAGTCTTCACATCCATTTGCCATATCTCATAGTCATACCATGCAGCTATGGCAATAAGGATTCTTATGGACTTGAACATTGCAACTGGTGAAAAGGTTTCATCATAGTCAACTCCTTGTCTTTGAGTGTAACCTTTCGCCACCAATCGCGCCTTGTAGGTCAATACCTTACCATCAGGCCCAAGCTTTCTCTTGTAGATCCATTTACACCCTATTGGAACAATTCCATCAGGAGGATCTACTAAGACCAAACTTGGTTTGTATGCATTGAATCCAATTCAGACTGCATAGCTTCAAGCCATAAATTTGAATTCGCATCAGAAATTGCTTCCTTGAAGTTTCTTGGATCACATCCAATGTCGGGTTCATCTTGATCCCCTTCAAGAAGAAGACCATATCGAACAGGAGGTCTAGAAGTCCTCTCGTATCTTCTAGGTTCAGCCGTGTCCAGTAATGGTTCCTGAGGCGTAGGATCGTTATTTTGTATTTCGGGTTCTTCTCGAACTTCTTCGAGTTCCATCATCTCGCCTTTCTTATCCAATAAGAACTCCTTCTCCAAGAAGGTGGCATTCCTAGAAACAAACACCTTTGTTTCAGCAGGATAATAGAAATAATATCCGATTGAATTCTTCGGATACCCTACAAAATAACATAAGCTGGATCGACTATCCAACTTATCTCCCACTGTCCGCTTAACGTAAGCAGGACATCCCCAAATCCTCAAGTACGAATACTTAGGAGCTTTGCCATTCCATAACTCGTATGGTGTTTTGTCCACTGCTTTAGTGTGGACGTTGTTCAATAACAATACCGCCGTTTCAAGCGCATAGCCCCAAAACGAAGGTGGAAGCTCAGTGAAGCTCATCATGGATCGAACCATGTCCAACAAAGTTCGATTACGACGCTCCGATACACCATTCAGCTGTGGTGTCATAGGAGGAGTCCACTGAGAGAGAATCCCATTCTCTTTTAGATAGTCCAAAAACTCGGTACTTAAGTATTCTCCACCTCGATCCGATCGAAGTGCTTTAATACTTTTACCTAGCTTGTTTTCTACTTCAGCCTTGAATTCTTTGAACTTTTCAAATGCTTCAGACTTATATTTCATTAAATATAAATACCCATACCTTGAATAATCGTCAGTAAAGGTAATGAAGTAGGTGTGGCCATATTGAGTCCCAACTCTAAATGGTCCACAAACATCTGTATGGATCAAATCCAACAGATTTTGACTACGCTCAGGCTTCCCCTTAAAAGGAGATTTAGTCATTTTCCCTTTTAGACAGGATTCACAAGTAGGTAGAGAGTTAATATCAGACATATCAAACATGCCCTCTCCCACTAGCTTGTTCATCCTCCTTGAGGAAATATGACCTAGCCTAGCATGCCAAAGGTTCGCCGGGTTTTGACTATCGATTTTCCTTTTGTTTTTTGTTGCCGGTTTATCAATATAATTTATTGGAACGTCTTTCAGTTTTAAGTTGTATAGATCGTTTTCAAGTTGTCCATTTCCAATCAAACATTCATTCTTGTAAATATTGCAAATCCCATTCACAAAATTGCAAGAATAACCATCTCTATCTAGCATAGAAACAGAAATAATGTTTTTAATTAAATCCGGAACAAATAAAACATCTCTTAAAAATAACTTAAAACCGTTCTGCAAAATTAAACAAACATCTCCAATGGCTGTAGCTTCAACTCTGGAACCATTCCCAAGCCTCAGCTGGGTCTCACCCATTCTAAGCCTGCGACTTCTTGTCATCACCTGCAAATCATTGCAAATGTGAGATCCACATCCGGTATCCAATACCCAAGAAGTAGTATTAAGTGAAATGTTTATTTCAATATAGAACATACCCTTTGCAGTTCCCAACTGCTCTAGATATTCCTTGCAGTTGCGCTTCCAATGACCGGGCTTCTTGCAGTAATGGCAAACATCCTTGGATTTTCCATTGTTTGAAGCCTTTGTCTTGTGCTTCTTCTCGGGCTCGACTTTCTTGGGTGGGGCAGAACGTTTCTTGCCCTTCATACTTGGCCCCTTCTTAGTAGAAGATGAGGAGCCCACCAAGAAAGCTGGCTTATCCTTCTTAAGTGTGGATTCATATGTCACAAGCATATTGACCATCTCTTCAAGGGTGGCCTCTATCTTGTTCATATTAAAATTTACCACAAATCCGTCAAACGAAGAAGGAAGAGACAGAAGCAGTAAATCCACGTTGAGTTCATGCTCCAACACCAAATCAAGGGTCGCTAACTTTTGTATGAGCCAAATCACTCGTACCCCATGATCACGGACCGAAGTCCCTTCACGCATGCGACACGTCATCAGCTCCTTAACAGTAGCAAACCTTTCAGCCCTCGATTGAGCCCCAAAAAGTTCCTTGAGTTGAGCGTGAATGTCAGCAGCATTCACGGTGTCCTCAAATCGCCTCTGGAGTTCATCAGACATCGAGGCTTGCATATAGCATTTGGTCTTGATGTCATGGTCCCACCATGCATCAAGTTTGGCCAATTCCTCCGGACTTACGTCAGCTGGTGCTTCCTTCGGAGGTGATTTCTCTAACACGTAGAGCATCTTCTCCGAAGTCAAGACAATCTTCAACTTCCGGAACCATTCCGTATAGTTTGCGCCAGTTAACTTGTTTTGTTCGAGGATCGAGAATAAAGGATTACGCGAATTCATCGTATGAAATACTGAAAAGAAAAACAGACATATATCAATGATTGTTTAAGCAATTTACTAAGACATAAAATAGGCGAAATTTAATTTTATGAATCTCACTCCCACTATTTTAACGATTTCACTACCCTCTAGTGAAAACGGGAAACTTTTTCCTTAGTGAGAACATGGAGTCCAATTGACAAACTTATGGTCCCGAATAATATCAGCCAACCATAATTCTCAAAAGGTAGAGCCCAATTGCTTCCAAAGCAACCCCCATGTGTTTACCTCATGTCCAATAAGGGCCCAATAATATGACGCCGTTTAAAGTGACATGTCAAGATGACCCATCAATATTAAGTTGTGATGGACGGTCTCCATGTGGATCCCCCAATAATATGAGCCGATCCCATGGGAGTTCCACCCAACTTACAACATGTGTCGATCCAATGTACAGCTTTCCGACGGACGGGCCCCCCCAATAATATGAGCCGGACCGTATCCGCGGGTAGCATCACATACATTGACCGTTGATGGAAGGTAGGAACATTTAAACAAATTTAAATTTCCTTTATTTATCTTGATATCAATTTTAAATCATATTTAAAATGAGGGATTTTTAATTATGAAAATTTGTCTCATCATTTTTCAATTTATTGTATGCTTGCCGGATTCATACAATTATGTCTAAAACATGCATACAATCATAATATCATATATTATATATAGGATGATCGATTCCATTTCTAATTGACTCGTGGTTGCCAATCACGAGTCTTAGTCCAATCCTAGGTAATATGCAGTATGCAATGCAATCCTATTACATTAGCTTCCAATTTACATTTCTTCGTCTTTATTGTCTGCTGGGCCCACCATCTTCAAATCTTGATCTCCCACTAAATCTAATGTATTTACAATAAATAGCAATGACAAGTAGGGGATACATTTTAGGGGTGGGAACGGGCCATAAACCAAGCCCACTTTTATTACATATGACATTCATATTGGGCCATAAACCAGGCCCATTAATAAAACCAACAACAATAAAACAAATGTAAATTCCTAACATACACCTACAAAATTGGTCATGGCAATCGATCATCCTTATCCAATAACATTTAATTCAAAATTAATTTATTGGATATCATGCATATGTCAATTTAAATTTAAACAGGATAAAATAATATTTTATATATAAAATCATATTTTACATATAAAATCATATTTTACCTTTTATTAAATAAAATCATATTTTATCTACAGAATCTAATTTTATAGATAAAATCATATTTTACTTAATATATACATAAGATCAAATCTTATCATCAATTGTACCAAAAATAATTGATTTCAAAATTCAATTTAAGGATAAAATATTAAAATTTTCCAAAAATTCAAATTTATCCAAAAATCAATTTTAAAATTTTCGGACTCGAACAATTCGATCCGATGCCTCGTGAACCAATCAAAAACAATTTTTGACCGGACCAAAAATAAAATTTTAACACATTAAAATTAATTTAAATAAAAAAATAATTTTTCCCGCGGGCCGCCCGGGACACTCCTGGGCTGGCCCGCACCCGTGGGCGCGGGCCGGGGCAGCCCGGCTGCCCCTTTAGGGCAGCGACAATCGCTGCCCTGGCGGCGCCTGGCGCTGCCCTGGGCGGCGCCGAGCGCTGCCCTGGCGGCGCTGTGCGCCCCCTTTGGGCGGCGCCGTGCGCCGCCCGGGGCAGCGATCCAATCGCTGCCCGGGTTTTGCCCGAAATTTTTTTTTTTTTTTTTAAAATATTTATTTTGTTTTAAAAAACCAAGACTCAAAAATTTTTGTACAATCGATTAATTTAATCGTTTGATCTGAGCAACCTGGCTCTGATACCACTGTTGGAAAACGCGGCTCTCAGATCAATCGGTATTGATACCCGGTGCAGCGGAAGTTTAAAATTTTGTATGGAACAATTCCATAGTGTGGGTATCAATCCTTTTACGATTAAATTATTTGTGTGTGTAAAAATTAAATAACTGTTATGTAATTTTTACCTTCAATCTCGAAGCGAGATTATTGGACACCAACAGATTTAATCTGCTCTTGTTGTCTCTCCCTGGAACTGATGAATATTCTGTCCTTCAATCAGGTCCACGAATGGAGGTTTAATCCCTCTGATAGATTGCACTAGAAAATCTATCAGAAGTTTTCTACGAAGAGAATAAACGAATTTGATTCGCTATTCGAGACTGCAATTCAAAATCACAGACCGGAATTTCTCACGCAGAGAAGGGAGGGGGCGGCCGAATTTCTTTTGAGAGAGAGCTAGGGTTTTCGATTTTCTGTCTCTCAAATTATGACCAATTGTCTGTAATTTCTGTACTGCAATAACTTATTTATAATGCAGGCCACTAACACCTTAGGGCCCATTAGTCATAAGTTGAGGCCCGACAAGCAAAGCCCGCATGTTCAGAAATTAATATAAAATTCATCGTGACTCCGATTGATGAACCGATTTCACCAATGTGCACAGAAACCATTTCTGCACATTTTAAAGTCAAGATAAATTTTCCTGAATCCGAATTCAGTGATTTCCAAAAAATGTCCATCCCTATGTCATTTTAGGAAATCCTACTCCCTTACTCTTATTTAAGAAGTCCAACTTCTTTATTCATTAAATTTAACTCTTTAAATTTAACTATCTCAACGGGGATTAAAACTCCATTACACTGTGTGACCCTCAATGGTTCAGGGATACAGCTAGCCGTGGGCTCACAACTCCTTGTGACTCGGAACAACGATTTCCGACTTGCCCAACGAATCATGGTAAAGCGCCTAGCAACATCGCCCCATGATTCCCTAGGTATCACTGATAGTGCCTACAAGAACCAGTAGATTTTGGTTAGCGTACAGTACAACAAATCAACAACCATTGGTATATCGAGAGTCGCTCAAGATTCGATAACTATGCAATACATCTTGAAGATCAAATTAGTGACATTGCATGTGCTACTAAGAAACCATTTCTTAAATCACATCAAGTACTCTGGCCAGAGATTCGTCACACTAATATCTCCTCAGATCGCATAGGATATCCACACTCGCAAGTATGTGGTGAATCCTTGACAACAATGCATCGACTCCTATATGTGTTGTAACTGTACCCAATCCCGACACCTGATGACCCCCATAGAGTCGGTAAACGAGTCAAAGCACAGTACTAGCATATAGAGTCTCCATGATGTTTCAAGTAGTAAGGACTAAGGGTGTACAACCAAAACCGCGGACTTTATCCACTCGATAAGTGATAACCACTTGGAAAGTCCGGATAGGGTAGTTCGATTATTCATCCTATGAATATCCATTTGCATGCTTCGAACATCTCCATGTTCCCTACCAATGAAACGTGGTACTCCGCATCGCAAATGCTAGTCTCAAACTCGAGCGATCCTTATCCTTATTATCGGACGGCTCAATCGACTAGGAACAGTTTAGAATATACAGTGACTATAAGATGTATTTCATGATAGACATCCCCATGTTCTACCACATCTTACATACACTATAGTATATTCAAGGTCTTTATCAAAACAACAATAGTATATCACAATATAACAATATGAAGAAAGATAAAGTCATTGCCATTAATAAAAGTGTAAATTATATTAAACAAAAGATCGTTTGTACAAAGAGTCATCAAAGCCCATAGCCACAAGTTGGCTCACTGGGCACCCACTCTTTCTTTTTCACCAACGGAATCAACTAGGTTCTGAGTTGCTTTTCTTTTCGATCAAGGATCTTAATCGGTCGTTCAAAATAGCTCAGAGTCTCGTCTAACTCGGCTTCATCAGGCTGAAGGATATGAGAAGGATCTGGATAATACTTTCGCAGCATAGAGACGTGAAAAACGTCGTGAATACTAGATAAAGACGGAGGAAGTGCAAGTCTGTAGGCAAGATCGCCTATCTTCTTGAGAATCTCATACGGACCGATGAATCTCGGAGATAACTTTCCTCTCTTCCCAAATCTAACAGTGCCTCTGAAAGGTGAAATCTTCAGAAAGACTCGGTCTTCCTGATCAAAACTCAGAGGTCTACGCCTGACATTCGCATACTTCGCCTGCCTATCCTAAGCTGACTTCATTCTAGACTGAATGACCTTAACCTTCTCTGCCATATCTCTAAGCATATCCGGCCCCAAATCTGGTGACTCGGACAAATCATCCCAAAACAGCGGAGATCGGCCTTTCTTACCGTACAATTCCTCAAAAGGCGCCATTCCGATACTCACTTGGAAGCTGTTGTTGTAAGAAAACTCGACAAGAGGCAAAGAATCCTGCCAACTAGTGCCAAAGTCTAGCACTACCACTCGCGTCATATCCTCTAACGTCTGAATAGTCCGCTCTGACTGTCCATCTGTCTGCGGATGATAAGCTGTACTCAGATGCAATCGAGTACCAAGTGCTTCCTGAAGACTGTGCTAGAAGTGCGAAGTGAATCTAGGGTCTCTGTCTAAAACGATCGACTTTGGCACCCCATGCAATCTCACAACATTGCTAACATACAACCCAACCATCTGATCATGACGATACGTCATCCTGTACGGAATAAAACAAGCAGACTTCGTCAATCGGTCGATCAGACTCAACTGATCCTACGCCACCCCTTCTTCTATTTCCAGAAGTTATCACTAGAAGACTTTAAATAAACAGCCCACATCAGTAAGGACTTTTCCCACTTCCTACTAAAACTCATAGTTATCTACTGGTTTTAGACATCAACTAAAACAAGTTATAGAGGTTTGCAGTACCTCAACTATATGAGTAATATGATTACAACTTTAACACTTAACACAATGTGATCCTAAAAGATCTGATCTACTTGAAGCGTGTGCTGAGTATTCTTTGTCTTTCATATGATATTCAATGTAAGCTTTGAACTCCTCTATGTGAACAACTGAAAGTGTTCAGTTGTTCTAAGACGTGATATGAGTGATTGTGAGTTCTTGTGAGCCGGGTGCTCTTTCTGCTGGCATGTGGTCTCTATTTATACAACAAGACAATGGTCATCTTAATTATATCCGTTGTAATGTAGCTGATATCTTGTCCTTTAGTTAACTATAAGAGAGTACAATTCGGCTGCTGCATAGTTCTGAGTGAACCATTGTATCAGAGACTTTGTCCAGTGGTTAATAACTTTGACTTGTTACTGGAGAGTATTTGTGATACTTTTTTCTGCTGACAGTATTTGCTTCCTCTTATACTAGTTTGCTTTGCTGGTTTGTTTTTATGATAAGATACTGTTGGCAGATCAGCTACTGCTTTTCCAGAGTTTTGTTACTACTTTGTTAAAATATCAAAACTAAGATATCTGATATCCTAACAATTTCCCCCTTTTTGATGCTTTGACGAAGTTTGGTCAGTCATTCCTTAGTCATTTCCTCATATAATCTTTTAAGTCTGCTAGACAGCTTGTTTTCCTTAGTTCCATAGGCTTCAATTCTTACCATTGTTTCAGTCAATCGGATCTTTTTCTCTTCCTTTGCAGTTAGCGATTCCATTATGGAAGTACTCACTTTAAAGAATGATGTCTCATTGGTTCTGTAGTGAGATCTAAGAGTTTATGAGCGTAGTTTACTAAAATCCTTTCATCAAGCTACTGTTTCTGCCATTATTCCCCATTAGTTACTGTTTCTACTAAAGTCCAGTCTTCTTACATATGAGTTATTGGATTTGTTTGAAATTCCTTTCAGTTGAATAATTTGTCTGCTTCTGCAGATAAGCTTCTACTGATATCATCTGTTATTCTGCTACTGCTGAATAATGTTCAACTTAAATTTCTTCCATTTAGAAATTTCTCTTCCATGTTGTAGCCTGATAAGTGTATTTTATATACTTAATTTATATATGATTTTAATTGTTAATTATTTGTTTCGAGCAGATTTATGTGTGAGTTTTGTTGTTTTTGTGGTTGTAGAAAATTATTGAAGTGTTTTGGAAAAGAATAGAAAAATGAGATTTAAGAGAAGAAAGAAGAATTAACGAAGAGGAAAAGAAGAACAGGAAAATAAATAGAAAAGAAACGAGAGAAGAGTAATGGGAATTTGTTATTGGGCTTGGAAGAAATGTTAGCGCTTAAAGTAGCGCTAAAGAGAGAATCTAAGAGCAAACGCGCTACTTGTGGAGGGATATTGGAGACTGGAGTCAGAGGCTTATGCGCGGCCGCATGAGATTTCTGGAACGCCCGTGCCTGATGAGATTTCAGCATTTTATAAATTGTCGGGAAGGAAACTTTTATATTTTCTTGGGCTTTTAATTTCTACATATAAAAAGGGATGGAAGTCATACATGGAGGGGGAGCTGCCACACACATACACGTACATATCAGAGAAAGATATTTAGGTGTGATCGTGAAGATTTCAGGGAAAAAGTCCGAGCTTACTTGAAGAGAAAAAGACGGAAATCGATAGTCCAAACACGGATTTGTTTTCTATCTTTTATTTAATTCTGATTATGTTTGGATTTTTTAACATGAATTATTGTTTTCAGAATTTTATTATGAACTAATTTTTAGAGTCTAGAGGTCGGATAGAACCTGGTGTAGACACTTTCATGAATTTTTGATTTTATTGAGTTAAGTTTCTTCTAGATTAATTGTTTTTTTTTTCTAGAACTGATTGTATTTTCAATTATCTGATCAATAATTGAATTGTAATATTTATTTGAAATCTGGCACTCGGAAGAGGAGATTTTGAATAGGACCAATAGAAAATACACAGTTAAATATTTATATAACTCGGGAGAGTATATAATTTTAATTGAGCTTTTAAAAAGTACATTATTTTGCATAGATCACTGCAAGTAGATTCTTAATATGGATATTGAAATTGAATTGTAGTTGATAATATTATGTGTTGCTCGGGAGAGGGAAATAATACACTTAAGTTTTTTTGGCTATTAATTGACTGGAATTCATGAAACTAAATTAATTAGGATTGATTGTTGTTGAAATCAGGTGAAATCTAAACCTTTAGACCATTTTTCATTTAATTGATTAATTATCTGAAAGTTGTGTGAGTTCTTTCTAAGAACTCATTGATTATTTTATTTTCTACAAAATTCTCAATTATTGATTTTCTAAATAAAACTATGACTATTTTAATTACAAGAACTGAATATTTTCATTTTACTCTCTGTGGGAACGATACTTGATTTTTTACTATATTAAAACTTGACTCTCGTACGCTTGCGAGCATTTTTCACAACAAGTTATTGGCGCCGTTGCCGGGGAGTAAATTTTGATTTTGTTTAGTCTTGTTACCAATTAGTCTAAGTTTTAATTTAGAGTTTTTTATTTTATTTTAAGTTACTAATTGATTTCTTCTTATTTTTAAATTGCAGTTTATGCGATGATCTCAAAGTGCGAATTCTCTACTGTTTGATCCGGAGATTAAGAGAACTGCATGTGCTTTGAGAAGAGCTAGAAGAGAAGAAATTGATAGAATGACTGAAGAGAATGTGAATCAAGCTCCCCTGCTTCCTATCAGAGATCACTTCCGGCCGACGATCTGGGCTCACTATTCTGAAATTGCTCGAGGGACCAGTAAAGCCAACAATTTGAACTGAAACCGGCTTTGATCAACATGGTTCAACAGAACCAATTTAATGGGAGCGTCACACCAACGATCCGGGCTCACTATTCTGAAATTGCTCGAGGGACCAGTAAAGCCAACAATTTGAACTGAAACTGGCTTTGATCAACATGGTTCAACAGAACCAATTTAATAGAAGCGTCACCGCTGATCCTCACATACACCTACGCACTTTCTTAGAGATAACCGATACTGTAAAAATTAATGGTGTGTCTGAGGTATTATAAGTTTACGCTTGTTTCCTTTTTCTCTTAGGGATCAAGCAAGGAGTTGGTATAGTCACTGCCGCTAGGGAGCATTACTACATGGGAGGATATGACAGTCAAATTTCTTACAAAATATTTTCCACCTGCCAAGTCCACCCAACTGAAAATTGAAATCAGCACTTTCAGGCAGATGGATTTTGAACAGCTTTACGAGGTATGGGAAAGGTACAAAGATTTACTTAGACGTTTTCCTAACCACAATTTTGCATATTGGGAACAAATCGAGTGGTTTTACAACGGACTGAATTCACCCACGAGAATGTCTGTGGATTCTGCGGCTGGAGGTACTATATTTGCGAAGGATCCCGCTCAGGCCTATGCTATGCTGGAATAGATGATGATTAATAGTTTTTAATGGCCATCTGAGCGTATGGGAGTCAAGAAGCTAGTTGGAGTGTATGCAGTGGATCTTCTCACATCTATCACTGCTCCAATTATCTGCGCTGACTACACAGGTAGCTTCTTTTAATAAGGTGAATGTTACAGATTCAGCTGGAATTTCAGTCGTTAATGAAGGATCTCAGTCCCTAGAAGAAGTGAATTATATTAATCCTAATGGCTACCGAGGGTATGGAGGCTATAGAGGTAATCCTACTCCCAACATTTATCACCCAGGTTTGAGAAATTATGGAAATTTTTCTTACGCTAATAATAAAAATGTGTTAAATCCTCCTTCGGGATACAACACAATTAAGGGTGAGGGTAAGCCATCTTTGGAAGACGTTGTTAGTAATTTTGTGCAGGAATCTGGTAAAAGGATGGCGAGGACTGAGACTCGTCTAGATAGCTTGGAGACGCACATGGCCAACATGGGTGCTGTACTTCAATCCATGGAGACTAGCATTGGGCAGCTGGCAAATGCCTTGAAAGATAATAACAGAGGCCAGTTCCCGAGCAACACAGAGGTAAATCCGAAGGAGCAGTGCAATGCTATCATGTTGAGGAGTGGGAAGCAAGTAGATAGAGAAGAAAGCCAGCCATCTGAAAGGACTGAAAAAGCTGTAGTTGAAGAGAAGAAATTCGAGGAGAAGGAGCCTGAACTTGAGCAGAAACCGATGTACAAGCCTCCACTTCCATATCCCCAACGGTTCAAGAAGAAGACTCTTGATGAGCAGTTCTCCAAATTTTTGGAGATTTTTAAGAAGATTCATATTAACATCCCCTTTGCCGATGCTTTGGAACAAATGCCAAATTATGCAAAATTCATCAAAAAGGTGATGTCCAAGAAAAGGAAGCTGCTAGATAATGAGGTGGTGAATCTAACTGAAGAGTGCAGTGCGGTGCTTCAAAATAAAATGCCACAAAATCTGAAAGATCCAGAGAGTTTTACTATTCCTTGTTCTATTAGTGGTTCTCATTTTACTACTGCACTATGTGATTTTGGGGCCAGTATTAATTTAGTGTCATTTTCTATTTACAGGGTTTTGGAGTTGGGATAGATGAAATAAACCATGATCTCATTGCAATTGGCGGATAGAAGCATCACATATCCATTGGTTATTGTTGAAGATGTGCTAGTTAAGGTGGATAAATTCATATTCCCAGCGGATTTTGTGATCTTGGACATAAAAGCAGATCATGGTGCTCCACTGATTTTCGGAAGACCATTCTTGGCCACAGCGGATGCCAAAATTGAAGTGAAAAATGGTGAATTGTCGATGGGTGTGGAGTGAGGACGGGTGATTTTTAACTTATTAATGAAGACACCTAATATATCCCTTGAAGACTTGTTCTTGATCGAGCCGGTGGTGAAGTTGGAAGGTACTCAAAGAGCCGATATTGAGGTTGAATCAAAGAAGAAAGAGCCAAGTTCATCAACGAAGAAGGCCACAAAAAAGAGAGAAAAATTTAAAAGGCGGTTCGTGGATTATATCTGGCGTGTGAAAGAGAAAGGAAAGATTGCATAATACCCGTGAAAGTTGGGCTGACGACTCTAAACCAAGCGATTTGTGGGAGGCAACCCTAAATTTTTGAGTTTTTTTTGTTACTTCTTTTTTTAATTTTATTTAATTTATGTTTTATTTTTTATTTTTTCTAATTAATTTATTTATGATTTTTGAATGCATTATTGGGAATTTTGAAGGCCTAATATTAGAAAATTTTTGAATTTTTTTTTCAGGATTTTAGAAGTTCTGGCAGAAGCTTGTGCGCGCTCGCTCATGATCTATACCGCGCTCGCCCTTCCTCTACGCATTGATGCTAGCCAAACCGCTCAGCTACACGCGCAATCGTGCTCTTCATCTGCGCAAATTATGCGCTAACGACACTTCCAACAATGCTAAAACCAATGCTATCGCGCACCTATTCCGCGCAAGATTAGGCGCAAACAAAGATCCCCAACCGCGCATCTTCAGGCGCAAACGCGCAGCTCTTCCGCGCAAGATTAGGCGCAAACGAGCTTTTCTTCCAAGCACGTTCAAGCGCAAACGTGCATCTCAAATGCGCCAATAACTCCAGAGATTAAAACAAGGCATTTGGTTTTTCTGTGCTAGCCACTCTCGCGCTTTCACGATTAAATCCGCTCAAGTTCTTACCACTGTGAATCACTTTTCCAATCAACCAAACTATCTCTGTGATTTGGGATTTTGATCTTAGCCACAAAACCGAGCTTCAGAATTAGTTTCTCTGTCGGATCTGGTTCGCTCAAATAAGGGGATTTAGGAGGGTTTTTGAAGATTCTTGTGAACGGTAAAAAGCTCAAATTCGATTATCCTCAATTCAAGCCGTGTTCTATTTGTGAGTGGAGAAGTTGATTTCTGCTATTTTTGTGGAATTAAGAATGGGTATTGCGTGTGTATTTGGTTATCATTGAAGTAGTGCATGGTAAGTATTTGATGAATTGTCTGGGATATCTTTGTGGTTGAACGTTGCTGAGTTGTGTATTTGAGACTGTGGTAATTTGATCGAGGCATTTGATTTGTATTGAATTGTTGAGTACAATGCCGCCGAAAACTAAAGGAAAGGGAGCATTGTCTTCGTCATCTTCTGCCCCATATGATTGACATCGTTTTTGGAATGTCACTGCCGAGTCCTACTATGTTGAGTTGACGAGAAGGGTATGCAGAAAGAAAGAGGAATGAGCCAGAAAGAGTATGATGCTCCGGCATTAATTGAAGCAAGAAGAAGAGGTTGGGAAAAATTTTTCAGGAGTCCGTCGGAGGCCGTTATATCTTTGGTTTGTGAGTTCTACGCCAATCTAATAATCAAATATGTGAATCTCAAGGTTAGAGTTAGAGGAAAATTGGTGGCTTTTGACAGGAGCACAATTAATAATCTCTATGGCATGCCAAACATTGAAGATGATGAGTATCAGGTATTCAAAAATGATCCATTTCCTGATGATCTTGTACTTCAAACTTTGTGTCACGATGGGGCGGAATGGAAGACAAATGCAAAGCAAGAACCTGTTACTTTTCCATCTATCTTTCTTCAAAGATAAGAAAATAATTGGCATGAGTTTGTAGCTGCCAGGATGTTGCCATCTGGGCATACATCAAATGTGACGAATTCTAAGGCTAATCTTGTGTACTGCATTGTTACGGGAAAATCTGTTGATGCTGGGATGATGATTTAGGATTCTATCATGCTGTTGTTAGGGGTTCTTCGACTATCAGTCTACCCCATTCATCTTTGATTACAGAACTTTGCCGCAGTGCCGGTGTTATGTGGGATGTTACTGAGCAACTTCTTGATATCTTAGGTCCTGTAAAAATTACCGGTGCATTGAAACAAGATAAGAAGAAGAATGTGGCGAGTACTTCTACACAGTCAGCTGAACCACCACCACAGACCTCTGAGTCACTACCACACTTTGAGCCAGCACCTCCCCATTTGGAAGGGCCTATGTCACTACCGTCGCATCCGGCCGCTGAGTACTTTGCTCCTGATGATTCTAAGGCCGTGCTTGCTCAGATGAAAAAGCAGTGGAAGATGATGCAAGCACAGATGACATACATGCATGAGTTCACTGCAGCTCTCGCCCATAATTATCCTCCCACATTTGTGCCTTATCCACCTCCTCCACAGTGGTCGACTGATGATACTGCTGATGCTGCACCGTCTTTCCATGGAGATGATGATGATGATGCCGAGTCCTGATGCTCGGTGTCAATGGTATGAGTCCCTTGTTCTTTTTATTGTTTTTAATCATTAGAGACAATGATTATACTAAGTTTGGGGGGGTGAATCAGTGTTTGATTTAGTTTTATGTTGATAATTGATTATTTGAGTTTTATTGCGTGCTTCATAGATAAAATTTTTTTTTGAGTTTATTTGTTGTTTAAGTGAGTTGATTTGAATTGAATCGAGAAAGAAATGGAATGCATGGCTGATGAAAAAAAAAATTTGTGCTATAACTTAAATCCATGACTGTCTACCTATTTAACCAAATTTGATTTTTTGGAAAATGGAACCAATTAGATGACCAATTTCTTATATACTCTGTGATTAATACTTGAATCTGATTTTTGAAACATACAAACATAGAGATGATGAAAGAGTGGGTGCCCGGTTAGCCAACTTGTGGCTAAGGGCTTTTGTGACTCTATGTATAAACAATCTTTGTTTAATATAATTTACATTCATTAATGGCATTTTCTTTGTCTTTCTTCATATTGTTATATTGTGATATACTATTTATGTTTTGATAAAAACCTTGAATATACTATAGTGTAAGTAAGATGAGATAGTGAATAAAGAGAGATCACTATTATGAAACACATCTTATAGTCACTGTATATTCTAAACAGTTCCTAGTCAATTGAGCCGTCCGCTAATAAGGATAAGGATCGCTCGAGATTGAGACTAGCATTTGTGATGTCAAGTACCACGTTTCATTGGTAATGGACATGGAGATGTTCAAAGCATGCAAATGGATATTCATATGATGAATGATCGAACTACCCTATTCGGACTTTCCAAGTGGTTATCACTTATCGAGTGGATAAAGTCCGCGGTTTTGATTGTACACCATTAGTCCTTACTACTTGAAAAATCATTGAGACTCTATATGCTAGTACTGTACTTTGACTCGTTTACCGACTCTATTGGGGTCATCAGGTGTCGGGATTGGGTACAGTTACGACACATATAGGAGTCGATGCTTTGTTGTCAAGGATTCACCACATACTTGCGAGTGTGGATATCCTATGCGATCTGAGGAGATATTAGTGTGATGAATCTCTGGCCAGAGTACATGATGTGTTTTAGGTTACTCGGTTTTCCTAGTAACACATGCGATGTCACTATTTGATCTCCAAGATGTAATGCGTAGTTATCGAATCTCGAACGACTATCGATGTACCAATGGTTGTTGATTCGATCGGGATATATGGATGAAGGGACCATACTGTACGCTAACCAAAATCTACTGGTTCTTGCAGGCACTATCAGTGATACCTAGGGAATCATGGGGCGATGTTGCTAGGCGCTCTTACCATGATTCGATGGGTAAGTCGGAAATTGTTGTTCCGAGTCACAAGGAGTTGTGAGTCCACGGCTAGCTGTATCCCTGAACCATTGAGGGTCACACAAGTAATGGATTACTAAACCCCGTTGAGATAGTTAAATTTAAAGAGTTAAATTTAATGAAAAAGAAGTTGGACTTCTTAACTAAAGGGAGTGGAATTTCCTAAAATGACATAGGGATGGACATTTTTGGAAATCACTGAATTCTGATTCAGAAAAATTATCTTGACTTTAAAAGGTGCAGAAATGATTTTTGTGCACATTGGTGAAATCGGTTTATCAATCAGAGTCATGATGAATTTTATATTAATTTCTATAATAACGGGCTTGGCTTGTTGGACTTAAGTTATGGATTGTGGGCCCTAAGGAGTTAGTGTCCTAATACAATTATAACTTAATCTAGTCTAGAAATTATCTATAAATATATGTGTAGTGTTCGAAAATCAACAACAATTAACTCTTGCAATTTTCGAAATTACACATATATTTTCAAGGGGAATTTTCGAAAATTCCTCTGTCCCTTTAGAGAAAATTCGGTCTGTGATTTTTGTGAAAAATTACATTCCGAATTAACAGATCAAATCTGTTTATTCTCTTCGATAAACATCTGATTGATTTCTAGTGCAATCAATCAGAGGGTTTCTGTTTTCTGTTAGTGGACCTTATTCCGGAGATTGATCGTGAAGCCATCGGTTCCCGGGATATACAAGAAGAGCAGATTAAATTCTGTTGGTGTCCATAATCAAGCCGTTGCTTGAAGAGATAAAAATTTAATTGTGATTTTATTTTTACTTGCATAATTTAATCGTAAAGTTTTGATACCCATGATATGGAATCGTTCCATATAGAAAAATAAAAATTTTTAAACTTCCGCTGCACCGGGTATCAATTCTTAATTGATCTGAATATGATTTTCAAACAGTGGTATCAGAGCCAGGTTGCTCTCAGATCAAACGATTAAAATTAATCGATTGTATAAAATGTTTAGCCTCGGATTTTTGGAAAATCAGAAACAAAAATTTTATTAAATATTAGGACTGCCGGCCGCCCGAAAGGGGAACGGGCAGCCGCTGCCCGCTGGGCAGCGCCGCGCGCAGTGGGGCTGTGCGCTGCTGCCCACTCGGTGGGCTGGGGCAATTGTTGCACCAGCCCGCCTGCTACCCTGCGCAGCAGGGCAGCAGGGGCGCGCACGCACAGCAGGGCTGTGCGTGGCGCCCCAAGGCTGGGCTGGGTGATGGCCCAGCCCAGCAGGCCGCCAGCCCAGCCGGTGGGCTGGGGCAATTGTTTCCCCAGCCTGCCTGCTGCCCTGCATAGCAGGGCAGCAGGGGCGCGCACGCACAGCCCTGCTGTGTGCGGTGCCCGAGGGCTGGGCTGGGCGATGGCCCAGCCCAGCGGGCAGGCTGCTCGGGAACGTCTCGGGCAGCCACGAAAAAAAAAATATTTTTAAAATTTTTGAAATTATGAATTTCGGCCCGATAATGGTTATTGGGCCCGATTTATGGACCGATCGAAAATTGTTTTGATTGGTCCACGAGGCATTAGATCAAATTGTTTGAGTCCGAAAATTTTAAAATTGATTTTTGGATAAATTTGAATTTTTGAAAATTTAAAAACTTTATCCGTTAAATTAGATTTTATAAAATTAATTATTTTGATACAATTAATGATAAGATATGATCTTATGAAAGGATAAGATAAAATTTGATTTTATCTTTTTAAATATGATGATAAGATATGATCTTATGAAAGGATAAGATAAAATTTGATTTTATCTTTTTAAATATGATGTCATTGCATGTTATCCAATTATTTAATTATTGAATTAATTATTGGATAAAAGGATGATAGATTGCCATGACCAAGTTTGTAGGTGTATGTTAGGTTATTTACATTTGGTTTTATTTTTGTTGGGTTTTATTAATGGGCTTGGTTTATGGCCCAATTTGAATTGTCATTTGTAATAAAAAAGTGGGCCTGGTTTATGGCCCGTTCCCACCCTTAAATATGTATTCCCTACTTGTCATCAAAATTTATTGTAAATTTATTAGACTTAGTGGGAGATAAAGATTTGAAGACAAAGGTGGGCCCAACAGACAATAAAGACCGAAGAAATGTAAATTGGAAGCTCAATGTAATAGGATTGCATTGCATACTTGCATATCACCTAGGATTGGACTTAGACTCATGATTGGCAACCACGGGTCGATTAGTATTGGATTCGATCATCCTAAATATAATATATGATATTATTGTTGTATGCATGTTTAGAACTAAATTGCATGAATCCCGCAAGCATACAAATGTTGATTGATGAGACAAATTTTTCAAAATTAAAAATCCTTCATTTTAAATATGATTTAAAATTGATATCAAGATAAACAAAAGGGAATTTAAATATTGTTTAAATGTTCCTACCTTCCATCAACGATCAATGTATGAGATGCTACCCGCGGGCACGGTCCGGCTCATATTATTGGGGGGGTCCCGTTTGTAGGAAAGCTGTATATTGGATCGACACATGTTGTAAGTTGGGTGGAACTCCCATGGGATTGACTCATATTATTGGGGATCCACATGGCGACCGTCCATCACAACTTGATATTGATGGGTGATAAGTGCATTTTGTATGCATTATTTCATGTTATTTTTATGTCTATTTTGTGTGCATTCATATTATTTTTATGTGTTTTTATGTGTTTTAGTGCATGTGTGTGTATTTCACTCCTTGGGTTAATTTTGTAGGAAAATGGAATTTTGAAGAGTGAATTACGGAGCAGCCTTGATCGAAAACTCATATTTAATTTTAGAGACATTTAAATCTAATCTTCACCGTTCAGATTAAAGTTAAAGATGTTTTGAAGCTTCTGTCCAAATTTCAGCTCAATCCGACGGCTAGATCTCGAGATATAAATTTTTGAAAATTGTCGCTCGGTGCAGATTTTTTGTACTGCGCGCGCGCGAGAATCAAGCTCGCGCGCGCGCGATCCCGACGTACAGCCTTCTGTTTTTATGTGCTGCGCGCGTGCGAGGCCTATGCCGCGTGCGCGCGTGTGTTCGGGGGTCATATGTGTTCCGAAAAATCCTTATTTTTGAGGGTTTCGGAAGCTCCAGAGCGCAGACAACGCAGGAGGAGGCGGCTACAAGGCTTGGGAGAGAAGATTTCTTCTTTCTTTTCTTCTTTTTATTTTTATTTTTGAATTATTATTTTTAATTATTGAGTAGTTTATTTTCAACCAAGATGGCGTGATTGGGCCAGACACATTCATGTAGAAAACTTGGATGTTTGTTTGGGATTTTTTTGAGTTGATTTTATTTTATTGATTGTCAGATTTATATTTATCTTGTGAATAGTCTGATCAACTGTTTGCTTGCATGTTAATCAATTCCAAATCGACAGAGGAGGTTTTGATTTTGATCACTCTGATAATTAACATATTGTAAAACCAACTAGAAATAAAATTTGGTTTCAGTGTGCGGTTTAGGTGTAAACTGAATTTTCACAAATATTTAATGCATTCAAATTTGATTAGAATTACGAAAGATTAGTTCATCAATATTTGAATAGGTTTGATTGTTCTAGAAATAGACCTTTGAACAAATTAGGAGAATTCCCGTGAATTAAGATTAAATCTGAGTCCTGAATCGACTACATGTTAAAAATTTGTTCGGTACCTACGTGTGTCTTGGTTGTCTTTGTCTTAATTATTTTTATCTTCAGTTATTTTTATTCTTATTTCTTAATCAGTTTTTATTTTATATTCTTATTTTATTTAATTCAAAATTCTTCTATTATTTTGTCTAGATTAAGTAAAATAATTAATTCTTGAGAATTGACTGCAGTCCCTGTGGGATCGATACTTGGACTCTCTGTCCACTTTACTATTACTTGACCTGGTACGCTTGCCAGTAGATTTATATCACACCGATTTAGCCTGTCAAGTTTTTGGCGCCGTTGCCAGGGACTGTTTAGTTGATATTAGGATAGATTATTTGCTTGAGGCTAGACATTTTTTTTTATTTCTATCTTTTCGTTCTTTTCGTTTTTATTTTATTTTTTTTAATTTTGATTTTTTTTCTTTTCTTTTGCTTGTGAGGTACTTGGAGATGGATCATCATCAGGTGTTCACAAGATTTGGCCAGCAATACTTGGAGCCATTCTATGCTGTTTGGGGGAGATTCAATGATTTGGCGAACAGATTTCGATGCCATAAATTTTCGAGCTACACCCTCACTCAATTTTTTATGGTGGTTTGGATGAGATTACAAGAAGTTGGGTGGATTATGGAGCATTGGCCACTGGCAGTCAATTGTTTAGAAGAGATGCTTGTTAAATGATATGACAGATTTTGACTACCATTGGCATTGTGATCCTTCACTGCAGGGTTGGAGTCACCAATATCATCCAGATATCAACTCTAAAAATTTTGCGAACCAGCCACCGGAGCATCAAGAAGAGTGCATAGGGCGTTCCGAAGATTATGTGGCTCAGTTGGAAAATCTTGTGCGACAGCAGACAGAGTCAAATAAATTCTTAGAAAGCCGCATGAGTCTTTTGGATGAACAGATTGCGCTTCTTAGAGAACCAATTTTTGAGATCTGTCAAGAGAGTGAAGTAACTGAGCCAGAGCATGAAGAAATCATTTTTGAGGAATCTTCTTGTGAAAAAGAGCCAAACGTAATAGTGGAGGAGGAAGAACTATACAAGGAGAGAAATTTTACCTCGTCAGTGGTCGTTTTATGTACACCGTTAGAAGATACTTTTTTGCCATTGATGCCACCTCCACAGTATTACATCCTCTTTGAGCTTCAGCCTAGAATAAGAGTCTCTTTCCAAAGGAAAAATTTCATGCCGAGTACTGTTGGACCGACATGCTTAAACTGCAAATATCACGCCAAGCTTGAGGGCAAAGAAATTCAAAACCCATACGTAGAATCGTATGATTCTTACTATGGGCGGCAGCCGCTCTTTGATGGTGGCTTCTGCATAGTCGGGCTATAGACTATAATTTTAGCGCTGACTGGGAGGCAACCCAGTGTTTTTGCTTTTGTTTTTATTTTGTTTTTTTTATATTTTGTTTTTATTTGATTTTGTTTTCTTTCCCATGCCAGTTGGTCATGCCTGCCGATATATCTAGACTGATGCTACTGTCCCAGCTGATGCCGTCAAGAAGGAAGAGAATGAAACAAAAACCAGGGGAGTGTTATTTTTGTTTTCATTGTGTTTTTGTTCGTTTTGAATTCTGTTCATTGTCTGAAGCATTGAGGGCAATGCTTTGGATAAGTATGGGGGGGGGGGGGGGTAGACTAGTTTATTTCATTATGTTTTGTGTTTGTGTTGCATAAAGTTCTTTTCATGTCTGTTTGCATATAGTGTGTTTTTGTTGTTGTTTGTGTTGTCCTGCATGGTTAGGATGAGTCATGATAGCCAATGATGATGAAGTTTATTTGAAAAAAATGGATTTTTGAAAAATGAATGCTCTTGACTGGACATGAGAAACTGTAGGTTGAACCGTGAATATTTTTAAGCACTAATGTTAGACCAGTGAATTGTAGCGAAAGATTTGATGAAGTTTCTATCTGTTTGACCATTGCACGGCAATAGATGGTTTGTGGATCTTGATTGTGTTCTATGAATTTTGATGAGGCTTTAGTTTACACTTATGATCTTGGGCGCACCTAGAAAAAATTTATATACAATTCCATCCGGGCCTTGAAAGGATTAAAATCCTAATAAAAAAAAATTAAATTTAAGGCTAAGTATGCGGATTCAATGGTATTGATGCTCCATCCGGGCTATAGACGAGGGGATTAGAAAGAAAAAATAGAATGATTTTTCGTATCCTAGCCAGTTATAGCTAAGTCAGCAGGTAATTATTGGGGCTAATGCAATACCAGGTGCAAAATCTGGAGGTGTGTAATTCATTATCTCAAGGGAGGTGGGTTTAGTCTAGAGGTCGTTGGAAGGAATGGGCACTTGAAGAGTGAAACTTGCACTGATTTGTCATAGGTCGCTAAGCAGTTTTGAAACGAATTCGGTCTAAGTTGTATAAAACTGGAATGACATTTCACACACACACGTTCACGTTAAACCGAAGGTGTATTATGAAAAGTTGAGAGCATGTCTGTGTTTTTTGTTTTGTGATTAAACTTCTCAGAGGCTTTTCACATTTATGAATCGTCCTTACTTATGTTTTTGTCTGCATTTTGTTTTTGCATGTCTTGCTCGAGGGCGAGCAAGGTTTAAGTATGGGGGTGTTAATAAGTGCATTTTGTATGCATTATTTCATTTATTTTTATGTCTATTTTGTGTGCATTCATATTATTTTTATGTGTTTTTATGTGTTTTAGTGCATGTGTGTGTATTTCACTCCTTGGGTTAATTTTGTAGGAAAATGGAATTTTGAAGAGTGAATTACGGAGCAGCCTTGATCGAAAAATCATATTTAATTTTAGAATAATTGAAATCCAATCTTCACCGTTCAGAATTAAGTTAAAGATGTTTTGAAGCTTCTGTCCAAATTTCAGCTCAATCCGACGGCTAGATCTCGAGATATGAATTTTTGAAAATTGTCGCTCGGTGCAGATTTTTTGTACAGCGCGCGAGTCCGACGTACAGCTTTCTGTTTTTATGTGCTGCGCGCGTGCGAGGCCTATGCCGCACGCGCGCGCGTGTTCGGGGGTCATATGTGTTCTGAAAAATCCTTATTTTGAGAGGAAATTAACTGGTAGGCGTTCCGGACCATATATATAGAAGATATAACATATTTTTGAGGGTTTCGGAAGCTCCAGAGCGCAGACAACGCAAGAGGAGGCAGCTACAAGGCTTGGGAGAGAAGATTTCTTCTTTCTTTTCTTCTTTTTATTTTTATTTTTGAATTATTATTTTTAATTATTGAGTAGTTTATTTTCAACCAAGATGGCGTGATTGGGCCGAACAAATTCATGTAGAAAACTTGGATGTTTGTTTGGGATTTTTTTGAGTTGATTTTATTTTATTGATTGTCAGATTTATATTTATCTTGTGAATAGTCTGATCAACTGTTTGCTTGCATGTTAATCAATTCCAAATCGACAGAGGAGGTTTTGATTTTGATCACTCTGATAATTAACATATTGTAAAACCGACTAGAAATAGAATTCGGTTTCAGTGTGCGGTTTAGGTGTAAACTGAATTTTCACAAATATTTAATGCATTCAAATTTGATTAGAATTACGAAAGATTAGTTCATCAATATTTGAATAGGTTTGATTGTTCTAGAAATAGACCTTTGAACAAATTAGGAGAATTCCCGTGAATTAAGATTAAATCTGAGTCCTGAATCGACTACATGTTACAAAATTTGTTCGGTACCTACGTGTGTCTTGGTTGTCTTTGTCTTAATTATTTTTATCTTCAGTTATTTTTATTCTTATTTCTTAATCAGTTTTTATTTTGTATTCTTATTTTATTTAATTCAAAATTCTTCTATTATTTTGTCTAGATTAAGTAAAATAATTAATTCTTGAGAATTGACTGCAGTCCCTGTGGGATCGATACTTGGACTCTCTGTCCACTTTACTATTACTTGACCTGGTACGCTTGCCAGTAGATTTATATCACACCGATTTAGCCGATCAATGGGTCATCTTGACATGTCACATTAAACGGCGTCATATTATTGGGCCCTTATTGGACATGAGGTAAAAACATGGGGATTGCTTTGGAAGCAATTGGGCTCTACCTTTTGAAAATTATGGTTGACTGATATTATTCGGGACTATAGTTTGTCAATTGGACTCCATGTTTCCACTAAGGAAACAAGTTTCCCGTTTTCAATAGAGGATAGTGAAATCGTTAAAATAGTAGGAGTGAAATTCATAAAATTAAATCTCGTCATATTTTATGTCTTAGTAAATTAATTAAGCAATCATAGATTATTGTCTGTTTCATCTCAGTATATCATTATGATGAATCTTCGTAATCCACATGTTTCAATTCTCGAACAAAACAAACTTTTTGGCGCAAACTATAAGGAATGGTTCCATAAGTTAAGATTGTCCTGAGCTCGGAAAAGATTTTCTATGTGTTAGAAAAGGCTCCTCCAAAAACAGCCCCGGCTGATGTAACTTCGGAAAGGTTGGCCGAATTAGAGAAATGGTAGGACCATGATCTCAAGGCCAAATGTTACATGCAAAGATGGACAAGTCTAAATAAGTTTGCCATCACTGCAAGAAACCCGGTTACTGGAAGAGCAACTGCAAAGAATATATATCGAGTAGTTATGAACTGCAGAGGATATATTTTATAAATGTTTCACTTAATAATACTTCTTGGGTATTGGATACCAGATGTAGATCTCACATTTGCAATAAGTTGCAGATGATGACAAGAAGTAATAGGCTAAGGATGGGTGAGACCTAGTTAAGGCTCAGGAATGGTTCCAGAGTTGAATCCAAAGCTATGGGAAATATTCGTTTAATTTTGCAAAAATATTTTAAGCTATATTTTGAGAGAGATCTTTTTTATTTGTACCAAGATTTCATTAAAACATTATTTCTATTTCTATTCTTGATAGAGAAGATCTTTCTTGCAATTTTGCGAATGAGATTTGCAATATTTACAAGAATGAATGTTTGATTTGAAATGGACAATTTAAAAACGATCTATATAACTTAAAATTAAAAGACGTTCCAGTTGATTATGTTGATAAACCGGTAACAACAAATAAAAGAAAAAACGATAGTCAAAACCCGGCAAACCTTTGGCATGCTAGGCTAGGTCATATTTTCTCAAGGAGGATGAACAAGCTAGTGGGAGAGGGCATGTTTGATATGTCTGATATTAACTCTCTACCTACTTGTGAGTCCTGCCTAAAAGGAAAAATGACTAAATCTCCTTTCAAAGGGAAGCCTGAGCGTAGTCAAAATCTGTTGGATTTGATTCATACAGATGTTTGCGGACCATTTAGTATCGGTACTAAATTTGGTCACACCTAATTCATTACCTTTACTGATGATTATTCTAGGTATGGGTATTTATATTTAATGAAATATAAGTCTGGATCATTTGAAAATTTCAAAGAATTCAAGGCTGAAGTAGAAAACAAACAAGGTAGAAGTATTAAAGCACTTTGATCGGATCGAGGTGGAGAATACTTAAGTACCGAGTTTTTGAGCTATCTAAAAGAGAATGGGATTCTCTCTCAGTGGACTCCTCCTATGACACCTCAGCTAAATGGTGTCTCGGAGCGTCGCAATTGAACTTTGTTGGACATGGTTCGATCTATGATGAGCTTCACTGAGCTCCCTCCTTCGTTTTGGGGCTATGCACTTGAAACGGCGGTGTTGTTGTTGAACAATGTTCACACCAAAGCAGTGAATAAAACTCCATACGAGTTATGGAATGTCAAAGCTCCCAAGTATTCGTACTTGAGGATTTGGGGATGTCCTGCTTATGTGAAGCAGACAGTGGGAGATAAGTTGGATAGTCGATCCACCTTATGTTATTTTGTAGGATATTCAAAGAATACAATCGGATATTATTACTATCATCCTACTGAAACAAAAGTGTTTGTTTCGAGGAATGCCACCTTCATGGAGAAGGAGTTTTTATTAGATAAGAAAGGCAAGATGATGGAACTCGAAGAAATTCGAGAAGAACCTGAGATATAAAATAACGATCTCACACCTCAAGAACCTTCAGTGTACACGCCTACATCTAGGAGATCCGAGAGGACTTCTAGACCTCCTATTCGATATGGTCTTCTTCTTGAAGGGGATCAAAGTGAACCCGACATTGGATGTGATCCAAGAAACTTCAAGGAAGCAATTTCTGATGCGGATTCGAATTTATGGCTTGATGCTATGCAGTCGGAAATAGACTCGATGCATACAAACCAAGTTTGATCTTTAGTAGATCCTCCCGATGGAATTGTTCCAATAGGGTGTAAATGGATCTACAAGAGAACACTTGGGCCTAATGGCAAGGTACTAACCTACAAGGCACGATTGGTAGCAAAAGGTTATACTCAAAGACAAGGAGTTGTCTATGATGAAACCTTTTCACCAGTCGCAATGTTCAAGTCCATAAGAATCTTTATTGTCATAGCAGCATGGTATGACTATGAGATATGGCAAATGGATGTGAAGACTGCATTTCTTAATGGAAACATTAAGGAAGAAATCTATATGATGCAGCCCGAGGGATTCACATCCATGGGAAGCGAGCATAAGGTATGCAAGCTTCAGAGATCAATTTAGGGTCTCAAACAAGCATCAAGAAGTTGGAACCAGAAATTTGATGAAACAATAAAGGACTTTGGTTTCATCAAAAACCCAGAGGAACCGTGCGTGTACAAGAAACTAGTTAAGGATGCGGTGACGTTATTAGTGCTTTATGTTGATGATATCCTACTCATTGGGAATGACGTAGGGATGTTGCAGTCAACAAAGATATGGTTATCAGGTAGATTCTCGATGAAGGATTTGGGTGAGGCATCCTATATTCTAGGGATACAGATCTATAGAGATAGATCTAAGAGAATGATAGGACTCACTCAAGCAACCTACAACGACACCATATTAAAAAGGTTTTCTATGGATGAGTTCAAGAGAGGACATCTACCTATGTGTCATGGAGTTTCTCTATCCAAGTCTATGTGCCCCAAGACTAACGAAGAGATAGAGAAAATGACACACATACCATATGCGTCAGCCATAGGTAGTATTATATATGGGATGATATCTACCAGACCAGATGTAGCCTTTGTTTTGAGTGTCACGATCAGATATCAGGCCAACCCCGGTCAAATGCATTGGAAAGCCTTGAAGGATATTCTTAAGTACTTGAGAAGGACTAAGAATATATTCATGGTTTATGGAGGAAGAGAATTGAAATTGGAAGGCTATACCGACTCTAGCTTCCAAAGCGACGTGGATGACTCGAAGTCAACCTCTGGATTTGTATTCATGCTCAATGGTGGTGCTGTCTCTTGGAAGAGTTCCAAGCAAGACACCACAACGGATTCCACCACTGAGGCAGAATACATTGCAGCATCAGCTGCTGCTAAAGAGGCCGTTTGGATGAGGAACTTCGTCCAAGAGTTCGGTGTAATTCCTGAAGCTGTTGGTCCAGTTCCGGTATACTGCGACAACACTGGTGTCGTTGATTAGGCAAAGGAACCAAGGTCTCATCAAAGATCCAAACACGTACTGAGGAAATACCACATCATCTGGGAGATTGTGGAAAGAGGAGATATCACTGTCGAGAGAGTGGCCTCTATAGACAATATCGCTGATCCACTTACTAAGCCCTTGCCAGGACCATTGTTTGACAAACATCGCGAAGCAATGGGATTACGTAGTGTGACTAGTTGGCTTTAGGGCAAGTGGGAGATTGAAAGAGTGGGTGCCCGATTAGCCAACTTGTGGCTAAGGGCTTTTGTGACTCTATGTATAAATAATCTTTTTTTAATATAATTTACATACATTAATGGCATTTTCTTTGTCTTTCTTCATATTGTTATATTGTGATATACTATTGATGTTTTGATAAAGACCTTGAATATACTATAGTGTAAATAAGATGAGATAGTGAATAAAGAGAGATCACTATTATGAAATACATCTGATAGTCACTGTATATTCTAAACAGTTCCTAGTCAATTGAGTCATCCGCTAATAAGGATAAGGATCGCTCGAGATTGAGACTAGCATTTGTGATGCCAAGTACCACGTTTCATTGGTAATGGACATGGAGATGTTCAAAGCATGCAAATGGATATTCATATGAAGAATGATCGAACTACCCTATTCGGACTTTCCAAGTGGTTATCACTTATCGAGTGGATAAAGTCCGCGGTTTTGGTTGTACACCATTAGTCCTTACTACTTGAAATATCATTGAGACTCTATATGCTAGTACTGTACTTTGACTCATTTACCGACTCTATTGGGATCATCAGATGTCGGGATTGGGTACAGTTATGACACATATAGGAGTCGATGCTTTGTTGTCAAGGATTCACCACATACTTGCGAGTGTGGATATCCTATGCGATCTGAGGAGATATTAGTGTGACGAATCTCTGGCCAGAGTACATGATGTGTTTTAGGTTACTCAGTTTTCCTAGTAACACATGCGATGTCACTATTTGATCTCCAAGATGTAATGCATAGTTATCGAATCTCGAACGACTCTCGATGCACCAATGGTTGTTGATTCGATCAGAATATATGGATGAAGGGACCATACTGTACGCTAACCAAAATCTGCTGGTTCTTGCAGGCACTATCAGTGATACCTAGGGAATCATGGGGCGATGTTGCTAGGCGCTCTTACCATGATTCGATGGGTAAGTCGGAAATTGTTGTTCCGAGTCACAAGGAGTTGTGAGTCCACGGCTAGCTGTATCCCTGAACCATTGAGGGTCACACAAGTAATGGATTACTAAACCCCGTTCAGATAGTTAAATTTAAAGAGTTAAATTTAATGAAAAAGAAGTTGGACTTCTTAATTAAAGGGAGTGAAATTTACTAAAATGACATAGGGATGGACATTTTTGGAAATCACTGAATTCGGATTCAGAAAAATTATCTTGACTTTAAAAGATGCAGAAATGGTTTCTGTGCACATTGGTGAAATCGGTTTATCAATCAGAGTCATGATGAATTTTATATTAATTTCTATAATAACGGGGTTGGCTTATTGGGCTTAAGTTATGGATTGTGGGCCTAAGGAGTTAGTGTCCTAATAAAATTATAACTTAATGTAGTCTAGAAATTATCTATAAATACATGTGTAGTGTTCGAAAATCAACAACAATTAACTCTTGCAATTTTCGAAATCACACATATATTTTCAAGGGGAATTTTCGAATATTCCTCTGTCCCTTTAGAGAAAATTCGGTCTGTGATTTTTGTGAAAAATTACATTCCGAATTAACAGATCAAATCTGTTTATTCTCTTCGATAAACATCTGATTGATTTCTAGTGCAATCAATCAGAGGGTTTCTGTTTTCTGTTCGTGGACCTTATTCCGGAGATTGATCGTGAAGCCATCGGTTCCCGGGATATACAAGAAGAGCAGATTAAATTATGTTTGTGTCCATAATCAAGCCGTTGCTTGAAGAGGTAAAAATTTAATTGTGATTTTATTTTTACTTGCATAATTTAATCGTAAAGTTTTGATACCCATGATATGGAATCGTTCCATATAGAAAAATAAAAATTTTTAAACTTCCGCTGCACCGGGTATCAATTCTTAATTGATCTGAACACGATTTTCCAACAGATGATTGAGGCATTGCTTGAATTTTTGGGCCTAATTTTTAATTAATAAATTTTATCCTTAGTTGCCCATTTGAGCTTACACTTATATGAGTACATGAGGTACAAACTTCTGAATTTGTTGGAAAATCATCGTTTACTGCTGATGATTATTTATTTCTGCACTGATTGAATTTTTATGATTTAATTGTGGAATGAGACTTGTCTAGAACTAGTTCGAACACTCTTCGAGGCAAAATACGGGCATAACTGTGATTAGGGATGATTTAGGCAATTTTTCTGAAAATCATTTGAGCCTTTCAAGCTACCCATTGATAAATGTTATCCCTAGTACCTTGTTTGACCCTTATTGAAAATCGAATGGAATGCCTATAAACGTGTGATAAACTCCCATTCGTCATCGTTTCAATGTCCTACTTTTACTACCTGAATCTCCTAAACACTAATTCCTACTTTTGAGGGAGTAATTTGAATGTTAAAATTTTGTATGCTCCTAGTTTATATTTGTGAATATGGAATGGTGTGGTGGAAGAATTGAAAAAGAAAAATAGATCAAGAAGGTGGTAGTTAAAAAGAGGTGAAAAAGTTGTAGAAATGTTTGTGAAAAGAAGAAAAAGAAAAATGATGATGAAAGAAAATAAAATATGAAATATCTATGGGATGAAGAGAAGATATGTGAATTGTGAATGAAAAGGAGTCAAAATTAGAGTTTAAGAATTATTTACTCCTTATTTTGAATTATTATTCCTTTATTTGTAGCCATGAGTCAGGCCTGACGTTACAAGCCAATTAAGTCCTATTGATCGAGTCACAGTTGCCTAATATACTAGTGGAAAAGAGTTGCGAGAATTTAGCCTATGTACTGTTGATTGATACTTTTAATGATGATGAATTTTTGATCGAAACACGCACACACTATTATTCTGTGAATTAACCCGATTGTGAGTTTTTTTTATTAATATCTTATTTTTGATCCCTTGCTACCCTGAAAAGTCCTCATGATCTATGAATGTGTGAATTGAACTTGGATAAGGGTGTTTTGAAACGTGAGTTGCGGAGATTGTAAGTTTATGCGGTTATTTAGTTATGATTAAAATTTTCAAGTGTTAGTAGGTTGGATGAGATTGGATCTGAAATTTTGAAATTATTGCTGAGGCCAGTGCTCCATAATATTTCTTGACTACTTTTGGGTGATTTGAGTTTTTGGAATATATTGTTTTGATAGTTTTGCTCGGGACTAGCAAAAGTCTAAGTTTGGGGTATTTGATAAGTGTATTTTATACACTTAATTTATATATAATTTTAATTGTTAATTATTTGTTTTGAGCATATTTATGTGTGGGTTTTGTTGTTTTTGTGGTTGTAGGAAATTATTGAAGTGTTTTGGAAAATAAGAGAAAAATGAGATTTAAGAAAAGAAAGAAGAATTAACGAAGAGGAAAAGAAGAACATGAAAAGGGCTTGAAAGAGAATGTTAGCGCTTAAAGTAGCGCTAAAGAGAGAATCTAAGAGCAAATGCGCTACTTGTTGAGGGATATTGGAGACTGGAGTCAGAGGCTTATGTGCGGCCGCGTGAGATTTCTGGAGCGCCCGTGCCTGATGAGATTTCAGCGTTTTATAAATTGTCGGGAATTTCTACATATAAAAAAGGATAGAAGTCATACATGGAGGGGAAGCCGCCACACACATACACGTACATATCATAGAAACAGATTTAGGCGTGATTGTGAAGATTTCTGGGAAAAAGTCTGAGCTTACTTGAAGAGAAAAAGACAGAGATCAATAGTCCGGACACAGATTTGTTTTCTATCTTTTATTTAATTTTGATTATGTTTGGATTTTTGAACATGAATTATTGTTTTCAAAATTTTATTGTGAACTAAATTTTTAGAGTCTAGAGGTAGGATGGAACCTGGTGTAGACACTTTCATTAATTTTTGATTTTATTGAATTGAGTTTTGTTGTGAAAAATGCTCGCAAGCGTACGAGTGTCAAGTTTTAATATAATGATAGAGAGAGTGTCGATCCCACAAGGAGTAAATTGAAAATATCCAATACTTGTAATTAAAATAGTCTTAATTTTATTTGGAAAATTAAACTTTAGAGATTTGCTGACAAATTAAATAAATAATGAAGTTTGTAAAGCGCGCGCACACATAATCCTTAAGAGATTATCAATCAAAGAGAAATAGTCTAGAGGTTTTGATTTCACCTGGTCTTGACAATATTCATTTCTAATTAATATATTTTCATGAGTTCATTTTAATTAATAACCAAGAACACATAGATTATACTATTTCCCTATCCCGAGTATCAAATAGAGTGTATCAACCACTGATCAATTCTAATATCCCTATTGAGAATTTACGTGTAGTGATTTGTGTAAAAAAATGTTCTTTCTAGGCTCTATTAAAGTTATAAACTCTCCCGATTCATATAAACAATTAATAGTGTGAATTCTATCGATTCTATTCGAAATCCCCTCTCCCGAGTGCCGAATTCTAAATAAATATGACAAATCAATTTATGGCCAGTAAATTGAAAAGACTTTCAAAACTAGAATCACAATTAATTTAGAAAAACTCAATTCAATAAAATCAAAAATTCATAAACATGTCTTGACCAGACTACATCAATCTCTAGACTTAAAAAGTATAGTTCATAATCAAACATAGTTGAAACCAATTCATATTCATGAAACTAGACATGAAATCAATAATATAAATTCAAAAGAAAGAAAAAAAATCCAAATATTCGATTTTCCGTGTCCGGACGATCTATCTTCGTCTTTGTTCTTTGATGTTCTTGCAACTTGTGCAGAATTTTCTCTTCCAAAGTCTCCAAAATCTTCTTTCGATCGATCCTTGATGTGTTTCTCTCTATGCGGCGGCTTCTCCCTCAATTGTGTGCAAAAGAATCCCTTTTATATGTGCTTCAAATCCAATAAATAAAATCCCACGAAATTCCGAAGGTTTCCTTTCCGAAAAACCCAAAAAACTGACTTTCGCGATGGCGCGCCCGCGCCTGAAGGGAGGGGCTCCCGCGCATGTGATTCTGTCACCTGGATGCTCAAAATTTCTCATCAGGCACGCCCGCGCGTGAGGTTAGGAGCGCCCGCGCATTCCTCTTGGCTTAGAAAATCTGCATCGCGCGAAAATTTTGAAAAAAATATTATATCACAATCTAACCGTCGAATTGAGCTGAAATTTTGACAGCAGCTTCAAAACATCCTAAAAGTATTATGAACGGTGAAGATTGGATTTTGATGCCTCAATAATTCCCAGTAATTTTCTGAAGTTGATACTCCATAATGCTTCCTTCCGCTTCTTCTTGCTACTTTTGCACCAATCCTTGAAACTCACAAAAATAACAACTAATACACATAATATCCACTCGATACATCACAAAAGCCAAGTCAAATCATATATAAATTAAGTGCATAAATTGCACTTATCAAATTCCCCCAAACTTAGACTTTTTCTAGTCCTGAGCAAAACAATAATGAGTAATCTATCGGCCTCCGAATTTTTACATTCCACGATTATATACACATGTAGGCTAATTTTCTCAAGAGTTCTCGTGTGTGTGTGATTTCGCCAATTTCATCTACCCACCCAACTTTCGATAAAATAATGCAATCCGTAAGCTTCACAGGTTCATTAATCCCGCCCTCAAGTTTCAAGACACTCTCCACCAAGTTCAACTTCTAATTGCACATATTAACAGGACTTTTTCGTTTAACATTAGGCTTAAGTATAATCAGCAGGAGATAAGCATCCATATGTATATCAATGTAAACAAGGACTCAGGATTCAAAGCAAAGGGAATTGAATATTTTCAAGTTGTTCAGGATGATGAGTAGCTAAAAATTTTTATTTTCATTGTCAGACATTAGTCTTGACTTTCTTCTACTCCATACATCTCCATCTGTATGCCTTGTATTTGGACTAGAATTTCAATCCATTTCTTTTTTCTTTTTTCAAGGCCTCCCCTCACCTTACTTTCTCCGCCATTACTTTTTTTTTGAACTTTTTAGCTACTCAATTTGTTTTGGATTTTTCATGATTTATACGACTAACAAATGAATAATGGCTAAAAAGGCTCAACGAATTCAAAAATGCCTAAATCACTTCTATGCTCTTAAAAATCTACCTCAGTTTCAAGTAAAAATCACAATAGTTAAGAATCAAATCCTCTAATCCACATCACAAATCCACATAATTTCTCTAATTTCTAGGAGTATTGAAAATCATGGCATTCGTGCATGTAAGTGAGAACTCAAGTTTAAATATCGCTAACAAGAAGTTTTCAGCACAAAAAATTATTTTCATCATAGGCCAACACAAGTACACATCATTTATTCAACTCAAACTAACTCATAAAAAATTTTAAATTTTCACACACCCACCCAAACTTAAATTGTGCATTGTCCTCGATGTACAGTAGTAAATCAAAACAAGGACACATACCTTGGGCACCGAGCATCAGTACTCGGCACCATCTTAATCACTCAAAGCTCTTCATGAAGGGGTGGCGTCTAAACTTTCACCGCTTCAACGTTTTTACCTATACAACTCAAAATTATTATTGATGTCTAGTCTCAACAAGCACAAAAGAAAAAAAATAAAATAAAAACAAAACAAAAACAAATCAAAATAAAGCAAATAACAAAAATAACTTGGGTTGCCTCCCAAGAAGCGCTTAGTTTATAGTCCATAGCTCGACTCTATGCCACTTTCAGCCCGGTTCCCTCGATTTGTTGGAGGTTTTTCCATTCTCCTTCACCCTCCAAACAAACTCAACAACCCTCTTGAACTTAGATCGCTTTTTCTTTTTCTTCATCTTCACCAACTTCGGATTATTCTTTCTTGGCAATTTTACAGCACTAACAACTTCGCAGCAACATTCCATCTTCTTTGATTGTTCAATCAGGAACACCTTCTCCGTGGATGGTTTTTCAGCCTCCTTGAACACATAAAAAGTAACTTTCTCACCGTCTACACCCATCATCAACGCACCTTTCTTAACATCAATCTTGGCTTCAGCAGTAGCCAAGAACGGTCTCCCCAAAATTAAAGGCATATTTTTGTCCTCCTCCATATCTAGCACAACAAAATCTGTAGGAAAAATAAACTTATCTACTTTTACCAGAACATCCTTGATCATTCCAAACGGATATGTGAGAGATCTATCAGCTAGCTGTAATGCGATCGTCGTGGGCTTCACCTCGCCAAGTCCTAAGTTTCTGAAAAAAGACAAAGGAATCAAACTAATGCTAGCTCCTAAATCGCAAAGTGCATTAGTAAAATGAGATAACCAATAATGCAAGAAATCGTAAAACTCCCTGGATCTTTTAATTTTTATGGTAGCTTCTTTTGCAGGATAGCACTGCACTCTTCAGTCAGATTCGCTGTTTTGATCTTCCAACTTCCTCTTCCTCGACATCACTTCCTTCAAAAATTTAGCATAATTTGGCATTTGCAGCAAAGCATCGTCGAATGGAATATTGATAGGAAGTTTCTTGAAGATCTCAAGAAACTTGGCAAACTGTTCATCCAACACCTTCTTCTTGAATCTCTGGGGATATGGAAGTGAAGGCTTGTACATCGGTTTCTGCTCAGTTTTAATCTCCTTTTCCTCAACTTTTTTCTCATCAACCACCTTTCCTTTCTCTACATCAGCTGCATGTTCCTGGACTCCAACTTTTTTCCCACTCCTCAACTCTATGGTCTTACACTGTTCTATAGGATTCACCTCAGTATTGCTTGGGAATTGACCACGGTTGTTGTCTTTTAGTGCGTTCGCCAACTGTCCAATGCTAGTCTCCATGGATTGAAACACCGTGTCCATATTGGCCACGTGCATCTCTATACTGTCAAGGAGAGTCTCAGTCCTTGCCATCCTCTTACTCGATTCCTACACGAAGGTACTAACAACATACTACAAAGATGACTTACCCTTACCCTTATTTGTAATGAACCCTGGAGGATTCAACACATTATTATTGTTAGCATAAGAAAAATTTTCATGATTCCTCAAACCTGGGTGATAAGTATTTGGAATAGGATTACCTCTGTAGCCTCCATAACTTTTTTGATTCATGTAATGCACTTTTTCAGGATGATGAGATTCATCCATAGCACCCGGCACACGTGCTGGTTCTGCAATACTCACTTTATTCAACGCGGTCACCTGTGTAGTCAGTGCAGATAATTGGGTAGCGATAGATGTGAGAGGATCCGCTGCATACACTCCAACTAGCTTCTTAACTCTCATACGCTCAGATGGCCATTGAAAACTATTGATCGTCATCTGTTCCAGCATATCGTAGGCCTGAGCGGGATCCTTCGCAAATATAGTACCTCCAGCCGCGGAATCCACATACATCCTCGTAGACGCATTCAGTCGGTTGTAAAACTACTCGATCTGTTCCCAATCAGCAAAATTGTGGTTAGGACAACATCTAAGTAAATATTTGTACCTTTCCCACGCCTCGTAGAGCTGTTCAGAGTCCATCTGCCGAAAAGTGATGATTTCAATTTTCAGTTGGGTGAACTTGGCAGGTGGAAAATATTTTGCAAGAAATTTGACTGTCATATCCTCCCATGTAGTAATGCTCCCTAGCGGCAGTGACTGCAACCAATTCCTTGCTTGATCCCTGAGAGAAAAAGGAAACAAGCGTAAACGTATAATATCTTCAGACACACCATTAATTTTTATCGTATCAGATATTTCCAAGAAAGTGCGTATGTGTAGGTGAGGATCAGCAGTGTCGCTCCCATTAAATTGGTTCTGTTGAACCATGTTGATCAATGACGGCTTCAGTTCAAAATTGTTGGAATTAATGGTCCCTCGAGCGATTCCAGAATAGTGAGCCTGGATCGTCGGCCTGAAGTGATCTCTGATAGGCACCAGGGGAGCTTGATTCACATTCTCTTCAGCCATGTTATTTACTTCTTCTCTTCTAATTCTTCTCAAAGCACGTGCAGTGTGCTCGATCTCCGGATCAAAAAGTAAAGAATTCGCACTTTGAGATCTTCGCATAAACTGCAATTTAAAAATAAGAAGAAATCAATTAAAAATTACAAATAAAATAAAAAACTCTAAATTAAAACATAGACCAATTGGTAACAAGACTAAACAAAATCAAAATTTACTCCCCGGCAACGGCGCCATAAACTTGTTGTGAAAAATGCTCGCAAGGGTACGAGTGTCAAGTTTTAATACAGTGATAGAGAGAGTGTCGATCCCACAAGGAGTAAATTGAAAATATTCAATACATGTAATTAAAATAGTCTTAATTTTATTTAGAAAATTAAACTTTAGAGATTTGCTAACAAATTAAATAAATAATGAAGTTTGTAAAGCGCGTGCACACACAATCCTTAAGAGATTATCAATCAAAGAGAAATAGTCTAGAGGTTTTGATTTCACCTGGTCTCGACAATATTCATTTCTAATTAATCTATTTTCATGAGTTAATCATTTTAATTAATAACCAAGAACACATAGATTATACCATTTCCCTCTCCCGAGTATCAAATAGAGTGTATCAACCACCGATCAATTCTAATATCCATATTGAGAATTTATGTGTAGTGATATGTGTAAAACAATGTTCATTCTAGGCTCTATTAAATTTATAAACTCTCCCGAGTCATATAAACAATTAATAGTGTGAATTCTATCGATCCTATTCAAAATCCCCTCTCCCGAGTGCCGGATTCTAAATAAATATGACAAATAAATTTATGACCAGTAAATTGAAAAGACTTTCAAAACTAGAATCACAATTAATTTAGAAAAACTCAATTCAATAAAATCAAAAATTCATAAACATGTCTTGACCAGGCTACATCAACCTCTAGACTTAAAAAGTTTAGTTCATAATAAAAAATAATTGAAACCAATTCATATTCATGAAACTAGACATCAAATCAATAATATAAATTCAAGAGAAATAAAACAAATCCAAATATTCTATTTTCCGTGTCCGGACGATCTATCTTCGTCTTTGTTCTTTGATATTCTTCCAAATTGTGCAGAATTTTCTCTTCCAACGTCTCCAAAATCTTCTCTCGATCGATCCTTATGTGTTTCTCTCTATGCGGAGGCTTCTCCCTCAATTGTGTGCAAAATAATCCTTTTTATATGTGCTTCAAATCCAATAAATAAAAGCCCACAAAAGTCCGAAGGTTTGCTTCCCGAAAAACTCAAAAAACTGACTTTCGCGATGGCGCGCCCGCGCCTGAAGAGAGGGGCGCCCGCGCATGTGATTCTGTCACCTGGATGCTCAAAATTTCTCATCGGGCGCGCCCGCGCATGCCTCTTGGGTTAGAAAATCTGCATCGCGCGATAATTTTCAAAAATTCATATGTCACAATCTAACAGTCGGATTGAGCTGAAATTTTGTCAGCAGCTTCAAAACATCTTAAACTTTATTATAAATGGTGAAGATTGGATTTTGAGCCTCAATAATTCCTAGTAATTTTCTGAAGTTGATACTCCATAATGCATCCTTCCGCTTTTTCTTGCTACTTTTGCACCAATCTTTGAAACTCACAAAAACAACAACTAATACACATAATATCCACTCGATAGATCACAAAAGCCAAATCAAATCATATATAAATTAATTGCATAAATTGCACTTATCAAGTTTCTTCTAGATTAATTGTTTTTTTCTAGAATTGATTGTCTTTTCAATTATCTGATCAATAATTGAATTGTAATATTTATTTGAAATCTTGCACTAAGGAGAGGAGATTTTGAATAGAACCAATAAAAAATACACTGTTAATTATTTATATAACTCGGGAGAGTATATAATTTTAACGGAGCTTTTAAAAAGAAAATTGTTTTGCATAGATCACTGCAAGTAGATTCTTAATAGGGATATTGGAATTGAAATGTAGTTGATAAATATTATTTGTTGCTCGGGAGAGGAAAATAATATACTTAAGTGTTCTTGGCTATTAATTGACTGGAATTCATGAAACTAAATTAATTAAGATTGATTGTTGTTGAAACCATGTGAAATCTAAACCTCTAGATCATTTTTCCTTTAATTGATTAATTATCTGAAAGTTGTGTTCGTGCTTGCTAAGAACTCATTGATTATTTTATTTTCTGCAAAATTCTCAATTATTGATTTTATAAATAAAACTATGACTATTTTAATTACAAAAACTAAATATTTTCATTTTACTCTTTGTGCGAACGATACTTGATTTTTCACTATATCAAAACTTGACACACGTACGCTTGCGAGCATTTTTCACAATATAGCCTGTGCTTGGTCTAGAGATTTCATAGATCCCAAGAGATCTTTTCTTGTCATAGATGGTGAGGTTGGTAGTTTCCAATGTAAGAGGGATCACTTCGTATTTCTGACAGTTCCTATCATGGCATCGAAAAACGTAAGCATGCAAGCAGTTCTTCATATTTTTAATTTTATATATATATAAAAGGGAAGGTTCATTTTATATTTTTGAGTAAATCATGGAGGTGCTTAGAAGAATTTTTTAGGACAAGGTCGCAACAAAGATAAAACTTCTGAAATCCAAAATAGAGTTCCTTAGAAGGGTTCTAGCTGCTTTCCCACATATGAGAAGTGTGAGACTGGAGAAATATATGCAACAAATTGGTAAAACCAGGCTCGAAGATGTCTTCATTCCTAATGGCATCTACCTCCTTCCACTTATAAAGGAGCAACAGTCTCTGAATAGGATTACTACATATTCAAGATACCAGAATGTTTCAGCTAGTGAGCTGGGTATTTAGATAGAGTTTTAGAAAAATGCAGTTCAGAGACATATATGTAGTACTAGGAGACAAATATAAATAAACTTTGTTTCTACTTAGCGTTGCTTCTTATTTTGTTTACTGAATTTAATCAAAACTATTTAACTACAAACATTTTCATAAATGAACAAGTAAAATTTATATGAATAAATAAGGGATAAGAAGGCTTAGTCTTGAGTCGAAGTGAGAAATTTTTTTTTCAAGTTGTGTTGTCCTCAGAAAAATTTGTGAGGCTGAATTTTCACTCGCTTCGGTTTTCTATTCAACAATGTGTCTTGTCTACTATTTGTTGGCTTCTGTTCTTCTCAAGTGTTTGCTTTTCCTCTTAAAATTCATCCCTAGTCTAACATATAGACTTTGATGGATCTTCTTGTCAGAAGAGATGCATTTTATAGCGACCAACGTAAGAGAGTCTCCTCATATTCATGACCGTGCCTGTAACGTCATTGGAAAGAGTGAGAATTTATGTATGACTATTCCTATACTGTGAACGTGTTTATAAAAAAAGGTACTTTTAACTAGAATTCAAATACACAGAAAAAAAATGACTGCTGAGATTTGAAGAGAGAAAGAAGGAGTATAAAGATTTTGTCTTGCAGAAGACAGAATCTCTCCGGCCAAGATATCGGTGCTTCAATCTTGCAACACTGCACTTCTCTCGTCGAAGGAGAAACAAGGCTAAAAAATAAAGCACCGACTGGAGATGACCAATGCTGAGGACGTCTTTAGTGCTCATGGTGTTCGCCTTCTAATGCTCATGAAAGAGCTTCAGATTTTGAATCTATTCTCACAATATATTGAGTTCCATTCAGGTGAAATGAACACCTGGATGAGTTATTGGATAATGTCCGTAGAGTGGGAGATAGAAATTATAAAATATCATCTATGAATGAAAATTTATTTCTATTCGCTAAGAGTTTTTCTTTATTTAAATTTATGCATAGTGTTTCCTACTTATGTTCAAGACTAATATTGCAAAAAAACAAAAACAAAAACTGATGGAGCAGAAGTAAAGCAAAAAAAATGAATATATGTCGAATTAATAGATTAGGGGATGAGAAAGCTTAATCTCGAGTTGTGATTTTGTCTCCCAGATTTGCTCAGTAATAGCGTGCTTCTATTTGCTGGATCACTCCCTTGTAGAGTATTTTGAACAGTATAGCAATATTTGATCTTCTTTGAAATTGCAGTAGAACTGGTTACTGAACGAGATGTCCTGCCACAAGATATTGTGTTCAAAAGCGAGAAACAAACCTGCTTTGATACCACTTGTTAGGATCGCTTGTCTACTGGAAATGAACGAGTAGTGAGTTGCTACTGTCCTGGTACTGATAATCTTAATCAATCATCTACTGATTCCAATAGTGAGTTCAGTATCTTTCTCTAAATGTCCAAACACAATTAACCAATAATTATAAGATTGTGCGGAATAAGGTCAACTGAGAGATTGAACTTGTATCAAGTGGCTCCACTGGATGTGTGTGTATGTGTTCAACAGAAGATAATCAACACATGAATTTGTTCCTGGATGTTTGGAGACTCAACTGCTCCTACATCACCCCTTATTCTGTTTCCAGAAGGTATCACTAGAAAACTTTGACTAAACAGCCCACCTCAATAAGGACTTACCCCACTGCCTACTGAGACTCCTAGTTCTCTACTGGTTTTAGACATCAACTAAAACAAATTACAGAGGTTTGCAGTACCTCAACTGTATGAGTGGTATTATTACAACTTTAACACTTAAAACAATGTGATCCTAAAAGATAAGATCTACTTGAAGCGTGTGTTGAGTGTTCTTGTGAGTCGGGTGCTCTTTCTGCTGGCTTGTGGTCTCTATTTATACAACAAGACAATGGTCATCTTAATTATATCCGTTGTAATGTAGACGTTATCTTGTCTTTTAGTTAATTGTAAGAGAGTACACTTCTGTGGTTGCACAGTTCTGAGTGCACCAGTGCATTAAAGACTTTTTCAAGTGGTTAATAACTTGGACTAGTTACTGGAGAGCATTCGTGATACTTTCTTCTGCTGAGTGTATCTGATTTCTCTTCTACTGGTTTGCTTTGCTGGTCTATTCTTATGATAAGATACTGTTGGCAGATCAGCCACTGCTTTTCCAGAGTTATGTTACTGCATTGTTAAAACATCAAAATTAAGATATTTGATATCCTAAAAATGTCCCCCTTTTTTATGCTTTGACAAAGTTTGGTCAGTCAGTCCTTAGTCATTTCCTCATATCATCTTTTAACTCTGCTGGACTTGTTTTCCTTAGTTCCATAGGTTTATAGTAACTTCAATTCTTACTCTTGTTTTAGTCAATCAGCTCTTTTGATCTTCCTTCGCAATTAGCGATTCCGTTCTGCCAGTACTCACTTTGAAGAATAATGTCTCACTGGTTCGGTAGTGAGAGCTAAGCTTTTATGAGAGTAGTTTACTGAAACCTTTCATCAAGCTACTATTTCTGCCATTATTCCCCTTTAGTTTTTGCTTATACTAAAGTCCTGTCTTCTTTCAGATGAGTTATTGGATTTTTTTGAAATTCCTTTCAGTTGAATAATTTGTCTGCTTATGCGGATAAGTTTCTGTTGATATCATCAGCTATTCTGCTAATGCTGAATAGTGTTCGATTTAAATTTATTCCATTTAGAAACGTCTCTGCAATGCTATAGTGTTATGAAATCAAGATAGAATTTCCTATATTGAATGAACAGAACAAAGAAATATCTTACTTCCCAGAATACAAAACAAACTTTACACTATTATAGCTTACCCACTTAGATCGATCACCAATCAATTCAAGTAAGTTACCAAGCAATCACAAGATCAATAGTAAGAACTAGCACAAGAAGATTTATGTGGTTTGGTCTTCACAGACCTACATCCACGAGAGAGCAAGCCATCGATTTTATTATTCAATCAAGAACAGATACATCAAGTTCTTTACACGCTGAATACAGAAACTCAACACTATTAACTTGAAAACAAAATTAATAATCAGATCACTATCTGGTGTCTTTCTTCTCCACTGATCTTGTTCTGCTTGATCTATCCTTTGTTTTTCGAGCTCTTGAATCTCTCCAGCTAGAAATCTCACACTTGAGTCTGCAGTTGTGATTGTTAGTCTGTTAATCATTCTGGTAACTCACTTTTATTCCTTTCTTGATGGGCTTATTAATCCATACCCGAGGCCCAGGGAGAAATAACTGGATCCTATTAACTAAACTTCCAAGGCCCAAAAAATGATTTGAGACACTTGTATTACAATCTCCACCTTGAATCAAATCAGTTTGGCTGCTCTCCACCTAGCCTCAATGACTAGTCCATGCATACCGCCTTCACCAAGTCCATGCAATGTTTGAACTTGTTTAAAGGTAATGCCTTGGTCAATGCATCTGCCGGGTTATCTTCTGTAGGTATCTTTTCAATGACTATTTCTCCTTTTGACAGTATATCCCTCACAAAGTGTAGCTTGACATCTATATGTTTGGACCTTTCATGGAACACTTGGTGTTTTGATAAATGTATTGCCCTCTGGTTATCGCAATACACCACTACCTTCTCTTGATTAATACCAAGTTCTGAAATCAGTCCCTTTAACCATATTGCCTCCTTAATAGCTTCTGTCACTGCTATAAAATCCGATTCGGTTGTAGATAGTGCCACTACAGATTGTAAGCTTGCTTTCCATGTGACTGCCATTCCAAAAATTGTAAAGATGTAGCCTATCATTGACTTCCTGGTGTCCAGGTTACCAGCATAATGGGAGTCCACATATCCAGCAATTGCTTCTTGCTCATTCTTTCTTGTGAACAATAGTCCCTGTCCAGTATTATCTTTGAGATACCTTAAGATCCATTTTAAAGAATTCCAATGTAACATACCAGGATTTCCCATGAACCTTGACACAGTGCTTATAGCATATGCAAGGTCTGACCTACTGCATACCATCTCATACATCAGGCTGCCAACCACATTAGCATATGGGATGTGTTCCATTTCTTCTTTCTCACTGTCAGTTTGAGGTGACTGACTGGCCGAGAGCTTTATATGTTGTCCCAGGGGAGTGGTGACTGATTTGGATTGATTCATATTATATTCAAATATCACCTTTTCTAAATAGTTCCTTTGGTTTAGATGAGTGAGATATTTACCTCTGTCTCTTATGATAACCATCCCAAGAATCCTCTTGGCTGATCCCAAATCTTTCATTTCAAATTCCTCATCGAGTTGCTATTTAAGTTCCCTAGTTTCCTCCATATTCTTTCTTGCAATTAGGATATCATCTACATATATATATAGGTAGACTATAGCATGATTTCCTTCATGTTTCATATACACGCAGCTATCATACTTGCTTCTTGAGTATCATGTCCTTATCATGAACTTGTCAAACCTTTTGTTCCATTGTCTTGGGCTTTGTTTGAGTCCATATAGAGACTTCTTTAGTAAACAAACTTTATTCTCATTTCCAGGTTGTAAGAATCCTTTGGGCTGCTTCATGTATATTGTTTCTTCTAGATATCCATGTAGGAACGCTGTTTTTACATCCAACTATTCTAATTCAAGATCCAGATGAGTTGCAATAGCAATCATGACCCTTATAGAAGAGTTTTTAACCACTGCTGAATAAATTTCAATAAAATAAACCCCTTCTTTCTGCGCAAAACCTTTGACTACAAGTCTTGCTTTGTACTTGAGCTTGTCTGTTCCTGGGTTAATCTCTTTTAGCTTGTATAACCACTTGCACCCTAAGGCTCTCACATCTTTTGGTTTATCCACAAATTTCCAGGTGTTATTCTTCTTGAGAGATGTCATCTCTTCATCCATTGCACCCCACCATTGATTTCTGTTCTTTCCTTTGATTGCATCTTCAAAAGAGTTTGGTTCTGTATTTGCAATTTCCTCAGCAATGGTAAGGGCATACCAAGCTAAATCTGCTTTAGCATACCTGCTAGGAGGCCTTATTTCTCTCCTTTGTCTGTCTCTGGCTAGCTGGTAAGAGCTCAGATTTTGACTTTCTGTTTCTGTTTCTGTTTCTGTATCTTCATTTCTTATTTCATTTATTGAGGTAGATTGATGGGTGGACAGCTCCACCTTATCTTGTAGCTCATCATTTAAAATCTGTATAGGTGGATTTTGTCCAGATTTCAAGGTATATCCCATTCTTGTCTCATCAAATGTTATGTCTCGGGAATTAAAGCACTTAGGACTAGTAGTTTCAAGATTCCACACCTTGTAACTTTTAACTCCTTATGGATAACCAATGAAGATACACCTCACAGCTCGTGCATCCAGTTTATCCTGTTTTACATGGGCATAGGCCAAGCATCCAAACACTCTCAGGTTTCCATAATCAGCTGGTGCTCCACTCCACCTTTCCATAGGTGTCTTGAACTCAATAGCACTCGAGGGGCATCGGTTAATTAAGTAACTTGCTGTTGTGAGTGCCTCACCCCAAAATGACTTTGGTAAGGCTGCATTAGATAACATGCATCTCACCCTTTCAAGTAGTGTTCTATTCATCTTCTCGGCCAAGCTATTTTGTTGTGGGGTACCAGCAACCGTTCTATGTCTTGTGATTCCTCTTTCTTTGCACATCTGATTGAAGTTATGTGATAGATATTCAAGGCCATTATCAGTCCTAAGGTACTTCACCTTTAGGTCTTTCTCATTTTCTACAGCTTGAAGTCAATCCTTAAACTTGATATAAGCCTCATCCTTAGTTTTTAGGATACAAGTCCACACCCTTCTTGAATAATCATCAATTATAGACATGAAATACTTTCCTCCTCCATGAGTTTTAGTTCTTGAAGGGCCCCAAATTTCCGAGTGTATATATTCTAGTGGTCTTGTAGTAGTATACTTTCCTCGATTGAAAGATACCCTCTTAGCTTTAGCAAGAATACAGCTTTCACACAATTCCAGTCCTGTTACCTTATCTCCATGTAACAGTCCCTGGTTAGCTAATTCTTGTAGCCCCCTTTCGCTCACATGCCCGAGCCTTAAGTGCCACAATTTTGCCTTATTTTGTTGTGCATGAATGTTAGCAGAACCTCCAACAATTGTGTCTCCCTCTAGAACACATAGTGAATTTTTCTTGACAATCATAACCACCAATGAGCCTTTTGTTACCTTCAAGTGTCCAGTTTCTGCTTTAAAAGAGTATCCTTCCGAATCCAAAGTTCCCAAGGATATCAGATTTCTTTTGAGCTCTGGAACATATCTAACATTATTCAATACCCTGTCCACACCATCAAACATTCTAATCCTTACAGATCATGTTCCTCTTATTTTACATGCCTTGTTGTTTCCCAGTAATACAAGTCCTAACTCATCTTGGTCTAATTTCTCAAACCAAGATTGTATAGGGCACATATGGAATGAACAACCTGTGTCAATTATCCATTCGTTTGATGTATCATGATTTGTGACAGCTAGAACTTCTGCTGATTCATATCCCCCCAAAGTTACAGCAGCTTCACCTTCTGCCTTTTGCTTCTCGAAAGGTCTTTTATTCCTGTCAGGGCAATTTCTCTTGAAGTGACCCTCTTTGTGACAGATGAAGCATTTTAGATTTGTTTGTGGCTTCTTTTGAGATCTTCCTTGACTTTTAGATCGAGGCCTGTATTTTGATTCTTTAAAGCTCCTTTTCTCATTCCTTCCTCTGATCACCAAGCTCTCCCCTTGAGATTCAGAGTTTGTACTAGTCTTTCTTTGAAGTTCTTTTGACTGGATGGTTGACAATACTTCTTCTAAAGTTATGGTTTGCTCCCTTCCATATAGGAGGGCATCTCTAAAGTTTTCATAGATTCTTGGAAGGGCATTCAACAGAATTAATGCCTTATCCTCATCATCTAATTTTACTTCAATATTTTCCAGATCATCCATCATCTTTGTATAATCTTCAATCTGGTCATCGAGCCCTTTTTCCTCCCTGATTCAGAATGAGTATAATCTCTGTTTCAAGTATAATCTGTTGGCCAGAGATTTGGTCATATATAAACTTTCAAGTTTGATCCACACAGCTGTAGCAGTCTTTTCTTTTTCCACCTCCCTTAGGGGTTTATCACCTAAGCATAAAATGATGGCACTGTGTGCCTTTTCCAGAATCTCATCCTTGTCCTTAATAGATGCTGACATTTCCTCCTTGAATTTTAGTGCTTCGATCAAACCTTGATGGATCAAGATGGCTCGCATTTTGATCCTCCATAATGAAAAGTTTTTCTTTCTAATAAATCTCTTGATATCAAACTTCCAAGATCCCATACTCTTCAAGTCTTTTCTTGGCGATTCCCACGGACGGCGCCACTTGTTATGAAATCAAGATAGAATTTCCAATATCGAATGAACAAAACAAAGCAATATCTTACTTCCCAGAATACATAACACACTTCACACAATTATAGCTTACCCACTTAGATCGATCACCAATCAATTCAAGTAAGTTACCAAGCAATCACAAGATCAATAGTAAGAACTAGCACAAGAAAATTTACGTGGTTCGGTCTTAACAGACCTACATCCACGGGAGATCAAGCCATCGATTTTATTATTCAATCAAGAACAGATACCTCAAGTTCTTTACACGCTGAATACAGAAACTCAACACTATTAACTTGAAAACAAAATTAATAAGCAGATCACTATCTGGTGTCTTTCTTCTCCACTGATCTTGTTCTGCTTGATCTATCCTTTGTTTTTCGAGCTCTTGAATCTCTCCAGCTGTAAATCTCATGCTTGAGTCTGCAGTTGTGATTTTTAGTCTGTTAATCAGTCTGGTAACTCCCTTTTATCCCTTTATTGATGGGCTTCTTGATCCATACCCGAGGCCAGGGAGAAATAACTGGATCCTATTAACTAAACTTCCAAGGCCCAAAAAATGATTTGAGACACTTGTATTACATATATCCTGTCCTTGGTTTAGAGATTTCATAGATCCCAAGAGATCTTTCTTTTCATAGATGGTGAGGTTGGTAGTTTCCAATGTAAGACTCTTCTTACTCTTTAAGAAGTCCTTTTAAGCTCTATAAAGACTCATAAAGATCCATTTAAGGATATAGCTCATTAACTCATAGCTCTTAGCTACTAGGAAGGTAGCCCCATATTCTATTCCCTTCTCTGACTCGGGAATAGTTGCGGCGTTAGCTACCTTTAAGGGGTAAGAGATGGTGCTGTGAAGTAGAGCAAGTAAAGGACTGAGGGACTCGGCGTCCAAGCCTTGAAGTAAGAAAGGCGAAGACAATAGGTCCGATACAAAGACCCCGAATGCAGGAGGACGGTGGTTGCACTCCATTTCCGACTAGGTAGTGGGGATGAAGAAGTAGGGGAGGTCTCTTCATATTTTTGGCAGGACCTAACATGGCATCGAAAAACGTAAGCACGCGAGTAGTTCTTAATATTCTTACTTTTATCTATAAAAGGGAATGTTCCTTTTATTTTATTTGATTAAATCATGGAGGTGCTCAAAAGAATTTTTGAGGACGAGGCTGCAACAAATATAAAACTTCTGAAAGCCAAAATAGAGTTTCTTAGAAGGGTTCTAGCTGCTTTCCCACATATAGAGTTGTGGAAAAATGCAGTTTAGAGACATATATGTAATACTAGGAGACAAATATAAATAAACTCTGTTTCTACTTAACGTTGCTTCATATTTTGTTTACTGCATTTAATCAAAACTGTTTAACTACAAAAATTTTAATAAATGAACAAGTAAAATTTATATGAATAAATAAGGGATAAGAAGGCTTAGTCTTGAGTCGAAGTGAGAGATTTATGTTTCAGGTTGTGTTGTCCTTAGCAAAATTTGTGAGGCTGAATTTTCCCTTCTTTTCAGTTTTCTATTCAACAATGTATCTCCTATGATTTTTGTTGGATTCTATTCTGCTCAAGTGTTTCCTTTTATTCTTAAAAGTCATCCCTAGTCTACTATACAAAATTCGATAGATATTCTTGTCAGAAGAGAAGTATTTTACAGCGTCCAACGTAAGAAAGTCTCTTTATATTCCTGAACGTGACTTTAACATCATTGGAAAGAGTGAGAATTTATGTATGACTCTTCGTATACTGTGAATGCATTTATAAAAAGGGAACTTTAACTAAAATTCAAATACACATAGCCAAAAAAAAATTTATTGCTGAGATTTGAAGCGAGAAAGGAGTACGAAGATTTTGTATTGTAAAAGACAGAATCTCTCTGGCCAAGATATATGTGCTTCAATCTAGCAACGTTGCACTTCTCTCGTCAAAGGAGAAAACAAGGCTGAAAAAGTACAAGCACCGACTGGAGACGGCCAATGCTGAGGACATCTATAGTGCTGATGGTGTTCGCCTTCTGATGCTCATGAAAGAGCTTCAAATTTTGAATCTAATCTCACTATATACTGAGTTCCATTCAGGTGAAATGAACACCTGGATGAGTTATTGGATAATATACATAGAGTGGGAGATAGAAATTGTAAAATATCATCTATGAATGAAAATTTATTTTTGTTCGCTAAGAGTTTCTCTTAATTTAAATTTATGCAGAGTGTTGCCTACTTATGCTCAAGACTGATATTTAAAAAAAAAAAAGAAATAAAGAAAAAAACCGATGGAACAGAATTAAAGCAAAAAAAAAAAAATGAAAAGATGTCGAAGAACCTTTTCAATTCCATTTCTTTTCTCAATTTCGGTTCCTTGTTTTTCAATCGGTATGAAGTCTTCCATATGGCGAGTTTCCTTCCTCTTGAAATCTATCATTAATTTCTTCATTTTATTGTGTTCAATTATCATTTTTTTTTAATTTTTGGATAGCTTGGATTTTATAAAGAACATTGTAAAATTATTATTAAACAAGATATTATTATAAAATAATAATAATAATAATAATAATAATAATAATAATAATAATAATAATAATAATAATAATAATAATAATAATAATAATAATAATAAGCATTATTCTTAGAAATTTTATTTATAAATAAAACTAACGGATATTATAAAATAGTCAAATTTAAATATGGTGAATTTAAAAAAATCGTTAATGCTTAAGAGTTTTTTTTGTTTGGATGATTCAATTTTCTATTTGTGGTCATATTTTTGTTGATTAGCTTCAAAATTAGTATCTTATCATGGGTAACTCAATTAAAATATTTGTCTCACAAATTTACCTTTGAGACCGTCTCACAAGAAATTTTGTATTCTTTGGATTGTCATCAATTTATAGATTGCATATTTGTTCTATCTCATTACTTATATTGTTCGAGAAAATGCTTCTTAGAAATTTTCTCTTTTTTGCATTTTTTTTTCTTTTCGTTGTGCTTTTTGGAACTTCATTGTTATAGTTGAATATATATAACCAGTTAGTTTTCTAACAAGTGAACTATATATTCATTAACAAGTTAATTTGTTGGACGAGATATAAAGAAAATATTTAACTAACGACGAGATTTCAAATCACATGATGACCAAAATTCCGCCAATGGTCAAAAACATTCTGGCTACGTCCCTGTTGCTAGATATATGGATATCTAGATAAGAAATAATATTTCTGATTCATCTTTCAAGACGTATTTACGGCGATATCAATAGACAAAACGTGAAAAATGGAAAGTTCGATGCTGCAGTGAGGGTACTTGTGGGTTAATGAGATCCTACCATATGGGTAATACCCAAATCATTCATCCAAGGGTCCACATCTCAACACATATGTATAATTAATATTATAGGGTTGACATGACAAATAATGGATTGTTAGATCTCCTATTAGGATAATACCCTTAAGGTAAGTTGAACTAAACCGTATTGTGAGATTTCTACTAGCTTAAATCATGTGGGCTCCATATGATTTAATGTGAGACCCACATGATTGGCCAATAAAATGCTTTCACGCTATCCATGGTGTTGAAGCATGTGACTCTTCTCTGTTGGGCCAGCCCATTAGCAAATAAAAGGCTTAGTTGTTAACTAAGGAATTGGATCACAATTCACATATGTTGCGCTGGGCTATTTCTTAGCTCGAAAAGTAGTTGAGAAGTTATAACTACTTACTAGCCGAGATATATACATATGAATTGATCTGGAGCTGTGAAATATTATCATCGGTCAATCGAGCTTGATAAGAATATATCTGATCTTGAAAGTCTAAGAAGAGAATAGAGCTACTCCTCGAAGAAGCAATATAGAAGAGTCGAGGAGAAATAATCGATAGAGAAGAAAGCAAGATCCGCAATCAAGGGAAGTCCAATTAGAATCTTGATTGTATTGAGTTTTTCTTTTGGGATCGATTATTGCTTGTATTGATGCTGTATTGGAACTCCATTTCTTGGATTGGTTAATAAGAGTTTGAGTTGATTCTTCTCGTGGATGTAGGCCACTGTAACTGGTGGCTGAACCACGTAAATTGATTTATGTTGTTATTGTCTTTCTTCTTTCTAATCGCATTCAAGTTATGTTCTTTATATTTGTGTTTCATTTGGAATAGTATTTTATACACATATTGAAATATGCTAGTTTTCTTAATTCAAGCGTGAACAGGAATTTTGTGTGATCGGTTTATAATAGAAGATGTGTTCTTGGATAGGTGAGTCTTGATATCAAAGTGTTCTCACAACAAGTGGCGTCGTCCGTGGGAAACAAGTCGAATATGGGAATAATGAAGTTTGATATAGAAAAATTCACAAGCAAGAACGACTTTTCTTTATGGAGGATCAAGATGGGAGCTATCTTGATTCAACAGGGACTGGTGGAAGCTCTCAAAGGCAAGGAATAAATTTCTACAGATACCAAGGAGAAAACTGAAATACTGGAGAAAGCCCACAGTTCTATCATCCTGTGTCTGGGAGACAAGCCTCTTCGGGAGGTGGCTCGTGAATCATCTGCAGCAGCAGTATGGAACAAACTTGAGAGTCTTTACATGACAAAGTCTCTAGAAAATCGGTTATACATGAAGCAAAGACTGTATTCGTTTATGATCAAGGATGAAAAAGATCTTCAAGATCAGATAGTTGAGTATTCTAAGATATTAGATGATCTAAAACATTGAAGTCAAGCTTGAAGATGAGGATATAGCTCTTATACTCCTGATGCTTTGCCAAAGAAGTATGAAAACTTTAGGGACGCTTTATTGTATGGAAGAGAGCAGACTATATCTCTTGAGGAGGTGATGTCGGCCATACAATCAAAGGAGTTGCAAAGGAAGAGTAATGTGAGTACTGAATCTCAGGGAGAAAGTCTTGTGACTCGACGAAGAACTGATAAAAGAAATATAAATGGAAGGAAGTTCAGATCTCGATCAAGGAGTCAAGGGAAATTCAAAAGGAATTACACAGGAAACTTAAAGTATTTTATCAGCCACAAGGAGGGTCACTTTAAGAGGAACTGTCCAGAAAGGAAGGGAATAATAAATGATACCCCTAAGGAAGATGGATCAGTAGCCATAGCATCTGATGGCTATGAATCTGCTGAGGTCCTAACCATATCAGATAAGGAGGTAACAAATGAAAGGATAATGGACACTGGTTGTTCATTTCATATGTGTCCTTTGAAATCATGGTTTGAGAATCTGGAAGAACCAAATCTGGGAATTGTCCTACTGGGAAATAATAAAGCATGTGGGATAAAAGGCATTGGTAATATAAGAATAAGGATGTTTGATGGAGTGGACAGGGTACTAAATAATGTAAGGTATGTTCCAGAGCTTAAGAGGAACCTGATATCTCTAGGAACACTTGATTCTGATGGTCTCTCTTTTAAATCGGAGAATGAAAAACTAAAAGTGACATAAGGATCACTGATAGTCATGTTTTGTTTGCATGTTTCGTTGTTATTTTGTTGGTAGTTTGCATGTATTTAATTGTATTTATTCATGTTTTATCTTAGTTATGTCTTTTGCATGCATTTACATTCATAACATACTCCCGGGTTTAATGTGTAGAAGATTTCAATAAGAAGAAAACGAAGGCAGAATTGTGGATATTTTTTATGCGATCGATCAGATGAATTCAGCAGGATCGAGCGCAGCTTCTGGATTTTGAAGGCAGAGAACACCCTATTTTTGGCGCGCTCGAGCGGACGAACTCGATGCGATCGAGTGCGGGTCGTCAATTTTCGAGACAGGGAACCTCCCATTTTTCATGCGCTCGATCGGGCGTACTCCATGCGATCGAGCACGCGTTTATTTTTGCAAACTTTGTTATTTTAATCTCTAGCCTTTATTAGACTTTTATTCCGATTTGGAGGAGGATTATCAAACTTTTGGAGACTCTCACTTGGAGGCTAGGTTTTGTTCTTCGATTTCTTCTCTAGTTTTCTTCTTTTCTTTGAATTTTTATTAATTTTGTGATGAATCGTTGTAGCTAAACTTTTTTACTTGGTTGAGGGAGATGAAACCTTGATGTATTTTATTCATGAGATTTGATTTTCAGTGTTTAATCTTTATTAAGTATCAATTTTTGATCTGTTTAATTTTATGTTTGTTTGCGAGATTTTAGGATTGGCCATCTTAGGATTTTGTTTTGCAAACTATAGCTAAATTAGAATTCAAATCCGTAATTGTTTGAATAAACTAATTTGCGAAGCAACTACGTGTCATATGTTTTGCTGTTGAATATATTATTTCGTAGGATCAATTACTGACTAGGCTAAATACAACCGCTGGTGTTTGTGTTGTCTAGGTTCGTCAGTTTTACTAGTTTGAATGCTACCGTGGATTTAAATCTAGATTGCTGTTATCTGGTTAATTCATTGGTAAGGGTTGATTTAGAATGTTGTTTTCTAATTAACTAAAATTAAGGTGAAACAGGAATTGGGTTTTCAATGACGAATATTTAATAGGATTAATTATTTTTAGTGAATCGATGATTGAATGAATGAATATCAAGGGTGTAGTCGACCGATACCAAGTCTCGTCTCTTATTGATTTCCCCAGTTTATTATTCAATTCTGCATGTTAGTGAATTTTAATTGTTTAAAGTTTTCAGTAGTTAACCTCAAACTTCAAAACCCCCATTTTATTTATTTAGAATACATTGAATTTGCCTTTCCTCGTGGGAACGATCCCTACTCACACTACTGCATTATTTGTTTATCTGATTGAGTCGGGTAATTTGGGCATGACACAATTAAGCGCTACCAAATTTTGGCGCCGTTGTCGGGGAACGGTGTTAATTTATTGTGTTCTTTTCTTTTTGTTTTATTCTGATTAATCTCACTCTCTTCTCTTTTCTTTGTTTTTAGTTCTCTCTAGTTCATGCTTTCAGGTGATCTTACTGAAGAATATTTTCTCTATGATCCGGAAATCGAAAGGACTTTGCATACGCGAAGGAGAGAACTTCGTAGGAAACAACAAGAGGAAGCCGCTCGAGCTGCTTTTCCAGAAGAAGAGATGGCTGCTAATGCTAATGCTAACCTGAGTCAAAGACAATTGGGAACTCCTGATCCCAATCAACAACCTTTATGCATTATTTTTCCTACATTAGAAAATAATGCAACTTTTGAGCTTAAGTCTGGGTTAATTCTCTTACTTCATTCCTTTCATGGTCTTGCAGGTGAGGATCCAAATAAACACTTGATGGAGTTTCACGTGGTCTGCACGAGTATGAAACCCCATGGAGTGACAGAGGAACAGAATCAGCTGAGAGCCTTTCCTTTCTCTTTGAAGAGTGCTGCTAAGGATTGACTATACTACTTGCCCTTTGGCTCCATCACAACTTGGATGGAGATGAAAAGAACCTTCTTGGAGAAATACTTTCTAGCCTCTAAAGCTTCGAACATCCGGAAGGAAATCTATGGGATCAAGCAATACTCCGAGAAATCACTGCATGAATACTGGGAGCGGTTCAAGAAGCTTTGTGCTAGCTGTCCGCAGCACCAGCTAAGTGAAAATCAACTTATACAATTTTGCTATGAAGGTTTGTTACCTCATGATAGGAGTATGCTAGACGCAGCCAGTGGAGGCGTTTTTGTGGATAAAACGCCGGCACAAGCGAGGAATTTGATAGAAATTATGGCTGCCAACTCTCAACAATTTGGCACCATCAGAAATGAACATCCACCAAGGAAGAACAACGAGGTAAATGTCTCTTCCCTTGAACATCAATTAATTGAATTTACGACTCTTGTGCGTCAGATGGCTGTAGGGAATGGACAATCTGCAAAGGCGTGTGGAATTTGTGCTGCAGTGGGACATACTACTGATGCGTGTCCCACACTTCAAGAAGAGTCAGTCGAACAGGTCAATGCTACTGGAGGATTTCCCGGACCACCACAGAGGAAATATGATCCTTACTCTAACACATACAATCCTGGTTGGAAAGATCATCCAAATCTAAGATATGGGAATCCTCAAGCAAATCAATCGGGGCCTCAAGCACCACCACATAATCAAAATTATAGGCCACCGTATCCTCAACAGCAACAGCAGCGTCCGCAGATTCCAAGCCCGGGTGAGTTTTTTGAAAATATTGTTAAGGATCTTGCAACTAATACTGTAGCCTTTCAACAGAAAACAAGAGCAAGTATCCAAAACTTGAACACCCAGATGGGACAGCTCGCCACCACCATTAACAAGCTAGAAGCACAGCATTCCAATGCTTTACCATCCCAAACAATTCCGAACCCAAGAGAAAACGCAAGTGCAATCACTCTAAGGAATGGGAAGGAGTTGAAGATCAAGGAAAAAGAAGTGGAGGCTTCACCCAAGGAGAAACCGCAAGAAGAGCCGAAGGCAACTGATGGAGAAGCATCCAAGGAAGAAGCGCCAAGAGGTAAGTTTCCTCCACTATCTGAATATAAAGTTGTTGCCCCTTTTCCCTTAGCACTAAAAAAGTCTAGAAAAGATGAAGGGATAAAGGATCTTTATGAGACTTTTCGTATATGTGAGGTGAATATTTTAATGGACTGGGCCTCTGCGCTCAGCTAACCCTCACTGGGCCAGCCCAGCCATACTCATGGCCTCTTCCCTTCCTGGTGGGGAATTTCATGCCCTCCCCAAAGACTTGAACCTTGCACTCCAGGATAAGTACAAAGTCCACTCAGTGTCTTGGGGGAGGGCATGAAATTCCCCACCAGGAGGGGAAGAGGCCATGAGTATGGCTGGGCCGGCTCAGTGAGGGTTAGTAGAGCGCAGAGGCCCAGTCCATTACATAAAAGGGCGCCCTGTGATGGAATGGAATGGGCCGCTGCGCTCTGCGAACCCACTCTGGGCCGGCCCAGCCATACTCATGATCTCTTCCCCCCTGGTGGGGAATTTCATGCCCTCCCCAACACTTGAACCTTGCACTCCAGGATAAGTACAAAGTCCACTCAGTCTTGGTACCATTGAGCTAGTCTAGCTCAATGGTACCAAGACTGAGTGGACTTTGTACTTATCCTGGAGTGCAAGGTTCAAGTGTTGGGGAGGGCATGAAATTCCCCACCAGGGGGGAAGAGATCATGAGTATGGCTGGGCCGGCCCAGAGTGGGTTAGCAGAGCGCAGAGGCCCAGTCCATTACATATTCCGCTGTTAGATGCTATTAAGCAGGTGTCTCGATACGCGAAGTTCTTGAAAGAACTGTGCACAACAAAGAGGAAACAGACATTGAAGGGCTGTCAAAAAGTGGAACTTGGTGAGAAAGTATCTGCTGTGATCCAACGGAAATTGCCCGCAAAATGCAAGGATCCAGGTATGTTTTCTATCCCATGCACTATAGGGAATGTTAGACTTGAGAAGGCCATGTTAGATCTAAGAGCATCAATCAATGTTATGCCTTATTCCATCTATGCATCCTTGAAACTTGGCCCATTGAACAAAACTGGAATTGTTATTCAACTAGCCGATAGGTCTAATGCATACCCTAAGGGAGTAGTAAAAGATGTGTTAGTGCAAGTCAATGAATTGGTGTTTCCTGCAGGTTTTTATGTGCTAGACATGGAAAACGGTGATCATAATAGTCCTATTTTGTTAGGCAGATTGTTTTTGAAAACTTCCATGACAAAAATTGATGTTCACAGTGGCACACTTACTATGGAATTCGATGGCGAGGTTGTGAAATTTAATATTTATGATGCCATGAAATTTTCTGACAGTGATGATTGTGTATTTTCTGTTGATATTGTGGATTTCTTGGCACAAGATTATTGTGAGCATGCAGGGAAAGATGAGCTAGATGTGGCTATTACAGCACCCATTATGCAGACGAAAGATAGGATTCGATGCAGTCAAGAAGTGGAAGAGATTGAGAGAATTCTGAATTGTTCACCTGAGCTACCTCAGTCAGGTAATGTCTCTTACTTATCTTTACCAATCTCTAATACTAGGTGTCTTCCATCTGTTTTGCAGGCACCAATGGTCGAACTAAAGACGCTTCCAAACCATCTGAAGTATGTTTTCCTTGGTGAAGGAGAAACACTACAGGTTATCATCTCCAACAGTTTGGAAGTCGATCAAGAGGAGCAGTTGGTCAAAGTATTACAAGAGCACAAGACTGCTATCGGATGGACCATAACAGACATTAAGGGAATTAGCCCTTCCACATGCATGCACCGAATTTTGATGGACAAAGGAGCGAATCCCTCACGTCAGCCGCAACGCAAACTAAATCCACCAATGATGGAGGTGGTGAAGGCTGAAATTTTGAAACTACTTGAAGTTGGGGTTATCTATCCAATTTCTGACAGTCAGTGGGTCAGTCCGGTCCAAGTGGTACCCAAGAAAACCGGAATTACTGTGGTAAAGAATAAGGATGACGAGATGGTTCCCACCCGTATTCAAAATAGGTGGAGGGTTTGTATTGACTATAGGAAGCTGAATGCCGGAACCCGAAAGGACCACTTTCCTTTACCCTTTATTGATCAAATGATTGAAAGGTTAGCGTGTCATCCTTACTATTGTTTTCTTGATGGATACTCTGGTTATTTTCAGATTGCTATCGCACTAGAGGATCAGGAAAAGACGACGTTCACATGCCTTTTGGCACCTTTGCGTATCGACGGATGCCCTTTGGACTTTGCAATGCACTGGCCACTTTCCAACGGTGTATGGTTAGTATTTTTTCGGATTTTATTGAGCATATCTTAGAAATTTTTATGGATGACTTCATTTTCTATGGTGATTCCTTTGAAAACTGTCTCTCTAACCTTGCACTTGTCCTAAAGAGGTGTGTCGAAACCAACCTAGTTTTAAATTCTGAAAAATGTCATTTTATGGTTGGGCAAGGTGTGGTGTTAGGTCATGTTGTGTCATCTAAGGGAATAGAGGTAGATAGGGCTAAAATTGATATCATTCAGTCTCTCCCTTATCCCACATGTGTGCGGGAAGTGCGTTCTTTTCTTGGCCATGCAGGTTTCTACAGGAGGTACATTCAAGATTTCGCCAAGATCGCATCCCCCATGTGCAAGCTATTACAAAAAGAGGTGTCATTTGAGTTTAATGAGTCTTGCAAATCATCCTTTGATAAATTGAAGAACTCTTTGACATCTGCACGAATAATCCAGCCACCGGATTGGAGCAAGCCATTCGAGATTATGTGTGATGCCAGTGACTATGCAATTGGCGTTGTTTTAGGCCAGAAAGTTAGGAAAGCATTGCATGCTATTTATTACGCTTCGTGTATCCTGAACGATTCCCAACAAAATTATTCCAATACTGAAAAGGAGCTTTTAGCTGTTGTGTTTGCATTAGAAAAATTTCGCTCTTATTTACTTGGTGCTAAAGTTATTGTTTACTCTGATCATGCAGCTCTTCGTTTTCTGATGGCGAAGAAAGAGGCAAAACCAAGGCTGATCCGATGGATACTACTTATGAGCGAATTTGATGTGGAAATCAAAGACAAAAGAGGGACCAAGAATCAAGTTGCTGACCACTTGAGTCGCCTAGTTCATGTTGATGAGGAGCTGAAATTGCGAGAAGAATTTCCTGATGACCAATTGTTTTTAGCGAGCGCCGAATTACCCTGGTACGCAAATATTGGGAATTATTTAGTTACTAATGGGTTTCCTTATGAATTTTCCAGGGCGCAAAAAGACAAAGTGAGAAGAGATGCGAAGTATTATGTGTGAGATGATACATACTTGTGGAAACACTGCGCTGATCAAGTGATACGTCGATGTGTACCCGCGAGCGAGATAATCCCTATCCTCACGTTCTGTCATTCTTATGCATGCGGTGGCCACTTTGAAGCGAAAAGGACAGCAAGAAAGGTGTTGGACAACGGATTTTTCTGGCCTTCCTTATTTCAAGACGCTTACCTGTTATGTAAGTCGTGCGCTCAATGCCAAAAGACAGGTAACATCTCCCAACGAAAGGAGATGCCCCAACAACCTATTCTAGTTTGTGAGATCTTTGATGTTTTGGGCATCGACTTCATGGGACTCTTTCCGAGTTCATATGGTTATATTTATATATTACTTGCTGTGGATTATGTCTCGAAGTAGGTGGAAGCAAAGGCCACCCGTACTGACAATTCTCAAGTTGTTGCAGAGTTTATCAAGCATAACATTTTCTCTAGGTTTGGAATTTCGAGAGCCCTCATCAGTGATAGAGGTACACACTTCTGCAACCGGATTGTGGCAAGTTTGCTTAAAAAGTACCATGTGATGCGCAGGATCTCCACGGCATACCATCCACAATCCAACGGTCAAGCTGAGGTATCAAACAGAGAGATCAAATCTATCCTAGAAAAGACCGTGAATCCTACAAGAAAAGATTGGAGCTTGCGTTTGGATGATGCCTTATGGGCGTATAGAACCGCGTTTAAGACGCCGATTGGAATGTCTCCATATCGGTTGATTTTTGGAAAACCATGCCATCTGCCAGTGGAATTGGAGCATAGAGCCTATTGGGCTATCAAAAATTTTAACATGCAGATGGATGAGAGCGGCGAGCACCGAAAGCTGCAGTTGCAAGAATTGGAAGAGATCCGAAATGACGCCTATGCTAGCTTCAAGATTTACAAGGACAAAACAAAGGCTTTCCACGACAAGATGATCTCTCGACGAAACTTCGAAGTCGGTCAGAAAGTGTTGCTATATCATTCACGACTTTGGTTGTTTCCATGTAAGTTACGTTCGCGTTGGAATGGACCGTTTGTTGTAACTAATGTTTTTCCTCATGGTGCAATCAAAATTCAAAGTTTGGACACATCCAAAACATTCAAGGTGAATGGCCACTGGCTTAAACACTACTATGAAGGAGTCCAAGTGAACGTCGGAGAGGATGAGCATGATCTCAATCTAGATGCTCCTCCAAATGTCGACTAAATCACGACATGCAATCGAGCTATAGACTGGCTGTAAATTTAGCGCTGACTGGGAGGCAACCCAGTGTTTCTTTCCCTTTTGTTTTTACTTGATTTTATTATTTTATTTTATTTTTGCTTTATTTTGTTCTTTTGGAAAATTTTGGAAAATTTCAAAAATAATTTTTTTTTTGCTTTGTACGCTCGATCGCATTGAATTCACGCGATCGAGCGCACATTTTTACCCCTGTTCTCTGTCCGTAATTTTTTAAAGGGCTCGCTCGATCGCATTGAATTCACGCGATCGAGCGAGCATTTTTGCCTCAGTTCTCTGCCCCTGTTTTACAAAGCACGCTCGATCGCATAAACTCAACGCGATCGAGCGCGCTCCCCTGAGCCCCTTTTTTTTTATCTCTTTCCTTCCCTTTTCCCTTCATTTTCTTTTCCTCTCTCTCTCTCGGTTACATTAGAACCCTACCCCCTAAAAATTTGAAATTTCCAAATCTTCACCAATTTCTCTTCATCCATTGCAGGCATCACTCCACGGATTGCACTCACCATCCTATTTCTCTTCTCCACTTCCCCAGTGCCCGATTTTGCCAAGAAACACCGAAATTCTTAGTGCACGCCACGTGTTCGATATATTGCCCCGGTCAATTTCTTGCTCATCACACACATTTATGGGCCCAAAATGCATTCGAGAGCGCGGCGAATCTTCTCGCCAAGGACAAAGCGATACCCAGGATCCAATCCACCCAGCCGGCCAATTCGTTAACCAAGCGGCTCGGGATCGATACAATCATGCGAAGACCCATAGATCCCCTATTACTGAAAGGGGCTTTGATATACAGCCCTACGACAGCACTGTGGCTACCCAACTCTTGAATCGTGGATGGGGACCTTTTTCTCAATAACCGGCCCCGACTATTGTCCCTATTGTGAGGGAATTCTACGCTAATGCCGCGGAACGCACGGATAGCAAGGCATTCGTTCGGGGCATCTTGGTCTCCTATGCACCTAAGGATTTAAATAGCCTTTTAGAGATGCCCGACGTCGACGATAGTCTGTACCAGAGCATAGCACTCACCCCGAATTTGCACGAGGTCATTCAGCAACTTTGCATGGCAGGGGCCGCTTGGCACGATCCAGTTACTTTCAAGTGCTTCAAAGAAAAATATCTGTTGATGGATCCGGCAACCTGGTACATTTTTGCAGCACGCCGCCTCATGCCCATTTCACACACGAGCGAGGTCCATGTTGAGAGGGCCGTCCTACTTTACGCTCTTGATCTTCAACTGCCGGTGCATGTGATACACAACCAGATGAGGCATTCCATCACTACACGGACATCGGGTCTCGTCTTTCCGATGATTATTACGTAGCTATGCTTGCGTGCCGGTGTGCCTCATCGCCCAGATGAGGAATGGCTGCCACTCATGTGCCCTATTGACAGTGCGACTATCAATGCCAAGCGTGCATATCGGATGAGTCAAATCACGGTGGATGCTCAATTCGTACCGGTCCCAGATCCCTTACGCCCTCCGCCGCTTCCTCGCCGAACCACTACTGTCACGGTTCGAGCGTTGGCCAATCAAGCCCAATATCAGAATGCTTTCAATGCGGCGGTGGCCACGAACTTTCAGACCTTGGACTATATTTGTCGAGGCATTTCAGAGCAGCTAGGGATCGACCCAACCATGCTACCACCAGCTGTCCCATTTCCACAGCCTTCCGACTTTCCAAGCGTCGATCCTGTTCTTCCTCCTGAGTATGAAGAAGAAGACGACGCCGACCATTGAACCAAGGTGTAATGCCCCATTTTTATCTTAAATGAGTTTATTTGAGTTAATCGGAGATTACAGAGTTCACGAGCCGACTTGATTTTGATCAGGGTCCTTTTTGCAAAAATTGGATTTTTCAGGGACTAAAACGCAAATAGTGGATTTTATATATTATCTACACTTAGATTTGATTGGAAAAGTATTCTTCTTCCTCCTCCAAATTGTGAGCTCCATTGAAGACGCCTCCAATATTTTCCAAGCTTCCAGATTTCAGTCCGAGCTCGATCCGGCCGTTGGAATTTATTTCTGAAGGCAGATTATCGATCACTGCAGTGAGAGCTCTGTTATATTGTAAGTTCTTCTACGATCGGATACATTCAGTTTTTGGATTTTGTTAGAATCGTTCGAGATTCGAGTATGTTATTCTTGACAGAGTTCTGATCGTTTATTATCTGTCGGTTTTGAATTAGAGCGACGTTCGGATTTGTTATGATTTTTGGAAGCCATTTTCGAAAACTTGGATTTTGAGATTGATGGGTTTGCTTTGTTATTGTTGTTTTGGGCATTGATATGAGGTTATATCGGTATTGAACTGCTGTCTGCGTTTCCGGTTTGTTCAGTTTATAGTCGTTATACCGTCGGTTTGAGTTTTGGAGATTTCGAACCATTTTTGTATTGATTGAAGCTTTGGCTTGTGAGTGATCATGGTTTTTGATCAACTCTTGTATTCGTATAGATTCGTTGGAGTTTGTTGAGCCCTGTGTTAGCAGCATTGTTCTTCGAGAGTTGGACGAAGAACGGTAAAGAGATTTCCTTGAACCGTTGTTTGTTGTTTAGGTTGTATAGTTTTTGATACAATCTTTTGTTGTAGCTTGTCCGGAGTTGGATCTACGACATTGAAATGTAAAAACAGTCATCGTAGCGGGATAGCATACTCGGGACAGTTGGTTCTCGAGTTTCTTTTCAAATCACATATTGCATCTACACTTGTTCTAGCATGAGGAACTTGTGTCTTGTTGATTGATTTTGCTTTTGACAATGTGGCTTATGTTTTATGTTTATGCTATGCATTCATCTTGAGCCTACGTTGATTTCAGCGGGCAGAACCGCCCTTTTTGTTTGGACGTTTGGGAACTATGATTGAGTGGCCTAGGTCGTAGTCGTATCGCCTAGTGCTAGCATACTCATTATGGTTGCTCAAAGTCTAGAGGAGAGAGATATGTGGCACCACCTCGATTGGGAGAGTCGGTGAGTCGTAACATGATCTCATCCTCGGGATCCCAAAAGCACAGCAGTAATCCCTCGTTTATCAGATTTGATATCCCGTTTTAAAGACATGCATTTCATTATGTTGTTATTTATTTCGTTGATGTCTTGAAAGCATGTGTATAGTTGTATTACTTGTTATGTTGTTTTTACTGAGAATATCGTTCTCACCGGTTTATCCGGCTGTTGATTTGTTTTGTATGTATACTTGGCAAAAGGTGGGGCAGGAACAAGTCAAAAGAGGCATGGTTAGCTTCGAGGGCAAGAAGTAGAAGTGGGACTCGGTTTAGAAGTCGAATCAGCATGTCAATCTAGTTTATGTTTCATAGCATGTTTAGTTTTGAACTCGCTGTTTTGTCGTATCAAATATGCTAGTATCGTGGATTGCAGGTGGTTGTCATATGTATTATGAACCATGTATGTTTGAATGTTGTTTTGGGCATGAATACTTGATGAAAAATGGATTGGTTTCATTTTGTAAATTTGAAAAAATTGCTGGTTTATTTTTGACACAGAACTGGTCTCGCTCGAGCGGCAGTTGGTGCTCGCTCGAGCGAGCGTTCTTGTGTGCGAGCCAGAGCATTGCTCGCTCGAGCGAGGATGCCTTTCCGCTCGAGCGAGCTTTTTATTGATTGTCGGACAGAAACTTTCTCGCTCGAGCGAGCGTGCCTTGCCGCTCGAGCGAGGCCTTTTAAAAAAATAATAATAATAATTTGTGTTTGTTGCTTTACTTTCAAGTCTTGGATCTTGTATGCTTATTGTTGTTTAATCCCGAGATTAGTTGTTTAAAACCGAGGTCTCACTCAAGAGGAGTTTCGTTTTTCCTTTTTCGCATAGCATTTTGTTTTTGTTGTTTAGTTGTGTTTTGTGTGGGATGCATTGGGGACAATGCTTAGTTTAAGTGTGGGGGGATTGCATTACATGCATTTTGTTCATTTTGTTTGTCTTGCATTTTTCTTGTGTTGTTTTTGCATGATGTTGTTGTTGTCATTCGTATTGTCCAAATGCATGAGTGAAGGATGAAAATGTTAGCCTATGACAAGATAATTGAAACATGATGATATTTTTTTGAAAATTTTTAACTCTTGATTGGATATGAGAAACCGGAGGTTGTTTGTTGAATATTATTAAGCACGCATGTTTAACCGGTGAATTGTAGCGATGTATAAGATATCGTGGATGTCTGTTGGACCATTGCACGACAATAGGTGTTTGTGGAACTTGATGGCTCTTGAATCTCGATGATCTTGTTAATTTAGCATTGAATCTCTTCATTATTTTTAGACATAGAAAAAGAAAATAAAATCATTTTTATAGCATGTTTATGAAGTAATCGACTCCATCCGGGTTGTGGGCAAGATATTTGAAATCCTATTTGAATTATTTAACTGTGTACTTAATTCCATGCGATCATGCTTTATTGTTTGAGAATTATTTGAATTACGTGGTTATGTGATTTAAATAATAAAGCATGATCTACTTGAGTTATATCTGTTTCTGTTATCGACTGGTATTTGGTATTCCAAGCGGTTGTAAGGGCATCAGTTGTAGCGATTGAGATATCTTGTGCCCTAAACTTTGTTATTCAGATGGGTCCTCGTCGTGTGATAAACAGAAACACACCGCCAGTTATCCCTGCGACTGAGCAAGCTAGCACTGAAGTTGATCAGTTGGATGCTTCAGCAACGCCTATGGAAACCTTGCTGAAGAGGTTTCAGTCGTTCAATCCGCCGTTATTGATGGGTTCAGAAAATCCAGTTGACTGCGAGAGTTGGTTGGATGATATTGATCAGCTGTTCGATTCCATTGATTACACAGATGACCGCAGAATCAGGTTAGTCATTCATCAGCTATGTGGGGTTGCTAAGAGCTGGTGGATCATGACAAAGAAAGCAATAGAGAGTAGAGGTACGGAAGTTACTTGGACTCTTTTTAAATCTGAATTTTATAAGCGGTTTTTTCCTATCTCATATCGCAAAGATAAGGGAGCAGAGTTTGCCAACCTGAGGCAAGGGAATCTGAACATTGAAGAGTAGGTCGCTAAGTTTGATAGTCTGTTGCGTTTTGCACCGCTAATTGCCGGAGATGAAGAAGCTAAGGTAGATCAGTTCATCAATGGTTTGAACCCTGACGTCTTCACGTTGGTAAACACCAACAGGCCTAACAACTTTGCGGATGCCATGAATCACGCAAAGGGAGCAGAAGCAGGCTTGTGAAGGCAAAGAGGTAACCAGGTAGCACCTCAGCAACAGAGGCAGTATCAGAACCCACCATCTCAGTATCAGAATCAGCCACCTCAGCATCAGAACCAGCAGCAAAGGTATGAAGGTGGAAACAGTGGGGGAAACAGAAAGGATCAGTACAAAGCAAGAGGAAAATAGTTCAAGAGGCAGGGGAACAGTTCTTATAGTTCCAGTGGTTCCAAGCAATTCGGTTCAGGACAGAGTTCTGGATCTTCAGCCATGTACTGCAGCAAGTGTGGGGGAAGACAGTCACCGGATCAGTGTGTGGGAGTTTTCGATAATTGTAACACCTGTCAGCAACCGGGACACTTCTCTAAGGTGTGCCCCTCAGCGTTTTAGAGATCGAGCTCAGAGTGGGAGTTCATCTCGACCTACAGCTCAGCCTGAGAGGCAGTCTTCTGCAGTTCACTCTTTCCAGCCCCAGCAACAGAACAGACAGGGAGGTAACCCTACTGCAAACCATCCCCCGAGATAGCAGGCACGAGTTTTTGCCTTGACAGAGGATCAGGCTCAGGAAGCACCTGATGATGTTATAGCAGGTAACTGTTCGATTTTTGGTCATTATGCTCATGTTTTGATAGATACAGGTGCTTCCCATTCCTTTATCTTTGAGAAATTTGTGTTATTGCATGTTTCGCCTACTGAGTTGTTGCCTACAGTAGTAGCTGTTACTTTACCTTTGGGTGGAGGAATTGTTTCTTTCAGATTAGTCAGGAACTGTGAACTGTGTTTTGAAGGAAATATGTTAGAATTCGACTGTATTGTACTTGGACTGTCAGATTTTGATTGTATTGCCAGTATAGATTCTTTAACCAAGTTCAGGGCAACCGTCGATTGTTTTCTGAAAGTTGTCAGGTTCAGACCTGAAATGGCAGACGAGTGGAAATTCTTTGGTAAGGGTTCTCGATCTAGAATTTCTTTGATTTCAGTGTTATCTATGACTCGTTTACTACAGAAAGGAGCAGAAGGATTTTTGGTGTATGCAGTTGATGTACTGAAATCTAGCCCAGCTTTGGTAGATTTACTGGTGATTAGAGAATTTGCTGATGTGTTCCCGAAAGATGTTCTTGGTTTGCCACCTATTCGAGAAATCGAATTCAGTATTGACTTAGTGTCAGGTACTCAACCTATTTCAAAAGCTCCTTATCATATGGCACTTATTGAATTGAGAGAGTTGAAGGAACAGCTTGAGAATTTGATTGCCAAGGGATACATCAGACCTAGTGTATCGCCTTGGGGTGCTCCTATTCTTTTTATTCGGAAGAAGGATGGTTCTATGCGGCTCTGTATCGACTACCGCCAATTGAATCAAGCTACAGTTAAAAATAGGTATCCTTTACCCCAAATAGATGACCTTTTTGACCAACTGCAGGGTTTTTCTGTCTACTCTAAGATTGATCTGAGGTCAGGTTATCACCAGTTGAGAGTGCGAGAGGAAGACATTCCTAAGACCGCATTCAGAACGAGGTATGGTCATTTTGAGTTTATAGTCATGTCGTTCGGTTTGACTAACGCTCCAGCGGTTTTTATGGGTTTGATGAACCGTATCTTTCAGTGTTATTTAGATGAGTTTGTCATTATCTTTATCGATGATATTCTTATCTACTCAAAGAACCGTACTGACCATGCAGAGCACTTGAGGACCGTATTGCAGATTTTGCGAGTTGAGCAGTTGTTTGCCAAGCTGTCTAAGTGTGAATTCTGGTTAGATCGAGTTGTCTTTCTCGGTCATATTATTTCTGAAGATGGAATTTCTGTCGATCCCAGCAAGATTGAAGCGGTTATGAATTGGCCTAGACCTACTTCAGTGCCTGAGATCTGAAGCTTCATGGGTTTAGCTGGTTATTACCATCGTTTCATCGAGGGTTTCTCGTCTATTGCCAAGCCAATTACCCAGCTGACTCAGAAGAATGCGCCTTTTGTTTGGACTCCAGATTGTGAGGCTAGCTTTGTTGATCTGAAGAGGAGACTGACCAGTGCTCCAATTCTTTCTATTCCGAAGGGTACTGGAGGTTTCATAGTCCATTGTGATGCTTCTAACCGAGGCTTGGGTTGCGTTCTTATGCAGCATAAGCATGTAATAGCGTATGCATCGAGGCAGCTGAAACCGCGCGAGACTCGTTATCCGGTTCATGATCTAGAACTAGCTGCGATTGCATTTGCTCTAAAGATCTGGCGTCACTATCTTTATGGTGAGTCTTTCGAGATCTTTTCTGATCATAAGAGTCTTAAGTACTTGTTTTCACAGGCAGAGCTGAATATGAGACAGAGAAGATGGCTGGACTTGTTGAAGGATTTCGACTGCGAAATCAAGTACTATCCGGGGAAGTCTAATGCAGTTGCAGATGCCTTGAGCCGAAAGCTTTGTTCTTTATCTCTTTCTACTATCGGTGTTTCTCAGTTGATCGATGATTGTTGCACTTCTGGTTTAGAGTTTGAAACAGATAGGGAGACTATCAGAGTGTTTGCTATTCAAGCCGAGCCGGAGTTGTTTGTTGCAATCAAAGAAGCACAGAAGTTTGAGCCGAGCATTCAAATTTCAGTAGAGAAAGTTAGATCGGGACATCAGTCTGAATTCCAGGTTAGATATGATGTTTTGTTGGTGAATAACTGTGTTGTTGTGCCTGATATTTCGGAGTTGAGACAGCGTATTCTCCGAGAGGCTCATTGCAGTCGGTTTAGTATTCATCCTGGAGGTCGTAAGATGTACAACGATCTGAAGAACCAGTTATGGTGGAAGAGAATGAAGAGCGACGTTGCGAGGTTTGTATCTCGGTGTTTGAACTGCCAGCAAGTAAAAGCAGAGCGGAAGCGACCAGGAGGTCTGTTGCACAGTCTATCTGTTCCTGAATGGAAGTGGGATCACATTTCCATGGATTTCGTCACGAAGCTACCACGATCCGTTCGAGGATGCGATGCTATTTGGGTAGTGATCGACCGATTGACGAAGTCTGCGTGTTTTATTCCGTACAGAATGACGTATCGTCATGATCAGATGGCTGAGTTGTATGTTTTCAATGTTGTGAAATTGCATGGGGTGCCGAAGTCGATCGTTTCAAATAGAGACCCTAGATTCACTTCGCACTCTGGCACAGTCTGCAAGAGGCACTTGGTACTCGATTGCATCTGAGTACAGCTTATCATCCTCAGACCGATGGACAGTCAGAGCGGACTATCCAGACGTTAGAGGATATGCTGCGAGCGGTAGTGCTAGACTTTGGCACTAGTTGGCAAGACTCTTTCCCTCTTGTCGAGTTTTCTTACAACAACAGCTTCCAAGCGAGTATCGGTATGGCGCCTTTTGAGGCTTTGTATGGTAAGAAGTGCCGATCTCCGTTGTTTTGGGATGATTTGTCCGAGTCACCAGATTTAGTCACCAGATTTGGGACCGAAGATGCTTAGAGATATGGCAGAGCAGGTTAAGGTCATTCAGTCTAGAATGAAGTCAGCTCAGGATAGACAGGCGAAGTATGCGAATGTCAGGCGTAGACCTCTGAGTTTTGATCAGGGAGACCGAGTCTTTCTGAAGATTTCACCTTTCAGAGGCACTGTCAGATTCGGTAAGAGAGGGAAGTTATCTCCGAGATTCATCGGGTCGTACGAGATTCTCGAGAAGATAGGCGATCTTGCCTACAGACTTGCACTTCCTCCGTCTTTATCTGGTATTCACGACATTTTTCATGTCTCTATGCTGCGAAAGTATCATCCAGATCCTTCTCATATCCTTCAGCCTGACGAAGCCGAGTTAGACGAGACTCTGAGCTACTTTGAGCGACCGATTCAGATCCTTGATCGGAAGGAGAAACAACTCAGAACCAAGTTGACTCCGTTAGTGAAAGTGCAGTGGAGCCATCACGGAGTCGAGGAAGCGACTTGGGAGACAGAATCTGACATGAGACAGCGATTTTCAGAGTTATTCGGATGACGTGAGTTCTTCTTACTGTCTTTAGTTCTTTATTCTATCTTATGAGTTGTGGTTCTTGTTGATTTCGAGGACGAAATCTCTTCTTAGTGAGGGAGAATTGTAACGCCCTATTTTTATCTTAAATGAGTTTATTTGAGTTAATCGGAGATTACAGAGTTCACGAGCCGACTTGATTTTGATCAGGGTCCTTTTTGCAAAAATTGGATTTTTCAGGGACTAAAACGCAAATAGTGGATTTTATATATTATCTACACTTAGATTTGATTGGAAAAGTCTTCTTCTTCCTCCTCCAAACCGTGAGCTCCATTGAAGACGCCTCCAACCTTTTCCAAGCTTCCAGATTTCAGTCCGAGCTCGATCCGACCGTTGGAATTTATTTCTGAAGGCAGATTATCGATCACTGCAGTGAGAGCTCTGTTATATTGTAAGTTCTTCTACGATCGGATACATTCTAGTTTTTGGATGTTGTTAGAATCGTTCGAGATTTGAGTATGTTATTCTTGACAGAGTTCTGATCGTTTATTATCTGTCGGTTTTGAATTAGAGCGACGTTCGGATTTGTTATGATTTTTCGAAGCCATTTTCAAAAACTTGGATTTTGAGATTGATGGGTTTGCTTTGTTATTGTTGTTTTGGGCATTGATATGAGGTTATATCGGTATTGAACTGTTGTCTGCGTTTCCGGTTTGTTTGGTTTATAGCCGTTATGCCGTCGGTTTGAGATTTGGAGATTTCGAACCATTTTTGTATTGATTGAAGCTTTGGCTTGTGAGTGATCATGGTTTTTGATCAACTCTTGTATTCGTACAGATTCGTTGGAGTTTGTCGAGCCCTGTGTTAGCATCATTGTTCGTCGAGAGTTGGACGAAGAACGGTAAAGAGATTTTCTTGAACCGTTGTTTGTTGTTTAGGTTGTATAGTTGTTGATACAATCTTTTGTTGTAGCTTGTCCGGAGTTGGATCTACGACATTGAAAGGTAAAAACAGTCATCGTAGTGGGATAGCATACTCGGGACAGTTGGTTCTCGAGTTTCCCTTTCAAATCACATATTGCATCTACACTTGTTCTAACATAAGGAACTTGTGTCTTGTTGATTGATTTTTCTTTTGACTATGTGGCTTATGTTTTATGTTTCTGCTATGCATTCATCTTGAGCCTAAGTTGATTTCAGCGGGCAGAACCGCCCTTTTAGTTTGGACGTTTGAGAACTATGATTGAGTGGCCTAGGTCGTAGTCGTATCGCCTAGTGCTAGCATACTCATTATGGTTGCTCAAAGTCTAGAGGAGTGAGATATGTGGCACCACCTCGATTGGGAGAGTCGGTGAGTCGTCACATGATCTCATCCTCGGGATCCCAAAAGCACAGCAGTAATCCCTCGTTTATCAGATTTGATATCCCGTTTTAAAGACATGCATTTTATTATGTTGTTATTTATTTCGTTGATGTCTTGAAAGCATGTGTATTGTTGTATTACTTGTTATGTTGTTTTTATTGGAAATATCGTTCTCACCGGTTTATCCGGCTGTTGCTTTGTTTTGTATGTGTACTTGGCAACAGGTGGGGCAAGAACAAGTCAAAAGAGGCATGGTTAGCTTCGAGGGCAAGAAGTAGAAGTGGGACTCGGTTTAGAAGTCAAATTAGCATGTCAATCTAGTTTATGTTTCATAGCATGTTTAGTTTCGAACTCGTTGTTTTGTCGTATCAAATATGCTAGTATCATGGATTGCAGGTGGTTGTCATATGTATTATGAACCATGTATGTTTGAATGTTGTTTTGGGCATGAATACTTGATGAAAAATGGATTGGTTTCATTTTGTAAATTTGAAAAAATTGCTGGTTTATTTTTGACACAGAACTGGTCTCGCTCGAGCGGCAGTTGGTGCTCGCTCGAGCGAGCGTTCTTTTGTGTGCAAGCCAGAGCATTGCTCGCTCGAGCGAGGATGCCTTTTCGCTCGAGCGAGGTTTTTATTGATTGTCGGACAGAAACTTTCTCGCTCGAGCGAGCGTGCCTTGCCGCTCGAGCGAGGCCTTTTAAAAAAAAATAATAATAATTTGTGTTTGTTGCTTTACTTTCAAGTCTTGGATCTTGTATGCTTATTGTTGTTTAATCCCGAGATTAGTTGTTTAGAACCGAGGTCTCACACAAGGGGAGTTTCGTTTTTCCTTTTTCGCATAGCATTTTGTTTTTGTTGTTTAGTTGTGTTTTGTGTGGGATGCATTGGGGACAATGCTTAGTTTAAGTGTGGGGGGATTGCATTACATGCATTTTGTTCATTTTGTTTGTCTTGCACTTTTCTTGTGTTGTTTTTGCATGATGTTGTTGTTGTCATTCGTATTGTCCAAATGCATGAGTGAAGGATGAAAATGTTAGCCTATGACGAGATAGTTGAAACATGATGATTTTTTTTTGAAAATTTTTAACTCTTGATTGGATATGAGAAACCGGAGGTTGTTTGTTGAATATTATTAAGCACGCATGTTTAACCGGTGAATTGTAGCGATATATTAGATATCGTGGATGTCTGTTGGACCATTGCACGACAATAGGTGTTTGTGGAACTTGATGGCTCTTGAATCTCGATGATCTTGTTAATTTAGCATTGAATCTCTTCATTATTTTTAGACATAGAAAAAGAAAATAAAATCATTTTTATAGCATGTTTATGAAGTAATCGACTCCATCCGGGTTGCGGGCAAGATATTTGAAATCCTATTTATCTTGTTTGTGGCTAAGTTTGCGGATAAAATGGGTTTTAGCCTTGAAAAAAAAAATACATTAGCAAGGCATCAGTTCCATCCAGGATTGAAATGTGTTTGAAATCCTATTCAATATTTCATAGCTAAGTATGCGGGTAATTATTGGGACTGCAAAAGAAATCGCAAATTAGTACTTAGTTTTCTTAAGAGAGTTTGTGTTTTGTTGATTGATTGTTGGGAGGAGAGTTCTTGATTGTTAGACTTTCACTGAATTGTTTTTAGGTCGGCGAACAGTCTTGAAACTTTGTCTTTTGAAGTTGCATGTAACTGGGGTAACATGGCACACACACACGTTCACATTCGACTAAAGGTGTATCATTGATGATTGAGAGTTGCTATGATCTTGTTTTTTATGAAAGTGGTTTTCTCTGAGGCTATTTTAAGCATGATCGTCCTTACTTTTGTGTTTGTTGGTTGTTTCATTTTGTTTTTTTTCATGACTTGCTCGAGGGCGAGCAAGGATTAAGTGTGGGGGTATTTGATAGTCATGTTTTGTTTGCATGTTTCGTTGTTATTTTGTTGGTAGTTTGCATGTATTTAATTGTGTTTATTCATGTTTTATCTTAGTTATGTTTTTTGCATGCATTTACATTCATAACATACTCCCGGGTTTAATGTGTAGGAGATTTCAATATGAAGAAAACGAAGGCAGAATTGTGGATGTTTTTGATGCGATCGATCGGATGAATTCAGCAGGATCGAGCGCAGCTTCTGGATTTTGAAGGCAGAGAACACCCTATTTTTGGCGCGCTCGAGCGGACGAACTCGATGCGATCGAGCGCGGGTCGTCAATTTTCGAGACAGGGAACCTCCCATTTTTCATGCGCTCGATCGGGCGTACTCCATGCGATCGAGCGCGCGAGCCTGTTCGGGAAGAAATTTTTATTTTTGGAAACTTTGTTATTTTAATCTCTAGCCTTTATTAGACTTTTATTTTGATTTGGAGGAGGATTATCAGACTTTTGGAGACTTTCACTTGGAGGCTAGGTTTTGTTCTTCAATTTCTTCTCTAGTTTTCTTCTTTTCTTTGAATTTTTATTAATTTTGTGATGAATCGTTGTAGCTAAACTCTTTTACTTGGTTGAGGGAGACGAAACCTTGATGTATTTTATTCATGAGATTTGATTTTCAATGTTTAATCTTTATTAAGTATCAATTTTTGATCTGTTTAATTTTATGTTTGTTTGCGAGATTTTAGGATTGACCATCTTAGGATTTTGTTTTGCAAACTATAGCTAAATTAGAATTCAAATCCGTAATTGTTTGAATAAACTAATTTGCGAAGCTACTACATGTCATATGTTCTGCTGTTGAATATATTATTTCGTAGGATCAATTATTGGCTAGGCTAAATACAACCGCTGGTGTTTGTGTTTTCTAGGTTCGTCAGTTTTACTAGTTTGAATGATACCGTGGATTTAAATCTAGATTGTTGTTATCGGGTTAATTCATTGGTAAGGGTTGATTTAGAATGCTGTTTTCTAATTAACTAAAATTAAGGTGAAACAGGAATTGGGTTTTCAATGACGAATATTTAATAGGATTAATTATTTTTAGTGAATCGATGATTGAATGAATGAATATCAAGGGTGTAGTCGACCGATACCAAGTCTCGTCTCTTATTGATTTTCCCAGTTTATTATTCAATTCTGCATGTTAGTGAATTTTAATTGTTTAAAGTTTTCAGTAGTTAACCTCAAACTTCAAAACCCCCATTTTATTTATTTAGAACACATTGAATTTGTCTTTCCTCGTGGGAACGATCCCTACTCACACTACTGCATTATTTGTTTATCTGATTGAGTCGGATAATTTGGGCATGATACGATTAAGCGCTACCAATCACTTGTGGTGATGAAAGCTCAAAAGGTGAATGCTCTCTATGTATTACAAGGTGACACATTGGTTGGTGGTTTAGCAAACATTCAAAGGAACCAAGATAAGGCAAATTTGTGGCACCTAAGGCTATGACATGTTAGTGAACGTGGACTACAAGAGCTATCAAAACAAGGACTTCTCTGTGGAGATAAAATACAGACTCTAGAGCTTTGTGAAAGTTGTCTGCTGGGAAAGTATAAGCGAGTATCATTCACTCCAGGGAAACATACTTCAAAGCAACCATTAGCCTATATACACTCTGACTTATGGGGTCCATCGAAGACAGAAACTCATGGGGTGGGAAGAACTTTATGAGCATAATATATGACTACTCAAGAAGGCTATGGACCTTTGTTTTGAAGTCAAAGGATGAAGCTTATGAGAAATTTAAAGATTGGTTGTTGGCTATGGAAAACAAGACAGAAAAGAAGGTAAAACATATAAGGACAGACAATGGTTTGGAATATCTCTCAGAGAAGTTCAATCAATTCTGTAGAAACCAAGGAAGAACAAGGCACAGAACAGTCCCAAGTACTCCACAGCAAAATGGTTTGGCCGAAAGAATGAATCGAACTTTATGAGAGAGAGTAAGATGTATGCTTCTAAATTCTGGTCTCCCAAAGACTTTTTGGGGTGAAGCCCTCTCAACAGCCACATACTTAATAAGCAGATGTCCATCCAGTGCCCTTAACTTCAAAACGCCAATGGAATTTTGAAATGGTGTGCCATCAGATTATTCACAATTGAAGGTGTTTGGATGCCTAGCTTATGCTCATCTAAAGCAAGATAAATTGGACGCAAGAGCAGTAAGATGCATTTTCATAGGCTATCCAGAAGGTGTTAAAGGGTACAAGGTATGGAATCTGGAAAAAGAAAAAGGCCCAAAGTGCTTAAATTCAAGAGACATAAAATTTGATGAGTCTAGATTGGGATATATGGAAAATGCTCAGAAGGAAACACTGGAAACAGAAAGGAGTGATAAATCACCAGTTGAGGTGGAGTTTCAAAGTGAGATTCCTGAATCAGAACAAGAAACATGGGAAGAAAAGGATCAGAGTGATCAGAACGAGGACTTGAGATCATACCACCTAGCCAGGGACAAGATCAGAAGAGAAATAAAGCCTCCTAAGAAATATGGGGAGGCAGATTTGGTTTGGTATGCCTTGGCAGTAGCAGAAGAACTTGAACACTCAGAACCAAGTACTTAGGAAGAAGCCATGTCAAGCAAACATAGGAATAAGTGGGAGGCATCTATGAAAGAAGAGATGAATTCTTTAAGCAAGAATAAAACCTGGGAGTTAGTGACAAAGCCTCCTGGACAGAGAATACTTGGATGCAAATGGGTATATAAACTAAAATATGTCACTCCAGAAGTTGAAAGAGTCAAGTATAAAGCTAGAGTTGTGGCAAAAGGTTTTGCACAAATTGAAGGAATAGATTACAATGAAATCTATTCCCCTTTTGTAAGACATTGCTCAATAAGGATAATGCTTGCTTTGGTAACACAATTTAATCTGGAACTTGAGCAGCTAGATGTAAAGACTGCTTTCCTTCATGGTGAACTAGAAGAAGTGATCTACATGGAACAACCAAAGGGGTTTATAAAGCCAGAAAACAAGAATAAAGTATGTCTGCTTAAAAGATCACTTTATGGACTCAAACAAAGTCCAAGGCAATGGAATAAAAGGTTCCATGAATTCATGGTGATCATAGGCTATGACAAAAGCAATTTCGACAGTTGCATTTACTTGAAGAAAGAAGGAAATCAAGTACTGGTTTGTCTACTAATATATGTAGATGATATTTTGATAGCAAGCAAGAGCATTACATAGATCAAAATAATAAAAGAACAGTTGAAATCAGAGTTTGAAATGAAGGATTTGGGAAAAGAAAGTAAGATACTTGGAATGAGCATAGTGAGGGACATATATCAGTGCACTATATATCTTAATCAGGAAGCCTATTTGAAGAAAGTAATCTCGAGATACAATATGAATGAGTCGAAGTATGTATCAACTCCACTTAGACAACATCTAAAATTATCTGCAAGCCAAAGTCCTGAGAATGTGTTGGATAAACAGAAGATGGAAAATATACCTTATGCTAGTGGAGTTGGAAGTTTAATGTACAGTATGGTATGTACAAGGCCTGACTTAGCTTATTCCATGAGTGTAGTTTTGATATTCATGGCAAATCCAGGGATCTATCATTGGGAAGCCTTAAAGTGGATTATGAGGTATGTGAACAGAACCTCAGAGTATGGTTTGATGTTTAGAAGGCAAAGTGAAGGAGAAAATCCAGTAAGAGGATATGTTGACTCAGATTTTGCCGGTAACATAGATACAAGAAAGTCCATAACAGGATATGTATTCAAACTTTATGGAACAGCTATTACTTGGAAATCAAATTTGCAATCGGTAGTTGCACTCTCAACCACAGAAGCAGAATATATAGCTTCTACTGAAGCTGTCAAAGAAGCTAAATGGTTGAGAGGTCTGATGATTGAGCTGGGCATTAATCAGACAAAGTGACAGTCTACTGTGATAATCAAAGCGCTATCTATCTATGTAAACATCAGTTTCATCATGAGCGGACCAAGCACATAGATGTGCGATTACACTTTATAAGGGATGTTATATCAACTGGAGAGGTGGCTATAGAAAAGATATTCACAGATCATAACCCATCATATGCATTAACTAAATCCTTACCTCTATCCAAGTTTGAGTATTGTATGGACTTGGTAGGAATGGTAAGAAAGGAACTAGTCAGGTAAGGGACTAGATGGGAGAACAACCAACCTCAAGAGTCAAGGTAGAGATTGTTGAAGCATGTGACTCTTCTCTGTTGGGCCAGCCCATTAGCAAATAAAAGGCTTAGTTGGTAACTAAGGAATTGGATCACATATGTTGGGCTGGGCTATTTCTTAGCTGGAAAAGTAGTTGAGAAGTTATAACTACTTACTGGCCGAGATATATACATATGAATTGATCTGGAGCTGTGAAATATTATCATCGATCAATCGAGCTTGATAAGAATCTATCTGATCTTGAAAGTCTAAGAAGAGAATAGAGCTACTCCTCGAAGAAGCAATACAGAAGAGTCGAGGAGGAATAATCGATATAGAAGAAAGCAAGATCTGCAATCAAGGGATGTCCAATTAGAATCTTGATTGTATTGAGTTTTTCTTTTGGGATCGATTATTGCTTGTATTGATGCTATATTGGAACTCCATTTCTTGGATTGGTTAATAAGAGTTTGAGTTGATTCTCCCCGTGGATGTAGGCCACTGTAGCTGGTGGCTGAACCACGTAAATTGATTTGTGTTGTTATTGTCTTTCTTCTTTCTAATCGCATTCAAGTTATGTTCTTTATGTTTGTGTTTCATTTGGCATATTAGTGTATACACATATTGAAATTTGCTGGTGTTCTTAATTCAATGGTGTTCTTAATTCAAGCGTGAACAGGAATTTTGTGTGATCGGTTTATAATATAAGTTGTATTATTGGATAGGTGAGTCTTTATATCAAAGTGTTCTCACAACACATGTGATAGCATCGACCAATCCTGTAAAAACATTTTGATTGTTATCTCTTTTTAATTGAGCAGTGATTGGTCACTCTATTTCTATGCAACACGAAAACCGTAGGTTTGTTGACCTTGTTGGGGAATCTTGAATTGGATTCTTAACCGGCACCTACAGATTATTTATTATAACTTAATTTTTTTAATTATTATTATGATTCATTATATATGCATACACCTATATCCAGACTATCTCACAAGGCATGAGATTTTAGAGGTTTAAAAACTTTAAAGCAATAAATTCATGTTTAAAATTTTAAGTTAATTGCATACATAAGATTTTTATTTAGCAGGTATCTTGAGTCAAGTAATTACATACATCCTGCTTCTAACATGTCATATTATTTTATTTTCAGAATTGCAATACACTCACCGCACACAACTAATTATGAAGTTCAATTCATCGAAGAATTTGGTCGAATATAATTGAAAAGTTTTATGACCAATGGAATCTGTTAGAAATTAACTTGGACTCACCTCAAAAGCTAGCTCAAAGGGTGAGGGTTGCTCTTGTCTATATTAAGGGCTCCCAGGAATTCTATTCTACCGATGTGGGACAATATTTCAACACATCCCGGAATGAACATCTGGAGCGTGGAGATATTAACGGATGACCTAACTATAGACAGTCCAACTATGGACGGTCCAACACACACGGAGGGCTTGGGCTCTGATACCATGTTAGAAATTGACTTGGACCTAACTCACCTCAAAAGCTAGCTCAAGAGGTGAGGGTTGCCCTTGTCTACATTAAAGACTCCCAGAAACTCTATCTACCGATGTGGGACAATATTTCAACAGAATCTATAATAAGTATAAATTAGTTTATATTTTATGTTGCAGTCTATTTTATGTAATAACCTCGATTTTTTATTTTTATTTTTATTTTTGTAATTCTCTCAAATCATTTTCCTGTTCGTCACTCATATACAATTGCCGTTGTTTATGTTCATACATTTCCTTTAAACTCTTGTAAGTTGTAACTTCCGACATTTTTTTTGTTCTCAATCCTTCGATTACTTGTGAAACCGTAATTTGCATTGAATTTGCTATTAAAAGTTTAAATTCTGGAAAAATGAAATCATACGAGATAATCTTGTTTCTTTTGATACCACTCGTACAAATAAAAGCAATGTATCATTCCGTTCTCATCTCTGTTTCATTACAAAACTGAATTCATGATTCCATCATACATAACATAACTAATTAAATATTCAAATTGATTGGGTTGTTTCATCTCCATTTCGTTACAAAGCTGAATTCATTCCATCATATATACTAAAACTAAATGATCGAGTGTTAAAAACTGAGAAGGTTAGATTTCATAAATTCAAAGTCAAATGTTATTTTATTAAATATTCCCCGAGAGTAACATGTCGATATAAATTGCAATAACAACCATTATATTTATAAAACTTTAACTCATCCACAGAAGAATTAACTTGCTATCAGATGCATGTAAAATTAAAGATCCAAATGCTAACTCCTATATCTGTTGCTTATACTTGATGCAAACCTGCGAGAGCTGCTCTACTGTTTCATTCATCGCATCTTCTTCTTCATTTTTCATCACCTCACTCAATTCTTTTGCCCTAAGCCTCAACTTTTCGCCGCTCGTCTCAACAATAACCTTGTTTATCGCGTTCGCAAACTCATCTCCCCTGAAGTTTCCATCCTCATCCCTAGCAACCTCAACACCAACACCAGCCTCCACCACAAGCCTAGCATTCAAAGGCTGGTCGAGTTTCAACGGTACCGCGATAACTGGTACTCCGAAATACAAGCTTTCGATTACAGAACTTATCCCACAGTGGCTCACAAAAGCACCAACGCTTTTGTGTGCCAAGATTTTAGCTTGTGGCGCCCATCCCTGAACAATAATACCCCTCTCTTTCACTCTATCAAGAAACACCTTCGGCATTGCCTCGTTAATGTTAATCGTCTTTCCGACAGGAGATCTTACGACCCATATGAAGTTAACGTTGCAAAGCTCCAACCCTTTTGCTATCTCCTCCATTTGATCTTTAGACAGGTAGTTTTCACTGCCAAAAGAAATGAACACCGTCGAAAACTGTGGTCTCTTACTCAGCCATTCCAAGATTTCCGAACCTTCTTCTTCATTGTAAGATTGTGTGATGAGTGGACCAACAGGTACCACGTTTTTCTTGCACAAAACAGACAAATAATCCACATACTTCCCTTCAATTCCCCTGCATGTCTTCATCAAAACAATGTCACAAGATAGTTCAAAGTGGGCAAAAAATGAATCTTTGTCAACCACATCTTTTTTAAGTTGAGCAAACTCAGCTAGTGACGCCTTCCTCTCGTGGTCTTTAAGGTACACCGCCGGATAAGGGAAAGTGGAACCTTTACATTTGAACCCATGATAAGAAAATGAATGTGCTGCAGCTCCCGTGGCAGCGAAATGGACGGCGGGAATGTTCATCGATATGGCCATTTTCGCAGCCCACGTTTGAAATCCATCATAAATCAACAAATCTGGCTTCAGATTACTGATGATATCTTTGAAGCTGGAGACTGACATTTGAAAGGCCTGAAAAAGCCTCGGCATGAGATCTGGGGGGACGTTTTTGGTGGTGTGGAAGTGCGGAGGAAGATCAGGAAACGATGGTAATTGAAGTTCAACTAGTTGGATTGAATGATCAGATTGTTGTTGAAGTGAGTTCTTGACTGAATCAAGGTTGATTGCCGTAGAACACAAGTATACATGGAAATTCTTGTTGGACAGATTCTTGGATAGTTCAAGATAGGGGAAGACATGGCCATGTGCGATCCATGGAAACACGAGGATGCTGAATTTTACTTTCATTTCTTGCCTTCATTGATGATGATGTGAATTGAGTTCCTCTCACTCAATCAACTTTGTTCTGCTTTTGTTGTAGTTTGAAGTGTTAGGTAAATGTCAATATCACATTTACGGTGGTAGGTGGCATGTTTATTCAATATCACATTTGCTAGGTAAATGTCAAAAATTGGGTTCTACACAAGTTTAGCCGTTGCAGAGCATTTTAAATTTCCAATTTGTTAAAAAAAAAAAGCTTTTTTTTTTAAAAAAAATTTAATTGTTGGGCATATGATGCTTTATGTAACTTATGTATACATGAAATTTTTCAATAGTTATTAAATTTTTTTGACGGTTAATAGATATTAAATTTTAATGTTGATTAATTAATTAAGTAAAAATATTAAACATAATTAATTAAATTATTAAGGTATTTAATATTATTTAAGATCAAATTTTTTATTATATTAAAAAATAAAAATTTAAATATAGATAATAAATAAAAAAGGTATATTGTGTATTGAAATAATTGGCGGGACTCATGAAAAAATTATTTTTTGGATTTATGATTATAGAAAAATTTTTTAAAAATTGTGTTTTTTAAAATATTAAAGTGACAACGTGGTTTTGTAGGTCTTGTTCTTAAGTTGAATATATAAGTTAACTAGAAAACATGCACGTGAAGAACATCCGATGTAATAATTAAAAGTCAGAACAAATCTAAAACAAAAATTTTAATAAAACAGTTTCACGAGTCAATTTTGTAAGATTAATTTTTTATTTAGGTAACCCATAAAAAAAATTTAATTTTTATGTCAAAAATTTTATTTTTATTTGTAAATATGAGTAAGAGTGACCGGTCTCAAGGATAAAAAATCTATTGAAAAAAAATTAAATTTTTTAACATTAAATTAAATTTTAAAAATAAAGTGTAAATTGCACCTAAAAATATTAAGATTTTTATTGATTAAGTTAAAATTTCATAGTGGATTTCTGTGACCCCTAAAAATATTAAAATCTTATTTGTTTATAGAAAAAACATTTATAAATATATATATATATATATATATATATATACATAAACTTACGTATCTTATTTATTCACACTCCAATTGTTAGGATCGAATAGGTATTGTAGAAGGGGTGAATACACATTTAAAAATATTTTTCAAAATTTATTTTACAATTAAGATGAGTTACCAGTTCGATTGTTAAAATTCTTGTGAGAACTGTTCTAGTCAGGAGGAAATAATCTCACTAAATAATTGAACTGGATATAACTTAAGGCAGACATAATATAAATTGTGCAGTAAATAAGAGTACTGAACACGAGATTTTTTATGAAAGTTTGAAATTAAAACTTTTATGTCTCTCCTTCTTCTGTTTTCAGAAGGATTTCAACTAGAAGAATTTGATTTATACAACGACTTGCACAAATCCGATCCAATTAACCCTTGAAAAGAAATCCTAGTAACACAATTTCAATTCAGATCACATTCTGATTTACACCAAAAAGAGAAATTTCAACAATGATTCTCGAAAGCTAGACTATTTGATCACTCTAATTGATCTGTTATAGCAACTGTATATGAAAGAAGTTATAAAAATTTGATCTGGTTCTTGATTGAAACACTTGAGAGCTTAATGATCTTAGATTCTTTGAAAGCGTGTGTCTGCGTGCTCTACAATGGTGTACATCAACGAGTTTTATAGATGATTTTTTCAACGTTCAAAAATATAACCGGTGAGCATTTGTTCCAGATACATCCGACACTTAAGCACAACATGATATGTGTCCTCGTCCTCTTTCCAAAAATAGTACTAAGGAAGTGGAACAATTTGAGTGTTGTCGAGTACGATTCTCATCGTCTTTATTTTCACCAAATTAATTTGTCTTTATCTCCAACAACTTAGACTGAATAGAATATGTTCTCATGAATTGATCTGGTCTGATTATCTCTGATCTGATATATATTGCAGGTTTGTTCTATTCAAAGCGTTAGACCAAATTGTATACTATGTTTTAATTATATGATCTGCTCAATTGTTGCATAAATATCATCACCAAAATTAAGATATTTCTTTATCACCAGTATATAATTATTGATGATAAATTCCTACGTCTTTTATATTTGCTCAAGGTTGTGTCATCTCGTTTTCAATTTTCAATTTTTTATATTTCAATTTTCAAACACACGAATGTTAAGTTTTAGAAATGATTTGAATCCTAATCATTTTTTCATGGCTAAGTTTGCAGGTTGAATGAGATTGTCGCTCCATCCGGGCTATGTACGAGGGGATTGAAATTCGAATCCTATCTTAGTTATAGCTAAGTTTGCGGGTAATTATTGGGGCTTGAGAAAACCGGGTGCAAAAATCCGGCGGTGCGTAATTTATCTCAAGAGAGTTCATGTTTTTATTTGGGATTGTTGGGATGAAAGAGTGCTAGATTGTGACACTTGCACTGAATTGTCATAGATCGCTAAGTATTTTTAGGACAGATTCTTTTGAAGTTACACGAAACTAGAATGACATGACACACACACACATTTACGTTAAACTGACAGTGTATTGTGGTCAATCAGAAGTTTGTGGTTTTTAGTTGTTGAAGTTGGAACTTATCGGAGGCTATGTTGTTCATGATTCATTCTTACTTATGTCGTTGTTTGCATATTGTTTTTGCATTTCTTGCTCGAGGGCAAGCAAGAGTTAAGTATGGGGGTGTTGATAAGTGCATTTTGTATGCATTATTTCGTGATAGGTTTATGTCTATTTTGTGTGCATTCATATTGTTTTTATGTGTTTTTATGTGTTTTAGTGCATGCTTGTGTATTTCACTCCTCGGGTTAATTTTATAGGAAAATGAATTGTTGAAGAGTGAATTACGGAGCAGCTTTGTTCAAAAAATCAAATTTAATTTTAGAGAGATCCAAATTTAATCTTCACTGTTCAGAATGACGCTTAAAATGTTTTTAAGCTTCTGTCCAAATTTCAGCTCGATCCGACGGCTATAACTCGAGATATGTATTTTTCAAAATCGTCGCTTGCAGCAAAAATTGCATGGCGCGCGAGCGAGATTTGAACTCGCCCGCGCACGAGTTACAATTTCAGAAACTTGCTTTTCATTGCGCGCGCGGGCGAGTGGATTAATTAGAACCAGAAGTATCGTGAAATTACCTTCTTTCTAAAATATTCAACTTCTCGAGCAATAGGATTAATTAGAAAGAGTAAATCATGTCATTATTTTGTTTTCTATTTTTAAAAAAATTTCTTCTTCCGTTGTACGAGATTGATCCCACAAAGTATAGATGGTACTATTGTCAATTCTCAACAATTAATTATTTTACATAATTTAAACAAAATCATAAAGATTAATTTGATTACCATTCTGGAACAAGGAAAACATAGAGATCACATTATTACAGGATATTACAAATCAGTGTAGGATATTACAAAATCATACATAGGATATTACCAAATAGTTTGATTATCAGTTCTCAAAAAATCGCTCGGAAACGCCTAAACGCCATCACACGGCTAAAACGGCTAAAGAGGTGAAAGAGAACTTTTAATCAAATATTTATATTTTATGAATCCATAAACAACATAAGAACCAAGTTATATATAATTATATTGTCAGCTCATGATTTAGTACAAAATAGTTTAGCCTGTCATTCAGGCTAAATACACAAGAATTAAAAATTTAAATAAAAAAATAAAATTATAAAAATAACAAGAAAACTTACAATAAAACCAGTAGAAGTTTTATTTCTTGAAACTCACCATATAATGGATTATTTTTTTCTGGAGTATGACTCCCCGATGAACTTGCAATATTCTGAGCTATAAGCTTTTTATTTCCATGTTGAGCAATTATTTGAGGAGATGCTCCTCTTCCACTGTAGTGACCCACACCGTGATCACCTACTAATCAGAAGTTTAAGCATGCATTTAACTTAAATAATAAATCATCAGAATTAACAGCGGAAAAGCATAAATAAATCCCCAAATAAAATAATTATGATACAACCATATCGAATAAATCAAATGTATTAACCCAAATACAACAGAAACAAAAGCCTAGACAAAGCCTTGCTGGTCATCAATCTCCTAAGCTCTCTTGGAACCACCCGCCTCATCCAGCCGCAAACCTGCCCCATGGAATAGGGTGTCCAAATACAACAAAGTACGGGACGTGAGCATAATAAGCTCAGTACGAGAGTATGAGTATACGGTATTATATGTGCATGTATGCAAGTGAACTGTGTACCAAGACATGAGGTCAAGAATATCTGATCAAGAACAAACTTGGGTCCTGGTATGTGCCATGCTGAGCCGTCGCTACAGGAGGTGACCAACATACACAAAAGCCCTGATGGTGACCTAACACAAGTACACATGTCCAACCAAATATCAGTGACCTAACACGAGATTCGGTTCCAACTGATTTTGGTGACCTAACACGTGTCTCTGTGTCCAACCATCTACTGACAGGATAAATATCCCAATACCGGATATCGTAAGGATACAGGCTCAATATGCTCATGTATGCAACATACAGTCGTGACATGCTGTATATATAAAGACATATAAAACATGCAATCACATAATCCATGCAAACACATAATACATGCATACTCAATCTGGATATCTCGAATAATACTTCCGTACCTTACTAAGGCAGATCCTAAAAGCTCTCATCTAGGTCCAAGCCTACCATGCAACACTACAACATAAATAACTCATGCATTACCTAGCATTCCAAACATCACCTACTAGGCTCTAAAATCCTTAATTAAACTATAGTCTACTCCCTATTTACTATAGGGAACCAAAGACATACCTTCGTCCGTTGTCATCCCGCTAATGACGCATGCCCCAGAGCCTGGGCCTAGCCTAGCTACGACCCCTAGATGCCTTGCCAGAGCTCCACCGCCTGGCTGCTACTGCGGACACTGTCCGCTATAAAAATATACTATTTCCTACTCCAAATCTTAAAGAAAGAGTCCCAAAGCCCTTAAATAGAGCGATTACCGGGAGATGAGAGGAATTTTTGCACTTCAAAATGAGGGATTCAGACCCCTATTTATAGGCGAAGTTCGGACGGTCCGAACTAGGTTCCGACGGCCCGAACTGCCACTTGTCCGAGCCTTTAGACACCTGGAACCTGTGGAGTTCGGACTGTCCGAACTTGGGTTCGGACGGCCCGAAGTGGTTCGGAGGGCCCAAACTGGTCCGTGTGCTCCGAACTATTTTGGTCCTTTTGAACTCATTTTTGGACCCCCGGAACCCACCCCGCCATTTTCGAACGTTCCGAATCTGATTTTCCACTTATTTTAACCAAATAAGAACTCCTTAAACATGTTTTGACACTTTTAAAATTATATGTCATTTTCAAACATGTTTAAAATTACTTAATCTTGTAAAATGGAACCGGGCTACTACATCCACCTCTTCCTCTATAAGAGGAATAATTTCCTCTACCAGGATTACTCATCCTGTAAGCATGATAAATATTCTCTTGTTAAGAAATCAGGTAAATTATTATCTTTACCTTTTTTATATATAATTTCAAAATCAAAAGGCGCTAAATGAGCTTACCATCTAGCAAACATTTGCTTAGAAACATCATGCTTAAAATCTTTTTGAAACATAAATTTAGCAGATCTACAATCTATTTTAATTATAAATTTTTGATTATATAAATCATCTTGAAATTTTAAAACACATCTAACTATAGCAAGAATTTCTTTAGCTATGGTAGCATAATTTTTCTGAGCACCATTCCATTTTCCAGAATAAAATCTAACAAGATATTCTTGTTTGGTATCAGGATTAACCTGTTTAAGAATTCCTCCAAAACCTATATCATAAGCATCAGTTTCAATAATTTTTTCCCATTGGGGATTAGCCAACATAAGACAAGGAATATTTTTAACTTTTTCTTTAATTTTTCTAACATCCTCGGTATGTTCTATAGTCCAAGGAGAGGGATTCTTCTTGAGTCTATCATATAAAATAACAGAATCATTAGTAAGATTTTTAATATAGGAAGATATATAATTAAGACTTCCTAAAAATCTTTGTAACTGAGTTTTATCAGTTATTACATCAGGAAATTTTAGAACCAAAAATTCTATACTTCTTTGAATAGGAATAATTTTTCATTTTTCTATCATATGACCAAGAAATCTGATATTGGTCTGAAATAAAGACATTTTTGGTTTTGATATAACAAGACCATTTTGAATAACCACTTTTCTAAATATTTCCAATTAAAATGGGATTCAATGTCTTTAGAAAAGACTAAATATCATCAATATAAACAATGATAAAATTACTAAAAGGATAAAAAAAATATCATTCATAATTTGTTGAAATTCTGAAGAAGCATTCTTCAGAATAAATGGCATAACTATTCATTCGTAATGTCCTATTGGAACATTAAAAGTAGTTTTATATCTACCAGATTCTAATATTTGAATCTGCCAATATCCTGATTTTAAATCAAATTTTGAGAATATTAAAGCATTAAAAAGTCTATCTAATAAATATTTTTTGTTAGGAATAGGATGTCTAATCCATTTCAAAACTTTATTAAGAGGTTTGTAATTAATTACTAACCTGGGAACTCCTCTTTCCTTCTCTGAATGCTTATTGACATAAAAAGCAGTACAAGACCAAGGAGACTGAGAGGGAGTTATCAACTTTTTATCTAATAAGGACTTTATTTGATTTTTACATAATTCCAAATATTCAGAATTCATCTGAAAAGGCGAGCCTTGGTAGGAATACTTTTTTCATCAAAAGTTTTCTCATAATGAAGAGAAACAATATGTTTCTTTCTTTCTCAAAAAGCATTGGGATGATCTGTAGTGACCCGCACCATGATCACCTACTAATCAGAAGCTTAGGCATGCATTTAACTTAATCAAATAAAATATCAGAAATAACAGCGGAAACTTAAACAATAATAAAAATATTGTTTGCAACCATATCGAAATAAACCAGTGTATTATCCCAAATACAACTGAAACAAAAGCCTAGACAATAACTCTGCTGGTCCTCCATCGCCTAAGCTCTCCTAGTACCACCCGCATCGTCCAGCCGCAGACCTGCCCCATGGAATAGGGTGTCCAGATACAACAAAATACGGGACGTGATCATGATAAGCTCAGTACGAGAGTATGAGTATACGGTGTTATGTGTGCATGTATGCAAGTGAACAGGGTACCAAGACTCTCAGGTCAAGAAACAAGCTCATAGGCCGGGCCCAGGGTATATAGCACGTTGCGCCGTCGCATCAGGAGGTGGCTCATATACCCAGTGGATAATGGTGACCTGATACTAGTACATGTGTCCAACCATAAGGTGACCTGACACAAGACTTACGTATCCAACCATCCACAAACTCGTAGGGTGAGCGCCCTACTACAGGATACCTCTAAGGTAAAAGCTCAATATGCTCATATATGCAACATACAGTCATGACATGCTGTATATATAAAGGCATATAAAACATGCAATCACATAATCCATGAAAACACATAATACATGCATACTCAATCTGGATATCTCGAATAATACTTCCGTACCTCATACACTAGGCCAGCTAGACCAGCACTATGTCCAAGCCTACAGTCCGCACTACAATGCAAAGTATTCATGCTTTACCACTTTATTCTAAAAGTCTTAACTACGCTATAGCATACTCCCTATTTACTATAAGGAGCCAGAGCTATACATGCGTCCATCGTCAGCCCACTGATGACGATTGCCCCAGAACTTGGGCACCACTCCACCGTAACCTTGGAGCGCCTCGCCAACCTCCGGACCAAGCCTAGGAAGGGTAGAATCACCCCTAAAACACCTAGAATACTCTAAAACCGAGAGAGAAGATATGAGATTGGTGTGAAATTGTGGCCCTCGGAACCCCTATTTATAGGCCACGATCGGAAGCTCCGATCACCTGATCGGAAGCTCCGATCGGTGCATGTTTGTCACGTTTTGGACGGCCAAGATCGGAAGCTCCGATCGTAGGATCGGAAGCTCCGATCTCCTGCATCTGGCCACGTGTTTAAATCTCCTTGACACCTATTTCTGGTTGAGATCGGAAGCTCCGATCTCAGGATCGGAAGCTCCTATCTCGGATCGGAAGCTTTGATCTGCCCGGAAGCTCCAAACTGTTTCTCATGTTTCCGAACTGGTTTTGGGCCCCCAAGACCCCCGGGACCCCCACCATTTTCAGACGTTCCGGATCTGATTTTCCACATATTTTTACCAAATAAGGACTCCTTAAACATGATTTGACACTTTTAAAATTATATGTCATTTTTTAAGATGTTTAAAATCACTTAATCTTGTAAAATGGAACCGGGCTACTACATTCTCCCCCTACTTAAGATATTTCGTCCTCGAACAATCTTAAGTACTGAATGCAGTAAAACACTGAATAAACATCTTTTATTCAAACTGATTCATTTTACAAGTTACAATCTGAAAATACAACAATTCAAAATAACTCTGGATAATCTGTACGCATACGACTCTCAAGTTCCCAAGTGGCCTCCTCAGTGCCTCGACGCTGCCACTGAACTAGAACAAGAGGAATGGTCTTGTTGCGTAACACCTTATCCTTATGACCTATGATACGCAAAGGTCTTTCCACGTATGTCAAATCCAAGTCCAACTGTACCTCAGACGGCTGTAAGATATGAGACTCATCCGCCACATACCGTCGTAACAGTGAAACATGGAACACATCATGGATTTTTTACAAATACGGTGGTAACGCCAACCTGTAAGCCAGATCTCCAACACTTTCCAGAATTTCAAATGGACTAATGAACTTAGGAGATAGCTTACCTTTGTGACCGAATCTAAAAATCCTGCGAAATGGTGAGACTTTCAGGAATACTTTCTCACCCACCTCAAACTGTAAAGGTCTGCGCTTGACATTCGCATAACTAGCTTGTCGATCCTGTGCAACCTTAATTCTCTTCTTGATCTGTCCAACAATATCAACAGCCTGCTGGACTAACTCTGGTCCCTCAACCTGTCGCTCCCCCACTTCCTCCCAGAACAGTGGAGTACGACATCGTCGCCCGTACAACGCCTCAAACGAAGCCATCCCAATACTGTGATGGTAACTGTTGTTGTATGCGAACTCAATCAATGGCAACTGATCTTTCCATGCTGGACCAAAATCCATAGAACATGCTCGCAACATGTCTTCAAGAGTACGAATCGTGCGCTCTGACTGCCCTTCAGTCTCTGGGTGATATGTTGTACTCAAACTAAGAGTAGTACCCATAGCGCGCTGAAGACTCCCCCAGAACCTGGAAGTAAACCTGGGATCTCGATCGCTGACTATGCTCACAGGCACTCCGTGCAATCGAACAATATCCTGGATGTACAATCGTGCCATCCTATCAAATTTAAAGTCTCGGTTATAAGGAATGAAATGTGTTGACTTGGTGAGTCGGTCCACCACAACCCAGATAGCATCACAATTTCTCGAGCTTACCGGTAAATGGGTCACGAAGTCCATCGTGATCAACTCCAATTTCCACTCAGGAATAGGTAAACTGTGAAGCAACCCTCCAGGTCGTCGGTGCTCTGCCTTGACCTGCTAACATACCAAACATCTAGAAACATATAGATACACACTCCTTTTCATTCCTTTCCACCAGAACCTGGTACACAAATCCTTGTACATCTTGTTGCTCCCCGGATGAATACTCAATTTAGAATGATGAGCCTGGGATAAAATCTCCTCCCTCAGAGTATCATCCTTCGGAACAACAATACGGCCAGATAAACAAATAAAACCATCTGACTGATAATGGAATCTAGACGAACTATCATCCCTGGCTAAACGAGCCAAACGCTGGGTCTTCGGATCAGCCATCTGAGCATCTCGAATCCGAGAATACAAAGCAGGCTCAGATAAGATCGCAAACATCTGGATACTCTGCATACCTTTCTTATGCTTGAAGGTATACCCTGAAGAACAAAAATCTTAAATTGCACTTGCCACAGAACAAGTCTGTAGTGCGGATAGTCGCACCTTGCGACTCAAGGCATCAGCAGTGAGATTAGCAGCTCCTGGATGATACTTGATTTCACAGTCATAATCCTTAAGCAAATCCATCCAACGTCTCTGTCTCATGTTCAATTCTGCCTGAGTAAACAAATACTTGAGACTTTTGTGGTCTGTGAAGATCTCAAATCTTTCTCCATAAAGATAATGACGCCAGATCTTCAATGCAAATACAATAGCTGCTAACTCAAGATCATGCACTGGGTAGTTATTTTCGTGAACTTTTAACTGTCTAGAGGCGTATGCAATCACATGCCCATTCTGAGTCAGGACACATCCCAGTCCCTGAAGAGAAGCATCCGTGTACACTACATACCCTCCAGATCCAGACGGCAAAGCCAACATAGGCGCAGAAGTCAACCGTCTACGAAGTTCACAAAAATTCTCCTCACATTCTGAGGACCACTCAAAATTCATGCCCTTCCGAGTAAGTTGTGTCAAAGGTCGAGCGAGCTGCGAGAAATTCGCGATAAAACGACGATAATATCTTGCTAGACCCAGAAAACTACGGATCTCAGCTACCGTCGTCGGACGCGACCAGTTCATTACAGCCTTAATCTTGCTCGGATCCACAGAAACTCCATCTCTGGATATAATGTGGCCAAGAAACACCACCCGATCCAGCCAGAACTCACACTTACTCAATTTGGCGTGCAACTGTCTATCCCTCAGAGTTTGCAATACCAGCCTCAAATGGTAAGCATGTTCATTTACATCATGTGAATACACCAAGATATCATCAATAAATACAACGACAAAATTGTCCAGAAATTCTCTGAATACACGATTCATTAGATCCATAAATACAGCCGGTGCATTAGTCAACCCAAATGGCATTACTAGGAACTCATAATGCCCATACCTGGTCCTGAATGTTGTCTTGGCTATATCTTGATCTCGAACTCGCATCTGATTATATCCAGATCTCAAATCAATCTTCAAGTAGACCAAAGTACCCTGCAATTGATCAAACAGATCATCTATACGAGGCAAAGGATACTTATTCTTGACCGTTACCCTGTTCAACTGGTGATAGTCAATGCACAAACGCATAGACCCATCCTTTTTCTTCACGAATAGAACAGGTGCTCCCCAAGGAGAAATACTTGGATGAATATAACCCTTGTCCAACAGATCCTGAAGCTGCTGCTTCAACTCACGCATCTCTGACGGAGCCAGATGATACGGTGCTCGAGAAATAGGCGAAGTTCCTGGCATCAGATCTATACCGAACTCAACTTCGCGTACTGGAGGAAATCCTGGAATCTCTTCTGGAAATACATATGGGAATTCGTTCACAACAGGAATAGCTTCTATACCAATACTTCCAGCGAATGTATTAAATGCGTAGATGAGGTAGCCTTCCGCGCCAGATTCCAAAGCTCGACAAGCTTTCAAAGCTGATACCAATGGCATCTGAGGACGCGCTCACTCACCGTAAAAGAACCAGCTATCATTGCCAACCGGATGAAATTTTACCAATCTCTGGTAACAATCCACTGAAGCTCGGTATGTAGTTAACACATCAATTCCCAAAATGCAATCGAAATCCTCCATTGCTAATATCGTTAGATTCACCATCAAGACATTCCCTTCGAACTCTAAAGGGCAACCCATCACTAGACGCTTAGCTGATGCAGACTAACCTGTCTGGGTAGAAACAACAACCACTGTGTCTAGTGAAATGTATGGCAACTTATATTTCTTAACAAAACGTGTAGATATGAAAGAATGAAATGCATCAGTGTCAATGAGTGCAAAAGCAGGTTTATCAAATAACAAGAACGTACCCGCTATAACTTTCTCATTCTCATCCACCGCCTGATCATGTCTCAAGGCGAATACTTGACTGGAAGCACGAGGTTTCAAATTAGAACCCCCTGTCGACTGTCCCTGTGGCCTCTGCTGCACTGAAGCCTGAGAACTAGAACCTGAGCCACAACCAGCTCCCCCGGCCTGTGGACAATCCTTCTTCAGGTGGCCAATTTCTCCACATCAAAAGCACGCCCCTGAAACCTTTCGGCACCTGTTGGCAGGATGATTCCCACCACAATGCTTGTAAGGACCTTGATTCTTTCTGCCGAAATGCATCACCTCCCCGGATCCTGAGGAAGAAGAAGTATAACTAGACTTCTTGAATGACTGAGCACGGGGACCCAAGGAACTCGCGGGTCTAGATGAGTAGAAGGATCTGTTACGGCGGATGATGTCCTCTGCCTGGTGACATCGGCTCACTAATCCCTCGTAAGTCATGTCATCTCCCACAGCAACTCGGTCATGAATCTTCGGATTAAGACCTTGCAGGAACAGATTATACTTTGCCTCCGTGCTATCAGAAATCTGGGGGCAATAGGGCAGTAACTCAAAGAACTTCAACTGGTATTCCTCGATCGACATCGATCCTTGCCGCAAACCCAACAAATCACTTGTCTTCGTCTGTCGGAGAGCAGGAGGAAAATACAGCTTATGAAAAGCCATGCGAAACTCATCCCAGGTAGCAACTCCTCGGGCTGCAATAAAAGGCGCAGAAGTAGAATCCCACCATTTTCGAGCTCGTCCTTCGACCAGGAAATCAAGAGTCTCCATCCGCTGCTCCACAGTGCATCGGAACTCCCGAAAACAAACTTCCATACGTCGTAGCCAGTTTCCCGTATCCTCCGGTGACTCTCCTCAAACTAAAGGCTTCAGACCCATTTGCATAAACCTATGCATGCTGAAACGCCTGTGATCATCATGACGATGGTGATGACGGCCCCGACGATGCTCTCGATCGTCCTGATCACCCCAGCGTCCACCTATGCTGCCGTGACTACTCTCGTCACCATGACCCGCCATCTACACGATGATTAAAAGTTAATCCCAATTTCAACAATCTAGATCTCAAGATTACTATACATGCTCTGATACCATAAATATAGTGACCCGCACCGTGATCACCTACTAATCAAAAGCTTAAGCATGCATATAACTTAATCAAATAAAATATCAGAAATAACAGCGGAAACTTAAACAATAATAAAAATATTGTTTACAACCATATCGAAATAAACCTGTGTATTAACCCAAATACAACTGAAACAAAAGCCTAGACAATAACTCTGATGGTCCTCCATCGCCTAAGCTCTCCTGGAACCACCCGCATCGTCCAGCCGCAGACCTGTCTCATGAAATAGGGTGTCCAAATACAACAAAGTACGGGACATGAGCATGATAAGCTCAGTACGAGAGTATGAGTATACGGTGTTATGTGTGCATGTATGCAAGTGAACTGGGTACCAAGACTCTCAGGTCAAGAAACAAGCTCATAGACCGGGCCTAGGGTATATAGCACGCTGCGCCGTCGCATCAGGAGGTGGCTCATATACCCAGTGGATAATGGTGATCTGATACTAGTACATGTGTCCAACCATATGGTGACCTGACACAAGACTTACGTATCCAACCATCCACAAACTTGTAGGGTGAGCTCCCTACAGGATACCTCTAAGGTAAAAGCTCAATATGCTCATGTATGCAACATACATTCATGACATGCTGTATATATAAAGGCATATAAAACATGCAATCACATAATCCATGCAAACACATAATACATGCATACTCAATCTGGATATCTCGAATAATACTTCCGTACCTCATACACTAGGCAAGCTAGACCAGCACTATGTCCAAGCCTACAGTCCGCACTACAATGCAAAGTACTCATGCATTACCACTTTATTCTAAAAGCCTTAACTACGCTATAGCATACTCCCTATTTACTATAAGGAGCCAGAGCTATACCTGCGTCCGTCGTCAGCCCACTGATGACGATTGCTCCAGAACTTGGGCACCACTCCACCGTAACCCTGGAGTGCCTCGCCAACCTCCGGACCAAGCCTAGGAAGGCTAGAATCACCCCTAAATCACCTAGAATACTCTAAAACCGAGAGGGAAGATGTGAGATTGGTGTGAAATTGTGGCCCTAGGAACCCCTATTTATAGGCCACGATCGGAAGCTCCGATCACCTGATCGGAAGCTCCGATCGGTGCATGTTTGCCACGTTTTGGACGGCCGAGATCGGAAGCTCCGATCTCATGCATCTGGCCACGTGTTTAAATCTCCTTGACACCTGTTTCTGGTTGAGATCGGAAGCTCCGATCTCAGGATCGGAAGCTCCTATCTCGGATCGGAAGCTCCGATCTGCCCGGAAGCTCCGAACTGTTTCTCATGTTTCCGAACTGGTTTTGGGCCCCCAAGACCCCCGGGACCTACCACACCATTTTCGGACGTTTCGGATCTGATTTTCCACTTATTTTTACCAAATAAGGACTCCTTAAACATGTTTTGACAATTTTAAAATTATATGCCATTTTCTAACATGTTTAAAATCACTTAATCTTGTAAAATGGAATCGGGCTACTACATGATCATTACAGATCCCTAGAGAAAATTTATTATGAACAAATTGGATTTTTTCTTGTAATTTAGAATTCTTCAATTTTTCTTCAATAGTTAAGGAGTTGACTTCCTCTTTTAAAGAATTTATATGAAAAATCTTTCTATCAATTTTATCATGTAATTCATTTAAAAACCTATTAATAGGTTTTGTAATAAACTGAAAAGAAATAGGTTTCCCATCAAAGGTACCTGTAATTCCTTTTTCATCTATGTGAGTTAAAGGATAAATTTTATAAATAAAAGGAAGACAAAGAATAAGTTGGCTAGAAATATTTTTAGCAAGTAAGAAACTTGTAGCAATACAATTTTTATCTTTGCAAATATAAGCTTTAGGTAATTTATAATTTATATCAAGGGGTTCTCCACCTGCATGAGATAAACAGTGAGTAGTTTTATGGATATATTTTGTAGGTATAAGACCTTCTTGTATAACATTTAAATCTGCACCACTATCAATCATAGCAATAAAATTTTTCTTATAAGAATTATCAATCAAAAGAGTAATATTAGTATACCATTTATGAGATATAATCATACTTAACACAGAAAGGTGATTCTTCTCAAAGAAAGATAATTTTTTAAAATAATCTTGTTGATCATAATCATTTTCAGTATCCTGAAAATTTTCTTGATCATACATTTTTTCTTTTCCTTTCTCAATTTTATTGATTCTTTTATGAAGAACTAAATTGTCATTTTGTAAAATTTTTACCTCTTTTTTGAGATTATTAATCTCACTAATTAAATCCTGAATAGTCACAGGATTTTGATCTCATACTTCTGTTTGAGAAGTTTTTTAACTTCTGTCATGGTATAAGTAGGATTAATAAGACTCTCTGTCTTATTACTAACAGAAGGATTACTATCAATTTTATCAATGATACTAGAAAGTAAACTGGGATCCTTAATCATCTTAAGAAATTCTAAAATATTATTATTATCCAAAAAATTAATATTAATATCCTTAAATTGAGACATAAGTTTATAAAACTCATCATTATTATCATCTTTCTTAGTGCATACTTGTCCTTGAATACAAGCATCACAATCCTCAGTATCAGAATCTGAGATAATCGAATCATTTTCTAAGACATTAATATCCTCAGAACTATAAGATTCTGGTTTCGAACTATTATCAAAATCAGAAGTTAGAAAGATAATAAATATTTTTTCTTTAATACTATCATCTATGTCAAGATTTTTAATCTTTTCTTTGGTTCAACACTTATTAGCATAATGACATTCTTTTCCACATTTATGACAAATAACTTTATATTTTTTCTTAGGATATGTCCTTTTCTGCCTACGTGATTCTTTACGGTTTTCTTTCTTATCTTTTTGTTTTTCAGATAAGGGGCGATGTCTTTTATAAAATCTGTTAGATCTATTTGATATACTTATATCAGGTAATTTCTTCTTATCTTTAGGCATATCAATACCAAATTGGTCACAAAATTTACCAAGTTGTCTTTTTTCTAACAAATTTTGTCTTTTTATTTGTTTATCTAGCTTTAATTCATTACAAAGAGCTAGACCTTCTTGGACACAAGTACTAATAAGCTTTCCAAAAGTATAACTATCATAAGGAATAGACAAATTATCTTTTCTTAGAATTTTTCTAATTCTTTCAGCAAATAAACTTGGAAGACCATCAATAAACTTGGCTTTCCATTGACTAGTATTACAGTCAGGCAATTCATAAATTCTAAATACAAAAGTATCCTTACACCATCTAAAATCAGTGAGAGTTTTGCAACGTAAATTACTAAGCAAAATACAAATATTCTCACTATTATCAGTAAATCTTCCTATAAAATGCTCAGTCATAGTCATGATTAAAGTATAAACTGCATGCTCAGTTGGAATATTATTCTCAATTTTAATAGTTCCTAAAATTTCATCTATCTGAGATTGAGACAAAAAATTATCCCACCAACCTTTAAGTTGGCCAGTAAAACCTGCTATAAGCATTTTAGCAATATTCTTATCAGTATTACCATTATTCTTACAAACACTGTTGTACATAAGCATACGATGAGCAATATTATAAATATGCTTATCTGCAAAACCATCAATATTTCATTCATAAATACTTTTACCATTATAATTGTTAGAAATAATATATTCTTGTTCTTCATTAAGAACATTCATAGGAGTAGGTCTACTATAATAATATTTATTATGAGTAGGTCTATCAGCCCATTTCAACTTGTTAACCTCATCATAAGAAATAAAAGAATTATCATCCATTTTACCATCTAAAGTGGAAACATTAAAATTTTTTAATTTATCTTCTATGAATTTTTCTAATTAAAACATGGAAGATTTTAATTTGAAATCTTTGATTTCAGGAGGTGGCTGAATAGAAGAAAATGCTATGGAGACAATATTAGTCTCTTCCTTCTGTTGTATATGAACATCTAGTTTAATCTGATTTATAGCAGAAATAATCATTTCTACTCTATTATATAAAGAAGTAATTTCTTCTCCTAGAATAGTTAAATATAAATTAGTGTAATTTTATTTTTTCAAAATTTGATTAATATTTATAGCAGTAATTTGTAACGTGTCATTCTCAAGCAATTTAGAGAAAGAAGCAAAATTTAAGATTTTATTATTCTTTTCAAAGATTGCTGAGGGGGATACAAAGATTTCTGTATAGAACCAGAAGAAAGTTATAAGTTCTTTCAATAACATTGATATAATCAATCACGTAAGTTCTAATAAACCAAGGGACAAAAGGAATCAATTTATTATGCTTTTTACAAAAAGAATAAAATTCATATCTTATTATATCATATTCTTTTTCAGAAAAACTTTGAAAATACCAGTTTCTGAAAAGATTCCATTTTGGAAGATAAAATTCATAATTAATATTTTGCTTAGCAAAAGAACCTTTAACAAAATCAATTTTGGGCGTACTATCCATAAAAATCATATAAAGTTTATTTTTGATATCGTATCAGTTTCTCTAATGTTTTAAACATTATGAATACCATGAACAATATTATTCTTGTTGATGATTAATTCATCAAATACATCCTCTTTAGAGGACTGAGATCCACTGTCTTCTCTTATTTGAGAAGTGGATGCTCTGGACGATTGAGGTATATCAATCATGTAATCTACACGAGAAATATGAGAGTATATAGATCTAGATCTAGCAAGAGATCTAGCAGAAGATGGCAATAATCTTCTTTGTTCGTTATGAAACTGTATTTCTACATATCCTTCATTATTTTGAACAATATTTTGTAAATCACTATTTAATATAGGATTTCTAGGAACAGCTTGTTCAATTATCCAATTTTCAGAAAATATAATTTCTTCCCATTTTATAGATCTACGAGTAGTGATCTTGGATCTACTAAAATTAATTTCTATAAGAATTGTTTCATTCACATCTTTATCTACCCTTTTACACATAGAATTCAAGGTAAATAAAGGTTTAAAATATATTCTATAACAGATACATATCACTTCTGTTCCAGGAATATAATTATAACCATGAGTTTTAACATTTAATGTTAAAGCATAAAGAATATTTATATCAGATAAAGATAAAGAGAGATTTGGATAAACATCAAAATAAACTGGTCCATGAGCCAGACTAGACTGAATTATTCCCATAAGGGATTGTTTCCAATTTAAATTTTTACCATCTTGTAAAGCTGCTAAAAAGCTTTCCGGTAGTCCTTCTAAAGTAAGAGGTTTAAAAGCAATTTGTACTAAACCAATATGTAAAACTTATGAGTTTTTTGAAAGGGTAAAATATCCTTTTTGTTTAACAGACCAATTATCATCTCATTTCTATGGAGAATAATAGATTTTTTAGTAGTTTTTACTACTTGTTTTAAACCTAATCTTTCAAAAGTTCCTAATTTATAAATCAGTTTAGGTTCTACTTTAAGAATAGTCCATTTATTCAATAAATCCAAATTATCTGGAATATCATATTCTTCAATCATACTGTTTTGAACAGTATCATTATTGATCTTAAAAATATTCATTTCTATGAAACTTTTGTACTAAATCAATCACTAACAACACATTATTTATAATAAAATAATAATTTAAAATAAAAACTGCTTAAGAAATAATATTTGAAAGGAAAATTTAATTAAAATGAGACAACCAAGTGATAAGTGCATTTTGTATGCATTAGTTTGTGATAGGTTTATGTTTATTTTGTATGCATTCATATTGTTTTTATGTATTTTTATGTGTTTTAGTGCATGTGTGTGTATTTCACTCTCCCGGTTAATTTTGTAGGAAAATGGATTTTTGAAGAGTGAATTACGGAGCAGCCTTGATCCAAAATTCATATTTAATTTTACAAAAATTCAAATCCGATCTTCGCCGTTCAGAATGTATATCAAGATGTTTTAAATCTGCTGTCCACATTTCAGCTTGATCCGACGTCTAGATCTTGAGATATGAATTTCTCAAAATCGTCGCTCGGAGCAAAAATTTTGTATGGCGCGCGAGCGAGAATCAAGCTTGCCCGCACGCGATTCAGAGTTTCAGAACTTTGTTTTTTTGTTCTGCGCGCGCGAGACCTATTCCACGTGCACGCGCACGCGTGTTCTGGCGTCAGATTTATGCGAAAAGTCCTTGTATTGGAAGGAAATTAATTGGTAGGCGTTCCGGACCATATAAATAGAAGATATATTATATTTTTTAGGGTTCCGAAGTTACAGAACCCAGACAACGCAAGGGAGGCGGCTACAAGTCTTGGGAGAGAATATTTCTCTTTTCTTTTCTTCTTCTTTCTTTATTTTATTTTTTATTCTAGTTTCAATTATTGAGTAGTTTATTTTCAATCAAGACGGCGTGATTGGGTCGAACAAATTCATGTAGAAAACTTGGATGTTTGTTTGGGATTTTTCAGAGTTGATTTTATTTTATTGATTGTCAAATTTATATTTGTCTTGTGAATAGTCTGATCAACTATTTGCTTGCATGTTAATCGATTCCAATTTGACAGATGAGGTATTGATTTCGATCACTTTGATAATCAACATATTGTAAAACCGACTAGAAATAGAATTTGATTTCAGTGTGCGGTTTGGGTGTAAACTGAATTTTTACAAATATTTAATGCATTAAAATTTGATTAGAATTACGAAATATTAATCCGTCAATATTTGAATAGGTTTGATTATTCTAGAAATAGACTTTTGAACAAGATAGGAGAATTCCCGTGATCTAATATTAAATCTGAGTCCTGAATCAACTACATGTTACATGATTTGTTTGGTACCTACGTGTGTCTTGGTTGTCTCGTTTTAATTAATTTTATCTTCAGTTATTTTAATTCTTATTTCTTAAGCAGTTTTATTTTAAATTATTATTTTATTTAAATCAAATTGTTTTTTATGATTTTGTCTAGATAAAGCTAAATAATTAATTCTTGAGAATTGACTGCAGCCCCTGTGGGATCGATACTTGGACTCTCAGTCCACTTTACTATTACTTGACCTGGTACGCTTGTCAGTAGTTTTATATTACACCGATTTAGCCGGTCAAGTTTTTGGAGCCGTTGTCGGGGAATGTTCAGTTAATATTAGGATAGATTATTTGTTTGAGACTAGACATTTTTTTTCTTGCATTTTTTTTATTTTTAATTATTAATTATATTTTTTTTCTTACTTGTGAGGTACTTGAAGATGGATCATCGACAGGTGTTTACAAGGTTTGGCCAACAATATTCAGAGCCATTCTTTGCTGCTTGGGAGAGATTCAATGATTTGGTGAACAACTTTGGATGCCATAATTTTCAAATTACATTCTAGTGCAGATTTTTTATGGTGGATTTGATGAGATTACATTCTAGTGCAGATTTTTTATTCAAGGTAGTCACTTGTTTCACAGAGATTACGACAGTGCTATGCACTTGTTAAATGATATAACGGATTTCGACTACCACTGGCATTGTGATCCTTCACTACAGGGTTGGAGTCACCAATATCTTCCAGATATCAACTCTAAAAATTTTGTGAACCAACCACCTGAGAATCAAGAAGATTTTATAGGGCGTTCTGAGGATCATGTGGCTCAGTTGGAGAACATTGTGCGACAACAGACGTAGATAAATCAGTTCTTCGGAAGCCGCATCAAACCTTTGAGTATTTTGGATGAACAGATTGCGCTTCTTAGAGAACCTATTTCTGAAATCTGCCAAGAGAATGAAGAAATTGTGCCAGATCAAGAAGAACTATCAATTGAGGAATCATCTTGTGATGATGAGCCAACAGTGAAATTGGAGGAAGACACATACAAGGCTACCGATTTTACCTCGTCAATGGTCATTCCATGTACACCGTTAAAAGATTCGTTCTTGCCATTGACGCCACCTCCAACATATTTCATTCTCTATGAGCTTCAGCCTAGATTCGGAGTCTCCTTACAAAAGAAAAAGTTCATGCCGAGTGTTGTTGGACCGATGAGCTTCCCATGCATATATCACGCCAAGCTTGAGGGCGTACACAATCAAGACCCATATGTAGAGTCGTATGATTCTTACTATGAGCGGCAGCCGCTCTTTGATGGTTGCTACTTCATAGTCCGGCATTAGACTATAAATTTAGCGCTGACTGGGAGATAACCCAGTGTTCTTTCCCTTGTTTTTTATTTTATTTTTGGTTTTTGTTTTTGTTTTTGTTTATTTAATTTTTACTTCTTTCCCATTCCAGTTTTCCGAGCCTGCCGATATACATAGTCTATTGCTGCTGTCCCAGCAGATACTGTCAAGAAGGAAGATGATGAATCGAAAACCAGGGGAGTGTTATTTTTGTTCTCATTGTGTTTTTGTTCGTCTTTGCATTTGTGTGTTTGTTATGCATTCTGTTCATTGTTCTGAAGCATTGAGGGCAATGCTTTGGATAAGTATGGGGGGGTAGACTAGTTTATTGCAATGTTTGTTATATTTGTGTTGCATCTGTCATGTTTTGTGTTTGTTTGCATCTAGTTTGTTTTTGTTGTTGTTTGTTTAGTCTTGCATGAGTAGGATGACTCATAATAGCCAATGATGATGAAGTTTATTTGAAAAAATTGGTCTTTTGAAAAAAATTTGCTCTTGACTTGACATGAGAAACTGTAGGTTGAATCGTGAATATTTATAAGCACTTGTGTTAGACCAGTGGACTGTAACGAAAGATTTGATGAAGTTTCTGTCTGTTTGACCATTGCACAGAAATAGGTGGTTTGTGGATCTTGATTGTGTTCTATGAATTTTGATGAGGCTATAGTTTACACTTATGATGTTGGGCGCACCTAGAAAAGAAAAAAAAAATTCAACTTCATCCGGGCCTTGAAAGGATTGTAATCCTAAAAGATTTAATTCATGGCTAAGTATGAGAATTAAATGGGGTTGATGCTCCATTCGGGCTATAGACGAGGGGATTAGAAAATAAAGAAATTTTTGTATCCTAGCCAGTTATAGCTAAGTCAGCGGGTAATTATTGGGGCTAAAGCAATACCGGGTGCAAAATCCGGAGGTGTGTAATTCATTATCTCAAAGGAGGTGGGTTTGGTCTAGACGTCGTTGTAAGGAATGAACACTTGAAGAGTGAAACTTGCACTGATTTGTCATAGGTCGCCAAGAAGTTTTGAGACGAATTCTGTCTAAGTTGTATGAAACTGGAATGACAGTTCACACACACACGTTCACGTTAAACCGAAGGTGTATTATGAAAAGTTGAGAGCGTGTGTGATTTTGTTTTGTGATTGAACTTCTCGAAGGCTGTGCACATTCATGATTCGTCCTTACTTATATTGTTGTTTGCATATTGTTTTTGCATGTCTTGCTCAAGGGCGAGCAAGAGTTAAGTATGAGGGTGTTGATAAGTGCATTTTGTATACATTAGTTTGTGATAGGTTTATGTCTATTTTGTGTGCATTCATATTTTTTATGTATTTTTATGTGTTTTAGTGCATGTGTGTGTATTTCACTCTCCTGGTTAATTTTGTAGGAAAATGAATTTTTGAAGAGTGAATTACGGAGCAGCCTTGATCGAAAAATCATATTTAATTTTGTAGAGATCCAAATAAGATCTCCACAGTTCAGAATGAAGATCAAGATGTTTTAAAGATGTTGTCCAAATTTCAGATCGATCCGACGGCTAGATCTCGAGATATGAATTTTTCAAAATCGTCGCTCGGAGCAGAAATTTTGTATGGCGCGCGAGCGAGAATCAAGCTCGCCCGCGCGTGAATCAAAGTTTCAGAACTCTGTTTTTTTGTTCTGCGCGCGCGCGTGTTCTGGCGTCAGATTTATGCAAAAAGTCCTTGTATTGGAAGGAAATTAATTGGTAGGCATTTGGATCATATAAATAGAAGATATAACATATTTTTTAGGGTTCCGAAGTTCCAGAACGCAGACAACGCAAGGGAGGCGGCTACAAGGCTTGGGAGAGAAGATTTGTCTTTTCTTTTCTTCTTCTTTCTTTATTTTATTTTTTTATTCTAATTTCAATTATTGAGTAGTTTATTTTCAACCAAGACGACGTGATTGGGCCGAACAAATTCATGTAGAAAACTTGGATGTTTGTTTGGGATTTTTCAGAGTTGATTTTATTTTATTGATTGTCAGATTTATATTTGTCTTGTGAATAGTCTGATCAACTGTTTGCTTGCATGTTAATCGATTTCAAGTCGACAGAGGAGGTATTGATTTCGATCACTTTGATAATCAACATATTGTAAAACCGACTAGAAATAGAATTCGATTTCAGTGTGCAGTTTGGGTGTAAACTGAATTTTCACAAATATTTAATTCATTAAAATTTGATTAGTATTACGAAAGATTAATCCGTCAATATTTGAATAGATTTGATTGTTCTAGAAATAGACCTTTGAACAAGATAGGAAAATTCCTGTGATCTAATATTAAATCTGAGTCCTGAATCAACTACATGTTACATGATTTGTTTGGTACCTATGTGTGTCTTGGTTGTCTCGTTTTAATTAATTTTATCTTCAGTTATTTTAATTCTTATTTCTTAAGCAGTCTTTATTTTAAATTATTATTTTATTTAAATCAAATTGTTTTTTATGATTTTGTCTAGATTAAGCTAAATAATTAATTCTTGGAACTGACTGCAGTTCCTGTGGGATCGATACTTGGACTCTCAGTCCACTTTACTATTACTTGACCTGGTACGCTTGCCAATAGATTTATATCACACCGATTTAGCCGGTCACCAAGACACACGTAGGTACCAAACAAATCATGTAACATGTAGCCGATTCAGGACTCAGATTTAATCTTAAATTACGGTGAATTCTCCTAACTTGTTTAAAGTTCTATTTCTAGAACAATTGAACCTATTCAAATGTTGTCGGATTAATTTTTCGTAATTCTAATCAAACTTGAATGCATTATGAACTATGAGAATTGATTAGTTAACACCTAAAACCGCACGATGAAATAGAATACTATTTCTAGTCAATTTTACCTCGTGTTAATTATTTATTAGAGCTCTGTCGACTTAGAATCGATTAACATGCAAACAAACAATTGGTCAGATGCATTAAAAATGAATTTTTGACAGCAACTTTAAAACATCTTGAAATTTATTTTGAATGGTGGAGATCGGATTTGGAACTATATAGCATTAAAAATGAATTTTTTATCATTGCTGCTCCGTAAATCATTCATGCGACTCTTCTCTTACTTCAAAAATCATGGTTTCTTCTCAAACTCCTAAAAAAATCAACTCGAAGAGTGAAATGCGCATGCATGAGATAAGTTATAAATAAAATATGTAAAAAACATACATGAAACCAAATGAATGCATGACAAATAAACCTAAAAACAACACCAAAATATGCACACATAATGTACTTATCAGTGCCCTTCTATTATCGGACTAGTCGTGAACGCAACCGCTCATAATTAGCTAGAAAAAAAAAACAGAGGGCAGAAAAATTTACAGTTTCGATCGCGAGACATAGAAAAACAAAGAATAACGACCTCGGTGCAGCAGACTTTGAGGAAGGTAGCGCTGGTGGTTGACGGTGTGGAAAAGTTAGCACGCACTAGGCGACGATTTTTGGGGTTGGAGAAAGACCGATGAGCGAGACAATGAGATTGGGAGGGAGAAAAGAAAATTAGGGCTGAGTTGAGTTGAGGGAAAAAATTGGAGGCAGTGAGCGGTGAATGATGTTTTTGGCAGGGAAGGAGTTGAAAAAATTGGAAACGTGGTGGGAAAAGTACTCTTTTAGTGACGATTATTAAAACTTTCATGATAATAAATGTAATTAGATTTTTATTCTATTAATATTTTTATTTTTAATCAGTGTCATGACATGTATATATATAATGATATTATTAGATAAATGTCCTTAAGAAAGTGTCATGAAAGTCATTTTTTGACATCATCGATGATTGATCATATCAACACACTGAATACTCTATTTTTCCGATTCATGCAGGGACCGATCCCGGTTCACCTCTATGCAGGGACCGATCTATGCAAGGGCTACAACCCACCCAATTCTTGGTCTATGTGTGAATATATATATATATATATATATATATATATATATATATATATAGAGAGAGAGAGAGAGAGAGAGAAGTCTTAAGCTTCCCAACAATTCTTCCCACCTTGTCTTCGACCACTAAAATCTGATACCTGGTTTCGTCTTTTTTTTCGCATCACTAAAACATGGTACCGGGTTTTAGTGGTCGGGGACGAGTAGGACATCATTGTTTGTACAGCTGAAAATATATATATTTTTCAAAAAAATAATAGTTGGCTTAAATATTAGTCCAACTGTAGATATGTTATTATATGATTGTTAAAAACATACAAAAATACGTCAAAACACTAGTCTACTAAAAATTGTTTTTTAATTATTTTATTAGCATTTAATATTTAAATATATATTTTACGATATATTTAATTTATTTACTATACTACTATATAAAAGTTGAGACCCATTTAGAAACTATTTTGGTATGTTTGATGAAACCAATATAGATTTACAATTCTAACCCTCAAACATACATTATACTTAATTCATATAGATTATTGGGTAAAATGATAAAAACATACAGTTGCATTTCTCATTTCCACTATCAAAAATCACTCATTATCTATGTCTTGCTAAAATTAAGGATCCATTCAATTAATTTCATTGTACTTTTCTTTAATATCAACATATTATTTACAAATTATTAAAATTTCATATGTATTATAATTTTAACTAGATATATTAAATTATTTACATACACGCAGAATGTGTACATCGGTTGCTAGTATATATTAATCTTGGTATGTTATATTTTCACTAAATTTTTTAATTTGTATCAAGTTCAGCCCACTCAAATATAAAATCACGGCTCCGTCTTTGCCTCTATGGGGCATAAAATAGAAGAAAAAAAAAACGCGCAGAGCTTCAACTTCAGAGTTTACCAGATTCATACGATCAACTCATCATCAATGTTAACAACAATGTTCTTTCGGATAATTTAAATTTTGAAGACGTCTTAACTGCGGTTCTTGGAGAAGAGAGTCATCGCAAGAATAAGGAAGATAGGTTGGCAACGTCGAAGCAAGCAGAGGCTTTACCAATGACAAGAGGAAGATTGATGGAACGTGACTCCAATGAGAGCCACAGATATGGTAGATCAAAGTCAAGAAGTAAGAAGAAAAATATTTTTTGCTTTAAATGTGGCGGTAAAAGACACTTCAAAAGAGAGTGTACGAAGAGCATCGAGAAGAGATCTCAAGGAAATGTGGTCAGTACTTCAGGCAGTAGGGAAATATTATTCAGCGAAGCAGCAACAGTTACGGAAGGCAGAAACAAATTTTGTGATGCATGAATTATGGATTTAGGAGTGATGTGGCACATGATGTCACAGAGAGAAGGGTTTGATCAGTATGAACCAGTCTCGGGAGGATCTGTATTCATGGGAAATGATCATACCTTGAAAATTGCTGGGGCCGGTACCATCAAAATAAAATATTTGATGGAACTATTCACACATATAGGAGGTACGACATGTGAAGGGCCTGACAAAGAATCTTTTGTCTTTGGGGTAGTTGGATGATATTGGGTGCAAAACTCGTATTCAGAAAGGGATCATGAAAATTGTGAAAGGAACGCTTGTGGTTATGAAGGCTGAAAAGATTGCTGCAAATTTGTATATAATTTTGGGAGTAACACAAAAAGAGACGGAACTAGATGTTGCATCAATTAGATCGGGAGAAGAATTAACAGTGTTATGGCGTAGAAAGCTCGGACATAGTTAGAAAGAGGAATGAAGATTCTCTCAGAACGGAAGCTGTTGTCAGAGCTTACAAAAGTGACTCTACGTACCCTTTTGCGAGCATTGTGTTACTAGTAAACAATACAGATTGAAGTTTGGCACATCTACTGCAAAAAACAAAGGCATATTGAATTTGATTCATTCTGATGTTTGGCAAGCATCGGTGGTATCCCTAGGAGGAGCGAGATATTTTGTCTCGTTTATTGATGATTTCTCTAGGAGATGTTGGGTGTATCCAATTAAAAAGAAGTCAGATGTTTTTTAAGTTTCAAAGTTTTTAATGCGTGGGTTGAACTTGATTCTGACAAGAAAATCAAGTGTTTGAGGACGGACAATAGAGGAGAATATACTGGTGACAAATTTGATGCACTATCTCAGCATGAGGGCATCAAAAGGCACTTCACGACGACTTACACGTCTCAACAGAATGGAGCGGCAGAGCGGATGATCACTGCATCTTTTCAAGAGTTTTTGGCAAGCAAGAAGAAGGAAGAAATTCAAACGATACAATATTAACTCTATTTTATTTTGAATTGAATATTATATTGAAAATACGTGTTATTATAGTTTTTTTTTATTGGTGTATGTTAATAAAATTTTAATTAATTTGATTATAGAATGATTGTAGGAAATATATTTCTTATGTCACTAACATGATGAAAAAGGAATTGTCAACCAATTTGTTTGGTTTATGTTGAAACTCATGTATTTGATGAACTTGAATTTTTACCTTATGAAGTATAATTATAATAAGATATAAATTTTTTTTTTGAGAAAAAATATAAAATATTTTTTAAAAAAGTTTGTATATGTAAATTTAGTATTTAATATAATTTAAATAAATTAAATGAAAATTTATATTATTTTAAATTGGACATGAATATTTTGTAATAATAATACTTGTTTTAATTTCAAAATATATGAAGAAATAAAGAATAATAGAGTATACTTTTTTAAGATTTGAATTTCTTAAATTTTTTAGTCAAATATCGTATTTCTAATCAATGAATTCAAAATTCACTTTCAAATTCTATCTTCATTTGAGCAAGTGATTAGAGATGACAATGAATTGGGTATGGTTATGATATTATGTCTTCATTCTCATACTCATTTAATTTATTAAATTCATCCCCATCCCTATCCTCATACCCTTCGGGTATTCAATTTCATCATCATTCCCAAACCCGTCGAAGTATCGGATATCCATATCCTACCCATCCCTCTTTATCGTATCTATCCCATACAAATATATTTTTCCAATTTTGAATTATTTTGATAAAACTATGTTTATTTATCATATTTTATACCAAATATTTAAGAGAAAAATAAGAAAAAAAAGATAAAAGAAATCAGTAACATAAGAATTATATAAGAAATAACAAAATATTATAAATAATTTATCTCAACATCATTATACTACAAAATGGTGTTAGGTTTATACTAATGATTTTCATTGTTTCCATTCTATTAGCGGTTGAGTAGATGCTACCCGCAGGGTAGTGCCCTGCGGGTGACGTGGCGGCTCATGATTGGTGAAAATTAGTGGGACCCACATGGAACCCACCAATTTTGACCAATTATGAGGTTACACATCACCCGCAGGGTAGTACCCTGAGGGCAGCATGTACTAAACCCCTACTAACATAATTCAACAAAAAACAAATTAAATTAGCATTTTTTTAATATAAATTAATATGCAAATAAATAAATAAATATATATTTATTTTATATTTAATCAGATCTCGTGTGGATATGTGTAGGATGTTAGTGCATCCTTCTCCATATCCATATACGAGATCCCCACATACTTATTTATCTATTTATTTATTCGAGTTCAAAAAATGTCTTCATACTCTCTTTCATTCGGGTCGGGTATGAGATTATCCATCGGGTTCAGAGAAAATTATCACCCCTACAAAAAATTTAATAAAAAGAAGATTCAAATAATTGATTTTCAAATTCATTAATTTAAAATCCTGGGAAATCTTTGTATCCCATCTAAGCACAACTTAATGAGAGTATTCCATCATCCACAATCGATTATTTTGTTACTCACTCCGCCAAACAAAATATAACCTATATATAATATCATCAACTCTGTTGCTTAACACTTCTTGCAAAGCTGGAACAACTGCTCTACTGCTTCATTCATGGCCTCGTCTTCTTCATTTTTCATCCTCTCACTCAATTCCACAGCCCTAAACCTCAACTTTTCGCCACTCGTCTCAACAATAACCTTATTTATGGCGTTCGCAAACTCGTCTCTCCCGAAATTTCCATCCTCATCTCTTTCCACCTCAACACCAACACCAGCCTCTACCACAAGCCTAGCATTCAAAGGCTGGTCGAGCTTCAAAGGTACCGCTATAACTGGCACACCGAAATAAAAGCTTTCCATCACAGAACTCATCCCACAATGACTCACAAAAGCACCAACGCTTTTGTGTGCCAAGATTTTAGCTTGTGGTGCCCATCCCTGCACGATAACTCCCCTTTCTTCAACCCTATCAAGAAACCCCTTTGGCATTACCTCATTAGTGTTAATCTTCTTTCCGACAGGAGATCTTACGACCCATATGAAGTTAACGTTACAAAGCTCCAACCCTTTTGCTATCTCCTCCATTTGATCTTTAGACAAGTAGTTTTCACTGCCAAAAGAAATGTACACAGTCGAAAACAGGGGTTTCTTACTTAGCCAATCCACAATCTCCGAACCATTTTCTTCATTGGTAGATTGTGTGATGAGTGGACCAACAGGTACCACGTTTTTCTTGCACAAAAAAGACAAATAATCCACGTACTTCCCTTCAATTCCCCTGCATGTCTTCATCAAAATAATTCCATCAGATAGTTTGAAGTGGCCAAATGATCCATCTTTGTCATCTTCCTTTATTTTTATTCGACCTATCTCAGCTTCTAATGCCTTCCTTTCGCAGTCCGTAAAGTAGATTGCTGGATACGGGAACGTTGAATCTTTATGTATGAACCCGTGATAACCAAATGAGTATGCTGCAGCTCCCGTGGTGGCGAAATGGACCGCAGGAATGTTCATCGATGAGGCGATTTTCGCAGCCCACGGTTGAAAGACATCGTATATCAGCAAATCCGGCTTCAAATCGGTGATGATATCAGTGAAGCTGGAGATAGACATTTGGAAGGCCTTAAAAAGCCTTGGCATGAGATTCGGGGGCACGTTTTTCGTCGTGTGGAGATTCGGAGGAAGATCATGGAATGATGGTAGTTGGAGTTCAACTAGTTGGATTGAATCAGATTGTTGTTCATGAAGTGAATTTTTGACTGAATCAAGATTGATTGGTGTAGAACAGAAGTATATGTGGAAGTTCTTGTTGGACAGATTCTTGGATAGTTCGAGATAGGGGAATATGTGGCCATATGCAATCCATGGAAACACAAGAATACTGGGTTTAATTTCATTTCTTGCCTCCATGGATATATGGGATCCTTTTTGCTGTGTGATTCCGAGTTTAGAATTTGTTATGGTATATGGGATCCTTTTTGCTGTGTGATTCCGAGTTTAGAATTTGTTATGGTTTATGGTGTGGTTCTAAGTTTTGAGAAAGAAAGATATTGGAGGGTCTCTTTTGTTTGGATTGAATGAGTTCTTTGGTGGCATCATGGGATTCAATAGTTTACAAATGTAGGATTTAAAAATTGTGTGTGTTTGTCAGGAGAGTGGGTTTTGTCGCCTGCAAATTTAGGCATTTGACTCCACTGACATTTGGAGGTTTCGAGGTAGAAATTGTCAAAAATGACACCCTGAATGAAGCGGAAGAGTCGATGCTGCCTTTCGGGTGTCTATCCGAAAAGCAATGGAACGGTGGCAGATCATTTTTTTTTTTTTTTTACAATTTTAGTCTCTTTTATACGGCATCAATACAGTGCTGATGTGGAGCTAACGTGTAAAGTGTCACATAAGCATTTTCGAAAAAAAAAGACTGAAATTGCCAAAATTTAGAACATGCAGTACTAAAACTAAAATATGAAAACATAGAGGACCTAAATCGCAAAGTGACAAACAATAATGACCAAAATTGCAGTATTTCCAAATATATATTTGTTTTTTAAAAAAATTTAAAATATTTTATTAAAAAAAATTAAAAATATTTTTATAAAAACGTTTTTTTAAGTACTTGATCAACGTGATTTATTATTTTAATCATTTGTAATATATCATTTTTTGGTAGAAATTTCATTTTTAATTTTGGGAAAAAAAATCGACTATGAGTCTAGGTTTGCAGAGGGGGTAATACCACTTTTGTAGCTTCGAATTTCCAATTTTTACGAGTGCCCATCATCTAGAGTTCTAGACATATATTTTCTCCGTACTTTATGTTTAGTGACTCAATTGTGGATGAACTTAAAGTTAAAATGGATAATTCTTTTATGTCATATTTATGGGAAGATGGTTTTTTTTTCATTATCTTGTTTATTTTTTTGTTTTGGTTCATTAAATTTTTAACATTTGGCTTTAGTACATTAACTTTTAATTTTTGGATATTTTGGTTAAATTGCTAACGTGACAGTTTCATGACGTACATGTCAGCATCTTCTGGAATCATGTCATCATTTTTCGGTGTTACATCAGCAATTGAACCAAAATAGTCAAAAATAAAAAATTAGTGTATCAATCTCAAACTTTGAAAAATTAATAAATAAGTTACATGCAAAAAAAAAAAAAAAAATTATTTTCCCCAATATCCTTGGAGGCAAGACATTTTTTGGTCATAACGCACGGAGTAACGTCACTCGATATAAATTGATCTAATTACCATAATACTTACTAAACATGGAAGAATGCACTTCTCAAATGTAGAAGAATCCATCAGTACTCCAAACTCCAAGTTTTTCTATGAATACATGTAAAGATATTGCTGTCTATAATTCATTGTATTATTACAAATGCTAGCTCCTCGATCGAAACAAACATTGGTTACCTGAATTATGTACCATGTGTCCAAGAAATTATGGGAATAAATTATACACAAAATATGATCATTCATCAACGAACATATCTTATGCAATAGCATCCTCAAGTCTGTTGCTTATAGTTCATGCAAACCCGCAACAGCTGCTCAGCTGCTTCATTCATGGCCTCTTCTTCTTCATTTTTCATCTTCTCACTCAATTCCTTCGCCATAAGCCTTAACTTTTCACCACGTTTCTCTACAATAACCTTATTTATCGCATTCGCAACCTCATCTCTACTTATATTTCCATCCTGATCATCTCTTGCAACCTCCACACCAGCACCAGCCTCTACCAAAAACCTAGCATTCAAAGGCTGGTCGAGTTTCAACGGTACCGCTATAACTGTACGCCGAAATAAAGACTTTCGATGACAGAACTCATCCCACAGTGACTCATAAAAGCACCTACGCTTTTGTGTGCCAAGATTTTAGCTTGTGGTGCCCATCCCTTCACAATAATACCCCTTTATTTAACTTTGTGAAGAAACCCCTTCGGCGTTACCTCGTTAACGTTAATCGTTTCGCCAACAGGAGATCTTACGACCCATATGAAGTTAACATCACAAAGCTCCAACCCTTTTGCTATCCCCTTCATTTGATCTTTAGACAAGTAGTTCTCACTGCCAAAAGAAATGAACACAGTTGAAAACTGTGGTTTCTTACTCAGCCATTCCACAATCTCTGCAGCATTTTCTTCATCGTTGGATTGTGCAATAAGTGGACCAACAGGCAGCACGTTTTTCTTGCACAGAACAGACAAATAATCGACATACTTCCCTTCGATTCCCCCGCATGTCTTCATCAAAACAATGTCATCAGATAGTTGAAAGTGGGCAAATGATATACCTTTGGAATCCTCATCTCTTTTAATTAGCTGACCCATTACAGCCCGCAACGCCTTCAATTCGTTGTCTTTAAGGTAAATTGCCGGATAAGGGAAATTTGAATCTTTTCCTGTAAACTTATGATAAACAAATGAATATGAAGCAGCCCCCGTGGTGGCAAAATGGACTGCAGGAATGTTTATAGATGTGGCAATGTTGGCAGCCCACGGTTGAAAAGCATCGTAAATCAGCAAATCTGGCTTCAGATTGGTGATGATATCAGTGAAGCTGGAGCTAGACACTTGGAAGGCATCAAAAAGCCTTTGCATGAGATTTGGAGGGACGTATTTAGTTGTATGGAAGTGCGGAGGAAGATCAGGGAATGATGGTAATTGGAGTTCAACTAGTTGGATTGAATTTTGTTCTTGAAGCGAATTTTTGATCGAATCCAGGTTGATGGCTGTAGAACAGAAGTATATGTGGAAGTTCTTGGTCGACAAATTCTTGGATAGTTGAAGATATGGGAATACATGGCCATGTGCAATCCATGGAAACACAAGGATGCTGAGTTTACTTCCACTTTTTGACTCCATTAATGGGAATTAACCTTTTGCTCTGTACGTAACTCAAGAGTCTGGACTTTGTTCTGGCTTATGTTGTAGTTTCGAGTACTACTGTTGATGTATTATATATTGAATGTGTTCTTTTCTGGTGGCATCATCGATCCATGTGCGTAGTGTTTTAGAATTGTGTTTCGTTCAGGAGTTTCTTGTTTTTACGGAAGCAAATTAATTAGGCTTTTGGTAACAAATTGCACATTAATTATACACGTGTGGTGTCTGCATGAGGTGTTAAGTTTAACAAGTCATCCGACTTAATTTTTTTATAGCACGTCACCTTTGATTTTAAATATACTCATGGGCTCCATATATACCAAGCATATCTAGGATGTTATTAATCTCTAACAAATAGTAAAATAATTGAATTTTATATTTTGACTCGTATTTTTATGTTTGCTAGCTAGTTTTGGTCATAACAGTACCATATATCTGTTAATTGATTTTACGTATACGTTTAGGCAGATAGTTCAGTATGGCATGGACTTTTGCTCTAAAAATGGAAGGTGTCCAAAAGGAGATAAGGTTGGCCAATCGTGTAAATGAGTTTAGAAGAACTGAACATTCACAAGGAAGTCATGATATGTACCTAATATCATCAGTCTACGTTTAGGCTAGTTCACATTTATTGTGATCAGAACCTAAAAGCGAAATTTCGAACCTACCCCATGGGGTATTATCCCATGGGTGGTGTGGAGTGTTGTGATTGGTTTAAATTATGTGGGCCTCATATGATTTATGTGTGTCTCACATGATTGGACTAATCAAATACTTCCACACCACCCATGAGGTATTATCCCATGGGTAGGGTCGAAGTAACCAAAACGGAAATTTCGAACCTACCCATGGATAATACACCTAAAACCTGGTGTTTTATATAATGTCGATCAAGTTTTGCAATAAATGATTCGGGTCATTTCATTAAATGAGCTATCCCTAATTCTTCCTGATTCAAGTTTCACATGCAAGAAACTCACGAGTTCCAATCCAACAAATGATACAAAAAGTAGCGTTATTGATCCAGAAGAAGCTAAACAAACTATATATTGAACTAGCATAATATAGATCACCTACTAAATAGCACTCTTAAACATGTAATTAGCTTAATATTAAACAAAATAATGATTATTCAAACTTAACAGAGTTTATTGTGGAAATATAAACGCAAACCAATTTACAAGATAACAGGCAGAATACAACCGACATAACAAAACCCAAATGTTTCACCCAAACTATATACACATGAAACTAACTGTAGCATAAAACTTCTCGAATCTCCCGAACTTGCAACTAACTCTGCCTTGATCCACCCGCTCCATCAAATTTTAGACATGTCCCGTGAAATTGGATGTCCAAGATAATACCAAGGACGTGAGCGACTAACGCCCAGTAAGTAAATATGATTATACAAAACCTAATATGAGGCATGCAATGTGAGAATCCGGAAATTTCAAAGTAAACTGAAGCGGAGGTAAACTGAACTTGAGGTAAACTACTTGGAGGTAAACTGAAACGAGGTATACTGGGTATCAGCTGACCAAGATCAGTCCACTAGCTAGATTAACATCTGTCTGCTCCAGAAATCGTAACTGATGCATATATTAACTCAGAAATCATGGCAAATAATGACATTTAAAGAAGAGCCTAACAGTCATAATATTCCATATAAATAGCAATCAGATCTCTAAAAATGGTTACATGAAATTCTGAGTATTACACCTATAGAGTGAGTGAGGACTTCAGTCTAGCAGTAGCAGTCAGTTGAGCAGACTGGGAGCAAGCAGTTGAACAAGGCAACCGAAACTCTGTTTATAAAATCTACTGTAAGTGGGCGTTTTGTTTCAAACTCTGTTTTATTTTCGATTCCAGCATGATTTTTTTTAATGAATAATCACTCTGTGATTTTATGGTGTACCAAAACTTGTGAACTAGTGGTAGGAATATATATATTCTATCACTCTGAATCTCTGACCTCACCCTTTAGAGGAATACCATATAAGGAACTGATATCAGTTAGCCACAAAATTTGCAAGTAACTTGGTACACTGCCTGAAGTTTATGTTTCTGAGTTTCTGAAAGAATAAGTTTTTGTCTCTGTACTCTGTTATATTTTGTATATGAATGAAATCCTGTTAAAATGATTTTAAACTAATGCTGGAAATTTCTCCCATTTACTGAGTGACACTCATATCACTCACCCACCCAAATCACCCATCTTAGATAAGAACGGGGAAGAGCTTGAGGATGATGAGAACCAGTTTTGGGACTGAAAACTGATCCAGATCCTGATGCTTAGTTATGTTTAGAAAAATAAGTCGTTGCATTAGACTTTGATGTTTCTGTTTAGTTTATTATTTGATCAAGCATTGTAAAAGACGATGTATCTTCAATTTATGAATGAAAAAACTAGTTGTTCTTGAAATCTATATTCCGAGGCTTGTTGTTTAATGTAAAAATATTAAATAACGCCGATGTCAACTAAGTCCAGTTTCGGGGTGGGACATTTAAGTGGTATCAGATCCAAACCAGGTTTCATAAACTGAGGGGAGTCAAACTTAGAAAAGAGTAGAGAAGAATAGAGGTGGTTTGGTATGGTATACCGATATTTTCAATGAATACCGCATACCGTACCGAAAATTTTGGTACCGAAAAAATCGATATCGATACCGTACCGACATTTTCAGTATACCAAAATTTCGGTATGACATAAATCCATACCGTTCTTACCAAAAAATTTCGGTATACCGAAATTCGATACGGTATCGGTATGATACCTTCTATACCAACATTTTTTAAAAAAACTCTATAATTAAAATATATTTTATTATAATCTTTTCTTGTATATAATTAAAATATATTTTATTATAATATTTTTTCGGTATTTCGTTATACCAAAAATACCAAAATTTTCCAAATCTTATACCAATACTGATACCAAAATTTTTGGTACGATGTCATACCGTACCAAAATTATCGAAAATTTTGGTATATATGGTTTTTTCGGTTCGATATACGCTGTATGATGGAATTTTGGTATTTTTCGCCAACCCTAGAGAAGAAAAAGTAGACAAACTGAATGTGACATTAGTAATGAAACAAAAACTGAGTAGTTGAGATAAACTCAGTAGTAAAAAATTCAGGATAACTTAATATCAGTAAGCATAACTGATAACCGAGGAAGATAATAGACGAGTGTAATAGATGCGAAAATTTATCTAGAAAAAAAGGTAAACTGATGTTATGCGACCTGTTTAGTACCAGGTCAACTGATGATAAGATTTCAGTTGAGTACTAGGTAAACTTATGGTATAAGATCAATGTGGTACTAGGTAAACTGATGATACAAGATCAGTTTAGTACCAGAGAAACTGATGGTACATCACTGATAACTACATTTTGTATGCATTTTGTTGTGTGTTTTTATATTTAATTTTGCATATGTTCGTAGTATTTTATATGTCTTTTTGTGTCGTTTCATGCATATTATTCACATCATTCCCCTTGGTTTAATTTATAGAAAACTCGATATTTGCGATGACAAGACGCTATTTCCTTGGAGATTGAAGATCGAGTTTAGGCGCATGATTTAGTGCAAGCTTCAGCAACAATTTCCAGAAGATGAATGAGCAGAAGCCAGAACAAAGGATTCAAGAACAAAAACATAGACTTCGAGAAGAAGAGTTCGAAGCGGCATCGAGTTGGTAGCAAACTTGAAGAGAAACAACGAACGAGGAGAAGCAAGATTTAAAGCTTCAGTTTCATAAGGAACTCGAGCTGCGTCGAAGCGGAATCGAGACGATGAAGAAACATGGATTGCAAGCAGCTGTGGTGCTGTGTAAACAAGAATGATGATGAGCTGTGCTGCTGAAGGGCGCAAGATTGAGCGCAATCGCGCTTTGAGGCTATGGTTGGTGTTGCAGAAGGCGCTAATGCGCAAGGAAGATGGAGTTCAGCGCAAGGTGAGGAAGCGCAGATGAGAAGGAGATTGGCACAAGTGCAAGGGCAATTGTGCATGATTAATTCTTTAGGCAGAAAGTTGCTCGCTCGAGCGAGAGGTGGTGCTCGCTCGAGTGAGCGAGACGGGAGAAAAAATCTTCGGAAACAGAGAGTCTCTCGCTCGAGCGAGAGGTTGTGCTCGCTTGAGCGAGCTGCGCGACCAGAGTTTTATTTTTGGAAAATTCTTGCTCGGGAAGGATTTTATCTTTTTAATATTTGGGACCTATAAATATATTTTTTGGCATCAGAATAAGGGTTCCAGTTCCATATTTTCAGAGACGGCGGCTACTACAACTTGGGAGAGAAGATTTCTCGTTTCTTCTTCTTTTCTTATTTTTATTTTCAATTCATGATCAAAAACTTTGTTTGAATTATGAAATTGATTTTTGAGTAGTTTCTTTCTTTTAATCAAGGCCACGTGATTGAGCCAGACAATTTATGTATAAAACTCGTTTGTTTATTTGAGATTTTCAGACTTGATTGATTTTATTGATTATCGAATTTATATTTGTCTTACAAATTTCTTGGCCAGTTATTTGTTTGCTTGTTAATCGATTCCAAGTCGACAGAGGAGGGTTCGAATTCGATAACTTTGATTTTCAACATAGTGTAAAACTGACTAGAAATAGAATTCGATTTCATTATGTGGTTTAGGTGTTTACTGAATTTTCACAGTTCGTTATGCATTCAAATTTGATTAGAATTACGAAAGATTAGTTCATCAATATTTGAATAGGTTTGATTGTTCTAAAAATAGTCCTTCGAATAAATTAGGAAAATTCCCGTGAATTAAGATTAAGTCTGATATCTTAGATCAACTGCTTGTTGCATGAATTGTCTGGTACCTACGTGACCCTTGATCGAACTTTTCCAAAATTTTAAGTAATCTAAAGTTTTCCAGCTGCGTTTTAATTAAATTGATTTTTATTGCAACTTTAATATTTAGTCTAAAATCTGAAATCATTTTTTTAATTAGTCTAGATTAAGTAGAAATAAATATATTTTGTTAATCATACTTTTACAGTCCCTGTGGGTTCGACATTCGAATTTTATTCACTATCTATAATTTGACCTGGTACGCTTGCCAGTTGATTTTTAATCGCACCGATTTAGCCGGTCAAGTTTTTGGCGCCGTTGTCGGGGACTGTGTTGATATCAGAATTTTTATTTCGCTTGAGATTAGATTGTTTTTTATTTTTTTTTATTTTTAAGATTCTGAATTCCTCTCTTTTCTTTGTAACTTTCAGGTGCAGGTGCTAGTAGAGATGGCGGACAACCGTACTGTTTGGGATATTATTAGGCCGCCAACTGAAGGTTATGGATCTAGAATCGTTCGCCCCGCTGTTGAGGCGAACAATTTTGAGCTGAAACCCTCTACTATTCAGCTAATACAATTGCAAGCTAGATTTGGGGGCACATCTGTTGAAGACCCCTACGCTCATCTGGAGCGTTTTCTGTCAATCTGTGACACGTTCGAGGTGAATGGGGTAACATCTGATGCAGTGCGACTGCGGTTATTCCCATTCTCTTTACAATGCGAAGCCTTGGAGTGGCTTGATGACCTGCCGACTGGTTTTATTACTACTTGAACGGAGCTTGTCCAAGAATTTCTAAAGAAATACTTCCCTCCTACGAAGATGGCTAAGTTGTTCTCTGATATTATATCATTCAAGCAAAAGGAGGGAGAATCTCTACATGCGGCATGGACCAGGTTCAAAAAGATGTTGAGGACATGTCCTCAGCATAATCTTACTCAAAGCCAGCAGACCCAAACATTCTATAATGGAGCCGATCAGTCGGTTCGATCTATGCTGGATGCTGCGGCTAATGGATGCTTGTTCAGGAAGACGCCAGCTAAAGCCTGGGAGATCATTGGCAACATGGCAGAGAGTAACATTGGGTGGCCGGATGTAAAGAGAGAGAAGAAGGCTGGAGTTTTAGAGGTCGATGCTTTTATGGCCCTGAATGCTAAGATTGACGCGCTGACACACTAAGTGGCACTCATGAAAACAGCACGGTAAATCAAGCACAAGGGAATATGCAACAAGACCAGCAGTTGTTTGAAGTTGAGGCTGTGAATTTTATGGGCAATCAAGGAAGGCAGACATACAACTCAAACAACAACTACAGTCAGAACTGGCAGGCCAAGCAAGAGGAGAAAAAGCCGAGTTTTGAGGAGATCATGATGAAGTACGTGGCTGGTACTGAGGCTCGCTTGCAGAATCAGGAGAGCATGCTGCATAAGCTTGAAATTCAGATGGGCCAGATTGCAACCCAACTGTCCACACGTCCTGTTGGAGTTCTGCCGAGCAACACTGAACCAAATCCCAAAGGCGTGAATGCAATTATGGTAGTGACGAGATCACAATGTGAACAGTCTGAGAAGCAACCGGAAGAAGAGAAGGCTATGTAAGGGCCGAAAATTGATGAAGAAAAAGAGGAGGTGCGTGCAGAAAAATCCTCCACGACAGGTAAGAAAGGTAAGACTTCAAAATTTAAAGTTAATGAAAATGTTGATTTATCTACTTTACCTTTCCCCCATAGAGCTAAGCAACTGCTGTTTGATTCTCAATTTAAAAAATTTCTTGAAATTTTCAAGAAACTGCATATTAACATTCCTTTTGCAGATGCATTAGCTCAGATGCCGAGATATGCAAAGTTTTTGAAAGACTTGCTGAAAAATAAGAAAAAATTGACTGATCTTACGCAGGTTACAGTGAATGAGGAGTGCTCGGCAGTGCTGCAAAAGAAGCTTCCAACAAAATTTCAAGATCCAGGGAGTTTTTCTATACCCTGTCATATTGGAAGTCTGTCTTTTGATAATGTGTTGTGTGATCTAGGATCGAATATAAATTTAATGCCATATTCTATTGCTCGAAAACTAGGAATAGAAAATATTGAACCTGTTGCTATATCTCTCAAATTTGCTGATGGATCTATTAAATATCCGAGAGGGATTGTAGAAAATGTCCTAGTCAAGATTGATAATTTAATTTATCCTGTAGACGTTGTTATCCTTGACATGGTAGAGGATTTAGAGGTTCCCCTGATTTTAGGACGTCCTTTTCTGGCAGCTAGTAGGCTGTTAATTGATGTTGAGAGAGAAGAGTTATTTTTGAGACTGAACGATGAGCAAGTTATATTTAAAATGTTAAAGTCGGCTACTGAGAGCCCAATTTTAAAATCTTGCTCTGCTGTTTATTTAGTTGATGAGATGCATGATGTTGGTGCATGTCTGCAGGTGCAATTTCCTGCAGGAATTAGTCCCTTGCACAATTTTTTTAATGGTGTGGCATGCAAGTGCATGACTAATCTGAGTTTTTCAAAGACGGTGGATAAACCACCTTGAATTTCGCCACTCAAGAGAGGAGTATAGTCGGGCTATGGACTATAAATTTAGCGCTGACTGGGAGGCAATCCAGTGTTTTTGTTTTCGCTTTTTATTTTGTTTTTGTTTTTGTTTTTATTTGATTTTTGTTTTCTTTCCCATGCCAGTTTGTCATGCCTGCTGATATATATAGAATGTTGATACTGTCCCGAAGGATTTTGTCAAGAAGGAAGAGAATGAATCGAAAACCAAGGGAGTGTTATTTTTGTTTTCTTTGTGTTTTTGTTTTTCATTGCATTGTGTATTTGTTTGCATTCTGTTCATTGTTCTGAAGCATTGAGGGCAATGCTTTGGAATAAGTATGGGGAGGTAGACTAGTATTGCATTGTCTATGTGTTTGTGTTGCATCTGTTTGTGTTACGTATTTGTTTTCATACAGTTTGTGTTTGTTGTTGTTTGCATTTTTATGAGTGGGATGAGTCATAATAGCCAATGATGATGAAGTTTATGGCCCCGTTTGGATTTGGTAGACAATTTTTTAAAAAAGCACTTTTTTAAGCTATAATTTTTGGCTTTTGAAAAAGCTCTAATTTTGACTTTAAAAAGTGCTTATTTAAGCACTTTTTTGGTCAACCAAACACTTTATTAAATGAAAAGCACTTAAAAAAGTGCTTTTTTGGCCTAGCTTTTGAAACCAAACGGGGCCTATGTTGAAAAAAAATTTATTTTTGAAAAATTTTGCTCTTGACTTGACATGAGAAACTGTAGGTTGAACCGTGAATATTTTTAAGCACTAATGTTAGACCAATAGAGTGTAACGAAAGATTTGATGAAGTTTCTGTCTGTTTGACCATTGCACGACAATAGGTGGCTTGTGGATCTTGATTGTGTTCTATGAGTTTTGATGAGGCTCTAGTTTACACTTATGATCTTGGGCACACATAGAAAAAAAAAATTTGTATACAATTCCATCCGGGCCTTGAAAGGATTAAAATCCTATAAAAAATTAAATTTAAATCTAAGTATGCGGGTTAAATGGGATTGATGCTCCATCCGGGCTACAGACGAGGGGATTAGAAAGAAAAAATAGAATTATTTTTCGTATCCTAGCCAGTTATAGCTAAGTCAATGGGTAATTATTGGGGCAAAAGAAATACCGGGTGCAAAATCCGGAGGTCTGTAATTCATTATCTCAAGGGAGGTGGGTTTTTTCTAGAGGTCATGGGAAGGAATGAGCACTTGAAGAGTGAAACTTGCACTAAATTGTCATAGGTTGCTAAGTAGTTTTGAGATAAATTCGGTCTAAGTTTCATAAAACTGGAATGACATTCCACACACACACGTTCACGTTAAACCGAAAGTGTATTATGAAAAGTTGAGAGCATGTCTGTGTTTTTGGTTTTGTGATTGAACTTCTCGGAGGCTGTGCACATTTATGAGTCGTCCTTACTTATTTTTTTGTTTGCATTTTGTTTTTGCATGTCTTGCTCGAGGGCGAGCAAAAGTTAAGTATGGGGGTGTTGATAACTACATTTTGTATGCATTTTGTTGTGTGTTTTTATATTTAATTTTGCATATGTTCGTAGTATTTTATATGCCTTTTTGTGTCGTTTCATGCATATTATTCACATCATTCCCCTTGGTTTAATTTATAGGAAACTCGATATTTGCGATGACAAGACGCTATTTCCTTGTAGATTGAAGATCAAGTTTAGGCGCATGATTTAGTGCAAGCTTCAGCAACAATTTCCAGAAGATGAATGAGCAGAAGCCAGAACAAAGGATTCAAGAACAGAAACATAGACTTCAAGAAGAAGAGTTCGAAGCGGCATCGAGTCGGTAGCAGACTTGAAGAGAAACAACGAACGAGGAGAAGCAAGATTTAAAGCTTCAGTTTCATAAGGAACTCGAGCTGCGTCGAAGCGTAATCGAGACGATGAAGAAACATGGATTGCAAGCAGCTGTGGTGCTGTGTAAACAAGAATGATGATGAGCTGTGCTGCTGAAGGGCTCAAGATTGAGTGCAATCGCGCTTTGAGGCTGTGGTTAGCGCTGCAGAAGGCGCTAACGCGCAAGGAAGATGGAGTTCAGCGCAAGGTGAGGAAGCGCAGATGAGAAGGAGATTGGCGCAAGAGCAAGGGCAATCGCGCATGATTAATTCTTTGTGCAGAAAGTTGCTCGCTTGAGCGAGAGGTGGTGCTCGCTCGAGCGAGCGAGACGGGAGCAAAAATCTTCGGAACAGAGAGTCTCTCGCTCGAGCGAGAGGTTGTGCTCGCTTGAGCGAGCTGCGCGACCAGAGTTTTATTTTTGGAAAATTCTTGCTCGGGAAGGATTTTATCTTTTTAATATTTGGGACCTATAAATATATTTTTTAGCATCAGAATAAGGGTTCCAGTTCCAGATTTTCAGAGACGGCGGCTACTACAACTTGGGAGAGAAGATTTCTCGTTTCTTCTTCTTTTCTTATTTTTATTTTCAATTCATGATCAAAAAATTTGTTTGAATTATGAAATTGATTTTTGAGTAGTTTTTTTCTTTCGATCAAGGCCACGTGATTGGGCCAGACAATTTATGTATAAAACTCGTTTGTTTATTTGAAATTTTCAGACTTGATTGATTTTATTGATTATCGAATTTATATTTGTCTTAAAAATTTCTTGTCCAGTTATTTGTTTGCTTGTTAATCGATTTCAAGTCGACAGAGGAGGGTTCGAATTCGATCACTTTGATTTTCAACATAGTGTAAAACTGACTAGAAATAGAATTCGGTTTCATTATGTGGTTTAGGTGTTTACTGAATTTTCACAGTTCGTTATGCATTCAAATTTGATTAGAATTACGAAAGATTAGTTCAACAATATTTGAATAGGATTGATTGTTCTAGAAATAGTCCTTCGAACAAATTAGAAAAATTCCCATGATTTAAGATTAAGTCTGATATCTTAGATCAACTGCTTGTTGCATGAATTGTCTGGTACCTACGTGACCCTTGATCGAACTTTTCCAAAATTTTAAGTAATCCAAAGTTTTCCAGCTGCGTTTTAATTAAATTGATTTTTATTGCAATTTTAATATTTAGTCTAAAATCTGAAATCATTTTTTTTAATTAGTCTAGATTAAGTAGAAATAAATATATTTTGGTAATCATACTTTTACAGTCCTTGTGGGTTCGACATTCGAATTTTATTCACTATCTATAATTTGACCTGATACGCTTGCCAGTTAATTTTTAATCACACCGATTTAGCCGGTCAATCACCATTTAAGCACATCAGTTTAGTAAACAATTTAGGTAAAACAGTTAGGTATTGATCAGTTGAGAATATCAATTGAGAACCAACAAGGTTCAGTTTAGGGGTTCAGTTGACCTAAGAAGCTATGAAGTTGAGATTTTTTTCGCGCAAACTTCAAACGGTTATAACTTTTGATCTAGGAGGAATTTTTCCTATTGTAATATATCGACGGAAATGTCTTTTCGAAACCAAAATTCTATCGTTTAAAGCGGACCACCACTGTCTGCTGTTGATGTGCGCATCCCAAGAAGGGGCGTGCAGCGCACTCCCCCTGTTGCGGTTGGAAAACTTAAAAAAAAAAAACCGGTCCCAAAATCTTAGGACCGGGTTTTTTTTAAAAAAACAAAAAACAAAAACCCCACCCCTGTAGTGGGGGTGGGGTTTTTAGTGGGAGGTTTAAGGGTGGGGTTTTTGTTTTTGTTTTTGTTTTTTAAGAAAAAAACCAATCCCAAGATTTTGTGACTAGATTAGCTTTTTTTTAATTGTTTCAACTGCAAGAGGGGGAGTCCTTTTTCGTTTTTTAATTTTTTTTCTTTTCTTTTTTGTTTTTTTGTATTAGTTTCTGCACAAATTTGTGACTGTTCTGTTCTACAATAGCCGTTCTAAATTCTGCCTGCAACTTTAAATTTAAATTACAGCAGCTATTTTTTTCTCTCCTATAATACCCCTATCAATTCTTCATTATTTTTTTCATCCCATGCATTCATAATATCCCTCTCTACATCTTCCTTCATTTTTATCATATTTTTGTAATTTATCCAACATGGATGAAAATTACAACAAAGCTTTTATGAATTACTTGAACTCTTCAAATACTGGAGAAAATTCATCTTCTTAAAATTCCAATGTTAGTCCTGATCAATAATCTCAAAATTTCTCAAACATTTCATACGCACCACAACATCCTCATAATTTTTAGGTTCTTTCAAATTTTCCAATTAATCCGAATAATGTCCACCGAGCTTCACATATTATGTATTCTCATGAGTATTTTTCGATGATGGGCAACTTAATTTACATGGAGCCTCCTCCTCCTTATGGATTTCATATTTCAATAGCATCCACATTCTCTTCAGAAGGATCAAGAAGGGCTAGTTTAGAGGCTGCAACATCAACTTCTGTACCGAAGTCTCTATTTCAGCCACATTCGTCTCAATTTGGGCTCGATAACAATTCCCTTGATAGGAATACAGAGACGGGCTATGAATAAGATGATCGAAAGAAGAAGAAGACTGCTTGGTCACTAGAAGAATACGAGGTTCTTGCGAGGTCACCTCGATAGGAATACAAAGACGGACTCTGCAAGTGACTATGCCGTCCAGATGCGGCGATATGAAGAGATGTTGGGGTCCACCAATCCGGAGAAAGTCTTAAGTTTTGAAGGTATGCATCTAATCTTTCTCTATAAGGAGCTTGAAGAACTGGAGCTTATTCGGTCGGAGGACATCGGCTTTGTTCGTTCTCTTACCAGAGAGCTTACTACCTTCATGTTTTCATGGAAGTTTGCAGTGGAAAGGGAGATAGCGAAGGCAGTGCTAGCCTTCGAGGATCTTATGTAATTTGTTAAGTTTTCCTGTAAAAACAATGTTAGTATGTTTTATAATGAATATGAAATTATCTTACGTACTATATCTGCTGACTAAGTGCGATGATCTTAAGTAAAAGATACAAGTATCGTATTAAATCATAAAATCTCACTGTCACGCCTTTTCACATATCAAAAGTTTGAACATTAAAATGATGTGACTAAAGAGGCGGATGTTCATGAGTAAAGGTTTCAGTCGAGATTATAAAATAAGCTTAAAATGATGTAATGATCAGAAAAGTACTACGCATAAATTGTCTGTTTTAATCTTTCATTAAATGCATTGTGCACGAATATCGATAAAGTAGGTTCATCAGAGGTATGTTCGAATATATTTTGAAGATATTATCGACGATTCAGTGTAGGTGACTGTTGACCTACTTGACCTTTAGCCTTCTGTTTTTCTTGCCTATAAATATTGCACTTTAAACAAAAAAAAAACAACGTAGTTTAATCAAAATACCAAAATCAAAATTCAAATATCACTATGGATGAGTTGGAGTTTGAGATAAGGAAGAACAGGTATAGAAGCAGATTGATAGCAAGGGATATGCATATCTGGTTTCTCCTGGAGACAATTCGTCGCAACCTTCCTACAGGTTTAGTTCTCATGGAGCCACGCTATTCTGAGGGGTTGCTTCGATGCAAACTCATCTTGCAAACTCAGAGCACTCGTGATGTGCTAAGACCTGCTGCGGTGAGACTCTTGATGCTTTTAGCAGAGAGAGATGAGATGCAGAACATCTGCTTTGAAGATGATTTCTGCAACGGTCAAGGTTCACTCACTCGGTGGATGATTGAGTGGAGTCAAGAGATGAGGAGCAGAATATCTGCAGCTCGCTTGGCATATCATCATGCTCAATAGATTTAGTAGGGGATTATTTTTTTTTTTTGTAAAAAAATGCCTATGTTATTTTAATCAAATTTTATGCAATGAAATGCAGTATTCCCCCTAAACTCATGCTTATCTTAACTAATTCTATCAAACCAAGTATATTACGAAAGTAAGAAAACTTAGCGTCCGGTAGAGGTTTGGTGAATATATCTGCTGCTTGCTGATAAGTAGATATGTATATCATCTGAATCTCCTTATTTAGCACATGTTCTCTTATGAAGTGATGTCGTACGTCAATGTGCTTTGTTCTCGAATGCATCACGGGATTTTGAGTTATTGCAATTGCACTAGTGTTGTCGCAAAATATGGGGGCTTCACTTGAATGTATTCCATAGTCTCGAAGCTGTTGTTGTACCCATAGTATTTGTGCATAGCAACTGCCAGCTGCAAAGTATTCTGCTTTGGCTGTAGAGGTGACAATTGATATTTGTTTCTTACTAAACCATGAAATAAGTCTTTCTCCCAGAAATTGACAAGATCCGCTAGTGATTTTTCTATTAATCTTGCATCCTGCATAATCTACATCTGAATAGCCAACAAGATTAAATTCTGAGTCTTTGGAGTACCAAAGACCCACGTTTGTAGTACCCTTCAGATATTTAATAATCCGTTTAGCAGCAATATAATGAGATTGTTTGGGTGCTGCTTGAAATCTTGCACAAAGACATACTGCGAACATGATATCAGGTTTGCTAGCAGTTAAGTAAAGTAATGAACCGATAAGTCCTCGATACATCGTTACCTTAACTGGTGCTCCTGCCTCATCTTTATCAAGCTTTATGGAAGCACTCATTGGAGTAGATATGGCAGAGCAATTTTTCATACCGAACTTTTTGATAAGCTCTTTGGTATACTTAGCCTGATTTATGAAGATGTCATTCTCAAGTTGTTTCACTTGTAGCCTGAGAAAGAAGCTCAATTCGCCCATCATGATCATTTCAAATTGTTCCTGCATCAACTTAGAAAATATCTCGCATAAATGGGGATTAGTTGATCCAAATATAATATCGTCCACATAAATTTGAACAAGTAAAATGTGATCTCCTTTAATGAATTTGAAAAGGGTTTTATCGTCTGTTCCTATAAAAAAGTTATGATCTAATAAGAACTGTGATAGGATGTCATACCAAGCTCTTGGCGCTTGTTTTAAACCATAGAGAGATTTATCAAGTTTAAAGACATAATTAGGAGTCGAAGGACTGATAAAACCTGGTGGTTGTTCAACATACACCTCTTTTTGAAGTAAACCATTTAGGAAAGCTGACTTTACATCCATTTGATAAACTTTGAAGTTTTTCTAATAATCATATGCAAGAAATATCCTAAGGGCTTCAAACCTTGCTACTGGAACGAATGATTTGTCAAAGTAAATGCCTTTATCTTGTCTAAATCCTTGAGCAACCAATCTGGATTTGTTTCTTATCATTGTCCCATCCTCATTCAGTTTGTTGCGGAACACCCATCTGGTGCCTATGATGTATTGATTTTCCGGTCAAGGAACTAGATTGAAAAATTTGTTTCTAGTGAACTGATTTAGTTCCTCTAGCATTGCTTCAATCTAGCTAACATATTGTAAGGCTTCATCTATGTGCTTAGGTTCTAGCTATGAAATAAATGCTGCATGCAATAGCTCGTTAATTATTTGATTTCGTGTATGCAGAGGGGTAATATGATTACTGATGTCCAACTCAGGTGGATGACTTCTGCTCCACCGAAGACTTGGTCCAAGGGGATTTGTGTTTTGGTTTGTTGGACTGTCTTCCTCATTTCTTATTGTGTTATCTGGTTCAATGATTTTTTCCTCGATTCTCTGTTCTTCATGATCTTGATCTATTCTTCCTTCAGTAGGTTGAACAATCAATTCTTCTGGTTCAGCCCTTTTGACAAGGGGTTCATCACTGTCACTTTCATCATTTAGAACAGTTGATTCTATCCTGTTTGCTAGATCTTTGATATCGGTTTGAGACTTGTCTGCACATACAGTAGCTTCGTAAAAAATAACATGAATGGTTTTCTCTACTGTCAGTGACCTTTTGTTAAATACTCTGTAAGCTTAACTGACTGAGGAATATCCGATGAATATGACTTCTTCTGCTTTTGCATCAAAGGCCGTTAAATGATGTTTCCCATTATTATGAGTGAAGCATGTGCAGCCAAATACTTTAAAATATGAAACATTGGGTTTTGTGCCATCCCATATCTCATATGGTGTTTTGTTGTGTTTCTTGTTAATCATATATCTGTTCTGAGTATAACATGATGTATTAATCGTCTCTGCCCAAAGTCTTTTAGAGACGTTAGGGTCAGTAATCATAGTTCTAGCTGCTTCTTTGAGAGTATGATTTCTTCTTTCAGCAACACCATTTTGCTGTGGGGTTCGAGCAGCAGACAACTCATGCTTGATTCCCTGGTCATTTAGATAGGATTTGAGGGTTTTTTTTAAAAATTCAGTGCCTCTATCACTCCTAATCCGATCTATCCCAGTACATTTCTCATTATGCAAATGTTTTAAAATTTTTATCAGCTGAGTAGATGTTTGATATTTGGACGATAAAAAGATTACCCAGGTGAAACGAGAGTAATCGTCTACAATAACTAAGGTATATCTCATTCCCCCTAAGCTCCTGACCGGTATAGGACCAAACAGATCCATGTGAAACAGGTCTAAGCATTTAGAAGAAGATATACACCCTTTGGTTTTAAAAGTAGATCTCACTTGTTTGCCCTGCTAACAAGCCGAACAAACTCTATTTTTTTTTAAAATCTCCTTTGGGCAGGCCGAGAACCAAATCATGTTTGCTCAGATGTTTAATGGACTTGAAATTCAAATGATTCAGCCGCTTATGCCATAACCAATGCTTATCAATTTGAGCAACAAAACAGGTAGGAACTGATGGTTGTTCACTTTGCCAATTTATTCTATAAGTGTTTTGTTCTCTTAGTCCGGTTAACATGATTTCACCATTACTAGATTTGATTGTGCATGTGTGTTTGTAAAATTCAACAGTGTGATCATTATCACGTAATTGACTGATGCTGATCAGTTTATAGCATAAGTTATTAACAAGCAATACATCATTAATAATAATGTTACCATGATTAATCTTACCCTTACCCATGGTCTTACCCTTTGAGTTATCACCAAAAATTATTTTAGGTCTTTTTTATTGTATGATTTCGGATAAGAGTTCTTTATTTCCAGTCATGTTTCAGGAGCATCCACTATCAAGATACCAAGTTGTCTTTTCTGTTGGACTATTCCTCTCGATTGATTTTACTGATAGTACCTGCAAAAGGAATATATAAATATGGTACCCTTATCTATTTGGATCTGAAATGGATTAGTCCTTTCGGGACCCACAACTGAATTACCCTAACGGGTTTACACGTATGTGCATCTACAAAGTGAGTCGGTCGAGGTGCGTGATAGTTTTTTGCGTGTGGTCTGGATTTTACAGTGTGCTATTTGAACTTTTGATTTTTGTTATCGAGTATGTATCATTTTTGAACAGTCATGCAATTGAAGTACCAATTCTGTGTCACCTGATGATTCCTGTACTTGGATTGGGTTGGTTCAAACCTCGACTGCCTGAACTTAGATTGGTTTTTGATCGAGCAAATATTACCACAAAAAATCAACTTAAATATATATATCAATTCGGCTCGAATAAATTCGGAAGTGCACGAGTCAAGTAATAATATAGTGTACAGAGTATGAGTATCGTCCCACAGAGATTGATTTATGAAAAAATTACCTCAAGTCTGATTCTTTAATTAATTATAATGATAGATAGAGAATAAATTAATAAACTAAAATAAAAATAAGAATTAAAAGCAAAAACAATAAATTAAATTCAGAAAATAAATAAACGATTGCTAGGATCTTGGTTCACCTACCCCTTTCTTCTCTAATGATTGAAATTAATTCTAAAGTCATGTTTTTGACGGAATTCCCTAATCTATCAATATACTCTCTCGAGCTATATCAATCTAATTAACTAATTGTAATAACCAAGTCTCCTTGCGTTATTTAACAATTGCAATTGCAATTGCATTAACGATTTATGGAATCCTATAGCTTTCGACCTGGTGGACTATGACTATCAACATGTATCCAACATCATATCTCTATGCAAGTTGTAGATCCATGGATTATATTACTCTTTCATGTCATAAAATCTCCTCTCAGTATCAATTATAACACATAAATTCAATAAGAAGTTGATCAAACTCCAAAATTTCAATAAACACAATAATATAATCAAGAACGCTTAAAAACCAAATTCAATTTTCAAGAAGAAATCAAAACAAAGTTTTGGGGGTAGGATCCCCTAAATCCCAACAAATAAAAGAAAAAGAAAAGAGAAAACTAGTTTGTGCGGTTTTTCAATTTCTCAAGTTTCCTCCCTCTTCATATTCTTCTCCTTGGATGGCCGCCTCCTCCCTTCAATCTAATGTTTGGAACCCTTAAAACGTCAGAATGTTTCCTATTTATAGTGCCCAAGAGTTCTTTCCATCTAAAACACCCGATAAATACAAATTTCCAACTTCGCAAGGGTGCTCGGTCGGTAAAAAATGACGGACCAAGCGCTAAAAATTATGCCTGCTTTCTGGCCGTCTTTTTCAACAGGCGCTCGGTCCGTCAAAAAGAGCGGACCGAGCACCTCTGTTTCTTCCCAGCGCGCGATATTTTTGAAAAATTCATAACTTAAGTTCTATCCGCCGGATTGAGCTGAAATTTTGACATCATCTTTAAAACATCTTGAACTTTCATTTGGACGGTGGAGATTTGATTTGGAGTTCTCTAATATTAAACTTTAATTTTTGACCAAAGCTGCTTTATAATTCATTCTTCAAAAACTCATTTTCCTACAAAATTAACCCGGAGAGTGAAATGCACAAATAAGAAATAAATCACATAAAAAAAATTACATAAAATAATATGAGACCATACATATGCATGCAAAATAGACATAAAATAATGCACACAAAATTCACTTATCAATTTCCCTTTCTTTGTTCATTCAATCTAGATTTGCTCCACGTCTATTCTTTCCTTGGATTATGAGGTTCCACGTATCCCAGTCCTTTATGCTTACCTTTGCTCTCATAGCGACTTGACTGTCCATCATTGATCTTTGGTTCATCATGTTCATATATCGTACTAGATCGAACAAATCTTATTGCATTAGGATTGTTCCCACTAGAATACGATTGAGTATTTTCCTTCGTAAAAATACATTAATTGTAGCCATATCCAAGGCCGGTTTTATCACCTGCTTGTTTTTGGTTCTCTTGTATCTTATCCAACGAGGTAGAATCATTATTCCAAGAGTTTATTTTTTAAGCAACTTTTTATTTTCATAGTGGCTTGGAATACTCGTTTCATATCATCATTCTCAGCTGCCAACAGGTTTAGCTTAGTCCTTAAACAGTCAAGTTCTTTTTGCTGTGAACAGCTAGATTCTCTTGACTTATCAATAAGACATGCCTTTTCTGTTTTCACTTCCTCAAATGATGTAGAAAGCTTCTGATACTCAGTGACCATATCATTAAGTGCTTGAACAAGTTCTTCTCTTGTAAATTCAGAGGAGTTGAAGTCAAATACCTTAGTATCGTCTTCTTCATTCTGAGAGTCAGCCATAAGACATTGAACCTGCTCTTCTTCACTTTCCTCGGATGAGCTATCTGTATTGGATGATTCTGATTCCGTTTCTACCCATTTGCTTTTTCCTTCATCTGCAACTAACACTTTTTTTTCTTTCTTCTTTCTGAATGTTCTTCTTCCTTCTTTGTCTTTCTTTTTCTCATAGTGCTGCTTTATTTCATCATTCTTAGGCTTAGTGCAATCTATAATGAAATGGAATTTCTTGACACAGTTAAGCACCCATGAACATCCTCTGTATGGTTTTGTTTGTAATATGTTTTGTTAAACTTTTTATTTTTACGCATAAATTTACCGAACCTTTTTATGAAGAGGGACATTGCTTTGCTACTCATCTGCTCAGTTGTATTCTTTGCTGATGCTTCCTTAGTCGGTTGAGGTGAGATAGTTGTTGTTAATGCCTTGGTTGGGTTTGAAACAGATGGTTCTCCCTCTGTTCTAATTCCAAGTTCAAACTCGTATGCCTTGAGATCTGCAAATAAGTCATGAAGCTCCAATTTTTTTAGATCTTTTGATTCTCTCATGGCTATGGTCTTGGCATCCCATTCTCTAGGCAGTGCTCGCATAACCTTCAAAGATATTTCACGATTAGTGTATATTTTACCGAGAGAAATACGTTCACAAATAATATTACTAAATCTTTCATCAAACTCAGCCATGGTTTCTCCTTGTTTCATTTGGCATTATCAAACTTATGAATGGCTACTGTGAGTTTGTTTTCTTTGGTATGATCGTTTCCTTCGCACAGTTGAGTAAGCTTATCCCAAATTTCCTTGGTGGTTGAGCACGTCTTGATCTTGCTAAACATGTTTTTGTCCAGTGTTTTGTACAATATGTCTTTAGCTACGCTATCAAGATTAGATTTCTTCTTGTCCTCAATGCTCCATTCTGCTCTGGGTTTCTCAACCATCTGTGGTTCACCTCTTGATATGGCTATAACAGTATTGACTTTGAGAATCTTCATAGGTCCATCAGTGATGACGTACCACATATCATCATCTTGAGCAGAAATATGTGCATGCATACGTATTTTCCAATCATCAAAATCTTCCTTAGAAAACATAAAAATTTTATTTAGAGAAGTCATGATGAATATCAACAGCTAAGACAAAAACCCTCTCTGATACCACTTGTTGGGGATCGAATGTGTGTGTAGGAGGGGGGGGGGGTGAATACACACTTATAAAACTTTAGCTATAATGCAATGTGATTGAGTAAATGTTAGTCTACTCAACCGATTTTTCTTTTAGATTTATAGTTGAATAAGAGCTACTAGAGTAGTGCGGAAACAACTCTCACTAATCTAGATGATAATGATGGAATAGTGTAATGCAATAACGTAAATGAACACACATATGTTTATGGATGTTCGGAGCTCAATCTCCTACGTCACCCCTTCTTCCTCACGGGAAGGATACACTAAAAGATTTTGGTTATTACAACATCATGCAACACAACCGATCCAAGTTAGGACTTATCAAATGCCTAAGATGGAACTCCTAGATTTACTCTGATAAGATTCCAAGTTCTTATCAAACTTTCTTCAGTTGGTGATTATGAATATCTAAGCTGCTTGAAAGCTTAGAATCTCAAATCCTTGTATCGATGGATGTCCTTTAAACAACAACTTGGATTTGAGTAACCGTTTGACTAGATCTCTTCGTAGATCGAATATGATTAAGAGTGAAGGGTTGAGTGAGCAGTCGAGTGTTCAAGGTAGTTTCAAGTGCTCAATTATGTAAATCTTTGTGAACGTAGTTTTGTCTTTCTTCTTGGTGTGCTCTGATATTTATATCAATTTTTCCAACGTATTTTTTTTCTTTTTGTCAACGGTAGGAAACTTCTTGTCTGTCAGATATCATTTCTTGATTTGTGAGATGTGGCTTTTTCTTCTGAGGTATCTGTACTCGGAGTGCCTTAAATTTTCTATTCAATGTGTCTTCACATTAAATGCTATTTATGGCTTTCCTTACTTTATCAGACGACTCCTTAAATGCTTCGTCCTTTGCATTTAAGTTGTCTTGTCAACTTTCCGAAGCTGGGAATTCGTGACTTTTTGAATACGTCAGATATCTTAGCAACTTATGAACTCAGTAGATATCCTTGCTTTTGATAACCCAGATCAGTTGAGCATTTGTCGGTTGATATGCTTAGCGCAGTTGACAGATAACGGTTGACATGCTTAGATCAGCTGATACTACGTACTCCAGTCGATATCTTTTGGTCAGTTGATATATTGAAGTCGATAGATTTTTTTTTGATCACCTGTTATACATGTAAATGACGGCCAAACTATAACAATGAAGTATTATTTTGTTATCACCAAAAGTTAGAATTCAACATTAAATTTTAAAAATAAAAGTGTAAAATTACACCTAAAAATATTAAGATTTTTATTTATTAAGTTAAATTTTCATAGTGGATCTCTGTGACCCCTAAAAATATTAAAATCTTATTTCTTTATAAAACAAACATTTATACATGCATATATATACACACATAAACTTACGTATATTATTTATTCACACTCCAGTTGTTAGGATCGAATAGGTATTGTAGAAATGGGTGAATACACATTTAAAAATATTTTTCAAAACTTATTTTACAATTAAGATGAGTTACAATTTGCTTGTGAAAACTGTTCTAGTCAGGAGAAAATAATCTAACTAACTAATTGAACTAGATAACTTAAGGCAAACATAATATAAATTGTGGAATAAATAAGAGTAATGAACACGAGATTTTTTATGGAAGTTTGAAGTTAAAACTTTTACGTATCCGCTTCTTCTGTTTCCAGAAGGATTTCAACTAGAATAATTTTATTTATACAACGACTTGCGAAAATCCGATCCAATTAACCCTTGAAAGAAACTCCTAATAACACAATTGCAATTCAGATCACATTCTCATTGAGTTACAACAAAAAGAGAACTTTCAACAATGATTCTCGAAAACTTGGCTGTTTGATCACTCTAATTGATCTGTTGTAGCAACTGTATGTGAAAAAAGTTATAAAAATTCGATCTGGTTCTTGATTGAAACACTTGAGAGCTTAATGATCTTAGATTCTTTGAAAGCGTGTGTCTGCGTGCTCTGCAATGGTGTACATCAACGAGTTTTATAGATGATTTGTTCAATGTTAAAAAATATAACCGATGAGCATTTGTTCCAAATACACCCGACACTTAAGCACAACATTACATGTGTCCTTGTCCTCTTTCCAAAAATAGTACTAAGGTAGTGAAACAATTTGAGTGTTGCCGAGTACAATTCCCAACATCTTTATTTTCACCAAATTAATTTGTCTTTTTCTCCAACAACTTAGACTGAATAGAATATGTTCACATGAATTGATTTGGTCTGGCTCTTTATGTGATCTGGTCTGATTATCTCTGATTTGATATATATTGCAGGTTTGTTCTATTCAAAGCGTCATACCAAATTGTATACTATGTTTTAATTATCTGATATGCTCAATTGCTGCATAACTATCATCACCAAAATTAAGATACTTCTTTATCACCAGTATATAATTATTTATGGTAAATTCCTACGTCTTTTATATTTGCTCAAGGTTGTGTCATCTCGTTTACAATTTTCAATTTTTTATATTTCAATTTTCAAACACACGAATATTAAGTTTTAGAAAACTAACACACAAACTACAAATTTGAAGAGAAAAATTTGCTACCCCCACTGGAAAATGATAGTTTCGTCATTGTCATCACTTAGCAGATGGCCCCCCAAGTTTAACATTCTGGATTCGCCCTTGTCAGCTTGTTTATTTTGTTTTTTGGTTATGCAAGTTTTCAAAATTTTGATTTTGATCTAGTAATATTATGTTATGCTTTTGTTTTAAATCTTTTTTCTTAGAATACTGACGTGACATCGAAAAATACTGGCATGAAATCAAGAAATGTTAATTGGGTTCAAACTACCAAAAAATCAAAGCATGGTCTAAGTTATCTGATAAAAAAAATTAAATAAATATTTTCACAACGAAACTACAAAATATATGTTAACACCAGCAAAATTTGGGTAGACGTGGCAACCTTTTCCAATGAGATCTCTCCTTCCACCGTCGCCTAAATGCAAAGTTCGGTTATCTGCACAGAAGAAATAACTTGTGAATGGCTTATCCGATGCCTAATTCAATATAGGACTTATGGGAGAATAAAAATCTAAGAAAATATGCAAAAAAAAAAAAAAAATAAGTGCAATATATTGTGTAAGATTGTGTATATTCTCAATGTTGTGTCAAGAATGAATCAAACCTGATATCTATAGGTGAAACCTATAAGAGTCCTGCCCAAATTGGAAGACCAAGAAGATTTGTTTCATTTCTTAATTTAAACTTTCATCTTTATCACAAGTCCCCCATCCTAGTCGGGCTAGAGTACCACTCGCTGTGCCAATTTAAAAAAGTGGGTTTGGACCCGGATAAGTCCTCCTCGAAAATAATTGTGGATAAGTGGCCAGGGTTAGAGACCGAGCCAAAAGGTATAGTGCTGATTTTCTCGATCTTAAAGTTGAAAAAATCTCATACACTTAGGCTTATATGGAGATGGTCAATTGGGCTTTTATGTTCCAGCCCGTTAGCTTCAATGTACCAACGACTATATTAGTTTGTCGGTTAGAGGGAGTTAAAAACAAGTAGGGAAAGAACTCAGATACAGGTCGATACACAAGGGAGACTTGAATAAGCGAAAGCATCTTCACCAGGAAAGAAGAAAACACAAAGTGGGAAAGAAGATACAGTAGATTAGAATCAGAGGGTTGATTGAGAGAAAGAACAAAGAAGATTTGCATCGGTGATCACAAGGAAAAGCTTTGTTTCTTGTAAACTCTTCTGTAGATTCATATCTTGTAATCTAGATTCTCGGTGGTTTAATAAAAAGCTTGATTGGTTGGTTTTCCGTGGATGTAAGTCATTCTTGACCGAACCCCGTAGTTGAAGTGTGTTAATTTTCTTATCGTTTTTGTGTATATTGAATTGTTGCTGCGAGCGTGTGTGTGCGTGATCTGGTCTTTTTGAATTCTTGGGTTGGTGTTAATTGGTGGTTGTGGATTGTCGTGGTGAATTGAGTTCATTGAGCTGTGCATAATTACAAGTGGCGCCATCCATGGGAGTGACTCATAACTCCATGGGAACAATGAAGTTTGATCTTGAAAAATTCACTGGGAAAAATGACTTCTCACTATGGAGAATCAAGATGAGTGTCATTCTAATACAACAAGGGATGTTTGAAGCACTGAGTTTAAAGGAGGAGATATCAGGTGATGAAAAGGATAAAGAAAGAGACACTATGATGGATAAGGCACATAGTGCAATCATCTTGTTCCTTGGAGATAAACCACTTCAAGAAGTGGCCAAGGAAAGGACTCTAGCTGCGGTATGGGCCAAACTAGGATGTCTCTATATGACAAAGTCTCTGTCTAATCATCTTTATATGAAGCAGATAGATGAGTTTTTGAAGATTCTCGATGATCTATAAAATATCGATGTTAAAATGGATGAAGAGGATAAAGCACTGGTATTGGTTAATGTTCTTCCTAAGGCATATGAAAATTTTAAAGATGCAATGCTATATGGAAGGGAACAAACAATAACTCTTGAAGAGGTGCAAGCTGCTATCCAATCTAAGGAATTACAGAAGAAGCTTCACACAGTTTCTGAACCTAAAGGAGAGATTCTAACAGCTCGAGGGAGGCCTGAAAGGAGATTTAAGAAGTCAAATAGAGAAATATCAAGAACTAAGAGTTTGGTTAAATATAAGTGCTTCCACTGCCACAAAGAGGGACATTTCAAATTCAATTGTCCCCAGAGAAAACAGAAACCAAATGAAGAGTGTGAAGCTGCTATAATATCTGATGGGTATGAATCTGCAGAGGCCTTAACTGTATCAAGGGAGGAAACTAACAATGAATGGACCCTAGACTCAGGATGCTCCTTCCACATGTGTCCAAACAAGTCATGGTTTGTGGACTTAAATGAATCTGATGGAGGTATGGTATTGTTAGTAAATAATAAAGATTGTAAGATTAAGGGAAAAGGAACCATATGGTTAAGAATGTGAAATGGAATGTACAAACTCCTGACAGATGTGAGATTTGTTCCTGAGTTAAAGAGAAACCTTATATCTCTTGGAACTCTAGATTCATGTGGCTACCCTTTTAAATCAGAAAATGGAATATTGATGGTTCTAAAGGGATCATTGGTTGTGATGAAATCTACAAGGCAGAATGCTCTGTATATCTTACAAGGAAATATAGTAATGGGAGGAGCAGCAGTACTACAAGATACAATAGATAAAACAAGGCTATGGCATCTAAGACTAGGTCACATAAGTGAAAAGGGCCTGATGGAGCTTTTGAGACAGAATCTGCTCTGTGGGGATGAAGTTTCCGAACTCGAGTTTTGTGAACGCTGTCTTGGGAAAGGCAAAAAGGATAAATTTTGTTCAAGAAAAACACGACTCTACTAAGCCACTGTAGTATATTCACTCTGATATTTGGTGTCCCTCAAGGACTGAAACACACGGAGGAGGAAGGTATTTATGTCCATCATTGATGACTACACACGAAGAATCTGGGTGTATGTTCTCAAGACCAAAGATGAAGCTCTCAGCAAGTTTAAAGAATGGATTTAGATCACAAAAAACCAGATGGACGGCAAAAGTTAAGAATTTGAGAACTACAATGGGTTAGATTACTTATCTGAAGCATTCAATCAGTTCTACAAAACGAAAGGAATTACAAGGCATAGAAAAAATCCTGGAACTCCACAGCAAAGTGACAGAAAGGATGAATCGTACGCTGCTAAAAAAGGTGATGTGTATGATGTTATATGCTGGTCTACCAAAATCATTTTGGGGTGAAGCATTGGCTACAGCCTGCTACCTTATAAACAGATCTCCCTCTAGTACAAAGGGTTTTAAAACCCCAATGGAACTCTGGAATGGAAATCAAACAGATTACTCAAGACTAAAAGTCTTTGATTGTTTAGCTTATGCACATGTCAAACAAGATAAGCTGGAACCAAGGGCGTTAAAATGCATATTCTTAGGCTATCCTGATGGAGTCAAAGGCTATAAAGTTTGGAATCTTGAGTCCACTGGTCCTAGGTGTTTCAATACTAGGGATATCATATTTGAAGAATCAAGAATGGGGTATTCAGTGAAGAAAGGGAGCTCGAATTCTGAAGATTTGAATCCAAATAAAACACAGGGTGAGGTGGTGCTTCAGCCAGAATTAAAATACAAACAAAAGTCAGAACAACCAAGTACAGATCAGACAGTACAAGAAGCTCCTTCAGATGAGCAATATATCAGGACATATGAATTAGCCAGAGATCGAACCAGAAGGGAAATAAAACCACCAAATAGACTTGGATATGCTGATTTAACTTGGTATGCACTATTGACCGCAGAGCAGGTGGAGCCATCCACCTTCAAACAAGCTATATCCGGAATATTCAAGAACAAATGGTAGAATGCTATGGATGAGGAGATACATTCTCTAATCAAGAATAACACATGGAAACTAGTATGCAAACCTGAAAGTCAGAGAGTGCTCGGATGTAAATGGATATTCAAGGTCAAAGATGCACTACCACTGGACAACAATGTAAGATATAAGGCAAGATTAGTTGCCAAAGGTTATGCACAACTTGAAGGAATCGATTTCAATGAAATTTACTTACCAATAGTAAAGCATTGCTCCATCAGAATAGTTCTTGCTTTGGTAGCACATCTAGACTGGGAACTAGAGCAAATTGATGTGAAGACAACCTTCTTGCATGGAGAACTTGAGGAAGTTATTTACATGAGTCAGCCAGAAGGTTTTGTATAACCAAGAGATGAATAAAAAGTGTGTTTACTTCAAAATTATCTCTATGACTTGAAAAAAAATCATAGGCAATGGAATAAGAAATTTGATGAGTTCATGTCAAGGATAAAGTTCACAAGGAGCGGATATGACAGCTGTGTATATATCATGAGGGATGAAACACATGTGAAATCTTGTTACTCCTATATGTAGATGATATACTAATAGCTATCAAGGACAAAAATTAGATGCAAAACTTGAAGAGTAAGCTGAGCTCGAAATTGATCATCTGGTGCGACACCCCGGTTTGCTTCCCTTTTTGACATGCCTCACACACAAATGGAGTTCTAGATTTTAAATTAGACATATCTCTAACAACATCAAACTTACTTAAGTTCTTCAGCGTCTTGAAGTTAGCATGACCCAACTTTTGATGTCATAGGTTTAATTCAGTCACTTTTGTATACCTACAAGACATCTCCTCTTCAAGTTGATAACAATTATCAGATGAACTTGTACCTGTCTAAATTTGCATAATTTCTTATCAAACTGCACATGCAAGTTATCATCACAAAGCTGTTTAATGCTTATTAGATTTGCATTTAGTCCTTCAACATGTAGCACATTGCAAAGCTTAGGTAATCCAGCAACATCCAGTGTGCCTTTTCAAACGATATTTCCCTTTGAACCTCCTCCATAAGTCACTTTCTCACTCTTATGTTCAACATAATTAGTGAAAAACTTTTTGGAACATGTCATATGATGTGAGCTTCCACTATCAAATTACCAAGCACCTGAAACTTTAGTTCTCAAAGTATTATAAATCATATAACAGTGAATATCATCTTTTGGTACCCCAAACTTTTCTTACAGTAGATATATTCTTAGAGATGTTGTGTGAGATGTTGGGCAACAACTTAGGCAACACCTTAGATGCAAAACTCTGTTAGTAGTCTTCCTGCAACTTAAAACAGTAGGGTTTGATATGACCAGGTCTATGACAGTAGTGACAGACAAACTTACGTTTTCTTCCAGGCTTTTTAGGAACACTAGGATGTGGCTTTGATTTAGGTAGATCAGTTGATGTGGCCTTTTGGGAGAGCTCACATTACAAATACTTTCTCTGACAAACAAGGGAGTTTTTGAAGTTTTACCAACTTCAAACTTACTGTTTTCAAAGCCTAACCCTGCCTTACCATCTCTTCCCATAATGAGCAAGGAATCAAGCTTGATTGTGCTTGAATTGAACTTGGTCAGTGTGGCCTTAGCTTTCTCGAGTTCTTCTTTTACCTGACACAACTCCAGGTCCTTCTTACTGAGCACAAATTTAAGTCTTGACGCAGCAGCCTTCGAGTCAGTATTTTATTCTGAAAGAATAGTATTCGTCTTACTTATTTTAGTTCAGTCAGCATACAACTCTTCGTATAGCATATGCACATCTTCCATAGACATTGTTTCATCACTTGCATTAGAATTACACCCATTATTAGTAGTGGAAGATGACAAACATACTGACCTTTGGGAGATGTTGCGGCCAAGTGTGGCAACACCTACAGCAACACCTAAGGGATTAACTTGAAACATCTTCTTGCTTTCCAACAAAGCTGATAGGGTTGTGTGAATTTCTTCATCATCATGTTCATCATCTTCTTCAGATTTTTCATCACTCAAGGATGTGTTCATCCCTTTCCGAAGTGTATTTGCACATTCATTTGCATAATGCCCATAACCTTGACTTGCATGACACTGTACCGTGTCAATATTCTTTGAAGTAGGATTTTTCTTCCCTTCTTTCATAAGTCGAGGCTTCTGAGGATTAGGGAACTTCCTTGTTACTTGATCAAGCCTGCCGATTCTCAAAGGTTTGTAAACTTAAAACATTGGAGCTTTGAGTTTCTGATCGGTATTCTTTGTCTCCCTCATATTTTTTAGATAATCACTAAAAAATTTTTATTGATGAGTGAGATTGATTCGTCTTCTAGATCTGACTGAAATAATTCTTGGCCGAACTGAACAAAATCCTTGTGTGTGTCGTTTGAGACTTAAAAGGCTATATATTTCCCTTTTTCTTTCTTCTGTGTTGTAGAGTTCATTTCAAACACTTGAAGAAACTTCATATTTAAAGTGACTTTCACTTCTTCAAGCGCCCAAATCTTTCCATTAAATCTCTCTGGCAACGAACGAATAACCTTATTCATAAGCCTTTAATTAGCAATCAGTTCTCCAAGAGTGAATGATTTAGTGGCTAACTCCCAAAGACGCTGATCATAATCTTAAATGGTTTCATCTTCATTCATTATGAGGTTCTCGAATTTTGAATTCAGAAGTCTCATCCTTGTTCTTTTGACACTCTCAGACCCTTCACAATTCTCTCGTAGAGTATCCCATGCATTCTTGGCAGTGACACAGTCAGCAATTTGTCCAAACATTATCATATCCACACTTGAGAATATTGCACGGATTGCCTTAGCATTAAAGCTAAAAATTTGTGCATCCTTGATGGTCCATGATGTCTCTGGTTTTATGATGTAATCAACGTATTTGCCCATAGTTTTTGGTGCAGTCCAACCGGTGAGTATACTCTGCCATGCATGCTCATCCATTTCTTTGATAGTAAACCACATCCTAGTCTTCCACAAGGCATAGTTTGTATCGTCTAGGACTGGAGGTTTAAGAAAAGAATTTGTTGTAGTAGATGAGTTTATATTATTCTCTGAAAATATATATTAACCAGGATCAGTTCTTAGTATATCAAGATTATGTCTCTAAAGCCACTTGAAAGGAATAAATGGTTTCACTCAATATCAGATTCAGATGTTGTCACTAAATGTTGACAACATCTGACATAACATGCAGCAAAAATATTAAAAGTGTGAATAAAACAAGAAATAAATAAATAAACACACTTGTATAATTAAGCACAAAAACCCTAAAACTAGTTAATTATTGTCAAAATCAATTTTCTCAAAACACGTGAGAAAATAAATACTAAAGTAACTCCCTTAGATATCTACGCAAGGTAGAATTACTAAAGTTATAGAAGGAGTTGATTATCGTTGCCAAAATATGATAACACAAGCTATTGATCTTCAATCTTCAATGTGTTCTCAAAACCTTCAAGGCACTCGAGTAAATCCACAGCTCTCACGATGAGAATACGAAGCTTTACAAAACCTTCATAATTCTCTCAAAGTGTATGCTCAACTCTGTGGAAGCTCTCTTCGACGTGAATATTCTCAATCTAAATATTACCAAGTCTCCTCCTTGATCTTGTTTCCTCGTAGGCGTGTAACTCTTATGATAGCTTGATCTTATTTTCTTGATTTCATAATTCGAATCTACGAAGATAAGTTAATAAAACCATTAAGTATTGAGATAAGAAATTATTATAATAAGTACATAAATATCTCATATCTACTTAACTAATGAAATAAATCAATTGAGTTCAAGATAAACTGAAATTGAAATTTCTCAATTATTAAAACTTCAAGTCCAAAAAAGACAAAATACTTAAATAAATCTTTAAAAACTTGAAAGATATTTTAGGAAATAAAATTCACTTCACAGTCAAAGGCAAACCTTTGCATTTTCTCGCAATCTGTTTGTAGAGAGAATTCAAACTCTTGTTGCTCTCCGGGGAAGAACATTCTCTATTTTTTTCAATCCCCAAGATTCATCATCAGATAAATGATTGAGACAATACATTTTATAGAATCTAAAAACTGAGAAAACGTTTGAACTTCTTGTCGTCACAATTATTTTAATTATTTATGCACCATATCTTAAATGAAGAAATTTGTAAAATTCGTCCCAATCATAATTTTTTTCACTCCAACAATCGTCTAACACCAGAAAAAATTTTAGCACCCTAATTGACTTTTAAAGAATAAATTGAATGAGATTCAAATCATATAAAGTGCAACTATTCGCAATCAAAGCTTTCTCAATTTTCATTTTTCTATGAGGCCTTCAGATGTGACAGGTCAAGGGTGAAATCATGCACATTTTATTTAATCTCATCCCTAGCATTTGTGGCTTGCTCGAAGAACGTCCTCAAATAAAAGTTATTGAAATACTTACTTTCTATTTCTTTCAATTTTCTTTCTTTCTATGGGTCGGATAAACCCCTCTTCCATCCACAAAAGAACGAGTTCCACAACTTAAAACTCATGATTTTTGGAGAATAGCGAACAATATGAAAAACATTTTCGCACCGTTGGGGAAGAAGGAGAAACTAAACATCAAAGAAGTGGACACGCTTTCCTTATCATCTGGAAAGTTCTATAACTTACTATTCAATATATAAAGTCACTCGTCTTCCCTAGATCCTGAATTTGACTATAAAATTCCCAATGTATTGGTTGTCAAAGGCAAACCTTTGAATTTTTTTGCAATCTATTTGCTGAGAGATTTCAAATTCACTTGTTGCTCCACGGGGAATAACATTCTCTGTTTCATCAGTCTCCAACAGTCATCATTCAATAAATGTTTGAGACAATATGTTTTATAGGATCTTACAACTGAGGAAACGTTTGCACTTCTTGTCGTCACAATTATTTTACTTCCTCACCATATCTTAAATGAAGAATTTTTTTTAAAATTCGTCCAATCATCATTATTTGAATTCCAACAATCATTTAACACCAGCAAAAATTTGAACCCCTTAATTGACTTTTGAAGAATAATTTGAAGGGGATTCAAGTCAAATAAATTGAAACTATTCATAGTCGAAGCTTTATCAATCTTTCATTTTTTTCGATGCTTCAGATGTGACATGTCATGGGTGATATTATACATTTTTTATTTAATCAAAATTCCTTGCATTTGTGAGAACGAGTTCCACAACTTCAAACTCGTGATTTTTGGAGAATAGAGAACAATATGCAAAACATTTTTGCAACGTCGGGGAAGATGGAGAAACTAAAACATTTTCACAACTTACTGTTTAATATATAAAGTCACTCGTCTTCCCTATATCTTGAATTTGACTATAAAATTCTCAATGTCTTGGCTGCCAAAGGCAAACCTTTGTATTTTTTTGCAGTTTGTTTGTCGAGAGATTTCAAATTCTCTTGTTGCTCTACGGGAAAAAAACATTCTCTGTTTTTTCAATCCCCAATAGTTATCATACGATAAATGTTTGAGACAATAAGTTTTATAGAATCACAAAATTGAGAAAACATTTGTACTTCTTGTCGTCACAATTATTTTACTTCCTTCTGCACCATATATTAAATGAAAAATTTGTAAAATTCGTCTCAATCATCATTATTTGCACTCCAACTATCGTCTAACACAAGAAAAATTTTTAACTCCATAATTGACTTTTAAAAAATTATTTGAAGGGAATTCAAGTCATACAAAGTGCAACTATTCACAATCAAAGTTTTCTAAATCTTTCATTTTTCTACGAGGCCTTCAGATGTGACATGTCATTGGTGAAATCATGAACATTTTATTTAATCTCATTCATCGCATTTGTGGCTTACTCAAAGAACGTATTCAAATAAATGTTATTGAAATACTTTATTTCTATTTCTTTCAATCTTTTTTTCTTCTATGTGTCGAATAAACCCCTCTGCCATCCACCAAAGAACGAGTTCCGCAACTTCAAACTCGTGATTTTTGGAGAGTAGAGAACAATATGCAAAACATTTTTGCATATTCGGGGAAGCTGGAGAAACTAAGCATCGAAGTAGTTGATACGCTTCCTTATCTTTTGAAAAATTCCACAAATTACTGTTCAAAATATCAAGTCACTCGTATTCCCTAGATCCTAAATTTAACTATAAAATTCCCATTGTATTCGCTGCCAAAGGCTAACCTATACATTTTTTGCAATATGTTTGCCGAGAGATTTCAAATTCTCTTGTTGCTTCATGGGGAAGAACATTCTCTGTTTCATCAAACCCCAACATTCATCATCCGATAAATGTTTGGGACAATATGTTTTATAGGATTTAACAATTGCCGAAACTCTTGCACTTCTCTGTCGTCACAATTATTTTACTTCCTTCAGCACCAATCTTAAATGAAGAAAAATTTTAAAATTCGTCTCAATCATCGTTATTTTCACTCCAACAACCATTTAGCACCAGCAAAAATTCAAACCCCTCAATTGAATTTTTAAGAATGATTTGAATAGGATTCAGGTCAGATAAATTGGAACTATTCTCAGTCAAAGCTTTATCAATCTTTAATTTTTCTTCGATTCCTTCATATGTGACATGTCATGGGTGATATTATGAATTTGTTATTTAATCAAAATTCATTGCATTTGTGAGAACAAGCTCCACAACTTCAAACTCGTGATATTATGCATTTTTTATTTAATTAAATTCTCTTGTTGTCCACGAGAAAGAACATTCTCTGTTTTATCAAACCCCAACAGTCATCACCGGATAAATGTTTGAGACAATATGTTTTATAGGATCTAAAAACTAAAGAAACACTTGCACTTCTTGTCGTCACAATTATTTTACTTCTTTCAACACCATATCTTAAATGAAGGAATTTGTAAAAATTCGTCCCAATCATCAATATTTTCACTCCAGCAATCGTGTAACACCAACAAAAATTTGAACCCTTAATTGAATTTTAAAGAATGACTTGAAGGGGATTCAAGTCCGACAAATTGCAATTACTCACAAACAAAGCTTTTACAATCTTTCATTTTTCTCCGAGCTTTCAGATATGACATTTCATGGGTGTTATCATGTAATTTTTATTTAATATCATTTTCATCTCTGTCATCCACAAAAAAACGAGTTCCGCAACTTCAAATTCGTGATATTTGGAAATAGATAACGATATGCAAAATATTTTTGCAGCGTCAAGGAAGATGGAGATACTAAGCATCAAAGCAATGGATCTTCTTGCAAGTTCCACAACTTAATTTTCAATATATAAAGTCACTTGTCTTCCCTAGATCCTGAATTTGACAATAAAATTTCCATAGTCTTGGCTGTCAAAGGAAAACCTTTGCAATTTTTCGTAATTTGTTTGCAAAAAGATTTCAAATTCTCTTGTTTCTCCACAAGAACATTCTACGTTTCATCAAAATCCAACAGTCATCATTCGATAAATGTTTGGGACAATATGTTTTATCTGATCTAACAACCGACGAAACCCTTGCACTTTTTGTCATCACAATTATTTGACTTCCTTCTGCACCAGATCATAATGAAGGAATTTGTAAAATTCGTCCCAATAATCATTATTTTCACTCCAATCATGTAACACCAGCAAAAATTTTAATCCCTAATTGACTTTTGAAGAATGGCATGAAGGGGATTCAAGTCAGATAAAATGCAACTATTCACAGTCAAAACTGGTAGCGCTAATTCATGTCATGCCCAAATTATCCAACTCAATCAGATAAACAAAATATGCATTAGTGTGAATAGGGATCGTTCCAACAAATAAAGGGAAATTTAATGTGTTCTAAAATAAAATAAAGGGGTTTTGAGTTTGAAAATTAACTACTGAAAAATTAAAATCAATATTTAATGAATTTCTATCAATTATCATGCAAGATTAAATTATAACGAAGAAATCAATGAGAACAAAGCATTGGTATCGGTTGACTACACACTTGAAATTATTCATTCAATCATCGATTACCTAAAAATAATTAATTCTATCAAATATTCATCATTGAAAATTAAAATTTTGTTTCATATTAATCTTAGTTAACTAGACATAAGCGTTCTAAGTTAACCCTTACCAATGAATTAACCCAATACAATCGATTAGATTTAAATCCACGATAGCATGCTAACTAGTGAAACTGACGAATCCAGACAACACATACACAAGCGGATGTATTTAGCCTAGTCAAATATCATCCCTACAACTAACAAATTCACAAGCGGAAAATATCAATCGTAGTTGCTTCGCAAATTAGTTGATTCAAACAATTACGGTTTGAATTCTAATTTAGCAGTAGATTGTATAGAGAAATCCTAGGGTGATCAATCCCAAAAATCTTACATACAAGCATGAAATAAATCAGAACAACTTTTGATACTCAATAAGAATTAAACACTGAAAATCAAAATCTCATGAATAAACAAAATCAAGGGCTTGTCTTCCTCAACCAAGTTCTAAGAACTAGCCACAACGATTCATGAAAAACGAAAGAAAAATTAAAATAAGAAAATAAATCTTGAGAAAGTTGGAATAAAACCTAGCCGCCAAGGAATAGTTGGTGTTCTAAGCCTTCAAAGTCTGATAATAATCCTCAACAAAACGGAATAAAAGACCTAATAAGCTAGAGTCCAAAATAAAAGAGTTTTCAAAAATAAGGATTCTTTCCCGAACAGACCCGCTCGCTCGATCGGTAAATATTTACCGATCGAGCGAGCTAAAATTATAATCCTACTGTTCTTCAAATTCATGCGACCGCTCGATCGGTAATAGTTAACCAATCGAGCGGCCAAACTTTCTTCCGATTCTGCTTTTCCCTTCTCATGACCGCTTGATCGGTAAAGATTTGCGGATCGAGCAGTCAAAGTAATTTTCTCCAAAATCTTCGCAGCATTTTCCTTTCTCCAAGGTTCCATCCATATGTCCTCCAAAACGCACGACCTACACAACAAACTGGGAAACATATGATGTAGACACAAGATATGAAATACGAACAAAATATGTAATTAAAAAACACATAAACGAATGCAAAACAACAACAGAATGATGTTATAATATGCAACACAAACACAACTATCAAATTCCCCCACACTTACTCTTTGCTCGCCCTCAATCAAGTCATGCAAAAATATAATGAAAACACAACAAACACATAAGCAAGGACGAATCATGCATAACATAGCCTCAGAGAAGTTTTTCATACAAAAACAAGTTCACATACTCCCGATTATCAATGATACACCTTCAGTCGAATGTGAACGTGCGTGTGTGACATGTCACCCCAGCTACATGCAACTTCAAAAGACAAAGTCTCAAGACTGTTCGCCGACCTAAGATAATCCAGTGCAAGTTTCACAATCAAGAACCCTCTTATCACTAATTTTTCAACACAACACAACTCTTTTGAGATATAATTACGCACCGTCGGATTTTGCACCCGACATTTTAAAAAGTCCCAATAATTACCCGCAAACTTAGCTACAACTACATAGGATTCGAATTTCAATCCTCTCGTCTATAGCCCGGATGGAACTACGATCCCATTAGGTCCGCAAACTTAGCTATGAAATAGTGAATAGAATTTCATTCACATTCCAAGCCCAAATGGAATTGTTGCATTACAATATTTCAAATTTTAACCCTATTTTATCCGCAGACTTAGCCACAAACAAGACGAGTAGGATTTCAAACATCTTGATCGCAACCCGGATGGAGTTAATTGCATTTTTATAAACATTGCATAAAAATTTTTAAAGGTGCACCGAAGAAAGTATATGACATATCAAAGAAATCATCGTGATTCAAGAAACTATCAAGTTCCACAAACACCTATATATTATCGTGCAATGGTCCAACAGACATCCACAATATCTAATACATCACTACACTTCACCGGTTAAACATGCGTGCTGAAAATAGTCAACAATCAACCTACGGTTTCTCATATCTAATCAAAAGCAAAAAATTTCACCAAAAATCTAATTTGTCCACTTCATCGTCATAGGCTAACAAATTCATCCTCAACTCATGCATTCATCGAACAAACATGAACAACACAACAATGCAACGACTCAACAAAAACAATTGCGACATCATGAATAATGCACCCCCCTCCCCACACTTAAATGACGCATTGTCCTCAATGCGTCAAAACACAAAACACAACAAATAACAAAATTTCAATGAAATGCAAAATGCAAAATGAAACTCCCCTAGTTTACTGGTTGGCGGCATCCTCCTCTTCGACCATAGGAGGGGGAACAGGACTGACATACTGAAACTGGAAAGGCGGAGGGTACGGTAGAGCAGCAGGGATAGCAGTCGTATCAATGCCTAGATGCATAGATATACCCCGAATGAGAGAGTCCAAAGCTTGAGAGTTATGAGAATCCACCTTATTAAATTTGTTCTGATGGTGGGCAAAGGCGGTGAGCTCTCGGATGGAATCGGCCTGGGAGCGACGAGGAGGCGGAGGTGGCTGTTGGGGATCCGGACGAAGAACAAATCGGCCATCCTGCACAAAGTTCTTAACTCGATAGACTCTCTTGGCCTCAATTGCAGCTGCGTCTACTGGTCGCATAGGTGGCAACCATTCTTCATCGAAACGAGTGGGAACACCAGCGTGGACACACAAGGCTGTGATTATCATCGGGAAGTAGAGACCCAAGGCGGTGGAAGCAATCAACCGGAGGATATCGCTATGAATCACACGTCCCACATTTATCGGCCAACCCATATCGAGAGCGTAAAGAAATAGGGCACGCTCAAGATTGACTTCACTGGTATGCAATATCGGCATCAGACACCGAGTCAGAAAGGTATACCAGGTGGCCGGAACCAAGTGCAAATAGCGCTCCTTAAAATTCAATGAAGAAACTGGATCAACCCACGAAGCTCCAGGATAGGCTAGTTGGCCAATTATCTCATCCAAATTCGGGTCGAGTTTTAGGCTTTGATATAGTGAATCATCGACATCCGGTGTCGCAAGCAACAAATTTAACTCATTGGCCTCAAATGAAATCAATTTTCCTCTAACAAGAGCTTTACTATCCGTCCTCTCCGCTGCATTTGCGTAGAATTCACGCACGATCGGTACGACAGCGGGTTGAGGTTGTTTACAAAATACTTACCAACCACGTTCTTGAATGAAACAAAATACCTCACTATCACCAAACTCCAATTCAAATCGACGCTCGGGAATAGAGAGCGGTTTACCTTTGCGTGATCGTATCGATCACGAGCCGCTTGATTGACGAAGTGTTCGGCAAGGTTTTGGGAAGAACGGGCTGCCTCTGCGCCTTGAGAAGAAGATTCTCCGGTGACTCGAACACGCTTAGGCCCCATAAGTAATCAGAAATATAAACGACCAAAAACTTCGGCGAACTCGGAGGAATTGGAGAAACAAGGCCGGTGTGGCTATGATCGGCCGGTTAGGCGGCGTAGTAAAGACAATAACCGGAGAGAAAGTATGATGGTTTTGGGAACAAGTTGAACCGGCAGCGGAGTAAGCACGGGAACGACCGGCGAACAGCGCGACAAGCAAGCAAACGGCCGTCGAGCACAGGTACGGTGAAACAGGGCTGAGTGAGGTGATTCTGCGAGACCGAGCAATAAGGGTTTCCGGTCGAGAAGGTGATCGGAGATGATGATCGGAGCGTAGTGGTGCGGCCGCCGATGGATTTCCTGTGATTGAAGAAGAAAATTGGGTGAGAAATTAGGAGTGTAAGGATTTGGGGGTTAGGGATTTAGATAGAATGAGAGAGGGGAGAAGAGAATTGCGATTATAATTGCGTTATAAAGGTCTCGCTCGATCTGTAGAAGTCTATGGATCGGGCGAGACAAAAAATTCAAACCTAGTGCCTTACCAAAAATATGCTCCCTTGATCGGTAAAGTTTAACCGATCTAGCGAGCTAAAAATTGTGAACCTGCTACCCTTACCAAGTATACGCTTGCTCGATCGGTAAAACTTGACCGAACGAGCGAGCAAAAAAATTGTAAATTTTCTGCCATACCAAAAAAAAAACTCTCGCTTGATGTGACATGTCATGGGTAATATTATGCATTTTTTATTTAATCAAAATTACTTGTATTTGTGAGAACGAGTTCTACAACATCAAATTCGTGATTTTTGGAGCATAAAGAACAATATGCAAAACATTTTTGCAACATCGGGGAAGATGGATAAACAAATCATCAAAGTAGTGGATATGTTATATTTATCTTATGGCAAGTTCCACAACTTACTGTTCAATATATAAAGTTACTCGTCTTTCCAAGATCTTTTGACTATAAAATTCTCAATATCTTGGATGCCAAAGAAAATCCTTTGCATTATTTTGCATTATGTTTGTTGAGAGAATTCAAACTATTGTTGCTCCCCGCGGAAGAACATTCTCTATTTTTTTAATCCCCAACAGTCATCATCCGATAAATGTTTGAGACAATACATTTTATAGAATCTAACAACTGAGAAAACGTTTGCACTTCTTATCGTCACAATTATTTTACTTCTTTCTGCACAATATCTTAAATGAAGGAATTTGTAAAATTCGTCACACAATCATCATTTTTTTCGCTCCAACTATCGTCTAACACCAGCAAAATTTTAGCCCCCTAATTTACTTTTCACGAATAACTTGAATGGGATTCAAATCATATAAAGTTCAACTATTTGCAATCAAATCTTTCTCAATCATTCATTTTTCTACGAGGCCTTCAGATGTGACATGTCAATGGTGAAATCATGCACATTTTATTTAATCTCATCCCTAGCATTTGTGGCTTGCTCGAAGAATATCCTCAAATAAAAGTTATTGAAATACTTGTTTTCTAATTCTTTCAATCTCCTTTCCTTCTATGGGTCGGATAAACCCCTCTGCCATCAACAAAAGAACAAGTTTCAAACCTTCAAACTCGTGATTTTTGGAGAATAGCGAATAATATGCAAAACATTTTTGCACCGTCGGAGAAGATGGAGAAACTAAGCATCAAAGCAGTGGATACGATTTCCTTATAATATGGAAAGTTCTGTAACTTACTGTTCAATATATAAAGTCACTCGTCTTCCCTAGATCTTGAATTTGACTATAAAATTCTCAATGTATTGGCTGCCAAAGGCAAACCTTTGCATTTTTTTGCAATCTATTTGTCGAGAGATTTCAAATTATCTTGTTGCTCCACGAGAAAGAACATTCTCTGTTTCATCAGTCTCCAACAGTCATCATCCAATAAATTTTTGGGACAATATGTTTTATAGGATTTAACAATTGACAAAACTCTTGAACTTCTTGTCATCACAGTTATTTTACTTCCTTCAGCACCATATCTTAAATGAAAAAACTTTTTTAAAATTCGTCTCTATCATCATTATTTAAACTCCAACAATAATTTAACACCATCAAAAATTTGAACTCCATAATTTACTTTTTAAGGATGATTTGAAGGGGATTCAAGTCAGATAAATTGCAACTATTCATAGTCGAAGCTTTATCAATCTTTTATTTTTATTCGATGCCTTCAGATGTGACATTTCATGGGTGATATTATACATTTTTAATTTAATCCAAATTCCTTGCATTTGTGAGGAAGAGTTCCACAACTTCAAATTCGTGATTGGAGAATAGAGAATAATATGCAAAACATTTTTGCAACGTCGGGGAAGATGGAGAAACTAATCATCATTATATAAAGTCATTTGTCTTCCCTATATTCTGAATTTGACTATAAAATTCTTAATGTCTTGGCTGTCAAAGGCAAACCTTTGTATTTTTTTGAAGTTTTTTTGTCGAGAGATTTGAAATTCTCTTGTTGCTCTACGGGAAAGAACATTTTTCAAACCCCAACAGTTATCATCCGATAAATGTTTGAGACAATAAGTTTTATAGAATCTAACAAATGAAAAAACGTTTCCACTTCTTGTCGTCACAATTATTTTACTTCCTTCTGCACCATATATTAAATGAAGGAATTTGTAAAATTTGTCCCAATCATCATTATCTGCACTCCAACTATCGTCTAACACCAGAAAAAATTTGAACCCCATAATTGACTTTTAAAAAATGATTTTAAGGAAATTCAAGTCATACAAAGTGCAACTATTCAAATCAAAGTTTTCTCAATTTTTATTTTTCTACGAAGCTTTCAGATGTGACAAGTCATGGGTGAAATCATGAAAATTTTATTTAATCTCATTCCTCGCATTTGTGGCTTACTCGAAGAATGTCTTCAAATAAATTTTATTAAAATACTTGCTTTCTATTTCTTTCAATCTTTTTTCCTTCGATGTGTCGGATAAACCCCTCTGCCATCCACCAAAGAACGAGTTCCGCAACTTTAAACTCGTGATTTTTGGAGAATAGAGAAAAATATGCAAAATATTTTTGCACCTTTGGGGAAGCAGAAGAAACTAAGCATCGAAGTAATTGATACGCTTTCTTATCTTCTAAAAAATTCCACAACTTACTGTTCAAAATATAAAGTCTCTCGTCTTCCCTAGATCTTGAGTTTGACTATAAAATTCCCATTGTATTGGCTGTCAAAGGCTAACCTATACATTTTTCGCAATATGTTTGCCGAGAGATTTCAAATTCTCTTGTTGCTCCACGGGGAAGAACATTTTCTGTTTCATCAACCACCAACAGTCATCATCCGATGATGGTTTTGGAAAATATGTTTTATAGGATCTAACAATTGACGAAACTCTTGTCTTCTTGTCGTTACAATTATTTTACTTCCTTCACCACCATATCTTAAATGAAGAAAATTTTTAAAATTCGTCCCAATCATAGTTATTTTCACTCCAACAATCATTTAGCACCAGCAAAAATTTGAACCCCTCTATTGGCTTTTTAAGAATGATTTGAAGGTAATTCAGGTCATATAAATTGCAACTATTCACAGTTAAAGCTTTATCAATCTTTTATTTTTATTCGATGCCTTCAGATGTGACATGTCATGGGTGAGGTTATGCATTTGTTATTTAATCAAAATTCATTGCATTTGTGAGAACAAGTTCCACAACATCAAACTCATGATATTATGCATTTTCTATTCAATCAAATTCTCTTGTTGCTCCGCGGGGAAGAACATTCTCTGTTTCATCAAACCCCAACAGCCATCATTGGATAAATGTTTGAGACAATATGTTTTAAAGGATCTAACAACTTAGGAAACACTTGCACTTCTTGTGGTCGCAATTATTTTACTTCCTTCAACATCATATCTTAAATGAAAGAATTTGTAAAATTCGTCCCAATCATCAATATTTTCACTCCAACATTCGTGTAACACCAACAAAAATTTGAACCCCTAATTGACTTTTGAAGAATGATTTGAAGGGTATTCGAGTCCGACAAATTGCAACTACTCACAGACAAAGTTTTTACAATCTTTCATTTTTCTCCGAGCCTTCAGATATGACATGTCATGGGTGCTATCATGTAATTTTTATTTAATATCATTCCTTGAATTTTTATATTACTCGAAGAACGTCCTCAAATAAAAGTTATTGAAATACATGATTTCTATTTTTTTCAATTATCTTTCATTCGATGGGTCGGATGAACCTATATGCCATCAACAAAAGAACGAGTTCCGCAACTTCAAATTCATGATATTTGGAAATAGAGAACAATATACAAAATATTTTTGCAGCATTGGGAAAGATGGAGATACTAAGAATCAAAGCAATGGATAGGTTATCTTTATCTTCTTGCAAGTTCCACAACTTACTGTTCAATATATATAGTCTCTTGTCTTCCCTAGATCCTGAATTTGACAATAAAATTCTCATAGTCTTGGCTGTCAAAGACAAACCTTTGCATTTTTTAGCAATTTGTTTGCAAAAATATCAAATTCTCTTGTTAATCCACAAGGAAGAACATTCTATGTTTTATCAAAACCCAACAGTCATCATTCAATAAATGTTTGGGACAATATGTTTTATCTGATCTAACAACTAACGAAACTCTTGAACTTTTTGTCGTCAAAATTATTTGATTCCTTCTGTACCAGATCATAAATGAAGGAATTTGTAAAATTCATCTCAATCATCATTATTTTTACTCCAACAATCGTGTAACACCAGAAAAAATTAGAACCACCAATTGACTTTTGAAGAATGACATGAAGGGATTCAAGTTAGATAAAATTGAACTATTCACAGTCAAAAATTTCTCAATTTTTCATTTTTCTTCGAGGTATTCAGATCTTACATGTCATGGGTGAGATCATGAAATTTTTATTTAATCTCATTTCTTGAATTTGTAGCTTGCTCGAAGAACGTTCTCAAATAAAAATTATTGAAATGAGTGTTTTTTATTTCTTTCAATCTCCTTTCCTTATATAGGTCGAATGATCTCCTTTGATATCCACAAAAGAACGAGTTCACCAACTTCAAACTCGTAATTTTTGGAGAATAGAGAACAACATGCAAAACATTTTTGCAGCATCGTGAAAGATGGAGAAACTAAGCATCAAAGTAGCGGACACGTTATCTTTATCTTCTATAAAGTTCCACAACTTACTGTTTAATATATAAAGTCACTCGTCTTACCTAGATCCTGAATTTGACAAAAAAAATCCCAATGTCTTGGCTGTCAAAGGCAAACCTTTTCATTTTTTCGCAATATGTTTTTCGAGAAAATTCAAATTCTATTGTTGCTCCCATCGGAAGAATATTCTCTGTTTCATTAAACCCCAATACTTTTCATCCGATAAATTTTTGAGACAATATGTTTTTTAGGATCTAACAATTGACAAAACTCTTGAACTTCTTGTCATCGCAATTATTTTACTTCCTTCAGAACCATATTTTAAATTAAGAAATTTGTTAAATTAGTCTCAATCATCTTTATTTACACTCCAACAATCGTTTAACACTAGAAAAAATTTGAACCCCCTAATTGAATTTTTAAGAATGATTTGAAGGGGATTCAAGTCAGATATTGCAACTATTCATATTTAAAGCTTTATCAATACTTTATTTTTCTCCAATGCCTTCAGATGTGACATGTCATGGGTGATATTATGCATTTTTTATTTACTCAAAATTACTAGCATTTGTGAGAACGATTTCCACAACATCAAACTCGTAATTTTTGGAGAATAGAGAACAATATTCAAAACATTTTTGCAACATCGGGGAAGATAGATAAACAAAGCTTCAAAGTAGTGGATATGTTATATTTATCTTATGGCAAGTTCCAGAACTTACTGTTCAATATATAAAGTCATTCCTATTCCCAAAATCTTAAATTTGACTATAAAATTCCCAATATCTTGGCTGCCAAAGGAAATCCTTTGCATTTTTTCGCAATATGTTTGTCGAGAGAATTCAAACTCTTGTTGCTCCCCGAGGAAGAACATTCTCTATTTTTTTCAATTCCCAACAGTCATCATCAGATAAATGTTTGAGACAATACATTTTTATAGAATCTAACAACTGAGAAAACGTTTGCACTTCTTGTCGTCGCAATTATTTTACTTCTTTCTGCACCATATCTTAAATGAAGGAATTTGCACCTTCGGGAAAAATGAATAAATTAAGAATCAAAGCAGTGGATATGCTCTCCTTATCATCACGAAAGTTCTGTAACTTACTGTTCAATATATAAAGTCACCTGTCTTCCCTAGATCCTGAATTTGACTATAAAATTCTCAATGTATTGGCTGCCAAAGGCAAACCTTTGCATTTTTTTGCAATATATTTACCAAGAGATTTTAAATTATCTTGTTGCTCAACGGGGAATAACATTCTCTGTTTCATCAGTCCCCAACAGTCATCATCCAATAAATGTTTGAGACAATATGTTTTATTGGATCTTACAACTGAGGAAATGCTTGCACTTCTTGTCGTCACAATTATTTTACTTCCTTCAGCACCATATCTTAAATGAAGAAACTTTTTCAAAATTAATCTCAATCATAATTATTTACACTCCAACAATCATTTAACACCAGCAAAAATTTGAACCTCTTAATTGACTTTTGAAGAATGATTTGAAGGGGATTCAAGTCAGATAAATTGCAACTATTCATAATCGAAGCTTTATCAATATTTCGTTTTTATTCGATGCCTTCAGATGTGACATGTCATGGGTGATATTATACATTTTTTATTTAATCGAAATTCCTTGCATTCGTGAGAACGAGTTCCACAACTTCAAATTCGTGATTTTTTGAGAATAGAGAACAATATGCAAAACATTTTTGCAACATCGGGGAAGATGGAGAATTATATGAATCTTGATGAGTATGATTAGCAAACACGATTATAAATTAAAATCGCATCCTCAAATCAATAAACAAAAGATCCAAAGTTTTTTTCCCAATCTTTGAAACAAGTAAAATTGATAGAATTTGGATTTCCACCTTTAATTGAAAATTCGATTAACAACAAAAATCACGAAAAATTGAAACTAATGAAAACCTTCAGATAACTTGTATCTGACAATCTTCAGTGAGAAATCAACTGACAAATGTTTTCAAGTAATTAAACTGTGAAAAGTTTGATTTGAAAACCAAAGAAAAGCTTTGAATAAAATTCTAGAGAGAATTTTAATATATTTGTGTAAAACTGAATCTGAATTATTATTAGTGAAAAAAAACAAAGTATTTATAGTTTACAATCAAAAATAAAAGATATAGCAAAATATGGCCTAAAGATATCAAAGATTTCATCTAGAAAGTTTTCTAGTAGGTCTAAAATACTTAAAATAGAAAAAAATTATCAAAAACTCACGCGCGCACACAAACACGCTCGATGTGTGTTTTTTTTTTCATAAATCCCAGCTCGCTCGAGCGGACAAAACTCGCGCTCGAGCGAGAAGCATTATGTCCCGCAATTTCTCTTGAGCTCGCTCGAGCGGACACAACCCACGTTCAAGCGAGAAACTCTCTGCCCGAAACTCTTTATGAAGCTCGCTCGAGCGGCACTTTGTTGCGCTCGGGCGAGACGTCTTCTGTCCGAAAATTATTTTCTTCATTATTTTCGACTTCTAACACTTCAATGACGCACATGCAACTCCCAAATTGATCTTCAAGTGCTAAACTCCATCTTGATAATTTAACATCAATATTTAAAGTGCCTTCTTAAATTTGTTAGCTCGGCTCCTCGTTATTGGTCCATGTGGCAACTCCAATGGATCCCGAACTTTCCTTGCCACTTGATCTACATGCGAGGTACCCATTATTGCATCATCCTCCCCTTCTTGAAAAGGATTTGTCCTCAAATCTCGTTCATCTCCTACATCAAACAAAGATAAGTCAGAAACATTAAATGTAGTACTCACATTATACTCACCTGGAAAATCTAATTTGTAGGCATTGTCGTTGATTCGCTCCAAGACTTTAAAAGGAACATCTCCTCGAGGTAACAATTTTGAACGTCTCTTCTCCGAAAAATGCTCTTTTCGTAAGTGCAACCAAAACCAATCACCTGGTTCAAACACAACCTTCTTTCTCCCCTTGTTCGCTTGCTTGGTATATTGCAAATTCTTTTTCTCGATATTTTCACGTACTTTCTCATGCAAGCTCCTCACAAATTCAGTTTTCTTCTTCCCATCCATATTAACCCTTTCACGCATATGTAGAGACATCAAATCCAACGGAGTCAATGGGTTAAAACCATAAACAATTTCAAAAGGTGAATAATTCGTAATAGAATGCACACTACGATTATAATCAAATTCAATAAATGGCAAACACTCCTCCTAATTTTTCAAGTTCTTTTAATGTTAGAGCGTAACAATGTTCCTAAAGTTCTATTAACTACCTCAGTTTGTCCATCAGTTTGTGGATGACAATTAGTAGAAAATAATAACTTAGTTCCAAGTTTACACCACAATGTTTTCCAAAAATAACTCAAAAATTGAGTATCCCTATCAGAAACAATACTTTTAGGCATGCCATGCAATCTCAAAATTTCATTAAAGAAAAAATCTGCAACATGTGAAGCATCATCTGATTTTTTACATGCAATAAAATGTGCCATTTTACAAAAGTTATCAACCACAACATAAATAGAACCCCTCTCCTTCTTAGACCTCGGTAACCCAAGAACAAAATCCATAAAAATGTCTACCCATGGTTCATTAGGTACTGGAAGTGGAGTATATAACCCATGTGGTTGTAACCTAGACTTTGCCTTCTTACAAGTCACACACCGCTCACACATTTTCTCAACATTATGCTTCATATGTGGCCAATAAAAGTGTTCATGCCAAATTTGATATGTTTTAGCCACACAAAAATGTCTCATTAAACCACCACTATGCGACTCTCTAACAAGTAATTTCCTAATTGAAGACTTAGAAATGCATAATTTATTTTCCTTAAACAAATAACCATTATGCATGTAAAACTTATCCTTTGGACCACGCATACACGACGCATAAATCTCACCAAAGTCAACATCACTCTCATACAACTCTTTCACATGCTCAAACCACAAAAATTTAGAATCTAAAGTAGTTAAGAGCACGTACATTCGCGACAACGCATCCGCTACCATATTCTCCTTACCTTGCTTGTACTTGATTACATAAGAAAAAGTCTCCATGAACGCTACTCATTTGGCATGTCTTTTATTCAGTTTCTGTTGCCCCTTGAGATGCTTCAAGGAATCATGATCCATATGAATCACGAACTCTTTTGTCCTCAAATAATGCTGTCATGTCTTGAGTACCCTCACCAACGCATAAAACTCCTTATCGTAGGTAAGATAATTCAAGAATGCCCAACTCAACTTCTCGCTGAAATAAGCTACTGGCCTTCCTTCTTGCATCAAGATGCCTCCAATCCCTACACCTGATGCATCACATTCAATTTCAAAAGTATTAGTAAAATCGTGAAAAACAAGTAAAGGAGCATTAATTAATTTTTGCTTAATGATATTAAAAGACATCTCTTGCTCCTCGCCTCAATGGAATGAAACGTTTTTCTTGATAACCGTAGTCATGGGCGCTTGGTGTTGAGAAATTTTGTAAAATAAAAAGTTGATACAGCTGGGGGGTCGGGAGTTGTGAAATTCATTGCCCAATTAGCTCGACACTGCCAGGGCTAATTAGGCTTGACAAAAAAGTATTTGTTCGTCCAGCCATTGTGGGAGCTCGGTTTCCCCTTCAAAAATGGATATTCCGGTCGCATAGAAATGTAAAAGCGGTCCGGGGCGGTCTTTTTAATTTGAAGGAATTGTAGGAAATTCCCTATGTCTAAAGGAACTCTAAAGAAGCAAAACAAGACACCTAGCGAGAGAATGGAACTGAAAGAGTTCGGGGATAATTGACTGGGACATATGCAAAAGTATTGACACAAGTGTACAATACAGGACGGGATGACAAATCTTAAACCCATTTGTACTTGATCTACACTAAAGCTTAGGAAGTTTGGAGGGGGTTTGTGAGCTCGGGCTTTACGGTTCGGGAGTATTATATCATATGAGTCTGGCATGCCTTATTTTTTCCTAATAACTGAGCCCATATCTGGACCTAAGTGAGAGGCTAGTACCTCAAACCATTGCTTACCCTCTGCACTTAATCGGGCTTCGTCAGTCCTAAGCTTGTGGAGTCTTCTCATCTTAGCTTCTCGAGTCTCAGACGGACTCGAGTAAGTATCTGACTCATGGGAGTCTGGAGCATTGGGTATTAATTGCAGGTTGGGAGGAGGAAGCTTTTACGAATTCTACTATTTCCCTAACTGATGTTTCATCAGGGGAAGACATGTTAACTTTGCAAAGAAAAAGGGTACACTTAAACGTAGAAGGGCTTGATTATTGGAGCTCGCGGTTGACACAAATAGGACGGCAGCAGGCAGTCCAGGTCGGGTGAGCTCTTGAAATTTTGACAGCGTAACAGTACAAGCATGTAAGGTGAAAGTGAAAAATTTTTACAGCCTATTTATAGAAGGAACTGAACGATCATGTTCGTTGATCATGGTGGAAGTCAGCGGTAGGGATCTGGCCACATCCCGCTGTCAGGTTCTCGGGAATTGTACCGTCAATGAATCCGGACCGTACAACAAAAGCACATCACGCGGATCCTGATCTGGGCCGTTCAGGAAGGAGCATTGAACTGGTCTAAAAATTCGTATTTTTTAGACCAGGTAGGGGAGGTACTATTGTTACCCCGGAAAAATATTTCAATTTAAGCCCGTTTATAATGGGTTTATCAGATTTGGCCCAAAATGTCAAGGTCCAGCCCAGTCCAAAATATGTTGGGTCTTGTTATAACCAGGGCTGGTTTTCGTGTGCCGACCTGAGCTGGGCCTGATGGCCTTCATGCACCCTTTTCTAGTTCAAGTAGGATTTAGACGCATATGAGATAAGCTTGACCATTAAATATTCAGGAGATATGGATAAGTTTAAGAGCGGTCAAATGAATGAGGAGTCCTACCTCAGGACTAGTTCTACTCCAACTAGGTAACTTAATCTTTTATTTCTATAAATACAGGTACTGTTATGGCTTTATTCATTCACTCTCAATTCATACATTCACGCACTCATATTCTTCAGTTTTCGTCTTCATCATACCCCTTGTCTTTCATGCACTGACTTAGGAATCGGAGGGGTCATGCCGAAAACACTTTCGGCGCCCCCTAACCTAGCTGTTGTTTGTGCAGAACCCCTTGGTACCCGACCCGACCTGCTTCACAGAGGAGTTGGTAGATCCATTCTACCAGACCGAACCCGAGGTAAAATTCCAACATCATCATATATATATTCCCTTGAACATTAATCAATAAAAGCTATATATTAGCAAGATAATGATCCGATATATGTAAATATTGGGAATATTTGATTTGATATCTTTTGAGAATGGTCAATTTTAAACAATGTTCTGCATTTTATGTTGTCCACATGCCTCTCTTTATTCTGAATGCGATTTTATGCCCAACAAAATTGTTACAGGTGTGTAGTAATAATTTTAATTTATTTTGTCTCACCACTTTTATATAGTATTTTTAAACTATAAAAAAATGTAATTAATTCGTCGGGCGAGCTATAATGAAAAAAAATCTTTTAACCATATAATAACAGTCTAAATAACATGTTTTGATCATATTCTCAAGTAGAAAAAAATATTTACAGATAATTAGTGGAGATGCATTTTATATAGGAAGTGCTGACGTGCTGCCAACATATAATAAATTTTACAATGTCACATCAATATTTTTTAGTGCTGCATTATCATTTTTTTTAATTAGTGTCACGTCAACGCTTCAGTAAGACTAAAATTAACTAACAAAATACACCAAAAAATGCAAAGTTACAAGATTAAAAACACAAATTTGACAAATTAAAATGAAAAAAAAAACACATTATAACTTAAAAGACTAAATTTGCTATTTCAAAAAAAAATTATTTAAGATTTCCCACCTCATTGTGAAATCTGGTCACACCAACTTATTTCAATATATTTTTATTGTGTTTGAGAAATCATTTTTTAATTTGTCTATTTTCAAGTATTATTGAATTGTTAGGAACACTGATAATAATAATATTAATTAATATATAGCTTGTTATTATTAATTATGAAGTGTACTTATGTTAGAAAGTTAGATGTTGGAATTAATTTAATTTGATACATTAATGGGTCCATTTTAACTTTCTAGTGTAACTTTCGGAAAGGCATCTAGTGAGCTGGAGAAGGAATTTAAATTTATCCAATAGGAGGATAGAATTTTGCGGTAAAATCAAATCCTAATAAAATCTTTTTATAATACGTAATTCATCATATCAGAACTTTTAACAACGATTTGTTTATTACATGCCAAAAATATAATTAATCATTTCTTTCCACAATCCATTCAACTCAAAATATTTTTTAATAAACCAAGAAAAAGAATGATAGTTGTTAATTATTTATATAATTTCACTTATTGAACCATGTCCCGATGACCGATTAAAAAAAAAAAGAGAGAAAATTGCATTTTTGGTTTCGTATATTTGTTATTTTACGATTTTTATCTTCTATATTGTTAAATGTAATTTTAGTCTGTTATCTTTATTATGGAACTTTTAGTCTTTTTTTCCAATATAATGGCAATGCGATATCAATGCAGCGCTGATGTGTGTAATATTACATCAACACTTCCACAAGCGTAACATATATATATATATATATATATATATATATAGTAATTCTCAGCTGTCCAACTATTCCTGCTCACTTCGTTCCCGATCACTAAAACCCGATACCGGGTTTTAGTTGTCGGGGACGAGTTGAATAGCATTGGTTGGGCAGTTGAAAATTTATATATATATATATATATATAGAGTTTTGATATTATGGGCAACCACCATGGGCACTTACATGGGCAACAGCTGACGTGACATCTTGTACATTCAATCAGTGATTGTCACCTCAGCTGTTGCCCATAGTGGTTGCCCATAATATCAAAACTATATATATAAAACAATACGAGCATATTTGCCTTTTGATCACGTGCATATATCGATCATCCTTCGCATGGAAGTTCTTTTAATTTCTGGTCCACATATATCCCATAAAATTAAAAGAATATAAATATAATAATAGCATATATATATATAGCTGAAGCCAAGCAAGTGCTCTACGTAAGGCCATATTACATAATCGGCCCTAAAATACCCCAAAGGACGATTTCTAGAATGACAGCAGTGAATCTTCAAATGTTGATGTAACTAATCGATTTTAAGTTCTAAAATTCCCTTTACGATTACGATCTTATATGTTCTTGCTCGATCGATCGTTTAAAATGGCGAATAAAACATGGTTAATCCGATATATATAATGAATAATGCAAAAAACAAATTAATTAAATTAATCATGTATATATTTCATGTAGAAAGAAAGAAGATTCTTGAAACTAATTGTGCGGAGAATGTCAACTTTGGTATGTACGTAGAGAAATGGAGTCGTGGGAGGTTTCTGGCGTACGAATTTCAGTGCTTCACAAGGTTTGGTTGCTGAGGTATAGGGAATTATTTCTTCAAGTTGCTGAATTTTATTCCTTGTGATAGAGAAGAAAATTACAGATAAGATTTGCTAAAAGGCGAAATAGATTTTTCTAGATCGATTAATTGCTTCTTGATCCAATCTCATGTTGACATGTTTGAAAAAATATATATATAAAAAAGTCAATTTATGTGGAAAATATTTCATATATTATCATAGCGTATGTTTGCTTTCTTGCAGTTTTATATGTCGTCAAATTTCTGTCTTAGTTCTATATTTTTTCAATTATGACAATTTCTAGTCTTTTTTTTTTCTTTTTCATTTGAGTGTTGATTAGACATTGCATACGTTAGCGTCATGTCAATATCACATAATGGTAATGTCAGAAAAAATGACTAAAATTGAAAGAAAAAAGATAACATACTAAAATTAAAATTTGATAACATAGAGTAGTCTAGTTGTGGTTCGATTTTAGGTGAAATTCGAACTAAATGTTACTTTATTGGGTTTACATAATTTCAAACCAAACCATAATATAATAACCAAACCAAACCAAACCAAACCAAACCAAACCAAACCAAGTAGAGTGAACATTTTATTTGATTATAAACTAAAATGATTAAAAGTAAAATATAATAAATTAAAGTATTTATGCATGTACAGATCTGTGCAATTTAGGAAAAAAAAAAAAAAAGCCTATGTTTTCGGACTATGGTTATGTTTATTTGGACTTAAAATTTTAAAACCAATCCAACTGAGTGTTGGCTGAAAATTAATCCAAAACCATATATGTGATTTGGTTTGATTTTACAGTTTTTTTGGGTATGGTCCAAAAATGGCAATTTTAATATTTCGACCGCTTATACATATATTATTACTACTATTAAAATGATGCACACTGCGTGTGCACAATAATAATCAACATGATTTTATGAGAGAAGTTATATTTTAGATGAGAGAAGTTATATTTAGTGGGGGGGTACACAATAACGATCAACATTTATGAGAGAAGTTGATGACAGAAGTTATATTTAGTGGGGAGAGGGTAAAAAATTAAGAAAAAAATAAGAAAGATGGGGGAAAAATGGTGTCCTCAAGACACAGTTTTTCTAGCATACTCAACTTTTATAAAATAGTAGAGATAGTAAAGATTATAAAGCAAGAGGGACATATAAAAACTGTTTTGATATTTTAAATAACTTCAATTTTTAACCTCTAAAATGCAAGAGAAAAACTAACTTCCATTTGATGTTTTAAAAACCACCAAAACATGCCTATATATTTTTTTCACAAAAAAAAATTTATTTCCACAAAAATAAAAAAAATTAATGTTTGATAATCAAAATCATTTTCTCTAATAATATATTATATTGTGTACACACATTGCGTGTTCCTAATTACTAGTTGGGTTAATATCCATTTTGGTCCCCCTTGTTTGCTTCTTTTTTCGAAATAGTCCATCTTCTTTTCGGAATGTCAAAATGATCTCAATGTTTCGTAATTATTCTCAATTTGGTCATTATCATCATATTTTCGTTAAAAAATAACGAAGATATGACCCGTCTCTCCTTTGAAGCTTCTGAAATGAGTTAATACACATTTTGATCCTTCTTGTTTGTCGTTCTTCCCAAAATAGTTTATCTTCTATTCAGGCCACTAAAATGATCCCCTTGTGTTTCGTAATTATCCCAATTTGGTTCCTCTCGTAATCTACCCATTAAAATCTAATGGAGATTCAGCACATCTCCCTTTAAATATTCTAAAAAAGTATCTAAAAACGATTTTTCTCAAATTGAGAACCCTCGGACAAATGCACCAAATCGGGAGAACAACAAAAGTCGAAAGACAATAATTTGAAGCATATCAACGATTCATCTAATGTAATCAATGTTCACACATTAATTTGTTCATTTTATAAACGAAACATTGCACCATTATGTAGCATAGTAATCCAAATCTTTTATTTGTGTGTTACTATTAAATTATACAGTCTTTTTCTCCGAATAATATTTTTGAAATCCTTTGCATGCAAGTCATTTATTTTTTAAACTCAAAAGTTATTTAATTCAAAATTAATATATATTGTGTTATAATAAATAAGTTTTCGAAGAGAAATGTTAAAACTTATGATTTTAACAATGCAAATCCATGACAAATTTGCAGTTAGCATATAACATATTAGCGAATAAAAAACTAAAATGGTAGTTTGTATTTGGTTAATGTTTAATCTTCGTCATTGATACCCTACGAATTAGCTCATCACTAGTTTAGGCCAGTTCGAGTCCATATCCAAGAACAAGGCTCGAGTCCAACTCTAAGTGGTAAAGTCTGTAGCGACCCAACCCGAATTCACTACTAATCAAAGGTTAATGCTTAATTAAGCATGCAATATATAATAATCAGAGATAAATTGCGAAAACTTAAATAATGCTAGACCGGCAGAATACGACGAGATAATAACCAATATACAACCCAATTGAAATAATATAATGACCTAGCTACTACTTCTGCAGTTCTTGCTTGATCTCCACCTAATCTCAAATCCTGGTGAAACACCTGCAACTGTCCCGCCGAATGGGTTGTACAGAAAATACTAAACGTGAGCGCTAAAGCTCAATATGCTAGTACGGGTAAACATAGAAATATTATGCATACACAAGTACAATGTCTGGGTATCCATATATGTGATATACAAATCCAAAATGCTCAGAATGGCGCCTAGGATATGAGAAGTACAGACCGAGGAATCAAACCACTGGTTACATGTAGTAGCCCGGTTCCATTTTAAAAGATTAAGTGATTTTAAACATGTTAGAAATTGACATATAATTTTAAAAGGGTCAAAACATGTTTAAGGAGTCCTTATTTGGTTAAAATAAGTAGAAAATCAGATCCGAAACGTCCGAAAATGGTGGGATAGGTCCCGGGGGTCTTGGGGGCCTAAAATCAGTTCGGAAACATAAGAAACAGTTCGGAGCTTCCGGGCAGATCGGAGCTTCCGATCTCAACCAGAAACAGGTGTCAAGGAGATTGGAACACGTGGCCAGATGCAGGAGATCGGAGCTTCCGATCCTGCGATCGGAGCTTCCGATCTTGGCCGTCCAAAACGTGGCAAACATGCACCGATCGGAGCTTCCGATCAGGTGATCGGAGCTTCCGATCGTGGCCTGTAAATAGGGGTTCCGAGGGCCACAATTTCACACCAATCTCACATCTTCTCTCTCGGTTTTAGAGTATTCTAGGTGTTTTAGGGGTGATTCTAGCCTTCCTAGGCTTGGTCCGGAGGTTGACCAGGTGCTCTGGGGTTGCGGCGGAGCAGTGCCCAAGTTCTGGGGCATTCGTCATCAGCGGGCTGACGACGGACGTAGGTATAGCTCTGGCTCCTTATAGTAAATAGGAAGTATGCTATAGCGTAGTTAAGGCTTTTAGAATAACATTATAATGCATGAGTACTTTGCATTGTAGTGCGGATTATAGGCTTGGACATAGTGCTGGTCTAGCTTGCCTAGCTTATGAGGTACAAAAGTGTTATTCGAGATATCCAGATTGAGTATGCATGTATTATGTGTTTGCATGGATTATGTGATTGCATGTTTATATGCCTTTATATACAGCATGTCATGACTGTATGTTGCATACATGAGCATATTGAGCTTTTACCTAAGAGTTATCCTGTAGTAGGGCACTCACCCTACGAGTTTGTAGATGGTTGGATACGTAAGTCTTGTGTCAGGTCACCGTGATGGTTGGACACATGTACTAGTATCAGGTCACCATTATCACTGGGTATATGAGCCACCTCCTGACGCGACGGCGCAGCGTGCTATATACCTTGGGCCCGGTCTTTGAGCATGATTCTTGACCTGAGAGTCCTGGTACCCAGTTCACTTGCATACATGCACACATAACATCGTATACTCATACTCTCGTACTGAGCTTATCATGCTCACGTCCCGTACTTTGTTGTATCTGGACACTCTATTCCATGGGGCAGGTCTGCGGCTGGATGAGGCGGGTGGTTCCAGGAGAGCTTAGGCGATGGAGGACCAGCAGGGTTATTGTCTAGACTTTTGTTTCAGTTGTATTTGGGTTAATACACTTGTTTATTTCGATATGGTTGTAAACAATATTTTATTGTCGTTTAAGTTTTCCGCTGTTTAATTTTTGATTTATTTTCTTAAGTTAAATGCATGCTTAAGCTTATAATTAGTAGGTGATCACGGTGCGGGTCACTACATTTATGGTATCAGAGCATGCATAGTAATCTTGGGATCTAGATTGTTGGAATTGGGATTAACTTTTAATAATCGTGTAGATGGCGGGTCATGGTGACGAGAGTATTCACGGCAGCATAGGTAGACGCTGGGAGGATCAGAATGATCGGGAGCATCGTTGTGGCCGTCATCACCATCGCCATGATGATCGCAGGCGTTTCAGCATGCATAGGTTTATGCAGATGGGTCCGAACCCTTTAATCGGAGGAGAGTCACTAGAGGATGCGGGAAACTGGATACGACGTATGGAAGTTTGTTTTCGGGATTTCCGATGCACTGAAGAGCAGCGGATGGAGACTCTTGATTTCCTGGTCGAAGAACGAGCTCGGAAGTGGTGGGATTCTACTTCTGCGCCTTTTATTGCAGCCCGAGGAGTTGCTACCTGGGATGAGTTCCGCACGGCTTTTAATAAGCTGTATTTTCCTCCTGCTCTCCGACAGAAGAAGACAAGTGAGTTGCTGAGATTACGGCAGGGATCGATGTCGATCGATGAGTACCAGTTGAAGTTCTTTTATTTTTTGCCCTATTGTCCCCAGATTTCTGATAGCACGGAGGCGAAGTATAATCTGTTCCTCCAAGGCCTTAATCCGGAGATTCATGACCGAGTTGTTGTGGGAGACGACATGACTTATGAGGGATTAGTGAGCCGATGTCACCAGGCAGAGGACAGCATTCGCCATAACAGATCCTTCTACTCATCTAGACCCGTGAGTTCCTTGGGTCCCCGTGCTCAATCATTCAAGAAGTCTGGTTCTACTTCTTCTTCCTCAGGATCCGGGGAGGTGATGCATTTCGGCAGAAAGAATCAGGGTCCTTGCAAGCATTGTGGTGGGAATCATCCTGCCAATAGGTGCCGGAAGGTTTCAGGGGCGTGTTTTCGATGTGGAGAAATTGGCCACCTGAAGAAGGATTGTCCACAGGCCGGGGGAGCTGGTTCTGGCTCAGGTTCTGGTTCTCAGGCTTCAGTGCAGCAGAGACCACAAGGACAGTCGACAGGGGGTTCTAATATGAAACCTCGTACTTCCAGTCAAGTGTTCGCCTTGAGACATTATCAGGCGGTGGATGAGAATGAGAAAGTTATAGCGGGTACATTCTTGTTATTTGATATACCTGCTTTTGCACTCATTGACACTGGTGCGTCTCATTCTTTCATATCTGCACGTTTTGTTAAGAAATATAAGTTTCCATACATTTCACTAGACACGGTGGTTGTTGTTTCTACCCCGACGGGTCAGTCTGCGTCGGCTAAGCGTCTAGTTATGGGTTGCCATTTAGAATTCGAAGGGAATGTCTTGATGGTGAATCTCATTATATTAGCAATGGAGGATTTTGATTGCATTTTGGAAATTGATGTATTAACTACATACCGAGCTTCAGTGGATTGTTACCAGAGATTGGTAAAATTTCATCCGGTTGGTGATGATAGCTGGTTCTTTTATGGTGAGGGAGCGCAACCTCAGATACCATTGGTATCAGCTTTGAAAGCTTGTCGAGCTTTGGAATCTGGCGCGGAAGGCTACCTCATCTATGTTGTTGATACATTCGCTGGAAGTGTTGGTATAGAAGCTATTTCTATTGTGAATGAATTTCCAGATGTATTTCTAGATGAGATTCCAGGATTTCCTCCAGCGCGCAAAGTTGAGTTTGGCATAGAACTGATGCCAGGGACTTCACCTATTTATCGAGCACCGTATCGTCTGGATCCGTCAGAGATGCGAGAGTTGAAGCAGCAGCTTCAGGATCTGTTGGACAAAGGTTACATTCGTCCTAGGGTTTCTCCTTGGGGAGCACTTGTTTTGTTCATGAAGAAAAAGGATGGGTCTATGCGTCTGTGCATTGATTATCGCCAATTGAATAGAGTAACAATCAAGAATAAGTATCATTTGCCTCGTATAGATGATATGTTTGATCAGTTGCAGGGTACTTTGATTTACTCGAAGATTGATTTGAGATCTGGATATCATCAGATGAGAGTCCGAGATCAGGATATAGCCAAGACAGCATTCAGGACCAGATATGGGCATTATGAGTTTCTAGTAATGCCATTTGGATTGAATAATGCACCGGCTGTATTTATGGATCTAATGAATCGAGTATTCCAAGAATTTCTGGACAAGTTTGTCATTGTATTTATCGATGATATCCTGGTGTACTCACATGATGTGAATGAGCACGCATATCATTTGAGGCTTGTGTTGCAGACTCTGAGGGATAGACAATTGTACGCCAAGCTGAGTAAGTGTGAGTTTTGGCTAAATCGGGTGGTATTTCTTGGTCACATTATATCCAAAGATGGAGTGTCTGTTGATCCGAGCAAGATTGAGGCTGTAATGAATTGGTCGCGTCCGATGACGGTAGCTGAGATCCGTAGTTTTCTGGGTCTAGCAGGATATTATCGTCGATTTATCGCGAATTTCTCGCAGCTAGCTCGACATTTGACACAACTTACTCGGAAGGGCATGAATTTTGAGTGGTCCTCAGAATGTGAAGAAAATTTCTGTGAACTTCGTAGACGGTTGAATTCTGCGCCTGTGTTGGTTTTTCCGTCTGGATCTGGAGGGTATGTAGTATACACGGATGCTTCTCTTCAGGGACTGGGATGTGTCCTGACTCAGAATGGTCATGTGATTGCATACGCCTCTAGACAGTTGAAAGTTCACGAGAATAACTACCCAGTGCATGATCTTGAGTTAGCAGCTATTGTTTTTGCGGCGAGAGATTTGAGATCTTCACAGACCATAAGAGTCTCAAATATTTGTTCACTCAGGCAGAGTTGAACATGAGATAGAGACGTTGGATGGATTTGCTAAAGGATTATGATTGTGAAATCAAGTACCATCCAGGAGCTGCTAATCTCACTGCTGATGCCTTGAGCCACAAGGTGCGACTCTCCGCACTACAGACTTGTTCTGTGGCAAGTGCAATTGAAGATTGTTGTTCTTCAGGGTATACCTTCAAGCATAATAAAGGTATGCAGAGTATCCAGATGTTTGCAATCTTATCTGAGCCTTCTTTGTATTCTCGGATTCGAGATGCTCAGATGGCTGATCCGAAGACCCAGCGTTTGGCTCGTTTAGCCAGGGATGATAGTTCGTCTGGATTCCACTATCAGTCAGATGGTTTTCTTTGTTTATCTGGCCGTATTGTTGTTCCGGAGGATGATACTCTGAGGGAGGATATTTTATCCCTGGCTCATCGTTCTAAGTTTAGTATTCATCCGGGAAGCAACAAGATGTACAAGGATTTGCGTACTAGGTTCCGGTGGAAAGGAATGAAAAGGAGTGTGTATCTATATGTTTCTAGATGTTTGGTGTGTCAGCTGGTCAAGGCAGAGCACCGACGACCTGGAGGGTTGCTTCACAGTTTACCTATTCCTGAGTGGAAATGGGAGTTGATCACGATGGACTTCGTGACCCATTTACCGGTGAGCTCGAGGAATTGTGATGCTATCTGGGTTGTGGTGGACCGACTCACCATGTCAGCACATTTTATTCCTTATAACCGGGACTACAGTTTTGATAGGATGTCACGGTTGTACATCCAGGAGATTGTTCGATTGCACGGAGTGCCTGTGAGCATTGTCAGTGATCAAGATCCAAGGTTTACTTCCAGGTTTTGGGGGAGTCTTCAGCGCGCTATGGGTACTACTCTCAGTTTGAGTACAGCTTATCACCCAGAGACTGACGGACAGTCAGAGCGCACGATTCGTACTCTTGAAGACATGTTGTGAGCATGTTCTATGGATTTTGGTCCAGCGTGGCAAGATCAGTTGCCATTGATTGAGTTCGCGTACAACAATAGTTACCATCGCAGTATTGGGATGGCTCCGTTTGAGGCGTTGTACGGGCAACGATGTCCTACTCCACTGTTCTGGGAAGAAGTGGGGGAGCGACAGGTTGAGGGACCAGAGTTAGTCCAGCAGGCTGTTGATATTGTTGGACAGATCAAGAAGAGAATTAAGGTTGCGGAGGATCGACAGGCTAGCTATGCGAACGTTAAGCGCAGACCTTTGCAGTTCGAAGTGGGAGAGAAATTATTCCTAAAAGTCTCACAATTTCGCAGGATTTTGAGATTCGGTCTCAAGGGCAAACTATCTCCTAGGTACATTGGTCCATTCGAGATTTTGGAGAGTGTTGGAGATCTGGCTTACAGGTTGGCGTTACCGCCGTATTTGTCAAGTATCCATGACGTGTTCCATGTTTCACTATTACGACGGTATGTGGCAGATGAGTCTCATATCTTGCAGCCGTCTGAGGTACAGTTGGACTCGGATTTGACATACGTGGAGAAACCATTGCGTATCGTAGGTCATAAGGATAAGGTGTTACGCAACAAGACCATTCCTCTTGTTCTAGTTCAGTGGCAGCGCCGAGGCACTGAGGAGGCCACTTGGGAACTTGAGAGTCGTATGCATACAAATTATCCAGAGCTATTTTGAATTGTGGTATTTTCAGATTATAACTTGTAAAATGAATCAGTTTGAATAAAATATGTTTATTCAGTATTTTTACTGCATTCAGTACTTAAGATTTTTCAAGGACGAAATATCTTAAGTAGGGGGAGAATGTAGTAGCCCGGTTCCATTTTACAAGATTAAGTGATTTTAAACATGTTAGAAATTGACATATAATTTTAAAAGGATCAAAACATGTTTAAGGAGTCCTTATTTGGTTAAAATAAGTAGAAAATCAGATCCGCAACGTCCGAAAATGGTGGGATAGGTCCTGGGGGTCTTGGGGGCCCAAAATCAGTTCGGAAACATGAGAAACAGTTCGGAGCTTCCGGGCAGATCGGAGCTTCCGATCCTGAGATCGGAGCTTCCGATCTCAACCATAAACAGGTGTCAAGGAGATTGGAATACGTGGCCAGATGCAGGAGATCGGAGCTTCCGATCCTGCGATCGGAGCTTCCGATCTCGGCCGTCCAAAACGTGGAAAACATGCACCGATCGGAGCTTCCGATCATGGCCTATAAATAGGGGTTCCGAGGGCCACAATTTCACACCAATCTCACATCTTCTCTCTCGGTTTTAGAGTATTCTAGGTGTTTTAGGGGTGATTCTAGCCTTCCTAGGCTTGGTCCGGAGGTTGACCAGGTGCTCCGGGGTTGCGGCGGAGCAGTGCCCAAGTTCTGGGGCATTTGTCATCAGCGGGCTGACGACGGACGCAGGTATAGCTCTGGCTCCTTATAGTAAATAGGAAGTATGCTATAGCGTAGTTAAGGCTTTTAGAATAAGATTATAATGCATGAGTACTTTGCATTGTAGTGCAGATTATAGGCTTGGACATAGTGCTGGTCTAGCTTGCCTAGCTTATGAGGTACGAAAGTGTTATTCGAGATATCCAGATTGAGTATGCATGTATTATGTGTTTGCATGGATTATGTGATTGCATGTTTATATGCCTTTATATACAGCATGTCATGACTGTATGTTGCATACATGAGCATATTGAGCTTTTACCTTAGATTTATCCTGTAGTAGGGCACTCACCCTACGAGTTTGTGGATGGTTGGATACGTAAGTCTTGTGTCAGGTCACCGTGATGGTTGGACACATGTACTAGTATCAAGTCACCATTATCCACTGGGTATATGAGCCACCTCCTGATGGGACGGCGCAGCGTGCTATATACCCTGGGCCCCGTCTTTGAGCATGATTCTTGACCTGAGAGTCTTGGTACCCAGTTCACTTGCATACATGCACACATAACACCGTATACTCATACTCTCGTACTGAGCTTATCATGCTCACGTCCCGTACTTTGTTGTATCTGGGCACCCTATTCCATGGGGCAGGTCTGCGGCTGGATGAGGCGGGTGGTTCTAGGAGAGCTTAGGCGATGGAGGACCAGCAGGGTTATTGTCTAGACTTTTGTTTCAGTTGTATTTAGGTTAATACACTGGTTTATTTCGATATGGTTGTAAACAATATTTTATTGTTGTTTAAGTTTTCCGCTGTTTAATTTCTGATTTATTTTCTTAAGTTAAATGCATGCTTAAGCTTCTGATTAGTAGGTGATCACGGTGCGGGTCACTACAACTACAGACAGAGAGAATTCATCTGGCAGCTGGGTTTTATCTTCTCTGTTCTTAGATTTTAATCTTTTAGTTTTTATTCTTGGTTAAGGAAGACGAACCCTTGATTTTATTTACTTTGTGAGATTCAGATTTTCAATGTTTGATTTTAAATCGAGTATCAAGAGTTGTTCTGATTTATTTCATGCTTGTGTGTTTGATTATTAGATTGATCACCTGATAATTCTTTCGTACAATCTACCGCTAAACTAGAATTCAAATCTGTAATTGTTTGAATCATCTAATTTGTGAAGCAACTGCGTTTAATATTTTCTGCTGTTGAATTTGTTAAATCGTAGGAACAACAATTGACTAAGCTAAATACATCCGCTGGTGCATGTGTTGTCTAGATTCATCAGTTTCACTCATATGAATGCTACCTTAGATTTAAATCTAGATCGCTTGTATTTGGGTTGATTTATTGGTAAGGGTTAATCTAGAACGCTGGTGTCTAATTAACTAAGATTAAGGTGGAACAGGAATTAGATTTTCAATGGTGAATATTCAATGAAAATTAATTATTTTTAGAGAATCGATGATCGAGTGAATGATTTCAAGAGTGTAGTCGACCGATACCAAGTCTCGTTAATTTATTGATCTTTTTTTATTTTAATTCCTGCATAGTAGTTTTTAAAATCCAAAAAACCCCTTTTATTATTTTCATTATTTTAAGAACACTATTTAAATTTCACTTTCCTCGTGGGAACGATCCCTACTCACACTATTGCATATTTTGTTATCTGATTTGAGTTGGATAATTTGGGCGTGATACGACTAAGCGCTACCAAATTTTGGCGTCGTTGCCGGGGAAAGACGTTTAATTTATTTGTGTTTTTGTTTTTGTTTTTGTTTTTGTTTTTGTTTTTTTTTTTAATTATTCCTCCTAGTGCTACTATGGTTTGTTCGTGCCTGCAGGTGAATCTTCGGAAGAAGAAGAATTTCCATACGACCCAGAGATAGAAAGAATTTTTGTATAGGCAAAGGGGGATTCTTGCGGTGTAATACTTCGAGATGTCAAATTGACAAGTATTCGCAAGTTTTATCCAGCAATACGGAGAGCCATTTTACGCAGCATGGAAGAGATTCAAAGATTTGGAAATTATCTTCAGGTATCATGATTTTTCTAACTATTCTCTCCTTACATATTTTCTTAATGGTTTGGATGCAGTGACAAGAAGATGGGTAGTTGATGGAGCTTTCACAACCGGTATTTCAATATTTTGCCAAGATGAGGATACCATGAGACACCTGTTGGATGATATGGCAGAGTTTGACTATTACCGGTATTCGCAATCTCAATACCCGGATTTTACAAACCAACCATTTGAGCTTCAAAAGGAGGAGGGAATTTGTTCGAATTTGATCTTACATCCGCTAGAGGATATAATGAGCAAGCTTGTGGCATCGACTGAGGAAGTTATAGAAGATCTAAAAAATTATAGATGTCACCTTGTGGAGCACATGGAGAATATCAAGAGATCAATTCCCCAGGAACACCAAGAACAAGAAATGAAGCAAGATACTCAAGCAGTGACCAACCCAATTTGGTTCGATGATGATGACTCAGAGAACCAGGATTGGGAGTGCGAATCAAATCAAGCTGAAGATTTAGAGGCGTTTGAGTCTTCTCTTCTTATTGAACCGCAGTCGGAAGATGTTATGAAAAAAATAGGGTATGATGGAAATATATTGCCACTCGAGTTTGAGGATGACCGAGTTCAAGAGTCTATCGATATGAGCTCATCGATAGTATTATCATACACGCATCCCCAAGATCTTTCCCTTCCATCAATACCAGTTTCACAAGATGTTGGCGTCCACGAGCCAACAGAGATGTTCTCTTCCCATGTTTACCAGCTACTTTGGAGTGTTGCTGAGGTGACGAGATTTAACTGTTTACATCTAGCCAAGCTTGAGGGCACATAGAACAAAGACCCATTTGTGGTGTCTTATGACACTTATTATGGGCGTCAGCCGCTCTTTGAGCAGTGCTTCTGAGATTCAAGCTAAAGACTGAAAATCAAGCGCTGGCTGGGAGGCAACCCAGCCTTTTTTCCCTTTATTTCGTTTATTTTGTTTGTTGTTTTATTTTCTTTGTTTTCAGGAACCTTGCCGCCCCATCTGCAGTCCAATTTTCAATAGGAGTCTTCCATTATTTAGCCTGAGGCCGACGAGGACGACAACGCCAACACTTGAACCAGGGGAGTTCTGTTTTAATTTTGCATCTCGTTATGATTTTGTTGTTTGTGTTGTGTGTTGTATTTTTAGTGCTAGAACATTGAGGGCAATGCTTTAGATAAGTGTGGGGGGTGCATTCAGTGTTTTGCATTTGCATGCATGAGTATTGCATTTGTTTGTGTTCCGTTTTTGCCTTTAGTTGTGTGATTTATTATGTTTGTGTGTTTGTGTGTCGTATGCATGAGTTGAGGATGAGGTTGTTAGCCTATGATGATGAAGTTATGTTGAGAAATTGAAATAATTTTTTTTGAAAATTTTTCTCTTGATCAGATTGAGAAACTGTAGGTTGTTTGTTGAATATTCCAAGCACGCTTGTTTAACCAGTGAAGTGTAGTGATGTATTAGACTTTGTGGATGTCTGTTGGACCATTGCACGATAATAGGTGTTTGTGAAACTTGATAGTTCTTGAGTATCGATGATCTTGTTGATATAGAATTTACTCTCTTGGGTACTGACCGCGTTAATCGGTGTGAATAAATTCAACTGGCAAGCGTATCAGGTCAAGTAATAATATAGTGGATAAAGGTCCAAGTGTCGAACCCACAGGGACTGTAAAAACATGATTACCAAAATATATTTATTTATACTTAATCTAGACTAATCAAAAATATCGATTTCAGATTTTAACTAATAATTAAAAATTGCAATTAAAATTTAATTAATTAAAACACAGCAGGAGACTTTGGATTACTTAAAATTTGAAAAAAGCTTTGATCAAGGACACACATAGGTACCAGACAATTCATGTAACAAGCAGTCAATCTAAGACATCAGACTTAATCTTAATTCACGGGAATTTTCCTAATTTGTTCGAAGGACTATTTCTAGAACAATCAAACCTATTCAAATATTGATGAACTAATCTTTCGTAATTCTAATCAAAGTTGAACGCATGAGTAACTGTGAAAATTCAGTAAACACCTGAACCGCATAATGAAATCGAATTCTATTTCTAGTCAGTTTTCCACTATGTTGATTATCGAAGTGATCAAAATCGAGACTTCCTCTGTCGACTTGGAATCGATTAACAAGCAAACAAATAACTGGCCAAGAAATTTGTAAGACAAATATAAATTCGATAATTAATAAAATCAAATCAAGTCTAAAAATCTCAAATAAACAAACGAGTTTTATACATAAATTGTCTGGCCCAATCACGTGGCCTTGATCGAAAGAGAAAAACTACTCACAATTCATAATTCAAAACCAAGTTTTAATCATGAATTGACAAATAAAATAAAATAAAAGAGAAGAGAAAAATCTCCCAAGCCTGTGCCGTAGCCGCCTCTCGAAATCTCCTCTAAAATTCTGGAACCCTTCAAAAATATTGAAAACTCCTATTTATAGTATTTTAATTCCCTAAAAAATTAATTCCTTACGTAACAAGAAATTCTCGAAAATAACTCTCTTCACGACACGCGCGCGTGCGCCATGAGATCCTCGTGCGCGCGCAGTTATAATAAACAGTGGCTCAGACATCCTCTCTGCGTTATAATAAACAGTGGCTCAGACATCCTCTCTCGCGCTCGTGCGATGTAGACGCTCGCTCGTGCGCGTTCTTCTCACAATTCTCTGGAATTTCCTCTTGCGCGCGCGCGAGGTGTAAAGCTCGCCCGCGCGCGTTCTTTAATTTCTGAAATGCTAAAGACTTGCGCGATTGCGCCTTGTCAAGCGCTGAACTCATCTCTTTAGCGCCAAACACAATCCTTGATGCGCGATAGCACCTTCTCCATGTTTGTTTGCGCCTATTGTTGTGCAAACGCGCAACAACTCTCACCATCAGCGCAACCTTCAACCTGCTCGGAGCGATGATTTTGAAAAATTCATATCTTGAGTTTTAGCCGTCGGATTGACCTGAAATTTGGACTGCAGCTTCAAAACACCTTGAAATTCATTCTGAACGGTAGAGATCGGATTTGATCTCTCTAAAATTAAATATGATTTTTAGATCAAGGCTGCTCCGTAATTAACTCTTCAAAAATCCATTTTCCTACAAAATTAACCGGAGAAGTGAAATACACACACATGAACTAAAACACATAAAAACAATATGAATGCACACAAAATTATATATAAAAATGTCACAAACTAATGCATATAAAATGCACTAATCAACACCCCCATACTTAACTCTTGCTCGCCCTCGAGCAAGACATGCAAAAACAAAATGCAAACAAAAGCATAAGTAAGGACAAGTCATGAATGTGCACAGCCTCTGAGAAGTTCAATTACCAACAAATCACAGACATGCTCTCAACTTTTCATAATACACTTTTGGTTTTACGTGAACGTGTGTGTATGAAATGTCATTCCAGTTTCATACAACTTAGACCGAATTCATCTCAAAACTGCTTAGCGACCTATAACAAATCAGTGTAAGTTTCACTTTTCAAGTGCCTATTCCTTCCAACAACCTCTAGACATACATTCACCTCCCTTGAGATAATGAATTACACACCTCCGGATTTTGCACCCGGTATTTGCTTTAGCCCCAATAATTACCCGCTGACTTAGCTACAACTGGCTAGGATACGAAAAATCATTCTATTTTTTCTTTCTAATCCCCTCGTCTATAGCCCAGATGGAGCATCAATCCCATTTAACCCGCATACTTAGCCTTAAATTTAATCTTTTATAGGATTTTAATCCTTTCAAGGCCCGGATGGAATTGTATAAATTTTTTTTTTCTAGGTGCGCCCAAGATCATAAGTGTCTTACTAGAGCCTCATCAAAATTCATAGAACACAATCAAGATCCACAACACTTATTGCCGTGCAATGGTCAAACAGAAAGAAACTTCATCAAATATTTCGCTACAATCCACTGGTCTAACATGCGTGCTTAAAAATATTCGCGGTTCAACCTACAGTTTCTCATGTCAAGTCAAGAGCAAAAAAATTTTCAAAAAAACATTTTTTTCAACATAAACTTCATCATCATTGGCTATTATGACTCATCCTATTCATGCCAGACAACATAAACACAAAACATAATGATATGCATGAATACGAACTATATGCAATAAACTATACCAAATGAATGCAAACAACAACACAAACAAAACTAATCTACCCCCCCTCATACTTATCCAAAGCATTGCCCTCAATGCTTCAGAACAATGAACAGAATGCATAAAAAACACACAAATGCAAAGACAAACAAAAACACAATGAGAACAAAAATAACACTCCCCTGATTTTTGATTAATTCTCTTCCTTCTTGACAAAATCCTTCGGGACAGTATCAGCATTCTAGAATATCGGCAGGCACGACCAACTGGCATGGGAAAGAAACAAAATAAAAACAAAACAAAACAAAAACAAAATAAAAATAAAAAGCAAAAACACTGGGTTGCCTCCCAGTCAGCGCTAAATTTATAGTCTATAGCCCGACTATACTCTTCTCTTGAGTGGCGAAATTCAAGGTGGTTTATCCACCGTCTGTGAAAAACTCAAATCAGTCTGGCACTTGCATGCTACACCATTAAAGAATTTGTGCACTTGACCAATTCCTGCAGACAACTGCACCTGCTGACATGCATCACCAACAACATCAATCATATCAATAAAACGAATAGCAGAACAAGCTTTCAAAATTGGGCTCTCAGTAGCCGACTTAGACATAGTAAAAACTACTTGTTCATCATTCAGTCTCAACACCAACTCTCCTCTCTCAACATCAATCAACGCCCTACTAGAAGCAAGAAAAGGACATCCTAAAATCAGAGGCACCTCTAAATCCTCCTCCATGTCAAGAATAACAAAATCTACAGGATAAATAAATTGATCTATCTTGACTAAGACATTCTCCACTATCCCCCTCGGGTATTTAATAGATCCATCAGCAAATTTAAGGGAGATAGAAGCAGGTTCTATATTTTCAACACCTAGTTTTCGAGCAATAAAATATGGCATTAAATTTATACTCGATCCTAGATCACACAACACATTATCAAAAGACAGACTTTCAATATGACAGGATATATAAAAACTCCCTGGATCATGAAATTTTGTTGGAAGCTTCTTTTGCAACACTGCCGAGCACTCCTCCTTCATTGTGACTTGCGTAAGATCAGTTAATTTCTTCTTATTTTTCAGCAAGTCCTTCAAAAATTTAGCATATCTCGGCATCTGAGCTAAAGCGTCTGCAAAAGGAATGTTAATATGCAGTTTCTTGAAAATTTCAAGAAACTTTTTAAATTGAGAATCAAATAACAGTTTCTTAGCTCTAAGGGAGAAAGGTAAAGCAGATATATCAACATTTTCATTAACTTCAAATTTCGAAGTCTTAGCTTTCTTACCTGCCTTGGAGGACTTTTCAACACGCACATCCTCCATAACTTCTGCATTTTTCGGCCCCTCCATGGTCTCTTCTTCGTCCATCTGCTTTTCCGACTGTTCAGATTGTGATCTCGTCACTACCATAATTGCATTCACGCTTTTGGGATTGAGCTCAGTGTTGCTCGGTAGAGATCCAGTAGGACGATTTGATAATTGGGAAGCAATTTGACCCATCTGACTTTCCAACCTCTGCATCATAGCTTCTTGATTTTGTAAGTGAGCCTCAGTACCCGCCACATATTTCATCATTATTTCCTCGAAGCTCAGCTTCTTCTCCTCTTGCTTGGGCTGCCAGTTCTGATTATAATTGTTGTTGTAGGAGTTGTACGGCTGTCGTCCTTGATTTCCCATAAAATTTACAGCATCAACTTCAAACAACTGCTGATCTTCTTTCAGATTCCCTTGTGATGGCGCTGTTTTCATGAGTGCCACTTGATGTGTTAGAGCGTCGATCTTAGCATTCAGGGCCATCAAAACATCGACCTCTAGAACTCCGACATTCTTTTCCTTCTTTACATCCGGCCATCCAATGTTACTCTCCGCCATATTTCCAATGATCTCCCAGGCTTCAGCTGGCGTCTTCCTGAATAAGCATCCATTAGCAGCAGCATCCAGCATAGATCGAACCGACTGATCGGTTCCGTTGTAGAATGTCTGGGTCTGCTGGCTTTGAGTAAGATTATGCTGAGGACATGTTCTCAACATCTTTTTGAACCTGGTCCACGCCGCATGTAGAGATTCTCCCTCCTTTTGCTTGAAAGATATAATATCAGAGAATAACTTAGCCATCTTCGTAGGAGGGAAGTATTTCTTTAGGAATTCTTGGACAAGACCCGTCCAAGTAGTAATACAACCAGTCGGCAGATCATCGAGCCACTCCAAGGCTTCGAACTATAGAGAGAATGGGAATAACCGCAGTCTCACTGCATCAGAGGTTACCCCATTGAACTTGAATGTTTCGCAGATCGACAAGAATCGCTCCAGATGAGCGTAAGGATCCTCAATAGAAGTGCCTCCAAACCGTGCTTGAAGTTGGATCATCTGAATAGTGGAGGGTTTAAGCTCAAAGCTGTTCGCCTCAACAGCGGGGCGAACGATGCTGGATCCATAACCTTCAACCGGAGGCCTAATAAGATCCCAAACAGTGCGGTTGTCAACTTCTTCTGTCATCTCTTCCTCAAACTCAGAACTAAGTTCCAGATTAAGATCTCTCTTAGCACAACGAATTTTTCTGAGTGTGCGTTCTATCTCCAAGTCGAGTGGTAGGAGATTTTTAAAAAATCTAGATCGACGCATGCACTAGCAGACGAGTACCTGACAAAGAAAAAGAAAATAAAAAAAATTCAAAATTTTATTAAATAAAAAAAACAGTCTAATCTCAAGAGAAATAAAAATTCTGATATCATACACAGTCCCCGGCAACGGCGCCAAAAACTTGACCACGTTAATCGTTGTAAATAAATTCAACTGGCAAGCGTACCAGGTCAAGTAATAATATAGTGGACAAATGTCCAAGTGTCGAACCCACAGGGACTGTAAAAATATGATTACCAAAATATATTTATTTATACTTAATCTAGACTAATCAAAAATATCGATTTCAGATTTTAACTAATAATTAAAAATTGCAATTAAAATTTAATTAATTAAAACACAGCAGAAGACTTTGGATTACTTAAAATTTGAAAAAAGCTTCGATCAAGGACACACATAGGTACCAGACAATTCATGTAACAAGCAGTCGATCTAAGACATCAGACTTAATCTTAATTCACGGGAATTTTCCTAATTAGTTCGAAGGACTATTTCTAGAACAATCAAACCTATTCAAATATTGATGAACTAATCTTTCGTAATTCTAATCAAACTTGAATGCATGAGTAACTGTGAAAATTCAGTAAACACCTGAACCGCATAATAAAACCGAATTCTATTTCTAGTCAGTTTTACACTATGTTGATTATCGAAGTGATCAAAATCGAGACTTCCTCTGTCGACTTGGAATCAATTAACAAGCAAACAAATAACTGGCCAAGAAATTTGTAAGACAAATATAAATTCGATAATTAATAAAATCAAATCAAGTCTAAAAATCTCAAATAAACAAACGAGTTTTATACATAAATTGTCTGGCCCAATCACGTGGCCTTGATCGAAAGAGAAAAACTACTCACAATTCATAATTCAAAACCAAGTTTTAATCATGAATTGACAAATAAAATAAAATAAAAGAGAAGAGAAAAATCTCCCAAGCCTGTGCCGTAGCCGCCTCTCGAAATCTCCTCTAAAATTCTGGAACCCTTCAAAAATATTGAAAACTCCTATTTATAGTATTTTAATTCCATAAAAAATTAATTCCTTACGTAACAAGAAATTCTCGGAAATAACTCTCTTCACGACACGCGCGCGTGCGCCATGAGATCCTCGTGCGCGCGCAGTTATAATAAACAGTGGCTCAGACATCCTCTCTGCGTTATAATAAACAGTGGCTCAGACATCCTCTCTCGCGCTCGCACGACGTAGACGCTCGCTCGCGCGCATTCTTCTCACAATTCTCTGGAATTTCCTCTTGCGCGCGCGCGAGGTGTAAAGCTCGCCCACGCGCGTTCTTTAATTTCTGAAATGCTAAATACTTGCGCGATTGCGCCTTGTCAAGCACTGAACTCATCTCTTTAGCACCAAACACAATCCTTGATGCGCGATAGCGCCTTCTCCATGTTTGTTTGCGCCTATTGTTGTGCAAACGCGCAACAACTCTCACCATCAGCGCAACCTTCAACCTGCTCCAAGCGATGATTTTGAAAAATTCATATTTTGAGTTATAGCCGTCGGATTGACCTGAAATTTGGACTGCAACTTTAAATCAACTTGAACTTCATTCTGAACGGTGAAGATCGGATTTAGATCTTTCTAAAATTAAATATGATTTTTAGATCAAGGCTACTCCATAATTAACTCTTCAAAAATCCATTTTCCTACAAAATTAACCGGAGAAGTGAAATACACACACATGAACTAAAACACATAAAAACACATAAAAATAATATGAATGCACACAAAATTATATATAAAAATTTCACAAACTAATGCATACAAAATGCACTTATCAGGTACTTTTAAAATAAAACTGTTATAACATGTTTATGAGCAATTGACTCCATCCGGGTTGCGAGCGAGATGTTTGAAATTCTATTCGTCTTGTTTGTGGCTAAGTCTGCGGATAAAATGGGGTTATATCTTGAAAAAATATATATATTAAGCATCCGGGCTTGGAATGTGAATGAAATCCTATTCACAAATTCATAGCTAAGTATGCGGGTAATTATTGGGACTGTAAAAGAAGTACAAAATTGGTGTGTAATCTGCTTAAGAGAGTTTGTGTTTTGTTGATGGATTGTTGAGAGGAGAGTTCTTGATTGTGAGATTTGCAATGAATTGTTTTTAGGTCGGCAAACAGTCTTGAAACTTTTTCTTTTGAAGTTGCATGTAACTGGGGTAACATGTCACACACACGTTCGCATTTGACTGAAGGTGTATCATTGATGATCAAGAGTGCTTGTGCATTTGTTTTTATGAGAATCTTTTCTGAGGCTACGATGTCATGATCCATCCTTGCTTATGATTGTTTTGTTTTGTTTGCATTTTGTTTTTTTTATAACTTGCTCGAGGGCGAGCAAGGAGTAAGTGTGGGGGTATTTGATAGGCATTTTTGTGTTGCATATTTTAGTATCATTTTATTGTCGTTTGTGCATGCATTCATTCGTTTTAATTAAGTTTTTGTTTGTATTTCATTTATCATGTCTGCATACCATGCGCTACGCCTTGGAGAAGATTAAGAATCTGCTACACATGCATAATTCGCAAGCTGCTGTTGCATGAGAAGAAGAAAAGAATGATCAGCTTGGAGCAGCGCTGCTGAAGAAGATGGATGCGCGATTGCGCATGCCATAGCGCTGATGGTGAAGAGCGTTGAGATGATGCGCTAACACGCAAGAAAGATGTTGTTTGCGCTTGAAGCAGCGCAAGCGCGCTAAAGGATTGTGGTCTGCGCTGCTGTGTTATTGCGCAAGAGTAAAAGCTTCCGATCGATCGGGTGTTCTTTATCGATCGAGCGGGCCACTTGAGATTTGCGGGACAGAAAGTTGGTGAAATTCGCTAGCTCGATCCGGCCAATTCATCCTATCGAGCGAGATATCGTGCAGAATAAAAAAATAGAATTTCGGATTTTTAAACTCTTATTTTGCGGGCTTTATTTCGTGGGCTTTCAAAGCAATATAAATACATATTTCGACGGCAGAAAAAGGGAGATCGAACGCAGAAATTGGAGACGGCTACAGACAGAGAGAATGCATCTGGCGGCTGGGTTTTATCTTCTCTGTTCTTAGATTTTAATCTTCTAGTTTTTATTCTTGGTTAAGGAAGATGAACCCTTGATTTTATTTACTTTGTGAGATTCAGATTTTCAATGTTTGATTTTTATCGAGTATCAAGAGTTGTTTTGATTTAATTCATTCTTGTGTATTTGATTATTAGATTGATCACCTGATAATTTTTTCGTACAATCTACCGCTAAACTAGAATTCAAATCCGTTGTTTGAATCATCTAATTTGTGAAGCAACTGCGTTTAATATTTTCTGCTGTTGAATTTGTTAATCGTAGGAACAACAATTGACTAGGCTAAATACATACGCTGGTGCATCTGTTGTCTAGATTCATCAGTTTCACTCATATGAATGAGACCTTAGATTTAAATATAAATCATTGGTATTTGGGTTGATTTATTGGTAAGGGTTAATCTAGAACGCTGGTGTCTAATTAACAAAGATTAAGGTGGAACAGGAATTAGATTTTCAATGGTGAATATTCAATGAAAATTAATTATTTTTAGAGAATCGATGATCGAGTGAATGATTTCAAGGGTGTAGTCGACCGATACCAAGTCTCGTTAATTTATTGATATTTCTTATTTTAATTCATGCATAGTAGTTTTTAAAATCCAAAAAACCCCTTTTATTATTTTATGTATTTTAAGAACACTATTTAAATTTTACTATCCTCGTGGAAATGATCCCTACTCACACTACTGCATATTTTGTTATCTGATTTGAGTTGGGTAATTTAGACGTGATACGACTAAGCGCTACCAGTCTGCGCTTAACATTTGCATAGCTAGCCTGTCGATCCTACGCAACCTTAATTCTCTTCTTGATCTGTCCAACAATATCAACAGCCTGTTGGACTAACTCTGGTCCCTCTACCTGTCGCTCCCCCAATTCCTCCCAGAACAGTGGAGTACGACACCGTCGTCCGTACAACGCCTCAAACGGAGCCATTCCAATACTGTGATGGTAACTGTTGTTGTATGCAAACTCGATTAATGGCAACTGATCTTGCCAAGCTAGACCGAAATCCAAAGAACACGCTCGCAGCATGTCTTCAAGAGTACGAATCATGCGCTCTGACTATCCAGTCTTTGGATGATATGTTGTACTCAAGCTGAGAGTAGTACCCATAGCGTGCTCAAGACTCCCCCGGAACCTGAAAGTAAACCTGGGATCCCGATCGCTGACTATGCTCACAGGCACTCCGTGCAATCGAACAATCTCCTGGATGTACAACCGTGCCATCCTATCAAAACTGTAGTCTCGGTTAAAGGAATGGAATGTGCTGATTTGGTGAGTCGGTCCACCACAACCCGGATAGCATCACAATTCCTCAAACTCACCGGTAAATGGGTCACGAAGTCTATCATGATCCTCTCTCATTTCCACTCAGGAATAGATAAATTGTGAAGCAAACCTTCAGGTCGTTTGTGTTTCTGCCTTAACCCGCTGACACACCAAACATTTAAAAATATACTGATACACACTTCTCTTAATTTCTTTCCATTATACCCTTGTACGTATACTCTTGTACACCGAAAGGATTCTCATACCTAAAAATGAGAATACTGGTTATCCTGCCACAGATAATAATAATTCCTTGCTGAATTTTGACTTGCGCTACTCAGATGAACAAAACTGTTTCATCTCTCTTTGGCAAAGTCCTTAATTAAATACACCCTAGCACATTCCTCGACTCGATCTCATCGAATCAGACATATAAATGGCCTAGTGAATCCAATAGACATATCGGAAAAATCAGTGACAACAAGTCTGCTAGATCTGGTAACCTTAGATCTCAGCTGCTGTCCTTTTTTCATATCTAAACACTTGATGTCATCCTGTTAGTATTCATTGAAATTCAAATACTTGCTAGATCATTTTGCTGATAATTCCAGAATTATTGCAGAAACGCTTCTGAGAACTGAAAATCTGAGTACTATACCCATCCTATCAGTTCCTTATCATCAAGTGATGAACATTTATCTCCCCCATCTGTATCTACCACAGATAAATTAGAAGTAAAACTTTTTATCAACTCTTTTTAAGCAGAAGGAAATCCAAAAGCTGAACTAGTATATTATTTGGAAACAGTTATGTCTATCTCTGACTGCCTCAGATGATATTCACAAGTAGTCACTGGGTGCTAAACTTGCACAAGTCTAACTGACTATTTTAAAGCAAGCATAAACACCTAAGTGTACAACATTTCCCTATCCAAGAGAATTCTTACACTGACGAATCTATACTGAAACTTAGCAGGTTAATGACATCTGTAAATCACTAATTACTAGATCAATCATCTGATAGATCTCAAACTCTATTGATGCAAAATGTTCCTAGTCAGGAAATGTTTATCACATCATATTTATTATTGACCACTAAGATCAAGTATCTTTTCAAAGTTATCAGACTGTCACTAAATTATATTTTAACGTAACTGTTGCACTGATCTCTAGACTTAGTAAACTTTCCATAACCCTCTGAAGTATACAAGACTTCCAGAATATCATTGGAAATATACTTCCCCATGTCTAGTATTGATCACAGTTTACGTTTCCCAGTATAATTCATCCAGTGTCTTGATGTAAACTTGTCTTTACTTGAAAATCCAATAATCAAATTTCAGTTCTTACAGGAAAATTTACCTATGTAAATTCATCACTTGGAATTCCCTGTTCATTAATTAATTTTCTGATAAAATCAGACAATACTGGTCAAACCCCTTGGTTCTCCTCCAGTATCACGTGCGAGAACTGTCCGTACAGAATATTCATTTGTCAAGGAATCTTTCCCAAGACTATTCTGTCCACGAAAACCAAAATCTGTATCTGATGAAGTCAAACGTTAACTTATCACATCCCTTGGCACTAACCCAGCACCAAGTATAATTCAAGAAGACTCAAATAAATTTTGAATATTCTTCTGATAGTTATACCCATTGCTATGACTGTACATACAACGAGACTGAGGTAAGTCTTCCTAAAATGCCACACTGGAATAGAATCCTTCCAGAGTGCACCGGCATAAGGTCGCACTTACTATACCATCTTGAAACTCGACAGTCATCAGCATCTTGGCATAACTCATCCCTGAGTCTCTAATACTATGCAGTATTCCTATCCGGACCAAAATCACTGGTCAGAAGCACAACTCAAATCCTGAGTCTACAAGCACTTGAAAATTAAATCCTGTTGAATATCATTTCAACTAAACTCTTGGATTAAATCCCCGAAATTCCAAATAAAGATCGAAACTTATCCGCCCAGAATGATTACTTGTAAAAAAAAATCCATTTCATGATTGTTCTGACAACTGGACATCTGTATCCCTAACAGAAGATAACTAAACCTTGATACCACACTTAGTATCTATTCAATCCAAAGCTATACCTTATTGTGACTGTTTCCAAATCCCCAGACTGAGTAGCCTTTCCTATATAGTCCCTGAAGCACAAAGGCCTCCAAACAATCTTTGAAGTATGAAAACTTCCAGAGTAATACCGACTAAGGGTCACGTCTCCTCACGTCTAGTCCCGGTCATAGTCCACAACTCTTGATATTCTTAACCTGGCATTCTGATGAAAATCCATCATCACAAGGCAACCACCTAAAGATGTCAAAAACAATTCAATTGTTCTAATGAAATCTGCCTATAACAAACGCTCATGCCCTCCCGATGAAATCATATCATCCCTGGCAACCACTTTGGTTTACTAGAATATTCTGTCTAGAACTATTCCGCTGAAACATGCAAAATCTAAAATATACAAATGATCAATCTTTTATTTCAATAAAACCAAAATAATCTCAAAGATTACAATACTCGAACCATCAATCCAGGTTCTAATCTTTATTGCAATCTCATGTAATACATAACTTAATCAAAAGATTACACCAAAAATGTACAACAAAATCTTAGTACATCAAATACTGAAATCTTTAATACAACTGATTACAACTGAAATACTGTTTACAATAAAATACATTATTTAAACTCCTGCGGAATTCTTTCATTCCGTCTACTGATCTTGAACATGAGGTTTCCCGTCTGCCACTCATGTCAGCAGATCTTCTTCCTTGCAAGATCTAAAAGAATAAACTTACTACCGAAAACTACCTAAATGGTCAATCTCCGGTAGGATCTTCTGATAATCTCTCCAACTACTAGTGGAGAGTCTTTCGGGGTGGCTTCCTTGGTCGACGTGGAATGGATGACTAAATGTCACACATTCCATTCAACCTTGAGAAGTGCCCGGCGTTGAAAACTGGATCTTTTCTTCCAGCTACATCCTGTTGGGATCCACATAATACGAACTTCTGATGCCAACCTTGGCAATGAGGATCTTGGAAAAACCTAGACATCGTGCTATTCAATTCCTGATACTGCTATCGTCATTGAATCCAAATTGTAATCCTACAAGGGATAACCCAAAATCAATACTATGTCCCAAAGAATCTTATTGCATGCTCTGATACCATAAATGTAGTGACCCGCACCGTGATCACCAACTAGTCAGAACTTCAGCATGCAATTAATCAATAAAATAATCTTAATCAGAGTAACTGCGGAATTTAAGTAAGTCAAATACCAGGTAAGGGAAACCTAGTGGTCAACCCTGCTATCCAGCCTTGGTCACCACCTAACCTCCCTATCCCCGGGAGAACTACCTGCAACTGCCCCATAGAATAGGGCATCCAGCCAAAAAAAAAAACAACCGAAAGTGAGCCTAACATGCTCAGTACGAGAGTATGAGTATACATTATTATATGCGCATGAATGCAAATGAACTAGGTACCAAGACAAGAGGTCAAGAATATCTGATCGAGAACTTGGGCCTTGGTATGTGCCACACTGAGCCGTCGCTGCAGGAGGTGACCGACATACCCAGATGCCCTGATGGCGACCTAACACAAGTACACGTGTCCAACCAATCATCAGTGACCTGACACGAGCTCATGTGTCCAACTGATATTGGTGACCTAACACAAATCTATGTGTCCAACCATCAACCGACAGGATATGGTAAATATCCCAATACCTAATATCACAATGATACAGGCTCAATATACTCATATATGCAACATACAGTCATGACATGCTATATATAAAGGCATATAAAACATGCAATCACATAATCCATGCAAACACGTAATACATGCATACTCAATCTGGATATCTAGAATAATACTTCTGTATCTTACTAAGGCAGAACCTATAAGCTCCCCCTCTAGGTCCAAGCCTACCATGCAGCACTACAACATAAATAACCATGCATTACCACTTTATTCTAAAAGTCTTAACTACGCTATAGCATACTTTCTATTTACTATAAGGAGTCAGAGCTATACCTGCGTCGGTCGTTAGCCCGCTGATGACGATTGCCCCAGAACTTGGGCACCGCTCCGCAGCAACCTTGGAGCGCCTCACCAACATTCGGACCAAGCCTCAGAAGGCTGGAATCCACCTAAATAACCTAAAATACACCTAAACCGAGAGATAAAGAAGTGTTTTGGGGTGAAAAATGAGGCCTTTGGAACCCCTATTTATAGACCACGATCGGAAGCTCCGATCACAGGATCAGAAGCTCCGATCGTCACATGCAGCTACGTGTTCAATCCTCGAAGAAACCTGGCACTGGACGGGGATCGGAAGCTCCGATCGCTCCGCTTTTTCCGAACTGTTTTGGGGTGCTTCCGAACTAGTTTTGGACACCCGGGACCTATCCTACCATTTTCGGACCTTTTGGGTCTGATTTTCCACTTATTTTTATCAAATAATGACTCCTTAAACATGTTTTGACACATTTAAAATTATATGTCATTTTTTAACATGTTTAAAATCACTTAATATTGTAAAATAAAATCGGGCTACTACATTTAGTCTAACACAAATATGAAATTCAAGAAAAAAAATATGAACCCTAGCCCCTAAATTGAAAAAAAAACAAATATGAAATTTGATCCAAAACTAACAATCTCACAATCTAATATTAAAAAATACAATTTTTCAATGGTAGAAGTATCAAGAAAATCGCCATGGAAAGTGAAAGGCTAGAACTAAATTTTGATTCACTTGCAACTTTTCAATGGCCAGAAGACTTTATTCGAGTCTGCAACTAGCGGGGCGAGGGCGGCCGACAACGACATGACAAAGTAGGCGAGAGAGTCGATGATCGGCGTTGTTGCCTTTTGTTTCTGTGTTGCTCTTCTTCTCTACGGGTCGATGACTTCTGTTTCTGCGCTTCTTCTCCTTTTTCGTGTTGCTCCTCTCTCTTTTATCTTCTTCTTTAACTTTAATTTTTTTTAAAAATATATCATTAATCAACCTAGGCGGCATCTGCCTAGGCGGGCGATTAATATTGTGACACCCTTAGCAAGAAAGCGAGGCGGTGGGCTATCGATCGCCTAGAAGACGCTTTTTAGAATACTGTCGTATAATGAGAATTGAGAACTATATCAAAATTTATGACCTTTAAGTAAATAATTAATTCAGCAGTTCGAAATTGATAAAATGCAACAACAGAATATATAACAAACTGTAAGACCGAGCGCTTGCCTCTTTACCAAAAACTATAGCTGGTGGTAATGGTGCAACTCAAATCTTTTAAACCGCACAACAACCAAGCGCTATGGTTCAACTGCTCTACCAGCAGGGATAATTATTGCACCCCAGTACAAACACTGTCAGAAAAAATTCAATAACCAAAATAATATTTTGGCAAAAATAGATTTACCATGATCATTCAAGAATTTTAAATGAATAAAATTTTTCCACTGAAATAGTCAATAATATAAACAGAAATCACATAACAAATTCAAGAACAACAAATAAAAATTGTGGATAAACAAATAAAAATAAAGAACTTAAAAATATTATGAACCTTAAGTTACTGTTGAAGGATTACAAGTAAATACTTCACTGTTAGAGCCGTCAAAACGGGTCAGGCCCATCGGATCATCCCGTCCCGCCATGAAAAATTGACGGGTTGGGTCATGGTTTTACTGGCCCGTTTGGAGGCGGGCCTAAACGGGCCATGGGTTGCAGTTTTAAAATAAATATTTTTTATATTTTTTTTAATTATGGGTATAAAAACACTTATTTTAAAAAAAAATTTAAAACTGATATTTGATTTTTTTTTTAATATCTTACATTATTATCTTTTTATGATTAAATATCTATTTATATTATTCATATTATTTGTAAATGTGATTTTTTTATCCAAAATATAATAGTTAACATCAAAATTTATATGATTTGTTTGATTGTGACATTTATTATTTGTTATTGTGTAAAATTTTTGTTATTTTTTTTCAATCTCAAATATTAATGTTGTTTTTTTTTTTTTTTGAATTTTTTTTAAATATTGGCGGGTTGACCTGCCTAACCCAACACCCGCGGCGGGGCGGGGTTTTTATGGCCCGTTTGGAGGCATGCCTAAATGGGCCAACCAAACGGACTGCGGGTTGTGGCGGGGTGGGGCGGGGTGGGCAGACACGTCTGACTGCTCTATTCACTACGACCAACTGAATAAATAAATAAGTAAGTTCTTATCAAATTAAAAAACAAAACCTTATCAAATTAGATAATTGAATTAATGTCAAGCTTATACCAAAAATTTACGAACTTTAGCATAATTATTCAAAAATATCGAATAATTAATCAATGGAACAAACAAATAATGTATGCAATAAAAATAGCAACAAAATCAACAAAAAAGCCCTAAAATTTTGGGAGAAAGATCACAATAGAGAAATCCATAAAAACATAAAAAATCAACACCAAAATGATAAAACTCTTTAACACTTGTGAAAAAACAACAAAATTTTGGTCAAATTCAAAGATGGAAACATATTTCGAAAAAAAGTTTCGAACCTCTTTTGCACTTTACTTTCGACGATTTCTTCTCCTTCGTAACGTCGTTCGTCACTTTCTTCTCTTAAAAGATTAAAAGATTCTCCTTTTCGTCAATGACAACAAGTGTATTGAATGATTTTCACCAGAGATCATTTTTTTTCCTCCTCGGATGAAGTTGTTTTGAGCGACATGATTCTTTAGGCTCTTTTATTAATTTATTTATTCAAAAATTAAATAAAGTGTATAATTGTATTTCATTTAAAGTTGAAGGCAATTTCGTAGGACAAACTTTTGTCAAGGTCTGTCCTTATGGACCTGACAGAGGGACAACTTGTGTTCGCTGCTGGGATTTAAAGGCAATTTTTTGGTTGATGAAATCCTAGCATATGAGTAATACCTAAATCATGCATTCAATGTTTCTTATTTTTACACATAAACGTAATTAATGATATATTGTTGACGTAACAAATCATGGGATAATACTCATATGCTAGGTTGAACTCTACCCAATTTCTCCAATATTATTATTAAATAAATTGTTTTTTTAGATGATTAAATAAATTAAATTATTTAAAGACGCAATTTGAGAAGTCGAAGTTTGGGGTTTTGTTAGGCAAATTTGGGCTACTGTGAACTGTCCGCTACGCGCATCGCTCTCTTTTCTCAGACGGCAATGTACGAGAAAATGCGAGCCACCGGTGCATTCTCGAGACTGCGCTGTGTGGCTAGGGCGGCGAAAATTCCTTCGCCGATTGATTCCAACTCCTTTCTAATCGAACAATTGGCGATCGATAATGCTTCTCAGCTGAACTGCTCATTCTCTCTGCGCAGCCGCTTCTGCTCCGCCCCCGCCCTTCTGTCAGGTACTTTACATTCGCCATGTTCGATTTATTAAATTGCCGGAAGAGCTTAATAGTTTCTACAGAAAGAAAAACCGAAAAGAGAAGGCAGATAATGGTTTGATTTGCTGACCTAAAAAGTTTATAGCTTGTAGGTAATGGTAACTGATAAGTCAGAAAGTTGGGGTCTTTTTGTCTTACAAACAGTTAACGAAGATGCGAACACCATGCTAGAATATTGCAAACTAATGATGATGCCGTGCCTTTTAGTTATTTCTTGATAAACTTAAGATCATTCTAAAGTGTTTATATTTATATGTGGTTTGCCCTGAAGACAAACTCAAGTAAATCCCGTCGCTTTGGTTTTTATGTCAATTACGAATTTTCGGTGTTAAATTGTAGGCCAAATAATTATAATCAGAATTGCTTTACATACAGAAGTCAGAATCGTGTTTAGCTGTCGATATGCATGTTTTTACTCACACTTGTCCGCTTGTTTGTGCATAGCAGCCTTCAAGCTAAGTTAGCTTGTATCAGTTGAAAAATTGATCAATGATTTGTCTGATAACGCAGGAAATATCCATGGAAACCCATCCCGAATGCAGTTAAATTATCAAAATGTTATGCATCCTGAAACGGCTTCAATGCTGGGGCCTAGGGTAGCTTTTTCTTCAGAAGCTGGCATGGTTGAAAATGATTCATCAGGTAGTTAGTTATTTTTGTTATTAGAGGGTAACTTTTCTGGACAAATGCAATGTAGCCCAGGCACGAGGATACACTTCAAAATTCGATGTATGAAGGAAATTATTTCACATGACATTTGGTTTGTACTTTACTTATTATTTGACAATGATTGAATAAAGATTAACCAATGTTTATTTAACTATGAATGACCACTCCATTGCATTATTTTTACCATGAATCCTTAATCCGTCTATTTAAGATACTCTTAAAGTATGGTTATAGCCTTTTCTGCATTTGCACGGCCAAGGCACGTGCTTTACTAAAGGGCTGCACCTGCATAAGTTTTCAGTTGCGCCCAGAGCTTATGAAATGGTTTTCGGCTTTGAACAATTATGATTCATGAAATTTCAAATCGATGATACTTGTTGATTGGTCTTTCATGATTGTGTTAGATGCAGGGACTGCAAAGGAAGTATATGAAAATATGCTGAAATGTGTATCTGAGAAGAGAACTGCACCTCCTAATGCTTGTTTATGGTCACTTGTTGCTAAATGTGGTACCCATGAAGATATCAAGCTTCTATTCGATATTTTGGAGAGACTTCGAAGATTTGTGAGTGCTTATGTGGCTTGATTGTGTGCAATTTGAGACCTCACCTTTTTATATGCATTCATATTTTTTACTTCGTTGTGGATGCAGAGACTCTCCAATCTTAGGATACCCGACAATTTTAATAGTGCACTTTGCAGGGATGTTACCAAGGCCTGTGTGCGTGTAGGGGCCATTGATTTTGGTGAGAACATATTGTATCACTGTTTTTCAGTTCCATCTCTCTAATTATAAATTTAAATTCAGAATCACAGCATCGAAGTCTGGCAATTCATAGAACAAGAGTTCATTTGATTCTTATTTTAGATGTAGATGTAGCTGTTGATCAAATTAAAGTAGTTTTATCTTGGGTTTTTATTTCCAAAGAGGATGCAGTGTTTTGAAATTGGATCCTCTTCAGTGGTGTGCTGTGTAGTATTGCTTTGACTTATTTGGCTGACAAGAAGTCAAACTTCTTTCTTTTGTTCTGGTTTGTATGTGTTTTCTCATCCATATATGTAAAAGTCTAACTGTTAGTTGCACCAGGTAAGAAGGCATTGTGGAAACACAATTTATATGGATTGACTCCTGATATTGGATCTGCTCATTTTCTGTTGGTATGTTTCCCGTTCACTCGTTTGAAATTCGATTTGATGTCTATTTGTATAGTTGCACAATTCCATATCAGAAGCAAAATTTCCTTTATCTCTCTTTCCATCCTCAGTTACATGCCAAACAACATAATGATTTAAAACTCATGGTAAAAGTGATGAAACTTGTAAAGAGGAATGGGTTACCTCTGCAACCTGGTACGGCAGATATTGTTTTCAGGTATGTATTTTGAGCGGTTCCTTTAGTGTTTCATTTAATCATTCCCATCTAATTTTTTATTTAATTTATATATTTTTACTCATTCGTTAACTTTCTTGAACACATTTAGAGATTCAATTTTCTACTGCCCATTGGTAACTCAAGATTTTATCGAAATAATATTGGTTCCCTGTCTACCCTTATTCCAGCCATGCCATGCTCCGTATCAAATTTACTACCTTTTTCACATGAACTCATGTACCCTGTTATATATTATAGAATTGGAGATAAATTTATTTTCTATATCTTCATGAGAGTACAAGACACCTTTTAAATAGACTACAAGGCTTACAACAGACTCCAAAAAATCAGAAATCAAATATTACCCTATCTAATTTACAAAGGTTGAATTATCTTATCAAAACAAAACTGAACAGTATAAGATAATATCAAATATCAATTATATCTAATTATCTTATTCTACACTCCCCTCAAGCTTGGCTGTAGATATTGATGAGCCCAAGCTTGCCAACAAGAAAATCATGAGTGGATTCTGACAGTCCCTTTGTTAGCAAATCAGCAAGCTGATGAGATGTAGGCACATATTCAATACTAAGAATCTTTCCATTGATTTTTTCCTTGATAAAGTGTCGATCTATTTCAACATGTTTTGTCCTGTCATGATGCACCGGATTGTGAGCTATGCTGATTGTCGATTTGTTGTCACAGTAAAGAAACATAGGACCAGTACAATCCATCTTCAATTCCTTCAACACCCGCCTAATCCATAGAAGCTCGCATACTCCTTGTGCCATTGCTCGGAACTTAGATTCGGCACTACTCGCCACCACTGACTGTTTCTTGCTGCGCTAGGTAACAATATTTCCCCAAACTTTTGTACAGTACCCTGAGGTCGATTTCCGATCATCAACGGAACCCGCCCAATCAGCATCAGTGAATGCACTAACTTGGCGATCATCATTCTTTGCGAAGAACAAGCCTCTCCCAGGAGTGTGTTTCAAATACTTCAAAATTCTATATACTGCATCCAAATGCCCTTGTCGAGGTGAGTACATGTATTGACTGACCAGGCTAACCGCAAATGCAATATCAGGGCGAGTATGTGAAAGATAGATAAGCTTCCCAACCAGACGTTGATATTGTCCAACATCTACCGTTTTTCCCTCAAGCATTTGTCGTTTATTGCCTGATTCAAGAGGAGTCTTACTTGGTTTGCAACCAAGCATACCTGTTTCTTCCAATAAGTCTAGCGTGTACTTCCTTTGGGAAACTGAAATGCCTTTCTTAGTTTTGGCAATCTCCATTCCTAAGAAATATTTCAGTGCTCCAAGGTTTTTGACTTCGAATTCCCTCGCCATCATTTGTTTCTCATTCTCCATTTCTTGATTGTCATCTCCAGTGATAATAATATCATCCACATACACAATTAGAATTGTGATCTTCCCTTTCACAGAGTGTTTGATAAAAAGTGTATTATCAGCTTCCCCCTGATTGTATCCAAATTTCTTGATAGCTTTTGAAAATCTATCAAACCAGGCACGTGGGGACTGTTTTAATCCATAAAGAGACTTGTTAAGCTTACAAACGGTCTCACTGCCCAACTTTTCCACAAACCCTGGAGGCTGACTCATATAAACTTCCTCTGCTAATTCACCATTTAGAAAAGCATTTTTTATATCGAGTTGATGTAGAGCCCAATCAAGATTAGCAGCCAAAGACAGAAGAATGCGAACTGTATTTAGTTTGGCGACTGGGGCGAAAGTTTCATAATAATCAGTGCCATAGGTTTGTGTGAACCCTTTGGCTACCAGACGTGCTTTATGTCTTTCGATTGAGCCATCTGCCCGGTACTTGACTGTAAAAACCCATTTACAGCCCACGGTGTTTTTCCCTTGAGGTAGCTGGACCAAGTCCCATGTATTATTTTGCTTCAAGGCATGCATCTCTTCTAGCACAGCAGCTTTCCATTCTGGAACATTAAGGGCTTCGCTGATTGACCTGGGAAGAATCACACTAGACAAACTCGAGGTAAAAGCACGAAATGAGGGGGACAGGTTGGTATATGAGACAAATTTAGATATAGGGTGTTGAGTACACGATCTCTTTCCTTTCCTAAAGGCTATTGGTACTTCAAGATCAAGAGTGTTACCTGGCTGAGGATCTGCTATCGGTTCAGTTGCTGGACTGTGCATAGGATCCACAATATCTGTGTTTACCTGAGGAATCCTCTGTCTTCGTCTCGAATAGACTAGTACCTCGTTTTGATGTGTTGCGTCTCCCCCTGTTTTTGACACGGGAACATGTTCTGGAGAGTTGGGTTCATGTGGAGAAGGATTAACGATGATAGGATCAGGACAGGGAGAAAATATTTCCATATTATTTCTGAGAGGTGCATTATCCCAACCAGCTCTATCAGTTTCCCCCCCCTTGAGAATCTGGAGTGAAAAAAGGCTTGTCTTCAAAGAATGTAACATCACATGAGACAAACATTTTTCGAGTATTGGGACAATAGCAACGGTAACCCTTTTGTGTAGGAGAATAACCGACAAAGATGGCCTTGATAGCACGAGGTTCTAGTTTATTTCGGTTGTGATCATGAACGTGGACGAAGGTGGTGCACCCAAAAGTTTTCATGGGAAGGTTATGAGATGCAGAAACATGAGAAAATGATTGAGAAAGAATGGACAGTGGTGTTTCAAATTTTAGAGGGCGACTTGGTAATCGATTAATGAGATAGGCAGCGGTTAGGACAGCATCCCCCAAAGATACTTTGGAACATTCATGGTAAACATGAGGGCACGAGCAACTTCTAAAAGATGACGATTTTTTCTTTCGGATATCCCATTTTGTTGTGGAGTATCGACGCAAGAGCTTTGGTGGATAATACCATTTTCTTTCAGATAGCTGCCGAGAATGGTATTGAAATATTCTCTACCATTATCAGTGCAAAGGGTGCGAATCTGAGTATTAAACTGAGTTTTTATCATTTTGTGAAAGTGTTGAAAAATTGTGCTAGTTTCAGATTTGGAGTGTAGAAGATAAACCCATGTAATACGAGTATGATCATCAATGAAAGTTAAGAACCATCTTTTACCATGAATAGTAGGAATTTGTGAAGGGCCCCATATATTGCTGTGAATGAGAGAGAATGGAGCAGTGGGTGTATATGGTTTGGGTGAGAAAGAAACACGAGTATGTTTTGCTAACTGACAAAATTCACAACGTAGCAAATCAGAATTTTTATTAATAGATAAAGACGGTAACAAATGTTGCAAATATGAAAAACTTGGATGTCCTAACCTATGATGCCATAACATTATTTCCCTAACATCTGAAACAGAGGAAGACGCAACACTAGATACCAAAGACTGTCGATATGTTGGCGGAGTATCCTCAAGGTAATAAAGTCCATTGTGGAGTTTAGCACTACCAATCGTCTTCCCCGATAGTAGGTCCTGAAATACACAGGAGACAGGTGCGAATTTGGCAATACAATTGTTATCACGAGTAAGTTTACTGATAGATAGTAAATTGTAGGTCAAGGAAGGAACATGGAGAACTGATTTGAGTGTGATATCTCGGGACAGAACAACATCACCAATGCCTGCAACACATGTTAAAGATCCATCTGCAATTTGTACAGTAGTGTTTTTCGTACAGAAAGTATATGAACAAAAAATGCTAGAGTCTCGAGTCATGTGATCAGAGGCACCGGAATCAACTATCCAAGACTCGTTGAGACAAGAGCCAAGAGCGGTATGATTTGTACCAGACTGTATAACGGAGCATGAGCCAACCGGTGAACTTGAGGAAGGATTGAGTGATGTCTGACGAAGGAGGCGACAATACTCCTTAATCTGATTGATTTGTTCTTTGGTGAACGGAACTGAAATGTTGGAAGTTGCTGGCTGTTCAGGGGCAGATTGGATATGCAACCCACGACCATCAAACTTTTTTCGCGGCTGCCAATTTGCGGGTTTCCCGTGAATTTCCCAGCATTTGTCCTTTGTATGGCCAGGACGATGACAGTGGTCACACCACGGCCTCTTGGTTAGACGCTGACCTGGAGTATAATTTTTGTGCGACACCATGACAGAAGATTCAGGAGCAGAGACAGATTGTGGCACAACATCTGGGAGCATAACCTTGCGGCGAAGTTCTTCACGTCTGACCTCTGCAAAAGCGGCATCAGGTGATGGAAAAGGGTCACGTGCAACCAGCCTCCCTCGGACATCGTCCAGATCATGGTTGAGGCCCACGAGGAACTCAAAAACCCTTTCCTTTTCCAGATTAAGCCTGATTTTCGGGCTGCATTCAGTACACGTCTTCGTGTCCTCAAGAAAAAAATCTAATTCTTGCCATAAATCCTGCAAATCAGAGAAGTACTGTGTGACTGAGTTAGAGCCCTGTTTTATTTCCTTCAACTTGGACCGAATTTCAAATACTTGAGAGGTATTTCCGAGGTCGGAGTACATTTTCTGAGCAGCATCCCAAACCTCTTTAGCCGTGTTGAACCACAAGTAGCGACGGCTAATTTGAGGCTCCATGGAATTCACAAGCCAAGCAAGAACGATGGAGTTTTCGGACAACCAAGTTGTATAAGATGAATCAGAGGAGGCTGGGGCAGGGAGATCTCCTGTTAAATGCCCTAATTTTCCACGGGCACAAACCACAATCTTGACCGATTGTGCCCACTGGAGATAGTTGCGGCCATTGAGACGATGGACTGTAATTTGGAATGAATTAAGGTCACCCCCGGAAAGAGGAGTAATAGACCCAGTTGGCCCAGAGGATGTTTTGATCTTGGATCCATCGGATGGGATCTGAGATTTGGACGATTCAGTTGACATGTTGAACGTAATAGAGAAAAAAAAAAAAAAAATTCAGGAACCTCCGTTTGGCTTTGATACCATATAGAATTGGAGATAAATTTATTTTCTATATCTTCATGAGAGTACAAGACACCTTTTAAATAGACTACAAGCTTACAACAGACTCCAAAAAATCAGAAATCAAATATTACCCTATCTAATTTACAAAGGTTGAATTATCTTATCAAAACAAAACTGAACAGTATAAGATAATATCAAATATCAATAATATCTAATAATCTTATTCTACATATATGATCTGTGTGATTCCAGGATTTTTCTTAGCCTAGTGATTGTCCTTTAGTTTTTACTGCGTGCAAACATAACCCATGCGCAATTTTTTTATCTCTCAAATTGTTTTTAACTGTATAAAATGTGTGTATATGTATCGATATTCTTTATTTTCCCCCTATTTTTTCTCTTTGTTTAGTGAAATTCGTGGGCTGATATCTATGCAAATCACAGGAATTGGCTGAAACTTTGATGACATTTAAGTGTTGATGTGGTGTTTCAAGTTCAGCATTTTCATATAGTTTGTTTTTCTCATGGAACGTGGATTATTTCATTAACTATGCTACTTTTCCGAATTTAATTGTCTTATTCTGTTGCTAAATTTTTCTTGCAGCATATGTTGCAGTGCAGACAGGTGGGGTTTGATATCCAAATACGGGAAAAGGTTTGTGAAGTCAGGAGTAAGCCTTAGACAGACTTCCTTTGATTTGTGGATGGAATTTGCTGCAAGAAAAGGTGTTTAAAGTGCCTGTGCTTTGTCTTTACCGCAAAACCTCTTTCTTTATCTTAAATTTTTGTTGTTTATAATGTTTGATTGGATTGTTGGCATTTAATATAGAAATGTCAAGATCCGGTTAATTCCTTAATAACCTGCATCTTACATAATGTAAAAGGCTTGTAAATGCATCAGTACTCATTTTTGCTTTACCCGTTTGCAGGAGATACTGAGGCTATATGGGAAATCGAGAAGCGGAGATCAGAATCTATGAAACAACACTCTCTTTCTACTGGATTTTCATGTGCCAAGGTATTCATATGTTCTAGATCACTCGTTTGAAATTGTCTAGGTGATTGGATGGTATTTTAGAATCATACGGGATGGATCCTGGTGTACAGTCCTGTATTTATAGTGTAGTTCGTTTTTCTGTTTAGTTTTTTGCCCTTTAGCGTGACTGTGTTCTAAACCTGATGGTGCTTCTGCAATATTGATATGGATTATGGAATGCATCAGCAATCTACTCATGTTGATATCTTTCACAGGGTTTGCTTCTTAATCGTAAACCTGAAAGTGCTGCTGCAATTGTTCAAGCAATCAATCAGGTAATTTTGATTAAAAACTCAACTTTGAAATGTGAAATTAAAATCGTCACGAAGCCATCTGGGTAAAAACAGAGGCTTGTGCTTACCACATTAGGTGGCTGGGTTTTTATTAAAGTAGATGCAATTATGTCCTTGCTCTTGGTTAATCTTTTTTCTTGATTTTTTTTCTGTGGGCTTGCTTAGTTATGATCTTCAACTGTACGGGCAAACGTGATGGCTCTCGTTGATGTGCCTGCTTGCAGTACTATATTCTCCAAATAGTTTCCATATGTTCCATGTTACATTTGCCTTGTATGGAGGATGGAGTAGCAAGGTTATGACACTTAGGCATGCAAATAAAATATTCTGTTATATGACAATAGATGACCCATTTTGTACCCCCACACCCTTGTTCTGCATAGAATGCGAAATGAATCACGAAGGTTGATACCTCATTCATTCTTACTTGTTTCTTTATCATTCATTAAGATTGCTTACGTATTCCATATCAATATTTTTCCAGAGTACAACTGACACAAAGAGGGCAGGGTTTATGGTTGAACTTCAAAAGCTGGTTAGTGAGTGGCCATTGGAAGTCATTAAACATCAAAAAGAGGATAACAGAAAGGTACACTGATCTCATTATGTTTCCATTAAGATTGACAACAACAATTTTCTTCCTTATTTTCAAGTCAGAGTTGCTTCTGGCAAAAAAGAAAGAAAAGATATTTATAAGCTTGGTTCGTTCTTTGTTACTAAAATGCTGTTAAGACTTAAGATTGCATAGAATCAGTTCAGTAAGAATCGATGAAGATCACCGCATAAGCAACAGTTCTCTTTATCGTTTTGCCCAGGCCTTTGCTGCTGCATTACAAAGTGATATATCTACCCTGATTAGTGCTTTGCCAAGTGTGGGCGTGGTCAAAAACCTTACGATGGAAGATTTGACCGTAAAAGGAGTGTTATCTTGAAGTGTAGGATCAGTCAGAAAGATAGTGAGGATGATGTTGCGGGACACAGAGTATCCTATTTTGACTCTGACAAACCCAACTGTTTGATCAAATCATCAAATGGCAGGTATCTTGAGCTTCCTGCGTGCTTTTAACATTACATGATTTCAAAATGTTGCTTGGATCTTGTTCTTTCAAAATTATAGAAAGAAAATCATGAAGCAATTTTCTATGCTCAAGTATCATAGGAACAAAGACTTTTTTGTTCGTTGAGTCAAGAGTGTGTATTCCTAAAACACAGAAATCACATTGTGAGAGTGAAATTTTGCCCCTCCAAGGAGTGACTTGTTTCTCATAATGTATATATGATTTTTTGTACACTTCATTAGAGGTTTTTCATGTTGGTGTTTGTCACATCATTTAATGCTTATTTTTATTTATTAATTTCCCAAATATTCATTTTTGTACAATTTCTACACCATTGAATATTGTATATGCATTACAAATTTGTTCAAACAAAATCAGGCGTTTTTCATTTTCAGTTTTTTAGGTTCTCACCATAAATGTGAACTTGTCTAAACGTGGACTAATGATATTGGGTACATATCATGACTTGTGAATGTTCAGTTCTTCTAAACTCATTTACACGATTGGCCAACCTTATCTCCTTTTGGACACCTTCCGTTTTTAGGGCAAAAATCCATGCCATACTGAACTATATGCCTAAACTTGTACGTAAAATCAACAGGAATCTGGTGTTATGACCAAAACTAGCAAACATAAAAATACGAGTCAAAATATAAAATTCAATTATTTTACTATTTGTAATAGATTGATAACATCCTAGGTCTGCTTGGTATGGAGCCCCGTGAGTGTATTTATTACACGTGAAAGTTGAATCATAACTCAATGATGAGCAATATAAGTCCAAATTTGATTATGCTTTTAGGCTAAGTGTCGTTCGAATGATGAGATTATTGAATGACTAGTAAATAAATGATTTTAAAAAATAGATAATTAAGTGTCGTTCGAATGATGAGATTATTGAATGACTAGTAAATAAATGATTTAAAAAAAATAGATAATGATGTGTAATATGTAGTGATAAAACATAATATGTTTAGTTTGATTTTTATGAAAAGGTTTAATAAGGAGAGTTTGACATTATGCCCAAAATATTGCTGTTTTTGTTTTTAATATATACAAAAGGTAATCATTTTAAAGAAGCGGCAAGGGTATTTCTGGAACTAATGGGCATGACTAACAAATAGATTGTTAGTATTGGGGTGAAACGTGAGTTTACTTTTCTCACTTTGAGTCAGGATACTGAAACTAGAAGCTTTAAGTGTTTTTATTTAAAAATGTAGAAGAGATTAAGTGATTTTGATGTTTGAACAAATATTGGAAAAAATACTTATATTTAAATTTTTAAATATAGGTAGAATCAAAGCTCAAAAAACTAAAAATTCTAGCTTTTAAAATGCGAGTAAACCTAATATCTCTTGCAGGACACACCACACGTTTATATTTCATGTGCGCAATTTGTTGGCACTTCTACAAAAAGCCTAATTTTGATTCCGTAAAAACAAGAAACTCCTGAACGAAACACAATTCTAAAACACTACGTACATGGATGATGCCACCAGAAAAGAACACATTCAAAAGAAATGGTCCTATGTATAATACATTAACACTCAAAACTACAACATAAGCCAGAACAAAGTCCAGACTCCTGAGTTACAGAGCAAAAGGTTCCCATTAATGGAGGCAAAAAGTGGAAGTAAACTCAGCATCCTTGTGTTTCCATGGATTGCACATGGCCATGTATTCCCATATCTTCAACTATCCAAGAATTTGTCGAACAAGAAGTTCCATATATACTTCTGTTCTACAGCCATCAACCTGGATTCGATCAAAAATTCCCTTCAAGAACAATCCGATTCAATCCAACTAGTTGAACTCCAATTACCATCATTCCCTGATCTTCCTTCGCACTTCCATACAACTAAATACGTCCCTCCAAATCTCATGCAAAGGCTTTTTCATGCCTTCCAAATGTCTAGCTCCAGCTTCACTGATATCATCACCAATCTGAAGCCAGATTTGCTGATTTACGATGTTTTTCAACCGTGGGCTGCCAAAATTGCCACATCTATAAACATTCCTGCAGTCCATTTCGCTATCTCGGGGGCTGCTTCACATTCATTTGTTTATCATAAGTTCACAGGAAAAGATTCTACTTTCCCTTATCCGGCAATGTACCTTAAAGACCACGAATGGAAGGCGTTGCAGGCTGCGATTGGTCAGCTTAAAAGAGATGAGGATTACAAAGGTATACCATTTGCCCACTTTCAACTATCTGATGGCATTGTTTTGATGAAGACATGCGGGGGAATTGAAGGGAAGTATGTCGATTATTTGTCTGTTCTGTGCAAGAAAAACGTGCTGCCTGTTGGTCCACTTATTGCACAATCTAACGATGAAGAAAATGCTGCACAGATTGTGGAATGGCTGAGTAAGAAACCACAGTTTTCAACTGTGTTAATTTCTTTTGGTAGTGAGAACTACTTGTCTAAAGATCAAATGCAGGAGATAGCAAAAGGGTTGGAGCTTTGTGATGTTAACTTCATATGGATAGTAAGATCTCCTGTTGGCGAAACGATTAACATTAACGAGGTAATGCCGAAGGGGTTTCTTCACAAAGTTAAAGAAAGAGGTATTATTGTGAAAGGATGGGCACCACAAGCTAAAATCTTGGCACACGAAAGCGTAGGTGCTTTTATGAGTCACTGTGGGATGAGTTCTGTCATCGAAAGTCTTTATTTCGGCGTACCAGTTATAGCGGTACCATTGAAACTCGACCAGCCTTTGAATGCTAGGTTTTTGGTAGAGGCTGGTGCAGGTGTGGAGGTTGCAAGAGATGAGGATGAAAATATAATTAGAGAAGAGGTTGCGAATGCGATAAATAAGGTTATTGTAGAGAAATGTGGTGAAAAGTTAAGGCTTATGGCGAAGGAATTGAGTGAGAAGATGAAAAATGAAGAAGAGGAGGCCATGAATGAAGCAGCGGAGCAGCTGTTGCGGGTTTGCATGAAGTATAAGCAACAGACTTGAGAATGCTATAGCATAAAATATGTTCGTTACGGAATGAGCTTAATTTCATGAAACTTGAAGTAAAAGAACATATGGCTATATAATTTATAATGATACAATAAATTATAGACAACAATATCTTTACATGTATTCATGGACAAACTTGGAGTTAGGAGTACTGATGGATTCTTCTACATTTGAGAAGTGCATTCTTCCATGTTTAGCAAGTATATTATGGTAATTATATCAATTTATATCGAGTGACGTTAATCTACTATGACAGAAATGTCTTGTTTTCAAGGATATTGGGGAAAATAATTTTTTTCCATTAACTTGTTAATTTTTTTGGTTTTGTGTTCATTAATTTTCAAAGTTTGATTTTGATACACTGATTTTTTGTTTTCGACCATTTGGTTTAATTGCTGATGTGACACCAAAAAATGACGACATGACGTCAAAAAATGATGACGTGGTACCGAAAAATGCTGACATATCAAGCTGTCATGTTAGAAATTGAACCGAATAACGAAAATCAAAAGTTAATTTATTAAAATCAAAATTTAAAAATTTAATGGACCAAAGCAAAAAAAATGAATAAGTTAATGAAAAAAATAAATCATCTTCCCATAAATATGACATAAAAGAATTATCCGTTTTAACGTTAAGTTCATCCACGATTGAGTCAATAAACATAGGGTTAATTGCGTATATTATCCCTTGCGAAATTACGAAATTGTTAAAAACTTCTTATAATTATTAACTCCTTGTGTTTTTAAATTTTGAACATAAACACCCTTAAAAACATATACAAACAAAAGATTGAATACTCAAAAAATTGAAAACATAAGGAGTTATCAAGGGCGGTCCTTATGGAGGGCGAGTCGGGCGACCGCCCTGGACACCAATTATTTTTATAAATTATTATAATGTTATATAATTTTAGTCAATTGTAGAAAAAATAAAATTCTCGTTCATAGCTCTACATGACAAGCACATATATGATATATACATCCATAAGTAATTAGTCAATTCTTTCTTTCAAGTCGTTCAAAGTTCATCATATTTAATTTTCAGTTGCAATTTTTCGTAGTATGCACCTCACATAAAATAGTTTTTTAATAAATTCTCTTATTAACCTTTTCTACATTTTGAATTATGTATATTTTAAAATTAAACTGAAAGAATTGAGAATAAAACTGCGACATAAAAGAAGTTTTTCAAATTAAGAATATTAAAATCTTATCAAAGTATCATAATGAGTCAAAATATATTAAATGATTTAACAATTATTTTTATGACATATGACAATATAATTGATGATTTCCTTTTATAAAAATTACAAACATGGTGCATTTTATATTACATGCTTTTGTTAATAAATTATAGTACGAAATTATGTAAAATATTATTTTTAACATGTAGCTTTACAATTACATATTATAAAGCTTACTTTGATTATGATCTATAATAATAATTATTACATTTATATATATATTTGATTTTTCAAGCACATATTTTTTGTTCGCTCTGGACCTAATTTTTTAGGACCGGCCTTGTAATAAACAGTTGCAATTTGATTATATTAGGGAGAGAATTAATCAAAAGATTCTTTGTTGAAAGTCTAAATTCTTTTCGATGGGGGCCGTGAAGTATTGATTAAGGAGGTTCTACAAGCGATACCTTCATATGCAAGGTCGTGTTTTAAGCTACCTAGTGGAATCTGTTCATGAGATTGAACAAGAATGTGCAATTTTTTTTTGGAAAGATTCTAGTGGGAAGACCGGAACAAATAGATTAATTTGTGTTGGAATTCAAACACATTTTTAGATTCAACAATTCAAAATCAATCATGGTGGCTACCAAATTTGATGTCAATCACACCATGGTTTCACACTTCAACAACCCCAAACATTTGCCTAGGCATGCTTAAGGGTTCCACCGGACCGGTTCCGGGTCCATAATGGTCGGAACCGGTGGGAACCAGTTCTAACCGGTTCCGAACCGGTTCCGGTTCCAAGGTTACTTACCTTGGAACCAATTCGAACCTATGTCCGGTTCGACGTCAACCGGACCGGTTCCAGTCCGGTTCCAACCGGTTCCGAAGTTGGAGTAAAGCAGATAACGGACCCTGGACTAACCTCCGTTCCTAGGTCCGTGTGCCATCGGGTTTGAGCAGATTTCTAAAAAAAAAAAATTTGAAGGGCACGGACCCTATGCACGGGGTCCGTGCCCATTATAACAAAAAAAAAAATTGAAACTTTGGTTGATTATATTCTTGGTTCTTGGTTGTATCAATGTTTGAATGATTTATTTTTTATTAGATAATTATAACCGAGGTCCTTACATAACTTGAAACGTTTAATTTTACAATTGAAATCTAAAATTCATCACGATTAACTAAAATATACTTCGAATACTCCGGTTCTTCATCGGAGCTTGAACTTTGAAATTCATCGAATGCTCCAGCGGTCCTATTCTTTTTTTTGGCTGCAAACCAGTCTTGGAGGCATGTCAACATACTAAGTGTTTCTGGCTTTAAATTAGTTCTTTGATCACCAATGATTCTTCCACATATTGAAAATGCCGATTCGGAAGCAACACTAGAACTTTGAACGGCTAGGACGTCTCGTGCAATTGCCGCTAACACTGGATAAAGTTGAGAATTTACTTTCCACCAATTTAGAACATCAAAACTTTCAGTAGTCTCAATATATTGGCTCAGATAAATTTGGATCTCATTGTAATTAGTTGTTGTAGCTTTTCCCTTCAACTTTTGTCTTTTCAAACTTTGAAAGAAGTTGATTGCTCCAGTTTTGCCTATCTCCATCGGTCTCTCATCCGACTGTGCACTCGGTTCACCCTGTTCTCTTGCATACAAATCAAACAATTCTTGGAGAGAATGTGTTATTGACTTCTTTTGATCGTCAACATTCTTCCCAAGAAATTTAGCGTAATATTCAAAAAATATGTCTAATCCACCTTGGCTTTGACTAGGATCAAGTAGTGTTGCTAAACCATGCGAAATTGGGATATTCTCCCAATATTTCAAAAATTTATCTTCCATGTTAGAAATAAAATCATGCATAAATGAATCACCACGATGTTCCATAAATTTAAATATCATATTGAAAATCAAAGGCAAAAACATGGGAGAAGTGGGGTAGTGAATGCCAGAAAATTTTTCGGTTGCTTCTTTAAAAATTTCTAACAAAGAAACAACATGACTCAAAATATTCCAATCATCGTCAGTCAAGACTAAAGCATTTGCAGCAATATTATTATAGTATGGAGTAACTAAATCTTTAAAACGTAATAAAGTTTGAAGCAAATGATATAAAGAATTCCATCGAGTGTCAACTGGTGCAGGAAATTTTTTAAATCTAATCCCATTTGATTCTACTAGTTTTTTCCAATCACGTCCATATCTTCTTTCACGTAATAATTTTCCACATGTTTTGAATTTTTCTATTACAGTACACAAGCGATCATCCAATGCATATTTAACACATAAGTTGATAACATGACAAGCACATCTAACATGAAGCAACTTTCCATCTAAAATCGGTTTTAATGAATCCTTTATGTATCTAATTGCAAGAGTATTGGCACTCGCATTATCTAATGTAATAGACATTATTTTATTTTGTATTCCATAAGTTTTAGCAACATTACAAACATATCTAGCTATAGTGTATGCATTGTGTGACGATTCTAAATAATCGAGTGATAAAATTCTTTTTTGCATACACCAAGTTTCATCAATCCAATGGCATGTAACAACAAGATAAGATTCAAATTTAATATTAGTCCAAATATCAGTCGTCAAACTAACTCTACACGAAATATTTGAAAGATGCGATTTTAGTGTTTCCTTATATTCCTTATACATATCGAAACAATATTTTTTAAGTGTATGCCTAGAAATATTATGAAAACCCGGTTGAATAGTACTAGTAAATTCAACAAAACCTTCTTGTTCGGCTAGTAGGAAAGGTTGACAACATTTCGTAACAAATTTAACAATGGCTTTTCGAGAAATATATTTAGTAATCGTAAAAGCTCTACCACTTGAAGGATTAATTTGTTGTTGAGTTGGTTCTCTACCAAATGGTTGTAGAGTATCCGGGTCAAGTTTATGTACCTTGACTAAATGTTTTTTCAAAGTACCAGTACCACCGGAACCACCACCAGTTTTGTAAGAATATTTGGTTTTACAAATTTTACATACGGCAAAAGAGTTGTTCGTACCTTGTTGTTCGATATCAAAGTGATCCCAAACTTTACTTCGTTTTGCTCGGCTTGTCGTCGTACTCGTTGAAATCGTGTTGCTTTTCCGAGAGGAAGATGGTGTCCCGGCATCTAAATTGGGGATTTGCATTGCTTCTTCCTCCTCGTTCCCAGGTTCGACTTCATCAAAGTCGGGTATATAGGAAAAATCTTGAGCAAGATCGAAGACACGTTCAACACCACGACCACCACCACGGTTTGAAGATGATGCCATTGAATGTAGAGAAAGTAGAATTTAAATAAATATATATTTGAGATATAATTATAGAGAAAGTAAAGTAGATAATTGTGAGAAAATGGTTGTGTCAAAATAATGAAAACTATCTAGTATTTATAGAAATTTTTTGGGTATAAATTATAATTTTTTTTAAAAAAATTGGCCCCCTAATTTGGGGGCCAATTTGCAATTAAACCATGCAGTAGCCGTTGGCAACGGCTACTGCATGGTACACAATTGCCAACAGATACAATGTATTCGTTGGCCAATTGTTTTTTTTAATTTTTTTAATTTTTTTTACCGGTTCCGGATCCGGTTCCGGGTCGGATCCGGACTTATCCAGATTCGGTCCAGGAACCGGAACCGAAACCGGAACCGGAACCGGATGAACCGGTTCTGAAAACCCTGAACCGGTTCAATCCATTAGTAAATGGATTGGGCTCGGTTCTGGGCCCGGTTCTTCCATACCGGGTCCGGTTCCGGGCCTATTGGGTCGGGTCCGGTTCGGTTCCGGGCCAAACCGGCCCGTTAATCATGCCTACATTTGCCTATAAATAGCCTCATTTGCATTGATTCAAAACCATCCCAAGAAATCCCAAAAACACAAGAAATATAGAGTGTTTTTGTAGCCTAGTCATTTAGATAAATTTTAGTATGTTTTGTGGTTGCGGCGATTTCCGATCTTCCACATCAAAAAGAATTTTCTACGTGATTAGATTTGTGTGAGTTCCACTTGTAAAGTGAGATTGAGTGTGTCATCCAAGAATCATTCTTGAAGTTCTTGGTATCCCTTAAGTTGATCTAAGGAGCGTTGTTGTTATCTCCTATTGTAGAAATGAGTTATACCCATTATTGATATAGAACCCATTTGGATTTTATAGAGATTTTTTAAAATAAGTGCTTTTAAAAGCTGCAATTTTTAACTTTTGAAAAAGCTCTAATTTTGACTTAAAAAAGTGCTTATTTAAGCACTTTTTTGGTCAACCAAACACCTTGTTAACTGAAAAGCACTTAAAAAAGTACTTTTTTGGCCTGGCTTTTGAAACCAAACGGGGCCATAGTGGAGATTTTTTTTGGTGGACTTCCGGGTCGTGGTTTTTCCCTAATTTGGTTTTCCACGTAAAAATCTTTGTGTCGTTTTTTTCGTGTTTATTATCTTGATTGATATTGATATCATGGAGACACTTTGATCCAATAATATCAATGAAGGGAAAAAGAATCAAACGCTTCCGCAACATAAAAGTCAATTAAATTTGGCAAATTTTCCCAACAAGTGGTATCAAAGACACGTCCAATGGAGGAGTCCCTTGGAGGGATGTTCAAACTGAACGGGTCAAACTATTCCATATGGAAGGCAAGCATGTTGGATCTGCTATATTGCAAAGATTTGTACTTTCCAGTGAGTGGTGATAAAGCAAATCCAGAAAATCAATCAAATGAAGAATGAACTATACTGCATCGAAAAACTGTTAGTTACATACGACGTTTTATCGAACATAGTATATTCCATAACTTTGCAAACGAAGATAAATCTGATGTTTTGTGGAGAAAAAATGAATCTATGTTTGAGAGGAAGAATGCCTTAAACAAAGCCTCAATTATCATAAGTATCGCACGACTTAGATACAAAGAAGGTGCAAATGCGACGGAGCACCTAAATACTTACCAGGGTTTAATCAACAAATCTACCACCATGAAGATTACTCTAGATGATGAAGTTACAACCATGTTATTATTGAGATCTTTACCAGACAGTTGGGATAATCTTGTGGTATCGCTCAGTAATTCTGCTTTTGATGGAAATATGACATTACAAACAGTCAAAGATTGTCTTCTCACTAAAGAGTCCAGAAGAAAGAAGCAAGAATATAACTCTAAAACCAAGGCATTGGTTACAGAAACAGATGATAATCGAGGACGAAATTACACCAGAGGTCCTCAAAAAGGAAGAGACAAATCCAAGGGAAGTCTAAGACTAGAAAAGAATTCAAGTGTCATTATTGTGGAGGTCCAAACCATTATGAAAGAGAATGGAAGAAAAAGAAGAGAGATCAAAGGAATGGTACAAAGTCAGCAGAGAAAGACACGACTGCAGTTACATCTGATGGTGATATTATCATTCTTGGCGATGACTCATGTTTCAGTCTATCATTCCAACAAACTGATTGGATTATTGATTTCGGAGCATCATATCATATCACTCCACACAGAGATATGTTTGCGTCCTACTCCAGTGGAAACTTTGGAAAAGTTAGAATGGACAATCAAGGTTTGACAGAAGTCATTGGTATGGGAAGCATTATTTTGGAGACATATATAGGATTTCGTCTCACCCTCAAAGAAGTTCGCCATGTTCCAGATATTTGACTTAATATCATTTCCTCTAGAAAGCTTGATGATGAAGGTTGTTCCAGTCACTTTTAAGAAGGAAAATGGAAACTCACCAAGGTTCTCTCATTATGGCTAGAGGTGCGAAGCAGAACTCTCTCTATTTGATGCAGGCTAAGGTATCCAGTGGAGAGGTAAACACATCTACGAAAAATTCCTCCATTGAATTAGGGCACAAGAGACTTGGACACATAAGCCAAAAAGGAATGGAAAATTTGGCTAGAAAGAAACTCCTACCTGAAGTATCTGGTATGCACTTGGAAACATGTGTTGATTGTTTAGCAGGAAAACAACACAGAGTTTCATTTCAAAGTTTTTCTCCATCTAGAAAAACTCAACGCTTGGATTTAGTGCACACAGACTTAAGTTATGTGAAATACAAAACTCTCGGTGGTGTTCTATATTTCGTGACCTTTATCGATGATTTCTCCCGAAAGGTCTGGTGCTTTGTGTTAAAATCTAAAGATCATGCTCTTGAGATCTTTAAGAATTTTCACGCAAAAGTTGAAAGAGAAACTGGATTGAAATTGAAATGTTTTTGTGCAGACAATAGTGGCGAATACAAGGGTCCATTTGAGCAATATTTCTCAACTCATGGAATCAGGCTTGAGAAAAGTGTTCCAAAAACACCTCAGCTCAACTGTGTGGCTGAAAAAATGAACAGAACAATTTGTGAGAGGATAAAGTGCATGTTATCTCAGTTTAAATTGCCCAATTATTTTTGGGGTGAAGCTATGAGAACTACAATTGATTTGATCAATCTTTCTCCATAAGCTCTATTAGATGGTGATGTTCTTGACAGAGTTTGGTTTGGGAAAGATGTCTCCTAAAAACACTTGAGAGTGTTTGGATGCAAAGCCTTTCTTCATATTCCAAAAGATGAAAGATTCAAGCTTGATGATAAATCCAAAAAAGTGCATATTTTTGGGTTATGTCCATGAAGAGTTCGGATATCGACTATGGGATCCAGTAAATAAAAATATTGTTAGAAGCCGAGATGTTGTTGATAAGTGTATTTTATGCACTTAATTTGGTTATGATTTTAATTGCATTTTGCGTTGTTTCGAGCAGATTTATGTGTTCGTTGTTGTTGTTTATGTGTTTGTAGGAAGATTCATGAGTTGGTGAATTTATAAAAGAAGAAGAAAGTGAAGAAGGAAATCTGCTAAATTGTTCGCAGCTTTGTCAAATTCTAAAAAATTAAGAAATAAAGAATGGCGCATATGCAGGAGAAAGCCACGCAGAAGCGGAGAAAGGCAGAGATTTAAGAGATTCAAGAGGTGCATATGCGTTAGATTTCACGCATAAGCGTGAGAAGCCAGGGAATGAGAAAGAGAAAACGGTGCATATGCGGGTAAGATTTGTGCAGAAGCGTTAATTGGCAGGGATTTGAAGGAGTTAAGAGGCGCATATGCGGTAGAATCTCATGCATATGCGCAAAATAGTCGAAATCTGAGAAGGGAAGAAAGTGCTTCTGCGGCCTAAGTTTCACGCATCTGCGTGAAAGTCCAATAACTGAGGAACGAAGAAAAGCGCATATGCGCTTGTTTTAAAGCATCTACGGGACTTGGAATATTTTTCTTATCTGCGTATTTTTGGAAATTAGATCAGAATTTTTGAAAAATCTTTACGTTCAAGATTGATGGGATTTTATGGGCTTGGAAGCAAGATATAAAAATAAAAATTAATGAGAGACGCCGAAAAAAGGAGAGATTGAGAAATTTTGCAGGGAACAAGTCGGCGTTGGAAATTTTGAAGAATACGAGCTCAAGAACCCGGTACGAAGACGGAAGACGGCGGCATCCGGCGACGGAAAAGCTTCATTATAATTCGTTCTAATTTCTTTGAACTCTGTTTTTTTTCTAGTTTTATGGATTGTTTGTAAAAAATGTTTTGTTTGATCTTGGAATTTATTATGAACTAATTTCTTAGTCTAGAGGTATATGGATCTTGACTGAAAACCATGATTGAGATATTTTGATTTATATATTTAAATTACATCGCACAATTTATTTGTGTTTTCCTGATTTTAATGCTTTCAATTTATTGGCCATAGATTGAATGATATTTTATTTAGAATATATCACTCGAGAGAGGAGATTTGAATACGACATAGGAAAATACATCTTTGGTGTTTATATTGTTCGAGAGGCATATAACTCCATAGAAGTCATTAGAAGAATTCTCGTGCTATTTACCGAATTTAATAGTTGATTTAAATAAAAATATTGAGTTTGCTATTAAATACGAAATTCTGCTTGACACTCGAGAGAGGTAGTAGAAAATAATAGGGATTCTTGGCTAATAAATTAGAAGAATTTAGAATTGAACAATAATTAGAAATAAATTGTGGTCGACAGTCAAGTGAAGTCGAACCTTTAACATTCATCGCTTATTGAATTTTTTATCTCGTGAATTCGTGATTATTTAAATTATTTATTTCAAATTTAAGTATTATCAAAATCAAATCATTTTCGTAGCTCTACATAGGATTAGGATTATATTAGTTGCAAATATTTGATATAATATCATTTATTCATTCTCCGTGGGATCGATCTGGACTTAAATTCCTATATTATAACTTGACATCGTGCGCTTGCAAGCGAAAAACACGCAACAAGTTTTTGGCGCCGTTGCCGAGGAATTGAATTTTATTTGATTTATATTAAATTGTGCTAATTAGTCTTAATTTTTATTTAGAGCATTTTATTTTATTTTGTTGGTTCTAATTTTGAAATTTTTCCTGTCTATGCAGTTTATGCGAAAAAGCCAAAGTTACGACTCACTGCTCTTTGATCCGTAAATCGAGAAACTGTTAAAGCTTTGAAAAAAGCTAGAAGAGAAGAGTTGCAACAAATGGTTGAAGAAAGAGAAAGAGAAAGAGTTGTCAATAATGCTCTGGTGCCTATCAGAGATCACTTTCGACCGATGATAAATAATCATTATTCTGGGATAGCTCGGCAGAACATCACGACGAATAATTTTGAGTTGAAGCCAGCTCTGATTAATATGGTGCAGCAAAATCAGTTTATGGGTGCAGCTACTGAAGATCCAAATTTGCACCTGCGTACTTTTCTGGAGATTGCTGACACAGTGAAGATTCATGGTGTTACTGAGGACACCATCAGACTACGATTGCTCCCGTTCTCTCTTAGGGACAATGCTTGTAGTTGGTTGTAGTCATGACCTCTTGGGAGCATCACTACATGGGAAGACATGACATCTAAATTTCTGGCTAAGTACTTTCCACCTGCAAAGTCTGCCCAACTGAAAATTGAGATCACTACTTTCAAACAGCAAGATTATGAGTTACTGTATGAAGCTTGGGAGCGATACAAGGAATTGCTTAGGAAGTGCCCGGACCATAATTTTCCAGATTGGGAACAGATCGAATTATTTTACAATGGTTTGAATGGCCCAACAAGGATTTCTGTGGATGCTGCAGCGGGAGGTTCAATATTTTCTAAATTTCCTTAACAGGCTTATGAGATGCTTGAGAAAATAACTGTTAACAGTTATCAGTGTCCGAGTGAGAGATCTGCAATAAGGAAGCCTGCAGGAATTCATGAGGTTGATGCATTCACTGCTTTGACTGCTCAGATGGCTACTATCTCTACACAGTTGGCTGCACTAACCAAAGAGAATCAAAGTTCTACTGAGACAGTATCACTGGTGACTGCCGTAAATTCTGCTGATGGATTTGAGAGTGTGGAGCAAGCCCAATATGTGAACAACAGGAATTACAACAATTATCTTGGTAATCCTGTACCCAATCAATATCATCCTAGTTTGCGTAATCATGAGAATTTTTCCTATGCAAACAATAAGACTGTGTTGAATCCTCCATCGGGGTTCAATACTCAAAATGGTGAGGGTAAGGCATCGTTGGAAGATTTGGTGAGTAATTTTATTGCAGAATCATCCACAAGATTTAAGAGGAATGAAAATAGGCTTGATAGTATGGAGACGCACTTGACCAATGTGAGCGCTTCTATGAAAAATCTTGAAACACAAATTAGTCAATTGGCTAATGCATTGAATAATCAGCAGAGAGGTGTGTTTCCTAGCAATACTAAGGTTAATCCTAGGGATAAATGCAAGGCTGTTACTCTTAGAAGTGGTAAAGAACTTGGGACTGATAACCCAAAGGCAGTGGATGATGAGGAAGTTGAAGAGATTGTGATAGAGTCCGAAAATTCTGATAGAAAAAATTCCAGCAAGTCTGCAGTTGTGCCTGAGAAACCGCCTGTGCCAAAAGCTGTTCTGCTATATCCTCAACGGTTCAAGAAGAAAGCATTGGATGAGAAGTTTTCGAAGTTTCTTGACATCTTCAAGAAAATCCATATAAATATTTCATTCGTCGATTTGGAGCAGATGCCACACTATGCTAAATTCATGAAGGATGTGATGGCGAGGAAGAGAAAACTTGAAGATTTTGAAACAGTGAAGTTGACAGAGGAGTGCAGAGCGTTAATTGATGTGCAGGAGGGTGAATTAACTCTACGAGATGGTGGTGAAGCTGTCACCTTCAATATCTATAAAACCATGAAATACCAAGATGAGGTACATTCTTGTAATCACATTGATTCATCTGATTCTCATGAAAATAATTTTTGTGCAGGAATGGAGTTGGAGGACGCATTGGCTAGGTGCCTGATTAATTCCATAAATCAAGTGGATGGTGATGATTGGGAACTTAGAGAGCAAATTCTTGCTCTTGAAAGTTTGCTAAAGAAAAAGATGGTCAAGACAAAATTGAAGCATTGCCTGAGGAAGTTAGCAAAGAGGTACTAGTTTATTTTACTTCTGAATTGAAAGAACTGCCTGGTCATTTATGTTATGCATTTTTTAGAGAAAATTCGACTAACCCGGTAATTATTTCATCCTCTTTTACTCATGATGAAAAGGATAAATTATTAAGAGTTTTGAGAAAATTTAAATCTTCTTTGGGTTGGTCAATTTCTGATATCATGGGAATTAGTCCCAACATTTGCATGCATAAGATTTTAATGGAGGAGTCATATAGTCCCTATGTTGATCATCAAAGGAGGTTAAATCCTGCGATGGAAGAAGTAGTAAAAGCTGAGGTGTTGAAATAATTGAATGCTGGTATTATTTATGCTATATCCGACAGTTTTTGGGTGTCGCCAGTACAGGTTGTGCCAAAGAAGGGAGGTATGACTGTAGTTAAAAATGAGAAAAACGAGTTGATTTCGACTCGTACTGTTATTGGTTGGAGAGTTTGCATTAATTATAGAAGTCTGAATAAGGCTACTAGAAAAGATCATTTCCCTCTTCTTTTTATTGATCAGATGCTTGACAGGTTGGCAAGTTATAAACATTACTGTTTTTTAGATGGCTATTCTGGCTACAATCAAATTGCTATAGAGTCAAAGGATCAAGAGAAAAGAACTTTCACATGTCCCTATGGTACTTATACTTTTAGGAGAATGTCATTTGGTTTGTGTAATGCACCGGCTACTTTTCAGCGGTGCATGATGGAAATTTTTTTGGACATTGTGGAAGAAGTTATGGAAATTTTTTTGGATGATTTTTCTGTGTTTGGGTCTTCGTTTGATCATTGTTTGCACAATCTGACCCTTGTTTTGCAGCGTTGTCAAGAGAAAAATCTAGTGCTTAACTGGGAAAAATGTCATTTCATGGTGCAAGAGGGAATAGTACTTGGCCATAAGGTGTCATCTAATGGGCTTGAGGTGGATCGAGCAAAAGTGGTTGCGATTGAAAAGCTTCCACTGCCAAATAATGTGAAAGCCATTAGAAATTTCTTGGGACACGCCGGGTTTTATCGTCGCTTTATTAGAGATTTTTCTAAAAAACCTTTGTGTAATTTATTAGAAAAAGACACATCTTTTATTTTTGATGATGCGTGTTTGCAGGCATTCACAAAGATCAAGGAGGCATTAATTTCTGCGCCTATTATGATTGTGCCTGACTAGAAGGAGCCGTTTGAAGTGATGTGTGATGCCAGTGATTATGCTGTGGGAGCAATTTTGGGACAAAGAAGAGATAAGATGTTTTGGGCGATTTACTATGCCAGCCGCACTCTTGACGTAGCACAATAGAATTAAACTACTACGGAAAAAGAGACGTTGGCTGTGGTTTTCTCCTTCGACAAATTCAGGTCCTATCTCATTGGCTCAAAAGTAATTGTTTATACTGACCATGCAGCAATTTGTTATCTCTTTGTCAAGAAATATGTCAAGCCGAGATTGATTCGGTGGATACTCTTACTACAAGAGTTTGATTTTGAAATCAGAGACAAAAAAGGGAGTGAGAATTTAGTGGCGGATCACCTGTCTTGCTTGGAGTTGGAAGGAAAATCCGAATATGAATTCATCAAGGAGCAATTTCCTGATGAGCATCTTTTTGAGGTAAATTCTAAACTTACTTGGTTTGCTGACTTTGCTAATTTTATTTCTTGTGGTGTTTTTCCTCCAGATCTTAATCATCACCAAAGGAAGAAATTTTTCCATGATGTCAAGTTTTACCTGTGGGATGATCCATTTGTGTACAAGAAGTTTTCGGACCAAGTGATAAGGAGATGAGTAGCTGTAGCTGAAGCAAAAGAAATTTTGGAACAATGTCACTCTGCACCGTATGGTGGTCACTTTGGAGCCTCACGTACAGCCGCCAAGGTACTTCAGTTTGATTTTATTGGCCAACTTTATTCAAAGACAATTATACCTTGGTAAAATCATGTGATAGATGTCAAAGGCTGGGAAATATATCTAGGCGTCATGAATTACCTCTCACCAATATTTTAGTAGTTGAATTATTTGATGTGTGGGGAATTGATTTTATGGGACCATTTCCTATATATTTTGGAAAATCTTATATTTTATTGGTTGTTCATTATGTCTCGAAATGGGTGGAAGCAATCGCCATCCCCACTAATGATGCTCGTGTAGTGGTGCAGTTTGTGCAGAAAAATATTTTAACGAAATTTGGAACCCCAAGGGCCATTATCAGTGATGAAGGTACACATTTTTGCAATAAAATCTTTAATTCATTATCGAAAAAATATGGTGTTAGGTATAAAGTGGCATGTGCATACCATCCTCAAACAAATGGGCAAGCTGAAATATCCAACCGGGAAATTAAGCAAATTCTGGAAAAGACAGTCAACACAAACCGGAAGGATTGGGCAATCAAGTTGGATGATGCACTGTGGGCATACCGGATCGCGTTCAAAACTCCTATTGGCATGTCGCCATACAGGTTGGTCTTTGGGAAAGCATGTCATCTGCTAGTGGAGTTAGAGCATCGAGCATATTGGGCCGTGAAAAAGTTGAATTTTGATCTGAAAGCTGCTGGCGAGGAGCAATTATTGCAGTTGAATGTGATAGAAGAATTTCGTAATCATTCTTACGAAAATGCCAAGCTCTACAAAGAACAAACCAAAAAGTAGCATGACAAAATATTGTTGAAAAGAGAAGTTGAGCCTGGACAACATGTGTTATTATTTAAATCTCGTCTCAGGTTGTTTCCAGGAAAGTTGAAATCGAGATGGTCTGGCCCGTTCACCGTGGTGAAAGTGCATCCCTATGGTGCCATTGAACTGAGTTGTCATGACGGTCAAACCTTCCAAGTCAATGGGCAGAGGTTGAAACATTATTTTGGCAATGAAGTGTGGAATATGGAGAAAGTGTCATTGATCGAGCCAGTGTAAAAGCACCAGGAAAGTCGGGCTGACGACTATAAACCAAGCGCTTCTTGGGAGGCAACCCATGTTACTTCTTTAATTTATTTTTATTTTTATTTTATTTTATTTCATTTTAATCTTATTTTATTTTATTTTATTTATTCTTTTTATTCTGCATAATTTAATTTATTTTACAATGCTGGAGCATCAAATTCATTTAATTTTTTTGGTACAGGGTCCGCAGAAGCGGCCCAATTCTCGTGCATATGCATTAAACTCCAGTACATTGAAGAACTACTTTCACGCATAGGCTGCTCTTTTTCACGCATCTGCGCTAAACTCCAGGGTCTATGAAACTCTTTTAACGCAGAAGTGTTCCATCTTACTAGCATATGCGTTAAACTCCAGCGTATTGAAGAATTCTTTTCGCGCATATGCGGTATAACTCATGCATCTGCGCCAGTCCATATATATTACCTTAAAGATACAGGGTTTTATATTTCACGTTATATTCCATCATTCCCTTTCAAAACCCACATCCTCGAAGGCGTGATCCACTCTTACAAATCTAAAAATTCCAACTGGTGCTCAAGAATTATTCTGGCATCACAGATTGCATATCACTCTTCCCCATTATTCTCTACTTGAGGCGGTTCTATAGGAGAAAGGGCTCTAAATCGGCTGATCCAGATACACATAAATTTTGGGATTTCTGCTCTTTGTGATACTGCTCGCTTTGTTCAAAGAGGTAATAGGCTTTCCCTCTTGTGATATTCGAATTTATGCTTGGTAAATCAGGGATGAAGGAAGCGTTAGAGTTATGTCCACAAGGTGTTTGATGAAGTGTCTAAGGGAGTGTGAGGGTGATGCGTTGCTGAAAAGTAGATTGTAAACGTGTTGTCGTTGCTTACTGAGTTATTTGATTGAGTTGAGTTTGATTGAGCTGAGTGCAAAGATGCCGCCAAAAACAAAAGGAAAGGGATCGGCCTTGTCATCTTTGGGACAACCGTCTTTTGATAAACATAGGTTTTGGAATGCAGCCGCGGAGAAAAATTTTGTTGAATTGTCGCTCAAAAGTATGCATAAAGAGAGGGGATTTGATATGAGAGACTTAAATGCTACTTCTTTGGTTGAAGCATGACGACGTAATTGGCAAGCATTCGTCAAACAACCTCCCAAAGCTGTCATGTCTATTGTTCGGGAGTTCTATGAAAATCTAATGGTGAAGCATGAGTAATACAAAGTGAGAGTGCGAGGGAAAATGGTCGCGTTTGATTATCGAACTATCAACGCCATGTATCAAATGCCAAACATTGAATTCGATGATTATAGGCTTTTTACTGAGAATGAGTTTCCAGCCGATGCCGTGATACATGTACTTTGCATTGAGGGTGCCGAATGGAAATTGAATAAGAAAGGTGTCCCTGTTACATTGTTCTCCAGATTTCTCAACCGGGACGCCAATAATTGGCATGAGTTTGTCGCAGCATGCATGTTGCCATCGGGCCACACTTTTGAAATTATGGTGGAAAGGGCAAGTTTGGTGTATTGTCTAGTCACAGGAAGGACGGTTAATGCGGGTAAAGTGCTTCATAAATCCATTTATGATGCGAGTCAAAAATCTCCTCTTAGCAAATTAGTCCATGTATCTTTCATTACGGATCTTTGCCGTTATGCTTGAGTGACTTGGGATGCCACTGAGCAACTTCATCCGACTCGTGCTCCTATTGTGCTTGTTGGGCCATTGAAAAGGGAGAAACTGAAAGAGTGGGTGCCCTGCTATCCAACTTGTGGCTAAGAGCCTTTATGACTCTATTTGTAAACAATCTTTGTTTAATATAATTTACACTCTTTATTGGCATTTACTTTATCTTTTATCATATTGTTATGTTGTGACGTACTATACGATGTTTAGATAAAGACCTTGAATATACAAAAGTGCATGTAAGATGTGATAGTGGATATGGATGACTATCATGAAACACATCTTGTAATCACTGTATATTCTAAACCAGTTCCTAGTCAATTGAGCCGTACACAATAAGGATAAGGATCGCTCGAGATTGAGACTAGAATTTGCGATGCCGAGTACCACGTTTCATTGGTATGGAACATAGAGATGTTCGAAGCATGAAAATGGATATTCATTGTATGGATGATCGAACTACCCTATTCGGACTTTCCAAGTGGTTTTCACTAATTGAGTGGATAAGTCCGTGGTTTTGGTTGTACACCATTAGTCCTTACTACTTGAAACATCATGGAGACTCTATATGCTATTACTGTACTTTGACTCGTTTACCGACTCCATGAGGGTCATCAGGTGTCGAGATTGGGTACAGTTACAACACATATAGGAGTCAATATTTTGTTGTCAAGGATTCACCACATGCTTGCGAGTGTGGATATCCTATGCGATCTGAGGAGATATTAGTGTGACAAATCTCTGGCCATAGTACATGATGTGTTATAGGTTACTTGGTTTCCTAGTTGCACATGCGATGTCACTATTTGATCTTCAAGATGTATTGCATAGTTATCAAATCTCGAACGACTCTCGATATATTAATGTTTGTTGATTCGATCGGGATATATGGAAGAAGGGACCGTACAGTACGCTAACCGAAACCCACTGGTTCTTGCAGGCACTATCAGTGATACCTAGGGAATCATGGGGGGATGTTGCTAGGCGCTCTTACCATGATTCGATGGGCAAGTCGTAAATTGTTGTTCCGAGTCACAAGGAGTTGTGAGCCAACGGCTAGTTGTATCCCTGAACCATTGAGGATCACACAAGTAATAGATTTCTAATCCCTGTTGAAATAATTAAATTTAATGAGTTAAATTTAGCAAACGAGAGGCATGACTTCTTGTTTATGAATAGAGGGAGTGAGATTTCCTAAAATGATACGGGGATGCCATTTTTGGAAACCACTGAATTCGAATTCAGAAAATTTATCTTGACTTTAAAATATGCAGAAAATGTTTCTGTACACATTGGTAAAATTTGTTTATCCATTTGAGTTAAGATGAATTTTATATTAATTTCTGAACATGCGGGCTTTGTTTGTCAGGCTTGAACTTATGACTAATGGGCCCTAAGCTGTTGGCAACCCATTTTATAAATAAATTATTACAGTACAGAAATTAGACACAAGGTCTCATAATTTTTGAAAAACCTAGAGTTTTCTCTCTAGGGTTGGCCGCCCACTTCCTCTCTTTATGTTCGAAAATTCAGTCTGCAATTTTTGAAAATTGCAGTCTGATTTAACAGATCAAATCTGTTTAGTTCTCTTCGTAGAAACTTCTGATAGACTTTCTAGTGCAGTCTATTAGAGGGTTTAGATTTCTGTTCGTGGACCTGATTCAGGAGTTGATCGAGTCATCAGTTCCTGGGATATACAAGAAGAGCAGATTTATCTGTTGGAGTCCATAACCTCAAGTTGAAACTTGAGAGGTAAAATTAAATTATGTTTTATTTTACTTATTTGTTTTTAATCGTAAGGATTTGATACCCACGATCTGGAATCGTTTTAGATCAGAAAATAAAATTTTAAACTTCCGTGCTACGGGTATCAGATCTGACAGAGCTGAGAACGTGTTCCAACAGTGGTATCAGAGCCAGGTTGTTCTCATATCTAACGATTAAAATTTATCGATTGTACAAAGCCTCGGTTTTTCAAAAAACAAAAACAAAAAAATAATAAAAAAATTTGGGGCTGCCTGCTGCCCTGCGCGCGGCTGGGCTAGGGCAAAACGTTGCCCTAGACCAGCGCCCAGCTGGGCCGCGCTCGGCAGCTTAGCAAGTGGGCTGGGCCCCCGATGGTCGGGGGCTGCCCAGGATCGTCCCGGGCAGCCCAGAAAAATTATTATTTTTAATTTTTTGAAATTATGAATTTCGGCCCGTTAATGGTTATTGAGCCCAGTTTTTGGCCCGATCGAAAATTGTTTCGGTTGGTCCACGAGGCATTGGGTCAAAATTGTTTGAAACCAAAATTTTAAGAAAATTGATTTTTGGATAAATTTGAATTTTTAGAAAATTTATATATTTAGTCCAATAAATTAAATTTCATAAAATTAATTATTATGGTACAATTGATAATAAAATATGATTTTATATATAAAATATGATTTTATATATAAAATTAGATTTTATGTATAAAATATGATTTTATGGATAAATTAGATAAAATATGATTTTATATATATAAAATGGGATTTTATCTATTTAAATATATTGCCATTTTGAATTGCATGTTATCCAATCATTTAATTGAATTAAATAATTGGATAAAAGGATAATCGATTTCCATGACCAAATTTTTAGGTGTATGTTAGGTTATTTACATTTGTTTTTATTATTGTTGTTGGGATTTTTATTAATGGGCTGGTATTATGGCCCAATTTGATTTGTCATTTGTAATAAAAGTGGGTCTGATATATGGGTCGTACCTACCCTTAAAATATGTATCCCCTACTTGTCATCGTAATTTATTGTAAATTTATTAGACTTAGTGGGAGATAAAGATTTGAAGAAAATGGTGGGCCCAGCAGACACTGATAAAGACCGAAGAAATGTAAATTGGAAGTTCAATGTAATAGGATGGCATTGCATACTTGCATATCACCTAGGATTTGACCTAGACTCGTGATTGGCAACCACGGGTCGATTAGATCAAGGCATCGATCATCTTTTATTTAATATTTGATATTATTGTTGTATGCATGTTTAGACTAAATTGCATTAATCCCGCAAGCATACAAATTAATTAAAATGATGAGACAATTTTTAAATTAAAAATTCCCCATTTTAAATATGATTTAAAATTAATATCAAGTTTAACAGAAGGAAAAATAAATATAGTTTATATTTTCCTACCTTTCATCAACTATCAATGCATGATAGATGCTACCCGCGACCGTGGTTCATCTCATATTATTGGGAAGACCCGTTCGCCGAAAAACTGTGCATTGAGTAGACAATTGTTGTAAGTTGGGTGGAACTCCCATGGGATCGCCTCATATTATTGGGGGTCCACATGGCGACCGTCCATCAAAACTTAATATTGATGGGTCAACTTGACATATCACTTTAAACGGCGTCATATTATTGGGCCCTTTATTGGATATGAGGTAAAAACATGGAGGTTGCTCTAGCAGCAATTGAACTCTACCTTTTTAAAATTATAATTGGCTGATTTTATTCGGAACTATAATTTGTAAATTGGGCTCCATGTTCCTACTAAAGAAAATAGTTTTCTCGTTTTCACTAGAGGGTGGTGAAATCGTTAAAATAGTGGGAGAGTAATTCATAAAATTAAAATCGCCTTATTTTATGTCTTATTAAATTAATTAAACAATCACTGATTATTGTTTGTTTTTTCAGTATATCATTATGATGAATTCGCGTAATCCACTGTTTTCTATTCTCGAATAACACAAACTGACTGGCGCAAACTATATGGAATGGTTCCGTAAATTGAAGATTGTCTTGTCCTCGGAGAAGATTTTCTACGTGTTAGAAAAGGCTCCTCCAAAGGAAGCACCGGCTGATGTGAGTGTGGATGAGTTGACAAAACTTGATAAATGGTGGGACCATGATATCAAGGTCAAATGCTACATGCAAGCTTCAATGTCTGATGAAATCCAGAGCGATTTGAGGATGTCGTGAATGCTGCTGACATACACATGCACTTCAAGGATCTTTTTGGGGCTCAATCTAGAGCTGAAAGGTACTCTACTATCAAGGAGCTAATGACGTGCCGCATGCGAGAAGGGATTTCGGTCCGTGAGCATGGTACGCATGATTTGGATCATTGAAAAATTGGTAACCCTCGAGTTGACATTGGAGCATGAACTGTGTGTAGACTTATTTCTTCTTTCTCTTCCTTCGTCGTTTGACGGTTTTGTGGTGAACTTCAATATGAACAAGCTAGAGGCCACCCTTGAAGAGATGGTCAATATGCTTGTCATTTATGAGGCCACATTAAGAAGGATAAACCGGTTCTCTTGGTGGGCTCCTCTTCTTTTGCTAAGAAGGTGCCAAGTGCAAATGGTAAGAAACGTTCTGCCCCGCCCAAGAAAACTGGGTCCAAGAAGAAGCACAAGACCAAAGCTTCTAACATGGACAAATCTGAAGATGTTTGTTGTAACGCCCGGAATTATTTAATTTTAATCCGAGAATATTTAATTTGGGAATATTTGGAGTTTTGATTTAAATTATAATATTCTTAAATTATTTAGGATTGAAATTGAATGTAATGATAAGTTGAGGACTGAATTGCAAAGAAGCAAGAATTGGAGGACTAAAGTGCAAAATACTTAACTTAGTGGGACACTTGTTTGATACTTGCATATTCACGTGTAAGATATTGAATTCCATCAGCAAAATCAGAGAAGGAACCGAGAGAGGAAGAGAATGGAACCCAAGTTCATTCTTCATCTTCAATTTCCAATATTTTAAGTTTCGGGTATCCGATTTCGATTCTAAAAGGTGTTCTGGACTCCTTGCAACAAGGCCTTCGATTTGATATAAGTTTTTGTATCTTTCATCTTGGTGTGAGAATTCGAAAATGGCAGTCATCAGATTGGTTTTTGTATTGAGGTTGATGATCTTCTATGCCTTGTTATATTTAAGTCGGGTTGACGAATGGATGTCGTATCAGTTTCTTATGAATTTCCGACCAATAATTGAGTTATATGCTTGCTGATATGCTGGGTTTTGATTGATATACAACTGATATATGGTGTATTTGATTGTTAGTGTTGATAGCTTTGAGTTTCGATTGCCGAGTTTATATCATTACGCCGCCGAATTTAGGATTTGAAGCTGTTTTGCTATTGTACATGGGACTGAGATATGTATGAGTTGTAGCTGATGTTTGTACATGTTCAACAATTCATTTCATATTACATTTGAATGCACTCGAACTTGAGAACGTCAACTTCGAACCGATAAAGATTGAAGCAAGGTTTGAAGTTATGCTACAATGGAGTTTGAATGGTTTTAAGTGCAGATTTTTAGACAAGGCTTGTGTTTGTTTATTGTACAGATTTGGATAGCTTGAAGTTGTCTTGAAACATCACAATCAAAAGGTAAAAGTGGACTATTACTTGAATGGGATTATAACTCGAGATGGTTTGTATCGAGTTCCCTAAATCACATACTTATTTGTTTGTTTGCTTTTATGTGCTCTTATATGAATTGTTGATTGAGTATTTGATATTAATGAATGCTATTATGATGATATATGTTGCATTCATCTTGCGAGACCAATTCTTTGATTTTGAAATGAACGGAAACGTTCGATTAGACGATTTGAGGAACTATATATGTATGGTCTGGGTGGTTGAGTTAGCCTAGCGTCCGAATTGCATGCATGGTGGCTTCAAATTCTAGAGAAGCAAGATAAGTAGCCCCACCTCGATCGGGAGAGTCGGTGATTTAGTTACGATATCTTCTTCTCGGGATCCCAACCGACGAAATGAGAGATTGCTTGAGTGAATCCTGTTTTTAATCATGCATTGTCTTTTATTTATATCATGAGTTTGATATATAACTTGAAATGCATGTTAGTTGCTTTTACTGGGAAATATGTTTATCATCGGAGTTATCCGGCTGTTGTCGTGTTTGTATGTGTGCATGGCAACATGTGGTTCAGGAACAGGGCAAAGACGGGCTTGATGAATTCGAGACTTGAGAGATTAGAGTGATGATCCGGTTAGAGGTCAAGTTTGCTGTCAACCTCATGTTAGGATCAAGAGTTATGGTTGTATAGTTGTTAGTTTCAATAACTATGCTTGTATAGAACTTAGACTTGAACTTTAGTCTAGAGTGTTGTTACTTGAACTTGTAAGCACACTTGAATTAGTGGTGTTACTCTTGCTTTGAGAGGTTGTTATGAACTTGTTAATGATTTCACTTATTTTGTGTATTGCTTTTTGGATATTGTATGATGTTTATTACACTTGATAGAGCTGATAATGGATCAAGAATAACTTTGACAGCAGCTTTTGGTTCTGTTATGTTTTTCTGGGCAGCAACCTTTTGATTTTGGGTGCGCTCAATCGCACGAGTTCATGCGATCGAGCGCAGCCCTTGTAATTCCCGGGCAGAATTTTGGGGCTTGGGTGTGCGCTCGATCACACGAGTACGTGCGATCGAGCGCGGCACTGTTCTGTATATATAAAAAAAAATTTCCTTTTCTTTAAGGCTTTGATTCTTGGCCTTAATGTATGTTTCATAGATTATTTTTGATTAAGAGATTTGGAACCAGGTCGTCATAACAGGTGGTATCAGAGCGAGAAAATTCTGGAATAAGATAGATAGTGAGTGGGGTAGATCGAGTCTTCTTCCTTGCTTACTTATTTGATTATGCTATGATTTCTTACATGATTGAATTACATGTTGAAAATGCTAGCATGTTTTACTTTCAAGTATTTGATTACATGATGTTGTATTTTTTTATTTGAAAGTATGTTTTACGATTGTTTAAGACACATGCTTCTTGGACTATCTGATGCGCTAAAGGCATGTGTTCTATTGATTTATGACATGCTCACCCGAATATCTGAATTGATTGGAAGCAAGTTTTGTATTGGTACCTCGATTATTTATTTAAAGATTGAATCAGAACCGAGTCTTGATCAGAGGTAAGATGATCAGAGGAGGATTGAGATAGATTTGATGATTATGGTATCCTAACTATTTTGATAATCAGATATGTCTCGACGGCCAGGACGACCACCTCTTAGACCAACAGTTCCTACTCCTCTGCCAGAACAGACAGTTGTAGCACTGACAGTGCCACAAGCTACAGAAATTCCTAGTAATGAACAAGGAAGTACTTCTAGGGATATGACAGATATGACTGCTACTCCGATGGAAACATTACTGAAAAGATTTCAATCCTACAAGCCGCCAACACTGAAGGGTACTGAGAATGCAGTTGAATGTGAAGGATGGCTTGATGATATGGAGATGTTATTTGATTCACTTGATTATGGTGATGAACGAAGAGTCAGACTGATAGGGCACCAGTTGCATGAGGTTGCAAAGAGTTGGTGGTTCACAACTAAGAAAGCTTTGGAGCGTAGAGAGACTGTACTTACCTGGAATGTCTTCAAAAATGAGTTTTATCAACGCTTTTTTCCGGTGTCTTACCGCAAAGACAAGGGTGCTGAATTTGCCAATCTGAAACAGGGGAATTTAAACATTGAAGAATATGTTGCAAAGTTTTCTACATTGCTACGTTTTGCTCCACATGTTGCTGATAGTGACCAGGCAATGGCTGATCAGTTCATTAATGGACTGAATCCGGAAGTATTTACTTTGGTGAACACAAGGCGACCGAATACTTTTGCTGATGCTTTGAACAATGCAAAGGAGCGGAAGCTGGTTTGATACAGCAGCGAGGAGCTTCGTATACTGCTCAGCCTCCGAGACAGTCACTACCCCCAGCTCCAATCTCACAACAACCTCCTCGATTTGAAAGTGGTGGTAGCAGCAGTGGTAAGAAGAAATTTTGGCAAGCTCGAGGAAAACAGTTTAAGAGATCAGGAAGTAGTTCATCGAGTTCTAGTGGTTTGAAACCGAAGTCTGGAATGTGTTGTAACAGTTGTGGTGGAAGTCATCCGACTGATCAGTGTCGAGGTGTATTTGGGAGTTGCCATATATGCCATCAGCCGGGCCATTTTGCGAGGGTGTGTCCTCAGAGAGGTTCGGGACAAGCACAAGGTACAGAGTCATCACGATCAGTGGCTCAACCTGCGAGGCAAGCCTCTTCTGTTCATTCCTTCCAACCACCATACCCACAGCAACAGACAAGGCCAGGAGGGAGTCAGACAGGTAGTTAGCCTTCGAGACAACAGGCTCATGTCTTTGCACTGATGGAGGAACAGGCACAGGGAGCACCAGATGATGTGATTGCAGGTAACTGTTCTCTTTATGGTTATCCGGAATATTTATTGATAGATACAGGTGCATCTCATACGTTTATATCTGCACGATTTGCATCATTACATGTTTTGCCTGTTGAATCATTATCTGTTGTAGTATCTGTCTCTTCACCTTTGGGGAGAGGTCTTATATCCATACAGATAGTTAAGAATTGTTTGCTACAGTATGATGGTAATGAGATAGAGATAGACTGTATTGTGCTTGGTTTGTCTGATTTTGACTGCATTATCGGGATTGATATGCTAACCAATTACATAGCTACCGTAGATTGTTTTCAGAAGGTAGTGAGATTCAGACCTGAGATGGCTGGAGAATGGAAATTTTATGGTAAGGGTTCTCGTGCTAAGATTCCTCTGATTTCAGTATTATCTATGACTCGACTTTTGCAGAAAGGAGCAGAGGGATTTATTGTTTATACAGTTGATGTTCTGAAAACTAGCCCGAACCTGGCTGATTTACCAGTGGTTAGTGAATTTGCGGATGTTTTCCCTGATGAAATTCCGGGACTACCTTCGTACCGTGAGATTGATTTCAGCATAGAACTGATGCCAGGTACTGCACCGATTTCTAAAGCACCTTATCGAATGGCACCAGTGGAATTGAAAGAGTTGAAAGATCAGTTGGAAGATTTACTGGCCAAGGGATACATTCGACCCAGTGTTTCTCCTTGGAAGCTCCAGTCTTATTTGTCAGAAAGAAAGATGGTTCCATGAGACTTTGTATCGATTACCGGCAACTGAACAAGGCAACGGTAAAGAACAAATACCCTTTGCCTCGTATTGATGATTTATTTGATCAGTTGCAGGGTTCTTCTGTGTATTCCAAAATCGATCTGAGATCTGGATACCATCAGATGAGAGTTAGAGATTCTGATATTCCAAAAACTGCTTTCAGAACCAGGTATGGCCACTATGAGTTTATAGTTATGCCATTTGGTCTGACAAATGCTCCAGCTGTGTTTATGGCTTTGATGAACCGTGTTTTTCAGAAATATCTCGATGACTTCGTTATAATTTTTATTGATGATATTTTGATGTATTCGAAGAATTTAATTGATCATTCTGAGCATTTAAGAACTGTGTTGAAGACTCTAAGATCTGAGAAACTGTATGCTAAGCTGTCGAAATGTGAGTTTTAGCTGAAACAGGTTGTTTTTCTTGGACATATTGATAAGTGTATTTTATACACTTAATTTATATATGATTTTAATTGTTAAATATTTGTTTCGAGCAGATTTATGTGGGTATTTTATTGTTTTTGTGATTGTAGAAAATTATGGAATTTATGTGGAAAAGGAGAAAATGAAGAAGAAAATAAAGGAATTAAAAGAATAAAGGAAAATAAAAGAAGAAAGAAGAGAAAAGAAAAGGAAATAACGATCAGACAAAGAAAAGGAAGGAAGGAATTGAGCTTTCTTAATGGGCCTCAAGTCAGCGCTCCTTGTTAGCGCATGAAGAAGCGCTATCGCGCTGTGTGTTGAAGGCGAGAAGATTGAAGTTAGTAGTCTATGCGCGCCCGCGCGTCGCCAATTCTGAACTTGGAAATTTTTATCGGAAGGAAAGTTTTAATTTTTATGGGCTTGATTTTGTGGGCTTTTGGTGCACGATATAAAAAGGACTTTTATCAGATTTGGGAAGAAGGAGCCGCCACATACAATACAGACATCAGAGATTGATCGTGATTTCTGAAGAATCTGGAGCTTATCGTGAAGAACAAAGACGGAGTTCGATAGACCGGACACGGCGTTGACGACGGATTTGTTTCTTTTATCTTTTATTTATTTTATTTTGAATATGTTTAAATTTATGAATTATTATTTTATTCAGAATTTTATTATGAACTAATTTTTTTAGAGTCTAGAGTTCGGATGGAACCTGGTGTAGACACTTTCATGAATTTTTGATTTTATTGAATTGAGTTTTCTTCTAGATTAATTGTTTTTTTTCTAGAATTGATTGTCTTTTCAATTATCTGATCAATAATTGATTTGTTATATTTATTTGAAATCATTGCTCGGGAGAAGGAATTTTGAATAGGACCATTAGGAACTACACTGTTAATTATTTATACAGCTCGGGAGAGTGTATAATTTTAACAGAGCTTTTAAAGAGAATATTGTTTTGTGATAGATCACTGCGATAAATTCTTAATAGGGATATTGGAATTTAATTGTAGTTGATAAAAATTATTTGTTACTCGGGAGAGAGAAATAATAAACGTAAGTGTTCTTGGCTATTAATTGAATGAAATTCAGGAAGATTAATTAATTAGGATTGACTGTTGTTGAAACCCGGTGAAATCTAATCCTCTAGACCATTATTCTCTGATTGATTTTTATTTGAAAGTTGTGTGCGTGCTATCAAAATTATCTGATTATTTTATTTTTCTGCAAAATTCTCAAATTTGATTTTCTAGATAAAGTTTAGACTATTTTAATTACAAGCACTAATATTTTCATTTTACTCCCTGTGAGATCGATATCTGATTTAATCACTATATTAAAACTTGACACTCGTACGCTTGCGAGGATTTTTCACAACAAGTTTTTGGCGCCGTTGCCGGGGAGTAAATTTTGATTATTTTTTAGTCTTGTTACCAATTAGTCTAGATTTTAATTTTGAGTTTTTTTATTTTATTTTTAAGTTACTAATTAATTTCTTCTTATTTTTAAATTGCAGTTTAAGCGAAGATCTCAAAGTGCGAATTCGTTACTTTTTTATCCGGAGATCGAGCGCACTGCACGTGCTTTACGAAGAGCGAGAAGAGAAGATATTGAAACCATGGCTGCAGAAGAAGTAAATCAAGCTCCCTTGGTGCCAATCAGAGACCACTTCAGACCGACGATCCAGGCTCACTATTCTGGAATCGCTCGAGGAACCATTAACGCCAACAATTTTGAACTGAAGCCGGCGTTAATCATTATGGTTCAATCGAACCAATTTAATGGGAGTGCCACAGCTGATCCTCACCTGCATCTCAAGACCTTCTTAGAAATTACTGATACGGTAAAATTTAACGGTGTTCCTGAAGATATTATTCGTTTACGCTTGTTTCCGTTTTCTCTCAGGGATCAAGCCAGAAGTTGGTTGCAATCATTGCCTTTAGGGAGCATCACTACATGGGAGGGGATGGCAGAAAAATTTCTTGCAAAATATTTTCCACATGCCAAAACCACCCAACTGAAGATCGAGATCAGTACTTTCAGGCAGATGGACTCTGAACAGCTCTACGAGGCATGGGAAAGGTACAAAGAATTACTTAGACGTTGTCCTAACCATAATTTTGCAGATTGGGAACATATTGAGTGGTTTTACAACGGACTGAATGCGCCTACAAGGATGAATGTCGATTCTTCTGCTGGAGGTACCATTTTTGCTAAGGACCATGTGCAGGCATATGATATGCTGGAACAGATGACAGTCAATAGTTTCCAATGGCCATCTGAGCGTATGGAAGTCAAGAAGCCAGCTGGAGTGTATGCAGTGGATCCTCTCACATCCATCACCGCTCAATTATCTGCACTGACTACACAGGTAGCTTCTTTGAATAAAATTCATGTTGCAGATTCAACTGGATTTGAAGTATCACATGCCCCAGAGGAAGTTAATTATATCAATCCTAATGGCTACCGAGGTTATGGAGCTTTTAGAGGTAATCCTGTCCCTAATACTTACCATCCTAGCTTTCGAAATCATGAAGATTTTTCTTATGCTAACAATACTAATAAGGGTGATGGTAAGTTGTCTTTGGAGGATGTGGTTAGTACCTTTGTACAGGAATTAGGTAAGAGGATGGCGAGAACTGAGTCTCGCCTTGACAGCTTGGAAACGCACATGGCCAACATGGGCGTGGTGTTGCAATCCATGGAAACCAGCATAGGGCAGTTGGCAAACGCGCTGAAAGATAATAACAGAGGCCAATTCCCAAGCAATACTGAGGTGAATCCCAAGGAGCAGTGTAATTCCATAGAGTTGAGGAGTGGAAAAGAAGCTGAAGTCCAAGCACCGACTATTGAAGAGGAGAAAGAGAAGGAGCCTGAACCTGACCCGAAACCGATGTACAAGCCTCCACTCCCTTACCCGCAGAGGTTCAAGAAGAAAGCGTTGGATGAGCAGTTCTCCAAATTCTTGGAGATTTTCAAGAAAATTCACATCAACATCCCTTTTGCTGAAGCTTTGGAGCAAATGCCAAATTATGCAAAGTTCATCAAGGAGATGATGTCCAAGAAGATGAAGCTGCTAGAGAACGAGGTGGTGAATTTAACAGAAGAGTGCAGTGCGGTGTTACAAAAGAAGATGCCACAAAAGCTTAAGGATCCAGGGAGTTTTACTATTCCTTGTTCTATTGGTGGTTCTCATTTTAATAATGCACTTTGTGATTTAGGGGCCAGTATTAATTTAATGCCACTATCTATTTACAGGGCCTTGGAGTTGGGAGAGATGAAATCGACTAAGATTTCATTGCAATTGGCGGATAGAAGCATTAAATATCCACTAGGAATTGTTGAAGACGTTCTAGTCAAGGTGGAAAAATTTATCTTTCCATCGGATTTTGTGATCTTGGATATTGAAGCGGATCACGGGGCTCCGTTGATTTTTGGACGCCCGTTTTTGGCTACTGCTGATGCCAAAATAGATGTCAAGAAGGGTGAAATATCAATGGGTGTGGAGTACGAACTGGTGATGTTTAATCTATTTATGAAGCCACCTAGCCCACCCATCGAATAATTATGTCTACTTGAGCCGGCTGTGAAGTTGGAGGGTTGCCAAAGAGCTGATTTTGCGGTTCATTCATCGAAGGAGAGAGCGCCAAAATTACCAAAGAAGGCCACGAAAAAGAGAGCGAAATTTAAACGGCGGTTCATGGAATTTATTTGGCGCGTTAAAGAGAAAGAGAAGAATTAACACCGATGAAAGTCGGGCTAACGACTCTAAACCAAGCGCTTTTTGGGAGGCAACCCAAAATTTTTGTTTTAATTTTTTTTTATTTTATTTATCTTATGTTTTTTTTTTGTTCATTAGTTATTTTTTGATTTTGGAATTATTATTTGAGAATTTTGGAGGCTTAATATTATAAATTTTCAATTTTTTTTCAGGAATTGAGAACTCTTGTCAGAGTTCCATGCGCGCTCGCGCATTCTTGTGAAGCGCCCGCACTGGATTGGAAACTCACAACAGAGGCTTGTGCGCACGCGCTCGTGAATCTTCCGCGCCCGCCTCACCTCTGCGCATGCTTAAGTGCGCAACACATGCGCTATCGCGCTAGCAAAGGGCGCAAAACTCAGCGCTATCGCGCACCATCTCCAAGCGCCAACAAGCACCACCATTAGCGCTTATAATCAGCGCTGCTTCCAGCGCAAACACGCATCTTGTTAGCGCAAGAATCAAGCGCAATCGCGCAAACAATCTGCGCACAACCTAGCGCCAACGAGTTTCTTCAACCGCGCATCACAGAGCGCAATCGCGCATCACTCTATCCCGTCTGCGCCTCCTCATGCGCGAACAACTCCCGTATGCGCTATTGTAAGCGCAAACGCGCACAGCGTTCCCTCTGCCTCCCATTTCACAAACAAGCTCCCATCTGCGCCATCTATATAGCAATCGCGCATCACCACAGCCCTTTCCTCCAAGCGCAAACAAATCATCATCTGCTCCGTATGGAGAGCAAATGCGCCATCTCAGCTATTTCTCCTCCATGAGCAAACAATCACCATCAGCTCTTCCATTTGTGCAGCAATAAAAGTAAACGCATCTCTCTCGTTCGGCATCCATGCAATCGTGCATTGAGTTCCTACATAAATGAGCCATCATGCGCAACCCTACGGCTTTTCTTCCATGCACCATCGAGCTTCTAAGAAATTCCAATGCGTTCATGTGGTGCTTCTCAACTATTTTACCCTTGGAATTGCGGCTGCAAAATTATTTTTTTTGGAGAGATGATGATGCCGAGTCCTGATGCTCGGTGTCGAAGGTATGAGTCCCTTGTTCTTTTTATTTTTTAATCATTAGGGACAATGATTACATTAAGTTTGGGGGTGAATCAATGTTTGATTTAGTTGTTTGGTTGATAGTTGAGTAGTTGAATTTTATTGTGTGCTTTATAGATAAAATTTTTGTTGAGTTTAATTGTTGTTTTTGTTTAGTTTGAGTTGAATTGAGTTGAGAAATAAATGGATGCATGACCAATGATGATAAATTTTTGTTTTTTGCTATAACTGATATCCATGATTGTCTACCTATCTAACAAATATTTTTGAAAAAATGGAACCAATTAGATGAATAATTTCCTATATACTCTGTGATTAATACTTGAATCTGATTTTTGAAACATACAAACATAGATATGATTGAGGCATTATTTGAAGAATTTTGGGCTTGATTTTCATTGAATTAATTTATCCTTAGTTGCCCATTTGAGCCTACACGTATATGAGTACATTGAGGTACGAGAAAAATCTGAATTTTGTGAAAATCATCGTTTACTGCTGATGACTATTCTTTTCTGCACTGATTGATATTCGTATGATTTAATTGTGGATTGAGACTTGTCTAGAACTAGTTTAGACACTCTTCGAGGCGAAATACGGGCAAAACTGAGATTAGGAATGATTTAGGCGATTTTTCTGAATTTGTTTGAGTCTTTCAAGCTATCCTGAAATGCTTGTATCCCTAGTACCTTGTTTGAGATTTATTGAAAATCGAATGGCATGCGTGTAAACGTGTGGTTAAACCCCCATTCGTCATTATTTCAAGGTCCTACATTGACTACCTGAATAGCCTAAACATTATTTCCTACCTTTAGAGGAGTAATTTGAATGCTAAAATGTTATATGATCCTAGTTTTATTTGTGAAAATGGAATGGTGTGTGGTGGTGAATTGAAATTAAAAAGATGAAAAGAGGTAGTAGAAAAGAGAGTTGGAAAAGTTGTGAAAGAAATTGTAGTTGAGAAAAATTAATGAAGTGAATTGGAAAAAAATGTGAAGTTGTGAATGAAAAGGAGTTGAAATTAGAGTTTGAGCATAAATATAAATTAGTCCTTATTTTGAATTCTTATCCTTCATTTGTAGTCATGAGCCATGCCTTACATTATGAGCCAATTAAGTCCTATTGATTGAGTCTCAGTTGCCCAATATACTAGTGGAGAAGAGTTGCGAGAATTTAGCCTATGGACTGTTGATTGATACTTTTAATGATTATGAATTTTGATCGAATCACGCACACACTTTTATTCGTTGCATTTATCTATTTGTGAGTGTTTTTGATAAATATCCTTTATTTGATCCTATGCTACCTTTAAAAGTCCTCATGATCTATGAATGTGTGAATTGAACTTGGATAAGAGTGTTTTGAACTTGATTAGCGGAGATTATGAGTTTATGTGGTTATTTTGTTATGACTGAAACTTTCAAGTGTTAGTAGGTGTGACATGATTGGATTTGATATTTTTTTTGAAATCATTGATGATGCCATTGCTCCGTAATATTTCTTGACTATTCTTGTTGGTTTGAGAAATTGAATTTTTGTAATTTAATTGTTTTGCTCGGGACTAGAAAAAGTCTAAGTTTGGGGGTATTTGATAAGTGTATTTTATACACTTAATTTATATATGATTTTAATTGTTAAATATTTGTTTCGAGCAGATTTATGTGGGTATTTTATTGTTTTTGTGATTGTAGGAAATTATGAAATTTATGTGGAAAAGGAGAAAATGAAGAAGAAAATAAAGGAATTAAAAGAATAAAGGAAAAGAAAAGAAGAAAGAAGAGAAAAGAAAAGGAAATAACGATCAGACAAAGAAAAGGAAGGAAGGAATTGGGCTTTCTTAATGGGCCTCAAGTCAGCGCTCCTTGCATGAAGAAGCGCTATCGCGCTGTGTGTTGAAGGCGAGAGGAGTGAAGTCAGTAGTATATGCGTGCCCGCCTAGAGTGTGAAGCGCCCGCGCGTCGCCAATTCTAAACTTGGAAATTTTTATCGGAAGGAAAGTTTTAATTTTTATGGGCTTGATTTTATGGGCTTTTGGTGCACGATAGAAAAAGGACTTTTATCAGATTTGGGAATAAGGAGCCGCCACATACAATACAGACATCAGAGATTGATCGTGATTTCTGAAGAATCTGGAGCTTATCGTGAAGAACAAAGACGGAGTTCGATAGACCGGACACGGCGTCGACGACGGATTTGTTTCTTTTATCTTTTATTTATTTTATTTTGAATATGTTTAAATTTATGAATTATTATTTTATTTAGAATTTTATTATGAACTAATTTTTTTAGAGTCTAGAGGTCGGATGGAACCTGGTGTAGACACTTTCATGAATTTTTGATTTTATTGAATTGAGTTTTCTTCTAGATTAATTGTTTTTTTCTAGAATTGATTGTCTTTTCAATTATCTGATCAATAATTGATTTGTTATATTTATTTGAAATCATTGCTCGGGAGAAGGGATTTTGAATAGGACCATTAGGAACTACACTGTTAATTATTTATACAGCTCGGGAGAGTGTATAATTTTAATAGAGCTTTTAAAGAGAACATTGTTTTGTGATAGATCACTGCGATTAATTCTTAATAGGAATATTAGAATTTAATTGTAGTTGATAAAAATTATTTGTTACTCGGGAGAGGGAAATAATAAACGTAAGTGTTCTTGGCTATTAATTGAATGAAATTCATGAAGATTAACTAATTAGGATGGACTGTTGTTGAAACCAGGTGAAATCTAATCTTCTAGACCATTATTCTCTGATTGAATTTTATTTGAAAGTTTTGTGCATGCTATCAAAATCATCTGATTATTTTATTTTTCTGCAAAATTCTCAAAGTTTAATTTTCTAGATAAAGTTTAGACTATTTTAATTACAAGCACTAATATTTTCATTTTACTCCCTGTGGGATCGATATCTGATTTAATCACTATATTAAAACTTGACACTCGTACGCTTGCGAGGATTTTTCACAACACATATCATATCCGGAGATGGTATATCTGTTGATCCAAGAAAAGTCGAGGCAGTGATCAGTTGGTCTAGAACCACATCTGTTCCTGAAATTCGTAGTTTCATGGGTTTGGCTGGGTATTATCGTAGTTTTATTAAAGATTTTCCAGTATTGCGAAGCCGATTACTCAGTTAACTCAGAAGAATGCTCCATTTATCTGGTCTGAAGCCTGTGAATCCAGTTTTATTGAGTTGAAGAAACTACTGACCAGTGCACCAGTCTTGACGATTCCTTCAGGTACTGGTGGTTTCACTGTATATTGTAATGCATCTCATCGAGGCTTGGGATGTATCTTGATGCAGCGAGGGCATGTGATTGCTTATGCCTCGAGACAGCTGAAGCCTCATGAGACCAGATACCCGATTCATGATCTTGAATTGGCCGCCATTGTATTTGCTTTGAAGATTTGGCGACATTATTTGTACGGGAAACAGTTTGAGATTTATTCTGATCACAAGAGTCTGAAATATTTGTTTTCACAGTCAGAACTGAATATGAGACATCGGAGATGGCTTGATTTGCTTAAAGATTTTGATTGTGAGATTAAATACTATCCGGGAAAATCGAATGCAGCTGCTGATGCACTGAGTCGAAAGGTTTGTTCCTTGTCTTTATCGACGATTGGTGTATCAAATTTGATTGAAAACTGTTGTCTTTCTGGATTAGTATTTGACACGAATTGTCAGCCTATTTGACTTTATCAAATTTAAGTTGAACCAGTGTTGGTATTGCGAATTAAAGAAGCTCAGAAACTTGATCAGAATGTGCAGAATTTGATTGAGAAAGTCTAGTCAGGGCATGTATCTGAATACCAGGTTCGAGATGATCTTTTATATGTAAACAATCGCCTTGTAGTGCCTGATATTTCTGATGTGCGACAACAACTACTAAAAAGCATTCATCCTGGTGGCAGGAAGATGTACAATGATCTGAAGACGCAATACTGGTGGAAACAAATAAAGTCGGATATCACTGATTTTGTTTCTCGATGTCTTAATTGCCAACAGGTGAAGGCTGAAAGGAAGAAACCGTCTAGTTTTTTACAGAGTTTATCAGTGCCTGAATGGAAATGAAATCATATTTCCATGGACTTTGTGACAAAGTTACCTCGATCTGCTAGAGTTTGCGATGCTATCTGGGTGATTATCGACAGATTGACGAAATCAGCGTGTTTTATTCCTTATCGTATGACATATAGACACGATCAGATGACAGAGATTTATGTCCGAGAAGTTGTCAGATTGCATGGAGTGCCGAAGTCTATTGTATCATATCGTGATCCTCGATTTACATCATACTTCTAGCACAGTTTACAGAGTTCTTTAAGTACTCAATTACACTTGAGCACAGCCTATCATCCACAGACAGACGGACAGTCTGAGCGTACCATTCAGACTTTAGAGGATATGTTGAGAGCTATAGTGCTTGATTTTGGCACGGTTGGCAAGATTCACTGGCACTTTGTGAATTCTCGTACAACAACAGCTATCAATCGAGTATTGAAATGGCTCCATTTGAAGCTTTATATGGAAAAAAGTGTCGATCACCTCTTTACTGGGATGATATTTCAGAGGTACCTGATGTTGGGCCTGATATGATTCGAGATATGACTGAACAGGTGAAGCTTATTCAGAAAAGGATGAAGACAGCTCAAGACAGACAAGCCAAGTATGCCAATGTTCAACGTCGACCTTTGTATTTTGAACAGGGGGATAAGATGTTTCTGAAGATTTCTCCGTTCAGAGGCACTGTACGATTTGGCAAGCGAGGGAAGTTGTCTCCACGTTATATCGGTCCGTATGAAGTTCTTGAGAAAATAGGCAATCTTGCCAACCGATTAGCTCTACCTCCATCCTTATCTGGAATACATGATGTCTTTCATGTATCGATGCTTCAAAATAATCTTGTTGATGAATCTCATGTGCTTCAATCTGATGAGGCTGAACTCGACGAAACCTTGAGTTATTTTGAAAAGCCAATTCAGATTCTTGATCGTAAAAAGAAGCAACTTCGAACGAAGACTATTCCGCTTGTGAAAGTTCAGTGGAGTCATCATGGTATTGAAGAAGCAACTTGGGAGACGAAATCAGACTTGAGACAATGATTTCCAGAGATGTTTTAATGATGTGAGTTCTCCTTTAGTCTTTCTGTTATCTGATATATCTTATGTGCTGTTAGTACTTGAGATTTCGAGGACAAAATCGTGTCTTAGTGGGGGAGAATTGTAACGCCCGGAATTATTTAATTTTAATCCGAGAATATTTAATTTGGGAATATTTGGAGTTTTGATTTAAATTCTAATATTCTTAAATTATTTAGGATTGAAATTGAATGTAATGATAAGTTGAGGACTGAATTGCAAAGAAGCAAGAATTGGAGGACTAAAGTCCAAAATCCTTAACTTAGTGGGACACTTGTTTGATACTTGCATATTCACATGTAAGATATTGAATTCCATCAGCAAAATCAGAGAAGGAACCGAGAGAGGAAGAGAATGGAACCCAAGTTCATTCTTCATCTTCAATTTCCAATATTTTGAGTTCCGGGTATCCGATTTTGATTCTGAAAGGTGTTCTGGACTCCTTGCAACAAGGCCTTCGATTTGATGTAAGTTTTTGTATCTTTCATCATGGTGTGAGAATTCGAAAATGACAGTCATCAGATTGGTTTTTGTATTGAGGTTGATGATCTTCTATGCCTTGTTATATTTAAGTCGGGTTGACGAATGGATGTCGTATCAGTTTCTTATGAATTTCCGGCCAATAATCGAGTTATATGCTTGCTGATATGCTGGGTTTTGATTGATATACAACTGATATATGGTGTATTTGATTGTTAGTGTTGATATCTTTGAGTTTCGGTTGCCGAGTTTATATCGTTACGCCGCCGAATTTAGGATTTGAAGTTGTTTTGCTATTGTACATGGGACTGAGATATGTATGAGTTGTAGCTGATGTTTGTACATGTTCAACAATTCATTTCATATTACGTTTGAATGCACTCGAACTTGAGAACGTCAACTTCGAACCGATAAAGATTGAAGCAAGGTTTGAAGTTATGCTACAATGGAGTTTGAATGGTTTTAAGTGCAAATTTTGAGACAAGGCTTGTGGTTGTTTATTGTACAGATTTGGATAGCTTGAAGTTGTCTTGAAACATCACAATCGAAAGTTAAAAGTGGACTATTACTTGAATGTGATTATAACTCGATATGGTTTGTATCGAGTTCCCTAAATCACATACTTATTTGTTTGTTTGCTTTTATGTGCTCTTCTATGAATTGTTGAATGAGTATTTGATTTTAATGAATGCTATTATGATGATATATGTTGCATTCATCTTGCGAGACCTATTCTTTGATTTTGAAATGAACGAAAACGTTCGATTAGACGATTTGAGGAACTATATATGTATGTCCTGGGTCGTTGAGTTAGCCTAGCGTCCGAATTGCATGTATGGTGGCTTCAAAGTCTAGAGAAGCAAGATAAGTAGCCCCACCTCGATCGGGAGAGTCGGTGGTTTAGTTACGATATATTCTTCTTGTAAGAGTGGGTGCCCAGTGAGCCAACTGTGTGGCTATGGGCTTTGTTGACTCTTTGTATAAACAATCTTTTGTTTAATATTATTTACACTTTTATGGCAATGACTTTATATTACTTCATATTGTTATATTGTGATATACTATTGTTGTTTTGATAAAGACCTTGAATATACTATAGTGTATGTAAGATGTGGTAGAACATGGAGATGTCTATCATGAAATACATCTTATAGTCACTGTATATTCTAAAACCGTTCCTAGTCGATTGAGCCGTCCGATAATAAGGATAAGGATCGCTCGAGTTTGAGACTAGCATTTGCGATGCGGAGTACCACGTTTCATTGGTAGGGAACATGGAGATGTTCGAAGCATGCAAATGGATATTCATAGGATGAATAGTCGAACTACCCTATCCGGACTTTCCAAGTGGTTATCACTTATCGAGTGGATAAAGTCCGCGGTTTTGGTTGTACACCATTAGTCCTTACGACTTGAAACATCATGGAGACTCTATATGCTAGTACTGTGCTTTGACTCGTTTACCGACTCTGAGGGGGTCATCAGGTGTCGAGATTGGGTACAGTTACGACACATATAGGAGTCAATGCATTGTTGTCAAGGATTCACCACATACTTGCGAGTGTGGATATCCTATGCGATCTGAGGAGATATTAGTGTGACAAATCTCTGGCCAGAGTACTTGATGTGATTTAAGAAATGGTTTCTTAGTAGCACATGCGATGTCACTAATTTGATCTTCAAGATGCATTGCATAGTTATCGAATCTTGAGCGACTCTCGATATACCAATGGTTGTTGATTCGATCGGGATATTTGGATGAAGGGACCGTACTGTACGCTAACCAAAATCTACTGGTTCTTGTAGGCACTATCAGTGATACCTAGGGAATCATGGGGCGATGTTGCTAGGCGCTTTACCATGATTCGTTGGGCAAGTCGGAAAGTGTTGTTCCGAGTCACAAGGAGTTGTGAGCCCACGGCTAGCTGTATCCCTGAACCATTGAGGGTCACACAGTGTAATGGAGTTTTAATCCCCGTTGAGATAGTTAAATTTAAAGAGTTAAATTTAATGAACTAAGGAGTTGGACTTCTTAAATAAGAGTAAGGGAGTAGGATTTCCTAAAATGACATAGGGATGGACATTTTTGGAAACCACTGAATTCGGATTCAGGAAAATTTATTTTGACTTTAAAACGTGCAGAAATGGTTTCTGTGCACATTGGTGAAATCGTTTCATCAATCGGAGTCACGATGAATTTTATATTAATTTCTGAACGAGCGGGCTTTGCTTGTCGGGCCCCAGCTTATGACTAATGGGCCCTAAGGTGTTAGTGGCCTGCATTATAAATAAGTTATTTCAGTACAGAAATTACACACGATAGCTCATAATTTTGAGAGAAAAAAATCGAAACCCTAGCCCCTCTCTCAAGCTTGGCCGTCGCCCCCCTCCCTCTCTGTCTGAGAAATTCCGGTCTGTGATTTTGAATCGCAGTAAGGAATAACGAATCAAATTCGTGTATTCTCTTCGCAGAAAACTTCTGATAGATTTTCTAGTGCAATCTATCAGAGGGATTAAACCTCTGTTCGTGGACCTGATTGAAGGCGTTCATCGGTTCCAGGGAGAGACAACAAGAGCAGAATTGTTCTGTTGGTGTCCATTAATCTCGTTGCGAGATTTGAGGTAAAATTTATTTAATTGTTATTTAAATTTTACACACACGTAATTCAATCGATGAACGGTTGATACCCATACCATGGAAACGTTCCATGAAAAATTTTTAAACTTCCGCTGCACCGGGTATCAATCGTAATTGGTCTGGGAACTCGCCAGTTTTCCAACAGTGGTATCAGAGCCAGGTTGCTCAGATCAATCGATTGAATAATCAATTGTACAAAATTTTTGAGTCTCGGTTTATGAAACAAAATAAATATTTTTAATAAAAAAAAAAAATTTTTTTTCGGGGCAAAACCCGGGCAGCGATTGGATCGCTGCCCGGTGGGGCAGCAATTGTTGCTGCCCCGGGCGGCGCACGGCGCCGCCCAAAGGGGGCGCACGGCGCCGCCCAGGGCAGCGCTGTGCGCTGCCCAGCGCAGCGCTGTGCGCTGCCCAGCGCAGCGCTCGGCGCTGCCCAGGGGCGGCGCTCGGCGCCGCCCAGCGCAGCGCTCGGCGCCGCCCAGGGAGGCGCTCGGCGCCGCCCAGGGGCGGCGCCAGGCGCTGCCCTAAGGGGGCAGCCGGGCTGCCCCCGGCCCGCGCCCCGGGTGCGGGCCAACCCGGGAGTGTCCCGGGTGGCCCGCGGGAAAAATTAATTTTTAATATTTTTATTAATTTTAATATTTAAAATTTTATTTTTGGTCCGGTCAAAAATTGTTTTTGATTGGTTCACGAGATTTCGGATCGAATTGTTCGAGTCCGTAAATTTTAAAATTGATTTTGGATAAATTTGAATTTTTGGAAAATTTTAATATTTTATCCGTAAATTGAATTTTGAAATCAATTATTTTGGTACAATTGATGATAAGATATGATCTTATGATATATTAAGTAAAATATGATTTTATTTGTAAAATTGGATTTTATAGATAAAATATGATTTTATTTGATATGGAGATAAAATATGATTTTATATGTGAAATGTGATTTTATATATAAAATATGATTTTATCTTGTTTAAATTTGAATTGCCACAGCATGTTATCCAATAAATTAATTTTGAATTAAATGTTATTGGATAAGGATGATCGATTGCCATGACCAATTTTGTAGGTGTATGTTAGGAATTTACATTTTGTCTTTATTGTTGTTGGTTTTATTAATGGGCCTGGTTTATGGCCCGATATGAATGTCATATGTAATAAAAGTGGGCTTGGTTTATAGCCCGTTCCCACCCCCTAAAAATGTATCCCCTACTTGTCATTGTTATTTAATTGTAAATACATTAGATTTAGTGGGAGATCAAGATTTGAAGATGGTGGGCCCAGCAGACAATGAAGACTGAAGAAATGTAAATTGGAAGCATATGTAATAGGATTGCATTTGCATACTGCATATTACCTAGGATTGGACTAAGACCCGTGATTGGCAACCACGGGTCAATTAGAAATGGAATCGATCATCCTATATAATATGTGATATTATGATTGTATGCATGTTTAGACATAAATTGCGTGAATCCGGCAATGCATGCAATAAATTAAATATGATGAGACAAATATTTTTATAAATAAAATCCCTCATTTTAAATATGATTTAAAATTTATATCAAGATAAATAAAGGAAATTTAAATATTGTTTAAATGTTCCTACCTTCCATCAACGGTCAATGTATGTGATGCTACCCGCGGATACGGTCCGGCTCATATTATTGGGGGGGCCCGTCCGTCGGAAAGCTGTACATTGGATCGACAAATGTTGTAAGTTGGGTGGAACTCCCATGGGATCGGCTCATATTATTGGGGGATCCACATGGCGACCGTCCATCACAACTTAATATTGATGGGTCATCTTGACATGTCACTTTAAACGGCGTCATATTATTGGGCCCTTATTGGACATGAGGTAAATACATGGGGGTTGCTTTGGAAGCAATTGGGCTCTACCTTTTGAGAATTATGGTTGGCTGATATTATTCGGGACCATAAGTTTGTCAATTGGACTCCATGTTCTCACTAAGGAAAAAGTTTCCCGTTTTCACTAGAGGGTGGTGAAATCGTTAAAATAGTGGGAGTGAGATTCATAAAATTAAATTCGCCTATTTTATGTCTTAGTAAATTGTTAAACAATCATTGATATATGTCTGTTTTTCCTTTTCAGTATTTCATACAATGAATTCGCGAAATCCTTTATTCTCGATCCTCGAACAAAACAAGCTGACTGGCGCCAACTATACGGAATGGTTCCGGAAGTTGAAGATTGTCTTAACTTCGGAGAAAATGCTCTACGTGTTAGAGAAAGCACCTCCGAAGGAAGCACCAGCTGACATAAGTCCGGAGGAATTGGCCAAACTTGATGCATGGTGCGACCATGACATCAAGACCAAATGCTATATGCAAGCCTCGATGTCTGATGAACTCCAGAGGCGATTTGAGGACACGGTGAATGCTGCTGACATTCACACGCAACTCAAGGAACTTTTTGGGGCTCAGTCGAGGGCTGAAAGGTTCTCTACTGTTAAGGAGTTGATGACGTGCCGCATGCGTGAAGGGACTTCGGTCCGTGATCATGGGGTACGAGTGATTTGGCTCATACAGAAGTTAGCGACCCTTGATTTGGTGTTGGAGCATGAACTCAATGTGGACTTGCTGCTTCTATCTCTTCCTTCTTCATTTGATGGATTCGTGATAAATTTTAATATGAACAAGATAGAGGCCACCCTTGAAGAGATGGTCAATATGCTCGTTACATATGAATCCACACTTAAGAAGGATAAGCCAGCTTTCTTGGTGGGCTCCTCATCTTCTGCTAAGAAGGGGCCAAGTATGAAGGGCAAGAAACGTTCAGCCCCACCCAAGAAAGTGGAACCCGAGAAGAAGCAAAAGACAAAGGCTTCAAACGATGGAAAATCCAAGGATGTTTGCCATTACTGCAAGAAGCCGGGTCATTGGAAGCGCAACTGCAAGGAGTATCTTGAGCAGTTGGGAACTGCAAAGGGTATGTTCTATATCGAAATAAACATGTCACTTAATACAACTTCTTGGGTATTGGATACCGGATGTGGATCTCACATTTGCAATGATTTGCAGGTGATGACAAGAAGTCGCAGGCTTAGAATGGGTGAGACCCAGCTGAGGCTCGGGAATGGTTCCAGAGTTGAAGCTACGGCCATTGGAGATGTTTGTTTGATTTTGCAGAACGGTTTTAAATTATTGTTGAGAGATGTTTTATTTGTGCCAGATTTAATTAAAAACATTATTTCTATTTCTATGCTTGATAGAGATGGTTATTCTTGTAATTTTGTGAATGGGATTTGCAATATTTACAAGAATGAATGTTTAATTGGAAATGGACAACTTGAAAACGATCTATACAATTTAAAACTAAAAGACGTTCCAGTAAATTGTATTGACAAACCGGCGACAACAAACAAAAGGAAAATCGATAGTCAAAACCCGGCAAACCTTTGGCACGCTAGACTAGGTCATATTTCCTCAAGGAGGATGAACAAGCTAGTGGGAGAGGGCATGTTTGATATGTCTGATATTAACTCTCTACCTACTTGTGAATCCTGCCTAAAAGGGAAAATGACTAAATCTCCTTTTAAGGGGAAGCCTGAACGTAGTCAAAATCTGTTGGATTTGATCCATACAGATGTTTGTGGACCATTTAGAGTTGGGACTCAATATGGCCACACCTACTTCATTACCTTTACTGACGATTATTCAAGGTATGGGTATTTATATTTAATGAAATATAAGTCTGAAGCATTTGAAAAGTTCAAAGAATTCAAGGCTGAAGTAGAAAACAAGCTAGGTAAAAGTATTAAAGCACTTCGATCGGATCGAGGTGGAGAATACTTGAGTACCGAGTTTTTGGACTATCTAAAAGAGAATGGGATTCTCTCTCAGTGGACTCCTCCTATGACACCACAGCTTAATGGTGTATCGGAGCGTCGTAATCGAACTTTGTTGGACATGGTTCGATCCATGATGAGCTTCACTGAGCTTCCACCTTCGTTTTGGGGCTATGCGCTTGAAACGGCGGTATTGTTGTTGAATAACGTCCACACTAAAGCAGTGGACAAAACACCATACGAGTTATGGAATGGCAAAGCTCCTAAGTATTCATACTTGAGGATTTGGGGATGTCCTGCTTACGTGAAGCGGACAGTGGGAGATAAGTTGGATAGTCGATCCAGCTTGTGTTATTTTGTGGGGTATCCGAAGAATTCAATCGGATATTATTTCTATTATCCTGCTGAAACAAAAGTGTTTGTTTCACGGAATGCCACCTTCTTGGAAAAGGAGTTCTTATTGGATAAGAAAGGCGAGATGATGGAACTCGAAGAAGTTCGAGAAGAACCCGAAATACAAAATAACGATCCCACACCTCAGGAACCATTGCTGGACACGCCTGCACCTAGAAGATCCGAGAGGACTTCTAGACCTCCAGTTCGATATGGTCTTCTTCTTGAAGAGGGTCAAGATGAACCCGACATTGGATGTGATCCAATAAGCTTCAAGGAAGCAATTTCTGATGCGGATTCGAATTTATGGCTTGAAGCTATGCAGTCAGAATTGGATTCGATGCATACTAACCAAGTCTGGTCTTTAGTGGATCCTCCCGATGGAATTGTTCCAATATGGTGTAAATGGATCTACAAAAGAAAGCTTGGGCCTGATGGTAAGGTATTGACCTACAAGGCGCGATTGGTGGCGAAAGGTTATACTCAAAGGCAAGGAGTTGACTATGACGAAACCTTTTCACCAGTTGCAATGTTCAAGTCCATAAGAATCCTTATTGCCATAGCTGCATGGTATGACTATGAGATATGGCAAATGGATGTGAAGACTGCTTTTCTTAATGGAGACATTAAGGAAGAAATCTATATGAAGCAGCCTGAGGGGTACACATCCATGGGAAGCGAGCATAAGGTATGCAAGCTTCAGAGATCAATTTATGGTCTAAAACAAGCATCAAGAAGTTGGAACCAGAAATTTGATGAAACAATTAAAGACTTTGGTTTCATCAAGAACCCGGAGGAACCTTGCGTGTACAAGAAAGTAGTTAAGGATGCGGTGACATTCTTAGTACTTTATGTTGATGACATCCTACTCATTGGGAATGATGTAGGGATGTTGCAGTCAACAAAGATATGGTTATCAGGTAGATTTTCGATGAAGGATTTGGGTGAGGCATCCTACATTCTTGGGATACAGATCTATAGGGATAGATCTAAGAGAATGATAGGACTCACTCAATCAACCTACATCGATACCATATTGAAACGGTTTTCAATGGATGGGTCCAAGAGAGGACATCTACCCATGTGTCATGGAGTTTCTCTATCCAAGTCTATGTGTCCCAAGACTGATGCAGAGATAGAGAATATGACACATGTACCATATGCGTCAGCTATAGGTAGTATCATGTATGGGATGATATCTACCAGACCGGATGTAGCATTTGCTCTGAGTGTCACGAGCAGATATCAGTCTAATCCTGGTCAGATGCATTGGAAAGCCGTGAAGGACATTCTTAAGTACTTGCGAAGGACTAAGAATATGTTCATGGTTTATGGAGGACGAGAACTCAAACTGGAAGGCTATACCGACTCTAGCTTCCAAAGTGATGTGGATGACTCGAAGTCAACCTCTGGATTTGTGTTCATGCTCAATGGTGGTGCTGTCTCTTGGAAGAGTTCCAAGCAGGACACCACAGCGGATTCCACCACTGAGGCTGAATACATTGCAGCATCAGCTGCTGCTAAAGAGGCCGTTTGGATGAGGAATTTCGTCCAAGAGTTGGGCGTCATTCCTGAATTTGTTGGTCCAGTCCCGGTGTACTGCGACAACACGGGTGCCGTTGCTCAAGCAAAGGAACCAAGGTCTCATCAAAGATCCAAACACGTACTGAGGAAATACCACATAATCCGGGAGATTGTGGAAAGAGGAGACATCAGTGTCGAACGAGTGGCCTCTGCAGACAATATCGCTGATCCACTTACTAAGCCTTTGCCAGGACCATTGTTTGACAAACATCGCGAAGCAATGGGTCTACGTAGTATGACTAGTTGGCTATAGGGCAAGTGGGAGATTGTAAGAGTGGGTGCCCAGTGAGCCAACTGTGTGGCTATGGGCTTTGTTGACTCTTTGTATAAACAATCTTTTGTTTAATATTATTTACACTTTTATGGCAATGACTTTATATTACTTCATATTGTTATATTGTGATATACTATTGTTGTTTTGATAAAGACCTTGAATATACTATAGTGTTGGAAAACTGGCGAGTTCCCAGACCAATTACGATTGATACCCGGTGCAGCGGAAGTTTAAAAATTTTTCATGGAACGTTTCCATGGTATGGGTATCAACGTTCATCGATTGAATTACGTGTGTGTAAAATTTAAATAACAATTAAATAAATTTTACCTCAAATCTCGCAACGAGATTAATGGACACCAACAGAACAATTCTGCTCTTGTTGTCTCTCCCTGGAACCGATGAACGCCTTCAATCAGGTCCACGAACAGAGGTTTAATCCCTCTGATAGATTGCACTAGAAAATCTATCAGAAGTTTTCTGCGAAGAGATTGAACGAATCTGATTCGTTATTCCTTACTGCGATTCAAAATCACAGACCGGAATTTTCTCGGGCAGAGCAAAGGGAGGGGACGGCCGATCGGTTTTTAAGAGGCTAGGGTTCGAAATTCAGCTCTCAAAATAATGACCTGTTGTGTTTAATTTCTGTACTGAAATAACTTATTTATAATGCAGGCCACTAACACCTTAGGGCCCATTAGTCATAAGCTGGGGCCCGACAAGCAAAGCCCGCTCGTTCAGAAATTAATATAAAATTCATCGTGACTCCGATTGATGAAACGATTTCACCAATGTGCACAGAAACCATTTCTGCACGTTTTAAAGTCAAAATAAATTTTCCTGAATCCGAATTCAGTGGTTTCCAAAAATGTCCATCCCTATGTCATTTTAGGAAATCCTACTCCCTTACTCTTATTTAAGAAGTCCAACTCCTTAGTTCATTAAATTTAACTCTTTAAATTTAACTATCTCAACGGGGATTAAAACTCCATTACACTGTGTGACCCTCAATGGTTCAGGGATACAGCTAGCCGTGGGCTCACAACTCCTTGTGACTCGGAACAACACTTTCCGACTTGCCCAACGAATCATGGTAAAGCGCCTAGCAACATCGCCCCATGATTCCCTAGGTATCACTGATAGTGCCTACAAGAACCAGTAGATTTTGGTTAACGTACAGTACGGTCCCTTCATCCATATATCCCGATCGAATCAACAACCATTGGTATATCGAGAGTCGCTCAAGATTCGATAACTATGCAATGCATCTTGAAGATCAAATTAGTGACATCGCATGTGCTACTAAGAAACCATTTCTTAAATCACATCAAGTACTCTGGCCAGAGATTTGTCACACTAATATCTCCTCAGATCGCATAGGATATCCACACTCGCAAGTATGTGGTGAATCCTTGACAACAATGCATTGACTCCTATATGTGTCGTAACTGTACCCAATCTCGACACCTGATGACCCCCTCAGAGTCGGTAAACGAGTCAAAGCACAGTACTAGCATATAGAGTCTCCATGATGTTTCAAGTCGTAAGGACTAATGGTGTACAACCAAAACCGCGGACTTTATCCACTCGATAAGTGATAACCACTTGGAAAGTCCGGATAGGGTAGTTCGACTATTCATCCTATGAATATCCATTTGCATGCTTTGAACATCTCCATGTTCCCTACCAATGAAACGTGGTACTCCGCATCGCAAATGCTAGTCTCAAACTCGAGCGATCCTTATCCTTATTATCGGACGGCTCAATCGACTAGGAACGGTTTTAGAATATACAGTGACTATAAGATGTATTTCATGATAGACATCTCCATGTTCTACCACATCTTACATACACTATAGTATATTCAAGGTCTTTATCAAAACAACAATAGTATATCACAATATAACAATATGAAGTAATATAAAGTCATTGCCATAAAAGTGTAAATAATATTAAACAAAAGATTGTTTATACAAAGAGTCAACAAAGCCCATAGCCACACAGTTGGCTCACTGGGCACCCACTCTTACAATCTCCCACTTGCCCTATAGCCAACTAGTCATACTACGTAGACCCATTGCTTCGCGATGTTTGTCAAACAATGGTCCTGGCAAAGGCTTAGTAAGTGGATCAGCGATATTGTCTGCAGAGGCCACTCGTTCGACACTGATGTCTCCTCTTTCCACAATCTCCCGGATTATGTGGTATTTCCTCAGTACGTGTTTGGATCTTTGATGAGACCTTGGTTCCTTTGCTTGAGCAACGGCACCCGTGTTGTCGCAGTACACCGGGACTGGACCAACAAATTCAGGAATGACGCCCAACTCTTGGACGAAATTCCTCATCCAAACGGCCTCTTTAGCAGCAGCTGATGCTGCAATGTATTCAGCCTCAGTGGTGGAATCCGCTGTGGTGTCCTGCTTGGAACTCTTCCAAGAGACAGCACCGCCATTGAGCATGAACACAAATCCAGAGGTTGACTTCGAGTCATCCACATCACTTTGGAAGCTAGAGTCGGTATAGCCTTCCAGTTTGAGTTCTCGTCCTCCATAAACCATGAACATATTCTTAGTCCTTCGCAAGTACTTAAGAATGTCCTTCACGGCTTTCCAATGCATCTGACCAGGATTAGACTGATATCTGCTCGTGACACTCAGAGCAAATGCTACATCCGGTCTGGTAGATATCATCCCATACATGATACTACCTATAGCTGACGCATATGGTACATGTGTCATATTCTCTATCTCTGCATCAGTCTTGGGACACATAGACTTGGATAGAGAAACTCCATGACACATGGGTAGATGTCCTCTCTTGGACCCATCCATTGAAAACCGTTTCAATATGGTATCGATGTAGGTTGATTGAGTGAGTCCTATCATTCTCTTAGATCTATCCCTATAGATCTGTATCCCAAGAATGTAGGATGCCTCACCCAAATCCTTCATCGAAAATCTACCTGATAACCATATCTTTGTTGACTGCAACATCCCTACATCATTCCCAATGAGTAGGATGTCATCAACATAAAGTACTAAGAATGTCACCGCATCCTTAACTACTTTCTTGTACACGCAAGGTTCCTCCGGGTTCTTGATGAAACCAAAGTCTTTAATTGTTTCATCAAATTTCTGGTTCCAACTTCTTGATGCTTGTTTTAGACCATAAATTGATCTCTGAAGCTTGCATACCTTATGCTCGCTTCCCATGGATGTGTACCCCTCAGGCTGCTTCATATAGATTTCTTCCTTAATGTCTCCATTAAGAAAAGCAGTCTTCACATCCATTTGCCATATCTCATAGTCATACCATGCAGCTATGGCAATAAGGATTCTTATGGACTTGAACATTGCAACTGGTGAAAAGGTTTCGTCATAGTCAACTCCTTGCCTTTGAGTATAACCTTTAGCCACCAATCGCGCCTTGTAGGTCAATACCTTACCATCAGGCCCAAGCTTTCTTTTGTAGATCCATTTACACCCTATTGGAACAATTCCATCGGGAGGATCCACTAAAGTCCAGACTTGGTTAGTATGCATCGAATCCAATTCTGACTGCATAGCTTCAAGCCATAAATTCGAATCCGCATCAGAAATTGCTTCCTTGAAGCTTCTTGGATCACATCCAATGTCGGGTTCATCTTGACCCTCTTCAAGAAGAAGACCATATCGAACTGGAGGTCTAGAAGTCCTCTCGGATCTTCTAGGTGCAGGCGTGTCCAGCAATGGTTCCTGAGGTGTGGGATCGTTATTTTGTATTTCGGGTTCTTCTCGAACTTCTTCGAGTTCCATCATCTCGCCTTTCTTATCCAATAAGAATTCCTTCTCCAAGAAGGTGGCATTCCTAGAAACAAACACCTTTGTTTCAGCAGGATAATAGAAATAATATCCGATTGAATTCTTCGGATACCCCACAAAATAACACAAGCTGGATCGACTATCCAACTTATCTCCCACTGTCCGCTTCACGTAAGCAGGACATCCCCAAATCCTCAAGTACGAATACTTAGGAGCTTTGCCATTCCATAACTCGTATGGTGTTTTGTCCACTGCTTTAGTGTGGACGTTGTTCAACAACAATACCGCCGTTTCAAGCGCATAGCCCCAAAACGAAGGTGGAAGCTCAGTGAAGCTCATCATAGATCGAACCATGTCCAACAAAGTTCGATTACGACGCTCCGATACACCATTAAGCTGTGGTGTCATAGGAGGAGTCCACTGAGAGAGAATCCCATTCTCTTTCAGATAGTCCAAAAACTCGGTACTCAAGTATTCTCCACCTCGATCCGATCGAAGTGCTTTAATACTTTTACCTAGCTTGTTTTCTACTTCAGCCTTGAATTCTTTGAACTTTTCAAATGCTTCAGACTTATATTTCATTAAATATAAATACCCATACCTTGAATAATCATCAGTAAAGGTAATGAAGTAGGTGTGGCCATGTTGAGTCCCTACTCTAAATGGACCACAAACATCTGTATGGATCAAATCCAACAGATTTTGACTACGCTCAGGTTTCCCCTTAAAAGGAGATTTAGTCATTTTCCCTTTTAGGCAGGATTCACAAGTAGGTAGAGAGTTAATATCAGACATATCAAACATGCCCTCTCCCACTAGCTTGTTCATCCTCCTTGAGGAAATATGACCTAGTCTAGCGTGCCAAAGGTTTGCCGGGTTTTGACTATCGTTTTTCCTTTTGTTTGTTGTCGCCGGTTTGTCAATACAATTTACTGGAACGTCTTTTAGTTTTAAATTATATAGATCGTTTTCAAGTTGTCCATTTCCAATTAAACATTCATTCTTGTAAATATTGCAAATCCCATTCACAAAATTACAAGAATAACCATCTCTATCAAGCATAGAAATAGAAATAATGTTTTTAATTAAATCTGGCACAAATAAAACATCTCTCAACAATAATTTAAAACCATTCTGCAAAATCAAACAAACATCTCCAATGGCCGTAGCTTCAACTCTGGAACCATTCCCGAGCCTCAGCTGGGTCTCACCCATTCTAAGCCTGCGACTTCTTGTCATCACCTGCAAATCATTGCAAATGTGAGAACCACATCCGGTATCCAATACCCAAGAAGTTGTATTAAGTGACATGTTTATTTCGATATAGAACATACCCTTTGCAGTTCCCAACTGCTCAAGATACTCCTTGCAGTTGCGCTTCCAATGACCCGGCTTCTTGCAGTAATGGCAAACATCCTTGGATTTTCCATCGTTTGAAGCCTTTGTCTTTTGCTTCTTCTCGGGTTCCACTTTCTTGGGTGGGGCAGAACGTTTCTTGCCCTTCATACTTGGCCCCTTCTTAGCAGAAGATGAGGAGCCCACCAAGAAAGCTGGCTTATCCTTCTTAAGTGTGGATTCATATGTAACGAGCATATTGACCATCTCTTCAAGGGTGGCCTCTATCTTGTTCATATTAAAATTTATCACGAATCCATCAAATGAAGAAGGAAGAGATAGAAGCAGCAAGTCCACATTGAGTTCATGCTCCAACACCAAATCAAGGGTCGCTAACTTCTGTATGAGCCAAATCACTCGTACCCCATGATCACGGACCGAAGTCCCTTCACGCATGCGGCACGTCATCAACTCCTTAACAGTAGAGAACCTTTCAGCCCTCGACTGAGCCCCAAAAAGTTCCTTGAGTTGCGTGTGAATGTCAGCAGCATTCACCGTGTCCTCAAATCGCCTCTGGAGTTCATCAGACATCGAGGCTTGCATATAGCATTTGGTCTTGATGTCATGGTCACACCATGCATCAAGTTTGGCCAATTCCTCCGGACTTATGTCAGCTGGTGCTTCCTTCGGAGGTGCTTTCTCTAACACGTAGAGCATTTTCTCCGAAGTTAAGACAATCTTCAACTTCCGGAACCATTCCGTATAGTTGGCGCCAGTCAGCTTGTTTTGTTCGAGGATCGAGAATAAAGGATTTCGCGAATTCATTGTATGAAATACTGAAAAGGAAAAACAGACATATATCAATGATTGTTTAACAATTTACTAAGACATAAAATAGGCGAATTTAATTTTATGAATCTCACTCCCACTATTTTAACGATTTCACCACCCTCTAGTGAAAACGGGAAACTTTTTCCTTAGTGAGAACATGGAGTCCAATTGACAAACTTATGGTCCCGAATAATATCAGCCAACCATAATTCTCAAAAGGTAGAGCCCAATTGCTTCCAAAGCAACCCCCATGTATTTACCTCATGTCCAATAAGGGCCCAATAATATGACGCCGTTTAAAGTGACATGTCAAGATGACCCATCAATATTAAGTTGTGATGGACGGTCGCCATGTGGATCCCCCAATAATATGAGCCGATCCCATGGGAGTTCCACCCAACTTACAACATTTGTCGATCCAATGTACAGCTTTCCGACGGACGGGCCCCCCCAATAATATGAGCCGGACCGTATCCGCGGGTAGCATCACATACATTGACCGTTGATGGAAGGTAGGAACATTTAAACAATATTTAAATTTCCTTTATTTATCTTGATATAAATTTTAAATCATATTTAAAATGAGGGATTTTTATTTATAAAAATATTTGTCTCATCATATTTAATTTATTGCATGCATTGCCGGATTCACGCAATTTATGTCTAAACATGCATACAATCATAATATCACATATTATATAGGATGATCGATTCCATTTCTAATTGACCCGTGGTTGCCAATCACGGGTCTTAGTCCAATCCTAGGTAATATGCAGTATGCAAATGCAATCCTATTACATATGCTTCCAATTTACATTTCTTCAGTCTTCATTGTCTGCTGGGCCCACCATCTTCAAATCTTGATCTCCCACTAAATCTAATGTATTTACAATAAATAACAATGACAAGTAGGGGATACATTTTTAGGGGGTGGGAACGGGCTATAAACCAAGCCCACTTTTATTACATATGACATTCATATCGGGCCATAAACCAGGCCCATTAATAAAACCAACAACAATAAAGACAAAATGTAAATTCCTAACATACACCTACAAAATTGGTCATGGCAATCGATCATCCTTATCCAATAACATTTAATTCAAAATTAATTTATTGGATAACATGCTGTGGCAATTCAAATTTAAACAAGATAAAATCATATTTTATATATAAAATCACATTTCACATATAAAATCATATTTTATCTCCATATCAAATAAAATCATATTTTATCTATAAAATCCAATTTTACAAATAAAATCATATTTTATCTAATATATCATAAGATCATATCTTATCATCAATTGTACCAAAATAATTGATTTCAAAATTCAATTTACGGATAAAATATTAAAATTTTCCAAAAATTCAAATTTATCCAAAATCAATTTTAAAATTTACGGACTCGAACAATTCGATCCGAAATCTCGTGAACCAATCAAAAAACAATTTTTGACCGGACCAAAAATAAAATTTTAAATATTAAAATTAAAAATATAATTTTTCCCGCGGGCCGCCCGGGACACTCCCGGGCCGGCCCGCACCCGGGGCGCGGGCCGGGGGCAGCCCGGCTGCCCCCTTAGGGCAGCAACGTTTGCTGCCCTGGCGGCGCCTGGCGCCGCCGCTGGGCGGCGCCGTGCGTCGCCCTGGGCGGCGCCGAGCGCCGCCCCTGGGCGGCGCTGTGCGCCGCCCTGGGCAGCGCCGAGCGCTGCCCTGCGCAGCGCCCAGCGCTGCGCTGGGCAGCGCACAGCGCTGCCCTGGGCAGCGCCGTGCGCCGCCTTGGGCGGCGACGGTCGCCGCCCTGGGCGGCGCCGTGCGCCACCTTTGGGCGGCGCCGTGCGCCGCCCGGGGCAGCAACAATTGCTGCCCCACCGGGCAGCGATCCAATCGCTGCCCGGGTTTTGCCCCGAAAAAAAATTTTTTTATTTAAAAATATTTATTTTGTTTCATAAACCGAGACTCAAAAATTTTGTACAATTGATTAATTCAATCGATTGATCTGAGCAACCTGGCTCTGATACCACTGTTGGAAAACTGGCGAGTTCCCAGACCAATTACGATTGATACCCGGTGCAGCGGAAGTTTAAAAATTTTTCATGGAACGTTTCCATGGTATGGGTATCAACGTTCATCGATTGAATTACGTGTGTGTAAAATTTAAATAACAATTAAATAAATTTTACCTCAAATCTCGCAACGAGATTAATGGACACCAACAGAACAATTCTGCTCTTGTTGTCTCTCCCTGGAACCGATGAACGCCTTCAATCAGGTCCACGAACAGAGGTTTAATCCCTCTGATAGATTGCACTAGAAAATCTATCAGAAGTTTTCTGCGAAGAGATTGAACGAATCTGATTCGTTATTCCTTACTGCGATTCAAAATCACAGACCGGAATTTTCTCGGGCAGAGCAAAGGGAGGGGACGGCCGATCGGTTTTTAAGAGGCTAGGGTTCGAAATTCAGCTCTCAAAATAATGACCTGTTGTGTTTAATTTCTGTACTGAAATAACTTATTTATAATGCAGGCCACTAACACCTTAGGGCCCATTAGTCATAAGCTGGGGCCCGACAAGCAAAGCCCGCTCGTTCAGAAATTAATATAAAATTCATCGTGACTCCGATTGATGAAACGATTTCACCAATGTGCACAGAAACCATTTCTGCACGTTTTAAAGTCAAAATAAATTTTCCTGAATCCGAATTCAGTGGTTTCCAAAAATGTCCATCCCTATGTCATTTTAGGAAATCCTACTCCCTTACTCTTATTTAAGAAGTCCAACTCCTTAGTTCATTAAATTTAACTCTTTAAATTTAACTATCTCAACGGGGATTAAAACTCCATTACACTGTGTGACCCTCAATGGTTCAGGGATACAGCTAGCCGTGGGCTCACAACTCCTTGTGACTCGGAACAACACTTTCCGACTTGCCCAACGAATCATGGTAAAGCGCCTAGCAACATCGCCCCATGATTCCCTAGGTATCACTGATAGTGCCTACAAGAACCAGTAGATTTTGGTTAACGTACAGTACGGTCCCTTCATCCATATATCCCGATCGAATCAACAACCATTGGTATATCGAGAGTCGCTCAAGATTCGATAACTATGCAATGCATCTTGAAGATCAAATTAGTGACATCGCATGTGCTACTAAGAAACCATTTCTTAAATCACATCAAGTACTCTGGCCAGAGATTTGTCACACTAATATCTCCTCAGATCGCATAGGATATCCACACTCGCAAGTATGTGGTGAATCCTTGACAACAATGCATTGACTCCTATATGTGTCGTAACTGTACCCAATCTCGACACCTGATGACCCCCTCAGAGTCGGTAAACGAGTCAAAGCACAGTACTAGCATATAGAGTCTCCATGATGTTTCAAGTCGTAAGGACTAATGGTGTACAACCAAAACCGCGGACTTTATCCACTCGATAAGTGATAACCACTTGGAAAGTCCGGATAGGGTAGTTCGACTATTCATCCTATGAATATCCATTTGCATGCTTTGAACATCTCCATGTTCCCTACCAATGAAACGTGGTACTCCGCATCGCAAATGCTAGTCTCAAACTCGAGCGATCCTTATCCTTATTATCGGACGGCTCAATCGACTAGGAACGGTTTTAGAATATACAGTGACTATAAGATGTATTTCATGATAGACATCTCCATGTTCTACCACATCTTACATACACTATAGTATATTCAAGGTCTTTATCAAAACAACAATAGTATATCACAATATAACAATATGAAGTAATATAAAGTCATTGCCATAAAAGTGTAAATAATATTAAACAAAAGATTGTTTATACAAAGAGTCAACAAAGCCCATAGCCACACAGTTGGCTCACTGGGCACCCACTCTTACATATAGTGTATGTAAGATGTGGTAGAACATGGAGATGTCTATCATGAAATACATCTTATAGTCACTGTATATTCTAAAACCGTTCCTAGTCGATTGAGCCGTCCGATAATAAGGATAAGGATCGCTCGAGTTTGAGACTAGCATTTGCGATGCGGAGTACCACGTTTCATTGGTAGGGAACATGGAGATGTTCGAAGCATGCAAATGGATATTCATAGGATGAATAGTCGAACTACCCTATCCGGACTTTCCAAGTGGTTATCACTTATCGAGTGGATAAAGTCCGCGGTTTTGGTTGTACACCATTAGTCCTTACGACTTGAAACATCATGGAGACTCTATATGCTAGTACTGTGCTTTGACTCGTTTACCGACTCTGAGGGGGTCATCAGGTGTCGAGATTGGGTACAGTTACGACACATATAGGAGTCAATGCATTGTTGTCAAGGATTCACCACATACTTGCGAGTGTGGATATCCTATGCGATCTGAGGAGATATTAGTGTGACAAATCTGGCCAGAGTACTTGATGTGATTTAAGAAATGGTTTCTTAGTAGCACATGCGATGTCACTAATTTGATCTTCAAGATGCATTGCATAGTTATCGAATCTTGAGCGACTCTCGATATACCAATGGTTGTTGATTCGATCGGGATATTTGGATGAAGGGACCGTACTGTACGCTAACCAAAATCTACTGGTTCTTGTAGGCACTATCAGTGATACCTAGGGAATCATGGGGCGATGTTGCTAGGCGCTTTACCATGATTCGTTGGGCAAGTCGGAAAGTGTTGTTCCGAGTCACAAGGAGTTGTGAGCCCACGGCTAGCTGTATCCCTGAACCATTGAGGGTCACACAGTGTAATGGAGTTTTAATCCCCGTTGAGATAGTTAAATTTAAAGAGTTAAATTTAATGAACTAAGGAGTTGGACTTCTTAAATAAGAGTAAGGGAGTAGGATTTCCTAAAATGACATAGGGATGGACATTTTTGGAAACCACTGAATTCGGATTCAGGAAAATTTATTTTGACTTTAAAACGTGCAGAAATGGTTTCTGTGCACATTGGTGAAATCGTTTCATCAATCGGAGTCACGATGAATTTTATATTAATTTCTGAACGAGCGGGCTTTGCTTGTCGGGCCCCAGCTTATGACTAATGGGCCCTAAGGTGTTAGTGGCCTGCATTATAAATAAGTTATTTCAGTACAGAAATTACACACGATAGCTCATAATTTTGAGAGAAAAAAATCGAAACCCTAGCCCCTCTCTCAAGCTTGGCCGTCGCCCCCCTCCCTCTCTGTCTGAGAAATTCCGGTCTGTGATTTTGAATCGCAGTAAGGAATAACGAATCAAATTCGTGTATTCTCTTCGCAGAAAACTTCTGATAGATTTTCTAGTGCAATCTATCAGAGGGATTAAACCTCTGTTCGTGGACCTGATTGAAGGCGTTCATCGGTTCCAGGGAGAGACAACAAGAGCAGAATTGTTCTGTTGGTGTCCATTAATCTCGTTGCGAGATTTGAGGTAAAATTTATTTAATTGTTATTTAAATTTTACACACACGTAATTCAATCGATGAACGGTTGATACCCATACCATGGAAACGTTCCATGAAAAATTTTTAAACTTCCGCTGCACCGGGTATCAATCGTAATTGGTCTGGGAACTCGCCAGTTTTCCAACACTTCTCTGGATCCCAACCGACGAAATGAGAGATTTCTTGAGTGAATCTTGTTTTTAATCATGCATTGTCTTTTATTTATATCATGAGTTTGATATATAACTTGAAATGCATGTTAGTTGCTTTTACTGGGAAATATGTTTCTCACCGGAGTTATCCGGCTGTTGTCGTGTTTTTATGTGTGCATGGCAACAGGTGGTTCAGGAACATGGCAAAGACGGGCTTAATGAATTCGAGACTTGAGAGATTAGAGTGATGATCCGGTTAGAGGTCAAGTTTGCTGTCAACCTCATGTTAGGATCAAGAGTTATGGTTGTATAGTTGTTAGTTTCAATAACTATACTTTTATAGAACTTAGACTTGAACTTTAGTCTAGAGTGTTGTTACTTGAACTTGTAAGCACACTTGAATTAGTGGTGTTACTCTTGCTTTGAGAGGTTGTTATGAACTTGTTAATGATTTCACTTATCTTGTGTATTGCTTTTTGGATATAGTATGATGTTTATTACACTTGATAGAGCTGATAATGGATCAAGAATAACTTTGACAGCAGCTTTTGGTTCTGTTATGTTTTTCTGGGCAGAAACCTTTTGATTTTGGGTGCGCTCGATCGCACGAGTTCATGCGATCGAGCGCAGCCCTTGTAATGCCCGGGCAGAATTTTGGGGCTTGGGTGTGCCCTCGATCGCACGAGTACGTGCGATCGAGCGCGGCACTGTTCTGTATATATAAAAAAAATTCCTTTTCTTTAAGGCTTTGATTGTTGGCCTTAATATATGTTTCATAGATTATTTTTGATTAAGAGATTTGGAACCGGGTCGTCACATTTGTCATCACTGCAAGAAACCCGATCACTGGAAACGTAACTGCAAGGAATATCTCGAGCACTTACGAACTGCGAAGGGTATGTTTTATATTGAAATAAATGTTTCACTTAATACTACTTCTTGGGCATTTGATACCAGATGTGGATCTCACATTTGCAATTACTTGCAGGTGATGTCAAGAAGTCGTAAGCTGAGGATGGGTGAGACCCAGTTGAGGCTCGAAAATGGTTCTAGAGTTGAAGCGAAAGCTATGGGAGATGTTTGTTTAATTTTGCAGAACAATTTTAAGTTATTTCTGAGAGATGTTTTATTTGTGTCAGATTTGGTTAAAAACATTATTTCTGTTTCTATGCTTGATAGAGATGGTTTTTCTTGCAATTTTGTGAATGAGATTTGCAATATTTACAAGAATGAATGTTTGATTGGATGTGGATAACTTGAAAACGATCTATATAACTTAAAATTAAAAGACGTACCAGTTAATTATGTTGATAAACCGGCAACAACAATGAAAAGGAAAAACGATAGTCAAAACCCAGCAAACCTTTGGCATGCTAGGCTAGGTCATATTTACTCACGGATGATGAACAAGCTAGTGGGAGAGGGCATGATTGATATGTCAGATATAAACTCTCTACCTACTTGTGAGTTTTGCTTGAAAGGAAAAATGACTAAAACACCTTTTAAGGGAAATCCTGAGCGTAGTCAAAATCTATTGGATCTGATCCATACAGATGTTTGTAGCCCATTTAGTATTGGTACTAAATATGGTCACATCTACTTTATTACCTTTACTGATGATTATTCTAGGTATGAGTATTTATATTTAATGAAATATAAATCTGAATCATTTGAAAAGTTCAAAGAATTCAAGAATGAAATAGAAAATCAACTAGGTAAAAGTATTAAAGCAATTCGATCTGATCGAGGTGGTGAATACTTGAGTACCGAGTTTTTGGACTATCTGAAAGAAAATGGAATTCTTTTTCAGTGGACTCCTCCTGCTACACCTCAACTTAATGGTGTAGCAGAGCGTCGTAATCGAACTCTGTTGGACATGGTTCGATCTATGATGAGCTTCACTGAGCTCCCACCTTCGTTTTGGGGCTATGCACTTGAAACGGCGGTATTGTTGTTGAACAATGTCCACACTAAAGCAGTTAATAAAACTCCATACGAATTATGGATTGGCAAAACTCCTAAGTATTCGTCTTGAGGATTTTGGGATGTCCTGCTTACGTGAAGCAGACAGTGGGAGATAAGTTGGATAGTCGATCCACATTATGTTATTTTGTAGGGTATCTGAAGAATTCGATCGGATATTACTTCTATCATCCTACTGAAACAAAAGTGTTTGTTTCTAGGAATGCCACCTTCCCTGAGAAGGAATTCTTACTTGATAGAAAAGGCAAAATGATGGAACTTGAAGAAGTTCGAGAAGAACCCAAGATACAAAATAACAACCCCACACCTCAGGAACCAATAAATGACACGCCACTTTCTTAGAAGATCCGAAAGGGCTTTTAGACCTCCTGTTCAATTTAATCTCCTACTTGAAGGGGATCAAAGTGAACCCGACATTGGATGTGATCCGAGAAACTTCAAGGAGGCAATTTCTGATGCCGATTCGAATTTATGGCTTGAAGCCATGCAGTCTGAAATAGACTCCATGCATGCAAATCAAGTTTGGTCTTTAGTTGATCCTCCCGATGGAATTGTTCCTATAGTGTGTAAATATATCCACAAAAGAAAACTTGGGCCCGATGGTAAGGTGCTGACCTACAAGGCTCGATTGGTAGCAAAAAGTTATACTCAAAGACAAGGTGTTGACTATGATGAAACTTTTTCACCAGTCGCAATGTTCAAGTCCATAAGAATCATAATTGCCATAGCAGCATGAAATGACTATGAGATATGACAAATGGATGTGAAGACTACGTTCCTTAATGGAAACATTAAGGAAGAGATCTATATGATGCAGCCCGAGGGATTCACATCCATGGGAAGCGAGCATAAGGTATGCAAGCTTCAGAGATCAATTTATGGTCTCAAGCAGGTGTCAAGGAGTTGGAACCAGAAATTTAATGAAACAATAAAGGACTTTGGTTTCATCAAGAACCCGGATGAACCATTCGTGTACAAGAAAGTAGTTAAGGATGTTGTGAAATTATTAGTACTTTATGTTGATGACATCCTACTCATTGGAAATGATGTAGGGATATTACAGTCAACAAAGATATGGTTATCAGGTAGATTTTCGATGAAGGACTTGGGTGAGGCGTCCTATATTCTAGGAATACAGATCTATAGAGATAGGTCTAAGAGAATGATAGGACTTACTCAAGCGACCTACATTGACATCATATTGAAGAGGTTCTCTATGGAAAAGTCCAGAGAGGAAATCTACCTATGTGTCATGGAGTTTCTCTGTCCAAGTCTATGTCTCCCAAGACTGACGAAGAGATAGAGAAAATGACACACATACCATATGCGTCAGCTATAGGCAGTATCATGTATGGGATGATATCTACCCAAACGGATGTATTCTTTGCTCAGAGTGTCACAAGCAGATATCAGGCCAACCCCGATCAAATGCATTGGAAAGCTGTGAAGGAAATTCTTAAGTACTTGAAAAGGCCTAAGAATATATTCATGGTTAATGGGGGAAGATAAATGAAATTAGAAGGCTAAACCGACTCTAGCTACCAAAGCAACGTGGATGACTCGAAATCAATCTTTGGATTTGTATTCATGCTCAATAGCGGTGCTGTCTCTTGGAAGAGTTCCAAGCAGGACACCACATCGGATTCCACCACTGAGGCAGAGTACATTGCAGCATCAGCTACTGCTAAAGAGGTCGTTTGGATTCGGAATTTAGTCCAAGAGTTGGGGGTCATTCCTGAAGCTGTTGGTCCAGTCCCGGTGTACTGTGACAACACTGGTGTCGTTGCTCAGGAAAAGGAACCAAGGTCTCATCAAAGATCCAAACACATACTGAGGAAATACCACATCATCCGGGAGATCATGGAAAGAGGAGACATTACTGTCGAGAGAGTGGCCTCTGCAGACAATATCATTGATCCACTTACTAAGCCCTTGCCAGGACCATTATTTGATAAACATCGCGAAGCTATGGGACTACGTAGTATGACTAGTTGGCTTTAGGGCAAGTGGGAGATTGAAAGAGTGGGTGCCCTGCTAGCCAACATGTGGCTAAGGGCCTTTATGACTCTATTTGTAAACAATCTTTGTTTAATATAATTTACACTCTTTATTGGCATTTACTTTATCTTTTATCATATTGTTATGTTGTAACGTACTATACGATGTTTAGATAAAGACCTTAAATATACTAAAGTGCATGTAAGATGTGATAATGGATATGGATGACTATCATGAAACACATCTTGTAACTGTATATTCTAAACCAGTTTCTAGTCAATTGAGCCGTCCGCAATAAGGATAAGGATTGCTCGAGATTAAGACTAGCATTTGTGATGCCGAGTACCACGTTTCATTGGTATGGAACATAGAGATTTTTGAAGCATGAAAATGGATATTCATTGGATGGATGATCGAACTACCCTATTCGGACTTTCCAAGTGGTTTTCACCTAATTGAGTGGATAAGTCCATGGTTTTGGTTGTACACCATTAGTCCTTACTACTTGAAACATCATGAAGACTCTAAATGCTAGTACTGTACTTTGACTCGTTTACCGACTCCATGAGGGTCATCAGGTGTCGAGATTGGGTACAGTTACGACACATATAGGATTCAATGTTTTGTTGTCAAGGATTCACCACACGCTTGCGAGTGTGGATATCCTATGCGATCTGAGGAGATATTATTGTGACAAATCTCTGGCCAGAGTACATGATGCTGCATAGTTATCGAATCTCGAACGACTCTCGATATACCAATGGTTGTTGATTCGATCAGGATATATGGATGAAGGGACCGTACTGTACGCTAACCGAAACCCACTGGTTCTTGCAGGCACTATCAGTGATACCTAGGGAATCATGGGGAGATGTTTCTAGGCGCTCTTACCATGTTTCGATGGGCAAGTCGGAAATTATTGTTTCAAGTCACAAGGAGTTGTGAGCCCACGACTAGCTGTATCCCTGAACCATTGAGGGTCACACAAGTAATAGATTTCTAATCCTCGTTGAGATAATTAAATTTAATGAGTTAAATTTAGCAAACGAGAAGCAGGACTTCTTGTTTATGAATAGAGGGAGTGAGATTTCCTAAAATGACATGGGGATGCCATTTTTGGAAATCACTGAATTCGGATTCAGAAAATTTATCTTGAATTTAAAATATGCAGAAAAGGTTTATGTACACATTGGTAAAATTGGTTTATCCATTTGAGTCACGATGAATTTTATATTAATTTCTGAACATGCGGGCTTTGCTTGTCAGGCTTGAACTTATGACTAATGAGCTCTAAGCTGTTGGCAGCCCATGTTATAAATAAGTTATTGCAGTACAGAAATTAGACACAAGGTCTCATAATTTTCGAAAAACCTAGAGTTTTCTCTCTAGGGTTGGCCGCCCACTTCCTCTCTCTGTGTTCGAAAATTCAATCTGCAATTTTTGAAAATTGCAATATGATTTAACAGATCAAATCTATTTAGTTCTCTTCGTAGAAACTTCTGATAGACTTTCTAGTGCAGTCGGTCAGAGGGTTTAGATTTATGTTCGTGGACCTGATTCAGGAGTTGATCGAGTCATCAGTTCCTGAAATATACAAGAAGAGCAGATTTATCTGTTGGAGTCCATAACCTCAAGTTGAGACTTGAGAGGTAAAATTAAATTATGTTTTATTTTACTTATTTGTTTTTAATCGTAAGGATTTGATACCCACGATCTGGAATCGTTCCAGATCAGAAAATAAAATTTTAAACTTCTGCTGCTACGGGTATCAGATCTGACAAATCTGAGAACGTGTTCCAACAGAAACAGAAGCAGACACAACAGACTGATATTGCACAGATCCCACCACAGCCATCTGAGCCTGCTCTTCCACCGACTCTCACTACTCCAGAACTTCCTTCACATGCTGCTCAAGGGAGTGACTATTCTGGCCGCTTCGATGCTTTGGAAAGACAAATTCATAAGCAATGGAAAAGAATGAACGAGCACATGGCATATGTGCATGATTTCAATGTGGCACTCGCTCAGAATTTCCCTCCTACCAATGTGCCATATCCACCGCCACCACCATGGTCGCACAATGACGAGTCTGATGATGATGGTACCGAGTCCTGATGCTCGGTACCGAGAGGTACATGTCCCGTGTTCTGTTTATTGTTTTCAATCATTAGGGACAATGATTTGGTTTAAGTTTGGGGGGTGATTTAGTTTTTACGAAAAATGAGTATGTTTGAGTTTAGTTTAGTTTGTATGGAGTTCTAAGTCTGTTGTGTTTTGTTTGACGAGTTGAAGTTCTGTGATTGTTTGTAACTACAAAGTCATGAAAAGGAATGGAATGAATGACCAATGATGAAAATTATTTTTATGAATTACATGAGTATCTGCCTATTTGACAAATTCTGAACTGGAAAAGCTAAGTGAATGAATAATTTCCTATATACTCTGTGATGTTCACTTGATTTTGAGTTTGAGACATGCAGACTTAGATATGATTGAGGCGTTGTTTTGAAATTTTTGGGCCTAATTTTTATTGAGCATATTGTATCCCTAGTTGCCCGTTTGAGCTGACACAAATATAATTACATTAAGTGCATCTTCTGAAATGTGTTGAAAATCATCGCTTACTTTGGATGATTATTGATTCTTGCACTGATTTAATTCGTATGATTTGAATGTGAATTGAGATGTTGTCTAGAACTAGTTCGGACACCCTTCGAGGCAAGATACGGGTAAATTGTGACTTAGGGATGATTTAAGCAATTTTTCTAAGAATCGTTTGTGCCTTTCAAGCTATCCAATGAATTAATTATCCTTAGTACCTTGTTTGAGCTTAATTTAAAAACAATGGCATGCGTGAAAACGTGTGATAAACTCCCATTCGACATCCTTTCAAGGTCCCATATTTACTACCTAATAAGAGCCTAAACACTTTTTTCGACCTTAAGGGAGTAAGTTTGAATGAAATTTTTTTAGTGCTCCTAATGTTAATTGAGAGGATGGAATGAGGTATGGAGAAAAGTAAAAAGATGAAGGTAGTTTTGAAAAAAAAAATGTTGTTGAAAATACAAAAAGATGAAAAAAGAGAATGAAAACAGTGGTATAACGAAGTTGATCTAGCTTGAGAATGAAAAAGGAGTTGCAGTTCATGATTGGTTGATCAAGCTTACTCCCTTCTTTGAATTGTTTTCAGTCTTTTGTAGCCACGAGCCCGGCCTGACATTACAAGCTAATTAAGTCCTATGGACCGAGTCACATTCGCCTAATATACTAGTGGAGAAAGGTGCGAGAACTTAGCCTATGGACAGTCGAGAGACACTTTCTTTGATTATGAATTTTTAATCAAAACATGCACACACTATTCTTCTTTGCATTAAGCCGATTCTGAGTGTTTTGATTGAGATTTGATTCCTCGTTGAACCCATGTTACTTAAAAATTCCTCATGATCTATGGTTGTGTGAATTGAATTTGAATGAAGGTGTTTTGAAACGTGAGTTGCGGGAATTGTGAGTTTATGCGGTTGACCAGTTAAATGATTAATTTTTCAGTGTTGAATGGGCTGGATGAAATTGGACTTAAATATTTTTGAACTACTTCTGAGGTCATTTGCTCCAAAGTATTATGTGATTTTGATTGGTTGAGTTGTTGGTTGATGTTGAGGTTAAGTTTTGGTGTTGTCTCTTGTTTTTCTCGGGACTAGCAAAAGATTTAGTTTGGGGGAATTTGATAAGTGTATTTTATGAACTTAATTTGGTTATGATTTTAATTGCATTTTGCGTTGTTTCGAGCAGATTTATGTGTTCGTTGTTGTTTATGTGTTTGTAGGAAGATTCATGAGTTGGTGAATTTATAAAAGAAGAAGAAAGTGAAGAAGGAAATCTGCTAGATTGTTCGCAGCTTTGTCAAAGTCTAAAAAATTAAGAAAATAAGAATGATGCATATGTAGGAGAAAGCCACGCAGAAGCGGAGAAAGGCAGAGATTTGAGAGATTCAAGAGGTGCATATGCGTTATATTTCACGCATAAGCGTGAGAAGCCAGGGAATGAGAAAGAGAAAACGGTGCATATGCGGGTAAGATTTGTGCAGAAGCGTGAATTGGCAGGGATTTGAAGGAGTCAAGAGGCGCGGTAGAATCTCATGCATATGCGCAAAAGAGTCGAAATCTGAGAAGGGAAGAAAGTGCTTCTACGGCCTAAGTTTCACGCATCTGCGTGAAAGTCCAACAACTGAAGAACAAAGAAAAGCGCATATGCGCTTGTTTTAAAGCATCTGCGGGACTTGGAATATTTTTATTATCTGCGTATTTCTGGGAATTAGATCAGAATTTTTGGAAAATCTTTACGTTCAAGATTTATGGGCTTTTATGGGCTTGGAAGCAAGATATAAAAAGAAAAATTAATGAGTGACGCCGAAAAAAGGAGAGATTGAGAAATTTTGCAGGGAATGAGTCGGCGTTGGAATTTTTGAAGAATAAGAGCTCAAGAACCCGGTACGAAGATGGAAGACGGTGGCATCCGGCGATGGAAAAGCTTCATTCTAATTCGTTCTAATTTCTTTGAACTCTATTTTTTCTAGTTTTATGGATTGTTTGAAAAACATGTTTTGTTTGATCTTGGAATTTATTATGAACTAATTTCTTATTCTAGAGGTAGATGGATATTGACTGGAAATCATGATTGAGATATTTTGATTTATATATTTAAATTACTTCGCACAATTTATTTGTGTTTTCCTGATTTTAATGCTTTCAATTTACTGTCCATAGATTGAATGATATTTTATTTAGAATCTATCACTCGAGAGAGGAGATTTTGAATACGACATAGAAAAATACATCTTTGGTGTTTATATTGTTCGAGAGGCATATAACTACATAGAAGTCATTAGAAGAAATTCTCGTGTTATTTACCGAATTTAATAGTTGAATTTAAATAGAAATACTGAGTTTGCTATTAAATACAAAATTCTGCTTGACACTCAAGAGAGGTGGTAGAAAATAATAGGGATTCTTGGCTAATAAATTAGAAGAATTTAGAATTGAACAATCATTAGAAATAAATTATGGTGGACAGTCAAGTGAAGTCGAACCTCTAGCATTCATCGCTTATTGAATTTTTTATCTCGTGAATTCGTGATTATTTAATTTTATTTATTGCAAATTTTAGTTTTATCAAAATCAAATCATTTTCGTAGCTCTACATAGGATTATGATTATATTAGTTGCAAATATTTGATATAATATCATTTATTCATTCTTCGTGGGATCGATCTGGACTTAAATTCCTATATTATAACTTGACATCGTGCGTTTGTGAGCAAAAAACATGTAACAGTTGTATTTCTTGAAGATGGGATTGGTTGTGATGTTGAACACAATAAAGAATCACAACCATAAAGTTCATAAATTCCAGTAAATCTTGATCCAGTTCGTTCACCCATAGTTCATGATCATGGGGGAGATATGCAGCGTGATCATGAAGAGTTAGTTGAGCCAGATGATACTCAAGACAACTCTTCAAATTCACCTTCCGAGACAGAGATTAGAAGGTCAATCAGACAAATAATACCTTCTACAAGATAGAGTCCACATGAATATGTGATGCTCACTGATGGCGGAGAACCAGAAAGTTTTAAAGAAGCTGTATCAAGTGCTCAAAAAGATAAGTGGATCGAAGCGATGAAAGATGAGATGCAATCGCTTCATGACAATCATACCTGTGGTTTGGTAAATCTACCGAAAGGTAAGAGAGCACTTAAAAACAAATGGGTATACATGTTGAAGACTGAAGAAAATGGATCATGACTGAGGTACAAATCAAGGTTGGTCGTAAAAGGTTTCAGCCAAAAGAAAGGTGTTGATTTTGATGAAATTTTCTCACCAGTGGTGAAGATGTCATCTATCAAAGTTTTTCTTGGGCTTGCTGCTAGTCTGGATTTGGATATAGAACAACTTGATGTCAAAACCGCATTTTTTCATGGTGATCTACATGAAGAAATATACATGGACCATCCAGAAGGATTCCAAGTCAAAGGCAAAGAGAACATGGTGTGTCGGTTGAACAAAAGCTTGTATGGATTGAAGCAAGCCCCAAGGCAATGGTACAAAAAGTTCGATTCATTCATTATGAGTCACGGGTACAGGAGAACCAGTTCTGATAATTGTGTATTTCTTAAGAAATATGATGACAATGATATCATCATACTGTTGTTGTATGCTGATGATATGTGGATCATTGGTCATGATTCAACCAAGATAGACAAGCTTAAGGGGGAGCTTGACAAGTCTTTTTCAATGAAAGACTTAGGACCAGCGAAACAGATTCTTGGAATGAAGATCTCCAAGGACAAGACAAATAAAAAGTTGTGGTTATCTCAAGAACAATACATTGAGAAAGTTCTTGAAAGATTCAAAATGGATAAGGCAAAGACCGTTGGCACTCCACTTGCAGGGCATTTCAAACTATGTTCAGTCCAATGTCCCACAAGTTATGAAGAAAAGAAAGAAATGGAAAGTGTTCCTTATGATTCAGCAGTCGGCAGTCTGATGTATGCAATTATGTGTACGAGACCTGACCTCGCTCATGTAGTTGGCGTGGTAAGTCAATTTCTCTCAAATCCTGGCAAAGATCACTGGTCAGCAGTGAAATGAATATTCCGATATCTGAGAGGTACTTCTAGATTTTGTATGAGATTTGGAACTAACCTACCTGTGTTAGAAGGATAAACTGACAAAGGCGATTGAGGGACTCTCGAGACATGTTCAAGAACAGAACTCCCAAATTATAAAGTTGGTGAACAAGATAGACCATGTTCATGCAAGTCGCATGGACAAACAAGATGAAACTAATGGTGAAACTGAGTCATCATTGAAGAAAAAGGAAAAGGAACATACTAAAGATTTACATTTTTCACCTGACGGGTCAGTTCCTATAGACTATTTAAAAGAATTCATCATGGGTACTATAAAAGAAAAACTTGGCGGAAGCTCCAAGTCATCTCTTACTTATGCCAAGCCATGCTCGTAAAATATCGATGGATTGAGGATGCCAACTGGTTACCAACCTCCAAAGTTTCATCAATTCGATGGCAAGGGAAACACAAAACATGTGGCTCATTTCGTCAAGACATGTAATAATGAAGGGAAATATGGAGATTATCTAGTCAAACAATTTGTCCGTTCACTAACGGGGAATGCATTTGATTGGTACACTGATTTAAAGCAGTGCTCGATTAATAGCTGGAAACATCTAGAACAAGAATTTCTCAATCACTTCTACAGTAATCGAAGAATAGTTAGCATGATCGAGCTGACAAACTCAGGACAGTGGAAAGAAAATCATGTCATTTACTATATCAATCGTTGGAGAAATTTGAGTCTTAACTTCAAAGATCTATTGCCAGAATCTTCTTCCATTGAGATGTGCATCCAAGGTATGCATTGGAGGCTTCGATACATCCTTCAAGGAATCCAGCCAAAAACATTCGAGGATCTAGCTACTCGAATTCATGACATGAAATTGAACATGGCTGCATGTGGAGCAGAGGGACCTCCATCTCATGAATCTCATAAAGAAAAAGAAAAGGAAGGCTTCAAGAACGGAAGAAAGCCTTTCACAAAGACTCCGACCAAAGAATCTATGTCAATTAATACCACACCTGTCAAAGTAAAAGGAAACATAAGTGAGAAAAGCAATGGAAAGAAAGAAATATATCAGGAAATAGAGCGAAAAAAACTGAGTTTAAAGGAGATACAATTAAAACAGTACCTCTTTCTTGACTCTGATGTATCGTGGATATTTGATGATCTGGTCAAAGAAAACTTGATTGAATTACCAGAAGTGAAGCAACCTGAAGAAGCTACACGAGTGGATGACCCAAAATATTGCAAATATCACCGGTTGATCGGGCATCCTATTCATGATTGCTTCATATTCAAAGATAAAGTCATGCAGTTGGCTCGCCAAGGAAAAATATCACTTGAAGAGGATAATGCGACTGCCAATCAAGTCAAAATACATAACCATGATAGTGAATCATGCTACATAATAGGTTTACAAGGAAGTTTCTACGACAAGATCGGCCAATCTGAATATAAGAAAGATTTTGAGGCGACCTTATCATTCACTGACAAAGATTTACCGCTTGGTTCTGACTTTCACAATCGGCCTCTATTCGTCACAGGCTATAGTCGTGAGCAAAAGGTGAATAGGATATTGATTTATGGAGGCTCTGCAGTTAACATTATGCCGTTGCGAACGATGGAGTTGAATATTGCCACAGAAAAACTCGCAAATAGTCGCCTGATGATCCAAGGATTCAATCAAGGAGGACAAAGGGCTCTTGGGGCCATAAGATTAGAACTAATAATGGATGACATGACCTCAAGTGCATTATTTCATGTCATAGACTCCAGAACATCATACAACATGTTGCTTGGTCGACCATGACTCCATGAAAATGGGGTAGTCCCTTCTACATGGCACCAATGTTTTAAATACTCTCGAGACTAGGTGGTAAGAAAATTCATTGGAGATGAGAAACCATTTACCTAGGCCGAGTCACACTTTGCCGATGCCAAGTATTACTTTGAGAATGAGAAGATATCAAGAATTGAAGAGTGTTCACCTCATCGGAAACCCGAAAGACAAGATGACGAAGAAAGTAAGATTAAAGAAACCTTGTAAGTTCATAAAGACCAATCAAAAGGAAAATTGCCTATCCAAGAAGAAAATCCTTTGAAAAAATGGTATTTCCTTTAACAAATCTTGATGAAAAACGGCTATCTATCATCAAATTTGTCCGTCCAACTCAAGGGACGGAGGTAGAACATGGGAAGTATTCAGAACTACATAATGCAAAGGGCATTGATCCAAAAGCTTATAAACTGCTCGTTAAAGCCAGATACAACCCAAATGAAAATCTCACCTTGGGTAAACTCCCCTCAGAAATTTCTGACAAACAAGCACATGGACTAACTGCCAAACCGGATCTTGAAGAAAGTGTGCATACTGTTCAAAAAACTTGACCAGGCCTTGGGTTCATTCCACAAAGTCCCATCAGTATTGCCATCAGAAAAGTCAGCCTTAACTATATTGATGAAGAAGAATATTCATCAAACACCGTTGTTGACGAACGAAGCAAAAAAGATCACCGAGTGTGTGTCTTTGATAGGCTAGGACAACGTAAAAGGAAAAGGAATATAAGCAAGAATCGACAAAGATTGAACTTTCCCAAGCATTTGCGTGAGGCGCATAATTGGAAAACCCCAGAAAGATTACGAATTTTGATTCCATCCCGAATGAAGCAATGCACCACATTGATTATATCATGCGATAAGATCCTGAAGGCTAAAATGAAAAAAGTGGTTTACACTCGAACTCAAGAAGACGAGGATGATACAGAAAGCATGGCTTCATGCCACATCACTTCAAATGAAGAAGAAACTCCATCAGAGGAAGCTACTGAAATCACTCCTCCAGAATTTGAAGAAGGGGTGAAAGCCACTGTGGATTAATTGAAAGAGATTAATTTAGGCGATGATGATAACCCGAGGCCAATCTACCTCAGCGCCCTGATATCCATCAAAGAAGAAGAAGAATATATTGAGTTACTGCGTGAGTTCAAAGATATATTTTCATGGTCTTACAAAGAGATGCCTGGGTTGGATCCAAAAGTTGATGTCCATCACTTAGATGTTAAAAGGGAGTTCGGCCTATCAAGCAAGCTCAACGAAGGTTTTGCACTGAGTTAATCCCGCCAATAAAAACCGAGATTAACAAACTCATTGAGGTTGGATTCATTTGCGAAGTCAAGTATCCTACATGGATATCCATCATAGTTACTGTAAAGAAAATAATGGACAAATTCGAGTTTGTGTTGACTTTCGAGATCTGAATGATTCATGCCCGAAAGACGACTTTCCATTACCTATCACTGAACTCATGATTGATTCCACTATGGGTCATGAAGCATTGTCTTTCATGGATGGATATTCTGGATATAATCAAATTTGCATGGCGCCAGAAGATGAAGAGTTAACTGCATTTCGCACCCCAAGGGTATATATTGCTACAAAGTGATTTCGTTTGGATTAAAGAATGCTGGTGCCTCTTATCAAAGGGCGATGCAAAATATTTTTGACGACATGTTACATCAAAATGTCGAATGTTATGTCGATGATGTGGTTATCAAATCAAAACAAAGAAATAATCATTTGGAAGATTTAATAAGAATTTTCGAGCGCCTAAGAAAGTACCAACTCAAGATGAACCCTTTGAAATGTGCATTTGGTGTCACATCAGCTCCTTGGATTTATTGTCCAACACCGAGGGATCAAAATCGAGCAAGCCAAAATTGATGCCATATTTAAAATGTCTGGACCTCAAAATATCCACGAGCTGAAAATTTTGCTAGGAAAATTGGCATATATCATGAGATTTATCTCAAATCTGGCTGGGCGTTGTCAACCATTTAGCCGCCTCATGAAAAAAGGAGTCCATTTGAGTGTGATGAATTGTACTCTATCGTGACAAAATTCATAACGAGTCATTTTGAAATTACGTTTCTACTGATCACTTGAAATTTTATGTATATTTGGTAGTCACTTTTGGAACATATGTTATATGTATACTTTGTTATTGGTGTTACGATCGACACCCACTTGTTGAGTGTTTCCCAAAACACTCACCCTTTACCTCCTCTCCAATGATGAGCAAGAGGCATTCTGGGGCTGGTAATGAAGTTCAATATCTGAAGATTCTGCTTAGTTTTATTTTATCTGTTTTTCATTGTAATCCACTTCCGCAACTATGTCATATTTCTATTGTGATGTAAAGACGATTACTTATTTATGAAAAAGACTGATTTTGGCTATTTGATATGCGAGGCTTATTGTTCTTGTTAAACAAAACCGATGTCAACTTGGCCCAGTTTTGGAGCGTGATAAAGAGTTCTTATTTCTCTCATATTATTGCCATTGCAAGCAAAAAACTTCAAGGATTGGAAACGCATATTGTGTCTTTTGGCAGTCGGCTCGTGCTTACCAAAAGCATCTTCTGTTTTAATCCTATCTATCTTTTACAGGTTATGCAGCCTCCTGGAACTGTTTTCATAGGTCAAGTTGTTATGTGCGAAATTCCTATGAGGTTCAAAGGAGGGGTCTAAGAAAATTCATTGGATCTCTTGGGAGAAAATATGTCTCCCAATTTTAGAAGGTGACTTGGTATTCTTAGACTAAAGGATTCGGTGACAGCCTTCTTTATAAAACTTTGGGTGAGATTCAGATATGGGGAATCGCTCTGGAGCAGGTTCTTGCTGATGCGATATCGCAAATTTGATCCTCTAGCTGCAGTTTGACTCAAGCAGATATATCTCCCACTTGGCGGTGGGTGATGAAGATTATACATAGAGCCGAACAAGGGCTTGGTTGGAGAATTGGAGAAGGGCACATTAGCTTCTTGTTTTACTCTTGGCTTCCGGATGGTCCCCTATCTTCTTTTATTCCTATTGAGAGGCAGCCATATAGGCTAGTTGATTGGTTTTTGGATGATCGGAAATGGAATCTTGCTCGATTTCTGTTGGTGATTCCTCGTGATGTTGCACATCGGATTATGGGTGTGCCTATTCACCCTGTATCGAAGGATATTGCAATTTGGAAACCTACTGATAATGGTAGATTTTCTGTTAAATCTTCTTGGGAGTTGATTCGGCACCGACATTCAGAAATCGACAAAGGCGATCCTGATAAAAACGAGGCCCTGGTCGAAACATAAAATATGGCCCCTTTTTGCATTAATTTGAAAAATCAAATATATATGAAAAATATTGAATATAATACTCAAAATAAAACAAAATATGTAAATTAAGAGTACGTCAAAAAGAACGTTTTACATAATTCATCAAAATAATTTATTTAACAATCAATATTATTTAAAACACAATCTTCTTCCGTTTTTTGAAGCAAAATCATCCATTATGTCGCCGTATGGTATATCCTCCAATATGTCTTTTCGATGCACAGGGTCGCTAAACCATTCAGTCTCTTTTGACTCATTGTGGTTCTCTCCGACGTGAGTTTGGGCATCGTGTGATTATGTGTCGAGTATTGTGTCATGTGTTTACGTATGTGTGTGTGTGTGTATGAAATTGATAATTGACTATTCAATTCATATGCCGGAGCAACTTTTATGTTTTTTCTTTCATTATTAATATTAATATTTATAATATAAAATAATTATTTTTGCCCCATTATATATCAACTATCTTGTTAAAGAAGAGCACCACTTAGTAACTGATTTAAAATTAATTTGGTGAAGTTAAAGAGAAAATATCTAAAATACCCTTAAAAAAAGAACAAAATCTCTATCTCTATTTTAAATTTCACTTATCAATTATAATCTCCATTTTTGTGCTTTCATTTTATTTTCAAATTTAAATCATTATCTCTATTTTAAATCACATTTGTCCATTATAATCTCTATTTTTGTGCTTTCATTTTATGAATATTAATCACACACGCATCTCATAATAATTATGATTTAAATATATATAAAAAATTTAAAATATTTGGGGTCCCACCCAAATATGGAGCCTTGGGAGTGTGCCCTGTCCGCCCTGGGGGTTGTCTGTTAAGACTTAAAATGAAAATAATATAGCAATTGACCATGTTCCATTGTGATATACTGAACATAATAAAAACATATGCACCATTTGAATAATATGGTTTTGTCGATTAAGATACAATAATTTAGCAATTGATCATGTTCCATCGTGTTATACGGAACAAATAACTTCAAAATATTTGGACATTCATTTGATCTTATGACAATTAATTAGATATGTTTATTTATTTTGTTAGCAACTAGCCCTGTTTATCATTTTTTAACAATGTTATATACGCAGATTATAGCCAATTTTTTTTGAAATAATACTTTGAATTAATTGTACCCATTCCTTCACGATCACCATTCCTATCCTTTCTGCTTTGTTGAACGAGGCTACAACATCAGGTGAAGTTAAAAGCTTTCATGAACAATAAAATTGAACAAAATAAATTAAAAAGCACGGTACAAAAAGATTTAAAAAAATATTAATAGTATTTTAATTTTTTTTATATTTTAAAGAGTGCATAATATAATTTTTAAATAATAAATAAGTTAATTGAAAAGTCGCATAAATAAATAATTAAAAAATAGAACACGTTAATTAAGTAATAATAGAAAAAGATAGACATGTAAATTCACAAATGAACTCACATATTTATATATAAATAAAATAATAATATATGAAAAAAATATCTATGTAAATTTACAAATGAACTCACATATTAATATATAGATAAATAAATAATTAATAATAATATATATGTATATATAATTAAAACTTCGTATTAGGGTGTGAGAATATAGAAATGAAAAAATTTTAACTAGATGACACAAACCTTGATGATAAATGTAATAAAAGAAGCTATCTCATATATATATATACTTGTCTTTTTATAGAAAAAATTGTAATTTCGGTCCTTTATGTTTGTACTTTGCGATTTCGGTCCTTTATGTTTTTATATTTCAGTTTTAGTCCTATATATTTCAATTTTTGGCGATTTTAGTCCTTTTTATTCAAAAATTCTTACGTGTCACTATACACATCAGCTCCACATCAGCACTGCATTGGTACCACATCAACGGCACATCAGAAAAAGGACTAAAATTGCCAAAAAAAATAAAGATAGCGGACTAAAACTGAAATCTGAAAAAATAAAGAACCAAAATCGCAAAATGATAAACATACAGGACTAAAAAAACAATTTTTTCTTTTTTTTTATATATACCAATAAGGTTTTAATAATTTTCTAGGAGATCATTCAATATTTGAAAAATCAAATTTTAACATAATAGAAACTGTGATGTCTTTTACACATTACTTTCAAATTTTAATTTAAAATCATAAAATATTTTTTTACTAATTTTTAAATAATTTTCTACATAAAAAATGAGTGAAAAAGTTATGTTTTGATTTCATAATAGATGTCACGCAGTCACACATAACGTCAATACATGAGAAAGAAAGAAAAATCGGGTCAACTAAGCAAAGACCCAATTTGAGTTTAACAAATAACGAAGACTCAAGACTAAAACATATTCTTTTAACCATACTATTAATTAATTGTACCAATTCATGTCATCGTTCAATATCAATTATAAAGCATCCGATTCATCCATAGTTTGATATTTCAACATGGAGAAGTATTCACTCCGATTTTCACTTGTCTCCGGTCATAAACATTTTATTAACACAAAAATTTTTATTTTTTTATTCATAAATATTAATAATATAAATTTTGAAATAATTTATGATTATTTATTAATTTCATATTTTATAATAATATATACATTTGTTGTACGTGTTAATCGAAGAGCAAGAACATGATCAATTCTAGGGCTAGTGATGAAGTCATGTTGGGCAATACTCCATTTATATTTCTGATTTTACTTCATAAGATCAAATTGTTATTTTCTGCACTTTTTTTTTATTTTTTTAAAATTTTATGGCATTGTAAAAACAATAGTTGATTATGTGAATACTAGCTTTTGGATCTATACTATGAAACTTGTCGTTTTACGATCTTAATTGTTGAACGTCGACGTCGATGTCTATATTTCTCAATCGAGGGATGTTGCTGAACCCATTGTACAACCGCATTTGCACAAGCATAGACCTCACATACAGTGGTTAAAAACCCAGACCTTGTTGCCTGTTGCTATACACCGCCAATCACACATGAAAAAAAAAAAAAAAAAAAGAACGAACATACACCTTCAAAATGCAAAAAAGGAACGAACAATAAGCACATAAAATTTCATTTGTAACAATATATAGATCTAACTAGTAGCAAATAACAAAAACTCGAGTCTGCAACTCTCCATTTGGTAGCAATATACAACAAAGACTAAAACGTAACCAGAAACATTCAGTGTTGTATGTATGATTATGAATTACAAGAGCTAGCAATTAATGTGAATTGGGATCTAACAAAAGTCGTTCAACAGCTGTTCCAAATCCACTGCATCCCAACTCTCCAACCTCGAAATGCCATTTTCTTGATTTGTTGCTGGATAATTCTGCTGCTGTTGCATTGGGACGAGAATCTGATCTTGCTTCTGCACCGGAAGAAGATTGTATGGATGTTCTTCCTCGAGTTCATATCTTGCACGTTTGTGGGTTGGATCATCATCATCATCTTCAGAGCAGTTGACAGCTTCTTGTTCCTCATCTGTTATTTGACAATTAGAAGCCCCGCGGGTTCTCTTGTAAATTCGGCACAAGACACAATCGTCAAGCTGCAAGAATTAAAACACATATATATAATTAATACATATATATATATATAACAAAATATTCATATTGCAAAAAGTCGATCGAAACAGTATATTAATTTACCAGCATGCCCACATGTTGTCCTACTGATCCTGAAGATGGCTGGTTAACTACGTATTCGTGCATGATCCAATCTGTCTTTTTGCTTTTATCAAACTGTCCTTGGCAGAAGACTAAAGTTTTCTTAAATCCAATAATAATATGATTAATAATGTTGTCATATATGGGTTTATCAGCTATCGTGGCCTTCCAATGCCCATCACCAGCTGCTCGATTCGGGCGCTTGCCGTTTTTATACTTGCGATCTCTCGGGGTGAAGAAGTACCATACAGCTTTCTGATCTTCTCCCGAACAGCTCGGATAAAGATCTGCACATGAATTCATTCATTCATTCAATAATATGTATGAATTTGATAAAGAAACAATTATATATATATATATATATATATATATATATATATATTAACCGATTCGATCGAAAGCGATTAATAGAATTAAGTACTATAGGTACGTACCAGCCAACTCCTGCGGACTATGATTGTAAATATTGACATAGGGGATGAAATCGTATTCGATGGGTTGTTTGTTGAGCTTTTTCTTCAAGTAATGTTGAATGAGTTCTTGGTCTGTCGGGAGGAAGCCAAAACCCAAAGGAAAATCACCAAGCGGATTCAAGGAAGGATGATCGATCGTAAACCCCAAAGGTCGAAAATCACCAAACAGATCCATGGAAGCTAAGGGTGATCGATCTGAGTTTTCGAAAAGAATTAAGACGAATGAATGTGTTTCCTAGCTAGAGAATTAATCAAGAAACGAGGCGCTATAGCTGTATGTGTTTTCAGAAAACAAGCTAAGGCCGCTCTACGTATCTATATGTATAATCTTCAGGCGTAATATTCACAAACGCAATCAAGAAAGTATCAAGAAACGCACGCCCGCATTATCCTATATATATAATCTGCTACCTGTTTAATTTTATATATATGTACGTGTTAGTTAAATTGAGAAATTAAGGATAATGTGCATGTAATTTTTTTATTAAAAAATTATATTAAGAAATTAAAATTGAAACATATCTTATCTTTTAAAATAGCGATGTTTTTTTTCATATTTTTTTAGGAAAAATAAATCCATATTTAAAAATTTATCCTTATTTTGGACAACGAATGTTTGGCAATGAAGATAGTTCCCTTTTTTTCTTTTCTTTTTTTTAAAGGGGTGATCAAGATAGTTTACATCTTACTACTAACTACCATGCGTAAATTCCCATGGGGGTTCTCGTCGGGTTAGCGTAAGTCGTTATTAAAAAATATCAAACCCTATTTGACTTTTTTTTACAAAATAATTAAATAAAAATTCAACACACACGATATTATTAATTAACACATAATACCAAAATCTCTTTTATCTATACTAAAAAAAACAAAACAAAACAATTGTTTAAAAAACTCAAAATTTTACTAAATAAATATTAAATTAATGATGAAAATCTATTATTTCAATATACTATAAATCCCTCTACACAAGTAGATTATTAATGTACGTATATGTCAGAATTTTAAAAAATAAATATTATATTAAAGGATGACAATCTATTATACCAATATACAATAAACCCCTATACACAAGTGAATTATAATGTATGTGTCAGAATAATCAAGTAGTATTATATTTTAGAATCAAACTCCGATGCTGCATGGCAAGAAACTAATCAGTTTGCAAAGACTCATAAACAATTGTATGAATTAAATCAAGAAAATTGCATGTAAGCTAGCTTCTATCGATCCTTGCAAATGAAAATCCGAGCATAAATATCACAGGATACGAATGTAATAGATATATTTATAAACTAAATAATTTTTAATTGATTTCGTGAAGTTTTATATAAAATTTTAAATATACTCTATTTATATAACTTTATTGATATTTCCTCCCCTAAAGTTGTCTTTCATTTCAAATCTTTAATAATCCTACCTTTACCTACATTTTAACATTTTATATAGTCTATCACTCCTGTTAGGATCGATGATGTGTTTGGTGGAACCTGTGAACTACATTTGCTTCTGGATAAATGTGTGGGACAGAGGGCTCGTGGTACCTGCTGCCACCCTTCCTCCTTTGCTTTGAGAACCGTGTGAACGGAGAGTGGGAAAAATATCTAAAAATTAATTATGAAATGCATTCATTTCTTTTGCAATTGATCTGATTTATAATACTATCGAAGTGAAGCAACACTTTAAAATATTTGGAGGTACAATAACTCGTTCTTGAAATTTTTTCGAAAATGAAGCATTCAGTTTCTTTTCGTATGCAAACGTCAAGTACTAGTGATTCAAAAAAAAAAAGCACCAATTCACTTGAGTAGACCTGGTTTTATAAATTAGCGCAATTAATAAAAAAATTTAACTGAAATCGAAACAAAAGAAAGTTGATTAATTGTGCATGCTTAGTACATCATAAACAAAATATTTAGATATATATCCGAAACTGTTGAAAATATAATATTATTATTATAGTTGAATGTTGAAAATTAGAGTTGAATGTTGAATAATAAATGTGTGATGATGTAAGTAATGATGTATTTAATTTTTGGAATTATCTCCAAATGAGATCTATAAATAGATCTTCATGTGTGATGAAAAATACAATTGAATTGAGAGAGAAAAAAATTATAAAGTGTAGATTTTGATATATTTTGAGTTTTGGAGTTTTTACTTTTTACCATAAATTTTTACTTCTTCACAACACGTTATCAACACGAACGCTCGAAGGTTCTCTACAATTTCCAAAGATTCAAAGCACAAAGAAAAGGAAAAAATATTCAACAAGTAAGAATATTTATTTTACTGTTTATATATTTTTACTATGTATATATATTAATATATAATTTCATGTTATTATATAAAAGGCTGTATATAACACCGACCTTATAATAACGTGATATGATATATATTTATCATGTATATATAAGTTTATGTTATTATATAAAAGGATGTCTATGACACCGACCTTATATAACATGATATGATATATATTTATTATGTATATATACTAACTGTGGGGACCTCGGGTTGCTAATCTTATGTTAGGGCAATTAGTACATTAAACATCATTAATGTCATATATTAAAATCAAGAAATAATATCGCGCCTTACACTAACTATATTAATATATAATTTCATGTTATTATATAAAAAAATGTCTACGATACCTACCTTATAATAACGTGACATGATTTTGTGTATATATTCACTAACCATATTTTTATAATTTCAAAATATTATATAAAAAGAGTCTATGACACCTCATTATAATAATGTGATATGATATACATAATTATTTAATTATGATTATCATTATATGCATCATATGATTATCATAAATTTTTATTCAACACATAATATATTTTTTTTTCTTACTCCCAACGGTCACAAACAATAATAAACGGCTAGTTTTTGTCTTATAAATATGATAACTCAAACACATTTCAGTCACACCAAAATTCACTCTTTCCCTCAAAATTATTTCTCCTCGATTTTTCGAAGAAGATGATGATGACATTTTTAAGACTATTTTTTATAACTATATGGTTATCATACTCACAAGTTCTTTAGTAGCCCGATTTTATTTTACAAGATTAAGTGATTTTAAACATGTTAGTAAATGACATATAATTTTAAAAGTGTCAAAACATGTTTAAGAAGCCATTATTTGGTGAAAATAAGTGAAATCAGATCCGGAGCGTCCAAAAATGGTTGAGAGGGTCCCAGGGGTCTCAGACAGTCCAAAAACAGCCAAACGAGTTCGGAAGGACCGAAGCAGTTTGGAGCATCCGGACCAGTTCGGACCGTTCGAACCCAGTTTGGACCGTCCGAACTCTACAGGGCCCAGGTGTCTAAGTGGCTCGGACAAGTGGCAATTCGGACCATCCGAACCCAGATCGGACCGTCCGAACTCCGCCAATAAATAGGGGTTCCGATGGCCACATTTCTCACATCATTCATCATCTTCTCTCTCGGTTTCTGCTTAGTTTTAAGTGTTTTGGAGTGATTCCAACCTTCCTAGTCTTGGTCCAGAGGTTGGCGAGGCGTTCCGGGGGTGCTACGGAGAGGTGCCCAAGTTTTGGGGCAGTCGTCACCAGCGGGTTGACGACGGACGCAGGTATAAGTCTAGACTCTGATTAGCTGTTGGGACTAGCTAGCTATTAGCTTAGTTAAGACTTTTAGATTAAGGTATTAATGCATGAATATTTTTTTATTGTAGTGTGGACTATAGGCTTGGACATTAGAGCTGGTGTAGCTTGCCTAGTAGAACTAAGGTACATAAGTACAGACTGAGATAGCCAGCTGAATATACATGTTTATGTGTTGCATTATTATTTGTCATGATATGCATGATATATTGTTCATGATTTGTATGCGGCATTTGCATATCATGTTGATCTTGTTATCCTTTCGAGATAGTCAGTTGTTCAAGGGTCACTCAGCCCTAGGGTTGTTGTTATTATACGATCGAGTGCCGTGTGACACCCACTAGACCGACTGGACAGCGTGTGCGGTTTACCCAGGATGGTGATAGTCTAGATCGAGTTCAGAATGTGTGGCACCCACTGAATCTTCGGGGCAGCGTGCACATACTGGAGGCGTCTATGTACTGAGCATGATTTTCCATATATGATCCCAGTTTACCCAGAGCATTCATAGTTCATGTTGCATGCTTCATATAGACCTGTATATTCAATACTTTACGTACTGGGATTAGCACTCAAGTCCTTGCTTTTATCTCGAACACCTCATTCGACGAGGCAGGTTTTGCAGGTGGACCAGGAGCGAGATCAGTGGTTGGTCAGTGACCAGGGCTTGGTAGCAGGGGTCACCAGTGGGGTTCTAGATTAATATTTTATTTGGTATTTATTCGATTTTGTTGTATTTAAGATTTATTTATCTTTGGTTGTATATCTTTAACAGTTTTCGCTGTAATTTATCTGATTGTTTTTAATTAAGTTTAAATGCATGCTTAAGCTTTTGATTAGTAGTTGATCACGGCGTGGGTCACTACAAGTCTTGTATTCATCGGTGATTATCCACCACGAATCTTTTTTCTATTTTTAAACATGCTTGTACTCATCGTTTTTCCATTTTATATCGTCATATTAATGAAAATTAACTAATAAAATGCATTCTTATTTTTCTAGTAACACCATGTCAAATTTGGCAAAGCTTGAATTCGTTGTGCTCGATATTACCTGGAAAAATTATATGTCATGGACTCTCGATATGGAAATGCATCTTGAGTCATTGGGTTTCAATGATACTATCAAAGAAAATAATATATCATCCTCACAAGATAAAGCAAAGACTATGATTTTCTTACGCCTACATCTTGATGAAGGATTTAAATGTGAGTATCTCACAGAAAAAAAACCCAATGGTTTTATAAAAAAGATTGAAGGAAAGATTTGAGCATATAAGGAAAGTTATACTTTCGACCGCCCGAGATGAATGGAATACGTTAAGATTCCAAGACTTTAAAAAAGTCAGTGATTATAATTCTGAAATGTATCGAATAGTCTCACAATTGAAATTTTGTGGACATGTGATTACTGAAATGGAAATGCTTGAGAAAACTTTTTTCACTTTTCACGCATCAAATATAACTCTACAACAACAGTATATAGTGTGTGGATTTTCGAGATATTATAAACTCATCGCATGTCTTCTTGTGGCGAAAAAGAACAACGAATTATTAATGAAAAATCACCAATCCCGACCTACTGATCAAAGCCATTTTCAGAATTAAATGTTGTAAGTAAAAATGAAAACCAAAATCAAAGGCATAGACAAGATTTTGGTCATGGACGAGGTCAAGGACATGGGCGTGGGCGTGGACGTGGACGTAGAAATGATCGCGGTCGTGGTCGTGGTCGTGGTCGTGGTCGTGGATATGAAAACAACTGAGATAGTTACTTCAATAACTCATCTCAAAATGGCGTCACGAACCACCCACAAAAAATGCAGCATGAAAACATTAGTAAAATTAAAAAATCACTCAAAAATATCTGAGAGTGTTTGTTATAGATGTGGCACTACAGGACATTGTTCATGTACCTGTCGAGCCCATGAGCACCTTTGTAAGTTCTATAACTTATCAATAAAAGGGAAAGAAAAAAACCAATTTTGTTGAAAACTGTAACCATTTAAGTGGTTCAACTCATTTTGAGGCTGCTAATTTTTTGAATGATTTCGAGGACATTGATTAATATATTGGTGGGACTAGAATGTAACATACTATATTTGTTTTTATGTATTCTTGTGTTATGAAACATGTTAATTTTTTATATATATGGTCCTTAATTTTTCTTTGTTGCATACTTTTTTGAAGTTAGATATGAAAAATGCTATGACAAAGATAAACAAAAAAATAATCCCTGAAAGTTTGCATACCTGATAGTGATACAATGCACACTATTATTCGAGATAAAAGATATTTCTTGGAACTAAAACCAACAAAACAATGGTGAATACAATATCAGGTCCTGTAGACTTGATTGAAGGTTGTGGTAAAGCACATTTTTTGTTACCTAATGGTACAAAATTTCTGATAAATGATGATTTATATTCATCACAATCAAAAAGAAATTTTTTGAGTTTTAATGAAATATATTCTCATGGGTGTCACTGAGACAATAAGTGATGAAAATCAGAAATATATGTGTCTTATCACATATAAATCAGGAAAGAAATATGTAGTTGAAAAACTACCAATGCTCCCTACAAGATTGCATTATACGCATATAAGTCCAATTGAATCAAATATGGTGGTTAAGAATTCTTCAATATTAACAAATTGGCATTATCGATTGAGACATCTTGGTTCAATAATGATGCGAATAATTATACAAAATACACATGGTCATCCATTGAAAGACCAGAAGATCTTTCAGAATAATAAGTTTTAATGTAAAGCATGTTCTCTTGGAAAACTTATTATAAGACCATCACCAGCTAAAATCCAAACTGAATCACCCATATTTCTTGAACGTATTCAGGGTGATATTTGTGGGCCAATTCATCCACCATGTGGATCATTTCGATACTTTATGGTATTGATCGATGCCTCTAGAAGATTGTCACATGTATGCTTATTGTTAACTCGAAATGTGAAATTTGCAAGATTAATGACTCAAATAATAAAATTGTGGAATCAATTTCCCGATTTTACAATAAATAAAATAATACTTGATAATGTTGGAGAATTTACTTCCCAGACTTTCAACGACTATTGTATGTCAATGGGAATCACTGTTGAACATCATATAGCTCATGTTCATACACAAAATGGATTAGCTGAATCATTGATTAAACGTCTACAATTGATTGTTAGACCAATGATTATGAAAACAAAACTTCATATTTCTATATGGGGACATGAAATTTTACATGTTGCTGCATTGATTCGCATCAGACCAAGTGCAGATCATAAATACTCCCCATTGCAGCTTGCATTTGGTAAAGAACTAAACATTTCTCATCTGAGAATTTTTGGATGTATGGTATATATGCCTATTGGCTATTGCACCACCTCAATGATAAAAAAATGGGTCCTAAAAGAAAGATCGATATTTATATCGGTTATGATAGTCTATCAATCATTCGATATCTTAAGCCTCAGGCAGGCGAAGTGTTTACAACACGTTTTGCTAATTGTCATTTTAATGAAGAAATCTTCCAATGTTAGGAGGAGAAAAGAAACACATCGAAAAAGAAATTACTTGGTTTGTACCATCATTGTTACATTTGGATCCAAAAACTAAACAATGTGAGAAAGATGTACAACAAATTGTGCACTTGCAAAGAATAGCAAATCAAATGCCAGATCCATTTGCGGACACAAAAGAGATAACAAAATCATATATACCTGCTGTAATGCCCCTGCTAGAATTGAAATTTCAAAAAACAAATTGAAGACACTCATGATGTCATAAAACGCTTCAAGTATGAAAAACCAGTCGGTTCCAAGGATAAAAATCTTCGAAAAAGAAAGGCATAGAGAAACAGGATGTAACAAACTATAAAATGGTGTTCCAAAAAAAACACATGATGATGAAAATGTTCTTTCAAAACCACAAACTGACGAGAATCGTGAAATCTCTATCAATTATATTAATATTGGAAAAATATGGAACCAAAAAGATATAGAAGAAATTGATGAGATATTTTCTTATAATGTGGAATTTGACATCATAAATGAGAATGAAGATCATGAACCAAAATCTTTTGGTGAATGTAAAACTCGACAGGATTGGGAAAAATGGAAAGATGCAATCCAGGTTGAATTGGATTCGCTAAATAAACGTAATGTTTTTGGACATATAGTCCTTAGACCTGATGGTGTAAAACCTATTGTATACAAATGGGTTTTTGTTCGAAAGAGAAATGATAAAAATGAAGAAGTAAGATAAAAATGTCGACTTGTTGCACAAGGTTTTTTTCAAAGGCCTGGAATTGATTATGAAGAAACGTATTCTCCCATTATAGATGCAATTACATTTTGGTATTTGATTAGTTTGGCAGTGTCTGAAAATTTGAAATGCCATTTTCTTGATTTGTTGCTGGATAATTATGTTGATGTTGCATTGGGACAAGATTGTATGCATGTTGTGGCAGTAGAATTATCTGATCTTGCTGCTACACCGGAAGAAGATTGTATACATGTTGTGGCATTAGAATATTCTGATCTTGCTGCTGCACCAGAAGAAGATTGTATGGATGTTCCTCGAGTTCATATCTTGCACGTTTGTGGGTTGCATCATGATCTTCAAAGCAGTTGACAGCTTCTTGTTCCTGATCTGTTATTTGACAATTAGAAGCCCCGCGGGTGGTTCTCTTGTAAATTTGGCACAAGACACAATCGTCAAGCTATAAGAATTAAACACACACACACACACACATATATATATATATATATGCATGAATAATTAATATATATATAACAAAAAATTCCTATTGCAAAAGGTCGATATATCAAAACAGTATATTTACCAGCATGCCCACATGTTGTCCTACTGATCCTGAAGATGTCTGGTTAACTACGTACTCGTGCATGATCCAATATGTATTTTTGGCTTTAAGAGACTGTCCTTGGCAGAAGACTAAAGTTTTCTTAAATCCAATAATATGATTAATAATGTTGTCATATATGGGTTTATCAGCTATGGTGGCCTTCCAAAGCCCATCACCAGCTGCTCGATTTAGGCACTTGTCGTTTTGATACTTGCGATCTCTCGGGGTAAAGAAGTACCATACATTCTGATCTTCTCCAAAACAGCTCGGATAAAGATATGCACATGAATTCATTCATTCATTCATTCAATAATATATATATATATATGTATTTTGATGATGTCGAAATTTTACCTCGGGTTTGATCTGGAAGAATGGATTCTCCAACTCCTGTATGAAGCGGGTCGGGTCGGGCACCAATGAAGTCTTCACAAGAAACATCTCGATCAAGGGGGCGCCGAAAGTGTTTTCGGAGTGACCCCTCTGATTCCTAAATCAGTGCACGAAAGAAAATGGGTGTGATGAAGATGAAAACTGAAGAATATGAGTGTGTGAATGTGTGAATTGAGAGTGAATGAATAAAGTCATAATAGTACCTGTATTTATAGGAATAAAAGAGCAAATTACCTAGTCGAAGTAGAACAAGCTCTGAGGTAGGACTCCTCATTCATTGGACCGCTCTTAAGCTTATCCATATCTCCCGTATATTTGAAAATGACCAAGCTTATCTCATATGCGTCTGAGTCCTACTTAAACTAGAAAATGGTGTATGCGGCCCATCAGGCCAGCTCTGGTCGGCCCACGAAAACCAGCCCTGGTTATAACAAAATCCAACAGATTCTGGACTGGGCTGTACCTTGACATTTTGGGCCGTACCTAGTAGACCCATTATAAACGGGCTAGGGTTGAAATATTTTCTCGGAATAACAATAGTACCTTCCTAACTGGTCTAAAAGAAGAATGAATTTAGACCATGGGTACGAGTTGAATACCGAATCCTGTGTTTTTCTTTTAGACGGCTTATATTTAGATTCTCGTGATGTGTTTCTTGTAGATGGTCCAGATGTCCCCGAAAGGTACACTTCCCAAGACTTGAATGCACTGTCTTGGCCCGTCCCAAGCCACCGATCAAATTAACAATCAATGATCCAGATTAATTCACTTCTCCTATAAATAGGCGGTAAAAATTTCCACATTTACCTTTCACCCTCGCACTGTAACACTGCCAAAATCCCTAGAGCATCCCTGGCCCGAACTGCCTGTTTCTGTCCTCCCCGAGCTGCCACACCGCATCCCCTCTATATGTAAGTTCTGCGTCTCTTTTTGTTTGATAGGATTAATGTCTTCCCCGGACGAAACATCAGTTAGGGAAATATTAGAGTTTGTAGAAGCATCATCTCCCCGACCTACTATACCCAGGGTTCCGGACACCCATGAATCAAATACTGACTCGAGTCCATCTGATACTCGAAAAGCTAAAATGAAAAGGCTCCATAAGCTTAGAACTGATGAAACCCTATTGATGCAGAGGGTAAGCAGTGGTTTGAGGTACTAGCCTCCCATTTAGGACCAGACATGGGCTCAACCATTAGGGAGAAATACGGCATGCCAGACTCTTATGACCTAATACTCCCGAGCCATAATGCCCGAGCTCATAAACCTCCCCCAAGCTTTCTAAGTTTCAGCTTGGATCACATAAAAATGGGTTTAAGGTTTCCCGTGCCAAGCTTTGTTTTTCATCTGTGTCAATATTTTTGCGTGTGCCCCAGCCAACTGTCCCCGAACTCTTTTAGCTTTGTTCTCTTGCTAGGTATTTTATTTTGCTTCTTTAGAATCCCCTTAGATATAGGGAATTTCCTCAAATTTCTCCAAATCAGGAAGACCGCCTCGGGCCTCTTTTACATCTCTATGTGACCCGAGTATCCCTTTTTGAAGGGAAAACCTAGTTCCCACAAGGGATGGAGCAACTGATATTTTTTCGTTAAACCTGATCAACCCTGGGAATGCCGAGCTAACTGGGAAATGAACTTCATAACGCCCGACCCTCCAGCTTTATCCAACTTCAATTTTACAAACTTCCTTAACACTATGTATGTCCAAACTTTTGATATTGAGAATCTGATCGAAGACGATTTGCTCTGCAATTACGCCTTCAATGGGAAGGGAATAGAGATTCAAGGGGACATAGGTAGGACCCTTTTACCCGTACTATTTGCACAGGGACTAATTTACACATGCTCATCTATTGTTTTTTTTATTTGCAGACGACAGGATTCGCTTGGACATAATGCTTGCCATTTCAAATTTGCGATGAAAATTTTGAAAAGGAAGAAACCTGAAACTGCCGAGGCTGTGTCTCACCCCGAGCCAGATGTGACCGAGCCCACGGGAAAATAAACTTCCAAAGTGATTAGAGACCAGGACCGGGCTGGAATGTCCGAGCCGTGCATGAACAAAATCAAACATTTCAAAAAGCGAGGTTACACGGACCCAGGCACGGATGTGGTACGGGGTCCGTGCCCTGCTAAAACTCAAAAAAATAAAACTAAGGCAACATAACTTCAATTCCAATTCCAACAAAAACTCATAATACTGTAAGAGTGGGTGCCCAGTGAGCCAACTGTGTGGCTATGGGCTTTGTTGACTCTTTGTATAAACAATCTTTTGTTTAATATTATTTACACTTTTATGGCAATGACTTTATATTACTTCATATTGTTATATTGTGATATACTATTGTTGTTTTGATAAAGACCTTGAATATACTATAGTGTATGTAAGATGTGGTAGAACATGGAGATGTCTATCATGAAATACATCTTATAGTCACTGTATATTCTAAAACCGTTCCTAGTCGATTGAGCCGTCCGATAATAAGGATAAGGATCGCTCGAGTTTGAGACTAGCATTTGCGATGCGGAGTACCACGTTTCATTGGTAGGGAACATGGAGATGTTCGAAGCATGCAAATGGATATTCATAGGATGAATAGTCGAACTACCCTATCCGGACTTTCCAAGTGGTTATCACTTATCGAGTGGATAAAGTCCGCGGTTTTGGTTGTACACCATTAGTCCTTACGACTTGAAACATCATGGAGACTCTATATGCTAGTACTGTGCTTTGACTCGTTTACCGACTCTGAGGGGGTCATCAGGTGTCGAGATTGGGTACAGTTACGACACATATAGGAGTCAATGCATTGTTGTCAAGGATTCACCACATACTTGCGAGTGTGGATATCCTATGCGATCTGAGGAGATATTAGTGTGACAAATCTCTGGCCAGAGTACTTGATGTGATTTAAGAAATGGTTTCTTAGTAGCACATGCGATGTCACTAATTTGATCTTCAAGATGTATTGCATAGTTATCGAATCTTGAGCGACTCTCGATATACCAATGGTTGTTGATTCGATCGGGATATTTGGATGAAGGGACCGTACTGTACGCTAACCAAAATCTACTGGTTCTTGTAGGCACTATCAGTGATACCTAGGGAATCATGGGGCGATGTTGCTAGGCGCTTTACCATGATTCGTTGGGCAAGTCGGAAAGTGTTGTTCCGAGTCACAAGGAGTTGTGAGCCCACGGCTAGCTGTATCCCTGAACCATTGAGGGTCACACAGTGTAATGGAGTTTTAATCCCCGTTGAGATAGTTAAATTTAAAGAGTTAAATTTAATGAACTAAGGAGTTGGACTTCTTAAATAAGAGTAAGGGAGTAGGATTTCCTAAAATAACATAGGGATGGACATTTTTGGAAACCACTGAATTTGGATTCAGGAAAATTTATTTTGACTTTAAAACGTGCAGAAATGGTTTCTGTGCACATTGGTGAAATCGTTTCATCAATCGGAGTCACGATGAATTTTATATTAATTTCTGAACGAGCGGGCTTTGCTTGTCGGGCCCCAGCTTATGACTAATGGGCCCTAAGGTGTTAGTGGCCTGCATTATAAATAAGTTATTTCAGTACAGAAATTACACACAACAGGTCATAATTTTTGAGACAGAGCAAAAATCGAACCCTAGCCTCTCTCTCAACAAATCGGCCGAACCCTCCCCCTCTGCCCGAGAAATTCCGGTCTGTGATTTTGAATCGCAGTAAGGAATAGCGAATCAGATTCGTTTATTCTCTTCGCAGAAAACTTCTGATAGATTTTCTAGTGCAATCTATCAGAGGGATTAAACCTCTGTTCGTGGACCTGATTGAAGGCGTTCATCGGTTCCAGGGAGAGACAACAAGAGCAGAATTGTTCTGTTGGTGTCCATTAATCTCGTTGCGAGATTTGAGGTAAAATTTATTTAATTGTTATTTAAATTTTACACACACGTAATTCAATCGATGAACGGTTGATACCCATACCATGGAAACGTTCCATGAAAAAATTTTTAAACTTCCGCTGCACCGGGTATCAATCGTAATTGGTCTGGGAACTCGCCAGTTTTCCAACAGTGGTATCAGAGCCAGGTTGCTCAGATCAATCGATTGAATTAATCAATTGTACAAAATTTTTGAGTCTCGGTTTTTGAAACAAAATAAATATTTTTAAATAAAAAAATTTTTTCGGGGCAAAAACCCGGGCAGCGATTGGATCGCTGCCCGGTGGGGCAGCAATTGTTGCTGCCCCGGGCGGCGCACGGCGCCGCCCAAAGGGGGCGCACGGCGCCGCCCAAGGCGGCGACCGTCGCCGCCTAGGGCGGCGCACGGCGCCGCCCAGGGCAGCGCACGGCGCCGCCCAGGGGCAGCGCACGGCGCCGCCCAGGGGCGGCGCCAGGCGCTGCCCTAAGGGGGCAGCCGGGCTGCCACGGCCCGCGCCCCGGGTGCGGGCCAACCCGGGAGTGTCCCGGGTGGCCCGCGGGAAAAATTAATATTTTATTAAAAATTAATTTTAATATGTTAAAATTTTATTTTTGGTCCGGTCAAAAATTGTTTTTGATTGGTTCACGAGATTTCGGATCGAATTGTTCGAGTCCGTAAATTTTAAAATTGATTTTGGATAAATTTGAATTTTTGGAAAATTTTAATATTTTATCCGTAAATTGAATTTTGAAATCAATTATTTTGGTACAATTGATGATAAGATATGATCTTATGATATATTGAGTAAAATATGATTTTATTTGTAAAATTGGATTTTATAGATAAAATATGATTTTATTTGATATGGAGATAAAATATGATTTTATATGTGAAATGTGATTTTATATATAAAATATGATTTTATCTTGTTTAAATTTGAATTGCCACAGCATGTTATCCAATAAATTAATTTTGAATTAAATGTTATTGGATAAGGATGATCGATTGCCATGACCAATTTTGTAGGTGTATGTTAGGAATTTACATTTTGTCTTTATTGTTGTTGGTTTTATTAATGGGCCTGGTTTATGGCCCGATATGAATGTCATATGTAATAAAAGTGGGCTTGGTTTATAGCCCGTTCTCACCCCCTAAAAATGTATCCCCTACTTGTCATTGTTATTTATTGTAAATACATTAGATTTAGTGGGAGATCAAGATTTGAAGATGGTGGGCCCAGCAGACAATGAAGACTGAAGAAATGTAAATTGGAAGCATATGTAATAGGATTGCATTTGCATACTGCATATTACCTAGGATTGGACTAAGACCCGTGATTGGCAACCACGGGTCAATTAGAAATGGAATCGATCATCCTATATAATATGTGATATTATGATTGTATGCATGTTTAGACATAAATTGCGTGAATCCGGCAATGCATGCAATAAATTAAATATGATGAGACAAATATTTTTATAAATAAAATCCCTCATTTTAAATATGATTTAAAATTTATATCAAGATAAATAAAGGAAATTTAAATATTGTTTAAATGTTCCTACCTTCCATCAACGGTCAATGTATGTGATGCTACCCGCGGATACGGTCCGGCTCATATTATTGGGGGGGCCCGTCCGTCGGAAAGCTGTACATTGGATCGACAAATGTTGTAAGTTGGGTGGAACTCCCATGGGATCGGCTCATATTATTGGGGGATCCACATGGCGACCGTCCATCACAACTTAATATTGATGGGTCATCTTGACATGTCACTTTAAACGGCGTCATATTATTGGGCCCTTATTGGACATGAGGTAAACACATGGGGGTTGCTTTAGAAGCAATTGGGCTCTACCTTTTGAGAATTATGGTTGGCTGATATTATTCGGGACCATAAGTTTGTCAATTGGACTCCATGTTCTCACTAAGGAAAAAGTTTCCCGTTTTCACTAGAGGGTGGTGTGAAATCGTTAAAATAGTGGGAGTGAGATTCATAAAATTAAATTCGCCTATTTTATGTCTTAGTAAATTGTTAAACAATCATTGATATATGTCTGTTTTCCTTTTCAGTATTTCATACAATGAATTCGCGAAATCCTTTATTCTCGATCCTCGAACAAAACAAGCTGACTGGCGCCAACTATACGGAATGGTTCCGGAAGTTGAAGATTGTCTTAACTTCGGAGAAAATGCTCTACGTGTTAGAGAAAGCACCTCCGAAGGAAGCACCAGCTGACATAAGTCCGGAGGAATTGGCCAAACTTGATGCATGGTGTGACCATGACATCAAGACCAAATGCTATATGCAAGCCTCGATGTCTGATGAACTCCAGAGGCGATTTGAGGACACGGTGAATGCTGCTGACATTCACACGCAACTCAAGGAACTTTTTGGGGCTCAGTCGAGGGCTGAAAGGTTCTCTACTGTTAAGGAGTTGATGACGTGCCGCATGCGTGAAGGGACTTCGGTCCGTGATCATGGGGTACGAGTGATTTGGCTCATACAGAAGTTAGCGACCCTTGATTTGGTGTTGGAGCATGAACTCAATGTGGACTTGCTGCTTCTATCTCTTCCTTCTTCATTTGATGGATTCGTGATAAATTTTAATATGAACAAGATAGAGGCCACCCTTGAAGAGATGGTCAATATGCTCGTTACATATGAATCCACACTTAAGAAGGATAAGCCAGCTTTCTTGGTGGGCTCCTCATCTTCTGCTAAGAAGGGGCCAAGTATGAAGGGCAAGAAACGTTCTGCCCCACCCAAGAAAGTGGAACCCGAGAAGAAGCAAAAGACAAAGGCTTCAAACAATGGAAAATCCAAGGATGTTTGCCATTACTGCAAGAAGCCGGGTCATTGGAAGCGCAACTGCAAGGAGTATCTTGAGCAGTTGGGAACTGCAAAGGGTATGTTCTATATCGAAATAAACATGTCACTTAATACAACTTCTTGGGTATTGGATACCGGATGTGGATCTCACATTTGCAATGATTTGCAGGTGATGACAAGAAGTCACAGGCTTAGAATGGGTGAGACCCAGCTGAGGCTCGGGAATGGTTCCAGAGTTGAAGCTACGGCCATTGGAGATGTTTGTTTGATTTTGCAGAATGGTTTTAAATTATTGTTGAGAGATGTTTTATTTGTGCCAGATTTAATTAAAAACATTATTTCTATTTCTATGCTTGATAGAGATGGTTATTCTTGTAATTTTGTAAATGGGATTTGCAATATTTACAAGAATGAATGTTTAATTGGAAATGGACAACTTGAAAACGATCTATACAATTTAAAACTAAAAGACGTTCCAGTAAATTGTATTGACAAACCGGCGACAACAAACAAAAGGAAAATCGATAGTCAAAACCCGGCAAACCTTTGGCACGCTAGACTAGGTCATATTTCCTCAAGGAGGATGAACAAGCTAGTGGGAGAGGGCATGTTTGATATGTCTGATATTAACTCTCTACCTACTTGTGAATCCTGCCTAAAAGGGAAAATGACTAAATCTCCTTTTAAGGGGAAGCCTGAGCGTAGTCAAAATCTGTTGGATTTGATCCATACAGATGTTTGTGGTCCATTTAGAGTAGGGACTCAACATGGCCACACCTACTTCATTACCTTTACTGATGATTATTCTAGGTATGGGTATTTATATTTAATGAAATATAAGTCTGAAGCATTTGAAAAGTTCAAAGAATTCAAGGCTGAAGTAGAAAACAAGCTAGGTAAAAGTATTAATGCACTTCGATCGGATCGAGGTGGAGAATACTTGAGTACCGAGTTTTTGGACTATCTAAAAGAGAATGGGATTCTCTCTCAGTGGACTCCTCCTATGACACCACAACTTAATGGTGTATCGGAGCGTCGTAATCGAACTTTGTTGGACATGGTTCGATCCATGATGAGCTTCACTGAGCTTCCACCTTCGTTTTGGGGCTATGCGCTTGAAACGGCGGTATTGTTGTTGAATAACGTCCATACTAAAGCAGTGGACAAAACACCATACGAGTTATGGAATGGCAAAGCTCCTAAGTATTCGTACTTGAGGATTTGGGGATGTCCTGCTTACGTGAAGCGGACAGTGGGAGATAAGTTGGATAGTCGATCCAGCTTGTGTTATTTTGTGGGGTATCCGAAGAATTCAATCGGATATTATTTCTATTATCCTGCTGAAACAAAGGTGTTTGTTTCACGGAATGCCACCTTCTTGGAGAAGGAGTTCTTATTGGATAAGAAAGGCGAGATGATGGAACTCGAAGAAGTTCGAGAAGAACCCGAAATACAAAATAACGATCCCACACCTCAGGAACCATTGCTGAACACGCCTGCACCTAGAAGATCCGAGAGGACTTCTAGACCTCCAGTTCGATATGGTCTTCTTCTTGAAGAGGGTCAAGATGAACCCGACATTGGATGTGATCCAAGAAGCTTCAAGGAAGCAATTTCTGATGCGGATTCGAATTTATGGCTTGAAGCTATGCAGTCTGAATTGGATTCGATGCATACTAACCAAGTCTGGTCTTTAGTGGATCCTCCCAATGGAATTGTTCCAATAGGGTGTAAATGGATCTACAAAAGAAAGCTTGGGCCTGATGGTAAGATATTGACTTACAAGGCGCGATTGGTGGCGAAAGGTTATACTCAAAGGCAAGGAGTTGACTATGATGAAACCTTTTCACCAGTCGCAATGTTCAAGTCCATAAGAATCCTAATTGCCATAGCTGCATGGTATGACTATGAGATATGGCAGATGGATGTGAAGACTGCTTTTCTTAATGGAGACATTAAGGAAGAAATCTATATGAAGCAGCCTGAGGGGTTCACATCCATGGGAAGCGAGCATAAGGTATGCAAGCTTCAGAGATCAATTTATGGTCTAAAACAAGCATCAAGAAGTTGGAACCATAAATTTGATGAAACAATAAAAGATTTTGGTTTCATCAAGAACCCGGAGGAACCTTGCGTGTACAAGAAAGTAGTTAAGGATGCGGTAACATTCTTAGTACTTTATGTTGATGACATCCTACTCATTGGGAATGATGTAGGGATGTTGCAGTCAACAAAGATATGGTTATCAGGTAGATTTTCGATGAAGGATTTGGGTGAGGCATCCTACATTCTTGGGATACAGATCTATAGGGATAGATCTAAGAGAATGATAGGACTCACTCAATCAACCTACATCGATACCATATTGAAACGGTTTTCAATGGATGGGTCCAAGAGAGGACATCTACCCATGTGTCATGGAGTTTCTCTATCCAAGTCTATGTGTCCCAAGACTGATGCAGAGATAGAGAATATGACACATGTACCATATGCGTCAGCTATAGGTAGTATCATGTATGGGATGATATCTACCAGACCGGATGTAGCATTTGCTCTGAGTGTCACGAGCAGATATCAGTCTAATCCTGGTCAGATGCATTGGAAAGCCGTGAAGGACATTCTTAAGTACTTGCGAAGGACTAAGAATATGTTCATGGTTTATGGAGGACGAGAACTCAAACTGGAAGGCTATACCGACTCTAGCTTCCAAAGTGATGTGGATGACTCGAAGTCAACCTCTGGATTTGTGTTCATGCTCAATGGCGGTGCTGTCTCTTGGAAGAGTTCCAAGCAGGACACCACAGCGGATTCCACCACTGAGGCTGAATACATTGCAGCATCAGCTGCTGCTAAAGAGGCCGTTTGGATGAGGAATTTCGTCCAAGAGTTGGGCGTCATTCCTGAATTTGTTGGTCCAGTCCCGGTGTACTGCGACAACACGGGTGCCGTTGCTCAAGCAAAGGAACCAAGGTCTCATCAAAGATCCAAACACGTACTGAGGAAATACCACATAATCCGGGAGATTGTGGAAAGAGGAGACATCAGTGTCGAACGAGTGGCCTCTGCAGACAATATCGCTGATCCACTTACTAAGCCTTTGCCAGGACCATTGTTTGACAAACATCGCGAAGCAATGGGTCTACGTAGTATGACTAGTTGGCTATAGGGCAAGTGGGAGATTGTAAGAGTGGGTGCCCAGTGAGCCAACTGTGTGGCTATGGGCTTTGTTGACTCTTTGTATAAACAATCTTTTGTTTAATATTATTTACACTTTTATGGCAATGACTTTATATTACTTCATATTGTTATATTGTGATATACTATTGTTGTTTTGATAAAGACCTTGAATATACTATAGTGTATGTAAGATGTGGTAGAACATGGAGATGTCTATCATGAAATACATCTTATAGTCACTGTATATTCTAAAACCGTTCCTAGTCGATTGAGCCGTCCGATAATAAGGATAAGGATCGCTCGAGTTTGAGACTAGCATTTGCGATGCGGAGTACCACGTTTCATTGGTAGGGAACATGGAGATGTTCGAAGCATGCAAATGGATATTCATAGGATGAATAGTCGAACTACCCTATCCGGACTTTCCAAGTGGTTATCACTTATCGAGTGGATAAAGTCCGCGGTTTTGGTTGTACACCATTAGTCCTTACGACTTGAAACATCATGGAGACTCTATATGCTAGTACTGTGCTTTGACTCGTTTACCGACTCTGAGGGGGTCATAAGGTGTCGAGATTGGGTACAGTTACGACACATATAGGAGTCAATGCATTGTTGTCAAGGATTCACCACATACTTGCGAGTGTGGATATCCTATGCGATCTGAGGAGATATTAGTGTGACAAATCTCTGGCCAGAGTACTTGATGTGATTTAAGAAATGGTTTCTTAGTAGCACATGCGATGTCACTAATTTGATCTTCAAGATGTATTGCATAGTTATCGAATCTTGAGCGACTCTCGATATACCAATGGTTGTTGATTCGATCGGGATATTTGGATGAAGGGACCGTACTGTACGCTAACCAAAATCTACTGGTTCTTGTAGGCACTATCAGTGATACCTAGGGAATCATGGGGCGATGTTGCTAGGCGCTTTACCATGATTCGTTGGGCAAGTCGGAAAGTGTTGTTCCGAGTCACAAGGAGTTGTGAGCCCACGGCTAGCTGTATCCCTGAACCATTGAGGGTCACACAGTGTAATGGAGTTTTAATCCCCGTTGAGATAGTTAAATTTAAAGAGTTAAATTTAATGAACTAAGGAGTTGGACTTCTTAAATAAGAGTAAGGGAGTAGGATTTCCTAAAATGACATAGGGATGGACATTTTTGGAAACCACTGAATTCGGATTCAGGAAAATTTATTTTGACTTTAAAACGTGCAGAAATGGTTTCTGTGCACATTGGTGAAATCGTTTCATCAATCGGAGTCACGATGAATTTTATATTAATTTCTGAACGAGCGGGCTTTGCTTGTCGGGCCCCAGCTTATGACTAATGGGCCCTAAGGTGTTAGTGGCCTGCATTATAAATAAGTTATTTCAGTACAGAAATTACACACAACAGGTCATAATTTTTGAGACAGAGCAAAAATCGAACCCTAGCCTCTCTCTCAACAAATCGGCCGAACCCTCCCCCTCTGCCCGAGAAATTCCGGTCTGTGATTTTGAATCGCAGTAAGGAATAGCGAATCAGATTCGTTTATTCTCGTCGCAGAAAACTTCTGATAGATTTTCTAGTGCAATCTATCAGAGGGATTAAACCTCTGTTCGTGGACCTGATTGAAGGCGTTCATCGGTTCCAGGGAGAGACAACAAGAGCAGAATTGTTCTGTTGGTGTCCATTAATCTCGTTGCGAGATTTGAGGTAAAATTTATTTAATTGTTATTTAAATTTTACACACACGTAATTCAATCGATGAACGGTTGATACCCATACCATGGAAACGTTCCATGAAAAAATTTTTAAACTTCCGCTGCACCGGGTATCAATCGTAATTGGTCTGGGAACTCGCCAGTTTTCCAACAAATACAACATGCATTAATACATTCAACTCGCATAATACAAATACATGCTATAACAAAAGTCGTTCAAACACTAAAAAGGTAGAAAATGCGTCGATACAAGTCTAGATACAACGAAATACATATCAAGTTCGAAACATAATTCAACTTCTAAAACAAGTCCTCACTTCAATAATTCAATCACATCCCAAACTTATCATGCTGCCTCTGACTCGATCCTTTTCCACATGTTTCCAAGTACACATACAAAAAAAATAAGACAATAGACAGATAACTCCGGTGAGAATAATATTCCTAGTAAAAGCAACATAACATGCAATAACAACAAGTATATCAAAACATGATATAACTTCAACATAATTCAAAATGAAGTAGAATGAAATGCATGTATTTAAAAATTCAGGATTATCTATTCAGATAATCAATGGAAATCTCGGTTCTTCGATTGGAATCCCGAGGAAAAGATATCACAACAACTCACCGAATCACCCAATCGAGGTAGATGATGTATATCTCAAACCTCTAGACTTTGGAGCAACCATAAGGAGTATTCAGACTCTGAGAGACTTCAAAAACCCATGCACTCGACTATACTCTTCAAAACGTCTAATTCAATTTTAGGCGGCTCTGCCCTTTAAAATCAAGAAATTAAGCTCAAGATGAATGCATAATTGAATCTAAATACATTAAAGCATGAACCAACAATTACAAGTCCTATTATGTCAAATAAGGGAATGTAATCAATCAACGTATTCAAGTTCTCAACCAAAAACAAGTAATCGTGCAAGTATGTGATTCTAGGTAACTCGAAAACCAATTCAGATTCGAGTATTCGTCCCTATTCAATTCGATTTCGACTTTTACCTTTTCTTCGATTTGAAGCTCCAACTCCGGATAAGCTACAAGGACAAGAGCTACAATAAAAAAAACCATTCAAACACCGATCAAATAATTCAAGGTAAAGTCGTTACCAATCTCGATCAACTCTTCTACGATTCGAATTATGCTAACTCCGAGTTTTAATCGTATTCAAACAATTATGTACGGAGATGCACAAGAATTCAAGATCAAACAAACTCAATCGAAACACGGCTCAATCAATTTAAAACCAAACGATATCCAAAACTCAAACCGGCGGCATAACGGCTAATAAACGGCTAACCAAAAACCAACAAACATCCTCATAACCTTACAACCCATATCATCAACAAATAATCAAAACAACTCAATATCCATACTATCCAAAAGTCCCATTTTGAATAATCCCTCAAAAATTCATAACAAATCCAAATGTCGCTCTTTTTCCGATCCGACTTGAAATAAATAATCCAAGCTAGCTCAAGATCAACATATCTAAATATAATCAAATTTCATCGACATCCAAAAATCTAAGGATAAATGATCGAAGAAAAAATTACGGTAGAACGAAGCCCTTGAAGCCGGGATCACAAATCTATCTTCAGATTGAAATTCTACCGGACAGATTGAGTAAAAACCGGAGATTGAAGAGCATGGAGAGGCGGCTATGGCTTGTGGCGTGATGGAGGAGAAGAAGGAGAGAAGAAAATGAAGACTAGTCAACCAATAAAAGGCCAAGTTAATATATAAAATCCCCATTTTGCACTTTAGTCCCTAAAATATTCAAAAATTGCAAAACTGTCCCTGATCAAATATTAATTCAACCCTCGAATTTCTAATCTCTGAATATCAATATTAATCTCTTATAATCTCGATTAAGATAATTTTGGGACGTTACAAATTCCATTATCCATTAGAATCTTAAGTAGCACAATCATAAAAAATCTCATACCTAACAAACGATTTCAAAGAATCTACTTTGTCCAAAAGAAAAATATGACGTCCTCTATTTTCTTTAACTTAAAATAATAAAAAATGAAATTTGCTGACTATTTTTTTTAATAAAATAATAATAATAATAATAATAATATAATAATAATAATATACGGGATAGGGAATACCATTAATTTAAAAATGGCTCGTAGAAGTCCAGTAACTCTATTAAACTGAAATATTCAAAAACTGCAAACGTTAAATAAGTCTGTCAATGCATACTTAAAAAGGAAGTTTAGTAACTTTATTAAACTAAAATATTCAAAAACTGCAAACGTTAAATAAGCCTCTCAATGCATACTTAAAAAGGATCCGACAGACAGGAAAAGTAACTGGCAAATAAATAAAATACTTTTACTTTTTCAAAACCTCAACCAATTAAATACATAAATTGTTTCTTAAAAACACTAAATTGTGGAAGCTGCATGGTCATGATTTGCACCGCCTCACGGCCACAACCTCTCGTCAGACAACACTACCTAATTACCTGCATCGATAAAGTTTAGTGAGCCTAATGGCTCAGCAAGAAATATTCGGATATAACAAGAATATCCAGGTTGGAGGGGTATTATGACCCGAAGGCCTTATTAACACTCCGTCATGTGGGAGGGCATTATGACCCGAAAACCTTATCCAGCACTTCGTCAAACTTCAAGTGGAGGGGCATTATAACCCGAAAGTCTTATCCAACACTCCGTCAACCTCTTTCGTAACTTTATCACAAGCCATAAAAATACATTTTTCCTCACCTCATCTTTTCCTCAATTCAAGAACACACACAAAACAAGAATTACACACACACGAAGAATATCCAAACACACACCAACTCACACAAGAACACACGGTCTCACCCAAACTCACGCACACCGCAAAACCCCCACTCACGCACACATGACACATACGAAAAGGACACAACACACACACACCCAATCAATTTAATTATAATATATATATGTCCACTCACACACAAATAAAAATATATATATAACACACCCACATGCACATTCATACACACACCCACGTTGTCACACACAACTAATTAAAATACTCATGCCCACACACTTTCATATATCTTCAAATACGGACTCAATTACACACATATACGGATTGAAATAGACTCTAACATGTTCCTTAAACATGCACCATTTGAGCACAAAACTCACACACAAATATTTCATGCACCCACACCCACACCCACCATCACACATACAACCACACACTCAAACACACACTGCACACACACACAATTTAAATCTTCAATATACACCTCATATACATGTATTAATCAAGTATTCTTTTCATATACCTGTATGATTCTCGTATATATATATAGTATACGGGCGTCTACATGTAGTAATACACCTTAAAAAACCACTTAATTACATGCCTCAATTTTAGATCTGCACAAAAACACATCGGATCTCATTTGAAAAATATAAACTTTATCGATCCAGCAAAAAAAACGGGTTTTTACTTGCTGTATAGTCTTATAAAATTCATTTTTTTTTTACACCCTAACACACACAATCCTTTAAACTTTCAATACATATGCATTTATCAAAAAATCAATTTATCTTAATCAAATCCCATCAAATACACTTTGAAAATATATGACAATATCGATGAGCCAAAAAACAGATTAAATCTTGCACCGAAGAATGAAGGTTTGGGGGCGATCCGGAGATTAAAGATATGCCAGAACACGATCATAATGAAAGAAAATAACTTATTTCTATGCATCTAAGAAACTCTCGGTCTGTTTATTCTTCCTCATGCCTCTCTTAATTTCTTCCTTTTCTTTCTTTTGTTTTCTTTCTCATTTCTTAATTTTTATTTTGCACGTCTAACACCCCCCACCTTAAATGCTCAATTGATAAAGATTGGTGCATCTATTCAATGCCATGTTCTCCCATCTATTATTAATTGAAAATGTTAGATGTACACCTTGTAGTGTGCACCTTGGTTTACACTCTTACTTAAAATTTTTCTAATTTCCATTGCAAAATACCTATGATAAGAAATAAATATCTAGTTGATCAAGAAAAGATTTATAATTAATAAAGAAGGGTGTAAACCAAGGTGTAAACCGAGGTGTATATTCCATACACGATTACTTTTGTTTTCTTATTATTTTGATTCATTGTATCCTTTTATGATTTAAATACAAACTAAATATATACACACACTCTAAAATATAAATATATACTCACGTTACATATATATATAATCACTATGCATAAAAATATATATTTAAATTTAAAATATTTATATTCATATATTATAACATAGAAGGAGAAGCTTAGAAATAAAATGAATCGTGTTCGGGTATCTTTTTACTTGAATGCCTTCAAACATCGTCTTCTAAAACTTAAAATCTCGAAATACTTCAAACGTTAGAAATAAATAATTTAAATCTAAGACATCAAATTTAAAACTTTAAAAAATTCTAAGTAAACATAAAAAATCAAACATTTTAATATCATGCATGTGGTCAGGTCTGTTACTTAAATTTCTGAGCGTTACAATCTTCCCCCCTTAAATGAATTTCGTCCCCGAAATTCGAATAACCTCGGCTACTAAAAACTAATATTCACTTAGCATCTCTTTTATTGTTATGCTCAATGTCTAATCTATTACTTATAAAATTTGGGGTGATTTTATCTTCTTTTTGTTGCGCACTCTGATTAAAATTCTTTTACTTTCTCTTTGTCCTCGACAATAATTCTTCACCCTTAGAATAGATCTAGTTATTGACTAACTGTGTCATACCATGATTTTGAACAAACATCCATATTTCTTAGAATATTAAGGTAGTGTTTGAGAGAGCTTCTAGGAAGCACTTCACAGTTTTTTCTTCACAAATTTTTAAAATTTAGTGAAGAAAAAGCTGAGAAGTGCTTCCTAAAAGCTCTCCAAAACACTACCTAAATCACTGAACAATATACCTTAATCCATTTAAATTATCTTACTGTCACTTATATCGTTAAATACCCAATATCAAATAAAGTCTCTAGAGTCACAATTCTAGTCACCATCTTATCTCATAAATTTATCCTGAATTCCACCATGCATACGACTAATAAACCTCAAATCTTTATACTTAGAAAGTACCAAAATTTGTCTTCTAGGTATTCTGGAATGTACCAATGACAATAAACAAAATAACATAATGATCATGGCATTCTTAATACGTTCTATTATAATTATATTCTATTATGGTAGCATACCCAATTACAACTAAAACCCATCAACTTCTTGTAAATCTCACAATGACGGTACTTAAGCATCGAAAATTAATTTACCCAGATTTGTTAATTCAAGTTAACATGATAGAGTTTACTCTTATGCTAAAATATCTTTATTTCCTCATAATATTAATTTGGTTACATCCTATATTCAAATTCTACCAGTGAATCAAAAATCAAACGATCTTAAATTTATCTCAAGCTTTCCATATATGGGTATTCTCCAAAACAAAAAATAATTTTTTTTATTCAACAATCCAATTTCCATCCTAAGTCGATTCTTAAGTTAATTCATATTTTGTGTGAATACTTCCTTGTATAAAATGCTTACAAGTTTGTTTCTATAAAGAAACTAATTCTTCTATAAAGAAACTAATCCAGAGAATTTAAGAAGTTAATTCAAAACAAATCCGACATTTCTCTATCACTAAGTACTTTTGAAACCCCTTTCATAAAGTAAGAATATTCTTAATCATTGATACTAAGTTCTTTTAATCATAAATCACTAAATATATATAACACTTCAACCTCGAAATCTAAGATAATTAATATCAACTTAAATTTAATCTTATTGTTACTACATGAATCTTATACTAAATTCCAAATTATAAAGGATACAAGAAATGTTAGCATTCTAATTCTCATGTAACACCCATAAGTTTGAAAGTCAAAATAAACCCAAAAATTAATAATCGGATCATCTTCAAACTTATCTAGCAGTCACTATTAAATTTGAAATGTCTAAGTTTCTTACTAACTCAATAACCCAAATCTCCACACATTAAATATCGCAAACTCATAAAACCAAAAACAACATCGATATATCACTATTTACAATAACCATAAATTTTGAAAGGAAAACTTAATCTGTTAATCATCCTTATTTATGATATCTTAAAATAACCACAATAGCTGCTAATTGGCTATTGACAATAGCTCTCTGATATCCAAACCGTATATCAATTAGGTATAACCTATTTGCACAATTTAATATAAACTTATTTCATGAGCCTTCATTAGTTCTTACCAAACTAAGGCTATTTTTGTCGTCAAGCGATATCAGCAACACAAAATTCCTGTAGTCCTCACTTACCGAATACGAACTCAGACTTGAAGAGCAATTTCTAATTGCGAATCTTTGTTATGACATTCCTACTGAAAAATTCAGTCTAGATATCAACTAACTATGGATACACATTATTACTCTTGCTAACATCCGTCAGTTCTCGAACAAAAGTAAGATACATATACACAGTAACTTTTATCGTATCTGACGATGACACTGCATTCCCAGTGTTAATCACAAAACTAACAACTGTCCATTTCGAGATTCGGGTCCTATCTTTAAATCTCTAAGGATCTTTTCTCATAGTACATACTCAAGATATTCTAGTTTACTGAAGCTAAATCCTTATACCCGAAAGGATGTCAATCGTGAAAAGAAATGGTCGAAACCTACCAATTCGCTTGCACTATGACAACGTCGTTGTCCGCAAATCTTTCTACCTGAAAAACCCAAGTTATATCCCTAGTGAACTATCACCGATCTGAAGAATACTCAGATAAATTAGAACCATCCTTGATTCTAATAAATTTATCTCACTGCTAGAGATAATATCTAAACGATACTATCGGTTACCCCATCAAAGATAACAAGTTCTTTTTAGATCTTCACTCGCTCATTGATGAATCATATCTGGTTTATCAAGAACGACCGTGGATTCTCAATACCTTGTCACCTAATAGCAATTCTCGAATTGATTCCATCAAAACTACTATATTACTGGCATAGCGCATCCCAAAAGACATCCTGGAAAATCCAATGACAAAAAACGTGCCAGACCTGAAAACCATGGGTCTCAGCTACTGTCTTCCCAACGTCTAATCATTCGATGCTATCATGATATTGCTCATTGAAATCCATAACATTTTCTAGCTATAAGACTCATGACAACTCCTGAGAATACTGTTAAAACCTCTGAGCACAATAATTGATCAATCAGTCCATAAAATTGATATATAAGATCAATATGAAATACTACTCAATCCAATCTTGGAAGACTAATTCAAGGGTCGTTGCTTACCAAGAGATGAATTCAACCCAAGTCTGCATCCCTTGTAAAATAAAAACATTTACCTTACCCATTTCTGGGTTCCCACATCTGTATCTGCCACAGATGACAATCCAAAAGTACCTTCTGATTGATTCCCAAAATTATAAGTGCTGAATCTCAACGATGTTCTTCAAACAGAAGAAATCTTACAAGTTGGCTTAACACATCTCTGGAAATTCCTAAAACGATTGAGAAATTTTGAATATACATGAATTTTCTCATTTTTTGGGTATGGACTATGACTAAATTATTTAACCATACCTTGCTTACCGAACTGATCCTCTTCCCAATCCACGATAATCTCAAATAGTTAGTATTTAAAAATCTCTTTTACTAATATTGATTCACTGCGGTCTTCACTTAGTTCAGAAAGATCAATCAAGTTAGGCAACCAATAGCTGATTCCCGATCTCTAGAACCTTACACTACAGATCAACAATCTTTGATCTTAGTGTTGCAATTACTTTAGAAATCCCAACACTTGGAATCCCAAGACTCCCTTTGCTGAGTTTATCTTTCCAACAAGGTCAGACATTATATATCCTCGATGAAAAACGATACTAGTAGATCTATCTACTAGATTCACCAATCTATTGATATCCCAAATCAATTAAACCCTCTGCTCAAAACACTCACTTGTCTAAGAATATGCCTTTCAAGACTATTCCGACCCCAAAATATCATAGGATCTAATACCAAATATTAATCATTCCTTCTTCTGACCAAGTTAGATGATATCCACAAGTATCTATTGCCACAATCTTTGTGTCAATCTGAATCTATTCACTAGAACTATCCCAGTCTAACTCATGATCGGCACTATATCTAAGACTTATTTATGTCATTTTTCAATATCAATGAATAATCCTCTGTCTATGACAATCATGTCAAGAGACAATATTATCCTGATTTTTCGACTGAGTCAAAAGTCAGATAAATCTTTCAGTACAACCCAGTACCAAAGTCAAATCCAAATAACTTGGTCCTCATCGAAAATTCTACTGGTAGTTATACATCTTGCTATGAATGCATAAAACATCGAGATTGAAGTAGCCTTCCTACCATCCTATCTGGAATACAATCCTCCCAGACATACTGGCATAAGGTAGTGTCTACTTACTTGTCTCAATTCCACTTACTGAAAAAACCAGACGATACTCTGACTGATCAATGGAAATCGTCAATTCACCTACTAGATCTTTTCGTCTAGTAATTCCCAATATCCATAACCACCCTGTGTATAATGACCATAAGTCGAGGAATATTCATTCCAAAATTCTTCTGAAAACATGAATTCAAACTGTGTCTCTGACGGAGTTAGACTATAACAAATCAAATTTCTTGGCACTAATCCAGTACCAAAACTAAATCCCATGAATTTGGCTATTACTGAAAACCCACCTGATAGTTATACCCCTGGCCAAAACTACGTACAATATCAAGACTGAGGTAGCCTTCCCTGAAAGCCTATCTGAAATAAATCCTCCCAGAAAACACCGGCATAGGGTGGCACCTCCTTACCCATCTCGATTAACCAACACAGTCCATAACCCCTAGTCTAAACCATCTTCGTGCCCCTGATGAAATCCATCATTCCTGGCAACAACCATTTAAGGTCTAAATCTAAATCAATAGGTCTAGGAAACTACACATATCAAATCATATAGTAACTTAGTATGAATCATGCCCTTGATGAAACACATCATCCCTGACATTAATTCTAAAGTCACATACTTACCCAACCATTCTAGAAAAATGCATAGAACTAATCACAAGACAAGTACTTACAATCCGATTACTCAAAAGCCTATGAGTCACAATAGTTGAACACTAATCAACTAAAACAATCACCAAAATCATCTGTATAACCCAATATTAAAAAATCATTAAACCACTGAACCGGGTTTAATACAATTCTTATTACAAATCATTAGTTACAACAACTAAGAAAATTCAATAGTTTGGGATCAATCAATAATACAACGATTTAATTACTTACAACTGAAATATTGTTTACAATAAATCTTAATACAATATTTAAAATCAAAATATATGCGAAAATATTTCATTTCGTCTACTGATCTTCAACGTGAGGTTCCTCGTCTGCCTTTCCCAAGCATCATTACAAGCATGCTAGCAGAACCTACCATGCACAATCTTTAAAATATCTTACTAATCTATCGGGTACTTCACTGTTATATGATAAATTCCCTGGTGGATGAGATACGATCTTTATGACAGTTTGTCCAACTGCTTGTGGAGAATCTTCAAAGGTTCTATCCGGGTTGAAGAAAAATGGATGCAAGCATCACACGTGCCCCAACCAATCCTATGCTACTGCCTCTGACGTCTAATACTCGATCCAAATCTAGGATCTACTCGAGTAGAAATCTTGATATCTCGAACACGATCCTTCTCTCATGTTCGATTCTGTTGGAACTACCATAAATAAAATCTTTGAAGATTATCCAGATGATGAAAGTCTTGGGCAAACCCAAATACCCCGACATTCCCAAATCGGATGTTCCAATCTTCACTCTATAAGGATAACCCAAATATTCAAGCACTATGTTCCAAAGGCTCATATTGCATGTTCTGATACCAATAAATGTAGTGACCATAACCCGGATCCACTACTAATAAGAGATTTAATCTTGAATAAGTATGAAATAAACAATAATTAGATATAAGCTACGAAAAAAAATAAATACTAGACCGACAGAATACAACCGGTAAAACAAATCCAATTATACAACCCAATTGAAAATTCAATATAAAATCCTAGCTACTACTACTACTCCTGGAGCTTTGCTTGATCACCACCTAATCTTAACTCCTGGTGGAACACCTGCAACTACCCCGTTGAATGGGGTGTCCAGAAAACACAGAAAATATTGTACGTGAGCTTTAAAGCTCACTACGAGAGTACAAATATACACATGCTATGAATGCAAACACAAATGCAAGTGTAGGGTACTGGAAACCTGTGGGGAACTCGGGTTGCTAATCTCGTCTTAGGGCAACTAATGATTAATTAAACAATTAATCAAACAATTAAGAATAAATAAACCAAGAGCACAAATTTTTTTTAAAATTTTCATCACCTCGTTCGATCGGAAAAAATCAGTCGATCGAGCGAGCAATAAGATCATGCTCTCGGGTTTGAGTTTTTACATGCCGCACTCGATCGGTAACTTTCATCCGATCGAGCGGGCAACATCAACCTGCTCTCGGGTTTGCAAAATGATAGGCCGCGCTCGATCGCACGTTTTTCCCCGATCGAGCGGAAGACATTTCCAGAAAAATGCAGAAATCATTTTGCTGTCAAGAACTTGGAACCATGGCATGAATCAAACATAAATTTGATTCCAAACATAATATACAATCTGGAAACATGCATATCGACAAGTAGTAAGTTTAAAGCATCAAATCATGCTTTCATTACATCAAACAAATTGCATAAACCTCACGAAACTACAAGCTATTCAAAATAGCATAATCAAACTTCAAGTCTCAAGTTTCATGCTAAATTTGATGCTATCTATATACCATTATTCATCTTAAAAACCCGAGTCCACACTTGGTACATCTCTCTCCCGAGCTAACAATGTCATCTCAGACTAACTCCTGCCCTATCTATTGCAATGCACACATACCAAAAAAAGCAACAGCCGGATAAACTCCGATGAGAAATCATCTCAGTATAAGCAACATATAAAGCGTTAAATAAATCAATTCAACTCTATCATAATCGACTCAACAAATAGAGAACATAACGCTTCGATCGATCGATCAAGAATTGATTCATATCTCATCACTACCATCAAGATTCGTATCCGATCTTGATATGGATATCCATCTAACGTAGCAATTCTGGGCTAGAAAATAAGGTTAACAGCAACCTTGGCATAGAATCAATTCAATATCATCTCATATCATAATCGTATCGACTCAAATCAAAGATCCACTACCTGAGATGGATCGACAACATCAAAATCTAATCAAAGCAATAAATACGTATGTGATTTCGGCGGGATAACTCAAGAATAATCGTTCTTGAGTTTCAAAGTCCCTGGCTCGCGTTGTCGTCAATATAACTTCATATTTCTTCTATTTTGAACGCTTCAAATCTGAAACATAGCATCAAAACATTCATATCAATCTTCATTCTATTCAATCATTTCAGAATCGAATCAAAATCATCAATATGTCGTCAATCATAGCACTTCAAACCTCAACGTCTTCTTCTTTGGTTCGAATTCTGAGTCTTGAGTCGTTAGCCTTCAAAACAAGTCTGAAACTGAGAAATAAAATTGTTATATCATCAATAACATCTAGACAAATATCTTATCTCAGGTATAGGCTATCAAAACGGCTACAAAACATTAATCGATAGCGTGGCGATTGAAAATCGGTAACCAACAAAATATCGAATTCATTACTAAGTTAATATACCAAATATATCATCATATATCTAATAAAACAAGCACCAAATCCTCAAGACTTCAGCATAATCCTATGCAAAACAAGTCTAAGGCATTCTGAATTCATAGCAAGTTCATATACTAGTCGTTCCTCAATTCGATTTTGCAAATAATCGATACAACATCTCAAGAACATAATGATATGCCAATGTACTGATTTCTGCCAATTCTTGATTCTTAAAACATACCGAAGTAATCAGAAACTTACAGCAAATCGAATCCCTCATTGGAAGGATTCCAGAACTCTTTTCGGAATCGAAATCGGACGATCGGATCAAAAGATACGGCGATTTGAAAAATCGAAATCTAAAGAAAATGAAAGGGGTTCGAGCTCTGTTCTTCGGATTTCTGAATTTATTCTTATTCATACACGTTTACATGCTGATAATTCTGATTGAAATCGGATATGTGTTGCATAATTGTAATTTAGTCCCTCAAGTCTTCAGTAATTGCAATCCAGTCCTCGGTCTTCGTTTTAATTCAATTTCAATCTTAAATAATTTAAGAATATTAGAATTTAAATCGAAACTCTAAATATTCCCAAATTAAATATACTCGGATTAAATTAAATAAATTCGAAATAATTAAATAATCCCGGCCTTTTGCATATTTGCCCTAGCAACTTCGATATTTGCAAATCAGTCTCTGATCGGGTTGAATCCTCAAAATTAATCTTCTTTAATTTCCGAAACATGAAATTAATCTCAAATTCCATAAATATTCAATTTGAATATTTATTTTTTTAATTTAAGAATTCTCGGAGTTTAATTCTCAAAATCCGTAAATTCTCAAATTAAATATTTTCGGCTCGGAAATTAAATCTATCATTTTCTTAACTTTTCAAATCAATATTAGCCCATAATATGGAGTTAATTCTCAAATCCCATAATTAATACTTTAATATTTTCGAGCCTTATAATTCCTCTCCTCTAAGAAATGATTTCGTCCTCAAAATCGTATTCAATCGAACTATTCAATCTGATAGACTGGATGATTATCTGAAGTAATTCTCACTTCAATCATTCAACTCTGATCTTTGTATCTCATCTATTCATTTCTTATCAGACTATTTCTTCGAATTTGCTTCTATTTTCTTGTACTTTAATTAACCGATAAGAATTTTTTTTTGAGTGGTTTCTTTCCTCAATTAAGGATCTGTCGAATAATCGACTTAACTCATAATCTTTTCAATATCTATCTCATCGGATTAAAGCACGTAGGAAGAATCGACTGAGACTTCCTTCACATAGATACGTGGAACAAATCAGATCCATCATATCAAGCTAAAAAGAATAAATCATTCAATCAAATCATCAATTTTATCTGACATCTCAGTCAGTGAAATTCAGCTTCAGTGACGACTTGTTTCTTTCTCCATATTATTCCATGCTCTGCATAAAACATATATCAAGTCTATACTGTCATTCAGTTCATCGCTTCAAAATCAGTATTCTCATTCATATTCTGAATCTGTAAAACAACTCTGCTCTTTCTCTATTCTGAATTGAATGATGTTTCAAGACTAACTTGTCCGCGTATTTAATCAGTTTCAGCTTCAAAAGTTATATCTAACATTCAATTACTAATTCTGTTTCTTCTTCTCTGTTTTCATTTCGTACAGATTCATATTCATCATCTTTGTGTTCCTCAAACCAAATCTGATTTGATGTCGACAAATCATGTCTGATCTGATATCATATACTTCAGTAGTATCATTTCAACACAAAGAAATCGGATTTCTTTTCATCATATCATCATAACATTATCTCAATATCAATTTGATAGCTGTTACTGGACTTATAATCATCAAGTGGCAATAGATCAAATCAATTAATACCAAATCAGGTACGAAAGTTCTAAGAATATTCTTAACATCTAGAAAATCAACTCAGATAATCCATCAATTGAAGAATGGTATAATGCAATCACATATAACCAACTCTCAGAACATCAATCAACCGATCAATACCACATTCTGTCGAATAAATCTAAAGTCTTAATCATGACAATAGATTTTTAATCATTCCTGTAATTTCATTATATCTCAATCTTCTTCACAGATCTGAATAGATAGCTGTGATTCACATTTCATACAGTGTATTCTGCCAAATCTGATTAGTCTATTCGGATTATCTCTTAATCAGAGTATAATATGTTGTATTCACAGATTTCAAAGTATTCATAGCTGTTGATAATCGGTATCATATCAGATAAAGTTCATTCTCAAAATTCGATTCATCTGCTCTGAATATTCTTTAATTCAAGAATAACATCTTGTACTTTCACATCCAAAAAAAATACTCAGAGCCTTATGATCATCTGTATTACAATTCACTAGTAAACCTAATGTCTTAATTTGAAACAATAATTCTTGGCTTACTGTTCATATTGCAACAAATCTAATCACAATTCAGTGATTTGATCATACAGACAGATCATCGTATACAGTAATTTCAATCAATCTGTTCATAACTACCACCTGTTTACATCATATAAACTGTTTCATCTTGGTAGTTTCACAAAATACTCTTTCAAATCATGATCTCATAACAATTCTGGAGTTTTTAACTGTCACTGAACTAATCAAGTCAATGATTTTCAACTTCATCAGAAAATCTCTGTACGTTTAACTTCGAAAACTTACTAATTATGTTACATCTATTTTCTTTATCTTCTGATAAAACAATTATTGGATGAATCTTAAATTCATGGTTGTGCATTTTCTTCAAAATCTGATATTTTTTTCGGAAATATCAAGCACAATCAGATAATAAATCATAATAGAATTCATCCATTCTGATCAGAGGCTTCAATTCATATCTCAATCTGGCATTCTTTACTGGATTCACATCGCTTCATTTTACTTTCTGTGTTTCTTTCATCTTATGAACAGTTCTGGGTTACTCCCAATCGAAAATCATTCTGATTGGTGATATATTCATCTGAATATTCAAACCAGAATACACAGAAATCTGGAATCAATTCATCGGATGCCTATTTTATTCCTCATTTCTATCTCCAAATACTAACAATTCATATCATCTAACCCAAAAATCATGGATCATATTCAAATTCTTCTATCAGTTACGAGCCAACAATCTTAAAATACGCTGAAATATCATCAAAGGATCAATAATTCTCAAAATCAAAAGAAATAAATCAAGATTGAGAAAATCTCTCAATCAAGGACATCCAAAAATCAAATCTTCTGGATAACAAACTCTGCAAAGTGAAAATGACTCACTTGCATCACACAACTCAGAATGAGTGAATTAACACAGGCTCTAAACGAAAGCAATGTGCCATAAGATCCAATCAATATGCAATCATTTCAAGAATCATATTTCCAATTGATGTAATCGATTCAGCATAATCAAAGAAAAGACTCAACTGTAACTGATTTCCATATCATCGTCTATCTTTTAAACCTCAAAATCAATATTCAATTCATAATCTCATCAAGTCGGTAATTCATAAATTCATCACTTCATCAATTTTCTATTGAATTCAAGTTCACAACTTAAACTAAATTCGAAATCTTACTGGAATATATCTGTAATCTCTATTCCTCGGCATATCTATCAATGCTGATTTAGATCTTGAATATATCTAGTGCATCGAATATGCTGACTTCGGAATATTTCTGTAATCAAACATCATATATCAAACCGAAATCACATAATCTTAATTCGAGATTCTATATCATATCATCATATTCATATGCACATTATGTTCTTGCTGATCTAATTGTATTGCTTCTTATCATCAATTATTCTGCTAATCTGTATTCGATTATTGCATCATCATCTATCATGCAACATAAACAGATATTTCAATATGAAGTAAATCATGTTCAGTTTCATTTCTTTGAAGCAAAATCATTTTCAGTCTCATTTCATCAATTCAGTAGTTCCATTCTTCAGTTCAATTCACAAAGTCTCTTTTCTAATACAGAGATGATCATATAATAAGCTTCCAGCTATCATATATTTCTTACACCAATAAAATAACAGGTTAAAACAAAATAAATATGTAACCTGAAATTTCATTCTCAGGTGCAATTTCATTCTGATCCTCTGTATACTTCTGAAACTGTTCTTCATTCAAATCATCTCAGAATCTGATTTACTTAGGACATCTCCTAATACATCTGCCTGAACTGTTTTTACACTGATCGTTAGGATATCTCCTCCCACAATGAGTGTAATAAACATTAGCATACTCTGCATTCAGAACCAGACTAATCTGTCTCAGTTCGCTAGAATTAAAGAACTACTTCTAGACTGTTCATCTCATATCTGCTGTAAAATAGAAATTGTAGCTAAAGTTGTGATTATCTCACATACTATGGCATATCTACAATTTCATTCTTTCTGCCTCATCATTCAAATTCAGTTCTCTTAGCCTTATCTATGTCTTTCATAAAATGTTTCAGTCGGCCACATTTATTCAGACATAATCCTCGAATCCAAACCACCACTAACAATGCAATGTTGAGTTTCTTCATCATCATCATCAACAATTCAAAGAATTGTAGTAAACTTGAAAATCAAATAATGCATTCTCCAAGATTCAGAATATTCAAAATATTCGACTTCTAAAGGGTATATCTTTCTTTCTGATCATTTCTATCTGTTGTGGCAAAGAATCGTTAATCAAAATCTGTTCTGAGCACTTACCAACAAATAAATATACCTCAAGTCTGTCAGAATTTCTTCATCAAAATCTATCACTGGTTGCTAGGTCTTTGAAGTTGATAAATAGTCAATCGGATACGTCATTCATCTATATCTTTCAGGTATTTGAACGACTGATCAAGTTCTTCAAGCCAACTTCTACCTTCAATATCATCTATTCATTCGCTGATATTCTGTTCTGTTCAATCAGAGATACTTCTTTCAGCTGAGCAATAATGTTCTGTTCAGTCTGACCATACAATTTTGTTTAGTCTGGGGTGCTTACGTCACCCAAAGAACAATGTTCTCTTCGATTCTGGGTGCTTACATCACCTGGGGAAAATCTTATAACAAAATCAGTAAGAAATTCAAAAAAATTTACAATTCAGTAAATCAGGCAGTTTCATTTCAAAAGTAGATCATGCTCACATGCAAATCATCAAATCATCGAATCATTAAATCGAGTAATGCATAATCATGCAATACTATAAATGCATGTGGCTCAATCTACCCCGCTCAGTGTTGGATAACTGGCGGTCAGATCAATCACGATTGATACCCGGTGCAGCGGAAGTTTAAAATTTTTTATCATGGAACAATTCCATGGTGTGGGTATCAACCATTCAACGATTAAATTATTGTGTGTGTAAAATTCAAATAACAATTAATTAAATTTTACCTTCAATCTCGAAGCGAGATTATTGGACACCACACAGATTTCTCTGCGCTTCTTGTATCTCCCAGGAACTGATGAACTCCTTCAATCAGGTCCACGAATGGGGTTTAAATCCCTCTGACAGATTGCACTAGAAAATCTATCAGAAGTTTTTCTGCGAAGAGATTAAACGAATCTGATTCGTTATTCCTGACTGCAATTAAAAATCACAGACCGGAATTTCTCAGACAGAGGGGGAGGGTTCGGCCGATTTCTTTTGAGAGGAGGCTAGGGTTTCGAAAATCCTGTCTCAAAAATTATTACCTGTTGTGTCTAATTTCTGTACTGCAATAACTTATTTATAATGCAGGCCACTAACACCTTAGGGCCCATTAGTCATAAGCTAGGGCCCGACAAGCAAAGCCCGCACGTTCAGAAATTAATATAAAATTCATCGTGACTCCGATTGATGAACCGATTTCACCAATGTGCACAGAAACCATTTCTGCACATTTTAAAGTCAAAATAAATTTTCCTGAATCCGAATTCAGTGGTTTCCAAAAATGCCCATCCCTATGTCATTTTAGGAAATCCTACTCCCTTACTCTTATTTAAGAAGTCCAACTCCTTAGTTCATTAAATTTAACTCTTTAAATTTAACTATCTCAACGGGGATTAAAACTCCATTACACTGTGTGACCCTCAATGGTTCAGGGATACAGCTAGCCGTGGGCTCACAACTCCTTGTGACTCGGAACAACACTTTCCGACTTGCCCAACGAATCATGGTAAAGCGCCTAGCAACATCGCCCCATGATTCCCTAGGTATCACTGATAGTGCCTACAAGAACCAGTAGATTTTGGTTAGCGTACAGTATGGTCCCTTCATCCATATATCCCGATCGAATCAACAACCATTGGTATATCGAGAGTCGCTCAAGATTCGATAACTATGCAATACATCTTGAAGATCAAATTAGTGACATCGCATGTGCTACTAAGAAACCATTTCTTAAATCACATCAAGTACTCTGGCCAGAGATTTGTCACACTAATATCTCCTCAGATCGCATAGGATATCCACACTCGCAAGTATGTGGTGAATCCTTGACAACAATGCATTGACTCCTATATGTGTCGTAACTGTACCCAATCTCGACACCTGATGACCCCCATAGAGTCGGTAAACGAGTCAAAGCACAGCACTAGCATATAGAGTCTCCATGATGTTTCAAGTCGTAAGGACTAATGGTGTACAACCAAAACCGCGGACTTTATCCACTCGATAAGTGATAACCACTTGGAAAGTCCGGATAGGGTAGTTCGATTATTCATCCTATGAATATCCATTTGCATGCTTCGAACATCTCCATGTTCCCTACCAATGAAACGTGGTACTCCGCATCGCAAATGCTAGTCTCAAACTCGAGCGATCCTTATCCTTATTATCGGACGGCTCAATCGACTAGGAACGGTTTTAGAATATACAGTGACTATAAGATGTATTTCATGATAGACATCCCCATGTTCTACCACATCTTACATACACTATAGTATATTCAAGGTCTTTATCAAAACAACAATAGTATATCACAATATAACAATATGAAGTAATATAAAGTCATTGCCATTAATAAAAGTGTAAATAATATTAAACAAAAGATTGTTTATACAAAGAGTCATCAAAGCCCATAGCCACACAGTTGGCTCACTGGGCACCCACTCTTACAATCTCCCACTTGCCCTATAGCCAACTAGTCATACTACGTAGACCCATTGCTTCGCGATGTTTGTCAAACAATGGTCCTGGCAAGGGCTTAGTAAGCGGATCAGCGATATTGTCTGCAGAGGCCACTCGTTCGACAATGATGTCTCCTCTTTCCACAATCTCCCGGATTATGTGGTATTTCCTCAGTACGTGTTTGGATCTTTGATGAGACCTTGGTTCCTTTGCTTGAGCAACGGCACCCGTGTTGTCACAGTACACCGGGACTGGACCAACAAATTCAGGAATAACGCCCAACTCTTGGACGAACTTCCTCATCCAAACGGCCTCTTTAGCAGCAGCTGATGCTGCTATGTATTCAGCCTCAGTGGTGGAATCCGCTGTGGTGTCCTGCTTGGAACTCTTCCAAGAGACAGCACCGCCATTGAGCATGAACACAAATCCAGAGGTTGACTTCGAGTCATCCACATCACTTTGGAAGCTAGAGTCGGTATAGCCTTCCAATTTGAGATCTCGTCCTCCATACACCATGAACATATTCTTAGTCCTTCGCAAGTACTTAAGAATGTCCTTCACGGCTTTCCAATGCATTTGACCAGGATTAGACTGATATCTGCTCGTGACACTCAGAGCAAATGCTACATCCGGTCTGGTAGATATCATCCCATACATGATACTACCTATAGCTGACGCATATGGTACATGTGTCATATTCTCTATCTCTGCATCAGTCTTGGGACACATAGACTTGGATAGAGAAACTCCATGACACATGGGTAGATGTCCTCTTTTGGACCCATCCATTGAAAACCGTTTCAATATGGTATCGATGTAGGTTGATTGAGTGAGTCCTATCATTCTCTTAGACCTATCTCTATAGATCTGTATCCCAAGAATGTAGGATGCCTCTCCCAAATCCTTCATCGAAAATCTACCTGATAACCATATCTTTGTTGACTGCAACATCCCTACATCATTCCCAATGAGTAGGATGTCATCAACATAAAGTACTAAGAATGTCACCGCATCCTTAACTACTTTCTTGTACACGCAAGGTTCCTCCGGGTTCTTGATGAAACCAAAATCTTTTATTGTTTCATCAAATTTCTGGTTCCAACTTCTTGATGCTTGTTTTAGACCATAAATTGATCTCTGAAGCTTGCATACCTTATGCTCGCTTCCCATGGATGTGTACCCCTCAGGCTGCTTCATATAGATTTCTTCCTTAATGTCTCCATTAAGAAAAGCAGTCTTCACATCCATTTGCCATATCTCATAGTCATACCATGCAGCTATGGCAATCAGGATTCTTATGGACTTGAACATTGCAACTGGTGAAAAGGTTTCAACATAGTCAACTCCTTGCCTTTGAGTATAACCTTTCGCCACCAATCGCGCCTTGTAGGTCAATACCTTACCATCAGGCCCAAGCTTTCTCTTGTAGATCCATTTACACCCTATTGGAACAATTCCATCGGGAGGATCTACTAAAGACCAAACTTGGTTTGTATGCATCGAATCCAATTCTGACTGCATAGCTTCAAGCCATAAATTCGAATCCGCATCAGAAATTGCTTCCTTGAAGTTTCTTGGATCACATCCAATGTCGGGTTCATCTTGATCCCCTTCAAGAAGAAGACCATATCGAACTGGAGGTCTAGAAGTCCTTTCGGATCTTCTAGGTGCAGGCGTGTCCAGCAATGGTTCCTGAGGTGTAGGATCGTTATTTTGTATTTTGGGTTCTTCTCGAACTTCTTCGAGTTCCATCATCTCGCCTTTCTTATCCAATAAGAACTCCTTCTCCAAGAAGGTGGCATTCCTAGAAACAAACACCTTTGTTTCAGCAGGATAATAGAAATAATATCCGATTGAATTCTTCGGATACCCTACAAAATAACATAAGCTGGATCGACTATCCAACTTATCTCCCACTGTCCGCTTCACGTAAGCAGGACATCCCCAAATCCTCAAGTACGAATACTTAGGAGCTTTGCCATTCCATAACTCGTATGGTGTTTTGTCCACTGCTTTAGTGTGGACGTTGTTCAACAACAATACCGCCGTTTCAAGCGCATAGCCCCAAAACGAAGGTGGAAGCTCAGTGAAGCTCATCATAGATCGAACCATGTCCAACAAAGTTCGATTACGACGCTCCGATACACCATTAAGCTGTGGTGTCATAGGAGGAGTCCACTGAGAGAGAATCCCATTCTCTTTCAGATAGTCCAAAAACTCGGTACTCAAGTATTCTCCACCTCGATCCGATCGAAGTTCTTTAATACTTTTACCTAGCTTGTTTTCTACTTCAGCCCTGAATTCTTTGAACTTTTCAAATGCTTCAGACTTATATTTCATTAAATATAAATACCCATACCTTGAATAATCATCAGTAAAGGTAATGAAGTAGGTGTGGCCATGTTGAGTCCCTACTCTAAATGGACCACAAACATCTGTATGGATCAAATCCAACAGATTCTGACTACGCTCAGGTTTCCCCTTAAAAGGAGATTTAGTCATTTTTCCTTTTAGGCAGGATTCACAAGTAGGTAGAGAATTAATATCAGACATATCAAACATGCCCTCTCCCACTAGCTTGTTCATCCTCCTTGAGGAAATATGACCTAGCCTAGCATGCCAAAGGTTTGCCGGGTTTTGACTATCGATTTTCCTTTTGTTTGTTGTCGCCGGTTTATCAACATAATTCACTGGAACGTCTTTTAGTTTTAAGTTGTATAGATCGTTTTCAAGTTGTCCATTTCCAATTAAACATTCATTCTTGTAAATATTGCAAATCCCATTCACAAAATTGCAAGAATAACCATCTCTATCAAGCATAGAAATAGAAATAATGTTTTTAATTAAATCTGGCACAAATAAAACATCTCTTAACAATAATTTAAAACCGTTCTGCAAAGTCAAACAAACATCTCCAATGGCCGTAGCTTCAACTCTGGAACCATTCCCGAGCCTCAGCTGGGTCTCACCCATTCTAAGCCTGCGACTTCTTGTCATCACCTGCAAATCATTGCAAATGTGAGATCCACATCCGGTATCCAATACCCAAGAAGTTGTATTAAGTGACATGTTTATTTCAATATAGAACATACCCTTTGCAGTTCCCAACTGCTCAAGATATTCCTTGCAGTTGCGCTTCCAATGACCCGGCTTCTTGCAGTAATGGCAAACATCCTTGGATTTTCCATTGTTTGAAGCCTTTGTCTTTTGCTTCTTCTCGGGCTCGACTTTCTTGGGTGGGGTAGAACGTTTCTTGCCCTTCATACTTGGCCCCTTCTTCGCAGAAGATGAGGAGCCCACCAAGAAAGCTGGCTTATCCTTCTTAAGTGTGGATTCATATGTAACGAGCATATTGACCATCTCTTCAAGGGTGGCCTCTATCTTGTTCATATTAAAATTTATCACAAATCCATCAAATGAAGAAGGAAGAGACAGAAGCAATAAATCCACATTGAGTTCATGCTCCAACACCAAATCTAGGGTCGCCAACTTCTGTATGAGCCAAATCACTCGTACCCCATGATCACGGACCGAAGTCCCTTCACGCATGCGGCACGTCATCAACTCCTTAACAGTAGCGAACCTTTCAGCCCTCGACTGAGCCCCAAAAAGTTCCTTGAGTTGCGCATGAATGTCAGCAGCATTCATCGTGTCCTCAAATCGCCTCTGGAGTTCATCAGACATCGAGGCTTGCATATAGCATTTGGTCTTGATGTCATGGTCACACCATGCATCAAGTTTGGCCAATTCCTCCGGACTTATGTCAGCTGGTGCTTCCTTCGGAGGTGCTTTCTCTAACACGTAGAGCATTTTCTCCGAAGTTAAGACAATCTTCAACTTCCGGAACCATTCCGTATAGTTGGCGCCAGTCAACTTGTTTTGTTCGAGGATCGAGAATAATGGATTTCGCGAATTCATTGTATGAAATACTGAAAAGAAAAACAGACATATATCAATGATTGTTTAACAATTTACTAAGACATAAAATAGGCAAATTTAATTTTATGAATCTCACTCCCACTATTTTAACGATTTCACCACCCTCTAGTGAAAACGGGAAACTTTTTCCTTAGTGAGAACATGGAGTCCAATTGACAAACTTATGGTCCCGAATAATATCAGCCAACCATAATTCTCAAAAGGTAGAGCCCAATTGCTTCCAAAGCAACCCCCATGTGTTTACCTCATGTCCAATAAGGGCCCAATAATATGACGCCGTTTAAAGTGACATGTCAAGATGACCCATCAATATTAAGTTGTGATGGACGGTCGCCATGTGGATCCCCCAATAATATGAGCCGATCCCATGGGAGTTCCACCCAACTTACAACATTTGTCGATCCAATGTACAGCTTTCCGACGGACGGGCCCCCCCAATAATATGAGCCGGACCGTATCCGCGGGTAGCATCACATACATTGACCGTTGATGGAAGGTGGGAACATTTAAACAAATTTAAATTTCCTTTATTTATCTTGATATAAATTTTAAATCATATTTAAAATGAGGGATTTTTAATTATAAAAATATTTGTCTCATCATATTCATTTTATTGCATGCTTGCCGGATTCACGCAATTTATGTCTAAACATGCATACAATCATAATATCAAATATTATATAGGATGATCGATTCCATTTCTAATTGACCCGTGGTTGCCAATCACGGGTCTTAGTCCAATCCTAGGTAATATGCAGTATGCAATGCAATCCTATTACATGTGCTTCCAATTTATATTTCTTCAGTCTTTATTGTCTGCTGGGCCCACCGTCTTCAAATCTTGATCTCCCACTAAATCTAATGCATTTACAATAAATAACAATGACAAGTAGGGGATACATTTTTAGGGGTGGGAACGGGCTATAAACCAAGCCCACTTTTATTACATATGACATTCATATCGGGCCATAAACCAGGCCCATTAATAAAACCAACAACAATAAAAACAAAATGTAAATTCCTAACATACACCTACAAAATTGGTCATGGCAATCGATCATCCTTATCCAATAACATTTAATTCAAAATTAATTTATTGGATAACATGCAGTGGCAATTCAAATTTAAACAAGATAAAATCATATTTTATATATAAAATCTCATTTCACATATAAAATCATATTTTATCTCTATATCAAATAAAATCATATTTTATCTATAAAATCCAATTTTACAAATAAAATCATATTTTACTCAATATATCATAAGATCATATCTTATCATCAATTGTACCAAAATAATTGATTTCAAAATTCAATTTACGGATAAAATATTAAAATTTTCCAAAAATTCAAATTTATCCAAAATCAATTTTAAAATTTACGGACTCGAACAATTCGATCCGAAATCTCGTGAACCAATCAAAACAAATTTTTGATCGGACCAAAAATAAAATTTTAACATATTAAAACTAATTTTTAATAAAAATAATAATTTTTCCCGCGGGCCGCCCGGGACACTCCGGGGCCGGCCCGCACCCGGGGCGCGGGCCGGGGGCAGCCCGGCTGCCCCCTTAGGGCAGCAACAATTGCTGCCCTGGCGGCGCCTGGCGCCGCCGCTGGGTGGCGCCGTGCGCCGCCCTGGGCAGCGCCCAGCGCTGCCCTGGGCGGCTGGACGGCGACGGTCGCCGTCCTGGGCGGCGCCATGCGCCCCCTTTGGGCGGCGCCGTGCGCCGCCCGGGGCAGCAACAATTGCTGCCCCACCGGGCAGCGATCCAATCGCTGCCCGGGTTTTGCCCCGGAAAAAAAAAATTTTTTATTTAAAAATATTTATTTTGTTTTCCAAAAACCGAGATTCAAAAATTTTGTACAATCGATTAATTTAATCGTTTGATCTGAGCAACCTGGCTCTGATACCACTGTTGGATAACTGGCGGTCAGATCAATCACGATTGATACCCGGTGCAGCGGAAGTTTAAAATTTTTTATCATGGAACAATTCCATGGTGTGGGTATCAACCATTCAACGATTAAATTATTGTGTGTGTAAAATTCAAATAACAATTAATTAAATTTTACCTTCAATCTCGAAGCGAGATTATTGGACACCACACAGATTTCTCTGCGCTTCTTGTATCTCCCAGGAACTGATGAACTCCTTCAATCAGGTCCACGAATGGGGTTTAAATCCCTCTGACAGATTGCACTAGAAAATCTATCAGAAGTTTTTCTGCGAAGAGATTAAACGAATCTGATTCGTTATTCCTGACTGCAATTAAAAATCACAGACCGGAATTTCTCAGACAGAGGGGGAGGGTTCGGCCGATTTCTTTTGAGAGGAGGCTAGGGTTTCGAAAATCCTGTCTCAAAAATTATGACCTGTTGTGTCTAATTTCTGTACTGCAATAACTTATTTATAATGCAGGCCACTAACACCTTAGGGCCCATTAGTCATAAGCTAGGGCCCGACAAGCAAAGCCCGCACGTTCAGAAATTAATATAAAATTCATCGTGACTCCGATTGATGAACCGATTTCACCAATGTGCACAGAAACCATTTCTGCACATTTTAAAGTCAAAATAAATTTTCCTGAATCCGAATTCAGTGGTTTCCAAAAATGTCCATCCCTATGTCATTTTAGGAAATCCTACTCCCTTACTCTTATTTAAGAAGTCCAACTCCTTAGTTCATTAAATTTAACTCTTTAAATTTAACTATCTCAACGGGGATTAAAACTCCATTACACTGTGTGACCCTCAATGGTTCAGGGATACAGCTAGCCGTGGGCTCACAACTCCTTGTGACTCGGAACAACGCTTTCCGACTTGCCCAACGAATCATGGTAAAGCGCCTAGCAACATCGCCCCATGATTCCCTAGGTATCACTGATAGTGCCTACAAGAACCAGTAGATTTTGGTTAGCGTACAGTACGGTCCCTTCATCCATATATCCCGATCGAATCAACAACCATTGGTATATCGAGAGTCGCTCAAGATTCGATAACTATGCAATACATCTTGAAGATCAAATTAGTGACATCGCATGTGCTACTAAGAAACCATTTCTTAAATCACATCAAGTACTCTGGCCAGAGATTTGTCACACTAATATCTCCTCAGATCGCATAGGATATCCACACTCGCAAGTATGTGGTGAATCCTTGACAACAATGCATTGACTCCTATATGTGTCGTAACTGTACCCAATCTCGACACCTGATGACCCCCATAGAGTCGGTAAACGAGTCAAAGCACAGCACTAGCATATAGAGTCTCCATGATGTTTCAAGTCGTAAGGACTAATGGTGTACAACCAAAACCGCGGACTTTATCCACTCGATAAGTGATAACCACTTGGAAAGTCCGGATAGGGTAGTTCGATTATTCATCCTATGAATATCCATTTGCATGCTTCGAACATCTCCATGTTCCCTACCAATGAAACGTGGTACTCCGCATCGCAAATGCTAGTCTCAAACTCGAGCGATCCTTATCCTTATTATCGGACGGCTCAATCGACTAGGAACGGTTTTAGAATATACAGTGACTATAAGATGTATTTCATGATAGACATCCCCATGTTCTACCACATCTTACATACACTATAGTATATTCAAGGTCTTTATCAAAACAACAATAGTATATCACAATATAACAATATGAAGTAATATAAAGTCATTGCCATTAATAAAAGTGTAAATAATATTAAACAAAAGATTGTTTATACAAAGAGTCATCAAAGCCCATAGCCACACAGTTGGCTCACTGGGCACCCACTCTTACACTCAGCTTCTATCTCAGTCCAAGAAACTTACGCTCTGATACTACCTATTGTGGGGACCTCGGGTTGCTAATCTCGTCTTAGGGCAACTAGTGATTAATTAAACAATTAATCAAACAATTAAGAATAAATAAACCAAGAGCACAAATTTTTTTTTTAAATTTTCATCACCTCGCTCGATCGGGAAAAATCAGCCGATTGAGCGAGCAATAAGATCATGCTCTCGGGTTTGAGTTTTTACATGCCGCGCTCGATCGGTAACTTTCATCCGATCGAGCGGGCAACATCAACCTGCTCTCGGGTTTGCAAAATGATAGGCCACGCTCGATCGCACGTTTTTCCCCGATCGAGCGGAAGACATTTCCAAAAAAATGCAGAAATCATTTTGCTGTCAAGAACTTGGAACCATGGCATGAATCAACCATAAATTTTATTCCAAACATAATATACAATCTGGAAACATGCATATCGACAAGTAGGAAGTTTAAAGCATCAAATCATTCTTTCATTACATCAAACAAATTGCATAAACCTCACGAAACTACAAGCTATTCAACATAGCATAATCAAACTTCAAGTTTCAAGTTTCTTGCTAAATTTGATGCTATGTATATATCATTCTTCATCTTAAAAACCCGAGTCCACACTTGCTACATCTCTCTCCCGAGCTATCAATGTCATCTCAGACTAACTCTTGCCCTATCTGTTGCAATGCACACATACAAAACAAACTAACAGCCGGACAACTCCGTTGAGAAATCATCTCAGTATAAGCAACATATAAAGCGTTAAATAAATCAATTCAACTCTATCATAATAGACTCAACAAATAGAGTACATAACTCTTCGGTCGATCGATCAAGAATTGATTCATATCTCATCATTGCCATCAAGATTCGTATCCGATCTTGATATGGATATCCATATAACGTAGCTATTCTGGGTTACAAAATAAGTTTAACAGCAACCTTGGCATAGAATCAATTCAATATCATCTCATATCATAATTGTATCGACTCAAATCAAAGATCCACTACCTTAGATGGATCGACAACATCAAAATCTAATCAAAGCAATAAATACGTATGTGATTTCGGTGGGATAACTCAAGAATAATCGTTCTTGAGTTTCAAAGTCTCTGACTCGCGTTGTCATCAATATACCTTCGTATTTATTCTGTTTTAAACGCTTCAAATCTGAAACATAGCATCAAAACATTCATATCAATCTTCATTCTATTCAATCATTTCAGAATCGAATCAAAATCATCAATATGTCGTCAATCATAGCGCTTCAAACCTCAACGTCTTCTTCTTTGGTTCGAATTCGGAGTCTTGAGTCGTTAGCATTCAAAACAAGTCTGAAACTGAGAAATAAAATTTCTATATCGTCAATAACATCTAGAAGAATATCTTATCTCAGGTATAGGCTATCAAAACGGCTCCAAAACATTAATCGATGGCGTGGCGATTGAAATCGGTAACCGACAAAATATCGAATTCATTACTAAGTTAATATACCAAATATATCATCATATATCTGATAAAACAAGCACCAAATCCTCAAGATTTCAGCATAATCCTATGCAAAACAAGTCTAAGGCATGCTGAATTCATAGCAAGCTCATATACTAGTCGTTCCTCAATTCGGCTTTGCAAATAATCGATACAACATCTCAAGAACATAATGATATGCCAACGTACTGATTTATGCCAATTCTTGATTCTTAAAACATACCGAAGTAATCAAAATCGGATCCCTCATCGCAAGGATTGCAGAACTCTTTTCGGAATCGAAATCGGATGATCGGATCAAAAGATACAAGGATTTGAAAATTTGAAATCTAAAGAAAAAGAAAGGAGTTCGAACTCTGTTCTTCGGATTTCTGAAATTCTTCTTATTCATACACGTTGACATGCTGATAATTCTGATTGAAATAGGATATGTGTTGCATAATTGCAATTTAGTCCCTCAAGTCTTCATTGATTGCAATCTAGTCCTCGGCCTTCGTTTTAATTCAATTTCAATCTTAAATAATTTAAGAATATTATAATTTAAATCGAAACTCTAAATATTCCCAAATTAAATATACTCAGATTAAAATTAAATAAATTTGGATTAAATAAATAATCCCGGCCTTTTGCATATTAGCCCTAGCAACTTCGATATTTGCAAATCAGTCCCTGATCGGGTTGAATCCTCAAAATTAATCTTCTTTAATTCCCAAAACATGTAATTTAATCTCAAATTCCATAAATATTCAATTTGAATATTTATTCTTTTAATTTAAGAATTCTCGGAGTTTAATTCTCAAAATCCGTAAATTCTCAAATTAAATATTTTCGGCTCGGAAATTAAATCTATCATTTCCATAAATTCTCAAATCAATATTATCCCATAATATGGAATTTAATTCTCAAATCCCATAATTAATACTTTAATATTTTCGGGCCTTACAAAACCTATCCAAAAAATGCCCAGTCAAAGACGCCATGGTATGTAGCACGCTGGGCCGTTGCATCAGGAGGTGGCTCCCATATCATAAAACTATGGATATATCCTGATACAAGTCCATGGAACCCATCAACTAAAAATACAGGGCTGAGAGACCCCTCTACCGATAATAACAATAGAATAACAGGCTCCAAATGAGATGCGCAGCATAATATCCGTGTCATAATAATGCACACATAATCAATGTCACATAATACATGCAAACATAGAATATGTATATTCTAACAGGATATCTTTGATAATACGTCTATACCTCAGTAATATACACCTAGATGACATGCATCTACAGTCCAACACTACAATGCAAAATTCTCATGCATCACTAATCATGCTCTAAAAACCTAAACTAAGATATTATATACTCCCTAATATTTTTAGGAAACTCGGACCATACCTGCGTCCGTCGTCAGCCCACTGAAGACGGCTGCCCCGCAACTTGGGAACTACACTAGAGACTGTCTGCCAACTCTTGGACCCGCTTAAATGACTAGAAACACCTAAAAACCCTACTAAAGGAGAGAGGAAGAAAGTTGGAAGGTGCACCATGTGAAGCCTCGGGTTGCTAATCTCATTCTTAAGGCAATTACTAATTAAACATCATTAATTAACAAAGGAAGGAATAAGATCAAACAAATTTTTTTTTTCAAAGGGGGGTGCGCGGGGTCGGTCAAAAAGAGCAGACCGTTCGCCCCCTTAACCCAACTCTCGGGTTGGGAACAAAATAGGCAGCGCTCGGTCCGCTAAAAAGAGCCGACCAAGAAAAACACTGGGCAGCCTTTTGCTCTGGTTTTTTACAGCAAAATCTGATCCTTTCAACCCTTCCAATCCAACATAATGATGTCCCAAAACATATAAACATACATAGAACAAGATCTAGACATGTTTATAACAAGTTGATACATCAAACCAACTATTTGGAATCCAACAAAAACATAAAACTAGACAAGATGTTCATCAACTTCTCAAAAACATATTCATAAGTGTTTTTACCATGCTTGCTAGGCTTAATATACATCTTTTCAACTACAACAACCCGAGTCCACATCTCTAGATTCTCTCATGAGCTACCCTCATCGACTTTGGCCAGCTTTTGCCCCATCTGTCATCATGTACATATACAAAACAAGACAACAACCGAAAACGTCCGGTGAGAATACAATCTTAGTATAATCAACATATATACGCGTTAAATAAAAACATATCGACTCTAAACATTTCAACTCGAGAATAGAGTAAACGCATATATAAAGAATTGATTCCTATCACACTCTTTGCCATCAAGATTCGTATACGATCTTGACATGGATATCCATCTATCCTCGTCCCTTCGGACTAGAAAAAAAGGTCGCCTCAGACCCTGGCATAAGAATCAATTCATAACTCATATCAAATAAGATCCACTACCTGGGATGGATCGAAAACATCATAACATAATCAAAACAATAAACAAGTATGTGATTTTTGCGGGACAACTCAAGAAGCTTCATTTTTGAGTTTCAAATCTCTGACTTGCGATGTCGTCTTATACCTTCGTATATCTCGGTTCTGAATTCTTCAATCTAAAATATAACAATCAAAATACTCATATCAAACTTTTTTCAAGTCTATCATATCCAATTCGATTCAAAATCATCAATAATCTTCGATCAAAACCACTTCAAACCTCAAGAAAACTTCTGCGGTTCAAAGTCGGACGTCTTGAGTTGATCGAGATTGAAACTAATCTGAAATGTAACGATTACGATCAAGAAACATCAGTATAATCACAAGATCCTCAGCTTAATCATAGGCTATCAAAATGACCTCAAAACCTAAATCGACGGTGTAGAGATTGAAAATCGGTAACCGACGAAATAGCGAAATCATTTCTAACTTCATATATGATTCACCACATAATAAACCATCAAAACATCATTCACATCTTCTTATCAGCAGCTTAAAAATCTATATACATGTTGGAATCATAATTGAATACAATTAACACGAACTCTTCAATCCGGTTTCGATATCGAATCATATAATCATTAAAGAACATGATCACAGTGTAAAATCTGATCTTTGCTCATATACTGATCTCGAAACCTATAAAAAAAAACATCATAATACTTACACTATATCGAAGCCCTCGTCACAAGGATTCCAGAACAATTTACAGAATCAAAATCCAACGATCGGATCAAAAGATACGGCGATTTGAAAATCAAGAAATCAAAAGGAAATGAAGAGGATCGGCTTCTCTGTTCTAATTTTCTCCAAAATGTCTGAATGCAATACTATAGTGCACGTGTACATGCTGAATAATCAATATTAATCTGATAACTTTCAATTAATGTTGCACTTTATTCCCTCAATTCTTCAAAAATTACAATTCAGCCCTCGGCCCTTATTATAATTCAATTCAATCCTAATTAATTTAAGAATATTAGAATTTAAATCGAAACTTTAAATATTCCCAAATTAAATATACTCGAATTAAAATTAAATAATCTCGGATTAAATTAAATAATCCCGGGACTTACATTTCTCCCCCACTAAGGCATGAGTTCGTCCTCGAATTCATAAGCAGTATAAATATGCAGTCTGTATACTCATAAGAAGAAAGAATAACAGAAAACAGAATAAGAACTCACATCAGTGGAATAGATAAGGAAATCTCTGTCTCATGTTATCTTCAACTTCCCATGTCGCTTATTCAACTCCATGCTGACTCCATTGAATCTTCACTAATGGAATGATCTTCGTTCGGAGTTGCTTTTCTTTCCTATCAAGTATCTGAATCGGTTGTTCAAAGTAGCTAAGGTTTTCATCCAATTCACCTTCATCAGATCGAATAATATGCGACGTATCAGATATATATTTCCTCAGCATAGATACATGAAAGACATCATGTATTCCAGATAAAGATGGAGGAAGAGCGAGTCGATAAGCAAGATTGCCCATCTTCTCAAGAATCTCATACAGACCAATAAATCGTGGAGATAACTTTCCTCGCTTGCCAAATCGTACAGTACCCCTGAAAGGTAAAATCTTCAAGAATACTCTATCTCCCTGTTCAAAAGATAACGGTCGTCGTCGAACATTCACATATCTAGTCTGTCTGTGTTGCGTTGTTCTTATTCTCTGCTGAATCAACTTCACCTTCTCAGTCATCTGTCTGATCATATCCGGTCCCAACTCAGGCACCTTTGACACATCATCCCAATACAATAGCGATCGACACTTCTTCCCATACAATGCTTCAAATGGAGCCATCTCTATACTCGTTTGATAACTGTTATTGTAAGAGAATTCCACAAGTAGTAAAGAATCTTGTCATGTAACACCAAAATCAAGTATCACAGCTCTAAGCATATCCTCAAGAGTATGAATAGTTCGTTCAGATTGACCGTCAGTTTGAGGATGATAGGCGGTACTTAAATGTAAGCGCGTACCTAGAGCTTCCTGTAAGCTATGCCAAAAGTGCGACATAAATCTAGGATCTCGATCAGATACAATCGACTTTGGCACACCGTGTAGTCTTATCACTTCTCGAATATAGAGATCTGCCATTTGATCATGACGATAAGCCATTCGGTAGGGAATAAAACACGCAGATTTTGTCAACTAGTCAATGATCACCCAAATAGCATCGCATCCTCGGGATGATCGTGGCAGTTTCGTCACAAAGTCCATAAAAATGTGGTCTCATTTCCATTCAGGAATAGATAAACTCTGTAATAAGCCACCTGGTTTCTTTCTCTCAGCCTTCACCTGTTGGCAGTTCAAGCATTTTGATACAAATTCAGTCACATCAGACTTCATTTGTTTCCACCAGTACTGATTTTTCAAATCGTTGTACATTTTTCTGCCTCCAGGGTGAATACTGAATCGACTACAATGGGCTTCTTTCAAAATACTCTGTCTTAAATCTGATAGATCAGGAACAACAATTTGGTTATCCACATACAGAATATCATCATTACTAACCTTGTACTCAGACTGATGTCCTGATCTGATCATTTCAATCGACTTCTATACACTCAAATCAGATTTCTGTGCTTCTTTGACTCGAATCTCGAATCAATAATTCAGGCTCAACACTGATAGCATAAATTCTCATCGGTCTTCTATCTATCTCAAATACATAGCCAGAAATACAGCAATCTTCAATCAAATTAGATACACATATAGTAGACAAGGATAAAGCACATACCTTCCTACTTAGGGTATCAGATGCTGCATTCGACTTCCATGGATAATATTTGATTCACAGTCGAAATCTTTCAATAAATCAAGTCATCTTTGTTGTCTCATGTTTAGTTCAGACTGTGAGAACAGATACTTTAAACTTTTGTGATCAGAAAAGATTTCATACTTTTCGCCATACAGATAATGTCGCCAGATCTTCAGTGCAAAGACAATGGATGCCAATTCAAGATCATGAATTGGATATCTGACTTCATGTGGTTTCAGTTGTCGAGAAACATAAGCGACAACATGTTCTCTCTGCATTAAAACATATCCCAATCCTCGGTGAGAAGCATCGCAATAAATAACAAAATCATCAGTACCTGAAGGGATTGTCAAGACTGGTGCTGTAGTCAATCTTTTCTTCAGTTCGAGGAAACTAACTTCACAAGCTTCAGACCAAAAAAAATGGTGTATTATTCTGTGTAAGCTGAGTAATAGGCTTTGCAATAGACGAGAAGTCTCGGATAAATCGACGATAATATCCTACCAAACCCATAAAACTTTTGATTTTTGGCACGGATGTCGGTCTCTGCCAACTGATCACAGCTTCAACTTTACTCGGATCGACTGCAATACCATCTCCTGAAATATTATGACCCAAAAATACCACCTGTTTCAACCAAAACTCACATTTGGATAGCTTCGCATACAGTTTCTCCTCTCTCAACGTCTTCAAAACTGTTCTCAAGTAGTCAGCATGATCACATAAATTCTTAGAGTAAATCAAAATATCATCGATAAATATGATCACGAAGTCATCTAGATACTTTTGAAATACTCTATTCATCAGTCCCATAAATATTGCTTGTGCATTCATTAGACCAAAAGGCATGACTATAAATTCGTAATGGCCATACCTGGTTCTAAATGCAGTCTTAGGTATATCTTCATCTCTTACCCCCATTTGATGATAGCCAGATCGTAAATCAATCTTTGAATATACTGACGAACCCTGCAATTGATCAAATAAATCATCGATACGAGGTAAAGGATAGCGATTTTTTACCGTTGCTTTGTTCAATTGCCGGTAGTCAATACATAACCTCATTGATCCATCTTTCTTTCTAACAAACAAAACCGGAGCGCCCCAAGAAGAAACACTCGGTCTGATATAACCTTTGGCTAACAGATCTTCAAGCTGCTCTTTCAGTTCTTTCAATTCAATTGGTGCCATACAATAAGGTTCTTTCGATATCGGTTGTGTACCTGGCATCAATTCTATACTGAAGTCTACCTCTCGAAATGGAAGCAATTCCGGAATCTCGTCACGAAACACATCAGCGAATTTACTAACCATTGGCAAGTCAACCAATTTTGGGCTAGTCTTCAGTACATCAATTGCATAAATCAGAAATCCCTCTGCCCCTTTCTGCAACAAATCAGTCATAGCAAGAACAAATATCAAAGGAATTCTGTCTCGTGAACCCTTACCATAAAATTTCCATTCGTCAGCCATCTCCGGTCTGAACTCACAATTTTTTGGAAGCAATCAACTGTGGATCTGTACTTGGTTAGCATATCGATATCGATAATACAATCAAACTCAAATAAACCAAGAACAATATAGTCCAACTCAATCTGTAGTAGCCCGGTTCCATTTTACAAGATTAAGTGATTTTTAAACATGTTAGAAAATGACATATAATTTTAAAAGGGTCAAAACATGTTTAAGTAGTCCTTATTTGGTTAAAATAAGTGAAAAATCAAATCCGGAACGTCCGAAAATGGTGGGGTAGGTCCCGGGGGTCCCGGAGGACCAAAACCAGTTCGGAAGCATGAGAAACAGTTCGGAGCTTCCGGGCAGATCGGAGCTTCCAATCTCAACCAGAAACAGGTGTCAAGGAGATTGAAACACGTGGCCAGATGCAGGAGATCGGAGATTCCGATCCTGCGATTGGAGCTTCCGATCTCGGCCGTCCAAAACTTGGCAATCATGCACCGATCGGAGCTTCCGATCAGGAGATCGGAGCTTCCAATCATGTCCTATAAATAGGGGTCTGAATCCCTCATTTTGAAGTGCAAATTTCCTCTTCTCTCCCAGTAATGGCTCTATTTTAAGGGTTTTGGGACTCTTTCTTTAAGAGTTGGAGTAGGAAAAAGTATTTTTTTTATAGCGGACAGTGTCCGCAGTAGCAGCCAGGCGGCGGAGCTCTGGCGAGGCATCCATGAGTCGTTTCTAGGCTATGCCCAGACTCTGGGTCATACGACATCAGCGGGCTGACGACGGACGAAGGTATGGCTTTGGTTCCCTATAGTAAATATGGAGTAGGCTATAGTTTAATTAAGGCTTTTAGAGCCTAGTAGGTGATGTTTGGCATGCTAGGTAATGCATGGTTATTTATGTTGTAGTGTTGCATGGTAGGCTTGGACCTAGATGGAAGCTTCTAGGATATGCCTTATAAAGGTACGGAAGTATTATTCGAGATATCCAGATTGAGTATGCATGTATTATGTGTTTGCATGGATTATGTAATTGCATGTTTTATATGTCTTTATATACAGCATGTCATGACTGTATGTTGCATACATGAGCATATTGAGATTTTACCTTAGAGGTATCCTGTAGTAGGGCACTCACCCTACGAGTTGTGGATGGTTGGATACGTAAGTCTTGTGTCAGGTCACCTTTATGGTTGGACACATGTACTAGTATCAGGTCATCATTATCCACGGGGTATATGAGCCACCTTCTGATGCGACGGCGCAGCGTGCTATATACCCTGGGCCCGGTCTATGAGCTTGTTTCTTGACCTGAAAGTCTTGGTACCCAGTTCACTTGCATACATGCACACATAACACCGTATACTCATACTCTCGTACTGAGCATGTTAGGCTCACTTCCGGTTATTTTCTGTTGGCTGGATGCCCTATTCCATGGGGCAGATGCAGGTAGTTCTCCCGGAGACAGAGAGGTTAGGTGGTGACCAAGGCTGGATAGCGGGGTTGACCACTAGGTTTTGCTTACCTGGTATTTGACTTACTTTAATTTTGTAGTTACTCTGATTAAGATTATTTTATTAATTAATTGCATGCTTAAGTTTTGATTAGTAGGTGATCACGGTGCGGGTCACTACATTTATGGTATCAGAGCCATGCAATAAAGATTCTTTGGGACATAGTATTGATTTTGGGTTATCCTTTTTAGGATTACAAGTTGGATTCAATAACGATAGCAGTATCAGGAATTGGAATAGCAGGATGTCTAGGCTTTTCCAAGATCTTCTTTGCCAAGGTTGACAGCGGAGGATCGTATTATGTGGATCCCAGCAGGATGGAGCTGAAAGAGAAGATACAGTTTTCAATGCCAGGCACTTCTCTAGGTTGAACGGAATGTGTGACATGTAGTCATCCATTCTAAGTCGACCAAGGAAGCCACCCCGGAAGACTCTTCACTAGTAGTTTGAGAGATTGACGGGAAAATCTTGTCTCATCTACCAGATAAGGAACCCAACAATATTGGAAGGATCCAGTAGATTAGCAAGATCTTGAGATGAAGAAGTTCTGCTGACATGAGTAGCAGACAGGAAAATTCATGTTCAAGATCAGTAGACGGAATGAAAGACTTCCGCAGGAATGTAAATACTGAATTTCAGTTGTAATCAGATGTATTAAAGATTTCAGTATTTGATGTACTCAGTTATTGTTGTATTGTACATCTTTCAGTGTAATCTTTTGATTAAGTTTTGTATTACATGGGATTGTAATAAATATTGTATTAGAACCTGGATTTGTGGTTCAAGTATTGTAATCTTGAGATTAACTTGGTTATATTGAATAAAAGATTGATCATTGTTTAAATGAGAACTTGGGAATTTTGCATGTTTTCAATGAATAGTTCTAGATGTTTTACCTAGAATATTCTAGTAAGCCAAGTGTTTTCCAGGGATGATGTGACTCATCAAGACGCATGAATGTTTGTTCTAGACGGATTTTCTTAGAACAGTCGGTCGTTTTGATCTTTTTGGGTTGTTACCTAGTGATGATGGATTTTCATCAGGATGACAGACTTAGTAATACCAAGATTTGTGGATTGTGACCAGTACTAGACATGAGGGGGCACCACCCTTAGTCAGTTATCCCTCTGGAAGTTTTTATACTTCGGAGATTGTTTGGAGGCCTTGGTGCTCCAGGGACTATATAGGGAAGGCTACTCAGTTTGGAAATTTGGCAATAGTCACAACAGGGTATAACTTTGGATAGGACAGATATCAGGTGTGGTATCAAGGTTTAGTTATCGTTTATTTGAGATAAAGATGTTCCGTTTTCAGAACAGTCTTGGAATGGATTTTTTCTTGACAAGTAATTGTTCTGAGTAGATAAGTTTTTGATCTTGATTTGTGATATCGGGATTTAATCTAGGAGATTAGTTGAATTGATATTCAACAGGATTTAATTATCAGATGCTTGCAGACTCGGGATTTGAGTTATGCCTCTACAGAGAATTTTCCTTGACCAATGATTTTGGTCCAAAAAGGAATGATTGCATAATATCAGAGACTCAGGGATGAGTTATGCCAGGGTGCTCTTGACTGTCGGGTTCCGAGATGGTATAGTAAGTGCGACCTTATGCCGGTGTACTCTGGAAGGATTCTTTTGTTCCAGTTTGGCATTATAGGAAGACTTACCTCAGTCTCGTTGTTTGTATAGTCATAGCAATGGGTATAACTATCAGGAGAATATTCAAGATTTATTTGAGTCTTCTGGAGTTATACTTGGAACTTGATTAGTTCCAAGGGCTTTGAGTAATCGTCTGACTTCATCATAGATACAGACTTTTGTTTCCGTGGACATAATAGTCTTGGAAAGGATTCCTTGAAAAGTGAATATTCTGGACGGGTAGTTCTCGCACGTGATACTGGAGGAGAACCAGGAGGTTTTACCAGTATTGTCTAATTCTATCAGAGGTATTTTAGTGATCAGGATCTTGATTACGAGATGAACAGGAAATTCTAAGTAATGAGTTTACTTAGGTAAATTTTCCTGTAAGAATTGGAATTCGATCGATGGATTGTCAAGCAAAGAAGAATTTTATCAGGGCACTATGATGACTTAACTGGGAGACGTGAACTGTGATCAACGATAGACATGGGAGAGTATATTTCCATTGATATTCTGGAAGTCTTTTGTACTTCAGGAAAGGATGGAAAATTTACTCAGTCTAGAGATCATTGCAACAGTTACGTTAAAAATATAGTTTGGTGTCAGTTTGATAACCTTGAAAAGATACTCGATTCTATTGACAGATGTCATGAGCCTGCTAAGTTACAACATGGATTCATCAGTATGAGAATTCACTTGGTTAGTCAAAGCTGAGCACTTAGGTGTTCATGTATGTTTTGAAATGTTCAGTTAAATTGGTGCAAGTTTGGTGCCAATGACTATTTGCAACTATTTTTCTGAGGTAGATACAGATGTTATAACCCCGTGACGGAGGAGCTAAATATTCTTTTGCATAAAGAACGATTGGAATTATTCAAATTTTGGTAGACTGATAAGATGAGTATAGTACTCAGATATTCAGTTCTCAGGAATAATTTGAAGTAATTCTCGGACTTCAGTGACAGAAATTGATCTAGCAAGCATTTGAATTTCAATGGATACTAACAGGATATCATCAAGTTTTTAGACATGGAAAAAGGATAGCAGCTGAGATCTAAGGTTATCAGATTCAGCGGGATTGTTATCACCAATTTTCTCAGGATGTCTATTGGATGCGTTAGGTCATTTATAAGTCTGATTCAATGAGATTGAATCAGGGGTCAGCTAGATTGTTTTGGTTTAAGGATTTTCCATAGAATGATGAAACAATTTTGTTCATCTAATAAAGTAAGTTAGAATTCAGCAAGAAATTGTTATCCGTGGCAGGATAATCAGTATTCTCATTTTCAGATGTTATCTCAAGTTATGAGATAGATGTCATTATATTAGTACTAGATATTGTACTAGTCAACTTTTGAGTCAAAAATAATATTTGTATTGATATTTCCAAGAAGAGAGCCTGAGGAATTCAAGAAATCAAGAATTGTGGACAACGACGTTGTCACAGGTGTTATGACAAGTGTTAGTCATAAAGTATGAGAATCCTTTCGGTGTACAAAGATTTTCATACGATGTTCTTTCTGGTGGAAAGGAATGAAAAGGAGTGTGTATCTTTATGTTTCTATATGTTTGGTGTGTCAGCAGGTCAAGGTAGAGCACCGACGACCTGGAGGATTGCCTCACAGTTTATTCATTCCTGAGTGGAAATGGGAGTTGATCATGACCCATTTACCAGTGAGCTCGAGGAATTGTGATGCTATCTGGGTTGTGGTGGACCGACTCACCAAGTCAGCACATTTTATTCCTTATAACTAGGACTACAGTTTTGATAGGATGTCACGGTTGTACATCCAGGAGATTTTTCGATTGCACGGAGTGCCTGTGAGCATAGTCAGCAATCGAGATCCAAGGTTTACTTCAAGGTTTTGGGGGAGTCTTCAGCGCGCAATGGGTACTACTCTCAGTTTGAGTACAGCTTATCACCCAGAGACTGACGGACAGTCAGAGCGCACGATTTGTACTCTTGAAGACATGTTGCGAGCATGTTCTATGGATTTTGGTCCAACGTGGCAAGATCAGTTTCCATTGATTGAGTTCGCGTACAACAACAGTTACCATCGCACTTTTGGGATGGCTCCGTTTGAGACGTTGTACGGGCGACGGTGTCGTACTCCACTGTTCTGGAAAGAAGTGGGGGAGCGACAGGTTGAGGGACCAGAGTTAGTCCAGCAGGCTGTTGATATTGTTGGACAGATCAAGAAGAGAATTAAGGTTGCACAAGATCGACATGCTAGTTATGCGAATGTTAAGCGCAGACCTTTACAATTCGAAGTGGGAGAGAAAGTGTTCCTAAAAGTTTCCCCATTTCGCAGGATTTTGAGATTCGGTCTCAAGGGTAAGCTATCTTCTAGGTACACTGGTCCGTTCGAGATTCTGGTTCGTGTTGGAGATCTGGCTTACAGGTTGGCGTTACCGCCATATTTGTCTAGTATCCACGACGTGTTCCATGTTTCACTATTACGACGGTATGTGGCGGATGAGTCTCATATCTTACAGGAGTCTGAGGTACAGTTGGACTTGGATTTGACATACGTAGAAAGACCTTTGCGTATCATAGGTCACAAGGATAAGGTGTTATGCAATAAGACCATTCCTCTTGGGAACTTGAGAGTTGTATGCGTACAGATTATCCAGAGCGATTTTGAATTGTTGTATTTTCAGATTGTAACTTGTAAAATGAATCAGTTTGAATAAAAGATGTTTATTCAGTATTTTACTGCATTCAATACTTAAGATTGTTCGAGGACGAAATATCTTAAGTAGGGGGAGAATGTAGTAGCCCGGTTTCATTTTAAAAGATTAAGTGATTTTTAAACATGTTAGAAAATGACATATAATTTTAAAAGTGTCAAAACATGTTTAAGGAGTCCTTATTTGGCTAAAATAAGTGGAAAATCAAATCCGAAATGTCCGAAAATGGTTGGGTAGGTCCAGGGGGTCCCGGAGGACCAAAACCAGTTCGGAAGCATGAGAAACAGTTCGGAGCTTCCGGGCAGATCGGAGCTTCCGATCCGAGATAGGAGCTTCCGATCTCAACCAAAAACAGGTTTCAAGAAAATTGAAACACGTGGCCAGATGCAGGAGATCAGAGCTTCCGATCTCGGCCGTCCAAAACGTGGCAATCATGCACCGATCGGAGCTTCTGATCTGGAGATCGGAGCTTCCAATCATATCCTATAAATAGGGGTCCGAATCCCTCATTTTGAAGTGCAAATTTCCTCTCCTCTCCCGGTAATGGCTCTATTTTAAGGGCTTCGGGACTCTTTCTTTAAGAGTTGGAGTAGGAAATAGTATTTTTTATAGCGGACAGTGTCCGCAGTAGCAGCCAGGTGGCGGAGCTCTGGCGAGGCGTCCAGGAGTCGTTGCTAGGTTATGCCCAGACTCTGGGGCATGCGACATCAGCGGGCTGACGACGGACGAAGGTATGGCTTTGGTTCCCTATAGTAAATAGGGAGTAGGCTATAGTTTAATTAAGGCTTTTAGAGCCTAGTAGGTGATGTTTGGCATGCTAGGTAATGCATGTTTATTTATGTTGTAGTGTTGCATGGTAGGCTTGGACCTAGATGGAAGCTTCTAGGATCTGCCTTAGAAAGGTACGGAAGTATTATTCGAGATATCCAGATTGAGTATGCATGTATTATGTGTTTGCATGGATTATGTGATTGCATGTTTTATATGCCTTTATATACAACATGTCATGACTGTATGTTTCATACATGAGCATATTAAGCTTTTATCTTAGAGGCATCCTGTAGTAGGGCACTCACCCTACGAGTTGTGGATGGTTGGATACATAAGTCTTGTGTCAGGTCACCTTTATGGTTGGACACATGTACTAGTATCAGGTCATCATTATCCACCGGGTATATGAGCCACCTCCTGATGCGACGGCGCAGCGTGCTATATACCCTGGGCCCGGTCTATGAGCTTGTTTCTTGACCTGAGAGTCTTGGTACCCAGTTCACTTGCATACATGCACACATAACACCGTATACTCATACTCTCATACTGAGCATGTTAGGCTCACTTCCGGTTATTTTCTGTTGGTTGGATGTGAAAGAGTGGGTGCCTGGTGAGCCAACTTGTGGCTAAGGGCTTTTATGACTCTATGTATAAACAATATTTTGTGTAATATAATTTACACTTTTATAATGGCATTTACTTTATCTTTTATCATATTATTATGTTGTGACATACTATAAGATGTTTAGATGAAGACCTTGAATATACTATAGTATATGTAAGATGTGGTGGCACATGGGGATGGCTATCATGAAACACATCTTATAGTCACTGTATATTCTAAACAGTTCCTAGTCGATTGAGCCGTCCGTTAATAAGGATAAGGATCGCTCGAGATTGAGACTAGCATTTGCGATGCCGAGTACCACGTTTCATTGGTATGGAACATAGAGATGTTCAAAGCATGCAAATGGATATTCATACGATGAATGATCGAACTACCCTATCCGGACTTTCCAAGTGGTTATCACTTATCGAGTGGATAAAGTCCGCGGTTTTGGTTGTACGCCATTAGTCCTTACTAGTTGAAACATCATTGAGACTCTATATGCTAGTACTATACTTTGACTCGTTTACCGACTCTATTGGGGTCATCAGGTGTCGGGATTGGGTACAGTTACGACACATATAGGAGTCGATGCTTTGTTGTCAAGGATTCACCACATACTTGCTAGTGTGGATATCCTATGCAATCTGAGGAGATATTAGTGTGACGAATCTCTGGCCAGAGTACATGATGTGTTTTAAGAAATAGTTTCTTAGTAGCACATGCGATGTCACTATTTGATCTTCAAGATGCATTGCATAGTTATCGAATCTCGAACGACTCTCGATTTACCAATAGTTGTTGATTCGATCGGGATATATGGATGAAGGGACCGTACTGTACGCTAACCAAAATCTATTGGTTCTTGCAGGCACTATCAGTGATACCTAGGAATCATGGGGCGATGTTGCTTGGCGCTCTTACCATGATTCGATGGGCAAGTCGGAAATTGTTGTTCCGAGTCACAAGGAGTTGTGAGCCCACGGTTAGCTGTATCCCTGAACCATTGAGGGTCACACAAGTAATGGATTTTTAATCCCCGTTGAGATAATTAAATTTAAAGAGTTAAATTTAGTGAATAAAGAAGTTGGACTTCTTATATCAGAGTAGAAGAGTAAGATTTCCTAAAATGACATAGGGATGGGCATTTTTGGAAATCACTGAATTCGGATTCAGAAAATTTATCTTGACTTTAAAAGATGCATAAATGGTTTCTGTGCACATTGGTGAAATTGGTTTATCAATCTGAGTCACGATGAATTTTATATTAAGTTCTGAATATGCAGGTTTTGCTTGTCAGGCTTTAACTTATGACTAATGGGCCCTAAGCTGTTAGCAGCCCACATTATAAATAAGTTATTGCAGTGCAGAAATTAGACACAAGTCTCATAATTTTCGAACACTAGGGTTTTGAGACCTAGAGTGGCCGCCCCCCTCTCTGTGTTTTTCTTTCTGAAATCCAGTCTGTGAATTTTGAATTTGCAGTCTGGTTTAACGGATCAAATTCGTTAATTCTCTTCGTAGAAACTTCTGATAGATTTTCTAGTGCAATCTATCAGAGGGATTCGAATTCTGTTCGTGGACCTGATTGAAGAATTGTTCGTCCATCAGTTCCTGGGATATACAATAAGAGCAGAGTTATCTGTTGGTTTCCATAATCTCGTTTCGAGATTCAAGGTAAAAATTTAATTGTTATTTAATTTTTACACGCACAATTTAATCGTAAATTTTTGATACCCATGATATGGAATCGTTCCATATAAAATTTTAAAACTTCCGCTGCACCGGGTATCAATTCTGATTGATCTGAACACCGTATTCCAACAGTGGTATCAGAGCCAGGTTGCTCAGATCAAGCGATTAAATTAATCGATTGTACAAAATTTTTAAGCCTTGGTTTTTTGAAACAAAAGGATTTTAAAAATTTAAAATTAATGGGCAAACCCGGGGCAGCGATTTGATCGCTGATCGCTGCCCAAGGGGCAGCGACGGGCTGCCCGGCCTGAGCTCCTTTGGGGCGCGGGCTGCCCGGGATCGTCCCGGGCGGCCCGGGAAAATTAATTTTTATTTTTAATTAAAATTTTAATATGTTAAAATTCTATTTTTGGTCCGATCGAAAATTGTTTTTGATCGGTCCACGAGGCGTCGGATCGAATTGTTCGAGTCCGAAAATTTTAAAATTGATTTTTGGATAAATTTGAATTTTTGGAAAATTTATAGATTTTATCCGTTAAATCAGATTTTATGAAATTAATTATTTTTGGTACAATTGATGATAAGATATGATCTTATGGAAATATTGAGTAAAATATGATTTTATGTATAAGATTGGATTTTATATGTAAAATATGATTTTATTTGATAAAAAGATAAAATATGATTTTGTATGTAAAATAAGATTTTATATATGGAATATGATTTTATCCTTTTTAATTTAATTGCCATTGCATGTTATCCAATAAATTAATTTTGAATTAAATATTATTGGATAAGGATGATCTATTACCATGACCAATTTTGTAGGTGTATGTTAGGGAATTTACATTTGTTTTTATTGTTGTTGGATTTATTAATGGGTCTGGTTTATGGCCCAATATGAATTGTCATATGGAATAAAAGTGGGTCTGGTTTATGGCCCGTTCCCACCCCTTAAAATGTATCCCCTACTTTTCATAGTTATTTATTGTAAATACATTATACTTAGTGGGAGATGAAGATTTGAAGATGAAGGTGGGCCCAGCAGACAATAAAGACTGAAGAAATGTAAATTGAAAGCTCAATGTAATAGGATTGCATTGCATACTTGCATATTACCTAGGATTGGACTTAGACTCGTGATTGGCAACCACGGTTCGATTAAAAATGGAATCGATCATCCTAAATAATATATGATATTATTGAAGTATGCATGTTTTAGACTAAATTGTATGAATCCCGCAAGCATACAAATTTTAAATGATGAGACAAATTTTCAAAATTAAAATCCCTCATTTTAAATATGATTTAAAATTGATATCAAGATAAATAAAGGAAATTTAAATATTGTTTAAATATTCCTACCTTCCATCAACAATCAATGTATGAGATGCTACCCGCGGATACGGTCCGACTCATATTATTGGGGGGGCCCGTTCGTCGGAAAGCTGTACATTGGATCGACACATGTTGTAAGTTGGATGGAACTCCCATGGGATTGGCTCATATTATTGGGGATCCACATGGCGACCGTCCATCACAACTTGATATTGATGGGTCATCTTGACATGTCACAATAAACGGCGTCATATTATTGGGCCCTTATTGGACATGAGGTAAAAACATGGAGGTTGCTTTGGAAGCAATTGGGCTCTACCTTTTGAAAATTATGGTTGGCTGATATTATTCGGGACTATAGTTTGTCAATTGGACTCCATGCTCCCACTAAAGAAAAATGTTTCTCGTTTTCACTAGAGGGTAGTGAAATCGTTAAAATAGTGGGAGTGAGATTCATAAAATAAATTTTGCCTATTTTATGTCTTAGTAAATTAATTAAACAATCACTGATTATTGTCTGTTTCTTTTCAGTATTTCATTAAGATGAATTCGCGCAATCCACTATTCTCTATTCTCGAACAAAATAAACTGACTGGCGCAAACTATATGGAATGGTTCCGTAAGTTGAAGATTGTCTTGACCTCGGAGAAGATGTTCTACGTGTTAGAAAAATCTCCTCCGAAGGAAGCACCAGCTGATATAAGTCCGGAAGAGTTGGCCAAACTTGATAAATGGTGGGACCATGATATCAAGGCCAAATGCTATATGCAAGCTTCGATGTCTGATGAACTCCAGAGGCGATTTGAGGATACCGTGAATGCTGCTGACATTCACGTACAACTCAAGGAACTTTTTGGGGCTCAATCGAGAGCTGAAAGGTTCGCTACTGTAAAAAAGTTAATGACGTGTCGCATGCGTGAAGGGACTTCGGTCCGTGATCATGGGGTACGCGTGATTTGGCTCATTCAGAAGTTGGTAACGCTTGATTTGGTATTGGAGCATGAACTCAATGTGGACTTATTACTTCTCTCTCTTCCTTCATCGTTTGACGGTTTTGTGGTGAATTTCAATATGAACAAGATAGAGGCCTCCCTTGAAGAGATGGTCAATATGCTTGTAACTTATGAAGCCACTTTAAAGAAGGATAAACCGGTTCTCTTGGTGGGCTCCTCTTTTTCTGCTAAGAAGGGGCCAAGTACAAAGGGTAAGAAACGTTCTGCCCCATCCAAGAAAATCGAACCCGAGAAGAAGAACAAGACAAAGGCTTCAAACATGAAAAAGTACAAGGATGTTTGCCATCACTGCAAGAAACCCGGTCATTGGAAATGTAACTGCAAGGAATATCTAGAGCAGTTGCGAACTGCGAAGGGTATGTTTTATATTGAAATAAATGTTTCACTTAATACTACTTCTTGGGTATTGGATACCGGATGTGGATCTCACATTTGCAATGATTTGCAGGTGATGACAAGAAGTCGCAAGCTTAGAATGGGTGAGACCCAGCTGAGGCTCGGAAATGGTTCTAGAGTTGAAGCCAAAGCTGTGGGAGACGTTTATTTAATTTTGCAGAACGATTTTAAGTTACTTTTGAGAGATGTTTTATTTGTTCCAGACTTGATTAAAAACATTATTTCTGTTTCTATGCTTGATAGAGATGGTTTTTCTTGCAATTTTGTGAATGGGATTTGCAATATTTACAAGAATGAATGTTTGATTGGAAATGGACAACTTGAAAACGATCTATATAACTTAAAATTAAAAGACGTTTCAATGAATTATGTCGATAAACCGGTAACAATAAATAAAAGGAAAAACGATAGTCAAAACCCCGGCAAATCTTTGGCATGCTAGGCTAGGTCATATTTCCTCAAGGAGGATGAACAAGCTAGTGGGAGAGGGCATGTTTGATATGTCTGATATTATCTCTCTACCTGCTTGTGAGTCCTGCCTGAAAGGAAAAATGACTAAATCTCCTTTCAAAGAAAAACCTGAGCGTAGTCAAACTCTATTGGATTTGATCCATACGGATGTTTGCGGACCATTTAGTATTGGTACAAAATTTGGTCACACCTACTTCATTACCTTTACTGATGATTATTCTAGGTATGGGTACTTATATTTGATGAAATATAAGTCTGAATCATTTGAAAAGTTCAAAGAATTCAAGGCTGAAGTAGAAAACAAACTAGGTAAGAGGATTAAAGCACTTCGATCAGATCGAGGTGGAGAATACTTGAGTACCGAGTTTTTGAGCTATCTAAAAGAGAATGGGATTCTCTCTCAGTGGACTCCTCCTATGATACCTCAGCTTAATGGTGTTTTGGAGCGTCGCAATCGAACTTTGTTGGACATGGTTCGATCCATGATGAGCTTCACTGAGCTCCCACCTTCGTTTTGGGGCTATGCTCTTGAAACGGCGGTATTGTTGTTGAACAACGTTCACACTAAAGCAGTGAACAAAACACCATACGAGTTATGGAATGGCAAAGCTCCTAAGTATTCGTACTTGAGGATTTGGGGATGTCCTGCTTACGTGAAGCAGACAGTGGGAGATAAGTTGGATAGTTGATCCACCTTATGTTATTTTGTAGGGTATCCGAAGAATTCAATCGGATATTATTTCTATCATCCTACTGAAACAAAAGTGTTTGTTTCAAGGAATGCCACCTTCTTGGAGAAGGAGTTCTTATTGGATAAGAAAGGCAAGATGATGGAACTCGAAGAAATTCGAGAAGAACCCAAGATACAAAATAATGATCCTACACCTCAGGAACCATTGATTGACACGCCTATTACTAGAAGATCCGAGAGGACTTCTAGGCCTCCTATTATATATGGTTTTCTTCTTGAAGGGGATCAAAGTGAACCCGACATTGGATGTGATCCAAGAAACTTCAAGGAAGCAATTTCTGATGCAGATTCGAATTTATGGCTTGAAGCTATGCAGTCGAAAATAAATTCGATGCATACAAACCAAGTTTGGACTTTAGTAGATCCTCCCGATGGAATTGTTCCAATAGGGTGTAAATGGATCTATAAGAGAAAACTTGGGCCTGATGGAAAGGTACTGACCTACAAGGCACGATTGGTGGCAAAAGGTTATACTCAAAGACAAGAAGTTGACTATGATGAAACTTTTTCACCAGTCGCAATGTTCAAGTCCATAAGAATTCTTATTGCCATAGCAGCATGGTATGACTATGAGATATGGCAAATGGATGTGAAGACTGCATTTCTTAATGGAAACATTAAGGAAGAAATCTATATGATGCAGCCCGAGGGATTCACATCCATGGGAAGCGAGCATAAGGTATGCAAGCTTCAGAGATCGATCTATGGTCTCAAACAAGAATCAAGAAGTTGGAACCAGAAATTTGATGAAACAATAAAGGATTTTGGTTTCATCAAGAACCCGGAGGAACCGTGCGTATACAAGAAAGTAGTTAAGGATGCTGTGACATTCTTAGTACTTTATGTTGATGACATCTTACTCATTGGGAATGATGTAGGGATGTTGCAGTCAACAAAGATATGGTTATCAGGTAGATTCTCGATGAAGGATTTGGGTGAGGCATCCTATATTCTAGGGATACAGATCTATAGAGATAGATCTAAGAGAATGATAGGACTTACTCAAGCTACCTACATCGACACTATATTGAAAAGGTTTTCAATGGATGAGTCCAAGAGAGGACATCTACCTATGTGTCATGGAGTCTCTCTATCCAAGTCTATGTGTCCCAAGACTGACGAAGAGATAGAGAAAATGACACACATACCATATGCGTCAGCCATAGAGAGTATCATGTATGGGATGATATCCACCAGACCGGATGTGGCATTTGCTCTGAGTGTCACGAGCAGATATCAAGACAATCCCGGTCAAATGCATTGGAAAGCCGTGAAGGATATTCTTAAGTACTTGAGAAGAACTAAGAATGTATTCATGGTTTATGGAGGAAGAGAACTGAAATTGGAAGGCTATACCGACTCTAGCTTCCAAAGTGACATGGATGACTCGAAGTCAACCTCTGGATTTGTGTTCATGCTCAATGGCGGTGCTGTCTCTTGGAAGAGTTCCAAGCAGGACACCACAGCGGATTCCACCACTGAGGCAGAATACATTGCGGCATCAGCTGCTGCTAAAGAGGCCGTTTGGATGAGGAATTTCGTCCAAGAGTTGGGCGTTATTCCTGAAGCTGTTGGTCCAGTCCCGGTGTACTGTGACAACACGGGTGCCGTTGCTCAGGCAAAGGAACCAAGGTCTCATCAAAGATCCAAACACGTACTGAGGAAATACCACATCATCCGGGAGATCGTGGAAAGAGGAGACATCACTGTCGAGAGAGTGGCCTCTGCAGACAATATCGCTGATCCACTTACTAAGCCCTTGCCAGGACCATTATTTGACAAACATCGCGAAGCAATGGGACTACGTAGTATGACTAGTTGGATTTAGGGCAAGTGGGAGATTGAAAGAGTGGGTGCCCGGTGAGCCAACTTGTGGCTAAGGGCTTTTATGACTCTATGTATAAACAATCTTTTGTTTAATATAATTTACACTTTTATAATGGAATTTACTTTATCTTTTATCATATTATTATGTTGTGATATACTATAAGATGTTTAGATGAAGACCTTGAATATACTATAGTATATGTAAGATTTGGTGGCACATGGGGATGGCTATCATGAAATACATCTTATAGTCACTATATATTCTAAATAGTTCCTAGTCGATTGAGCCGTCCGTTAATAAGGATAAGGATCGCTCGAGATTGAGACTAGCATTTGCGATGCCGAGTACCACGTTTCATTGGTATGGAACATAGAGATGTTCAAAGCATGCAAATGGATATTCATACGATGAATGATCGAACTACTCTATCCGGACTTTCCAAGTGGTTATCACTTATCGAGTGGATAAAGTCCGCGGTTTTGGTTGTACGCCATTAGTCCTTACTACTTGAAACATCATTGAGACTCTATATGCTAGTACTATACTTTGACTCGTTTACCGACTCTATTGGGGTCATCAGGTGTCGGGATTGGGTACAGTTACGACACATATAGGAGTCGATGCTTTGTTGTCAAGGATTCACCACATACTTGCTAGTGTGGATATCCTATGCAATCTGAGGAGATATTAGTGTGACGAATCTCTGGCCAGAGTACATGATGTGTTTTAAGAAATGGTTTCTTAGTAGCACATGCGATGTCACTATTTGATCTTCAAGATGCATTGCATAGTTATCGAATCTCGAACGACTCTCGATTTACCAATAGTTGTTGATTCGATCGGGATATATGGATGAAGGGACCGTACTGTATGCTAACCAAAATCTATTGGTTCTTGCAGGCACTATTAGTGATACCTAGGGAATCATGGGGCGATGTTGCTTGGCGCTCTTACCATGATTCGATGGGCAAGTCGGAAATTATTGTTCCGAGTTACAAGGAGTTGTGAGCCCACGGCTAGCTGTATCCCTGAACCATTGAGGGTCACACAAGTAATGGATTTTTAATCCCCGTTGAGATAATTAAATTTAAAGAGTTAAATTTAGTGAATAAAGAAGTTGGACTTCTTATATCAGAGTAGAAGAGTAAGATTTCCTAAAATGACATAGGGATGGGCATTTTTGGAAATCACTGAATTCGGATTCAGAAAATTTATCTTGACTTTAAAAGATGCAGAAATGGTTTCTGTGCACATTGGTGAAATTGGTTTATCAATCTGAGTCACGATGAATTTTATATTAATTTCTGAATATGCAGGCTTTGCTTGTCAGGCTTTAACTTATGACTAATGGGCCCTAAGCTGTTAGCAGCCCACATTATAAATAAGTTATTGCAGTGCAGAAATTAGACACAAGTCTCATAATTTTCAAACACTAGGGTTTTGAGACCTAGAGTGGCCGCCCCCCTCTCTGTGTTTTTCTCTCTGAAATCCAGTCTGTGAATTTCGAATTTGCAGTTTGGTTTAACGGATCAAATTCATTAATTCTTTTCGTAGAAACTTCTGATAGATTTTTTAGTGCAATCTATCAGAGGGATTCGAATTCTGTTCGTGGACCTGATTGAAGAATTGTTCGTCCATCAGTTCCTGGGATATACAACAAGAGCAGAGTTATCTGTTGGTGTCCATAATCTCGTTTCGAGATTCAAGGTAAAAATTTAATTGTTATTTAATTTTTACACGCACAATTTAATCGTAAAGTTTTGATACCCATGATATGGAATCGTTCCATATAAAATTTTAAAACTTCCGCTGCACCGGGTATCAATTCTGATTGATCTGAACACCGTGTTCCAACAGGATGCCCTATTCCATGGGGCAGATGCAGGTAGTTCTCCCGGAGACAGGGAGGTTAAGTGGTGACCAAGGCTGGATAGCAGGGTTGACCACTAGGTTTTGCTTACCTGGTATTTGACTTACTTTAATTCCGCAATTACTCTGATTAAGATTATTTTATTAATTAATTGCATGCTTAAGTTCTGATTAGTAGGTGATCACGGTGCGGGTCACTACACAATCTCACTACCTTCGTACTGTAGCACATAATTTCTGACAGACTTTACAGATACTATATCTTTTCCCAACGGTGAAGATATAGACACTACAGTAGCTAAAGGTTCAACAGGTAATTCATGTAATGAAACAAATTGCTCAGAAATAAAGGTATGTAATGCACCAGTATCAAATAATACATAGGCAGGATAACCAACAATGAAACAGTTACATGCAATCACAGCATCAGGCACCGCTTGTGCTTGCTCCTCAGTCAATGCAAACACTCGCGCTTTTTGCCTTGGAGGTTGATTCACTTCCTCCTCCTCATCATGCTCTACCATGTGCTGCTGGTTGTGGTTGAAATAAATGCACAGAAGATCCTGATTGAGCCACTGGTCTCGATGATCCAGTACCCTGTGCACCTCCAGAACCACGCTGTGGGCTAACTCGTGCAAAATGACTTGTTGTGACAAGTACCAAAAACTCCTCGGCATTGTTCACTTGTATGACGTCCTCCACACTTGGTACAATACACATCATATTTTTGTCCAGCTTTAAACTGTCAGGATCCACTTGAACTAGAAGAACTACCACCTGGGCGTTTAAACTGTTTGCTTTTGCCTTTAAAGAAATTTTTCTTACCACTACTACTACCTCCGACATCAAATCGAGGTGGTGGTGGAATCTGTGGTTGCTCTTGCGGTTGTTTCATTGGTTGTGGTACAAACTGTGCTCCTAGTTGCCTCAGTATTCCTGCTTCAGCCCCCTTTGCACGATTCAGAGCATCGTCAAAGGTATTCGGTCTTCGCGAATTTACAAGAGTGAACACATCTGGATTCAAACCATTTATAAATTGATCGGCTTGAGCTTTGTCACTGGCAGCAATATGTGGAGCAAACTTCAAAAGGCTAGTGAACTTTGCAACATATTCTTCAATATTTAACTGTCCTTGTTGCAAACTTGCAAACTCTGCTCCTTTGTCCTTTCGATAAGAAACAGGAAAAAACTGTTGATAGAAAGCAGTTCGAAATAATAACCAGGTAATAACAGTACCTTGATTTTCAAACGCTATCTTCGTCGCTATCCACCAACTCTTTGCAAGGCCATGTAGTTGATGAATCACCAGTATCACACGACAGTCATCTGTATAGTCAAGGGATTCAAATAACTGCTCAATATCCTCAAGCCAATTCTCAAAATCAATAGAGTTCTCAGTTCCTTGTAACGTCGGTGGTTTGAAGGATTGGAATCGTTTCAACAGTTTTTCCATCGGATTGGCATCACCCAACACATCAGTAGAGGTACTACTCTGTCCAGGTTCAGGTGCTATTACTGGTACCTATGGCACTGTCTGTGCAGCATTAGTCTGTTCTGGCTGATTCATTGCCAATGTCTGTCTAGTCTGCGGTAATTGACGAGGAGTCATATCTGATAATCGAACAGATTAGTGCACAATTCATCCATATATCATATACACAATTCTGTCTCAGTCCCTCCTCTGATTAGCACGATAATGCCTTCTCAAGAGATCGAGTTCTGATTCAGTCTCAGTCCAACATGCTTCCAATCATATCATATAACAGATAACATGCAATTCTTAAAGCTGTAAATCAAGTAAGATATTAAAGATGCTTCAAGAATAAATAAATCAGAATAGAAGACTCGATCTACCCCGATCATCTATTCTCAGTCCGAGAAACTAACATTGCTCTGATACCACCTGTTGTGAAGCCTCGGGTTGCTAACATCATTAATTAACAAAGGAAGGAATAAGATCAAACAAATTTTTTTTTCAAAGGGGGGTACGCGGGGTCGGTCAAAAAGAGCAGACCATTCGCCCTCCTAACCCAACTCTCGGGTTGGGAACAAAATAGGCAGCGCTCGGTCCGCTAAAAAGAGCAGACCGAACACAACACTGTGCAGCCTTTTGCTCTGGTTTTTGACAGCAAAATTTGATCCTTTCAACCCTTCCAATCCAACATAATGATGTCCCAAAACATATAAACATACATAGAACAAGATCTAAATATGTTTATAACAAGTTGATACATCAAACCAACTATTTTGAATCCAACAAAAGCATAAAACTAGACAAGATGTTCATCAAATTCTCAAGAACACATTCATAAGTGTTTCTACCATGCTTGCTAGGCTTAATATACATCTTTTCAACTACAACAACCCGAGTCCACATCTCTAGATTCTCTAATGAGCTACCCTCGTCGACTTTGGCCAGCTCCTGTCCCATCTGTCGTCATGTACACATACAAAAAAAGACAACAGCCGGAAATGTCCGGTGAGAATACAATCTCAGTATAATCATCATATATACGCGTTAAATAAAAACATATCGACTCTAAACATTTCAACTCGAGAATAGAGTAAACGCATATATAAATAATTGATTCCTATCACACTCTTTGCCATCAAGATTCGTATACGATCTTGACATGGATATCCATCTATCTTCGTCCCTTCGGACTAGAAAATAAAGTAGCCTCAGACCCTGGCATAAGAATCAATTCATAACTCATATCAAATAAGATCCACTACCTGGGATGGATTGACAACATCATAACATAATCAAAGCAATAAACAAGTATGTGATTTTTGCGGGACAACTCAAGAAGCTTCATTCTCGAGTTTCAAATCCCTGACTTGCGATGTCATCTTATACCTTCGTATATCTCGGTTCTGAATTCTTCAATCTGAAATATAACAATCAAAATACTCATATCAAACTTTGTTCAAGTCTATCATATCCAATTCGATTCAAAAGCATCAATAATCTTCAATCAAAACCACTTCAAACCTCAAGCAAACTTCTGCGGTTCAAAGTCGGACTTCTTGAGTTGATCGAGCTTGAAACTAATCTGAAATGTAATGATTACAATCAAGAAACATCAGTATACAATCACAAGATCCTCAGCTCAATCATAGGCTATCAAAACGACCTCAAAACCTAAACCGGCGGCGTAGCGATTGAAAATCGGTAACCGATGAAATATCAAAATCATTTCTAACTTCATATACGATTCACCACATAATAAACCAGAAAAACATCATTCGCATCTTCTTATCAGCATCTATAACAATTATATACATGCTGTAATCATAATTGAATACAATTAACACGAACTCTTCAATCCGGTTTTGATATCGAATCATATAATCATTGAAGAACATGATCACAGTGTAAAATCTTATCTCTGCTCATGTACTGATCTCAAAACCTATAAAAACATCATAATACTTACACGAGATCTAATCCCTCGTCACAAGGATTCCAAAACAATTTACGGAATTGAAATCGGACGATCGGATCAAAAGATACGGTGATTTGAAAATCAAGAAATCAAAAGGAAATGAAGAGGATCGGCTTCTCTGTTCTAATTTTCTCCAAAATGTCTCAATGAAATACTATAGTTCACGTGTACATGCTGAATAATCAATATTAATCTGATAACTTTCAAGTAATATTGCACTTTAGTCCCTCAATTCTTCAAAAATTACAATTCAGTCCTCGACCCTTATTTTAATTCAATTTCAATCCTATTTAATTTAAGAATATTAGAATTTAAATTGAAACTCTAAATATTTCC